>NC_054473.1:117227229-118516446 GCF_017639515.1 Carcharodon carcharias
ATGGCCAAGATCCATTTAGTCTCTCTTCTACCATGTTGATTCAGTATCCTAGGTTTAAACAGAGTTCGCGCATTGGTTTAAGATTAAGAGTTAGCTTGATAGAGTTTATGTTAGTTTGTTAGGGTTCGCGGTTGCTGTTAGGAGTTGGGCTAGTGGTTGGAGTTAAAGATTTGGGGTTAGAAACCGCTATTTACATGGTTATAAAGATGTAGACAGGGTAATTCAAGGCACATCGCTACGGAATGTCACCAGCCTCGGACACATTTCTTCCCTGGCCTTGTGTAAACTAACTCATCCGAACTGCCTGAAGTCCTCGGCTTAGTTGCGTTCATTCGACTTCCACCATCTGGCATGCTTCCATGTATATTGATCCTGGGGATTGCACACACAGGTACTTTAATAGTTACTAGGTAATGATAAGAGCAATATCTGTATAGTGATATTATTTGATGAGTTTATTCATCTCCATTTATGGTTCTTATAGTTTATCAATCTTTTTATCCCTTTCTACCTTTATTTATATATATAATGAGATGTTTATTTTTATGTTTATATTGGCAGTCTGATAGTTGTTGCGGATTCCAAAATCGTCCAAATCCCGCCACTCACAGTTGCACTCAAAGGGACAAACATTACTCTCAACTGTATATTCCCACTCTTTCAAGAGGAATCAGAGGTAACGGTTCACTGGTGGCGACATGGTGGAAACGGGTTCTTGGGCCACGTAGTAGCGAGCAAGGAATAGTATAAGCTTTTGAGAAAAGGGGGAGCCGTCCTCCATGTTTTGAATGTGAGCTTCAAAGATTCTGGCCGCTATTACTGTTCCGTGTACTGTGGGGGAAGAATGTTTGGGAATGGAACCGGCTCAGAGCTCCTTGTGTCCGGTGAGTCCCCGTTCCAATCGGTACAGGTGTTAGTTGTGCAATGAGTATTTGCTAAAATAGCAAAGAGGTAGAGAAGGGTGCGGGAATGGGATGCGGGTTTGGGGTTTGTATCCAGTGCCGGCATCAAGACACTTTGGGGATGACATCGCCGATTTACGGGGAAGCGTTTCTGCCTGTGTTCTGCGCAATACTGTTTCCCTGAAGAGTACAAGAAAGAAAATATTCCTCATTCAGTGACAATGGGTAGAACCTGACTTTGCGGCGCTTTGCGGCGCTGTCCAGAACAGTTGACTGCAAGTTGGTGATTTCAACTTCAATCGGAATAAAAGTCGGGGCAGATGTAAAAGGGGCTGCCCGCTGACTCTAGTCCGGTTTCCATTACCGCACAAAGTCAATGTGTGCTAGATACGGCCTGGTATCGGTATGGAAGATCCCCTCGTTGTTTTTAGTCAAATATTTGCTCAGAAATTTCCTGCACGTTTACTGGAAGCATCAAACATAACGAATTTCTGTTGTGGTGAAAGTAGGACTTGTCACTCCAATTTTGTTCAAAATTGACTTGCAGTTTTGTTCTCGAGGTATTAAGTCTTCTTTTGGAGCAACTTTATGATTTTATTAGAAGCAAACCCACAAAGGACCTTTATAGACACACTTACAATGCCTCTGCACATAGCGACAACAGAAACCCTTCATTGCGGTTCCTCGCAACACGATACGGGTGTTCATCTCCTAGAACCCCGGCTTCCCTTGGATGCCTGCGGCTCTTTGGCGGAATTAAGGCGAACCAGGGAGATCATGATGTTTGGAAACAAATGAAGTATATCAAAATATTGAACTTAATAAGCCTCTGACGGGAATACCTAAAAAGGTGAAATATCCTTTCAGATAGAGTGATGCAAGAAGAATCTATGATTTTATTTAGAAGGGGAACTGGATGAATATGTCAATGTGACTAGCTGGATTGCTCTGTCAGAGAGGGGCCAGAACACTGAGCCAAATGGATTCCTGCTGCATTGTAAAGCTTTATGAGTCTATAACCATAAAACCATGATTCGATAACCAGGAGGCGCAGGTTTAAGCTAATTAACAAAAGAGTACCGGGGGAAAGTGGGAGAAATAGATTTGCACGGCAGGTCCTATGATGTGCAAGTCACAACCTGATAGCAAGCCAAATAAATAGTAATTTTCAAGAGGGTGTTGCGTATATACTTAAAATGGAAACTTTTGGCAGGGCTATGGAGAGCCTCCTGACCTCTGTGACGCTCCCATATATATCACTCCTTTCTCCATTAAGGGCTCCATGTAATTTCTAGCTTCATGTTTACTACTATTTGAAAATGTAGGAATTAAAAACGTTCCAATGAAGCACAGTTTTAAACCTACCCGTCCTAAATTCGTGTTATGAACAGAAATACAGTAATCATTAATATTTTAATCAATAAATAATGTTCTTTTTCTCCTAAGTTCGGCCAACGCCTCTGACGATCGGCTTGCTTGAGTCTAAATTCCGTCCGTCGACTGCCCTGACTCTTCGGTGTAACACGGCTAAGTTTTACCCCGAAGATCTCAATTTGACTTGGTATCGGAACGATGCGAAAATTGTAACTGGGATCAATACTACGAAACAGCGAACAGCGGTGGGAATGTATGAGGTGTTCAGCACTTTAAATCATGCGGAGCCATTCCGTAGCGCAGCTGTATTTGCTGTCAAGTGTCTCATCTTTCCCTTCAGACTCCCGCCAAAATCAATTACAGCTTTGATGGTACCGTTGATTCATTCTTTTCAGAAACGTTCGCTCAGAAAACTTTTATCGTTTTACCCAAGACACGGACACGTGTAAGCATTTGATGCCTCTGCATTCGTTTATTGCATTGAGGATTCATTGTTCAGGCTGTGAATTGTTTCATTTGTTGACATTTTATTTTGAATATTTTAAAACATATATTAAATTCCCTTTACAGGATTACATGATCCTGTCTATCTCTGGGTTTTCTTCAGAAAAAAAAACAAAAAAACTGCGGATGCTGGAAATCCAAAACAAAAACAGAATTACCTGGAAAAACTCAGCAGGTCTGGCAGCATCGGCGGAGAAGAAAAGAGTTGACGTTTCGAGTCCTCATGACCCTTCGACAGAACTTGAGTTCGAGTCCAGGAAAGAGCTGAAATATAAGCTGGTTTAAGGTGTGTGTGTGGGGGGCGGAGAGATAGAGAGACAGAGAGGTGGAGGGGGTTGGTGTGGTTGTAGCGACAAACAAGCAGTGATAGAAGCAGATCATCAAAAGATGTCAACAACAATAGTACAATAGAACACATAGGTGTTAAAGTTAAAGTTGGTGATATTATCTAAACGAATGTGCTAATTAAGAATGGATGGTAGGGCACTCAAGGTATAGCTCTAGTGGTTTTTTTTTATTTTATATAATGGAAATAGGTGGGAAAAGGAAAATCTTTATAATTTATTGGAAAAAAAAAGGGGGGAAACAGAAAGGGGGTGGGGATGGGGGAGGGGACTCACGACCTAAAGTTGTTGAATTCAATATTCAGTCCGGAAGGCTGTAAAGTCCCTAGTCGGAAGATGAGGTGTTGTTCCTCCAGTTTGCGTTGGGCTTCACTGGAACAATGCAGCAAGCCAAGGACAGACATGTGGGCAAGAGAGCAGGGTGGAGTGTTAAAATGGCAAGCGACAGGGAGGTTTGGGTCATTCTTGCGGACAGACCGCAGGTGTTCTGCAAAGCGGTCGCCCAGTTTACGTTTGGTCTCCTCTACATTGGAGAGACCAAACGTAAACTGGGCGACCGCTTTGCAGAACACCTGCGGTCTGTCCGCAAGAATGACCCAAACCTCCCTGTCGCTTGCCATTTTAACACTCCACCCTGCTCTCTTGCCCACATGTCTGTCCTTGGCTTGCTGCATTGTTCCAGTGAAGCCCAACGCAAACTGGAGGAACAACACCTCATCTTCCGACTAGGGACTTTACAGCCTTCCGGACTGAATATTGAATTCAACAACTTTAGGTCGTGAGTCCCCTCCCCCATCCCCACCCCCTTTCTGTTTCCCCCCTTTTTTTTCCCAATAAATTATAAAGATTTTCCTTTTCCCACCTATTTCCATTATATAAAATAAAAAAAAAACCCACTAGAGCTATACCTTGAGTGCCCTACCATCCATTCTTAATTAGCACATTCGTTTAGATAATATCACCAACTTTAACTTTAACACCTATGTGTTCTATTGTACTATTGTTGTTGACATCTTTTGATGATCTGCTTCTATCACTGCTTGTTTGTCGCTACAACCACACCAACCCCCTCCACCTCTCTGTCTCTCTATCTCTCCGCCCCCCACACACACCTTAAACCAGCTTATATTTCAGCTCTTTCCTGGACTCGAACTCAAGTTCTGTCGAAGGGTCATGAGGACTCGAAACGTCAACTCTTTTCTTCTCCGCCGATGCTGCCAGACCTGCTGAGTTTTTCCAGGTAATTCTGTTTTTGTTCTGGGTTTTCTTGCTCGTCGAATTGATATTACTGCATGTTGACCTTATACCGCCGTTACTCATTTGCAGGCAATAACGACGTTAATCAATTGTTGGTGTCTCGACATTTATTGGGTATATTGTTAATAATGGTGCTTATGATCATTGTTGGGAATTAATTTAAGCTGAGGTACTGTCAAATGAAAGACGCACAATTATTACCAGAGCGCATCAGCGCTTTACAAACCGCATATTTGCTGTAGGTCAGTGTTCACCTATAGGAGGTGAAAATCAATAGTCTTTGAAGTTGGATATTCGGACTACAATTTGCACATTGAAAGTAATAGGATGTTATCGCGGAGCAATAGTGGGCATAGGGCTCCCTTGGTTATATCTTCAGGCCAACAAAGCCTCACAAAGGACAACGATTCTCTCTGGTTACCCTTGGTTAGCAACGTTGTAATGATATTTGGATAGTTTCTATGCTCCAGGGAAATAGAGGACACGGTTTTAAAGGAAGAGGTATGCCGTTTAAGACGGGGATAAGGAGGAATTTCTTCTCTCAAAGGGTCGATGCTCTTTATAATTCTGTTGCACAAAGGCCAGCGGAGTTAAGGCCACAGTCAAATCACCATGACCTTACTGGATGGAGGAACAAGCTCGATGGGCCAAATGGCCTACTGCTATTCCTATTTCTTATAACCTTATTTTCTTACAAGTGAATTAAAATAAAGCATTTAAGATTTCACCAGATATAGCAAACAGAGGAATATATGGGGTACCAGTTATTAAACCAACGCAAAAATCTAATCGCTGGTTATGAGGCCAGTTATTTCTTTCAAAACCATTTCAAAAAGAAAAAAATACATCTATATACCGCCTTTAATGGCCACTTAAAATCTCAAAGCATTTTAAAGCCAATGAAGTACTTTTGAATTGTAGTCATTGCTGTAATGTAGGGAACAAAGCAGCCAACTTGCCCAGAGCGAATTGCCATAAACAACAATCTGATAATGACCAGGTGATCTGTTTTCCTGATTTTGATTGAATGATAAATATTGGCCAGGTCACCAGAGCTGAATCGCCTGCTCTTCTTCTAAATCATGCTATGGCTTCTTTTACTTGCGCTTGAAAGGACCGACAGTACCTCGGCTAAATATCTCATATCTAAAGACAGCACTTTCGACAGTGCAGCACTCCCTCAGTAGTGCACTTTGTGTCAGCCTTGATTTTTGTGCTCAAGGCCTGGAATGGAACTTGCACCCACAACCTTCTAAACCAGGAGTAATAGAACTACCAAACGAGCCAAGGCTGACACTCTTAGTTAGAAAGGAGGAAGTTTTTTTTTTTCTCTGATGCTTGTTTGGGGTCATTGTAAATCCGTTTTTTTGTTAAATAGCGTTTGTGATTTGGCTGGAGTCAGCGCAGGTACCTTCCTTTTCATAATGCATTACTCATTATGTATTGTGTTCATCTGTTTTGTTTTTCCTTAGGTTTTTCTCTACAAATTGAGGAACTCAGTAAGCTTTTCAGAACCACATTCTACTTTAAGGCCAGCGTGCCGAAAACATGTGTCCCCCAAGGAGAATAGAATCAATCTCCCAGATGCCTGGTTATTGATAAACTCAGAGTAGATTACATTGGTTCCAATAGTTGGGTTGGAGACTGATTTAACCATGTTTACGGATAAAATGAAGTTTGCTGATCACCCTGCTATTGTTACAGACTGGAGATAACCTGAGAAACTAGTTAAAGGTTGAAACAATTGTATATTTATGGTTAAATATAACAATAAGTAATAGTTGTGTTGTCAAAGGCTATATTTAGGGAGTGGGAAGATCTCATATTCCATATTGGACTATACTGAAAGGGCTGATTTCTGCAAGTGGGGCAGTATGATCTCATTTTGATGTTCTTGTCTAGGGAGGGTGAAATCAGCCATGTTAGACGCTGAATGCCTGAATGTACGGTTGTCACTCCCTCGGAAAGACTTCATGTGTGGAGCTCAGGAAGTGTTTCGCTGTGATGTTCCCTCCACCTGAGAGCCAAATCCTGCTCACACTTAGAGATAGAAATTAGCTTTGTACAATATCAAGTTTTGGGCCAAATCGAAATGGTGGCTCGTTTTCGCTCTGTCTGATTTGCTTTTTTCATTGAAGAAAATGGAAAAACATATCAGGCGGAATTCAAAAACAATTCGTTATTGCCAGTACTGCATTGTTGCCCGGGGTAAACATAGACCTCTTACCAATTAGGCTTAGCCTTGAAAGTTCGTCAGTTGAGTGAGATAACAGAAAGTGTACTACCAACATAGAAGGGAAGTTTATCAGTGCATATGGAAGAGGACGGGTAAAATTGGTGGGGTTGGAGGTTTGTAATAATCATTCAAAGTAATCAATAAATCAATCCACTGCCAGTATTGAATGTAGTATTTTTTTAGCAAGTCCTGCAGCAAACAACTGTCCGGAACATGACAAACTGTAAGGAAGATTTCACTGTCTCCAAGAAAATTGTGAAACAGGTATTCTGTGCAGGGTATGACTCTCAAGCCCCAATATGTGATGGGGGTAGATTTTGACTTGTTGAGATAGCGGAGAATGGGTGATAGGGAATTAGCAGTGCCTTTTACATATCTCCCAAGTTTTAGTTCAGAGTGGGAACAAAAATCAATATGATTAAGAGGAATGTAATGCGGGCTGCCACCTCACTGTCTTCCAGCTTACACTGTCTCCAAAAGTCAAGATTTGGTCCCATGCTCCCTATAGTATTACATACCCAGATACAAGAATTATACTGTCAGCGTCCACTGGCTCCAGCACAACCATTACAATTTTGATTTCATCCATACACGGTCATTTGTTTTTTTGCTGGGTTTTGCAGCCGAAATTCTGATTAAACCCACAGAAATATATATTTAATAATGATAGGATCCAACGAAAATGTCCATCGTAATTGAATTGATTTTTTAATAAAGCAAAGCGGGGTAGATCTTGTAAAACGCTGACAGTTTGTTTACAAACTATATGTCTCCTCATTGAAGTCAATCTGGTGTACGATAGGTCCGATGTGCAATAACACTGGCAGCTGCCTTGTTGTCAGTCGTTTTGCAATGTAGCACAAAGTCAATATCGGCCTCATTTTCTCCTCAAAAATGAGTTTACTAAGACTAGCATTGGCCTGTTTAACAAAAATGAACTTCTAATGATATAATTGGAGACACCGGAAACTTGGAGCACGGTTCTGTTTAAATTACCACCTGTAGTATACCATGTATTGACAGTATTACTTTCATCATGAAGGCTAGATCTTCAATTTACCACCTAGGGGTAAAACCGATATTGCGAATCAGCCGTTGGTAATAGAAACCGTTTGGGAAGCATTTGGAAAATCTAACCCACATCGCTTACTGCCAGCTTTTTATTGGAATGGGCGATTTCTGTTTGTACCATCACAGAATCTATTTAATAAAGGATTTTCGTGCAACCTATCTAAACAAAGTGATTATTTCAATTAGGCCTTTTCTATCAGTGGTAAGATTATAGGAAATAAAAATGTTTTTCTTTAAAATTCAGCAGTGTACTGGCTCCATTTTACCCTTGGTCGCAGTTGTGAGCTGGATGATATTGAATTAGTCGCGCCGGATTTTCATCTCCAGTGAAGTAAATGAAAATTGGGACACCCAATTGAATATCGCCCATCTTACACCCTGTCCAAAGTTAAAACTACCACATGCATTCTTTAATTTGATTTTTTATTAATATTCCTTAGGCCACTAGTTTCATTAATAGGAAGACTAATAGATTCTCAGGGCACTCTCCTCTCAGGGCCCGAACTCTTTGATGACTTTATCATATGATACTTTTTTTAGAAAAATAATAAAATTGGTCTTCATTGGGGGACATGTTTAGTGACTTCCCATGTTACCTGGTCTGTCGCTCACATGAAAGGTCCGAATAAAGGAGCGCTGAATTTGCTCTACTGGTCCTCCTCATCTGAGCAGTTGTAGCAGTTTCCGAAGATATATGTCAAATACTTGGATGTGGAGCAGAAACCACGTCCCCTCACGCGCACACTCAACTTCCCATTCCAGATTGCAATCTCCACACTGAGGGCATTGAGGCGCTCCAAGCTGTGCGCAACGGACCACTCACATCAAATTAAATGCAACAATTTTCCACCAACTATATCATGAAGTTCCCCAAAATGTTTTCATAATTCAATAATCAAAAGTTACTTGACCATTAAAAATACACTTTGATATGAAGTCCAATACATTTGCAGGCATGCCTGATGAAAGAGATTGATGATCGGAGTTTACATTGTATTTTATGTAGATGACCTATGACTCCATTGCGTCTTAAGGACGTGCTATTTCGGCGCAGGGTTCTCCCGAAATCCCGCAATAACTGTGCCAAAAGATTGACGGATGCCCTACCATTTAGAGCATTTCTACAAGGATATGCAAATTTACAGCTGCGGCTGGGGTTGACCATCGCACAGCAAAATTCAAACCCCAGCAGCACAATTGTATACTTTCAGCTCAGCTGATAAGTTGTGCAGATGTGCAGCTAATCATTTGAGCAGGGGTCTGCCGATCAACCACGTAACATTTTGGGGATCCATTAAATCCTGAGAAACATCGCAAAATTATCGTTAATGGGGGTAGTCTGCATCTTAAATGGTTTCTGCAGGCATGCCATAAGAACAGTCTCTGGGTGCCGATTGATCATTCAATTAGATCATGGCTGATCAGCACCTCAATACCAACTACATGCCTAGCTCTGTATCCCTTGATATCGGTAACTAACACAAATCCGTCATCTCTGTCTTGAAGCCTCCGATTGTACAAGCATCCACACCCTTTTCGGGAGCAGCATCTAGATTCTTAAGAGATTTTGTATGAAAAAACATGTTTCCTGATTTCATTCCCGAATGCCTGGCTTAAATTTTAAAACGATATTCCTTTCTTTTGAGTTTTAACTAGTGTAAGAAGCAAAGATGAGCATGGGAGTTCTAGACGAACTGAAGGGTTAACTCCGTTCTTAGGGAATCTGTAGCACTGCCGAGCTGACTGGCGATAGCGAAATGGGACTATGCTCAAAACAAAAACAAAATTACCTGGAAAAATTCAGCAGATCTGGCAGCTTCGGCGGAGAAGAAAAGAGTTGACGTTTCGAGTCTTCGTGACCCTTCGACAGAACTTGACTTCAAGTCCAGGAAAGAGTTTAAATATAAGCTGGTTTAAGGTGTGTGTGTGTGTGTGTGTGTGGTGGGGGGGGGGGGGGGCGGAGAGAGAGAGAGGGAGAAGTGGAGGGGGGGTGTGGTTGTAGGGACAAACAAGCAGTGATAGAAGCAGATCATCAAAAGATGTCAACAACAATAGAACAAAAGAACACATAGGTGTTAAAGTTGGTGATATCTAAACGATGTGCTAATTAAGAATGGATGGTAGGGCACTCAAGGGGTGGGGAGAGCATAAAAGATTTTAAGATATTTAAAATTAATGGAAATAGGTGGGAAAAGAAAAATCTATATAATTTATTGGAAAAAACTGGAAGGGGGAAACAGAAAGGGGGTGGGGATGGGGCAGGGAGCTCACGACCTAAAGTTGTTGAATTCAATATTCAGTCCGGAAGGCTGTAAAGTGCCTAGTCGGAAGATGAGGTGTTGTTCCTCCAGTTTGCGTTGGGTTTCACTGGAACAATGCAGCAAGCCAAGGACAGACATGTGGGCAAGAGAGCAGGGTGGAGTGTTAAACTGGCAAGTGACAGGGAGGTTTGGTCATGCTTGCGGACAGACCGCAGGTATTCTGCAAAGCGGTCGCCCAGTTTACGTTTGGTCTCTCCAATGTAGAGGAGACCACATTGGGAGCAACGAATGCAGTAGACTAAGTTGGGGGAAATGCAAGTGAAATGCTGCTTCCCTTGAAAGGAGTGTTTGGGTCCTTGGACGGTGAGGAGAGAGGGAGTGAAGGGGCAGGTGTTTCATCTTTTGCGTGGGCATGGGGTGGTGCCATAGGAGGGGGTTGAGGAGTAGGGGGTGATGGACGAGTGGACCATGGTGTCCCAGAGGGAGCGAACCCTACGGAATGCCGAAAGTGGGGGGTGAAGGGAAGATGTGTTTGGTGGCGGCATCATGCTGGAGTTGGTGGAAATGGTGGAGGATGATCTTTTGAATGTGGAGGCTGGTGGGGTGATAGGTGAGGACAAGGGGGACTCTATCATGTTTCTGGGAGGGAGGAGAAGGCATGAGGGCGGATGCATGGGAGATGGGCCAGACATGGTTGAGGGCCCTGTCAACGACCGTGGGTGGAAAACCTCGGTTAAGGAAGAAGGAGGACATGTCAGAGGAACTGTTTTTGAAGATGGCATCATCAGAAGAGATGCGACGGAGGCGAAGGAACTGAGAGAATGGGATGGAGTCCTTACAGCAAGCGGGTATGAGGAGCTGTAGTCGAGATACCTGTGGGAGTCGGTGGGTTTGTAATGGATATTGGTGGACAGTCTATCACCAGAGATTGAGACAGAGAGGTCAAGGAAGGCAAGGGAAGTGTCAGAGATGGGCCACGTGAAAATGATGGAGGGGTGGAGATTGGAAGCAAAATTAATAAATTTTTCCAAGTCCCGACGAGAGCATGAAGCGGCACCGAAGTAATCATCGATGTACCGGAGAAAGAGTTGTGGAAGGGGGCCGGAGTAGGACTGGAAAAAGGAATGTTCCACATAACCCATAAAGGGACAGGCATAGCTGGGGCCCATGCGGGTACCCATAGCAACACCTTTTATTTGGAGGAAGTGAGAGGAGTTGAAGGAGAAATTGTTCAGCGTGAGAACAAGCTCAGCCAGACGGAGGAGAGTAGTGGTGGATGGGGATTGTTCAGGCCTCTGTTCGAGGAAGAAGCTAAGGGCCCTCCTGGTGGGGGATGGAGGTGTAGAGGGATTGGACGTCCACGGTGAAGAGGAAGCGGTTGGGGCCAGGGAACTGGAAATTGTTGATGTGACGTAAGGTGTCAGAGGAATCACGGATGTAGGTGGGAAGGGACTGGACAAGGGGAGAGAGAAGGGAGTCAAGATAGCGAGAAATGAGTACTGTGGGGCAGGAGCAAGCTGACACGATCGGTCTACTGGGGCAGTTCTGTTTCTTGATTTTGGGTAGGAGATAGAAGAGGGCCATCTGAGGTTGGGAGACTATCAGGTTGGAAGCTGTGGGACGAAGATCCCCAGAGGAGATGAGGTCAGTGACAGTCCTGGAAACAATGGCTTGATGTTCAGTGGTGGGGTCATGGTCCAGGGAGAGGTAGGAGGAAGTGTCTGCGAGTTGACGCTCAGCCTCCGCGAGGTAGAGGTCAGTGCTCCAGACAACAACAGCACCACCCTTGTCAGCGGGTTTGATGACAATGTCACGGTTGGACCTGAGAGAATGGAGTGCAGTAAGTTCAGAGAGAGACAGGTTAGAATGGGTGAGAGGGGCAGAGAAATTGAGACGACTAATGTCGCACCGACAGTTCTCAATGAAAAGATCAAGAGAAGGTAAGAATCCAGAGGGAGGGGTCCAGGTGGAGGGAGAATATTGGAGATGGGTAAAAGGATCCATTGAACTGGGAGAGGACTCCTGCCCAAAGAAGTGAGCCTGGAGACGAAGACAGCAGAAGAAGAGTTCAGCATCATGCCGAGCCCGAAATTCATTGAGGTGAGGGCATAAGGCTATGAAACTAAGTCCTTTGCTGAGCACTGAACGTTCAGCATCGGAAAGGGGAAGGTCAGGGGGTATAGTGAATACACGGCTGGGGTTGGGATTGGAAGATGGGGTGGGGACGGAGGGACAGGCAGGGGTGGAGGGTCCTAGATGGGTGTTGGTGTCGATGAGTTGTTGGAGATTGCGTTCCTTAGCACTTGAGAGAAAGAGAAAAAGTTTCTTGTTGAGGCGTCGGATGAGCCGAAGAATAAAATTAAACTGGGGGCACGCGCAGCTTTGAAAATGGGTACGGCAGTGCTGCTGGAGGGAGAGGTCGAGTGTGTTCATATGGCGGCGCATGGCACTGAGTGTGGATTTCAGAATGTGACCAGAACAGCAGTGGGAGAAACATTTTATGTCCCGGAGATACCTGTATTCCTGGGTGGGTTCGAAACATGAGGGGTGGAATTTCAGTTGACATCCACGTGGGGTAAGTCAGAGACGTAGACAGTCACTGAGAAAGGAAATATGGCTGTGAAAGCGGGTTTTAGTAAACACCTTGTCAAACACCAGGAGGGAAATGGAAAGCAATGAAGGTGAGCAAGGCAAAAGAGAGGAACGGAAATCTTGTCGCAGAAAAGAACAGAACTTCTCCAAGGATGTAGGCATTTCTTGAAGAGCAGTGGCAGTCAATTAAACACAGAGATAAAAACAAAAGAACTGCGGATGCTGGAAATCCAAAACAAAAACAGAATTACCTGGAAAACCTCAGCAGGTCTGGCAGCATCGGCGGAGAAGAAAAGAGTTGACGTTTCGAGTCCTCATGACCCTTCGACAGAACTTGAGTTCGAGTCCAAGAAAGAGTTGAAATATAAGCTGGTTTAAGTTGTGTGTGTGTGTGTGGGGGGGGTGGGGGGGGGGGTGCGGAGAGAGAGAGGGAGAGAGAAGTGGAGGGGGGGTGTGGTTGTAGGGACAAACAAGAAATGATAGAAGCAGATCATCAAAAGATGTCAACAACAATAGAACAAAAGAACACATAGGTGTTAAAGTTGGTGAAATTATCTAAACGAATGTGCTAATTAAGAATGGATGGTAGGGCACTCAAGGTATAGTTCTAGTGGGGGTGGGGAAAGCATAAAAGATTTTAAGATATTTAAAAATAATGGAAATAGGTGGGAAAAGAAAAATCTATATAATTTATTGGGAAAAAAAGGAAAGGGGAAAAAGAAAGGGGGTGGGGATGGGGGAGGGAGCTCACAACCTAAAGTTGTTGAATTCAATATTCAGTCCGGAAGGCTGTAAAGTGCCTAGTCGGAAGATGAGGTGTTGTTCCTCCAGTTTGCATTGGGCTTCACTGGAACAATGCAGCAAGCGAAGGACAGACATGTGGGCAAGAGAGCAGGGTGGAGTGTTAAAATGGCAAGCGGCAGGGAAGTTTGGGTCATTCTTGCGGACAGACCGCAGGTGTTCTGCAAAGCGGTCACCCAGTTTACGTTTGTCTCTCCAATGTAGAGGAGACCACATTGGGAGCAATAAATGCAGTAGACTAAGTTGGGGGAAATGCAAATGAAATGTTGCTTCCCTTGAAAGGAGTGTTTGGGCCCTTGGACGGTGAGGAGAGAGGAAGTGAAGGGGCAGGTGTTGCATCTTTTGCGTGGGCATGGGGTGGTGCTATAGGAGGGGGTTGAGGAGTAGGGGGTGATGGAGGAGTGGACCAGGGTGTCCCGGAGGGAGCGATCCCTACGGAATGCCGATGGGGGGGGGGGCGGTAAAGGGAAGATGTGTTTGGTAGTGGCATCATGCTGGAGTTGGCGGAAATGGTGGAGGATGATCCTTCAAATGTGGAGGCTGGTGGGGTGATTAGTGAGGACAAGGGGGACCCTATCATGTTTCTGGGTGGGAGGAGAAGGTGTCCGGCCCATCTCCCGTGCATCCACCCTCACGCCTTCTCCTCCCTCCCAGAAACATGATAGGGTCCCCCTTGTCCTCACTTATCACCCCACCAGCCTCCGCATTCAAAGGATCATGCTCCGCCATTTCCGCCAACTCCAGCATGATGCCACCACCAAACACATCTTCCCTTCACCCCCCCTATCAGCATTCCGTAGGGATCGCTCCCTCCAGGACTCCCTAGTCCACTCCTCCATCACCCCCTACTCCTCAACTCCCTCCTATGGCACCACCCCATGCCCACGCAAAAGATGCAACACCTGCCCCTTCACTTCCTCACTCCTCACCGTCCAAGGGCCCAAACACTCCTTTCAAGTGAAGCAGCATTTCACTTGCACTTCCCCCAACTTAGTCTACTGCATTCGTTGCTCCCAATGTGGTCTCCTCTACATTGGAGAGACCAAACGTAAACTGGGCGACCGCTTTGCAGAACACCTGCGGTCTGTCCGCATGCATGTCCGAAACCTCCCTGTCGCTTGCCATTTTAACACTCCACCCTGCTCTCTTGCCCACATGTCTGTCCTTGGCTTGCTGCATTGTTCCAGTGAAGCCCAACGCAAACTGGAGGAACAACACCTCATCTTCCGACTAGGCACTTTACAGCCTTCCGGACTGAATATTGAATTCAACAACTTTAGGTCGTGAGCTCCCTGCCCCATCCCCACCCCCTTTCTTTTTCCCCCTTCCTTTTTTTCCAATAAATTATATAGATTTTTCTTTTCCCACCTATTTCCATTAATTTTAATTATCTTAAAATCTTTTATGCTCTCCCCACCCCCACTAGAGCTATACCTTGGAGTGCCCTACCATCCATTCTTAATTAGCACATCGTTTAGATAATATCACCAACTTTAACACCTATGTGTTCTTTTGTTCTATTGTTGTTGACATCTTTTGATGATCTGCTTCTATCACTGCTTGTTTGTCCCTACAACCACACCCCCCTCCACTTCTCTCTCTCTCCGCCGCCCCCAAGCCCCCCCCCCCCCCCCCCGCCCCTCCCCACCCCCCCCCCCCCCCCCCCCCCCACACACACACACACACACACACTCCTTAAACCAGCCTATATTTCAACTCTTTCCTGGACTCTAACTCAAGTTCTGTCGAAGGGTCGCGAGGACTCAAAACGTCAACTCTTTTCTTCTCCGCCGATGCTGCCAGACCTGCTGAGTTTTTCCAGGTAATTCTGTTTTTGTTTTGGATTTCCAGCATCCGCAGTTTTTTTGTTTTTATGGACTATGCTCAATACTGAGGAAGAATATCATAAATATTAGATGACATTAATAATCTTGCAGAATGCCTGTGCCATTGGTAATTGAATTTCTGTATAGTTGAGTGCGAGGTAATGTATTTCAGTAGCAAGAATGAAGGGATCTTATACTGTTTGCATAGTAAGAGCCTAAATGGGGTAGAGTGGCAAAGGGATCTAGGGCTATAAACCACAAATCACGAGAAGTATTACTGGAGGCTAAGGCAAGCAGTGGAGTTAATGTTTCAAGGAACAGAATTAAAAGGCAGAGAGGTAATGTCAAACTCCGATGAAAAGGGGAGAAAATGCTGGGAAACGTCTCAGCAAGTTGGTATCATCTGTGGAGGGAGAAACAGGCATAATTTTCCATGTCCAATATGAAACTTCTGAAGAATAGTTTGTTAAATTTGTAATTTTTTAAATTCATTTACAGGATGTGGGCTTTGCTGGCTGGGCCAGCACTTATTGCCCATCTCTCGTTGCCATTGAGAAGGTAATGCTGAGCTGCCTTCTTGAGCCGCTGCAGTCCATGTGGTGTAGGTACACTGACAGTGCTGTTAGGAAGGGAGTTTCAGGATTTTGACCTAGCGACAGTGAAGGAACCGTAATATATTTCAAAGTGAGAATGGTAGGTGACTTGATGGGGAACTTCCAGGTGGCGGTGTTCCCATCTATCTGCTGCCCTTGTCCTCCTTGGTGGTAGTGGTCGTTTTTTGGAAGGTGCTGTCTGAGGACCCTTGGTGAATTCGTGCAGTGCATCTTGTAGATGGTACACACTGCTGCTACACTGCATCGATGGTGGAGGGAGTGAATATTTGTGCATGTAGTGCTAATCAAGTGGACTGCTTTGTTTTGGATGGTGCCCACCTTCTTCAGTGTTGTAGGAGCTGCACTCACCCAGGCAAGTAGGGAATATTCCATCAGAATCCTGTCCTGTGCCTTGTAGATGGTGGACAGTCTTTGGAGAGTCAGGAGGTGAGTTATTCATCGCACGATTCCTAGCCTCTGACCTGCTCTTGTAGCCACAGTATTTATATGCTTAGTCCAGTTCAGTTTCTGATCAATCGTAACCCCCAGAATGTTGATAGTGGGGAATTCAGTGATGGTAATGTCATTGAACACCATGGGGCGATGGTTGGATTTTCTCTTGTTAGAGATGGTCATTGCCTGACACTTGTGAGGCACGAAAGTTACTTGCCACATGTCAGCTCAAGCCTGGATATTGTCCAGGTCTCACTGCATTTAGACATGGACTGCTTCAGTATCTCAGGAGCCACGAATGGTGCAGAACATTGTGCAATGATCAGCGAACACCCCGACTTCTGACCTTATGATGGAAGGAAGGCCATTAATGAAGCAGCTGAAGATAGCTGGGCCTAGGACACTACCCTGAGGAAGTCCTGCAGTGATGTCCTGGAGCTGAGATGACTGACCTCCAACAACCACAACCGTCTTCCTTTGTGGTAGGCATGACTCCAACCAGCAGAGAGTACTCCCCCCCCCCCCCAACCCCTCTGATTCCCATTGACTCCAGTTTTGCTTGGGCTCCTTGATGCCACACAGAGAGTCAAATGCGGACTTGATGTCAAGGGCAGCCACATTCACCTCACCTGCTTCAATGAGCCAGCCATATAAATACTGTGGCAATGATAGCACGTCAGAGGCTGGGGAATCTACGGAGAGTAACTCACCTCCTGACTCCCCAAAGCCTGCCCACCGCCTACAAGGCACAAGTCAGGAGCATGATGGAATACTCTCCATTTGCCTGGACGAGTGCAAGTTCAACACACTCAAGAAGCTTGGCACCAACCATGAGAAAGCAGACCACTTAATTTGCACCCCAAGCACCACCATCAACATAACTTCCTCCACCACCGACAGTGGCAGCAGTGCGTACCGTCTACAATATGCATTGCAGCAACTCACCAAAGTTCCTTTGACAGCACCTTTCAAATCCACAACTTCTACAACCTAGAAGGTCAGGGGCAGCAGATGTATGGGAACACCGCCACCTGCAAGTTCCCCTCTAAGACACACACCATCCTAACTTGGAACTATATCATCATCTCTTCACTGTCGCTGGATCAAAATCCTTCCTAACAATACAGTGGATGTGCATACACCACATGGACTGCAGTAGTTCAAGAGAGCTAATCGGTATTTATGAAATTATGAATGGGTTTGATAGAATAGTCCTGGAGAAAATTGTGAGGCAGTGCAAAACTAGAGGGCAGAAACATAAGAAAGCTATGAAAAAATCTAATAGGAAATTCAAGAACTTAACAGTTCAAGAATTGTAAGAATGTAAATGGCATTAGAAGAAGTAGTTGGGGTGAATCGCATGGAGACATTGAAAGGGAAAGCTTGATAAGTATATGAGGGAGAAAGTAATAGAAAGATATGCTGATATGGATAATGAAGCGAGATAGGATAGGACTCAGGGGAGCAAGAATGTCAGTGGAGAGCAGTTTTGTGCTGTCTACTGTGTATACTTCAATGTAATGTGAAATAGAACATAGAGGAAACATTTAGTGGCTTGATCAACATCAACCAAGTGAAACGATAGGTTAATGGTTCAGTCATAATCCCTCATTCGAACTGGAAAAATAAAGTGGATGATGCAAATAACAAGTTATATTTTTTTAACCCCTTTAAAGTAGAGAAACATGTTTCCCAAAGTCTAACCAAAAAGAAAAATGCACCTAGTCAAAGAAAGATGCATTTTATTTTATTCCTTCTCAGAGTATGTGCATCGCCGGCTGGACCAATATTTATTGCTCATTCCTAATTGTCCTAGAGTAAGTGGTGGTGAGCCACCTTCTTGAAGAGCTGCAGTCCATGTGGTATATGTACACCCACAGTGCTGTTAGGCAAGAGGAGCCAAATGTTTGATCAAAGAGGCGGCTATCAAAGACAATTCTAATTGAGGAGCAGGAATGCAGAAGCAGAGAAGTTTAGAGAGAGACTTTTAGAGCATGGAGTCTGGGCAACAGTGGACAAAGGGATGCATAAACTATTACATTCCATAGATAAGGAAATGAAGAGATAGGGGAGTTTTTGCTGGAGAGGTTACTGAGATTGGGAAGGCCAAGGTCATGTAGGGCTTTAAATTAGGATGGGAATTAAAAATTTCCGGTGCTGGGGAGGTGAGACCCTATATAGGTCAGCCAAGTTAGAGATGAGGGGGATACAGAGTTTGGTGTGGGGTAGGATATGGGGAACAGAGTCTTCGATGAGCAGAAGTAATTTGCATATCAAGGTTGGTGAGGCAGAGTGGGGAAGGGGAGATAGCTAACAGTACATTCGTGTAATTGGATCAATCGTGACCACAAGTAGTGGTGTAAGTGGGTTGGCAACTTCATTTTCATTTTTCGGGATCTTTATTTGCATTAACTTCCATTGATCAATAAAGTAGGGACAACTGTTTCAGCTGCAAATTGTTAAGATAGGGTGAAGACGGAAGATATTACAAAGGTAGAGATAGGCACTTTGTACAGTGAAGTCGGTCTGGGGTTACCATCACAGTTACCATTATTTACCATCACCATTTGTGAATTTTATTCGAGTTATTTTGGTTCTATGGTAGGGTAGAAAAGTGACTGGATAGATTAAAACAGCGTTGTAGACAAGACTGGCATAGAACAAAGGGAGGAGTGAGGCAAAAGTTGATATACTGTGTGAGCAATATATTTCCATTCAAATATTTCACCATTCACAAACTATATATGCGTGTGAATGTGTGCGTGTGTATATTTGTGCATATGTATTTATGTGTGTTTGTGTGTGAGTGCATTTGCATTTGTCTATATATGTGTTTGTGTGTATTTGGGGAAGATATATATGCGTACCTGTATTTGGGGGAGATGTGTGTCTGCGTATTTGTGGGAAGTGTGTGCGTGTGTGTGTATTTCGGGGAGGGGTGTGTGTGTGCCTCTGTGAGAGCGCATCTGTGTGTATCTGAGGGAGGCGGGTGAGTGTGTATGTGTGTGTGTTTATTTGGAGGTGCCAGATGTGTGTGTGTGTGAGTATTTGCATTTCGGGGAGGTGTGTGTTTGTGCGTATTTGCGGAGGCGTGTGTGTCTGTCTTGTGTATGTGGGTATTTAGGGAGGTGTGTATGTGTGTGTGTGTGTGCATGTATGTGCGTGTACTTGCCTGCACTCCAACAATGTCTATACTTCAGTGACTGTAAAATGCTTTGGGATGTTAGAGATTTTGAAAGGCATTATATTTATGCAAGCCTTTCCTTATTTTTGGATGTGTGCGTGAATGTCATAGCGTCATTACGGCAATCCAATCAGTCCAATTCCCCTGCTCTATCTCCGTAACCCTGCTAATTTATTTCCTTCAAGTATCCCTCCAATCTCCTTTTGAAATCATTGATCATCTCCGCTTCCACCACCCAAGTGCACAGCAAGTTGCAGGCAATTACAATTTGCTGCACTGTAAAGCTCTTCCCCGGCATCGCTTGCCAAAACCTTCAATCCGTGTCCCTTAGCCTTTGTGCGGTCAACTAATAGGAACAGCTTTTTTTTGTCTATTTTATCTAAACCTATCATAACTTGTACACCTCTATGAAATCTCTCTTTAATCACCATTTATCCAAGGAGAACAACTCCAGCTTCTCCAACCTGACTTTATAGCTAAAACTCCGCATCTGTGGAATCTTTTGGACAAATCTCCTTTGCATCCTCACAAGGATCAACGATCCTTCTGAAAGGAGAGCTTTAAAATGGTCCAGCATAACTTCCTTGATTTTGCGCTCAATACCCCTTTTTATGATGCCCAAGGTCTCATATACTCTGCAAACAACTCTCTACATATGTCCTGCCTCTTTCAAAAGTTTTGCACACGAAAACTCAGGTACCTCTGTCCCTGCTTAATTTTTAGAACTTAGCCATTAAGTCTATATTGGCTCTCCCTCTCCTTTCTACTAAAATGCACCACCTCGCACCCCTGTATTAAATTATTACTGTCATTTGTAAACCCACTATGACAGCCTATCTATGTCCCGTTGCAGTTCATTCGTATTATCCCCACTGTCTGCCAAACTTCCAAGTTTGGTGCCGTCGACTCATTTTGTCATTTCTCTTTGCATTCCAATATCCAGGTCATTTATTTATATCAAAGAAAAACAGTGGACACAGCACCGACACCTAGGGAACACTACTGTCTACTATCCCCTGATCTGAAAAAACAAGTTATCGTAATTCGTTAATATTTTTCCTTAAGCCAAATTTTTATCCAGGCTGATACTGACCCTCCTATTCCATGAACCTCAATTTTGGTAGCCAACCTTTTATGCCATATTTTGTCAGATGCTTTCTTAAAATCTATGTAAACAACTTCCATTACATTGCATTCATGAACATTCTCTGTTACTTCATCAAAAAGCAATCTATTACATTTGTCAAGCCTGATCTGCTTCCTACAAATCTGTTCTGGATCACCTCAATTAACTTAAACTTCTCCAAGTGCCTGGTGGTTTTTCTTTAATTATTGTTTCTAACACCTCACTTACTGCTAATGTTAAACGACCAGCGTCTAGTTATTAGGAATTCCCTTATACCCTTGCTTGAATAACGGTGTCACATTTGCTACTCATCAATCCTTTGGCACCTCCCATGTATCTAGGGAAGATTTGAAAATTATGGCAAGCCCTTCTACCATCTGCGCTTCCGCTTCCTTCAGCAATGTGGGGATCAAATCATTCAGACCAAGTAACTTTAGCATAATCAGCATTTAAATTACACACTGCCTATCAATTTTCACCCAATTTATTCTCTCTGCCATCTCCACTTCTGTAAATGCCTTGTCAGCATCCTTTCCCCTTTAAATATCCAGCAAAGTTATTCATTAAATATTCTAGTCTTGCACTATGCCACTTTGCCCCGAATAGGCCCCACACCGTCTCTACTATCAGCTTACTATTTATAGGCCAGTATAAGAGCTTTGAGTGCTCTTCTCTGATAACTGCCTTTCAATTCTTAATCTCTCTATTTGCCAGTTTTATTTGCCTCTTCACCTCTCTTCTCAATTCATTGTATTTGATATGTGTACATCTGTCTATGTCTGCATGTTTATAGCTGTATGTGTATGCATGTGTGTATATGTATGCATACAGTATGTATATATGTGTATCTTTGTGTGCTGCTGTGTATGTATGCCAGTGAATGTATGTGCATAACTACTGCCAATTCCCATTCATTCATCACCCCATGCTCGTTGATCCACAGTGACTCCAGATCCACCAATGCCTTCATTTAAAATTCTCATCTGTGTTTTCAAATCCCTCCTGGATCTTGTTCCTCATCCAATTCTGGACTCTTGTCCATCCCCAATTTTCATCCCTCGACCTTGCGTTTAGCTGTGTTGGCCCAAGCTCTGGGACTCCATCCCAAAACAAATCTGCCTCTTTCCCCACCTTTAAAGCCTGCCTCTTTGACCAAGCTGTTGGTTACCAGTATCTTACATTGCCTGGTGTTAAAATCTGTTCAATAATGTTCCCTGTGAAGCGCCAACTGATACTTTACTATTTGAAGGTGCTTTATAATTGCGGGTTATTGTTGCATATGTGTGTATATATTCGTGTGTGTCTGTGTGGCTGTCATTATGTTAGCTCTCCTCACCACCACCCCCTCGCCACCCCTCCCACAACACCTTCCATTCTTTATGTTCTTTTTTAAATACATTTTCCTATGTGTGATTTATTCAATTCTGATGAAAGTTCCTTGCCACAGAGGCAACTATTTTGGATGTTGTTTTAATACGCGATTGCTATTGCTCAAGCGTGAGCTTTGCAACTTATCTATAAAAAGACTTATCTTGTAGCTGGTTTCTTCATTTACCTAAGCATTGCAATCACTGGCAAAATAGAACTACACGGCGATTCTGCTAATGGTATAATGGAAACACTTTTGGTTGAAAATTGCACCCCATCTCAGGGCGTGCAGGTTACACAGTCCTTGCAGTATTTCCTTTGATGTTCTGAATTTAGCAAATGTATTTCAAACGCCGCATCTCTCAATCAAGCATTTCTATAGATGTTCTGTCAAGTCGATGTTTAGCGATTCCCGGCTTGTTAAATACAATGCGAAGCAACCAACCAAATCATCATTAGTGTTCTGTCCGAAGACGGGTCGCTGGCTCATTCTTTGCCTTGACCTGCTTTGCCATCTCCTTCCATTTCCAGGGGCAGGGCGAGGACTTAGTTCTAAAGAGTCATACATTGGTCTTGAAACGTTGCCACACCTGCTGAGTTTTTCCAGCAATTCCTGAGTTTCCTTAACGGGAATCGAACCCATGCTGCTGGCGTTATTTTGAATTCTACACGAGCTTGCTAACCAACTGAGCTGATCGGTTTATAGTAGCTGTGAAATATAATTAACTTTAGAGATATGCAGCTGTTTCTGAGGCCTCCATATATTTTATGATTTAATAATGTATGATTTGTTTTCGCAGCAATCGCTATAAAAATGAAAGGGTCCGGAAAATGTTTTAGTGGTCCAACGTTTTAGCGTATATACCTGAAGGGAAATATGGTCTTGTGGTAGAAAATTGTGCAGTAAAATTCACGAAAGAAAATAGAAGAGCTTGTATTCACGTAGCGCATTTCTCGACCCCTTGAGGCCTCAAAACGCTTTACGGCCAATTGAGTACTTTTTGACATGTTGTCGCTGTTATAATATAGGACACGTGGCAGACATGCCGCACACAACAAAGTCCCACAAACAGAAACATTATAATGAGCAGATAATGTCTTTCAGTGGTGTTGGCAGAGGGGTGAATATTGGCCAGGATGCAAGCAACATATTGCGGAGTCGTGTTAAACTTCTTATATGCATGTATAATGAATTTCACAACAGCACATTGGCTTGTTAAGGTGCTCATTGAAATAGAGCAAATTTCCACATGAATATTTGTCAGGGCACAAGAAACATGATGCGGGATTGTATTATGAGGAACCCAGCTCTTCCGGAACTCAAACCTAGTGGTAGAGCTCCCATTCATTTTCTGGAATCCAGTGGCGTCCTGACTGTGGGTTTACATTGGAAGTGGGAATATTTTTTTCGATAAGAAAGGCTTTGCAGCTTAGTGCTGTAACATCAACCATGACCCTACAACTGACCATCATAATAATATTTGATATACATTTAATTCATTAACTTCCAAGATTGCTTGGTAAATTCCAAATTCCAATCAATTTTACATGCTTTCGGGTATGCCACTATGATGAATGAAAGAACGACTTGCATTCCTTCATACCTCGCCTCTAAAATGTCCCAAAGTGCCTCACACTGCTTTTGAGGTAGACAAATCTGAAAGCAGATTTTCTCACAGCAAGATCCCATTAACAGCAGTAGAAAGGAAACTGTTTTTTAAATGTTGTCAATGGTTGTAATGTAGAGAAAGATGACAGGCAATTAGCAAACTGAAAGCTCACATGCATAGCAATGTGATGATCTGCAGTTAGAATTGTTCGTTGGGCGAATAATGTTGGACAAGACACCAGGAGAATTCTATGTGGTAGAGTATCTTGTACATGCAATTGACGTGACTGCAAGATCGATGGTTAATTGTCCCTGGGTAAGGAGAACACCTGCGGCAATTGAGAGCTTGATCAGTACTTGAGGAATAAAACTGCTCAGGAGCAATTGCACTACTGCAACACGAAAGAACAATCTCTTAAATTAATATTAAAGGCAAAACTCTTTATTGATGATTGCTATGATCTATTTTCACATCCTGTTACTATCTGGCATATTTAATTTAAAATTACCCTCTCAAAAATGGTATTAAAACTGAGTAACCCACTGCAGTCGACTTCGGGAGCTTTGAGAACATAGTGATGCAGAGAAAAGAAAGAGAGCATTGAGTCCATCCCAAAGGTTTCAAAAAAAATCTCTATCCCTGATAATCACCAGTCTCTTAAAATGAGATAATAACTGATCTGAACCTTACATCTCATATCTGGCATGATCACGTGACATTTGCCTGTTGCTAGCAAATGTTTCAAGAGCAAAATACTGCAGCTGCTGAAAATTTGAAGTAAAGACAGAAAGTGCTGGAAATGCTCAGCGGGACGGGCAGCATCTGTGGAGAGAATCAGAGTAACGTCTCTTTAAAAAAGCAATTTAATGCTGTGGTGCTTCTTATAGATAGGTAGCAAAGTGCCCAACCTTTCATTTATGGCAGCTACAGAGAAGATGGTGCTGTTTGTGTTGCATATCGAGATGATAGGAAAACACCCAGTGCATATGTAAGATGAAAAGGCAGAATTGAAGAAAAGTAAGAATGTTCACATGGCGCCCTTGATGATCATGAGACCTCGCAAAGCTTTTTACAGCCAATGAAATACTTTTTGAAGTGTAGACACCGTTGTATGAAATGATCGACAGTTTATGCACAACAGGGTCCCACAGGCAACACGGATAAACACCAGATTTTTTGTGCGATTTTGGATAAGGGTTAAATATTGGCGAGGAAACCGAGAAGAACTTCCTGCTCTTCCTCCAAATCTCGGGTGAGTTATTTTTTATCAGGATGTTATTGTTGAACCCATGGTATTTACTTGGTGCTTGAAACCGTAGAAACACCACAACAGCAGCTTTTATTTAAACATTATCCAAAATTCAATATTTCTACTTTTGATAAAAGCAAAATCTACTTTTGAGCTCATCGATTTACGAAAATTATACCTCACTATCAAACAAAAAGGCAAGTAGTTTATACTGGGCTAGGTGATTGTAAGAAACGCAGTTCATGTATGTGCAATAACATTTGCAAGCCTGACCCCGAGCTACTGACAGCTGTCATTTTAATTATCCACCTTGCTGACACGCTGACCTCTCGGTGCTCGGCCTGCTGCAGTGTTCCAATAAAAAAGATAATTGCAGTTTCTGAAACATCACCTCATCTTTCGATAAGAGCCTTTACAGCTTTCTGAGTTTAGAGTTCAGCTTAACTATTTCCGATAGTAACCTCCCATTTTGTTCCTTTTCTTCACGTTTCGGATTTTCTCTTGCTCCTGCTTTCGTGCAGCAGAATTCCTGCTTACGTCACATCTGTTTCACTTTGTTTTTGTCTTGTCCCCTTTGGCCCTGCACGAGTAACTCTCCTGTCTATTAATCGCTCCAGTGTTCTACCCTACTATCGACCTCCTCTTTTCTTGTATTTCCCATGGTCTCCTTGCCTCCGGTTACATTTCTAACTTTTTTTCCAATTCTGTTGCAAGATCGCAGTCCTGAAACGTTACTCTGATTCTCTCCACAGATGCTGCCCGTCCCGCTGAGCATTTCCAGCACTTTCTGTCTTTACTTCAAATTTTCAGCAGCGGCAGTACTTTGCTCTTGTAACATTTGCAAGCAACAGGCAAATGTCACATGACCATGACAGATATGAGATGTAAGTTTCAGATCAGTTATTATCTCATTAAATGGCCGAACATGCTGGAAGAGCTAACTAGCCAACTTTTGTTCTTATGCGATTAAGCATCACATGAGCGATGTCACATGATCAAGTCACCAGGAACACATCAAAATAGACCTACAAACTCCATTGTGACTCACTTTTTCAACTGACGCAGGAAGGTCATTAATGTACTTCCAATCTCTTCTGTTTAACTTCATGTCTCCAACATTCAGAGTTTTAATTTCAACAGTCCAAATATACTATTGCGTGAGCTATTGCTGAGCCCTGGCCTATTATTTTGCCCTTTACTGCGCAGTAACCCACTGGAGAATTTCCGAATGAAAGTTGTTCTCCTCCCGCCCCTAAGAATTTCAGTAGCAGTCGCGGGAAACAACACAAACAACTTTGACACTCATTTGTGCCTGTGTGTGGAGATTGGTCCCTGCTCCAGCGATTGCCATTATGAACCGCTTCAGAAGCTTTTCATTGTAAATCGCTGCCGGGATAATACTTTCGTACTTAAGTACACAGAACTGCTGAATTAATGGGATTCAATAGGGAGGACATTTGAGACGGGCATTCATTTTTCGCCCATCAACCTGCTACCACAAGTTCGTTCTTTCAGAACAATCTAAAACAAATAGGATTGCCGTCTCTTTTATTACAGTCGTACCTAGCTCACAACTATAGTTAATCTGTATTCTTAAATCAGCATAGTGAGTACAGTTTAATAGTATAACTTTCATTGCTGTATCCCTGTTTAGTGCTTATGATAGGTCACCTACTTTTGTGCTCACGACCAAGACATGCCACGTTTCCTAACCTAGCTAAAGATGGAGCTTTGAGGCTCACCATAATCTCCTCAAGGGCAATTAGGGATGGACAACATTTCTGGCCTGGTCAACGATGCTCACAACTCATGAAACAAATGAACAAAGAAACCGAGGGAGCGATTCATATTTCATTGGTCGCAAAGAGAAAGGAGATTTCAATGAAAGTAAGGTCTGGGGTGTATTTCCGATATCTTCAATGTGGCAGGACAAATGAGCCATAGATCATGTGGCAAGCAAGTTATATTAAACCTTTAGAAAGCATTAGTTCAACCTCAACCTGGAGTGTTATGTTCAAGCCTGAAGATTGTCAAGGACTTAGAGAGGATGCAGCAGAAATTTACTGGAATGGTATCAGAGCTGAGGGGCTTCAGCTATGTGGAGAGACTGGAGGAGCTGGCGTTGTTCTCCTTAGAATTGGAAACATCAAGAGGAGACTTGAAAGCTGCTTTCAAAATTAGGAAAACTGTTGATAGAGTAAATGAGGAGAAACTATTCCTCATAGCAGCAGAGACGGTAACCAAAGGACAGAGATTTAAGGTGACTGGCAAAACAACGAGAGGTTTCTGTCATTTGCTTGGAATTATCTTATGGCCTAGCCCCGTCCTGCTGTTACCAAAGGTTTGTACAGTTCAAAAGGTCAGCAGCTCGGAGCATGACTCCTGATTGATTTCCACCTAATTCAGACCAAGTAACTCCACACAGCAGATTTCGAAATTGGCACCTAAAGCAAGCTCGATGCCGTGAATGGCCGGCGTTCCTTGCATTGAAACCCCCTTTCTCTTTACAATCAGCTAAATGCTTCCTGGTTAGTTTCTCCTTGCAGTTCCATCTGGGGGTATCGCCAAACACAGTGTCGTGAATATTCCTCGTTGCATTTCAGGCCTTCTGGGTTAATAAGCAGAACATTGAACCATGGTCCAAAATGTTATCCCTAACTTGAGAAAAGTTAAAACTGCCCTCAACAGCTCTGAAATAGAGGTATGGGGATGACAATGTTTGTTCATTTAAATTGTTTATCCAGTGACTTCTGCTTTATGTTCAGGTGTTTGGTGGCTGGTTAAGATGACGATCCCATGAATCTCTGAGGGCCCAACACTAAGTATTTGCCCACATGAAGAAACCCTTAGATAAGGTGTTGAAGAACATAGAAGCATAGAAAATAGGAGCAGAAGTATGACATTTGGCCCTTGGAGACTGCTCTGCCATTCAATAAGATCATGGCTGGACCCCTTCAACGCCGTACTCCTGCTGTCTCCCCATACCCCTTGACACCTTCAAGACCAGAAATCTATCCATTTCCTTCTTAAATATATTCAGTCATTTGGCCTCCACAGCATTATGCAGTAAAGAATTCCATAGGTTCACCACCCTCTGAGTGAAGACGTTTCTCCTCATCTTAGTCCTAAATGGTCTACCCCATATCCTGAGACTGTGACCCCTTGTTCCTTACTCTCTCAACCCCCTCACGCCATCAGGGGAAACATCATCCCTGCATTGAGTCTGTCCAGCCCTGTCAGAATTTTTATGTTTCAATTAGATTCCCTCTCATGTTTCTAAACTCCAGTGAATACAGGCCTAGTCAACCCAACCTCTCCTCATACAACAATCCTGCCATCCCAGGAATCAGTCTGGTTAACCTTTGCTGCACTTCCTCTACAACAAGTATATCCTTCCTTAGGTAAGGGGACCAAAACTGTACACACTATGTCAGGTGTCATCTCATCAAGGCCCTGTACAGCTGCAAGTAAGACACACTTGTTCTTTACTCAAACCCTGTTGCTATGAAGGCCAACATGCTTTCTGCCTCCCTCGCTGCTTGCTGCACCTGTGTGCTTGCTTTTAGTCACTAGTGTACAAGATCCTTTGTACCTAAACATTTCTGAATTTATCACTATTTAAATAAGAACCTGCCATTTTGTTTTTCCTACTGAAGTGGATAACTTCACACTTATCCACATTATACATCATCTGCCATGTATTTACCCACTCACATAACTTGTCTAAATTGATTTGGAGCCTCTTAACATCGTCCTCACCACTCACATTCCCACCTACTTTTGCATTGTCAGCAAACTTGGAAATATTACATTTGGTTCCCTCATCCAAATTATTGATATATATTGTGAATATCTGGGGCCCAAGCATTGATCCCTACCATACCTCACTAGTCACCACCTGCCACTCCAAAAAAGGCCCATTTATCCCTAATCTCTGTTCCTGCCTGTTAGCCAATTCTCAATCTATGGCAATATATTACCCCCAATCCCATGTGCTTTAATTTTGCACACTAACCTCTTACATGGGACTTTTTCAAAAGCTTTCTGAAAATCCGAATACATTAAATCCACTGGTTCTCCCTTACCTGTTCTGCTAGTTACATCCTCAAAACACTCCAGTAGGTTTGTCAAACGTGATTTCCCTTTCGTAAATCCATGTTGACTTTGTCTAATCCCATTGATAGTTTCTAAGTGTCCTGTTATCACATCCTTTATAATAGACTCCAACATTTTCCCGACTACTGATGTTAGATTAACCGGTCTGTTATTCCCCGTTTTCTCGCAGCACGCGCCTGTGTTCTGAATCGATATGTTTAGCATTGAGAAAAGGAGCAATGGTACGTGTTGATAAACACAATTAAGGGAACGTGATGCCCCAGGAGCGGCTGAAAAAGCATTGTTCTTCGAATGGAAACTTTTCAGCCGATAGTTAAGAGGGGACCTTTTACTTCCCAGACTCCCACCCAGAAATGCAACCGGACCCAATACGCTGTTTTAGTCACGTGATATCTCATGTCATGGTCTCCCGTTTCATATATTTAGCTATGAAATCCATTTCCTGTCCAAACCATTTACGATACCATCTTCCGTTACAGCAAGCAGCCAACTCATTTTTTGTTCCATTTGCATAATGTCGATGAGACTTACAGTTCAGTACATGGTTCTTCTGGCCATGACTTTTCCAGGTACCCGTGGTTGTTATATGCTCCGTTTTGGAATAGCTTAAATCGCATTTAACGCCCAATTGTATGCATTATAAAAATATATATGGTGCTTCTCCAATTCGGCTGTATTTGTTTTTTAATTGTTTTTATATTCTTCTCCTTATAGTTAGCTTTCTTTCTCTGACGTATGCAACTGCTGTCACCGTTCTTTTTTTAAAATAGCCGCCAAAGTAACTTCGAGCAAAGTGGATCAGTTCCCTAAACTCTTGAAGGCTGCCAGGGGTGACAATATTTCCATGTTCTGCACATTTCCCATATTTGAAGACGCTCCTGAAGTTCATTGGTGGAAACGCAACGAAGAATCGTTTCTGGAACCGGACAGTCGGAAGAGAGTCAATGTAAAAAAGGGAAGTAGTTCATTTGAAATTCTGAATGCGAGTGTTGCAGACTCCGGGATGTATTACTGTAAAGTAAAACATCAGCAAAACTCTATTGGAGATGGAAGTGGCTCCCAGCTCATTGTGTGCGGTAAGTGTCATTGTACCGAGGAAAGGGAGTTCTTCAGTTGTGTGTGTGAGATGTGTAATTTGAACTTATATCACTAGATGAAAATCTGGTGATAGCGGATTCGTTTTCCACTGCTGGGGATTTCTTTTCATTGACCTGGATGTACAACGGCAGTCGATTCATTGTCGCCTTTTTTGAGCGACTGATCAAGACCATTTTCACCCACTCCTTGTCCTTGTGACATTCCAAAGAGCTTTTCGGTGCAGTTACAACTGTGACTGAACCAAGGTACTGGAACATAGTGATGACTGTCTAACCCTTAGTTTGAAATTAATCAATGGGATGAGATGGCTAGATTCCTTCTCACCAAAACAACGGCGCCAAAGTGCGAAATGGGAACAATTTTAATGTAAAATCAAAACACTGCGGTTCCTGGAAATCTGAAATAATACCAAAATGTGCTTGAAACAGATCTGTGAGTATCTGTGGAGAGAGAATTAACGTTTCAGGTCTGCGAACTTTTATCAGAACAATTTTAACACCTTCTAAGTCAACTCTTTTATAAAATATTAAACACCATCTAATCAGCCCCAACAAGGTGCCTTCATCATAAATTCAGGTGAACACTCCCCTTCTGCAGACAAGAATATTCCACGCACAAGATAACTTGTTGGCACCTGCTCAAAATTGCCAATTGAATCATTCTGTATCCAAGTGTCCGAAATTTGAGATGGACATCAAGGGAAAGGAACCATTGGATTCAAGAGAATGGAATTAAATCGGATAAACGGAGTTCAGGGAGGGACCATAAATAAATGACAGAGTAAATTCGAGGGAAGGAATGGCCTACTCCTGTTCTTATGTCCGCAGTTTATGCTGTGCAATTGTATCCATTGATAACTTGTTTGAAATGCTAAACTATTTCCGCAAAATAATGAGAGGGGGAGATGTTTATTTTGCCGTCAATTCTGGATTCCAGCCCAAGTCCCAGAGCTTCAGAGGCAATTAAGACGCCCAATGCCCTGTTTCAAACTCCGTGGTACGCCAATTGGATTTTTTCTGATGCACTCAATTCTGGTAAAGTGGAGGCAGGACACCAGCAAACATTTCTGTAAACGCTTGGGTCCTCATGTTTGTAACTCATGATTTCCATGCACACTCCTCATAGTCAGACGGACGTTACGGCATAAGGCCAAGGGACCACTGGTTGCTTTATTCCCAGTGGGAATTCTGTCGCATTTTGTATTGTACCAAAAGCAGATCCATGAGAAAAGAATGGTGAAATTCTGAGGCTTTGCTGGGAATGAAAACTCACATAATTTTGGAAGTTAATAATGGCTCTAATTTAATCATTTTCTTTATCCACAATTCAGAAAGTGCAAACATGTGAAGAAAAGAAATGAAGGAGATTGATTATAATAAACAGCAAAACAATACAAAACGAACAATGGACTTTACTTAGCTAAACAGTGATTGGAGATCGAGCTGACACAAGTTCACATTGCTAAATGTTAAATGTAGGACTCACATTAAGAAAATTCTAAAGGCAAAGCGCGTTTAAAAGACCAAATGAAATTGTAGAAGGGCAAAACCCGTGGAATTATATAAGACATGCACTTGATTAAGATTTTCTGTTCGGTTTCACTGATCTGCATGGATGTTGTGATCTACACACCGATATATAATTGCCAATAAAGCCCTTTCATAATCAGAAATGTGTTTCAGCCCTCGGATTTCCTTCTAGGGAACGTTCTTTTTGTAAAGGCTGTACGATCTGAAATCTCCACCATAGAAATATATAATCGATGCTAGCGCACGGATTTGAATTGGTACATCTATCAACGTCTTGTCTGGAATCTTTATAGACGTCGGGTGATTTTCAATTGCACATCTTCTCAGTACTAATTGTTTAAACGAGCTATGTTTTGCAACATATGAACTATTTCGAAAACCACAATTTTAAAAAAATAAACACAATATGTTTAGTGGGACAATGATGATGACAGAAAAAGGTGAGAGTATCTCGCGGTTCGTGCGGACTTGTTCACGCTCTTTCCCATAGATTTGGATAGGGAATCTCATTGCTGCCAAAACCAATCCCACCCCAGGAGCGGATCTTCCATTCAGAGAAGTGCTTTGCGAATTTTCACCAGCTCCAGGAGATTCATCCTCGATGTGTATTGTTTGCAATGCATCCGGACATTTTGCCGTTCGCCGCAAAAAGATTTTCAAAATAAATACAAACATAAGGTTTTTTAAAAAAACAATAATTATTGTCACATCATAACGGAGGGAAACAAATGACAGTGTGTTCATTTATTCTTTTTCTCTGTTAAAGTTCCCCCAAGCCCCCTGAAAATCCTTTCTGTTGAAGGAATTTCAGCGAATTCTCTGAAACTCGAGTGTAAAACGGCTGCCTTTTACCCGAACGGTTTAACAGTTTCCTGGAAAAGAGATGGTGTCCAAATTCTGACCGGAATAGAAACTGTGAAAACTGAGACCGTGGATGGGCTCTACGAGGTCTCCAGTTCTTTGGAAGAAGCACAGCCTGTCTGGAACAGAGTCGTTTATACCTGTCTGGTATATCACGTCTCTCTTGAGGGGCCCGCCAGCGTCAGCTACACCATCAATCAAGGTAAGATTGGAAACATTTACAGCAGCGAGTGGGGTATGTGCTCCAACCTCTATTTACTTTTTTAAAAATCATTAATGGGATGGCCGGTTAGGGGGTTTTATGACAATCGACATGGTCATCATTAAACTTTTAATTCCAGGTGTTAATTGAATTCAAATTCCACCATCTGCCATGACGGGATTCGAACCCGGGGTCCCAGAACATTACCACGAGCCTCTGGATTATTAGTCCAGCGACAATAGCACAACACCATGGCCTCCCCTTAATTTGCTACAAATGTAGCTGGACTGCACTAAAAATTAGCCAGGGTTTCCATTCCTGAACATCATCAGGAACTGGAACTGGAAACTGTATGTGTGGGCGAGACAACGATCCTGCTGGCCACTCGTAACCCCCACCATCAAACACCCCACCATCAAACACCCCACCAACACTCACTGATTTGGTTCTCACAAAAAGGAATATGAATTTGAATGACTGCCAGCACTTATGGAACTGTCACAGGTAAGAATTGGTAGCTTCTGAAGAGGAATGCATAAAACTGGAATGAGAAAGAAATAGAAAATCAGTTCCAGCATGAATCATCTACTTTTCCAAAACCTAGTTTCCTTTGCAACACTGCCCTCTCCACCACCCCACACTGCTTTGTGTGCTCTACCTTTACTGGGATACTCTTCAGTTATCTTGGTCTCACACTTTCCTCTTCCTAATTCTCTGCCCTTTTTTACCTTCCTCCACCCCAACACAAAGCCTAGCACTGAACATACCTTCAGTTACGTCCCTAGCCTCCTTTCAGAAGTCAAGCCATCGCTCTCCTTTGCAGATCACTTTGGGATACTTTGCTACGTAGTTATCTGATTGCACACTTGTCTCTGAGTTAATAGTAGTGCGGTCAAGCCCCTGTCCCAGATTTGTGCACTGAGAGTTACTGTCTTTCAGATGAACTGTTTATATTTCACCCCTCTCCTTGGATTCACCTAATTCGGTTGAAGGGTCATGAGGACTTTTATATTTCACCCGTCTCCTTGGATTCACCTAGTTCTGTTGAAGGGTCATGAGGACTCGAAACGTCAACTCTTCTTCTCCGCCGCTGCTGCCAGACCTGCTGAGTTTTTCCAGGTAATTCTGTTTTTGTTTTGGATTTCCAGCATCCGTGTTTTTTTGTTTTTATCTCTTTCTTAAACTGATGTCCTAGCTGTTTGTTAAGGTGGGTCCTGTAGCATTTATTAATATGGGCATAGAGTGTAAGAGCAAGCAGGTTATATTGAACCTGTATAAGACACTAGATCGGCCTCAGCTGGAATATTGTGTCAAAATCTGTGTGAGCACTTTAGGAAGGCACCTGAGAGTGTCCACAAATTATTTACCAGAATGGTTCCTGGGATGAGGAAGTTTAGTTATAAAGATCGGAGAAGTTGGGACTGTTTTCCTTGGAGAAGAGATGACTGAGAGGAGATTTGATAGAGTATTCAAAATCAGAGTAGAGATGGATAAAACTGTTCCTACTCGTGAAAGGATTGTGAATGAGAGGGCACAGATTTAAAATAATTGACAAAAGAAGCAAAGACGATTTGAGAGAAAACCTTTTCACACAGCGAGTGGTTAAGGCCTGGAATGCCATTCTGTGATTCTGTGATTACCAAAAGAGTGAAGGGGATCCTCTTCAGTGAACTGGCCAACATTTATCCTGCTGATTTTGCCTACATAGCAACAGTGAGTGTACTTTTGTGAGGTGCTTTGGGATGTTCTGATTATTGTGAAATGTATTTTCTTTCCAAGGGTGCTATGCAAATAAAAGCACGTATTACAATTGGGAACAAAATGCTTTCGAAATCACGGCTTCTGCACTTAATGGAAACCAGCAGACTATATCCGTGATGAGAGATATTTTGATGTACAAACTCGAATATAAAAGGTGAATGTGGACTATATTTACCCTCAATGTCACATTAATCGGAATAAAATAAAATAATCAAGATGGTTTGTTGCTGGAGGAGGGAGAATATCTCCCTGAAGAGATCAGAGGGAGGTTGATGTGAGAACTACTCAAAAACTGAAAGCTCCTTCCTTTCATTCATTTCTTGCCAAATGAAACGAATTTATACGTAAAATGGATTGGGTCGAACAGATTCAATTTTATATCATGTGCATTTAAATTCAATATATGGACATATCATTTTCTTGATCTCTTCTCAGCTGTCTACACCCTAAATTCAGAAATTTCCTTCATCTCCGGCTGCCAGCCTTTCCTTCTTTAAGACTCCCCTTCAACCCCATCTCCATCTCTCCTAGTGTCATTTTATGTGAGTCAGTGTCCAGTTTTGTTTGATAACGCCTTGTGAACTGGCTCAGGACGTTTGTTTGCTCCAAAAGTGCTATATAAATGCAAACTTCACCTGGAATACTGTGTACAGTTTTTGCCTTCCTACTTAAGAAAGGATATAATTGTTTTCAAAGGAGTTCAGAGACGTTTTACTTGACTGATTCCTGGGTTGAAGAGACTACCTTATGAGAAAAAATTGGACAGGCTGGGCCTGTATCCATTGGCGTTTAGTAGAATGAGAGGTGTTCTTATTGAAAAATTTAAGGTCCTGAGGGGATTTGACAGGGTGGATGCTGAGAGAATGTTTCTACTTATGGGAGAGACTGGAATTAGGAATCACAGTTTAAAAATAAAGGCTCTCCCATTTAAGACAAGGAGATTTTTTTCTCTCGTTAGTCTGTGGAACTCGCTTCCCCAGCGAGCGGTGGAGGCGAAGTCATTAAATATTTTTAAGGCTGAGTTAGATAGATTTATGATTGACAAGGGAATCAAAAGCTATAGGAGACAGAGAGGAAAGTAGAGTTAAGGCCACATTCAGATTAAGCAAATGGTAGAGCTGGCTCAAGGGGACGAATGGCATACTCCTATTCTTAATTCGTATGTTCACATGTAAATTGTTCTTGTTATCTACTAAAATTTGCAGTTAGTGTTCTCTGGTAAGGCTGCTGCGATGTGTGTCCGCGCTAAAGAATGGAAGCCTTTACCACATTTTGCAGCCAATGCCCATCAATCTGGTGCAGAGCGGCAGGGCAAAAGTCATGCAAGTCCCCTTACTCCTAACAAACAACAATCCTGTCCAGAGAGAAGTTCCCTGTGCCTGTATGTAATTGCATTTGTTTCCTCCATAAATTGCATTACTAATGTGCAGTTAATGTCACTTGATAAACTTTATAATCCTTGCACAGTTAGTGCCCACAGAACTGAAAACAGTCGAGCTCCACTGACAGTCGGTGCTATTATCCTGAGAGAAACCTCTGTAACTTGCCTTGAGTGCGTGATTCCCTGTGCATAAATCTCGCTCTGTTCTAACTTCCTTATTTCAATTATTTGTTGATCCCTTAGGTGCTGGTGTCAATCTTAAGCTCATTTTTGGATATTTGGCAGGCGGCATATTGGCAATTTTACTATTGATAATTATTTTGACGAGACTCAAATTGAAAGCATCAGCTGGTAAGAACTTTTTTTTATTTTGCCCCATACTTCTATTTTCTAGGGCCCAGATATACTGTTAAAATACATAAAGGGCAGATTCATTGTGAGGGACTAAAGAGGACTTTGCTGCACCTTTAAAGAATGAAGCTAATACCACAAGAGAATTATGTGATTGGCAGTTGAAATGACAATGTAAAGCGGATTTTGAAATGCAAATATTTAATCTTCTCATTATAACTATCCACTTATTTACACAGTTCCAGTTTGCTACATCAGGAATCGTTATGGTTCTGTTTTTTTTAAATAACATCAGTGCGGGTCCAATTTTTAGAACGTAAACACTTTTTAAGTGGACTTAGGCTTTCTGCGGTAACGTAAAACGGATGATTTCGAGCTGTTAACCGGTTTTACGTCTCCCCCGGATTTTCATTCCATTGTAATGTTGCGACCTCTTGCCGACTTTTTGCCGACTCTCTGTCATATGTTTTACACTGTCGCACAAAAGCAAGATCTACTCAATTGGCTACAGTGCCACTGAGGCTAATGAGAAGGCAATGCACAACACATTGCAGTTGATATTGCTGAACACCATCAGACATCATGGGCGGCATTTTACACCGGTGGGATTTTATGGTCCAGCCGCAGTCAATGGACTTTTGAACGGCTCGCCACATTTTACGGGGACGTAAAATTTCCTTACTTTATACACAGTAAATATGCTTTGAATCGAAAGCAAGATACTGGCTTTACTGGTGCTGATTCTGTTATTCAAGATGGATTTGTCTCTTTTAGGCATTAATAGAAATTCTGTGGAAGCAGCTCACAGAGAAGAGCCGGTAAGATTCTTATATTCCAAAAAGGTGGCAGGGAGTGAGGAGGCGGTGTGTAGGCGGGGTTACGAATAATGTTATATTCAGCCGAGAAGATATTAATTAGATTTCAAATAGTCATAGGAGGTTATAGCACGGAAGGAGGCGATGGTGTGCCTGTGCAGCCTCTTTGAAATAACTACGTAATTAGATCCACTCCCACACACTTCACCTATAGCTCTCATTTTTTTTTATTTTCAAACATTTCTCCCCAGCCCTATTTGAAAGTTTAATTTGAATCTCCTTCCGCCACCCTTTCAGTCAGTGCTTTCCAGATGACAACAGTATTCTATGCAAAAATCCTCATCTTCCCCTGATTATTTTGCCAATTAACTTAAATCTGTGTCCCTGAATATCGATGAAAACAGCTTCGCCTAATTTACTCGAACGAAACCTCTCAGAATTTTGAGATTAAATCTGTCCTTAGCTTTCTCTGCTATAAGGGGAACAATAGTAGATTCTATAATTTCCCTGACGTCACTAAGGTCCCTCATTCCTGGTGCCATTCCAGTAAATCTCTTCGCCAAGGCCTTGACATCCCCCATAAAGTGCAGAGACTGGAATGGTGCACGATAGCCCAGGTGAGGCTTGGCCAGTGATTTCTAAATGTTTAGCATTATTCCTTGTTTCTGCATTCTACTCCTTTGTTTATAAGTCCAAGATAAATATTTATCTTTACAGCAACATATACTTCTGACCACTCCCCCTTTCATAGTTCAAGTTATTTCTAAAATGGGAACTATCCAGGTGCCCGATTGCTTAATGTATTCATTATTAGCACCAGAAGACAGATCAGGAGGGTCCCAGCTTCTGTCTCCGCTCCTGTTGTATTGGTTGATCCAGGCTCGGCAACTGCTTCAGGTGGTTCAATTGGCCTGAAATCTGTACCTCTGGGTTCAGCAGTGCCGCTTGGAAGTCGAGGTGGTGATTGGGGGCGGGGGTGGGGTGAGGTGTGGGGGTGGGGTGCTGGGAGAGAGGGTTTCTTAGGGTCCTGGATGCGATTTGCCACCTCGAAATGGAAGGAAGACAGACGCAGACTTCGTTGTCATGTCTTCCAATAGGCTGGGCTGGCTGAGGAATAAAAAGACGGCCATTGCTCCAAGAAGGTGAGGGGGAGCTGGAGTTAATTGGAAAGGAGAAATGTGTATTATTCATTAGATAGTTATTAACGGTGCTCCAAATAATGACGATTTGAAATACATTGAGCGCACTGGGTTCCATGTCTAAAACATTACTCGCCAACCCAGTGATGAGATGTTGGACGCAATAGTTGACAGTTGACAGAATGCACTTGTGACCTCGTTTTATGTTTGCTGTCCGCATATTACACTCTCAGACTCAGCTCCAATTGAGTCTGAGCTATAGAGACGGGCCCGCCTCTTTCAGTATTTCATTTCTTACTTTTACAGGTTAGTCAAGAGCCAAATAATGAAATTGCCGCCTACGCTAGTCTAAGCTTGAGACACGACAATAGACCCTCCAGACGGAGACACGAGACAGAGCACACCGTCTATTCCCAGGTAAAACCGAGCGATTGAAGCGAATAATATCCAAACCATTCCCGCACCATAAAATATCAACATTCCGTGATAACAAAGTCAATGTTGACAAACTGTACAGAGTCTCAAGGAGTAATTCTGACTCCAGGAGACAGAATAAAACGAGTCCTAAAGAACGGTCACCTCTCCCACAGACTTGGTTGGAAACAGCTGTCAGGAGATATGCAAGTGGAGCTGTGGACTCTTATCATTGATTTGACACAACAGCAGAGTCAAAATTATCCGCGTTTCTTTGCCAGAACTGGCTGTGATAATAAATGCGCTGAGCTACACAAAAAAACATTAAACTGACAGGTGTCACTAACGCCCATTTTAGAGACAAAACAGGGAACCGAGAACCGCCTGTCCTACACCACCAAGAAAAATGCGAAACCCAGGCAAAGGGAGAAGAGTCCGGTCTATCCCCAGGTACAGCTCAGGTCATTTATTGTAATACCGCTACGACACTGAGCTGCAGGAAGTGGAAAGGTCCCAGGTTTAACCTATCAACTGTGCTGAGTCGGCTGCTATCAGCCAAGGTTCGTCATATTTTTCTCATGTCCCAGAGATCAGGAGATCGGCAGGGGTGGGAAAAGGGACCTGAAAAGTGTGACTTGGAGTCGTCTCTCATGGGATAAGATGTCGAGGTTCAGACAATTGGACCTGAAAACAATGCTTTCCAATATAAGCATTCCAAACATCCATAATAGTTCAATAGAACTTCCTTCTGCTATTTTAATTGAAGTATTTACCTACTCTCTAAAATAAGCTATATTAACAGAGGAACCCATTTTATATGAAGGTTAAACAGGAATTCCAACAAGATTTAGGAGAGGGCTGCGGAGAGGGGAGAGACCGGACAGCGAAATAAAGCAAAATCTGGTTCCAATCAGAAGGTGGAAACTGAGAGGAAATTTCACTGCAGCCTTTTTTAAACCTCGGTTGTCTCAAACAATGAGTGAACAATGGATTAACGAGTGATATTAAATTTGACTTTCACAGAATAAACAAAAAGGCGGAGATAACAAGCTGATTTACGCCGCTCTGCAGCTTGCTGATTCCAAGACAACGTCAACATCTAAACAGAAAGACGAAAGCAGCACATATGCAGAAGTAAACGTGTCAAAGAAAGAAAGAAGCTGAGAATCTAAATAAGATCCAATAATGGGAGATATTTATGGGTGCAGGTCCAGCGTATTCGATTATACACCGTAAAATATGCATCTATCGCTGTTTAATTTATCACAGAAGTAACTATCTGGAGCATCACACGGGTCTCCTGTGTCTGTGATCGGAAACATGAACTGGCGGAATTGCTCGCCGGCCCATTACCAGTCCAATATCGGGCGCTTTCCATGCCCAGGACAAGGTTCACAAAACAGTTCGAAGTTATTGGCAAGTTAAAAATCTACTTCTGTTCTCGGGTTCCCGAGTTCAAATGTGCAGGATGCTTTTGTTGCGATATTATCAACTAATGGTCATCGAAATGTTGTAATGTCACCTTCTGATAGTTGTTACAATGTAGCTTGCATAGTCTGTGATCACAAAATTCCATGAGGAGTCTCTTGAAGTCGAAGAAAGTGTCAATCTTTTCAACTGTTAAAAAATGAGTATTCATATGCATTGTTTAACAAAATAGCATTTGCCTTTCAGAGTCCACGGTCGGCCGGTTGAGTCGACAGCAATCATTTGCTATGAATCTTATCTGGACTCACTCCTCAAGGAAATGACTTGATCCATCAGGGTCAAGCGACCTGGTTTAAATTTCAAACAATGTTTGGCAGTTAACTGTCAGTCACCATCAGCAGGTGCATTCCCCATGGCCACACCACTTGCCAAACAATCAGCACTCTCTTCACATACAGTATAAATTGTTGTCACCCCTTTACATTGGTATGCTTGCTCGTGTCCAAATGAGTGCAAGACAAAAAGTGTAGACATGTCGCTTTTTCTGCAATACTCAAGTTGTACTATCAAATGACGATATGCAGTCTCGTTCCTTCAGGCATTTAAGTAAAGACTTAAAGTTAGCTTTTAAATTATTTTTCGTTTCTAATCTTTCTTTCCCTTTCCGATTTGACGTTGAATTTGTCCATTCTAATTCTACATCTTTTTCAGTCCTTCATCTATTTCTAAATCCTTACATCTCATTGGTCATATACTTTTCCCTGTTGTTCACCCAAGCCTCGGAAATCCAGTTGCTCTCGTTCAGTTAACAGTTTTTAACTACAGCAATTTACAAGGGGAAGATTTTCACCTGTATCATGCAGGAAAACATCTAATCAGAAAGCACGTCAGAAGAACCTTTGTTTCTGCAAATTTCCACCCATTGTGAAGGAAAACCAGAATATAACAGGAGCAGTAGGACATCTGGTCCCTCGACCCTGCTCCACCTTTCAATAAACAATGACTGATCTGTTTTTGGCCTCAATTCCGCTATCTGGCCTGCTCCTTCCCCACACCGCCATAAACTTTGACTCCTTGGGAGATGAAAATTCTGTCCAACTCAGCCTTCAATATGTTCAATGACCCATCCTCCACTGCTCTCTGAGGAGACAATTCCAAAGACTAACGACTATCTGAGAATAGAAATATTTATTCATCTCTGTCTTAAATGGCAGTCTCCCTATTTGCAAACACTGCACTTTGTTCTAAATTCCCCCACATCCTTCTCAAACACACTCAGAAACATAGATATTCAATAAAACTACATATCATTCTTCTAATCATCACTGAGTATAGCCCAGCTGGCTCAAACTTTCATCCTAAAACAACCCCTTCACCCGAGAATCAACCTGGTGAACATTCTCCAAACTGTCGACAGTGCAAATATGTCCCTCTTTAAATAAGGAGGCCAAAACTGTAAGCTATACTCCAGTGTTCTTTCACTAATGCCTTTGCAGCTTCAGCAAGGCATTCATATGTTTTAATAAAGCCTCTTGCAATAAAGGTCAACATTCATAAGTACTTGTTGTACCTGCATGTTGACATTTTGTGATTCATGTTCAAGGACACCCTGATTCCTCTGTACCACCGTGTTCTGTAATCTGTCCATTTAAATAATATCTTGCTCTTCTATTCCTGCTATCAGAGTGGATAACCTGATATTTTCCTGCCTTGTACTCCATTTTCCAATTTTTAATCCACTCATCTAAACTTTCTACATTTCCTTTCAGACTTTGTTTGTGCCCTCTTCAAAAAAGGTTTCCTATCCATCTTTATACCATCAGAAAATCTGGCTACAATATACCCTGTGCTTTTGTCCAAATCATTAACATAGATTGCGACTATTTAGAGCCCTAGCACTAATCTTTATGACATATCATTAGTTAGTTTTCCAGCTTGAAAATTACCAATTTATTCAGACTGTCTGCCTCCTGATCGTTCCCCAATCGTCTATTGACGTTAATGTACTAACCTCAACACTGTGAGCTCTTATCCTTTGCCGTAACTTTTGATGTGCAAACTTATCGAATGCCTTTTGAATATCTAAATAGATTCGATCAGTTGCTCCCCTTTATCTACTTGTTACGTCCTCAAAAAACTCTAGCACATTTATCAAACATGATCTCCCTTTCATAAAACCATGTTGCATCTGTTCGATTGCATTGTGGGTTTCTGAATGATCTGCCAGTACTTCCTTAAGAATGGATTCCAGCATTATTCCAATGACAGATGCTAGGCTAATTAGCGTTTAGTTTCCTGCTTCATGCCTCCATATTTTCTTGAATAGGGGCATAAAAATTGCAGCCTCCAATCAAGTGAGACTTCTGTAGAATTTAAGGAATTTTAGAAGGTTATAAGCAATGTTTCAACTGTCACCACAGCTACTCCCTTTAGTAACCTAACGATGGCTAATGATCAGGTCCAGGATCTTTACTGTCCCATTAGTTCACCTAGTACGTTTTCTTCAGTGATATTGATTGTGTTAATTTGCTCCTTCCCGTTTGTGCCGCAATGTTCTCATTATTGGGATGCTTTTATTGTCATCTATTGTGTGCAGTAAGACCGGCACAACATTCAGGCTTGGGCTAATGAGTGGCAGGTAACATGTGTACCACAAAAGTGCACGATAATGACCATCTCCAACAAGAGATGATCCAACAATCTCCCCTTGACATTCAATGATGTTACCATGCTAAATGAACCACATTCAACATCGTCAGGGTTCTTATTGACCAGGAACTGAACTGGACCGGCCATATCAATTTTGTGACAATAAGAGCAGTCAGAGACAGAGAATTCAGTCATGAGTAACTCACCTCCTGTTTCCCCAAAGCCTGTCCACCATCTACAAGGCACAGGTCCAGACTGTGATGGAATACTCTCCACTTGCCTGGATCAGTGCGGCTCCATCAACAGTTAAAAAGCTCGACACCATCCAGGATAAAGCAGTCCGTTTGAGTGGCACCCCATCCACCACCTCGAACATCCACTCCTTCCACCACTGATGCACGGTGGCAGTAGTGTATACCATTGACTGCATGCATTGCAACAGCTCACCAAAACTCGTTCGACAGCACCATCCAAACCTGTGAATTCTACCACCTTGACGGACAAGGGCAGCAGATGCATGGGAACACCAGCACCCGGAAGTTCCCCTCCAAGCCACTCACTGTCCTGACTTGGAAATATATCACCGTCCTTTCACGCCACTGGGTCAAAATCCTGTAACTCCCCCCCGAAAAAGAGCTATGGGTATACCTACACCACATGGACTGTTGTGGTTCAGGAAGGCAGTTCAGCACGACATTCACAAGGGCAATTAAGGATGGGCAGCAAAAATGTTGGCCTAGTCATCTCACATCCCATGAAAGAATATAAAAAAGAAAACAAGTTCAAGGTACTTGTTCAATGTCTCTGCCATTTCCTTGTTACCAATTATTGGTTCTGCTGTCTTATTCTCAAAGGGACCAAAGTTTACTTTAGCTATTCTCTTCCTTTTTATATAAAATCTCTTACTGTCTCTTTTTATATTGCTTACGAGTTTAATATCATATTTTAATTTCTCCCTCTTTTTTAATCATCCTTTGCTGTTTTCTACAATTTTCACAATCTACTAGCCTACGAGTAATCCTCACGGAACTTTATGCCTTTTCGTTCAATTTAACACCATCATTAACTTCCTTTATTAGACACAGTTGGTTCATACTTCTCTGAGAGTGGTTATTCCTCAAAGTTAAGAAATTTCTCCTCAAACGTCTGCTAATGCTTACCTACCATCTTAATTTTTAACCTATTTTCCTAGTCCACTTTAGCTCACTCATCTTCATACCTTCATCCTTCTGTTTATTGCAGTTTAGGACGGCAGTTTCAGACCCAAACTTCACACTCACAAACTGAATTTGGAATTCTACATGTAGGGTCACTCTTCCCTAGAAATCCTTTACTATGAGGTATTTTACACATTCTGCCTCATTGCACTTTATCAGGTCTAAAATAAATTGCTCCCTGGGTTGATTCCACAAAGCATTGCTCCTCGAACCTGTCCAAAATACACTCTATGAACTGACCTGAAGGCTACAATTGCTAATTTGATTTGTCCAAATCATAAGATGATTAAAATCACCCATGATCATTGAAGTATCTTTCTTACAAGCTCCAACAAATTTTTGATGTTTACACAGTCCTGCAGTGTAGTTAATTTTAGGAGGCCTAAGAGCTGTTTCCACTAGTGACACCTTTCTCTTTGCTGTTTCTTATCTCCACCCAAACTGATTCTACATCTTGACCATCCTAGCCAAGAGCATTTCTCACAGCTGTGCTGATCGTATTCTTATTAATACAGCTACCCAACTCCTTTTCCTTTCTTCCTATCCTGTCAAAATGTAAAATACCCTTGAATATCCAGTTTCCGGCCTTGGTCATCTTGCAGCGACTTTCCTCTACTAGCTATTATATAATATCCATACCTTTTTATTTGTGCCATCGATTCATCTATCTTGTCATGAATCCTGCACGCATTCACATAAAGAACACTGAGATCCATGTCACAGAATGTTGACAGCACAGAAAGCGGTCATTTGGCCCTTTGTCTCCATGCCAGCTCTCTGCAAGAACAACTCTCCTAGTCCCTGACCCCTGTCTTTTCCCCATAGCCCTACATATTTTTCTCTTCAGATAAGTGTCCAGTTCCTCTTTCAAAGCGACGATTGAATCAGATTTCATCCTTTTTTCATTTTTCTCCTCTGGTCTTATATGCTGGTGCATTCTTATGTTTATACACTCTGACCCTTCATGTCACGCTCTGGTTATCATTACCCATATCGCTACACTACGCTATTGCGTTGGCCTTTCTTTTTAATTCGCTACATTTTCCCTCACCTGATGTAATCCATTATGTTCAAAAGCTATATGAATAAATAAATCAATGAGACAAACTGGATTACTTTTTCAGAACCACCCAGTGCACTAAGCAAATGGCTTCCTGCACTGTAACCGAACCCAATGACCAGATAAACTATGGTTCGGTAATCAAACGACTCAGATTTAAGAAGAAATTGGCAAAAGAACAACAAGGCAGAGGAGCCGAAAGTCTTTTACAAAATAAGTTGCTAGCATCTGGAGTTCCATAGCTGGACGCAGCGGTAGTAATTTTCAGGAGAGAATTGGATAGATGCTTTAAAAAAAAGCAGGGCTTTTCAGGAAAAAGCAGAGGAGAGGAACGAATTGTATAGCTCTTTCAAAGAGCCAATCCGGGCACAATGGGCTGAGTGGCCTCCTCCAATGCCCTGTAACTCAGTAATTCTAACATATATAACACCCTTCTTTCTCAATTCAAGAATCCACGTAATATTAAGTTCATGTTAAATAACGTTTAAAAAAATTAAGACGCACCAATGAAACACGACGTTAAATGACCTGTCCTGAGCATGTCTTTAAATTATGGCTACAGAAATAAAATAATAATTATCATTTTATGCTTCAAAAATATTATTTCAATAGCAAAATCATTTTCTTTTCCTCCCAATTTTGCCCATTCATCACAGTATCTAATCGATTGAGTCTAAATTCTGTCCATCAACTTCACCGGCTCTCCTGTGCAAAACAGCTCAGTTTTACCTTGAAGATCTCAATGTGACTCGTTAAGAACAGGGCGAAAGTTGGAACCGGGACCAATAGTACTAAGCAGCGAATCACACTGGAAATGTATGAGCCTTCCAGCACTTTAAAATATACCGTATCAACCAGCAGTGAAGCTATATACAGCTGCCTAGAGCCTCATCTTTCTCTTCAGACCCCAATATTGTCGATTAGAAATGTGAAGGTGCGGTCTTGTTTTCAGGAACCCTTGCTCGTTTGTCGTTTTTCTTAATGCAAGGACGATTGTGAATACGTGTTAGCATTTGACGCTGTTGCGTTCCCACATTGCATTGAGCATTTATTAGCCCGTTTGTAAATTGCTTCACGAGTTGGCATTTTTTTGAATATCTTTAAAACATACTTGCACTGGTACTAAATGTTCATTAAACGATTTGTTCTGAACTCGTTTATCAGTGCTTTTTTTTTTGTTGGTGCTGGTTTTATTGAACTTAATGCCAGTCGGTCTGACATCTCTGCCATTCTTTGTTTGCAGGCACTGCTAACGTCGTTGCCCTCTATTTGACATCCGGCCATTAGTGTGTATATTGGTAATTATGACGCTGATTGGCTTCGTTAAGAATTATTTGAAGCTTGAGATACTTGCAAAGGTGAGACACCCCTTTATTACCAGAACGCAGCGTCACTTTGCAGATCGTGTTTTTGAAATAAATAAGAGATATAAATGAATGCTCTTTGATCGTGGACATTTGGATCGCTATTCACACGTTGAAAGATTTTATCCCGGGAAATAGCTGATTCACAGTTCCGACGATTATTACTCCAGACTAGCAGTATCTTTCGAGAGAAAAGACCTCATCTGTCCATTCTGGAGTAGCAATGTTGCGAAGATATTTGGGGAGTTACCATGTTGTGGGGAAATGGCGGAAGTGTTGTAAAAGAATCCATATAAGATTTCACTAGAAGGGGCAGGAAGACGAAATATTTCTGATTTTTAGAGTAAAATCCCAGCCGTCTCGATAACAGGCTAATGATTTGTTTAATTATTGTTTTAAAAAAGGAAAGATTTATATTTGTATCCTACACTTTAACCAGACTTGCCAGAGCCCTTTGCAGTCAACTTTGAAGAACGGTCATTGTTTTGATTAGGAAGCCTCCCTGCAAACGTAGGCACAGCAAATCTCCAAATTAGCAACGTGATTATGACCAGATATCCTGTTTTTTTTTTGGTGATTTAGTGATTGATTTGGTCAGGACACTGGGGATAACGCCTCCACTTTCCTCAAAATACTACCAAGCGGTCTTTGACGTTCACCCAAGGGGGCAGATGGAACCTAGGTTCAACATTGCATCGGGATGACATCAACTCACAATGCAGGACTCGTTCAGTGCTGCACTGGAATATCAATCTAGATTAGTGGTGCTCAAGTCCTGGAGTGGGACTTGAACACGCAACCTCCTCTGGCAGGTGTCAGAGTGCCAACAACTGAAAAATTGCTGGCTCTCAAATTAATATAAATATAAAAGAAATGGGAAAACTGAGGGCACAGTATATCGAGGTCTTTGAAATTATGAAAGGTTTTGATTTGGTAGATCCAATGAAAATGTGTCCGCTTTTGATCGAACCCAAAACTGGAGGGCAGAAATTGACAGTCACAACTGGATCCAATAGGTAATTCATGAGAAGATTCTATAGCCAATAAGTGGTAAGAAGGTGGTGCACGGATAGAAAGCGGTAATTGAGGAGAATAGAAGAGATACATTTAAAGGGGAAGTTTCAAATGAATTTGAGGCAGAAAGAAATGTGCAGATGTGCAAATGGAAATACAAAAGGAGGGCTGGGAGGATCATAAATGTCAGCATATATAAGTTGAGCCCAATAGCCTTTCATCAGAACTGGAAAAATAAAGAGGAAATCACAATTGTCAACTTACATTTATATAATGCCTTAAAAATAGAAAGGTGTACGAAAGTGTTTCCTAAACCTCAACCAAAAAATATAACGCCCAGTCAAAGAAATGTGCATTAGAAGGGAAACAGCAAAAGTTTGATCGAAGAGGTAGTTTTAAAGAACAACGTTAATGGACGAGAAAGGACGCAGAAGCGATGACATTTAGAGAGAGAGTGGAGTCTAGGCAATGGAGGGAAAGGGATGATAACGTGTTGCACTCCAGCAGTAGGAGAATGCAGATACGGGGAGCGATTGGCTGGACGAGTTACTGAGATAGGGAAGGCCAAGGCCAAAAAGAAATGTAAGTGAATATGAGAATTCAAAATTTGAGGCACTAGAGGTCGGCAAACAATTATAGGTCGGCCAGGATAAGAATGATGGGTGAGCAGGAGTAGTTACAGGAGATGACGCGGGCACCAAATTTTTGGATGAACTAAAGTTTATGCAAATTAAAAGTCAGCAGGACTGGAAAGACTCAACTCGGATTGCTGAGATATAATTGGAGAGATCGCGATCACGTGTGGTGGTGTAAGTGGGAGGGCAGTCTGTTTTACGTCTCTCCAGATTTTTATTTCCATTAACTTGTATTGATCAATATTGGCATTTAACTCGCCAAGGATAACTGTGTCTGCTGCAAACGACTGAGATGGGGTGCAGACGGATAACGTCACAGAAGCAGAAGTAGACAGTCTTTGCAATGGAGAGGATGTGGTGTCGCCAACACAGAGAATTTCATCTGTGAATTTGCTTAGGACCGCTGTGTTAGGGTTGAAATCTGAATAACCTATAAGACGGGCATGGAGCAAACGGGAGAGTGATGGATAAATAAACGTATTGTTTGATCGAGGAAGGAGAGTGATCTCCTGATTGCCATTTAAATATTTCACCATTTCCACGCCTGTGTGTGTATATGTATGCTGATATGTGGGTGTATTTGTGCATATATGTGCGTTTTTGCATATATGTGTGTGCATGCCTATTGGTGTACATGTGTGTATATGAGCGTGCGCGCGTGTGTTCCGACATTAGAGCAGTGCCTATACTTCATTGGCTGTAAAGCGCTTTTTGACAGCCTGAATTCAGGAAAGGTGTTATGAAAATACAAGTCTTACCATTTATGAGTATTGTTGAAAAAAGGGACAGCTGTCGAAGCTATTCATCTTTCACTCACCAGGATAGATTCGCAAAAACGCCAGATGTCAAAGTCTTCAGCAATACACAAGTTCCATACAAAGCGATTACTTATGAGCGTGTAAGAGTCTGTAGTGTGTATGAATTTGTGTGTGTACCAATGTTTGTGCATACGTGTGTACTTATGGTTTTGTTTATGCTTTTGTATGTGCTTACGTGTGTGTGCGAATATATGTGTACAACCCATCCCATGTCCAATTAATTCACCACTCCATACGCGTTCATTCACATTGCCTTCCTGTCCTACAACGCCTTTAGTTCAAAATCTCATCCGTCTTTTCAAATCCCTCAAGGACCTTGGCCCTACTTCAATTCTGGCCTCTTGTCCATCTCCAATTTCCATCACCCAGACATTGGTGGTCATGCCTGCAGCTGCCCCGGGCTTAAGCTCTGGAATTCCAACCCGAACTAGCTGTACTTCTCTTTCCGCCTTTAAAAGTAGCCACTAACTCAAGTTGCTCAGTGTTAAAAATTGTTTGATCATGTTCCCGACGAAGCGCCTTTGTGATATCCTTGAAGGCAAGTACCACTGGTTGTATGTGTGCATTTGTGTGCTCTGTCTTTCTGTGTGAGTTGGACTCTCCTTTCCATTTCTTCTTCTTTGTAAGTGTTTCCTCTGTGTAATCTGCTGAATTCTGATGAAGGCCACAGAGGAATCCATTTTAGATATTGGTTTGTAATGCGCGACGGTTGCTTATCCAGTGCGAACTTTAGCAACTTGTCTATAAAAAAGACTCTTCTTGCAGCTGATTTCTTCATTTAGCTAATCATTTACTGCCAAGTGCACTCGGAGCTAGACCTAATGGGAAATTGCGGAAACGGCACAGCAATTCTGCTAATTGTACAATGGAAACATTTAGTGGTTCAAGGGTGCGCCCATCTCAGGACATGTAAGTTGCAAAATATTTGCGTTTGCTCTTTCGACGTTGAAAGAAATATAATTTAAGAAATTTATCTGAAACCTCGCGTCGCTCAACCGAACATTTCTAAATATGTTATGTGATTCCCCGGCGTGCTGATTCTGAAACTTGAAAGGCGAAGCAATCATCTTGAAATCAAATGTCAATGATAAAATATAGTTAATTTTAGAGGTGTGCAGCTGTTTTTTTTTCTGAGAACGTCCTAGAAACAGCTCTCAGCATACCTTCCGCACGGTTATTATCAGCTGCAATAGAAAATGACCTCATCATTCAGCAAGTTATCATTATGCGTAATGTCATCAAATATACTGGATTTGAACGGAGAGATGCCCTTACTGCAGAAATAAAATAAGACGAGTCAAATTAGCGAAAAGAAAAGAAAAATAACTTGAAGTTACGTAGCGCATTTTCTGAATGCTTGAGGTCTCAGAGCGCGTGACAACCGATTAAATCCTTTTGACATCTTGTTGGTGTTGAAGCTTAGAAGGGAAGGTAAACTATCTCAAAATTTGAACAACAGGTTAAGCAAGCCATTTTGCACTGCGGCAATGCCGTGATGACGCTAGTGGTATTCTCCATTAATCGGATGCTGCTATCATTCCAAAAAGGCATTCTGCCCACCACACAATCGAGCAATGTCATGTATGAATTTCAGCACTGGTGTAATGCCAGGTACGAAGGTCCTACATCCCAAACAATTAGCTGATCGATATTCCATTGACATCGGTGTACATCGGACACCTTAGATTGCAATGGAATAAAATGAACAAAAAACAGAAAATGTCGGAAATATTCAGGAGGTCAGGAAGCCTCTGTGGAGAGAAAAAGAGTTAGCGTTTCATGTCGATGACCATAATCGATCCCAAAAGTTAACTCCGTTTCTCGACACAGGTGTTGCCCATCCCGCTGAATATTCTGAATGTACTTCAGGCTTCCAGCATCTGTAGGATTTTGCGTTTGTGTTGCAATGGGATAAAATTGTTCCATCTCACCAAAATAACGGTGCCACAGTGCAACAATGGAAGCAACTTTAACACCTCCTCGATCAAGTCGTTTACACAACATTAATGATCACTCAATTCACCTCAGCTTCGAAGGAATATTCCCGGTATGTTGGGTAACATCAACAGATGGAACTACGAGGAGAAACGACCCTCATTGAACTGATTGCAAAGAGAAAGGATATTTTAATGTTAGTAAGACCGGTTATTCATGATATTCAGCTTCTGCAGGATCCAGACACCCTGGTCCACTCCTCCATCACCCCCTACTCCTCAACCCCCTCCTATGGCACCACCCCATGCCCACGCAAAAGATGCAACACCTGCCCCTTCACTTCCTCTCTCCTCACTGTCCAAGGACCCAAACACTCCTTTCAAGTGAAGCATTTCACTTGCATTTCCCCCAACTTAGTCTACTACATTCGTTGCTCCCAATATGGTCTCCTCTACATTGGAGAGACCAAACGTAAACTGGGCGACCGCTTTGCAGAACACCTGCGGTCTGTCCGCAAGAATGACCCAAACCTCCCTGTCGCTTGCCATTTTAACACTCCACCCTGCTCTCTTGCCCACATGTCTGTCCTTGGCTTGCTGCATTGTTCCAGTGAAGCCCAACGCAAACTGGAGGAACAACACCTCATCTTCCGACAAGGCACTTTACAGCCTTCCGGACTGAATATTGAATTCAACAACTTTAGGTCGTGAGCTCCCTCCCCTATCCCCACCCCCTTTCTGTTTCCCCCTTCCTTTTTTTCCAATAAATTATAAAGATTTCCCTTTTCCCACCTATTTCCATTATATAAAAAAAAACCCACTAGAGCTATACCTTGAGTACCCTACCATCCATTCTTAATTAGCACATTCTTTTAGATAATATCACCAACTTTAACTTTAACACCTATGTGTTCTATTGTACTACTGTCGTTGACATCTTTTGATGTTCTGCTTCTATCACTGCTTGTTTGTCCCTACAACCACATCCCCCCACCCCCCCCCCCCCCCCCACCTCTCTCTCTATCTCTCCGCCCCCCACACACACACCTTAAACCAGCCTATATTTCAACTCTTTCTTGGACTCGAACTCAAGTTCTGTCAAAGGGTCATGAGGACTCGAAACGTCAACTCTTTTCTTCTCCACCGATGCTGCCAGACCTGCTGAGTTTTTCCAGGTAATTCTGTTTTTGTTCCAGATTCCAAATCCGCTTTGTGTCGAGCTAGCTGATCGAAATCACGTATGAGTCCTGTGCCTCACTGCCATCCGATGCCATCCATTGGAGCTGTACGAGCCGATGGTAACAATGACAGGGAATAGGCTGTAACTAACATCTAACCAAAGGTCAGAAGCCTCGGGATCTTTTGCCAATCACTTTAAATCCCTGTCTTCTGGTGACCCATTCTTGTGTTACTGGGAACGGTTTCTCCTTTTTTACTTAATCAGAACCGTTCATAACTTTGAAAGTCGCTATCAAGCCTCCTCTTACCCTTGTCAGCTCTCAGGGGAACAACAGTAGCTTCTCCACTGTCTCCACGTAATCCAGTCCCTTAACCTGCTAAATCACCAGCAAATCTTTCCTGCAACCTCTCTAAGTGTCTTCATTATAAACTTACCACAGCGACGAATATTTCGCAATCCAGGTGCCTTTTTCTGTCCACTGCTTGAGATTGCCGATCTAACATTTTATATTCTGGATTGACAGAAATTTGAGATGACTAGATTTTTGTTCGGAATAGGTACCAAGGAAATATAATTAAGTCGGAAAAATGGTGTTGAGGTAGAATTCAACCATAATCTAAATGAATGGCACGGGCAGTTAGGTGGGCTGAATGGGCACCCTGATCTTATGTCCACAGTTTATACGTTGTGCGTGTGTCCATTAATAACTTTATCAAATTGGCAAATTATTTCCAGAAAGGAATACTGCAACACCGTAAGAGGGGCGATGTTTATCTTGCCCTCAATGTTGGATTCCACCCAAGTCCCAGAACTTGCAGGACAATTAAGGTACCCAATGTCCTTATTTGCATCTCTGCGGCACACCAAGTGCACTCTTTCTGATGTACTCACAACTGGTAAAGTGGAGGCTGGACAACACCAAACGTTTCTATAAACGCCTGGGCTCCCGTATTTGAAATTCCTAATTTCCATGTTCACTCCCCAGAGGCAGGCGGAAGTGAAAGCACGAGACCAAGAGAGCACTGGCTTCTATCTCCCCAGCGGGAATTCTGTCGCCACTAATTCAATAATTTGCAATTGGCACAATAAAGGAAAAGAAAATGTGTGAGGATAATATGAGAAGGTTGAATTTAATAAATAACAGAACAATGCAACGTGATGCGTGACTTTTCTTCCAGTTCTCAGGTGATTTTAGATGTCGCGGACAGATAGATAGGGCGGTTCACGTCAAAAAAAATGGTAAATTTGGGCTGTTCTAAGCAGAATCTTCTACAGGCAAAGTGCGTTCAACGAAGCTGTAGAACGGCAAAATCTTGGAATTCTGTAAGACATGTACTCTGGGTTACGGTTTCCTATTCGGTTTCGGTAATCTGTACGGATGTTGTGATCTATACAGCCATAAATAATTATCAAAATAAATTATTTGTGGAGAGCTAAGCACTCCAGCTCTCCGTCCCCCTCTGGAGGAAGACCCTTTGGTGAAAAATACACGATACATTTGGACAGGAATCTCACTCGGGGCCTGTGCTGCAAACCCTAATCCCGCTCTAGGATCTGACATTTCCATTCCCAGCAGTGACACTTGCTTCCTGGTTATTACCCAGCCTGGGACATGCTCCCTCTTTGTGGATTGCTTGAAAAAACATCTGGCAAATTTGCTGTGCGACGCATAACATTGTGTAAAATAAATGCAAACACAAAGGTAAATTCGCGACAGCAAGGATCACTATTCTCACAGTGCGAGGTTAAGAGCATAGCGAGTGTAGTCAACTGAGAATATGCTCCATTAAATTCAAAAACTATATTTCTTTCCTGTTAAAGTACCACCAACACCACTGAAAATCGTTCCTGTTGAAGGGATTCAACGACTTCTCTGAAACTTCCGTATAAAACGGCTGCATTTTACCCGGAGGATTTAAGAGTTTCCTGGCAAAGAGGTGGTGTGGAAATTCTGACCCGAATAGAAACTGTGAAAAACGAGACCGTGGATGGGCTCTACGAGGTCTCCAGTTCTTTCGAAGAGACACAGCCTGTCCGGAACGGAGTCGTTTATGCCTGTCTGGTGTATCACGTCTCTGTAGAGGTGCCCGCCAGTGTCAACTACACCATCAATCAAGGTGAGATTGGAAACATTTACGGCAGCGGGTGGGGATGTGCTCCAATCTCTATTTACTTAATAGACATGTGGCCGGACTATTGTTCAAACTCGATTATACAGGGTGAATGTAGACTGTATTCATTTTCACTGTCACATTAATAGGAATGAAATAAAATAACCACGATAGATAGCTAGAGGGGGGAGAATATCTCCCTGAAGCGATCTGAGGGGAGGTTGATGTGTGATCTGCTCTAAAAACTGAAAGCTCATTCCTCGTCACATTCTTGCCAAAAGAAACGAATTTACATATAAAATGGATCGGTTTTAACAGAGTTACTTCCATCTCCCCTATATTTAAATGGAATAAATGAGAATATCATTGTGCGCATCAGTTTTTCCTGCACCGTGCTTTTAGCTATTTAACCCATAGACTCAAAAATTCCCGTTCTAAACATTTCCGCCTCACCAACTCTCCTTTTAGACGCTCCCTGAACTCTACCTCCACGTGCCGGAATATCAATTTATGCGTCTGGATTTTGTTTGATAACGCTGCTGTGAAGTGCATTTGGGTGTTTTGCTACGTTAAAAGCAAAGTATTCTTGTTACTTACTGAAAGTTGCAGTAGGCACCTTTGGTAAGCCTGCTTAGTAGTGTTGAAGATTGGAAGATTTTGCCACTCTTTGCAGCCGATGCGCATCTGTCTGGTGTAGCACAGAAAGGTAAAAGGTGTACGTGTCTTAATCTTAACAAACAACCCACACGTCCAGAGAGAAGCTTCCTGCGTCTTTATCGATTTATTCCCTCCATAAATTGCGTTACTGGCTTCCAATTTATATCGTTTGAAACACATTATAACCCTTGTGCTGCTACTCCTAACTTATGAAAGCGGCCGGTCCCCACGAACATTAAGCGGTTACCCAAGGGATAGCTTTACAGCTCGCCTTCCTGTGTCTGACACATAACTCCCTATATAAATCTCGCTGTGTTTGACAGGTTCTTATTTTAATCTTTTGTTGATCCTGTAGGTACTGGTGTCAATCCCCTGCTGGTCTTTCGATGGACAGGGGGCATATTGGCGATTTTACTATTGATAATTATTTTGACTACACTCAATTTAAAAGCATCAACTGGTAAGAGCATTTTTTACTTCGCCACATACTTTATTTTTCTAAGGCCCAGTTATACTGTCAAAAGACATGAAGGGCGGTTGAATATGTATGGAATTCATTGCCACAGAAGACTTGGGAGATCAGGTCATTGAGTGTATTTAAGACCGAGATAGATAGGTTCTTGATTGGTAAAGGGATCAAAGGTTACGGGGAGAAGGCGGAAGAATGGGGTTGAGAAACTTATCAGCCATGATTGAATGGCGAAGCAGACTCGATGGGCCGAATGGCCTAATTTCTGATGATATGTCTTATGGTCTTATGAATAGTGTTTCATGAAAAAGGAATAACGAGCATGTTACTGCATCTTTAGATAATGAAGTTGATACTACGAGAGCGTTATGTGATTGAGTATTCAACATGAAAATATAAACCGATTTTGGAAAGCAAATATTTCATCTTCCCAATGGAACTACTCATTCGGTTTATACACTTCCAATTTGCTACACCCGGCATCCTTCACGTTCTGCATTTTAATAAATTTCAGTGCGGGTCCAGACCTCGAAGTGCAAACGCTTTGAAGTGGATTTTGAATTTCTGTGACAGTGAAAAACGGGTGATATGGAACTGGCAGTCTGTTTTACGTCTCTGCCTGATTATATTTCCATTGTAATTTTACGATGTAAAATGGTTTGCCGACTCTTTGTCACATGTTTTACACTATCCCACAAATGGCAGTGTGTTCCATTGGGTGCAGCGTCACGACGGAGCACTTCAATTTTCAAGACTCCTTCTTTTACATAATAAAAGCGTTTAGCTTGGAAGTCAGGTTATTCATTTTACTTGCACACTCATTAAATTATTCCAATTGGATTTCTTCTCTTCCTGTAGCCGTTAAGAGATATTCCGTGGAAGCTGACTAGAGTGAAGACTCGATGTGGTGAGAATGTTCTTCATAGTCCAAAAAGAGGGGTTAGCGGGTAACAGCAAGAAATATTGCAAACAGCCGAGAAGGATTTAATTACATTTCATAGAATCATAGAAATGCAGTTATTATGCCTATCCCGCTTCTGTGAAAAAAACTATCCAATTAGCCAAATTCCCCATCTTTACCCAGAACCCTTCATTTTTGTTTGTTCAAGAAAATCTCTAATTCGCTTTTTTAAAGTTTCCATTGAATCTGCTTCCTCCAACCTTTCAAGAAGTGCGTTCCAGACCAACAACCGGCTACACATAAAAACACTCGCCTTGTACTGATTATTTTCCCAATTACCTTAAGTCGACGTCCATTGGATACCAACCCAACCACCACTGAAAACACTTTCTCCATATTCACTTCTGTCAAACCTCTCATAATTTTGAATACCTCCATTATATCCCCCTTTATGTTTCTCTGCTCTGAGGAGAACAATCATGGGTTCTCTAGTCTCCCCAATGTAACTGAAGTCCTTCATCCCTGGTACCATTCTAGTAAATCATCTTTGCAACGGCTCTTAATAATGGTGTTACCAGAATGGGACACAATGCACCAATGAGGCTTAAGCAGTGATTTATAAAGGTCCAGCATAAATTCTTTCTTTTTGCACCCCGTGTCGTAATTCATAAGGCCAGAATAAACGTGTGTTTATTGTATCATACACTACTGACGGATACTGTTTCATCATTCAAATTATTTCAGCAATACGAAGTTCTTAGATGCCCAGTTGCTTAATTGGCACTTTGTGTAGCATAACCAGATGTGTAGCATAACTTGGAAGGTGCCTGGTTAAAAGTATTAAAAAGAAAGAACATGGCAATAGTGCAGGGTAAAGATATCGGTCATGATAGCCGCAGTGTGACAGAACGTAAAGGCAATTGGGTGCACCAGCAAATCGGCTCAGAGTAAGGAAAATGGTAAAGGGACAGAAGTAACCACTCTGTATCCGAATGCAGCCAGCATTTCGAACAAGATAAATGATTTGATGCTACACATCGGTGTGAAAGCAAGTTCTCAGCAAGTCACAAACAGAATACAAAGGGATATAGATAGGTTATGCGAGTGAGCAATAATTTGGCAGATGGTGTATGATGTGGGAAAAAGTGAAGTTATCTTCAATGGAAGGAAGAGAAGTGTAATATCATTTAAATGGAATGAAACGACAGAATACTGTGGTACAGAGACAGAGGTGAGGAAGAATTTCTTCTCTCAGAGGTTATGAGGGGTGGGGGGCTGGAGGTAGGAAAGTGGTGTTGAGGCCAGAATCAGATCAACCATAATCTCGTTGAATTGTCTACTCCTACTCCTGCTTCTTGTGATATTGTCGTTAACCTTTGAAATTTTGTACCAAGACAGCAATGGAGGCTGGGTAATTGAATATAATCAATGGTTTATTAGACAGATTTTCATCTACGAGAGTGCTGAGGGTGATTTTTATCTTGGAGGGGTGGATGGTGGAAGGAAAGAAAGACAGAAACGAGAACAACTTGCCCTATGCCACTGTCCAAGCCAGCACCAGGAAGAAAAGGCAAAGCACATACTGACCGAGGAGAATACAGGACAGCTGAAATAATTGATTGAAACTGTATAAGTGTAATGTGGTATGATGCGAAGCTGTAGGAATTGAAAAGGTCCCAGTTTTAATAAACCAACTGGTTGTGTCAGTTGATCTCAGACAAGGTTCATCAGATTTGCCTCATGTCCTAGAACAGAAAGACCTGGGAGTAAATGTGCATCAATCTTTGAAGGTGGCTGGGCAAGGCAAGTGGGTGGGTAGCAAAGCAGAGGGGATCTTGGGCTTCATAAATAGATACATTAAGTGCAAATGCAGGGAAGTCATGTCGAACATTTATAATGATTTGCTTAGGCCACAGAGTATCGCATCCAGTTCTGGTCACAACACATTAGGATGTGTGGGCCTTTCGGAGGCTATAGAGATGATGTGCCAGAATGGTTCCACGCATGGGGCATTTTGAGGGGAGATTTGATAAAGCTGTACAATATTATAACAGATTCAGAGAAGGTAGACAAAGGAAAACTGTTTCTATTAGCTGATGGTACAGGGACAAAGTTTTGGGCAAGAGATGCAGGGGGAATGTGACGAAAAACTTTTCAGACAGTGTGTGGTAATGACCCATAACTTGATGCCCACCAGGGCAGTGGAAGCAGAGATCAATGATTTCAAAAGGAAATGGGATGCTCACTTCAAGATTATTTCCTTCCAGGTTTACAGTGATAAGAGTCGGGCAATGGAACTGACGGAATTGCTCCGTGGAAAGCCTTTAGACTGGGTGGGCTGAATACCCACCCTCTGAGCTTCCAGTGGACTCTGACTTTAAACTGAATTTGATAATTGATGAGTGCAAATTTCATTTCAGCCTTTTTCTAAGCCCTGATTGCCTCAAGCACCGAACTGCCGATAAACTAACAGGTGACATTAAATATTACTTTCACAGATTAAAGAGCCTGAGTTACACCGCTCTGCAGTTTGCTGATTCCAGGAAAACAACAAAATCTTGACAGGAAGGCGAACATGTAGTGTACGCAGAAGTGAACAGCACAAAGAAAGAGAGAAGCTGAGAATCGAAAAACAATTCAAAGATGAAAGCTTTTCATGTGTGTAGGCCCAGGGCATTCAATTCTTCTTAAGTGCTCTGCCCGAAGGCAAGTCCAACCCACAGCACCTTGACTGCCCACCAAGGGCAGGGCAAGGAAGCAGGTCCCAAATCCACCCCAACTGGAACAGGGTTCTCCTGGCATTAGTCTGATCCACATCCGCCACCCAAGCAACTGAGCCAACCAGCCCCCCAAAAGAATTCATGTTGCTGTAGGAACATACACTTATACATGCATGTTGTAGCCTGGCTAGTGATGGTAGAAGATCCTACTTCTTTCCATCATATGGATGGAAAAACAATTAGAATTTTGGTACTAATACAAATCAGCAGTTTTCCCCGCACTGATGTTGAAATTCCACAGGGTTATCCTACTGAAACGTGAGCAGACCAGTGTTTCCTTTAATTGTCGTGGGGGGAGGGCAGACGATTGGGGAACACAACAGAGACACAGAAAAAGACAGAGAGACAGAGAAACAATGACAGACTGGCAGAGAAGGAGTAAGAGAAAAAGAGACCAAGAGAGTGGGAACAAGAGAGAGAGAACGAGAGAAAGAAGCTGTAAAGAAAAATTGTAAGCAGCTGTTTATCATTTCTCTTGGGTTGCTGATGTTACAGTAAGAGACCAGTGATAGCTTCATCAAATGCCAGTGGAACTGTATTTAGACCAACTGTTTTCTACTATTTAAACAGTACAAGTTATATTTTTCATCACTCCCACTAGTGACAGACCCATTCACACCTTGCTACTTCACTATCCTTACTCAGCTTTATCCTGCCGCCAATCAACATTAAGGCAATGCACATTACTGTATAATTGCATGCAATATTTTCAGTACAGTTTTATCCTACTAGGAATTATACATGCCTTTGGCAACCCTAGTGATAGCACTTCTAAACTGTATCCAGCATCTGACACTGGTAAGGTTCTAGCATCCAATTCTGCCAGTATGATGTGCAACACTACAACTATGCATAGCATCAAAAAGGCCCAGATCTTTAAGAACTCTAATGTTCACAAGGTGGACCAAAATACTTCACTCTACGTTTTGGGAAGTATTATTAGTCAGCGAGAAGGTCACAGTGGGCCTTCTCATTGAACTATGCAACAAAGTCCTTAACTTATCACAAGTCTCCTGCTAAAAAGGAACTCGACTCATTTCCTGCACAAAATGGATATCGAATGAACCATGGACCCACCACCAACTGGAGACAAAAATCCTCTAGACTTGCACGTGGTGCATTACAATTTTCTCATCCCAGGCTAATGTTAATAGCTTCAGTCCAGTTCAAATTGATTTTTTTTCCTTTGCAGCTGTAGATATTTCCTCTTCGTTTTTTTTTGAAAACCTTTGATACAAGTTCATGAAGATCTGTATCAGCCTTATGACTGCCTGCAATCAGACATTTATTGCAATACCCACTGATTATGAACATTGTAATTTTCTGAAAATTAAAGTTACTTCAAGCACAACTTACGCTCAGCAGACACTATTGCAAATTGCAATGGCCTCTTAACAGACAGCAGTCAGATCATTTACACGCTTTAGTCACATGGTATGAGCAGTAAAATTTGTGTGCGTGTGTAAAACAGGCAAGAGTTAAAATTTCAACCAACATTGTAAAGCCTCGAGCCCCACATCTGATCATAAATGAGAAGAAATTTGTACGAGGCTGGAGTTGGACCAGAAAATTACTGCTTCAAAGACGAAAGGTAAACACTTCACATTTCTACCACAGTAACCAAAGCTGCAGAATCCACTCAGTCAATTGCCAATCCAACTAGGTTTCGAGTGCGACATCCAATTACAAAACATAAACAAAATGAACAGGGTGAAATATAAAAATCGCATGGGTTTTACCCAATTAAAACCTCAAAAAATTAAGTTATTTTATCCATTTAAGAAAGTAGAAGATGCAAACAATTACACACGAGCAGAAAGTGACATTTCAATTTTATAAAAAGCACCAGTGAAGTTCCTTGTCTCTCATTGTCGAGTTAAACAGAGCACGAGCCAAGTCAGGACAGGTGCTGCAAAATGCCACTGGGTTGGGTTTGAAGAACTGATTAAGTCCGTGGCTGATGGAAGCCACGCTTTATGATGTTCAGGCAAACTGGACTTACATGGCCATCATGATCTTATGCTTGGGATATTCATAAACTTCAGTTATAAATAAAATTAATCCGAGAAGCTTAAAAAGTTAGAGAGTTTTAGTCACGTTGAAAAATGTAAACACTTACTGCAATGAAAGAAACGATTTTCTCTTTTATGTATGAACAATGCATTTAGTTACAAGGGCATTGAGTGATGCAATACTTTTAGGAAAGATGCACCCGGTTTCAGGTTTGAAGTTGCCCAACTGTATACATTGAAGCAGCCAAATTGACCCGAATAGGAATCCTCCAAGCGCCAGTTACACTTTGTTCATTGGAATAGTTTTAAAAGTCAACTAATTCCTGGCAGAAGATAAAAGTCACTACAAAACAAATTGTGAAACAAAGCGTGGTGGGGTGGATAACTTTTGCTAGAAGTCTCCGCCTGCCCCATGTGTCCTCTTTGCAAGATTAACCCTCCTAGTCCCACTACCCTGCTTTTTCTCCGTAGTCCTACACTTTTTTTTTCAGTTAATTGTCCAATTCTCCTTTGAAAGCCACCATTGAATCAGATTCTGCCCTTTTTCCATTCTTCCCCACTCTGATCCTATTTGCTAGTGCGCTCTTGTGTTCCTGTAAAAGTTAATGGGGGATGTCTAATCTCCAGGTCCGTGAGCCTGCACTCACTCAATATTCATTTGTTTTTGTTTCTTTCTACAACCATTCAGGCAATAGGAGACAATCTAGTGTCGCAACTCGGGAAACAATTATTAAGCAACAAAAGTCATACTGAAGAGAAACTTTACTGGCTTAATGTGTTCTTTCTTCCCGATTCAGCCGAGGGCTCGAGACGACACATAATCTTGTCTCTCTGTCTTTCCGGTTCTGTGGTCTTCTGCTTCCAGTTGGAATGCAGTCTTCAGTTCAGTCTTCAAATTCAGTGCGCCTGATAGCTCAAAGCAGGTGCTTTTTAACTATTTACAAACTGCGATCCACTCTTTACAAACTACAATTCTCTTTGGATTCTGATTGGTTCGATCAGCACGGGATCAATCTCTGATTGGTTTCGGTGGTGCATGATCATCTATTGTGTTAACTACCCATAAGGCGGTCTCTCTCATTGTAGCTATTCTTGTTGTCTTATTAAATTTTGTGACTTCACACTAATATAACAGGCCTTCAGACAGTTTTCGTGTCTCCTTTGCGTTTTTGTGTTTGCTTATTCGAGATAAGAGAGTATGACATCTAACACTACTGATTAACATTTAGACTCATTAACCAAAATGTTTAATTGTTGCCTAGGTTTCTTGTAGAATTCTTGTTTCTGGACTGAGCTGCACCCATCCCGGACTGAGCTGATCCCGTTCCGAAGTAAACTGATGCTGTCAGGGTTGAGCTGTACCCATTCCGGACTGTGCCTACCTATCTGCCTGTGCTTTGTAGAAGTTAATTTAATGCAGAATTGTGCATGGCCGTACAGAGTTTACAAAGTTATAGAAGCTTTATAAAGACTGCATAAATACATATAATAAGCAGTGCATAGAGATGAGTGGTGTGTTAAACTTAAGGCAATAACATACAGAAACAAGATACAGCCTAACAGATTAAATGTTAATAAATAGCAAGTGGCAAGACCTGTATAGCTATGACAACTTATTATAGAAATTAACTCGAAGTTTACAGAGCCAAAGGTGGTTACATATTTGCAATACTACAAGCTAAATAGAATAAACTAATTCTGACTAATTGTTTGGAACATTGCAATTGCTTAACACCAGAGAGAATTTAAGCTAATAAGTTTCAATTGCTAGAAAGGACAATGCCTCTATGTTCTAATCTAAATAACATTGAATGACTTCACAAGCACCGTGTGATGTTTCCCACTTCTTAAGTCTGCATTTGGCCTTTAATAAGGGCCTAGTAATGTGATGTACTAGTGACCCGTATCGAGTATAATTCAGCAAAATATCATGTTGGGTTAATTGATTAAAATACTTTGCTTTTACACAGAACCAAACTACAATCTAGTTATTAAACCTAAACTTTTCCACATCTGTCCTTCCAGTTACACTCTGGTTACCATCACCCATAGTGCTAAGCTTGGCCTTTCAATTTAATTTTCTAGATTTCCCCTCACCTGAACCATCTTTCTTCTCTGTTTAGTTTAAAGCCCTATCTAAACTGCGGAGAATGTGTTGTAGTGGCAACGCCAGTGGACTAGAAGCCTAGGCTAATGCTGAAGATCACAGAATCATAGAACCTTTACAGTGCAAAAGAAGGCCATCCAGCCCATTGAGTCAGCACTTGCCTCTGAAAGAGCATTCTACTTAGTCCCACTCCCCTGCCTTATCCCTGTAACATTGCACAATCTTTCTTTTCAGATAGCAATCCAGTGCCCTTTTGAATACCTTAATCAAACCTGCCGCCATCACATTCTCAGGAAGTTCCTTCCAAACTCCAAAAACCCCCTGGTTGAAAAACCCCTCACAGCACCTTTACTCCATTTGCCAATTATTTTGAATTCTTTCTCTTACTACCTTTATATTACTTATATGCTTTTGGAAGACTTTGGGATTCCCTTTTCTATTAGCTGCCTGTCTCTATTCATTCTCTCAACTTGTTTTTCTTGTTAATTTTTCCCACTTTCCCCTGGCCTTTCTATATTTAGCCTGATTCTCCATTCTATTTTCTACCTGTCATACTTGTGGACAAGCCAAAGGTGTTCTGCAAAGCAGTCACCGAGTCTGTGTTTAGTCTCTCCAATGTAGAGGAGGCCACATTGGGAGCAAAGAATGCAGTACACCAAATTGAAGAAGGTGCAAGTGTAACACTGTTCACCACACCAGCCTCAGAATTCAAAGGATCATGCTCCACCTCTTCGGCTAAATCCAGCATGATGACACCACAAAACAAATCTTCTATTCACAAACCCATATCGTCATTCCGTAGAGTCCGCTCCCTCCAGGACACACTGGTCCAGTCCTCCATCGCCCACAATAACTCAACCCCCTCCCACGGGACCTTGCCATGCAATCACAGAAGGTGCAAAATCTGCCCCTTCACCTCCCCACTCCTCATTGTCCAAAGGCTCAAATACTCATTTCAGGTAAAGCAGCGCTTCACTTGCACCTCCTTAAATTCAATCTACTGCATTCACTGTTCCAAATGTTGTCTCTCCTACATTGGGGAGGCCAAACGCTTGCCATTTCAACACCCCATCCTGCTCCTGCTCTCGGGCCCACATGTCTGTCCTTGGCTGCTGCAATATTCCAGTGCAGCCCATCGCAAACTGAAGAAACAGAACCTCATCTTCCGATTAGGCACCTTACAGCCTTCCAGGCTCAACATTGAGTTTAACAATTTCAGACTATGAACTCTGCTCCATTCTCATCCCCTTTTTGTATCCCATTTTTTACTATTCATTTTGTAATTTCTATTTCTATCAATTTTTACTTTTTGTTTTTTATCCACTTATTTTTATTTTTAGTTATTTTCATCTTTATTCGTTGCTTTAGCCCCACCATTTATCCTATTTCCAGTCATTTTCTCCCCACCGTCCCCTCCCCTCACTCCAACACCACAAGGACCATCTGTTACTTCTTCATGTTGTTCTTTCCAGACTGCTTACCCTTGCCCTGCTGTTATCACATTCTGCCTTCTGACCTTACTGCCACCATCAGCACGTCCTTTAGCCAGTAACACTACCATTAACAGCCCTTTGTCCTTATGTCTGTGACATCTCTGGCAATATCACTTTTGCCTCCACCTATCACTGGCTTCTATCCAGATTCACTTGATTCACGCACCACCACCACCCCCCCCAACCCCCCCCCCCCCCCCCCCCCCCCCCACACACACACACACACACACACACACACACACACACACACACACCTTAGAAAGTGTAAATTTCATCACATTGTTCTTGGCTCAGAAGAAGAGTCATTTGGATTCGAAATGTTAACTCTGTTTTTTGCCTCTCCACAGATGCTGTTAGAACTGCTGAGTTTTTCCAGCATTTTCTGTTTTTGTTTTAGAATACCTGCCCTCTTGTTGGACCAGAAACATACAGCTGCAGAAAATTATCTTGAACACATTCCAGGAAATCTTGCCTCTCCTGTCCCTTTCCACTATCCCTATCTCAGTCTATATTTGAAATATTGAAATCCCCCATTATAATTGCTTAATAGTTTTTACGCCTGTCTGCAATTTGTTTGAAAATTTGTTTCCCCATATCCCTTCCGCTGGTTGGTGGCCTCTGTAATACACCAATCAATATTATTGCATCTTTTTCATTCCTTCCCTGCAACCAGAGAGATTCCATCCTTGACCCCTCTGTAATATCCTCTCTCTCCAATAATGTAATGCCATTTTTAATCAATGCTGCCATTCCCCCGCCCCATCCACATTCGTCTTTTCCTGTCTCTCCTAAACACCTTGTACTTAGGAATATTTAACAACCATTCCTGTCATTCTTTGAGCCAAGTTTCTGTTATTGCAATAATATCATAATTCCATTTGTCAACCTGCGCCTGTAGTTCACCAATCTTAATGACTTCACTCCGTGCATTCACATACATGCACATTAACCCTGATTTAGGCTTTACTTTCCCTCTTACCCTGAACCCATCTAATGACTTATTATTGCCAACTTTAATTCTATCAAGCTCTCCAAGTACTGCATTTATATTCATACTACACTCTGATATATCCTCCTTATCAGTTAATACTTCTTTACTTCCCACTGCCAGTTCCTAGGCTTTCCATTTTGAACTTCCCCACAGGTTTCCATCCCCTTGTCAATCTAGTTTAACCAGCACCTCCCCCGTCCCCCATCAGCACTAGCAAAACTCCCCAAGAGGATATTAGTCCCAATCCTACTGAGGTAAGCCATATTTTTTGTATCGGTTGCACCTGATCCAGAACTGGCTCCAATGCCTCAGAAATCTAAAGCCACCCCTCCTATTTTGTTTCTCTACCCATGGGTTGATGTGTTCAATTTTCCTAATCTTATGCACATTAGCAAGTGGCATTGGGAATAAATCGGAGATTACTGCCCTTGAGGTGCTGTACTTAATTCTGTTCCTAACTCACTGAAATTTGTTTCCAGGACCTCATCCCTTTTCCTAGCTATGCCCTTGGACGCAATGTGGACCACGAACTCTGGCTGTTCACCCTCCCCCAAAAGAATGTCCTGCTGCAGCTCTCTGACATCTTTGACCCTGGCACAAGGGAGGCAACATACTATCCTCCAGTTAGCCGCAAAATTGCCTGCCTGCTCCCTAAATAAGGAACCCCCTACCACTATAGCACGTCCGCTCCTCCTCTTCCCTTCCTCTGCATCTGAGCCGCCTGTGGTGCCATGAACCTAGCCCTTGTGAGAGTCCTATGAAGAATGATCTTATTCACCAGTATCCAAAACGGAAAAATGATCAGAGAGTGAGATCTCCTCAGCAGATTCCTGCACTACCTGTCTATTTCTCTTAGATATTATGGCGGTTACCCATTCCCTCGCTGCCTGTGTATGCCTGCATCTCGATACATCCTACTCATCTAACCCTCACCCATGCACGACCAGATTCACCACAGTGAGTCCAGCCACTGCTCGAGTCCCACAATCTGCAGCTCAGATTTCTGCAGCTGATGACACTTTCTGCAAATGTAATCATCAAGGGCACTTTTCACCTGCATGACTTCCCACATTCTGCAGAATGCACACTCCGCATCACCAAAATGCACTGACATACATTATACCTTATATAAAAGGTTTAATAGAGTGTGATATAATATAATAACTCACCTGACACTCTTCAATCGCCTCCTCCGTGCCACACCCAGAAAGGCCAGTACTTACAAAACAATCAACTTATTGGACTCCTGTGATATCACTTCTAGTTTTTATCCATAAAATCCCCGCTCTCTCTCTCTCTCTCCACTACTTTAAGCTCTCAGGTATTTCCAGCTAATTACCAGTTACTGATTAACCTACTTCTACTGCACCAAATTGGAAATCAAATGCTGGAGGCTGATAAGAGGTGAAGAGCACTTCTTCCCCCTACTCCACCGAACTCTGATCACAGCAAGCTCTACTCCTTGGAATATGTTCTACCCAATGCACCAAAGAGGAATGACCTTTGTGCACCGAATTCCTACTTTGTATCAAATTCTCAAGTACTTACTCTGTTTCTGTCTCATTCAGGCATAATGGAATATTTACTGGAATATGGGTTGAAATGGGTTTAAATCCCACCTCGGCAGCTTTTCAATTCAAATAATAATATCTAGAATATGAAACCATCCTTGATTGTTGTGAAAAGAAAGCAACTGATTCTCCGATGTCCTTTAGGGAAGGAATCTGCCATCCTTGCCTGGCCTAGCCTACATGTGATTCCAGACCAACAGCAGTGTGGTTGACTCTTAACTGTCCTCTGAATTGGCTAAAGCGCCACTCAGTTAAGCGTAATTAAGGGTGAGCAAGAAAAACAAACAGGAAATGGCTCATTGGCTACAGTGATATTTGAAATCAAAATATCTCTCTTCAAGTAATAAGCTCCTTCAGGCTGAAATGCAAGATAAGCCCCTTCACATGGATCAAAACAAATGGTCTGATAAAGGGAATTTTAATGGATGGGTTTCTTTAAACAGCATTAATGCATGCCCCTGGTTCTGCTGTGATTCATGTATGAAAACAACTAGGATGTGGGAAATGTCAAAAGGAACTGTTCACGGTATCGGCTACCAGAATGCATAGATGAAGTAGCTCACTTACTCGTACTTAACTATTTCAATCATAGCTAGTTCGAAGCATAACTAAGCTTGCAATCAGAAATGCTATAAGTTCTCGTGAATTTAGCTAAGAGTCTGGAAGCCAAAGCTTTCATTCCAATGGCGCCATTGTATCCGTGAAGACTGAAGCTATGCATACTGAGAAAAGAAAGCTTGGCTGATTCACCCGAGGGAATGGTTAAATTACAAGCTGCTGTACAGGCAGCTTTTTTAAAGGGCATTTTCATCCTTGGTCATAAAGAATGTTCCAGACATGTTGCCATATAACAATCCTCCGACAACCAATGTTGCCCTTATAGAACTTCTACCCTCGGAGTTTAGTGCTTTCTGTTTCAATGAAGATCCATCCACGAGGGACAACAACTCAAGAAGCACTTTAAAATTACAGCAGTGATGTGGATACTGGAAATCTGAAAGTACAACAAGAAATGCCCTAAAGTTTGTCCAGCATTTTCTATTGGTTCAAGGGATGTGGCAAGGGCAGCATTAATTATCCATCCCTAGTTGCCCGTGAGAAGATGATGGCGAGCCCCTTCTTGAACCTTTGCATTTCATGTGCTGCAGGAACACCCACACAGCTGTTGCAGGGTGCAGAGGTGCGGATCAGTTCTAGGAATTTGACCCTGGGGCAGTGAAGGAATGGTAATATATTCCCAAGTCAGGATGGTGTCAGTTCTGGACATCATACGTTAGGAAGGATGTGAAGGCATTAGAGAGAGTTCAGAAAAGCACAACAAACGAGGGGAGAAGAAATTGCTTCACAAAAAAAGTTGCTATGAACTGGAATTCATGACATGGGAGCAGGAATTGTAATTTTCAAGTGGGAAAATGGATCGATACTTAAGAATAAAAAGCAGGGCTTTGGAGAAAGAGCAGGAGAGTTAAACTAATTGCACAGCTCATTCAATGAGCCAATACAGGCATGGTAGTCCAAATTGCCTCCCAGCATGTTCCATGATTCAGTAATTCTAGCATATATATTACTTTTCTTCCTCTATTCAAGAGTCCATGTACTTTCTAGCTTCATGTCAAATAATATTTGAAAACACAGAAATTAAAAACGCACCAATGAAATATCACGTTAAAGGACCTGTCCTGAGCGTGTGTCTAAATTACAGGCTGCAAAAATAAAATAATTACTATTTCAAAAGCGAAATCACTTTATTTTCCTTCCAATTTTGTCCATTCATCTGATCTTCGACCCGAGTGAGTCTAAATTCTGTACAGCCAATTCACCGACTCTCCTGTGCAAAACAGTTCAGTTTTATCCAGAAGATCCCCATGTGGGTGGATATTAAGAAGAACGCGAACATCGGAACCGGGGAAATTACTTCGAAGCAACGAACCACCGTGGGAATCTACGCGCCTTCCAGCACTTTAAGATAGATGGCATCAACCAGCAGTGAAGCTATATATAGCTGCCAAGTGTCTCATCTTTCTCGTCAGGCTCCAACATTTTCAATTAGAAGTGTGAATGTACGGTCATTTGTTTTTTCCGAAATTCTTGCACGTTTGACGTTTTTCTTAATACAAGGAAGTTTCTGAATACATGTTAGCATTTGACGCTGTTGCATTTCTTTGTTACATTCAGGGTTTATTGGTTGGATTGTAATTTTTTTCATTGCTGGCATTTATTTCAATATTCTTCAAATATATCTGCATTTGTATTAAATAGCCATTCAACGATTTGCTCTGATCACGTATATGAGATGATATCTTGGAGGGGGCATCGAATGAAGCTTTCTGGGTAGAGGTTAGCAATACAAAAGGGGCAACCACATTATTAGGTGTTTATTATAGACCCCCAGATAGTCATCGGGAAATTGAGGAGCAAATATGTGCACAGTTTGTGGAGGTGTGTAAAAACAATAACAATAGGTTAATTATATTAGGTGATCATAACTTTCCCAACATTAATTGTGTTAAGGGCTTATACGGAGTGGATTTCTTGAAATATGTACAGGAGAACCTTTTAGGTCAATATGTAGAGGGTTCAACAGGGGACGGTGCATTGCTGGACCTAATTCTGGGGAATGAAGCCGGACAGTTTGCTGAGGTGCTGGTGGGCGGGCATTATAGCGAAAGCGACCACAACCTGGTATGGTTTAAGTTTGTTATGAACAAAGAAATCTAGAAGTTGCAAAAAGATGTTTTGGATTGGGGGAGAGTGGATTTTAGTAAAATAAGGCAGGATCTGGCCAAGGTAGACTGGGAACAGTTACTAGTTGGGAAGTCTACAGAGGAACAGTGGGGGGTGCTCAGAAAGGAAATGGGGAGGGTACAGGCTCAACATGTTCCTCCTAGGGTTATAGAAAGGAGTAACAAGCCCAGAGAACCATGGATGACCAGAGATATACAGGTTGCGATGAGAAGGTAAAGAGAGGCTTTTAGCAGGTACAAGGGAAGCAAATCAGTAGAGGTATTAGTGGAGCACAGAAAGTGCATGGTGGAGTTTAAGAAAGCAATTAGGAGAGCAAAGAGGGGATATGAGAAAGCTCTGGCTGGTAAAAGTAGGGAAAATCCCAAATATTCTATAAGTATATCAATGGGAAGAGGATAACCAGGGAAAGAGTAGGGTCCATAAGGGACCAAAGGGGCAATCTATGGGTGGAGCCAGAGGACATCGCTAGAGTGCTGAATGAATACTTAACTTGTGTCTTCACCCAAGAGAATGAAGATGACTATTTCGAACTCGGGGAGAGAGACTGCGAGGTTCTTAAGCAAATTGATATATGGAGTGACAAGGTATTGGAGGTGTTGGCAGGGTTAAAAGTGGACAAATCTCCAGATCCAGATGATTTGTGTTCCAGACTGCTGAGGGAGGCAAGGGAGGAAATCGCAGGGGCTCTGACCCGAATTTTTAATTCCTCTTTGGCCACGGGGGAGGTGCCTGAGGACTGGAGAACAGCTAATGTGGTTCCACTATTTAAGTAGGATTGTTGAGATAAGCCAGGAAACTACAGGCCAGTGAGTCTCAAGTCAGTGGTAGGAAAACTATTCGAGAAAGTTCTGAAGGAGAGTATCTATTTCCACTAGGAGAGGCAAGGTTTGATCAGGGATAATCAGCATGTCTTTGGCAGAGGGAGGCTATGCCTAACAAATTTGATTAAATTTTTTGAGGAGGTGACCAGGTGCATAGATGAGGGTAGTGCAGTTGATGTAGGTTATTGGATTTCAGCAAAGCCTTTGACAAGGTCTCACACGGAGATTTATAAAGACGGCAAATGCACATGGGATACAGGGTAACTTGATAAGGTGGATTCAAAATTGGCTTAGTTGTAGGAGGCAAAGGGTGATAACAGAAAGATGCTTTAGTAACTGGAAGCCAGTATCCAGTGGTGTGCCACAGGGATCTGTACTCGGTTCCCTGTCATTATTTGTCATCTATATAAATGACATAGATGACTATGTGGGGGGTAGGATAAATAAGTTTGCAGATGACACAAAGATTGGCCGGGTGGTTAATAGTGAGGTTGAGTTTCTTGGGCTACAGGAAGATATAGATGGGATGGTCAAATGGGCAGATAAGTGGCAGATGGAATTTAACCATGAAAAGTGTAAGGTGATAAACTTTGAAAGGAGTAATTTGACAAGGACGTATTCAATGAACGGCATAGCACTAGGAAGTTCTGAGGAACAAAGGACCTTGGTGCATGTGTCCATAGATCTCTGAAGGTGGAGGGGCACGTTAGTGGGGTGGTGAAAAAGGCATATGGGACACTTGTCTTTATCTATCGCAGCACAGATTAGAAAAGTAGGGAGGTGATGTTGGAGTTGTATAGAACCTTGGTGAGGCCACAGCTGGAGTACTGTGTGCAGTTCTGGTCGCCACATTATAGGAAGGATGTGATTGCACTGGAGAGGGTGCAGAGGAGGTTCACCAGGATGTTGCCTGGGATGAAACATTTAAGTTATGAAGAGAGGTTGGATAGACTTGGGTTGTTTTCATTGGAGCAGAGAAGACTGAGGGGCGACCTGATCGTGGTGTACAAGATTATGAAGGGCACGGACAGGGTGGGTAGGAAGCAGCTTTTGCCCTTAGTTGAAGGGTCGGTCACAAGGGGGTATCAGTTCAAGGTGAGAGGCAAGAGGTTTAAGGGGGATCTGAGGAAAAACTTTTTTAATCAGAGGGTGTTGAAGGTCTGGAATGCACTGCCTGGGATGGTGGTGGAGGCGTGTTTCCTCACATCCTTTAAAATGTACCTGGATGAGCACTTGGCACGTCATAACATTCAAGGCTATGGGCCAAGTGCTGGCAAATGGGATTAGGTAGGTAGGCCAGGTCTTTCTCACGTGTCGGTTCAGACTGGAAGGGCAAAAGGGCCTCTCCTGCGTTGTGATTCTGTGATTCTGTGTTTCTGTGATCCCTTTGGGTTTCTTGTTGGTGCTGATTTTATTGATATTACGCCTGTCGGTCTTTTATCTCTGCTACCCGTTGGTTGCAGGCACTGGTAACGTCGTTTTCCTCTCTTTGGCATTCAGCATTTACTGGGTATATTAGTAATAATGGTGCTGAATGGTGTCGTTGGGCACTATTTGAAGCTGAGGTACTGCCAAATGTGAGACACGTCTTTATTAGCAGAGCGAATCATCGCTTTGAAGATCAAACTTTTGCAATAAATCCCCAAGAAAAGCCGCGCTAACGGATAGAAGGTGAACATCAATGTTCTTTGAAGCTGGACATGTGGACCACAGTTTACATATTGAAAGTAAGGGGATATCATTCCGGGAAATAGCTGGCGCACAGTTCCGACTATTGTTACTCCAGACGAGCAGTATTTTGCGAGAGACAGCGACCTCCTCTGATCACTCTGGAGCAGCAACTTTGAGAAGATGTTTTGAGGATTTCCATGTTCTCGGGAAATGGTGGAAGAGTTTGAAAAGAAGCCATGTAAGATTTCACGAGAAAAAGCAGCCAGGAGAAATTTTTTTCTGTTATTAAACGAGAATAAAATACTAATTGTATTACTCGATTGTGTAAAAATAAAAGTTCTTAAACTAATATGTACTCAGCCATACCCTGTATAATCTCGCTGTTGTCTTACAAGTGCACTGTGACGCCAAAGAAGAGACTTCTTCCACATTGCCAGTTGCACCAAATAGCAAAACTGCCAACTGCAGGATCTATAAAATGTTCAAAACAGCCTCTGACATCATAACCCTTTCTAGTTTCACTTCCAGAAATATTTTGCCAGTAATACGGTCAAGCCAACGCACACTGTTAGGTACCGGCTGATTCTCTCTGTGTCAGTCTCCCTCCTTTGTTTCAACCAAAAGTAAAATGGCTCCAGACTGACGACAGCACCAACCCTGGTGGAAGAATTCCGCGCTCAATCTGTACAGGATAACATTGGATATATGCCACAGAAACAGGACGCCCGATCCAAACAGTTAATGCCAGTGTTTATGCCCAACTCAAGCCTCCTCCCATTCTCATCCAAATATACCATTGCAACCAGTATTGTCCTCTTCCTCAAATGTTTGTCCAGCTTCCCATTAGATTCATCCACTATCCCTTCAAGCAGCTATCCTTCGTTTAGCACACCTGGTGTGCTCTTAAGAAACAGCGTGCTAAACGAAAATGTACTAAACAAAAGTCACTTTCCCATTGGAAAACATATAATAAAGGTGGCTTACAGTTTTGACCTGTCATTTTTACATCAAAAACATATGAGCTGCCTTGAACATAACTGGCCCAAAGATTCTGCTAATAACATGCTACCTGTTTATAATTCGTTAACTCTTAAAAACTTACTAGTCCCTCCTCTCTATTTCCCACTCACAGCTTCCCCCGGCTCTCCTGCTTGTCACCTCACTTGCCTTTCCCTCTCGAACTTCCCTCCCCTGACACTCCCACTCACCGCTTCCCTCGCGGACCTTCCCAGTTGCCAATGCCCCTTGTTGCCACTCCTCTTTTCCAACCTTCCCGTTTGCCTCTTCCCTCTCCTGTCCCTTTCTCTCGCCGCTTCCCATCTCTCCCATTTGTCACCTCTCCGGACCTTCCTCATTGCTGTATCTCCCTCTCTCCTTCTCACCACTTCTCCCAACACTCCTGCTCGCTACCTCTCCTGTCTCTCCCACTAGCTGCTTCACTCTCATGACTCTTCCCTTCACTGCTGTCCTCTCCCGTCCTTCCCACTCGCTGTTTCTCTCTTCGTTCCACTCACCGTTTTCCCCTCAGGATCATCCCGCTCGTCACTTCAGATCACCCACCCCACTCCTGCCCCTTCCCTCCCACTCGCTGCCCTCTCACTCCTTCCCTCACTGCTCTCTTGCTGCCCCTCTTCTGAGCCTCAGTCATAGCGAGGGCTTGATGGAGGGGTGGCCAGCAAGTCAGCCAGTGGGAAACAAGATGGATTCAGGAGAGAGAAGCGTTGAGTGGGAGGGAGCAGGAGGGTCGGGACAGGGAAGTAGAGAGCAAAGAAGAGGTCTGTTTAAAAAGTCTGAGCATGGGCAGAAACTGCACATTTATACCACTCTTTGGATAAAAAAAAATCTCGCCCTCGTATCAAACTAAGTCCTTTGCTGAGGACTGAATATTCAGCATCACAGAGGGGAAGGTCAGAGGGTACCACACTCTGATGGTCAACGTCCCTCATCTCCCAGCCCAGGACTGCCCGCTTCTATCTTCTGCCCAAAATCTACAAGCAGAAAAGCAGGGCTGTCCCGGTCGACAGTTTGTGTCAGCCTTTGCCGGCCGCATAGAACTTATTTCTTCCTATTTTGACTAAGTTCTTTCACCCCTTGTCCAGTCTCTTGCCACCTACATCGGCGACTCCGCTGATGCTTTGCTTCATATCAAAAATGTCCAGTTTCCTGCCCCTGACTGCCTCCTCTTCACCAAGGATGTCCAATCTGTCTACACCTCCATTCCCCCAACAGCAGGATGGTCTGACGGCTCTTCGCTTCATCCTCGAACAGACGCCCAAACAATAACCATCCACCACCACTCTCCTGCATCTAGCTGAACTTGTTCTCGCACTGAACAATTTCTCCTCAAACCTGCTCACTTGCTCCAAATTAAAAGCGTGCCTATGGGTACCCACATGAGCCCCAGTCATGCCTGTCTCTTTCTGGGGTATGTAGAACATTCTGTGTTCCAGTCCTACGCAGGCCCCCTCCCACAACCCTTTTTTGGCATATTGATGACTGTTTCCCTGCGGCTTCATGCTCTCATCTGGACCTGGAAAAATGAATCAATTTTTTTTCCAATTTCCTTCCCTCCATCACCTTCACGTGGTCCATTTCCGACACTTCCCTTCCCTTCCTTGACCTCTCTGTCTCAATTTCTGTTGATAGACTGTCCACCAATATTCGTTATAAGCCCACCGTCTCTCACAGCCACCTTGACTACAGCTCCTCACACCCCGCTTCCTATAAGGACTTCACCCTGTTCTCACAGTTCCTTTGCCTCCGTTGCATCAGTCCCAATTATGCCACTATCCAAAACAACACCTCTGGCATGTCTTCCTTCATCCTTAACCGAGGATTCCCGCCAAATATGGTTGACAGGGTCTCAACCGTGTCTCACCCATCCCCTGCACTGCTGCCCTCACACCTTCCTCTCTCTCACAGAACCATGATAGGGTTTCCCTTGTACTTACTTTTCACTCCACCAGTCTCCACATTCAAAGGGTCATCCTCCGCCAACTTCAGCATGATGCCACCACCAAACATATCTTCCCTTCACCATCCCTGCCTTCGGAATTCTGTAGGGACCGTTCTGTCCAGGACAGCCTGGTCCACTCCTCAAACACCGCCAACATCTTATCCCTTTCCCACAGCATCTTCCCAATCGAAGAAGGTGCAATACCTGCCCCTTTACCTCCTCCCTTCTCACTGCCCAAGGGCCCAAACATTCCTTCAATTTGGTCAACGGAAGCCGCTGCTCCCAATGTGGCCTCATCTATATTGGAGAGACCAAACGCAGCTGTGTGACATTCCTGTCACTTATCATTTCAAAACACCGTCCAGCTTTCATGCCCACATGTCCATCCCTAGCATTCTGCAATGTTCAAGTGAAGCCCAATGCAAACTGAAGGTACAGCACCTCATATTCTGATTAGGCATTTTACCAATTTCCGGACTTAACATTGAGTTCAACAACTTCAGGCCATAAACTCTTTCCTCTATCCTCGACGCCTTTATACGATATTTTTTCTATATTCATTTTAATATTTATTTTTTATCCACTTATTTTTTATTATTTTATTTTAATTTTTATTCATTGTTTTATCCCCACCTTTTATCCTATTTTCCATATTTTATCCTTAGGACCGTCCCCTCCCCCCATCTCTCCCCCACAAGGGCCATCTGTCACTTCTTCATGTTCTTCTTTTCAAAGTACTTACGCTTGTTCTGCTATCATCACATTCTTCTTTCTTACCTTAATGCCACTATCAGCACCTCCTTTATCCCTTACCACTACCATTAACCTTTGACCATTTGTTCACGACATCTTTGTCCAACACATATTGGAGGGAAAGTGAGTTCGTGGAGGCCTGTGACGGGCGCTGATGGTTTGTTCTGGGGGGGCGGGGGGTGGGGTGTAAGGCAGCTTCGGCGCTGCTTCCTGAGGACAGAGTCTTAGTTTCATGAAGCCGGGCCTCGGCAGTGAAGTGTGCAATGAATTAAATCAGCTTTTATTTTATTTAACGTTCGTCATAAAACTCTACGAAAAGCTCAGTTAAAAGTTGCTTACATTCATGATGTTATTATTGAACCATTTGTATTTACTTGATGTTTCTCATTGTGTTAACACCCTAGAAATGCCACAGAAGTAGCTTTCATTTAAACATTACTCATCGAACTGTAAAACAGAGTCAAATATTTTATTTTGTGTTTGGTGTTAATAAGAAACTCAACTAATGTAAACACGTTAACATTTGCAAGTCATCGCCAAGTGCCACGTGATCAAATTGTTGATTTACAGATCAGACATGATTTCACTGAATGGCAAACCATGCTGGGAGAGCTAAATACCCGGACTCTTGTTCATATGTCAATAGCATTACATGAGCGATGTCACATGATTGAATCCTCAGGGATACACCAAAATAGATTTGCCAACCACGTTGTGACTCATTACTTTTTCTACGGATACAGGACCTCATTAATGGACTTCCAATATTTGAAAATTAATTTCATATTTATAACATTCATAATTTTATTTTCATTAATCCAAATCTTCTGTTGATTGAGATATCATTGATCTCTGGCACACACTTATCCCCGTCACTTTGTATTAATCCACTGCAAATGTTGCTAATGGAAAATGCCATGCGCCTGTTTCTTCCCCCTCCGAATTTCAGTAGCAGTCACGAGAGAGATCACAAACAACTGTGACACTCACTCACGTCGATGACCTGGAGCTGTGACCCTGTTCCAATGATGGCCATGACCAATTATTTTTCGAACTATTCATTGTAAACCCCTGCGGCATAACAGATTTGAGATCGGTGCAAAGCGCTGGGCAATTGTTGGATTCAATAAGGGAGGACAGTTGAGGTGGACAACTATCGTTCGCTAATCAAGAAGTTACCACACGTTCGCTCTTTCAGTACAGGCAGGAGCAAATAGGGGTATTGTCTGTTCTATTTCATTATCCTGTACATCACAACAAGAGTGAGTTAGCATTTGTTGTCACCAAATGACAGCAACAAACGTAGGTTAATTGCATGGCTAACCGCCCTGTGACTCTAATTAGTTCAGATCTTAGCTCACTTACATTTATGTTTGTTAAAGACCGGTCACCTTTCCTAACCTTTCTGAAGACTGAACTGAGGAGAAACTGACAGAATGGCTCACATTTTACTGATTACAACAAGAAAGGAGATTCGAATGAAAGTAAATGCCTTGAGGTAAAGGCAAAATACTGCGGTTGTTGGAAATCTGAAGCAAAAACAAGAAGTGCTGGAAAAACTCAGCAGGTCTGACAGCTACTGTGGAGATGAAGATAAAGTTAACGTTTTGAGTCCTTATGACTCTCCTTCAGAGCTAAATGGAAGTAGAAATGTGGTGAAATATACACTGTTTAAGGGATGCCGAACGGGTGAAGCTGGATAGAAGGCCAGGGATAGGTGGAGGCGAAGGAGAAATTGCAAAAGAAAGGCCAAAAGTTTGTTAATAGTGATGGTACTGGCTAAACGAGGTGTTAATGGTGACTTTAAGAGTGGAAAACAGAATGTGATAATGGCACGGCCAGGGTAAGCACTCTTGAAAGTGACACTTGGCCTGCATGTGGGGGGCGGGGGGAGGGGACGGTGGTGGGGAAAACGGTCGAAAAGGTAAAAGCTGGAGATGAAACAATGAATAAAAATTGAAATATATTTGTAAAATTATAACATTGAAAATAAGTGGGGGGAAATATATACAGAAATAAACATTAAAAATTAGAAAATAATAATTAATATAGAAAAAAGGGGGAGATCAAAAAGGGGTGAGCATAGAGGAGACAGTTCATTGTCTGAAGTTATTGAACTCAATTTGTAAGTCCAGAAGGCTGTAAAATGCCTAATCAGCAGATTAGGTGCTGTTCCCCGTGTTTGCGCTGAGCTTCACTGGAACATTGCAGCAGGCCAAGAATGGACATGTGGGCATGAGAGCAGGATGGTGTGTTGAAATGGCAAGCGACAGGAAAGCCTGGGTCATACTTGCGGATAGGTCATGCTTGCTCTTTTCTGTAAATGCTTTGAGGTATGTTTACAATTTTGAAGATGTCAGGGCAAATGAGGAGGCTGTTAAAAACAGGCAGGTTACTTGACTTTATTAATAGAGAAACAGGGTACAGTAAGAAAATTATTCTAAACCTTTATAAAGCACCAGATCAGCCTCAGCTGAAGTGATTTATTCAAATCTGATGGATGTCAGGGACTTGGACAGGATGCAGAAAAGATTTGCTGGTGATTCGCCATATTTAATGGCCTTGGGTTATGTGGAGGGACTGGAGAAGCTACAGTTGTTCTCCTTAGAGTTGTAAAGGTTAAGAAGAGGCTTGATAGCAATTTTCATAGTTAGGAACAGTCTGATTAAGTAAATAAGAAGAAACTGTTCCCTGTAACACAAGAGTCGGTTAGCAGAAGATAGAGATGTAAGGTGATTGTATAAGAAACCGCGGCTTCTAACATTTGGCTGGAAGTTAGTTGCGGTCTAGCCCTGTCCTGTTGCTACCATCGGTTCGTACAGCTTAAATGGACGGCAGTGAGGATAGGGTTCCTGACTGATTTTTGCCCCTGATTTAGATTAGCTAACTTGGCACACAGCGAATTTGAAAACCGGAACCTGCAACAGGCTGAATGCCTTGAATAACCAGTCTTACTTTCATTTATATCACTTTTCTCTTTGCAACCAGCTCGACGAGGTTCGTTTTAGTTACTCCAACTGCAGGTATCACCCAACATGTCATGAAAATTCCTTCCGAATAACTTATATTCCACTCGAAACTTTAAATCGGTTTCCCTCTCCACAGATACTGCTTGACATGCTGAGTTTTCTAGCACTTTTTGCCTTTATTTCAGATCTCCAGGATCCGCAGTATTTTGCTTTTAGTAATTCACGCGAATATTCCTTATGGAATTTCAGGAGTACAGGATTAGACCCTTCTTCAACCTTTGCATTCCATGTGCTGCAGGTACACCCACGGGCAGTAGTAGGGGGCGGAGGTGGGGATTTGACCCTGGGACAGTGACAGAATGGCAATATGGTACCAGGTCAGGATGGTGTGCGACTTAGAAAGGAACATGCCAGTCTGGTATTCCCATGCATCGGCTCTCCTAGATTGGCACACATCATTGAAGGTGGCAGTGTATTTAGTTAATAAAGCATATCGAATCCTGGGCTTTATAAGTAGAAGCCTAAAGCGAAAAAGCTAAGAAGTTCTGAGAAACTTGCATTAAACATGAGTTCAGCCTCAGCTGGAGTTTTGCATCCAGTTCTGAGCACGAACCTTCAGAAGGATGTGAAAGTATTAGAGAGAGTTCAGGAAAGATTCACAATAAAGGGTCCAGGGATGAGCAATTTTAGTTACATGGAAAGATTGAAGGAGCTGGTGTGGTTCTCCTTGGAGAAGAGAGTTAAGAGGAGATTTGATACAGCCATTCACAATAATGAGTGGCCTGGGCAGCGTAGGCCCGGGGCGGGGGGGGGGGTGGTGGCGGGGGGAGGGGGGCGGGGGGTAGGGGTGGAGTTGGGGGGGTGGAGATTTTATTGCCCTTGGCAGAAGTATCACGAGCCAGCGTCAGAAATTTAATGAGATTGGCATAACAAGCAACAGTGGCACGAGGAAAATTGGTTTACACAGCGAGTGGTTAGTATCTAGAATGCACTGCCTGGGAGTATGGGGGAGGCACATTCAATTGTGGCATTGAAAAGAAAATTGGATTGTTACTTAAACAGAAAAGATTTGCAGGGCCATGGAGAAAAGGGGGGTGAGGAGACCAGGTAAGTTGTTCTTACAGAGAGCTGGCAGACTCTTGACGGACCAAATGGCCTCTTTCTATGCTTGAACCATTGTATAATGCCAGGTGTCGGGTTAGGAATAGATGGTATTATCCAAGGAGCCTTCGTGAGTTCCTGCAGTGTGTCGTGCAGACGTTGTTACCACTGTGGGTCAATGGTGCAATGCATTCCTACACTGCAAAGTTGTATTTTCTATAAGCAGGTGAACTACGATTCGGTAACCAACGAATGCAGATTTACGAAAATTGACAAAAGAACAGGTGAGGGGAGGAAAATTGTTTCACAAGGTAAGTTCTCTAATCAGGAATTTCCTACCTGGAAGCAGCAATAGTAATTTTCAGGAGGGAATTGGATCGGTACTTCAAAATAAAATGCAGGGCTTTGGAGAAAGAGCAGGACAGTGAGGTTAATTGCATTGTTCTTTCAAAGAACCAATACAGACACGATGGGCCGAATGCTCAATGACTCAGTACATATATCACTTTTCTTTCTCTTTTTAAGAGTCCATGTAATTTTTAGTTCATGTTAAATAATGCTTGAAGGCCAAGAAATTAAAAACGCTCCGATAAAACACCACTTTAAAGGTCCTGTCCTAAAATTGTGTTTTAATTTACAGGCTACAGAAATAAAATCTTAATTAACATTTCAAAATCAAAATCATTTTCCTTTCTTCCAATTTTGCCTATTCATCTCATTGAGTCTAAATTCCGTACAGTCACTCCACCAACTCCTCTATGCAAATCAGTTATTTCACCGTAAAGATCACAATGCGACTCGAGTTTAGGAACAACGCGAAAATTGGAAACGGAACCAATACTCCGAAGTAACGAACCAGGGTGGGAATGTATGATCCTTCCAGCACTTTAAAGTGTACGGCATCAACCAGCAGTGGAGCTGCAAACAGCTGCCAAATGTCTCGCCTTTCTCTTCAGACTCAAATAATGTCAATTAGAAATGTGAATGTAAGGTCATTTTTACTTTCAAAAACTTTTGCTCGTTTGTCGTTTCTCTTAATACGAGGACGTTTGCGAATACGTTAGCATTTGACGCTGTAGCATTCCTTTGTTACATATTGGATTTAATGGTTCGATTGCATTTTTTTTCGTTTGTTGGTATTTATTTGAATATTTTTAAAACATGCCTGTATTTGTATTAAATGGCCATTAAACGATTTGTTCTGATCCCGAGTATCAGTGGGTTTTTTTGTTGGTGCTGGTTTTATTGATTTTAACGCCTGTCGGCCTTACATCTCTGCTACTCTTTGTTTGCAGGCCCGGCAAACGTCGTTGTCCTCTATTTGACGGTCGGCATTTAGTGGGTATACTGGTAATAATGGCTCTGATTGGCTTCGTTGGGAATTATTTGAAGCTGAGATACTGCCAAATGTGAAATACGCCTTTATTACCAGAACGCAGCGTCACTTTGAAGATCAAACGTTTGCAATGAATCCGCAAACACAGTCGCGCTAACCGATAGAGGATGAAAATGAATGCAGCACATTTCACACATTGAAAGCAATGAGATATTATCACGGAAAATAGCTGATGCACAGTTCCGATTATTATTACTCCAGTCCAGCAGCATCTCGCGATAGACAACCACGTCATCTGCTCACTCTGGAGCAGCAACGTTGCGAAGATATTTGAGGAGTTACCATGTTGTGGCGAAATGGTGGAAGTGGTTTGAAAGAAGCCATGTAGGATTTCACTAGAAAGAGCAGCCAGACGAAATTTTTCTCAGTTATTACACGAGAGCAAAATGCCAACCGTCTCGATAACAGGCTAATGATTTGTTTCTTTTAAAAAGAATAATCTATATCAACATCCGACACTGTCACCAGAAGTGCCTGAGCCCTTTGCAATCAACATTTGAAGCATGGTCATTGTTAGATTAGGAAACGTCACTGCAAATTTGCACACAGCAAATCCACAAATTAGCAACATGATTATGATCAGATAGCCCGTCATTTTTACGTGGTGTTGATTGAGTGATTGAACGATCAGACCGTTGAAATTATGAAAGAGTTTGATATGGCTGTCCAGAGAAAATGTGTCCACTCGTGATGGAATCCAGAACTAGAGGGCAGAAATAGATAGGCATAACTGAATCCAATAGTTGATTCGTTAGAGGTTTCAATACCCAAGTAAGTGGTGAGAATGTGAAGTACATGAAGGGAAGGGGTAACTGAGGAGAATAGCCTAGACACATTTAAAGGTGACGTTTGATATACATATGAGACAGAATGAAATATGCAGATAGGGACAGAATAGGAGGGAGGAGCACAAATGTTAGCATATATCAGCTGGGCCTGTTTTTGTGCTATAGGCTTTATGTGTTTGTATGCAATGCAGATCAAAACATGTTGGAAACACTTGATGAGACAGATAAGTTACCGGTTCAGTCATAAACCTTCATCAGAACTGGAAAAATGAAGAGAAAATCACAAATGACATCTTATAATTATATAATGCCTTAAAAATAGAAAGACGTACTAAAGTGTTTCCCAAAGACCTAAGCAAAAAGAAAAATGCACCCAGTCAAATAAATCGTATTAGAAGGGAGAAAGTAAACGCTTGATCGAAGAGATGGTTTTAAAGAACAATATTAATGGAAGAGAAAGAACGCACAAGTGGTGTCGTTCAGAGAGAGAATGGGGTCTAGACAATGGAGGTAAAAGGATGATAATGTAGCAATAGGAGAATGCAGATCTGGGGGAGCGATAGGGTGAACCGGTTACTGCGATAGGGAAGGCCAAGGCCAAAAAGCATGAGAATTTTAAATCTGAGGCACTAGGGGTTGAGAAACAATTGTAAATCGGTCAGGATAAGAATGATGGGTGAGCAGGGCTAGGTGAAGAATGTGATACTGGAACAAAAGTTTTGAATAAACTGAAGTTTATGCAAATTGAAAGTCAGCGGGGCTGGAAACAGACACCTAAGATTGCTAAAATGTAATTGAAGAGACCTTGACTATCGGTGGTGGTGTAAATGATTCGGCAGTCTGATTTACATCTCTCCAGATTTTATGTTTCCATTAACTTGTATTGATCAATATCGGAATTTAACTAGCCAAGGATAACTGTTTCTATTACAGACGATTGAGATGGGGTGCAGATGGATAATGTCACAGATGCAGAAGTAGACAGTCTTTGCTATGAAGTGGGTGTGGGGTCGCCGTTACAGAGAATTTCATTTGTGAATTTGCTTAGCGCCGCTGTGGTGGGGCAGAAATCTGAATAACCAGTGAGACGGGCATGGAACAAACGGAAGAGTGGTGGAAAAATAAACATGTTGTTTGATCGAGGAAAGAGAATGATCCCCTGCTTGCCATTAAATATTTCACCATTTCCCTGTCTATGTGGGTGTGTGCTTTCACATGCCGATTGGTGTATTTGTGTATATAAGCGTGAGTGCGAGTGTGTTTGTGTTTGTGTGTGTGTTCCTATATTACAACAATGCCTACAGTTCATTGGCTGTAAAGCGCTTTGCGACAACATGACGTCATGAAAGGTGTTACGAAAATACGAGTCTTTCTATTTTTGAGTATTGCTGGAAAAAGAGACAGCCGCCGAAGCTTTTCATCTTTCACTCACCAGGATAGATTCGCAGGAATAACAAATGTCAAAGCCTTTCTGTGTGAGTTGGACTTTTCTTTCCATTTCTTCTCCTTTGTAAATGTTTCCTATTTGTAATTTGTTCAATTCTGATGAAAGCCACAGAGGCATCCATTTCAGATTTCTGTTTATAATGCGCCGCGATTGTTGCTGCCCACGGATGAACTTTGGCAACTCGTCTATAAAGACAGGTCTCTTCTTTCAGCTGATTTCTTCATTTAGCTAATCAATTACCACAAAATGCACTAGGGGCTCGAGGGAAATTGCAAAAACTGCACAGCGATTCTGCTAATGATATAATGGAAACACTTGTGGTTAGAGGGTCCGTACATCTCAGGACGTGCAAGTTGCACAATGCTTTAGCTGAAAAGAAGTATAATTTGAGAAATAACAAAAATACACCAATGGGCATGTGAACGCATACACCCACATATAAGCATTTCTCAACCAAACAATTGTAAATATGTCCTGCGATTCCCCTGCGTGCTGATTCTGAAACTTGAAATGCGAAGCAATCATCTCGAAATCAGCTAAATGTCAATGTTGAAATATATTTAATTATAGAGATGTGTAACTGTTTTTCTGAGAACGTTCTAGAAATAGTTCTCAGCATACCACCCTCTCGGTTATTATCAGCTGCAACAGAAAATAACGTTATTATTCAGCCAGTTTTCATTATGCGTAATGTCATCCAATATATTATTTGAGCGGAGAGATGCCTTAACTGTAGAAAGGAAAAGAATTAACGAAAGGAAAAGAAAAATGACTTGAATTTACGTAGTGCATCTTCTGAACGCTTGAGATCCCAGAGCACGTTAAAGTCAATTAAAACCTTTTGACATCTTGTTTGTGCTGTAACGTAGGAAACGTGGAAGCCATGTTGCCAACAGTAATGTTCCACAACATAAACATTACAATGAGCAGCTGATTTGTATTAGTGAAGTTGGTTGAGGGATGAATTCAGGAATGACAAGGACAACAGCAACCTGATGCTGGAGAAAAGTTATAGGTCATGGAATAAAGGGGGCAGTAGCAACGTGGTACATGATTGGCTGAGGGATAGGAAACAGAGAGTAATGGTAAATGGGTATTTTTCGGGCTGGAAGAAGGTTCCTAGTGAGTTCCCCAGTGGTCGGTATTGGGGCCCTTGCTTTTCCTGATATCTACAAATGATCCAGATCTTGGTGTGCAGGGGACAATTTCAAAGTTTGCAGACGACACAAAACTTGGGAGAATTGTAAACTGTGAGGAGGACTGTAGAATTTCAAAAGGGCTTTGACACATTGGCAGTGTGGACAGAGGTGGCATATGAAGTTCAATGCAGAGAAGTGTGAGGTGATGCACTTTGGTGCCAAGAACATGGAGAGACAGTACGAAAAGAAGGATACTATTCAAAAGGCTGTTCAGGAGCAGAGATGCCTGGGTGTATATGTACGTAAGTCATGGTAGGACAGGCAAGGAGACCTGTTTCTAAAGAATACAGTATTCCAGGCTTCATTAATCGGAGCATTGAGTACAGGAACTAGGAGGTTATGATGAATTTATATAAGACATTGGTTAGACTTCAGCTGGAGTATTGTGTACAGTTCTGGGCGTTACATTATAGGAAGGATGTGAACGCATTGGAGAGAGTGAAGATGAGGTTTACGAGAATGGTTCCAGGGATGAGACACTTCAGTTATGAGGAAAGATTGGAGAATTTGGGACTGTTTTCCTTGGAGAGAAGGCTAAGAGGAGACTTGATAGAAGTTTTCAAAATCTTGAGTGTTCTGGGCAGAGTAGATTGGGAGAAACTGTTCCCATTTATAAACAGATTGAGAACAAGGGGGCACAGTTTGAAAGTGTTTTGCAACAGAAGCAAATTCGAGGTGAGGAAAAACCTTTTCACACAGAGAGTGGTTCGGGTCTGGAATGCACTGCCTGGAAGTGTGGTGGAGGCAGCTTCCACTGAGGCATTCAAGGGGGCATTGGAGGTTTATCTAAATAGAAACAATGTGCAGAGTTTCAGGGAAAAGACAGGAGATTGGCATTAAGTTAAAACGCTCAGAGAGCAGGTGCAAACGCGATAGGCTGAATGGCCTCCTTCTACACCATAACACTGCTGTGATTCTGGATCGTGCTATGAGGAACGTAACTCTCTTTTTGACTTACACAGTTACTTTCTGTAAAGGGAGACAAGCACGGACAATATCAATGTCCTCATGCACTATGGTTCACTGCCACAGCCGTGGAGACGGTGAATAAAGTGTGATGTCAGATGGCCTGGAACTCAAGGCCCAGAAGTGGAACTCCCATTCATTATTCTGGATTCCGGTGGAGTCCTAGTTCTGGATTTATATTGGGAAGTGGGAATAACATTCCGTGGGGAATCACTTTGCAATTTAAAATAACTTTGCACCAACCATGACGCTGCGATTGACCCATCATTATAATATCTGCATAAAATATATCCAGTTCTCGAAATTCTGGGAATGCTTGGTAAACTCCAAATATACATCAAGTTTGTCGGCTTTTTAAATAAGCCACACTGAAGAAAGAAAGAATGATCTACATTCAGATATAACATCACTTATCAACTCTCGCAAAGTGCCTCACATTGATTGCTATGGGAAAGGGGAAACCTAGAAATAAATGCGCACAGCATGATCCCATTCACAGTAATTGAGTATGTCTTCTTCTTCAGTTCTCTGGTCAAAAACATGTCCAACCCATTGCACTGCAATCTACACCATGGTTAGGGCAAGGAGGCAAGTTCCGAATCCACCCCAGCCCGAACGAGAATCAAACCCTATGCTGTTGCCAGCAATGTGATCCACATTTATTGTCCAAGCAACTGAAACAACTGCCACCTTACCCCACCTCCCCAAAAAATGGCACATTTACAAGCATTTTGTGGTCCGGAGCAATGAAAAGTGATGGTAGAGGCTCCATTTTTTTTCCATCACATGACTGACCATAAATCTCGCCACCTCCTACTATTGGTACATGTTACAAAGATTTACAGATCGATACTCAACCTGTTTGTCCAGGTTATGAATGCACTTTTACTTGGCTACCAAGTCTTGGTGTGAGATTTGAACCCAGCGCTTCCAGCTCCGAGCCATGGGCGCTACTACTGCACCACAAAGCCTCAATGAGCAGAAAATATACTGCACTTAGTCACAGCGAGGGCTTGGTAGAGGGGTGACCAGCAACGCAGCGAGTGGGAAGCAGCAAGGGTTCAGAAGGGAGAAGGGTGAGTGGGAGGGAGTAGGAGGTTCGGGATAGGGAAGCGGAGAGCGGGAGGGTCAGGACAGGGAAGCGGGGAGCAAAGTAGAGGTTCGTTTAAAAAACCTGAGCATGCGCAGAAACTCCACATTTATCCCACCCTTTGGATAAAGATATTTCTTCCGAATTCCCTGGTAGATTTCTTGCTGACTGCTATATTGATGGCCCCAAGTTATGCTTTTCTCCACAAGAGAAGCAATCTCTCTGTGTCTACTCCTTAAAGCCTTTCACAATTTTAAAGACCAGCACCAAGTCACGCCTCGGTCGTTTTTCGAACAGACGAGACTCAGTCTGTTATTCCTTTCCTGATATACATCCCCACGTATTTCTACCTCAATATCTTTTTATTAACATGGCGACCAGAGCTGCGTTCAGTGCTCTAACCAAGATGCCAAACAAGTTGAGCATAACTTCTCTACTTTACAATACAATTAAAGCCAAGAGCTTGTTTTTTTGGCAAAAGGCTGCACTGAGTTCAGGTGCCCAACCATCCGTAAACAGCGGGAGTGTAAAGGAATGGGCGATCGGTCTCCTGAGGGTTATTGCTGGCGACTGGAAAGAAACGGTGCTTGTACCGTTCGTGTTAATGCATGCCTAGTAACCTGGCCGCTTACAGCCAATTCACGTTATCCGGGCACTGCTGGTTACCCACCTGTACCGAAACGCCGCTTCATTGCCGGTTTTGAGGATAGCGACAGTGGGACCAGCTAATATCAACTGGAAATTTCGTGCATCCTGAGATAGCAACTGGGAGAAAGAAACATACCGTAGAAACGCCACAGAAGTAGCTTTTATGTAAACATTACTCACCATTAAATCTTCTCTTCTTGTGAGTTTTTTTCATTGATTTATGAATTACGTTACTCGTCTCACCACAAAACAAAGAGACACCCATTTTATTTTGGGCTTGGCCGTAATAAGCTCAACTAATGTAAACACTTTAACATTTGCAACTCGTCGCGTGTCATGTAACCAAATGTACGTTACAAGTTGTTGGGTTACAGACCAGGCATTATTCCACTGAATGGCAAAACCTGCTGGGAGAACCAAAGAGCCCGACACTTCTTCCTCTGACCTTAAGCATTACATGAGAGATGACACATGGTGGGATCTTCAAGAATACATCAAAATAGATTTGCCACCCTTCTGCGACTCGTGACTTTTACTACGGACACCGGGACGCTCATTAATGTACTTCCAATATTTGATATTTACTTTCATTCCCAACATTCATAATTCTACTTCCATTAATCCAAATCTTCTGTTGATTGTGATATTAGTGATCTCTGGTATACACTTAGCCCCTTCACTGTTTATTAACCCATTGCAAGTGCTTCTACTAGAAAATGTCATGCACCTTTTTCTTCATCCTCAGAATTTCAATAGCAATCACGAGAGAGATCACAAACAACTGTGACACTCAATCAGGTCGGTGATCGGTAGCCGTGCCCCTGTTCCAGAGATGACCATCAACAATTCTTTTTTGAGTTATCCATTATAAAGTCCTGCGGGATAGTAGATTTGTATATAGGTGCAAAGCGCTGGCCAATTATTGGATCCAAGAAGGGATACAGTTGAGGTGGGCAACTATTCTTCGCCAATCAAGCAGCTACCAAAAATTGACTCATTCAGAACAGGCCGGAGCAAGTGGGAATACTATCTGTTCTATTTCATTATCCTATACCTCACAACAAGAGTGAATTTGCATTGGCTGTTACCAAATGACAGCGGTAAGCGCAGGTTAATTGCACGGCAAAGCGGCCCCGTGGCTCTAATTAGTTCAGATGTCAGCTGAGTTAAATTTATGTTTAGGAAAGACCTTAGTGACAACTTCCTAAACATGGAAGTGTAAGGAGCAACCGTGAGAATGGCTCACATTTTACTGATTGCAAAGAGGAAGGAGAATTCTATGAAAGTTAAGACCTCGGGGCGTTTGCACAATTTTTGGCGTTGTTAGGACAAATGAAGAGACTGTTAACAAGAGAGGGGATACTTCATTTTATTGATAAAGACAGAGTGCACAGTAAGAAAATTATTCTAAACCTTTATAAGGCACCAGTTCAGCCTCAGCTGGAGTGTTTTCTTCAATTATGAAGGATTTCAGGGACTTGGACAGGGTGCAGAAAAGATTTGCTGGCGATTCGCCAAATTTAATGGCCTTGGGTTATGTGGAGTGACTGGAGAAGCTACAATTATTCTCCTTAGAGTCGTAAAGGTTAAGAGGAGGCTTGATAGCGATTTTCATAGTTAGGAACAGTCTGATTAAGTAAATAAGAAGAAACTGTTCCCTGTAACACAAGAGTCGGTTAGCAGAAGACAGAGATGTAAGGCAATTGGTAAAAGAAACCAAGGCGTCTAACATTTGGCTGGAAGTTAGTTGCTGTCTAGCCCCGTCCTGTTGTTACCATCGGTTCGTACAACTTAAATGGACAGCAGTGAGCAGCAGAAATCCTGATTGATCTTTGCCTCCTGATTTAGATAAGCTAACTCGGCACCAGCGGATTTGGAAACAGGCTGAATGCCATGAATAACCAGTCTTAATTTCACTCATATCTCTTTTCTCTTTGCAACAAGTTCGAAGAGGGTCGTTTTAGTTAGTCCAACTACAGGTTTCACCCAACACAGCGCGAAAATTCCTTCCGAAGAAGAATTATATTCGACTGGAAACTTTAACTCGGTTTCTATCTCCAGATACTGCTAGATCTATTGAATTTTTCAGCACTTTCTGTCTTTATTTCAGATCTTCAGTTTCCGCAGTAGTTTGTTTTTATTATTCGCGAATATTCCTTGTTGCATTTCAGGCCTGCTGGACTAATAACTGTAACATTGAAAGATGTTCGCCCAGGAAGGGCCAACATTTCATCTCTGGTATGGTGAAGGTAAAATTGGCCTCAACAGCGCTGGAATGAAAAAAAACGAGATGAGCAGACTTATAGAACCATAGAACCACAGAAAAGTTACAGCGCAGAAGGAGGCCATTCTTGTCCATCTTGTCCATGCCAGCCCGAGGACACCCAGGTGCTCTTTCTAATCCCACCTTCCTGCACCTGACCCGTAGCCCTGCACCTTACAGCACTTTAGGTGCAGATCCAGGTACTTTTTAAAAACAGTTTAAAGTTTCCGCCTCTACCACCAGCTTGGCAGCAAATTCCAGGCACCCACTACCCTCTGCGTGAAACAGTTCTTCCTCATGTCCCCCCGACATCTTCTGCCACTTATCTTGAATCTATGTCCCCTGGTTCTATAATTCTCCATCAAGGGAAATAATTTTATCCTGTCCACTCTATCTATTCCCCTCATAATTTTGTACACCTCAAACAATTCATCTCTCAGCCTTCTTTGTTTTATGGAGAATTAGCCCAATCTATCCAATCTCTCCTCATAGCTACACTTTTCTAAACCTGGCAACATTCTTGTAAACCTCCTCTGCACTCTGTCTAGACCTATTACGTCCTTCCTGTAATGTGGTGACCAGAACGGCACACAATGCTCCAATTGTGGCCTCACCAGTGTTTTATACAATCCCTGTATTATAACCTTACTTTTATATTCTATACCACTGCCAATGAAAGGGAGCATTCCATATGCCTTCGTTACAGTCTTGTCTAATTCAACTGCTGCCTTCAGAGACCTGTGTACCTGTACGCCAAGATCTCTCACTTCATCTTCCCCTCTTAGTATATCTCCATTTATTGTGTAATCTCTGTAACTGTTTGACCTCCCTAAATATATGACCTCACACTTCCCTATGTTGAAATCCATCCGCCACTTTACTGCCCAGTCCACGAACTCATCTATATCATTTTGGAGATTATGGCTATCCTCTACACTGTCCACTACTCGGCCAATCTTTGCATCATCTGCAAATTTCCCAATCGTGCTCCCCACGTTCATGTCCAAATCATTAATGTATAACACAAACAGCAAGGGTCCCAATACCTAGCCCTGTGGAACACCACTTGAGACAACTTTCCATTCGCAAGGGCATCCATCAACCATTACCCTTTATTTCCTGTTACAAAGCCAACCTTTTATACAGTTTGCCACATTACCCTGAATCCCATGGGCTTTTACTTTCCTGACCAATCTGCCTTGTGGGACCTTGTCAAATGCCTTGCTAAAATCCATGTACACAACATCACCCTTGCACTACCTTCATCAACCTTCTTGTCACTTCCTCAAAGAATTCAATCAAATTTGTGAGGCAAGACCTTCTATTAAAAAATCCATGCTGACCACCCCTGACTAGTCCATGAGTTTCCACATGACAGTTAATCCTATCTTTCAGGATTGATTCTACTAATTTGCTCACCACCGATGTAAGACTTATAATTGGCTTATAATTGTTTGGCATTTCCTTTATCCCTTTTTAAACAATGGAACTACGGTTGCATTTCTCCAGTCCTCCGGTACCTCCCCTGTATTCAGTGAAGATTGGAAAATCATCCTCAGAGCATCTGCTATCTCCTCCCTGACTTCCTTCAGTATCCTCGGAAACAATTAATCTGGCCATGGCGACTTGTCAACTTTCAAGGATTTCAACCCTTCGAATACTTCCTCTCTCTGAATCTAAATTGCTATTCCAGTGAGCTCTGTTACTAATCCGGTGGATGGAGGTTGGTTAAGGTCTCGAACTAAATATATAAATAAGAACTAACTATTTGCCAAATCACATTGTCAATGCTCCTACATGAAGTCGAATGCCTTAGGTGAAGTGCTGGAGGACTGCCTGAGCCTGCGGCCTGCATCTTTAGTTTCAGCATAGAGTGAAGGATCAAACGTAAGTGTTCATAAAGAAGTGTCCCGGGAGCGGCTAAGAGAGCATAACTCTTCAGGTGAAAGCTTTTCAGCTGGCAGTTTGAAGGTGATCATCAACTTCCCAGACTCCACCACGGAAGAACAAACAAACCCACTACGCTGCCTCAGTCACGTGATCTCGCATGTGTTGGTCATATGTTTCACGTATTTACACATGAAATCAATTTCTTCCCCAAATCATTGGGGATATCATTCTCACTTACAGCAAGTAAGCAACAGCTTTTTATTTACAACATGTCGATGCAAGCTACAGTTCAGTACATGACTCTTCTGGGCATGGTTTGGCCAGGTACCTTCGCTTTTAATACGTTACCGGTTTCAGAATAGCAAAACCTAATTTAAATGATTCTACGACTGTTACGCATTGTAAAATTGGATACCGTGCCTCTAATCCGACTGCTGGTGTTTAATCATGGATCTTTTATTTACTTCTCTTAGTTATTTTGATTTTTCTATTGTATGCAATGTTATCACCGTCGTGTTAATTTTTTGTTAGACGCCGGAGTAGCTTCGAAAAAAGTGGAGCAGTTCCCTAAATACGTGGAGGTGCCCAGAGGCGCGAATGCTTCCATGTTCTGCAGGTTTCCCATATTTCAAGATCTTCCCAATGTTCGTTGGTGGAGACGCGGTGAGGAATCATTTCTGGAACCAGACAGCAGAAAGCGGGTTGATGTAAAAAAAGCAAGTAGTTCGTTTGACGTCCTGAATGTGACTTTTACAGACTCCGGGGTGTATTATTGCAAAGTAAAATATGGGCAAATCTTTACTGGAAATGGAACTGGCACCCAGCTCACTGCGCACGGTAGGTGTTTTTGTAAGTGGGAGGACTACAGCTCTGTGCGATACATATTATTTGAGCTTTCTTTCACTGGAGGAAAACCTGGTGATAGCGAATTCATTTCACACATCGGGTTTTCTTTCATTGACCTCGGTGTACAACGGACATGGTATATTTGAAATTAAGCAATGGAATAACATGAACGAAACACAGAAAATGTCGGATGTATTCAGGAGATCAGGGAGCCTCTGTGGAGAAAAACAGAGTTAGCGTATCATGTCGATGATCATAATCGATCCGAAAAGTTAACTCCGTTTCTCTACATAGGTGTTGCCCATCCTGCTGAATATTTCCAGCATTTTCTGTTTGAATTTTAGGCTTCCAGCATCTGTAGTATTTTGCGTTCGTGTTGCAATGAGATAAAATGGTTCCATCTCACCAAAATAACGGTGCCACAGTCCAACAATGGAAGCAACTTTATCACTTCCTAGGTCATTTACACAACATTAAAGATCACTTAATTCACCTCAACAAGGAAGGAATATTCCCGGTGTGTTCGATAATAACCGCAGATGGAACTACGAGGAGAAACAATCCTCATTGAGCTGACTGCAAAGAGAAAGGAAATTTCAATGATAGTAAGACTGGTTATTCATGATATTCAGCTTGCTGCAGGTTCCAGTTTCCAAATCCGCTCTGTCTCGAGTTAGCTGATCGAAATCAATAAGGCGTCCTGTGCCTCACTGCCATCCATGGCCATCCATTGGAGGTTTACCAGCCTATGGTAACAATGACAGGGAATAGGCTGTAACTAACATCTAACGAAAGGTCAGAAGCCTGGGTTCTTTTGCCAATCACCTCAAATCCCTGTCTTCTGGTTACCGATTATTGTGTTACTGGGAACAGCTTCTCCTTGGTTACTTTGTCAGAATTGTTCATAACTTTGAAAGTCGCTATCAAGCCTCCTCTTAACTGTCTCAGCTCTCAGGGGGACAACATGAGCGTCTCCACTCTCTCCACATCATCTAGTCCCTTAACCTGGTTATTCTCCCGCAAATCCTTTTTGCACCCTCTCTAAGTGTCTTCATTATAAACTTACCACAGCGAAGAATATTTCACAATCCAGGTACCCTTGTCTGTCTACTGCTCGAAATTGCCGATCTAACATTTTATACACTGGATTGACCAATATTTGAGATGACTAGATTTTTGCTCTCTATAGGTACCAGGGAAATATACTTAACTCTGACAAATGGTTTTGAGGCAGAGATCTACCATAATCTGAATGAATTGCTGGGCCAGCTGGGGGAGCTGAATGGACATCCTGTTCTTATGTCCACAGATTATACTTTGTGCTTGTATCCATTAATAACTTGATCGAAATGCCAAACTACTTCCACAAAGGTTTACTACAACCCCGTAAGAGGAGTGATGTTGACCTTGCTCTCAATGTTGGATTCCACCCCCAAGTCACAGAACTTGCAGGACAATTAAGCTGTCGAGTGCCCTTATTTGAATCTCTGGGGCACTCTGATGCTCTCACAACTGGTAAAGTGGAGGCAGGACAACACGAAACATTTCTATAAACGTCTGGGCTCCCATATTTTTAATTCCTAATTCCCATGTTCGCTCCCCATAGGCAGGCGGAGGTGAGAGCACGAGACCAAGAGAACACTGGCTTCTTACTACCCAGCGAGAATTCTGTCGCCACTAAGTCAATAATTTGCTTATGGTACAATGAAGGAAAAGAAAATGTGTCAGGAAAATATAAGAAGATTGACTTTAATAAAGAACAGAAGAATACAACCTAATAAGGGGCCTTACTTCCACTTATCATGTGATTTTTAGATATCACGGACACATAGATAGAGCGGTTCATATCAAAAAATAGTAAATTTGGACTGTTATAAGCTGAATCTGCTCCAGGTAAAATGCTTCAGTGAAGTTGTGCAATGGCAAAACCCTGGAATCATGAAAGAAATTTACTCCGGGTTAGGATTTCCTGTTCGGTTTCGGTCATCTCTCCGGGTCTTGTGATCTATACATCCATAAATAATTATCAAAATAAATTACTTCGTAGAGAACTAAACTCTCTAGCTCTCCATCCCCCTCCGGGGAAGGACACTTTGGTGAAAAATGCACGATAAATTCGGACGGAAATCTCACTCGGGGCCTGGGCTGCAAACGCTAATCCCGCTCTATGATCTGGCATTTCCATTCCGGGCAGTGACACTTGCTCCCTGGTTGTTACCCAACTTGGGACATACTCCCTCTTTGTGGGTCGCTTGAAAAAACATCTGGCAAATTTGCTGTGCGCCGCATAACACTGTGTAAAATAACTTGCAAACACAAAGGTAACCACGCGACAGCAAGGATCACTATTCTCACAGTATGAGGTTAAGAGCATGGCGAGGGTAGACAACTGAGAATGTGCTCCTTTAAATTCAAAAATATATTTCTTTCCTTTAAAGTACATCCAACACCACTGAAAATCGTTCCTGTTGAAGGGATTTCAACGACTTCTCTGAAACTCGAGTGTAAAACGGCTGCCTTTTACCCGGAGGATTTAAGAGTTTCCTGGCAAAGGGATGGTGTGGAAATTCTGACCGGAATAGAAACTGTGAAAAACGAGACCGTGGATGGGCTCTATGAGGTCTCCAGTTCTTTGGAAAAAGTACAGCCTGTCCGGAACAGAGTCGTTTATACCTGTCTGGTATATCACGTCTCTCTTGATGTGCCCGCCAATGTCAGCTACACCATCAACCACGATAAGATTGGAAACATTTGGGGTATGTGTTCCAATCCTTTTTTTTAATTCATTAATGTAATGTGGGCGTCGCTGGCATCTATTGCCCATAGAAGGTGTATCCTTAGCTGGCCTGGACTTACATATATGATGGCCGATTTCTTTCTCGAATGGAGCATTCTTCAACTGACAAATGTCTATTGAATTCAAATTCCACCACCTGCCATGACGGGATTCGTACTTGGGGCTTCAGAGCATTACTTTGAGTTCCTAGTTTATTAGTCCACTACGCTATTGCCTCCCCTAAACTTACCGGATATGCAGCTGAACTGCTGTTCAAGCTCGAGTATAAAGAGTGAATTTGAACTGTATTTACTCTCAATGTCACATTAAAGGGAATAAAATAATCAAGACGGTTTGTAGCTGGAGGTGGGGGGCGGAATATCTCCCTGAAGAGACCTAAAGGATGTTCACGTGTGAACTATTCAAAAACTGAAAGGTCATTCCGTGTCGCATTCTTGCCAAATGTAACGAATTTACACATAAAATGGATCGGCTCAAACAGATTCAATTTACATCATGTGCACTTAAATTCAATACATGAAATCTCTTATCAGCTGACTACACCCTAAATTCAGAAATTTCCCTCATCTCCTGCTGCCTGCCTTTCCTTCTTTAAGACTGTCCTTGAACCTTGTCTCCACCTATCCTAATGTCACTTTATGTGAGTCGGCGTCCAATTTTGTTTGATAACGCTCTGTGAAGTATCTCAGGACGTTTCATTGCTCCAGAAGTGCTATATAAATGCAAATTTCACCTGGAGTACTGTGTGCAGATTCTGTCTTCTTAAGAAAGGATTGCCTTAGAAGCAGTTCAGTGAAGTTTTACTTGACTGATTCCCGGGTTGAAGAGGTTACCTTATGAGGAAAGATCGGACAGGCTGGGCCTGTATCCATTGGCCTTTAATAGAATGAGAGGTGTTCTTATTGAAACATTTACGATCCTGGGGGAACTTGACAGGGCGGATGCTGTGAAGATGCTTCCAATTATGGGAGAGATTGGAATTAGGAGTCTCAGTTTAAAAAGAACGGCTCTCTCACTTAAATCGAGGAGAATTTTTTTTTCTTGTTCGTCTGTGGAACACGCTTCCCCGACGAGCGGTGGAGGCAGGGTCATTGAATATTTTTAAGGTTCAGTTAGAGAGATTCTTGATTGACAATCATAAGCTATAGGAAACAGAGAGGAAAGTAGAGTTCAGGCCAGTCAGATCAAGCAAATGGCGGAGCTCGCTCAAGGGGCCGAATAGCCTACTCCTACTCCTAATTCGTATGTTCACATGTAATATGTTCTTATTATCTACTAAAATTTGCAATGTGTGTTCTCCGATAAGGCTGGTTTGATGTGTGTCCGCGCTAAAGAATGGAAGCCTTTCCCAGTTTTTGCAGCCGTTGCCCAACAGTCTGGTGCAGAGCGGCAATGCAAAAGGCATGCAAGTCCCCTTACTCTTAACAAACAACAATCCTGTCCACAGAGAAGTTTCCTGCGCCTGTATGTAAGGGAATTTGTTTCCTACATAAATTGCATTACTAATGTGCAGTTGATGCCGTTTGACGAACGTTATAATCCTTGTACAGCGAGTGCCCACAAAACTGAAAACAGTAGAGCTCTACTTACAGTCGGTGCTATTATCCTGAGAGAAACCTCTATAACTTGCCCTGAGTGCGGGATCCCCTGTTCATGAATCTCGTTATGTTCTAACATCCTTATTTCAATCATTTGTCGATCCCGCAGGTACTGATGCCAATTTTCCGCTCATTTTTGGATGTGCAGGCGGCATGTTGGCAATTTTACTATTGATAGTTATTTTGAGGAGACTTAAATTGAAAGCATCACCTGGTAAGAATATTTTTTATTTAGCCGCATACTTCTATTTTCAAAGGCCGACTTATACTGTTGAACGACGTAAAGGAAAAATTAATTGTGGGGGAATAAAGAGGACTTTGTTGCGTAACTAAAGAATGAAGCTGATACCACAAGAGCATTATGTGATTGGCAGTTGAAATGATAGTGTTAAGCGGATTTTGAAATGCAAATATTTCATCTTCTCATTACAACTGTCCATTTTTTTGTTGCAGTTCTATTTTGCTATATCAGGAATTGTAATGGTTTTGCTTTTTTTTTAAATAGTAACAGCAAGATGGATTTCTTCTTTTTTAGGCCTTAATAGAAATTCTGTGGAAGCAGCTCAGAGAGAAGAGCCGGTAAGGTTCTAATACTCCAAAAAGGTGGATGGGAGGGAGGAGGCGGTGAGTAGGAGGGAATAGCAAGAAATGTCATATTCAGTCGAGTAGGTATTAATTAGATTTCAAATAATCATAGGATGTTATAGCACGGAAGGAGGCTATGGTGTGCCTGTGTCGCCTCTTTGAAATAACTATCCAGTTAGTCCCCCTCCCACACTCTTACCTATAGCTCTCCTTTTTTTCTAACATTTCTCCCAATCCTTCTTTGAAAGTTTCATTTGGATCTGCTTCCCCCACGCTTTCAGTCAGTGCATTCCAGATGACAACAGTAGCCTACGCAATAATCCTCATCTTCTCCTGATTATTTTGCCAATTGTCGTAAATCTGTGTCCCTGAATATCGATGAAAACAGTGTCGCCTAATTTTCCGGAAAGAAATGGCTCAGGAACTTGAGGTTAATCTCATTTCAACTGCTAATCACATAATGCCCTTGTGGTATCAGCTTCATTCTTTAATCTCTCCTTAGCTTTCTCTGCTATAAGGGGAACAATCATAGATTCTATAATCTCCCTAGCATCACTGAAGTTCCTCGGCCCTGGTGCCATTCCAGTAAATCTCCTCTCCAAGGCCTTGACATCCCCCATAAAGTGCAGAAACTGGAATGGGACACGATACCCCAGGTGAGGCCTGGCCAGTGATTTCTAAATGTTTAGCATTATTCCTTGTACCTGCACTCTATTCCTTTATTTATAAGGCCAAGATAAATATTTATCTTTACAGCAACATGTACTTATGATCACCCCCCCCCCCCCCTTTCATAATTTAAATTATTTCTAAAATGGGAATTTTCCAGATGCCCCGTTGATTAATGTGGACATTCTTAATGCCCGAAGACAGATTAGGAAGGTCCCAGGTTCTGTCTCCACTCCTGTTGAATTGGTTGATCCTGGCTCGGACACAGCTTCAGATGCCTAAATCGGCCTGAAATCTGCACCTCTGGGTTCAGCAGTGCAGCTTGGAAGTCGAGGTGGTGATTGTGGGCGGGGGTGGGGGTTTGGTGGTGCTGGGAGAGAGGGTTTCTCAGAGTCCTGGATGCAGTTTGCCACCTCAAGATGGAGGTTTCTGGAAGTGGAACGAGAACAAACTCGGACTTCGCTGTTAGGTCTTCCAATAGCTGGGCTCGCTGAAGAATAAGTAGACGGTCGTTGCCCCAAGGAGGTGAGGAGGAGCTGGGGTTAATTCCGGAAAGGTGAAATGTCTCGTAATCATTAGATAGTTATGAGCGGTGCTCCAAATCATGACGACTTGAAATGCATTGAGCGCTCAGGGTTCCATGTTGAGAACATTACTCGCCACCCTAATGCTGAGATATTGGATGCAATAATTGAGAGTAGACAGAATGCACTTGCGACCAAATTTTATGTTTACTGTCCGCATATTACACTCTCAGACTCAGCTCCAATTGAGTCTGAGCTATCAAGACAGGCCCGCCGCTTTCAGTATTTCATTTCTTATTTTTACAGGATAGACAAGGGCCAAATAATGAAATTGTCGCCTACGCTAGCCTAAGCTTGGGACACGACAATGGACCCTCCAGACGGAGACACGAGACAGAGCACGCGGTCTATTCCCAGGTAAAACCGAGAGAATAATATCCGACCGATTCCCGTACCATAAAAGATCAATACTCTGATAACAGAGTCAATATTGACAAACTGTGCAGAAAATCAGGGGGTAGTTCAGACTCCATGGGACAGAATAAAACGAGTCCCAAAAAACAGTCACCTCTCCCACAGACTTGGTTGAAAATAGCAATCAGGAGAGATGTAAATGGGGCTGGGACGCTTATCGTTGGTTTTACACAACCTCAGAGTCAAAATCATCCGCGTCTCTTTGCCGGGTCTGGCTGTGATAATCATTGCCCTGAACTACACAAAAAAATTCACCAGATAAGTGTGACTAACATCCATTTTAAAGTCAAAACATGGAACTGAGAACGGCCTGTCCTACACCACTGTTGAAGCTAGCATCAAGAAAAATGCAAAACCCACACAAAGGAAGAAGACTTCGGTCTATTTCCAGATACAGCTCAGGTCATTTATTGTAATACCGCCAATGTTATGTGATACCACACTGAGCTGCAAGAAGTGGAAAGGCCTCAGATTTAATCGATCAACTGTGCTGAGCCGGCTGATCTCAGCCAAGGTTCGTCATATTTGTCTCATGTCCCAGAGATTAGGAGATCGGCAGGGGTGAGAAGAGTGGCCTCAAAAGTGTGACTTCACGCCTTCCCTCATGGGATAAGCTGCCGACGTTCAGGCAATTAGGCCTAAAAACGATGCTTTGCAATATCAGCATTCCAAACATCCATAATAGACCAGTATGAAATTCCTTTGGCTACTTTAATTGAAGTATTTACCTACTTCCTAAAATGAGCTAAATTAACAGGGGGAAGCCATTTTATATGAAGGTTAAACAGGAATTCCAACAGGATTTAGGGGAGTGCTGCAGAGAGGGGAGAGACCGGAGAAGTAAAAAAGCAAAATCCGGTTCCAATCAGAAGGCAGTAACTGAGAGGAAATTTCACTGTGCCTTTTATAACCTCGGTTGTCTCAAACAATGAGTGAACAATGGATTAACCAGTGATATTAAACTTGACTTTCACAGACTAAACAAAGAGGCGGAGATAACAAGCTGATTTACGCCGCTCTGCAGCTTGCTGATTCCAAGAAAACTTCAAAATCTAAACAGAAAGACGAACGCGCCACATATGCAGAAGTAAACGTGTCAAAGAAATAAAGAAGCTGAGAATCTAAATACCATCCGAAGATGGGAGTTACTTATGTTTGCAGGTCCAGCGTTTTCGATTATACACCATAAAATATGCATCTATCACTGTTCAATTTATCACAGTCAGACTAAGAAGTAACTATCTGGAGCATCACACGGGTCTCCTGTGTATGTGCTCGGAAACATGGACTGGCGGAATTGCTCGCCGGCCCATTAGAGAACCAATCCAAGGTCGGGCGCTTTCCATGCCCAGGGCAAGGCTGACAAAACCTGTTCGAAATTATTGGCAAGTTGAAAATCTACTTCGGATTGCAAATGTGCAGGATGCTTTTGTTGCGATATTATCAACCAATGGTCATCGAAATTTTGTAATGTCACTTTCTGATAGTTGTTAAAATGTAGCTTGCATGGTTTGCGAATGCAATATTCTCTGAGGAGTCTCTTGCAGTGTAAGAAATTGTCAATCTATTCAACTTTTTAAAAAATATATATATTACAAATAACATTTGCCTTTTTAAGTCCACGGTCGGCTGGTTACTGCCTGAGTCGACAGGAATCATTTGCTATAAATACTATCGGTTTTGTGGTCTTTTCGGTCACAGGGTAGGGATGGAGGAGGAAAGTCAGTGCGCTCATAACTCCACAAAATACACCGAAATTATTCTCGGGCCCTAATTTCTAGTAGCCCATATCCAATAGAGAGACAGACAAGCTAACAAGCACAGAGGCATAAGTCCCACTCTTAAGGAGGAATCATCATTAAAATACACCAGAGACTGATCCAATATGCCACTTTCAACAGAAGTTACTGTAATGTTGTATTAAAAATCAAAACAGAAAATAAAATATGCGGCCTACGATTTTATCAAACCTTTACTACAGGACGTGGAATGATTTGGAGCTAACAGAACAGGCAGTGTCTACTTAAACATAGAAACAATTTACTTCTTGCCACTCCAAGGCAAGAGGCATAACGTCGTTAGAGGCGAATCCTGGACAGCCAGCAGGGTCAAGGAGACAGCACAGCTAACATGGATTCTGGTTCATGCCCATCTGCCTGTGTTTCAGGGTTGTGCAGGTTTCATTATGGTGTTGCAATGTGTGCCAGTTGGCTGAGTCCAACAAGGTTTAGACAGTTGCAGATAGAACGGGACACAGTGTGAAGGTACACCCGTGTTTCCAAGGCTGTAAATCATTTTATTTCTAGGTTATAACTATATGTCTAGAAAGGGACTTCGGGAACAAAAATGGGTCAAGTGGACATAAGACTCAAGACTTGTGCCTACGTTCAAATCCTCTACGGAAATTACAGGGATCTGGGGAGAGGCTCGCCATAAAATGCTCAAGAACATGTTTGGACGAAAATGATCGATTTTCCTTTATAAGTAGGATATGAAGTCTGGCAAACATTTACATTAATTTGTCAGCTGGTAGAGTAATAATACCAGTAGAACATGGGTCTCTGATATGGAGTTTAAGCGCAAGGCTATCGAGCATTTTGGGACCAATACATAACAGATGGGGGAAAACAGCTGATTTTGAAAATTCAGACGGCTGCAACCATCAAAGTTAGCAGACCAAATAGGCGAGCGAGTGGGATTTGGTGGTGGGGGCGGTGTGGCAACAGGAAAAAGTGGATGTAAGCAGCCGTTTATGAATTATTTTGAGCTGTCGAAATTACGAGAGACCATTGATGTGCCCCTGCACTCCACTAGACTCATAGTTAAGCCATGTGCTTTGCACAACTTTTGCAATACAAGCTCCTTTTTTCATCACTCCTACTAGTGACAGACCCGTTCTAACACTGCCACTTCACTGTCTTTATAATGTTCTCTCCAGACACCAACTAACTTTAGAACGCAAAACACTTCACAGCATAGTTGCATGCACTATTTTCAATGTACGTTTTCCCAGTTATAAATAATGCATGCCTACTGCAACTCTAGTAACATAGCTTCTAAACAGCCCCCAGAATCTGCCAGAAGTAATGATCTAACACATCGTACTGGCAAAATGAAGTGCAACATTACGACGACGTACAGCATCAAAAGGGCCAGGTATCTCAATCTCTAAGTGCAGACAGTGGAGCAAGACCTTAAAAAATCATTTTTGAAAATGGGCAAGGCCATATTTGTCACCAAGAAGCTCATAGTGCACATTCACCTTGAATTGCTGCAGTCCATGATGATTCGAACAGTGTAATGTTTTACTCATCACACGTCTCTTGCTAAAAATGAATTAAATTCATATTCAATGCATTTGAGCTTGTGTGAAATAAATTTCTGCTGGACCATGGACTCTCCACCAACTACAGACACAAACAAACGGAGATTTGCACCTGGTTCGTTATCTTTCAGAATCAAGATTTTCAAATCCAGACTAACCCTACTAACTTTAGTCCAGTTATGTGGAAAATTTCCCGAGAATGAATTAACAAAGGGCAGGAAATATCCAACCCATCTAATAACCACCCCGTCAAATTACTCTCAATCATCCGCAAAATGACCGTCATTGACGGTGCCACTAAGTGGCGCTGACATATCAATAACCTACTTATGGTGGTCAATTTGGGTTCTGCCGGGGCTTCTCAGCTCCTAGCCTCATTACAGCTTTAGTTCAAACATAGATGAAATAGCTGAACTCAAGAGGCAAGGTGAGAATTGCATTGACAACAAGGCAGCTTCACCAATTGTAGCATCAAGGAACCCTAGCAAAATTGAAGTCAATGGGAATCATGGGGAAAACTCTCCGCTGGTTGGAGTCACACCTACCACAAAGGTATCATATCAGCCCCAGAACATCGATGTTGGAGTTCATCAGGGCAGTGTCCCAGAACCAACCATCTTCAGCTGTTTCGTTAATAATTGTTATTCCTTATAACTCGGAAGTGGCGAGATTTGCGGATGATAGGACAATGTTCAGTGCCATTCACAACTCCGTTATTATTAAAGGAGCCTGTATCCATATGACGAAAGGCCTGGAAAATATTCAGGCTTGCATTGATAAGCAGCAAATAACATTTACAGCACACAAGTGCCAGGCAATGAACATCTCCAACAAGAGAGAATCTAACCATCTCCCCTTGGCGTTTAACTGCATTACCATCGCTGAATCTCCTACTATCAACGGCCTGGAGGTTATTATTGACCAGAAACTTCATTGGACTAGCCACATAAATACTATGGCTGCAAAAGCAGAACAGATACAAGGAATTCTGTAGCGAGCAACTCAACTCCTGGCTCCCCAAAGCTTTCACACCAGCTGTTAGGAGTGTGATGGAATACTCTGAACTAGCCTAGATGAATGCTGTTCCAGCAACACTCAAGAAGCCCAACACAATCTGGGACAAAGCAGCCCACTACATCAATGCCCCGTCCACCACCTTAAACTTCAATCCCTCCACCACCAAGGCACAGTCTAACATCCATTGTAGCAACTCACCAAGACCCCTTCAACACCTTCCAAAACTGTGATCTCTACCAATAGGAGGGCAAGAGCAACAAACGTATGGAACACTACCAGCTGCAAGGTTCCTTCCAAAAAACACCAATCTGACTTGGAAATATATCACCATTCCTTCACTATTGCCGGATTAAAACCCTGGATCTCCATTCCTAACAGAACTGTGGGTGCACCTACACCACATGGACTGAAACGGCTCAAGAAAGTGTCTCACCGCCATCTTCTCAAGGCCAGGTAGGAATGAACAACCAATACTGGCTCTGCCAGCGCACTCACAGCCCATGATGCCATTAAAAAACATTTTTTTTATCATTGTATCTTTAACAACTTCCACACATGATTCTTTTGAATGCATAACAAAACAAGTTAATGAAGGTCTGCCTACAGCTTTATGGCTGCCCACATATATTGTCGCACTCACTGATACTGAACATTCAATTTCCTGTAAATTTAAATTACATCCACGCAATTAAGATTAAAATTACTTCCACACAATTTAAATTAAACTCAGCAGATACTGCAGCAAAATGGATAGGCCCATAAGCTACGAGCGTGTCAGCAGCAGTCAGATAATTTGCACAATTCAACTGTCAGTCGGGTTCACAATGTGGCGCATTTGGGTGTACTGGAAACGACATATGTTATTACACAGGGCCCTGCTCCTCACAGACAGAAAGAACATATAGACACATTGCGCCTGTTCCAGCTAAACAAAATAAGTGACAGCCATTCGCTGACTCACTTCTCAGGGAAATGCTTTGATTAATCAGGGTCAAGCTGCCTGGTTTAAATTACAAACAATGTTTGGCAGTCAGCTTTCAGTCACCATCAGTGATGCATCTTCTATGGCAACAGCACTTGCCAAGCAATCAGCACTGTCTTCAAATACAGTACAAATTGTTGTCTTCCCCTTGCATCGGTATATTTGCGAGTGTCCTAATGAGTGCAAAACAAAAGGTTTAGACATGTCTCTTTTTCAGCAATCATCAAGTTCTATACTGCCAAATGACTACATGCAGTCTCGTTCCTTCGGGTATTGAATTAAAGATTAAAAGTTAGCTTTTAATTTATTTTTCGTTTCTCCTCTTTCTTTCCCTTTCCGTTTTGACGTTGAATTTGTCCATTCTAATTCTGCACCTTTTTAAGTCTTTCATCTATTTCTAATTCCTACACATATCATTGGTCATACATTTTTCCCTGTTGGTAACCAAAATCTCAGAAACCCTGTTGCCCTCGTTCTGTTATCAGTTTGTAACCAAAGCAATTTATAAGGCAAAGGTTTTCAGCTGAAGCATGCAGGAAAACATCTAACAAGAAAGCACACCAGAAGTAGCCTTGCTTCTGCAAATTTCCACCCATTGTGTTGGAAAACTAGAATATAACAGGAGAAGTAGGGCATCTGGTCCCTCAATCCTGCTCCACCTTTCAATAAGACAACGGCTGATCTGTTCTTGGCCACAATTCCGCTGTCCTGCCTGCCCCTCCCACACCCCCACACCCATAAAGCTTGACTCTTTGGGAGATGAAAAATCTGTCTAACTCAGCCCTCAATATATTCAATGATCCATCCTCCACTGCACTCTGAGAAGACAATTCCAAAGACTAATGACTGTCTGAGAATAGAAATATTTATTCACCTCTGTCTTAAATGGGAGGGTCCTTATTTGCAAACGGTGCACCTCGTTCTAGATTCCCCCACATCCTCTCAGTGTTTGCCTTCTCAAACCCCCTCAGAAATATAGATGTTTCAATAAGATTACATCTCGTTCTTCTAATCTTCAATGAGTACAGCCCAGCTGGCTCAAACTTTCATCCAAAAACAAACCCTTCACCCCAGGAATCAACCTGGTGAACCGTCTCCAAACTGTCAGCAGTGCAAGTATGTCCCTCTTTAAATAAGGAGGCCAAAACTGTAAGCTATACTCTAGTGTTCTCTCACCAATGGCCTGCTGCTGCGGCAAGGCATCTATACTTTTTACTGAACCCCCTTGCAATAAAGGCCAACATTCATAAGCAATTGCTGTACCTGCATGTTGACTATTTGTGATTCATGTTCAAGGGCACCCTGATTCCTCTGTACCACCATGTTCCATAATCTCTGTCCATTTAAATAATAGCCTGCTTTTCTATCTTTTCTATCAAAGTAGATAGCCTCACATTTTCCCACAATGTATTCCATTTTCCAAATTTTAATCCACTCGTATAATCTACCTACATTCCTTTGCAGACTCAGCTTGCGTCCTCTACAAAATTGCTTTCCATTCTATCTTTATAACATCAGCAAACCTAGCTACAATACACCCTGTGCTTTCGTCCAAGTCATTAACATAGATTGCAAACATTTGGAGCCCTAGCACTCATCTTCGTGGCACATGATTAGTTAGTTTTCCAGTTTGAAATTTACCAATTTATTAAGACTGCCTGCCTCCTGTTAGTGTGCCAATCCTCTACCCACATTAATATATTAAGCTCAACACTGTGCCGTAACTTTGACGTGGGAACTTATCGAATACTTTTTGGAAATCTAAATAGATTTGATCAATTGGTTCCCCTTTGTAAACTTGTTACATTCTCAAAGAACTCTAACACATTTATCAAACATGATCTCCCTTTCCCAAAACCATGTTGCATCTGTTTGATTGTATTATGAGTTTCTGAATGCTCTGCTACTACTTCCTTAATAATGGACCACCAGCATTATGACAGATGCTAGGCTAATTGGCCTATAGATTCCTGTTTCCTGCCACCATCTTTTCTTGAATAGGGGCATTAAACTTGCAGTTTCCAATCAAATGGAACTTCTGTAGAATCTCAGGAATTTTAGAATGTTATAAGCAATGTTTCAACTATCGCCACAGCTACCCCCTTTAGTACCGTAACAATTACCAACGATCAGGTCCAGGCCCCATTAATTCACATAGGACTTTTTCTCTAGTGATTGTGGTTGTATTCTTTCCACCTTTCCTTTTGCGCCTCAATTTTCTTCTAATATTGGGATGCTTTTGTTGTCACTTATTGTGTGCTGCAAGACCTGGACAACATTCAGGCATGAGTTAATAAGTGGCAGATAACATGTGTGCCACAAAAGTGCAAGATAATGACCATCTCCAACAAGTGAGAATCCAACAATCTTGCCATTCAGTGATATTAGCATGCTGAATGGTCCACTGTCAACATCGTCAGAGTTACCATTGACCAGGAACTGACCTAGACCAGCTATATACTGTGGCTACAAGAGGAGTCAGAGACATGGAATTCAGTGGTGAGCAATTCACCTCTTGAATTCCCAAAGCCTGTCCACCATCTACAAGGCACAAGTCTGGAGTGGGATGGAATACTCTCCGGTTGCCTGGATGAGTGCAGCTCCATCAACAATCAAAAAGCTCAACACCATCCAGGACAAAGCAGCCCATTTGATTAGTACCCCATTTACCACCTCCAATCTACAATCCTTCCACCACTAATGCACGGTGGCAGTCGTGTGTACCATCTACAACATGCATTGTAGCAGCTCACCAAAGCTCCTTCGACAGCATCTTCCAAACATTTGATCCACCACCTAGAAGGACAAGGGCAGCAGATGCATGGGAGCACCACCACCTGGAAGTTCCACTCCAAGCCACTCGCCGTCCTGACTTGGAAATATATTGCCATTCCTTCATGTCACTGAGTCAAAATCCCGTATCTCCCTCCCAAGCAGCACTATGGGTATACCTACACCATATGGACTGTTGCGGTTCAAGAAGGCAGCTCAGCACCACATACCCAAGGGCAATTAGGGATGGACAACAAAAATGTTGGCCTAGTCAGCTACGTCCAAGTCCCATGAAAGAATGTTAAAAGCACAATAAGTACAAGGTACATGTTCAATGTCGCTGCCATTTCCTTGCTACCAATGATTAGTTCTGCAGTCATCTCCTCAAAGGGACCAAAGTATATTTTAGCTATTCTCTTCTTTTTTATATAAAATCCCTTAATGTCTGTTTTTATATTGCTTGCGAGTTTACTACCATATTTTAATTTCTCCCTCCTTTTTATTCATCCTTTGCTGTTTTCTACAATTTTCACAATCGACTAGCCTTCCAGTGATCCTCACGGCATTTTATGCCTTTTCGTTCAATTGAATACCATCATTACCTTCCTTTATTAGACACAGATGATTCATGCTCCTCTGAGAGTCGTTATTCCTCAAAGCAGTGTATACATTTGTTGAGAGTTATGAAATATCTCCTCAAACTTCTGCTATTGCTTACCTACCATCTAAACTTTTAAGCTATTTTCCGAGTCCACTTTAGCTGACTCATCTTCATATATTCATCCTTGTTTTCATTGCAGTTTAACACAGTAGTTTCAGGCCCAAACTTCACGCTTTCAAATTGAATTCGACATTCTACATGTAGGGTCACTCTTCCCTCGAAACCCTTTGCTATGAGGTATTTAACGAATTCTGCCTCATTGCACTTCATCAGGTCTAAAATAAATTGTCCCCTGGGTCGGTACCACAATGCATTGTTCTTAGAATCTGTCCAAAATACATTCTATGAACTCGACCTGAAAGCTACCGGTGCCAATTTTATTTGTCCAAACTATAAGATGATTAAAATCTCCCATGATCATTACAGTATCTTTCTTGCAAGCCCCTGGGTATTGCACACACCGGTACAGCTGTTTACTTTAGTATTTACATTTTCTTTCTCTTGCTTCTTGAGAATTCCACAGTTGGCCAAATACATTCCACTCAAACTTCCTCGCAAACGAACAAACATCACCTAAAAGAATGACCCAAACCTCCCTGTCGCTTGCCATTTTAACACACCACCCTGCTCTCTTGCCCACATGTCTGTACTTGGCTTGCTGCATTGTTCCAGTGAAGCCCAACGCAAACTGGAGGAACAGCACCTCATCTTCTGACTAGGCACTTTACAGCCTTCTGGACTAAATATTGAATTCAACAACTTTAGGTCTTGAACTCCCTCCTCCATCCCCACCCCCTTTCTGTTTCTTCCCCCTTCCTTTTGTCTTTTCCAATCATTTATATAGATTTTTCTTTTCCCACCTATTTCCATTATTTTTAAATCTTTTATGCCCCCCCTCCACTCCCACTAGAGCTATACCTTGAGTGCCCTACCATCCATTCTTAATTAGCACATTCGTTTAGATAATATCACCAATTTCAACACCTCTGTGTTATTTGTTCTTTTGTCTGTGACATCTTTTGATTATCTGCTCCTATCACTGCTTGCTTGTCCCTACAACCACACCACCCCCTCCACTTCTCTCGCCCCACACTCTCTCCCCCCCCGCCCCACCACCCCCACCCCCCCCCACCCCTCACCTTAAACCAGCTTATATTTCACCCCTCTCCTTGGATTCACCTAGTTCTGTTGAAGGATCATGAGGACTCGAGACGTCAACTCTTCTCCGCCGATGCTGCCAGACCTGCTGAGTTTTTCCAGGTAATTGTCTTTTAGTTTCACCTAATAGGGCATCTTCCCGCTCTTCCGAGAAGTGTCAGATGCCGAGGTTCACTGGGGAACAACCAGGAGCTCTTGGAAGACGGAGAAGCGAAAATAGACAATATAACCTTCCCAAGAAAAAATGGCGGGATACGCCATCCACCTACTTAATGTGAGATTGAGAGAATCTGTCCGCTATTACTGCCCGGCCTACTGCCGGGAATGATAGCTGGGAATAGAACCGGCTCCGAGATCCTTGCGACTGATGAGCCGCAGGTTCTGGATGTTGCAGGAGTCAATCGTGCATCAGGTACTTGGTAAATTACCCTCGGCATAGCGAAGAGTGTGGGAATGGGACACCTGCCCAGGCCTTTGCAGTTAGTTTAAATTCTGTCCGTCAAACTCACCGGCTCTCCTGTACAAATCAGCTCAGTTTTATCCTGAAGATCTCAATGCGATTTGATATTAGGAACAATATCAAAGTTGAAGCCAATAGTATGAAGCAGCGAACCACAGTGGGAATGTACGAGCCTTCCAGCACTTTAAAATATGCCTCATCGACAAGCAGTGAAGCTATATGCAGTTGCCAAGTGTCTCATCTTTCTCTTCAGATTCCAACATTGTCGATTAGAAATGTGAAGGTATGGACTTTTTTTTCAGGAACTCTTGCTCGTTTGTCGTTTTTCTTAATGCAAGGACGTTTGTGAATACGTGTTAGCAGTTGCCGCTGTTGCTTTCACTCTGCATTGAGGATTTATTGGACCGATTGAAACATTGAAAGTTATGAGATATTATCCCAGGAAATAGCTGATGAACAGTTCCGACGATTATTACTCCAGAGCAGCAGTATCTTGCGAGAGACAAGACCTCCTCTGGCCACTTTGGAGTAGCAACTTTGAGAGGTTATCTGGGGAGTTACCATGTTTTGGGGAAATGGTGGAAGTGTTGTAAGAGAAGCCATATAAGATTTCACTAGAAAGTACAGCCAGACAAAATATTTCTCACTTATTAAACGAGAGTGAAATGCCAATCGCCTCGGAAACAGGCTAATCATTTGTTTAATTATTGTTTAAAAAAAGGAAAGATTTATATTAAAAGCACAGTAACCAGAATTTACAGAGCCCTTTGCAGTCAACATTTAAAGAATAGTCATTGTTTTAATTAGAAAGAGTCACTGCAAATTTTCGCATACCAAATCTCCAAATTAGCAACGTGATTATGACCAGATACCCTGTTTCTTTTCCGGCGATTTAGTGATTAATTTGGTCAGGACACTGGGGATAACACCTCGACTTTCTTCAAAATACTGCCATGAGATCTTTGACGTTCACCCAAGGGAACAGATGGAACCTTGGTTGAACGTCGCATCGGGATGACATCACGTCACAACGCAGCTCTCGCTGGGAGTTGAACACACAACACTCTCAGGCAGATGTGAGAGTACTACCAACTGAACAATTGCTATCACTGAAATTAATATAAAAATGAAAGAAAAACGAAAACTGAGTGGAGACCATATCGTCGTCTTTGAAATTATGAGAGGTTTTGATATGGTAGATCCAAAGAAAATGTGTCCGCTTTTGATTGAATCCAACACTAGAAGGCAGGAATAGATAGCCATAAATGAATCCAATTGGTAATGCATGAGAAGATTCTACAGTCAACAAGAGGTTAGAAGGTGGAGTACGCGAGAGAAAGGGGTAATTGAGGAAAATGTATAGACCCATTCAAAGGGGAAGTTTCAAATGAATATAAGGCAGAAAGAAATATGCAGATAGGGATAGAAGAGGAGGGATGAGAGGAGCATTAATGTCAGCATATATTAGTTGGGCCCAATATCACTTTCTTTGCTGTAGACACTATGTAATGCCATGTAATGTAAAACTCAATATGCTGGAAACATTCGATGGGCCAAGAGAAAATGTAAGATACTGTTTCAGTCATAACCCTTCATCAGAACTGGAAAAATAAAGAGGAAATCACAAATGACAATTTACATTTATACAATGCCTTAAAAGTAGAAAGGTGCACTAAAGTGTTTCCCCAAACCGAACCAAAAGTAGAAATATACACAGTCAAAGGGAGGCGTGTTAGAAGAGAAGAAGCAAACGCTCGATCGAAGAGGTGGCTTTAAGGAACAATGTTATTGGACGATAAAGAACGCAGAAGCGGTGACATTTTGAGTGGGAATAAAGTCTAGACGATGGAGGTAAAAGGCTGATAATGTATTACACTCCAGCAATAGGAGAATGTAGATGTGGAGGAACGATTGGCTGGGCGAGTTACTGAGATAGGGAAGTCCAAGGCCAAAAAGAAATGCAATTGAATAAGAGAATTTTAAATTTGATGTACTCGGGTCGGTGAGACAATTATTAGCCAGCCAGGGTAAAAATGATGGGTGAGCAAGAGCAGATACACGATATGATACGGGCACCAAAGTTTTGAATGAGCTAAAGTTTATCCAAACTAAGAGTCAGCAGGGCTGGAAGGACTCAGCGAGGATTGCAAAGATGTAATTGGAGAGATCGTGATTATGTGTGGTGGTGTAAGTGGGTGGGCAGTCTGTTTTACATCTCTCCAGATTTTCATTTCCATTAACTTGTATTGATCAATATTGAGATTTCACTAGCCAAGGATAGCTGTTTCTGTTACAGACGATTGAGATGGGGTGCAGACGGATAATGTCACAGAATCAGAAGAAAGCAGTCTTTGCAATGAAGAGGATGTGGAGTCGACATCACAGAGAATTTCATTTGTGAATTTGCTTAGAGCTGCTGTGGCAGGGTTGAAATCTGAATAACCAATAAAACGGGCTTGGAGCAAACGGAAGAGTGATGGAAAAATAAACAGATTGTTTGATCAAGGAAGGAGAATGATCGCCTGCTTGCCATTTAAATATTTCATCATTTCCCTGTCTGTGAATGTACATGTATGCCTATATGTGGCTGTATGTGTATATATATGTGCGTCCTTATATATATGTGTGTGCATGCCTATTGGTGCATATGTGTATGTATGAGCTTGCATGTATATATTCCTACATTACAGCAGTGCCTATACTTCATTGGCTGTAAAGCGCTTTGTGGCAGCCTGAATCAGGAAAGGTGGTTTGAAAATACAAGTTGTTCCATTTATGAGTTTCACTGAAATAAGAGATAGCCGTCAAAGCTTTTTATCTTTCAATCACCAGAATAGATTCGCAAAAAAGCCAGATGTCAAAGTCTTCAGCAATACACCAGCTACATACAAAGCGATTAGTTATATGCGTGTGAATGTCTGGTGTGTATGAATTTGTGTGTGTACCAATGCTTCTGCATGAGTGTGTGCTTATGTGTGTATGTGGTTTTGTGTGTGTGTGTGTGAATATATGTGTATAGCCCACCCCACGTCCAATTCATTCGCCATTCCTTACATGTTCATTCACATTTCCTTCCTGTACTGCAACGCCTTTAATTCAAAATTCTCATCCATCTTTTCAAATCACTCAAGGACCTTGGTGCTACTTCAGTTCTGATATGTAATCCATGTCCAATTTCCATCAGAATTACCTGGAAAAACTCAGCAGGTCTGGAAGCATCAGCGGAGAAGAAAAGAGTTGATGTTTCAAGTCCTCATGACCCTTCAACAGAACTGATCTTTCTTTACAAGGAGAGGAAAATATAAGCTGGTTTAAGGTGGGGGGTGGGGGGGAGAGGTGGAGGGGGGGTGTTAGGATAGGAGCAGATCATCAAAAGATGTCATAGACAAAAGAACAAAAGAACACAGAGGTGTTGATGTTGGTGATATTATCTAAACGAATGTGCTAATTAAGAATGGATGGTAGGGCACTCAAGGTATAGTTCTAGCGGGGGTGGGAGAGCATAAAAGATTTAAAAATAATGGAAGTAGGTGGGAAAAGAAAAATCTATATAAATTATTCAAAAGGAAAAAAAAACAAAAGGAACGGGGAAGAAACAGAAAGGGGGTGGGGATGGAGGAGGGAGCTCAAGACCTAAAGTTGTTGAATTCAATATTCAGTCCGGAAGGATATAAAGTGCCTAGTTGACACATGAGGTGCGGTTCCTCCAGTTTGCGCTGGGCTTCACTGGAACAATGCAGCAGGCCAAGGACAGACATCTGGGCAAGAGAGCAGGGTGGAGTGTTAAAATGGCAAGCAACAGGGAGGTTTGGGTCATTCTTTTAGACAGACTGCAGGTGTTCTGCAAAGTGGTCACCCAGTTTACGTTTGGTCTCTCCAATGTAGAGGAGACCACATTGGGAGCAAAGAATACAGTAGACTAAGTTGGAGGAAATGCAAGTGAAATGCTGCTTCACTTGAAAGGAGTGGTGGGCCCTTGGATGGTGAGGAGAGAGGAAGTGAAAGGGCAGGTGTTACATCTTTTGCGTGGGCATGGGGAGGTGCCATAGGTGGGGGTTGAGGAGTAGGGGGTGATGGAGGAGTGGACCACGGTGTCCCGGAGGGAACGGTCTTTATGGAATGCCAGCGGGGGTGGGGGGGGGGTGAAGGGAAGATGTGTTTGGTGGTGGCATCATGCTGGAGTTGGTGGAAATGGCGGAGGATGATTCTTTGAATGCGGATGCAGGTGGGGTGATAAGTGAGGACAAGGGGGACCGTATCATGTTTCTGGGAGGGAGGAGAAGGCGTGACGGCGGATGCGCGGGAGATGGGCCGGACATGGTTGAGGGCCCTGTCAACGACTGTGGGTGGAAAACCTCGGTTAAGGAAGAAGGAGGACATGTCAGAGGAACTGTTCTTGAAGGTAGCATCATCAGAACAGATGCGACAGAATCGAAGGAACTGAGAGAATGGGATGGAGTCCTTACAGGATGTGGGGTGTGAGGAGCTGTAGTTAAAGTAGCTGTGAGAGTCGATAAGCTTGTAATGGATATGGGTGGACAGTTTATCACCAGCGATTGAGACAGAGAGGTCAAGGAAGGGAAGGGAAGTGTCAGAGATGGACCACGTGAAAATGATGGAGCGGTGGAGATTGGAAGCAAAATCAATAAATTTTTCCAAGTCCCGATGAGAGCATGAAGCAGCACCGAAGTAATCATCGATGTACCAGAGGAAGAGTTGTGGAAGGGGGCCGGAGGAGGACTGGAACAAGGAATGTTCCACATACCCCATAAAGAGACAGGCATAGCTGGGGCCCATGTGGGTACCCATAGCCACACCTTTTATTTGGAGGAAGTGAGAGGAGTGAAGGAGAAATGGTTCAGTGTGAGAACAAGTTCAGCCAGACAGAGGAGAGTAGTGATAGATGGGGATTGTTCGAGCCTCTGTTCGAAGAAGAAGCTAGGGGCACTCAGACCATCCTGGTGGGGGATGGAGGTGGAGAGGGATTGGACGTCCATGGTGAAGAGCAAGCGGTTGGGGCCAGGGAACTGGAAATTGTTCATGTGACGTAAGATGTCAGAGGAATCACGGATGTAGGTGGGAAGGGACTGGACAAAGGGAGAGAGAAGGGAGTCAAGATAACGAGAAATGAGTTCCGTGGGGCAGGAGCAAGCTGAGACGATCGGTCTACCGGGATAGTCCTGTTTGTGGATTTTGGGTAGGAGGTAGAAGTGGGCCATCCGAGGTTGGGCGACTTTCAGGTTGGAAGCTGTGGGAGGGAGATCCCCAGAGGCGATGAGGTTAGTGACAGTCCTGGAAACAATGGCTTGATGTTCAGTGGTGGGGTCATGGTCCAGGGAGAGGTAGGAGGAAGTGTCTGCGAGTTGATGCTCAGCCTCCATGAGGTAGAGGTCAGTGCGCCAGACAACAACAGCACCACCCTTGTCAGCGGGTTTGATAACAATCTCAGGGTTGGACCTGAGAGAATCGAGTGCAGTAAGTTCAGAGAGAGAGAGATTATAGTGGGTGAGAGGAGCAGATAAATTGAGACGACTAATGTCATGCCGACAGTTCTCAATGAAAAGATCAAGAGAAGGTAAGAATCCAGAGGGAGGGGTCCAGGTGGAGGGTGAATATTGGAGGTGGGTAAAAGGATCCATTGAACGGGGAGAGAACTCCTGCCCAAAGAAGTGAGCCCGGAGACGAAGACAGTGGAAGAAGAGTTCAGCATTGTGCCGAGCCCGAAATTCATTGAGATGAGGGAATAAGGGTATGAAACTAAATCCTTTGCTAAGCACTGAACTTTCAGCGTCGGAGAGGGGAATGTCCAGGGGTATAGTGAATACACGGCTGGGGCTGGGATTGGAAGATGGGGTGAGCACGGAGGGACAGGCAGGGGTGGAGGGTCCTAGATTGGTGTTGGTGTCAATGAGTTGCTGGAGCTTGCGCTCCTTAGCACTTGAGAGAAAGAGAAAAAGTTTCCTGTTGAGACTTCGGATGAGACGAAGAATAAGATGAAACTGGGGCACGCGCTTTGAAAAAGGGTACGGCGGTGCTGCTGGAGAGAGAGGTCGAGTATGTTCATATGGCGGCGCATGGCATTGAGTGTGGATCTCAAAATGTGATGGGAACAGCAGTCCAAGAAACGTTTTATGTCCCGGAGATACCTGTAATCCTGGATAGGTTCAAAACATGAGGGGTGGAATTTCAGTTGAAATCCACGTGGGGTAAGTGGGAGATGGAAACAGTCACTGAGAAAGAAATATGGCTGTGAAAGCGGGTTTTAGTAAACACCTTGTCAAACACCAGGAGAGAAATGGAAAGCAATGAAGGTGAACAAGGCAAAAGAGAGATATGGAAATCTTGTCGCAGAGATGAACAGAACTTCTTCAAGGTAGGCATTTCTTGAAGAGTATTGACAGTCAATTAAACACAGAGATAAAAACAAAAAACTGTGGATGCTGGAAATCCAAAACAAAAACAGAATTACCTGGAAAAACTCAGCAGGTCTGGCAGCATCGGAGGAGAAGAAAAGACTTGACGTTTCGAGTCCTCGTGACCCTTCAGCAGAACTGATCTTTCTTTCAAGGAGAGGGAAATATAAGCTGGTTTAAGGTGGGGCGGGGGGTGCAGGGGGAGAAGTGGAGGAGGGTTGGTGTTAGGATAGGAGCAGATCATCAAAATATGTCACAGATAAAAGAACAAAAGGACACAGAGGTGTTGAAGTTGGTGATATTATCTACACGAATGTGCTAATTAAGAATGGATGGTAGGGCACTCAAGGTATAGCTCTAGTGGGGGTGGGGGCGCATAAAAGATTTAAAAATAATGGAAATAGGTGGGAAAAGAAAAATCTATATAAATTATTCGAAAAGAAAAAAAACAAAAGGAACGGGGAAGAAACAGAAATGGGGTGGGGATGGAGGAGGGAGCTCAAGACCTAAAGTTGTTCAGCCCGGAAGGCTGTAAAGTGCCTAGTCGGAAGATGAGGTGCTGTTCCTCAAGTTTGCATTGTGCTTCACTGGAACAATGCAGCAGGCCAAGGACAGACATCTGGGCAAGAGAGCAGGGTGGAGTGTTAAAATGGCAAGCGACAGGGAGGTTTGGGTCATTCTTGCGGACAGACCACAGATGTTCTGCAAAGTGGTCGCCCAGTTTACGTTTGGTCTCTCCAATGTAGAGGAGACCACACTGGGAGCAAAGAATACAGTAGACTAAGTTGGAGGAAATGCAAGTGAAATGCTGCTTCAATTGAAAGGAGTGTTTGGGCCCTTGGACGGTGAGGAGAGAGGAAGTGAAAGGGCAGGTGTTACATCTTTTGCGTGGGCATGGGGAGGTGCCATAGGTGGGGGTTGAGGAGTAGGGGGTGATGGAGGAGTGGACCAGGGTGTCCCGGAGGGAACAATCCCTATGGAATGCCGAAAGGGGAGGGGTGAAGGGAAGATGTGTTTGGTGGTGGCATCATGCTGGAGTTGGCAGAAATGGCGGAGGATGATCCTTTGAATGCGGAGGCTGGTGGGGTGATAAGTAAGGACAAGGGGGACCCTAACATGTTTCTGGGAGGGAGGAAAAGGCATCAGGATGGATGCGCGGGAGATGGGCCGGACACGGTTGAGGGCCCTGTCAACGACCGTGGGTGGAAAATCTCGGTTAAGGAAGAAGGATGACATGTCAGAGGAACTGTTTTTGAAGGTAGCATCATCGGAACAGATGCGACGGAATTGAAGGAACTGAGAGAATGGGATGGAGCCCTTACAGGAAGTGGGGTGTGATGAGCTGTTGTCGAGGTAGCTGTGGGAGTCAGTAGACTTGTAATGGATATTGGTGGACCGTTTATCACCAGAGAATATTTCTTTCCAATAATTTATATAGATTTTTCTTTTCCCACCTATTTCCATTATTTTTAAATCTTTTATGCTCCCCCACCCCCACTAGAGCTATACCTTGAATGCCCTACCATCCATTCTTAATTAGCATATTCGTTTAGATAATGTCACCAACTTCAACACCTCTGTGTTCTTTTGTTCTTTTGTCTGTGACATATTTTGATGATCTGCTCCTATCCTAACATCACCCCCTCCACTTCTGCCCCCCCACCCCCCCGCCCCACCTTAAACTAGCTTATATTTCCTTCTCCTTGTAAACAAAGATCAGTTCTGTTGAAGGGTCATGAGGACTCGAAACGTCAACTCTTTTCTTCTCCTCCGATGCTGCCAGACCTGCTGAGTTTTTCCAGGTAATTCTGTTTTTGTTTTGGATTTCCAGCATTCGCAGTTTTTTGTTTTTATCCAATTTCCACCACTCTGCCATGGCGGTCATGCTTGCAGATGCCACGGCCTTAAACTCTGGAATTCCAACCCCGAAACAGCTGTGCCTCTCTTTCTGCCTTTAAAAGCAGCCAATAACTCACGTTGCTCAGTGTTAGAAATTGTTTGATAATGTTCCCAGCGAAGCGCGTTGTGATAACTTATTACGTTGAAGGCAAGTGCCGCTTGGTTGGCTGTGTGCGCTGTCTTTCTGTGGGAGTTGGACTCTTCTTTCCATTTCTTCTTTGTAAATGTTTCCTATTTGTAATCTGTTCAATTCTGATGGAGGCCACAGAGGAATCCATTTCAGATTTATGTTTGTAATGCGGGATTGTGTCTGCTCCAGTGTGAACTTTGGCAACTTGTCAAAATAAAAGTCTCTTCTTGCAGCTGATTTCTTCATTTAGCTCATCATTTACTGCCAAGTGCACTCGGAGCTAGACCTAATGGGAAATTGCGAAAACGGCACAGCGATTCTGCTAATTGTACAATGGAAACACTTGTGGTTCGAGGGTGCGCCCATCTCAGGACATGTAAGTTGTAAAATATTTGCGTTTGCTCGTTCGACGTTGAAAGAAGTATAATTTAAGAAATTTATCTGAAACCTCGCGTCCCTCAACCGAACATTTCTAAATATGTTCTGTGATTCCCCGCGTGCTGATTCTGAAACTTGAAAAGCGAAGCAATCATCTTGAAATCAAATGTCAATGTTAAAATATAGTTAATTTTAGAGATGTATAGCTGTTTATTCTAAGAACGTCCTAGAAACAGCTCTCAGCACACCGCCCTCTCGGTTATTATCAGCTGCAATAGAGAATAGCGTGATCATTCAGCAAGTTATCATTATGCGTAATGTCATCCAATACACTGGATTTGAATGGAGAGATGCCCTTACTGTAGAATGAAAATAAGACTTGTTGACTTAGCGAAAAGAAAAGAAACATAATTTGAATTTACATAGTGCATTTTCTGAACGCTTGAGATCCCAGAGCGCGTGCAGCCAATTAAATCCTTTTGACACCTTGTTGGTGTTGTAACGTAGAAGGGAAAGTAAAGTATCCCACAAATTGAACAACAGGTTAAGCAAGCTATTTTGCACTGCGACAATGTCTATGTGACGCTAGCTGTATTCTCCACTAATCGGATGCTGATGTCATTCCAAAACAAGTTGCCAAAGTTCACACTGGAGCAGCCACAATCCCGCATTACAAACATAAATCTGAAATAGATGCCTCTGTGGCCATACAATCTAGCAATGCCATGTATGAATTTCAGCAGTGGTATGATGCCAGGTACGAATGTCCTACATCCCAACAATTAGCTGATCTAATCATCCTCCAGCTGTTCTTAACAAGCAGAGTACAGGCCACGCTTGCAAAAGCCTAAACAAAACATTTACTGTTAGATGTAATTTTGTGATTGGGCAACACTTGCTGAACAATATTGAGTCTGTTAATAGTTACACTAACAATTTAAGGCATTGAGTCGAGCTGGTGAGGTGGCTCACATACACTTGCTACAAGCAACCTGCATTCAAACACAGGAACCCATTCTCCCAAACAAAAGGAATATGCCTTGCACCTTCTTTGAATTTAGTGGAAATATGGAAAACCTATAATTCCCCCTTGATTCCTTCATGGCAGCATATCAGCAAATCTACGTTCACTTGTCAACCAATCGGCACCTTTTTCCCTGTAGTATAATTATTCTGATCCATTGAAATGCGACATTCTGGCATTTGACCTCATGAGTGCAAGACAAAGAACTTCGACAATATGTAACTCTTTTTAGCAAACTCTATATGTCTGACATAATCCTTCACAGTACATCTAAGTGCCCAGCCTATTAATTATGGAAGCTATAGTTAAAATGGCGGAGTTTGCTTCGCACATCAAGACGATTGAAAAAATATGCATCGCAAGTTGAGGGCGTAAAAACATCATTTGAATGGAAGAAGGAATCGCTATACAAACCTCTCACGACCTTGGCAGCTCCCAGATCGTTTTATCCAATTAAGTACTTTCAAAAATGCAGTAACTGTTGTAGGGAATAGACAACAGCTTGTGCAAAACAGAGGCCCACAAACAACGCTGCGATATTTACCAGATATTAATTTTGAAGCGATATTGGAAGAAGGATAAATGTTGTGTAGGAGGAGAACTTCTCTGTTCTTCTTCTAATTGTCTGGTCGGATAATTTACCTCCACCTCTGAGGCATGAAGGAGTCTTGTTTGGATATCTCATCCAAAATGCAGCACCATCGGCCGTGCAGTTCTCCTTCAGTATTGCTTGGGAGTGACAGCCTCGAGTTTTCGTTGAAGTCACTGAAGTGGGAACAGGGCCCACGACCTGCTCGCTCACAGGGAGAATGATACATCTGAGCTAAGGCTGACAGACACATTTGTGTTACCATCATTGCTTAAGTCTAAATGATTTGCAGCCTAAGCTGCCAGCTCTCTCTAATAGTCATTATCCTTATGTCCAGCTGATTGCAACGCACTGGCATCAAAGACTGATGCTGCTGTTGTTCTCCTCGTTCTGAGTTGGCACAGGTGATGCCCATGACTCCGGAGCCAAGCTGTAACAGCCCTGGTGTCATCTGACATAGTCATTTGTGCGAACATTACCAAACACTTCATGAATAGCCTTGAAAAATATATGTGAATAAAATAAATACTTATTATTCTAACAGGATTGGCCTTTCACGTCAAGGAAATGCTGACAGCCTCCAAATGAGTGAAAATGGTGAAATAAGAAGAAATATTTTATCTACGTGCAGAAAGGTTTTGTGTACACAAATTGTATTACTCGATTGTGTAAAAACAAAAGGTTTAAACTAATATGCACACGACCATACCCTGTATGATTTCGTTGTTGTCATACAAGTGTACTTTGACCCCGAAGCAGGGGTTTCCTCCACATTGCCAGTTGCACCAAGCGGCAAAACTGCCACCTGCAGAATCCATAAAGTATTCAAAACACCGTCGGACATCGTACCCCTTTCCAGTTTACCTTCCGACGCACGCTGAAAAGTAGCTGGCTGATTCTGTCTGTGTCAGTCCCCCTTCTTTGTTTAACCAACAGTGAAATGGCCCCCGACTGACGACAGCAACAACCCCGGTGGATGAATTCCGCGCTCAATCTATATAGGTTTACATTGGATTTGTGGCACAGAAACAGCGCACTACATTCAAACAGTTCACGCCAGTGTTTATGCCCCACTCAAGCCTCCCCCATTTCTCATCGAAATATACCATTGTAACCATTCTTGCTCCATTCATCAAATAGTTGTCTACTGCCCCATTAGATTCATACAGCAATCAGCAAGCAGCAATCCTTCGTTTACATTAAAAACCTGTGAGCTGCCTTGAAACTAACTGGCTCAAAAATCCTCCTACTGACTCACTAACAGGATATCCAATGGTTCTCGATATTTAGAACTAATAGGCAAAAACGAAAAGGAGATGGCAAGGCGTTGTTTGTGAACGTTAAAAATCCATGCAATAGTGAGAGAAAATCTAGATGTAGAATCAGTCTGGGTGAAGCTAAGAAGCAAAAATGGGCCGAAAACATTAGTGGGTGTTGTCCATAGGCTTCCAAACAGTAGTGATAAGATAGGGGCGGCATTAAACAGTGAGTTAAAGATGTAGGTTACAAGGAGAGTGCTACAGTATTGATAATGGTGACTTTAATCTGCATATGTAATAGGCAAACAAAATTAGCAATAATACTGTGGTGAATGCATTCCTGGAATGTGTATGAGATGTTGTTTAGACTAGTATTTCGGGGAACTAAGGAGCAGGCTATCCTAGATTTCGTATTGTGCAATCAGAAGGGGTTAATTAAGAATCTTGCTGTGCTGGGTCCTTTGGAGAACAATGACCATAACACGATAGGAAACCTCATTAGGATGGAAAGTGAAGTAGTCCAATTTAGGATCGCAAATATTAACAAAGGAAACTACAAAGGTATGAGGCATGAGTTGGCTAAGATAGTTTAGGGAACTTCATTGACAGGCGGATAGAAAATGGCTAATATTTAAGAAACGAATGTATGCATTGCAACAGTTTTACATTCCTTGCTGACGAAAAAACACAACTGGAAAAGCGGCCCAACCATGGCTAACAAAAAAAAGTAAGGATAGTATTAGATCCAAAGAGTTGTCATATAAAATTGCTAGAAAAAGTAGTAAGGCTGGGGATTGTGAACAGTTTAGAATTGAGCAAAGGGGGGCCAAGAGTTTGATTAAGAGGGAAAAAATACAGAATGAGAAGAAACTTGCAAGGAACGTAAAAGCAGGCTGTAAAAGCTTCTGTAATAATGTAAAAAGATAAAAGCTTGGTCAAGACAAATGCAGGTTCTTAAAGTAGAAAACGGGGGCATTTAAACAAGAAAACAATGACATGGCAGGAAAATTAAACTAGTATAGTTCTAGCTTCACAGAGGAAGATACAAGTAACGTCCCAGAAATACTAGCGAACCAAGGGTCCAGTGAGAAGGAGGAATTGAAGGAAATTAGAATTACTAAAACAACACTGCTGGAGAAATTAATGGAACTAAAAGCCGATAAATCCCCAAAACCCAATAATCTGCATCTGACCATGGAAATAGCACAGAAGAACAGACTCTAAACGTTAAATCTGTTTCTCTCTCCACACATGCTGTCAGGCCTGCTCACTTTTCCAGTATTTTCTGTTTTTATTTCAAATAGTGGATTCATTGGTTGTCATCTTCCAAAATTCTGTAGATGCTGGAACGGTGCTGGCAGATTGGAAAGTGGAAAATGTAACCCCAGTATTCAAAAAATGCGGGAGGGAGAAAAGTTCAAAGTACAGACCGATTTGCCTAACATCAACAGTCGGGAAAATGTTAGAGTCTATTATAAAGGATGTGATAACAGGATACTTAGAAAATATCAACGGGATTAGACAAAGTCAACATGGATTTATGAAAGGGAAATCATGTTCGACAAACCTAATGCAGTTCTTAAAGGGTGTAACTAGCAGAATAGATAGGAGAGAACCTATTGATGTGGTGCATTTGGATTTCCTGACAGCATTTGGTAAAGTCCCACATAAGAGATTAGTGTGTAAAATTGAAGCACATGGGATTGTGGGTAATATATCGACATGGATTGAGAATTGGTTAGCAGAAAGGGAACAGAGGGTAAGGAATAAATAGGTCTTTGTGGAGTGGCTGATAGCTTGGGCCCCAGCTATCCACAATATATATCAATGAATTGGATGAGGGAACCAAATGTAATATGTCCAAGTTTGATGACAACTCGAAACTACGTGGGAATGTGAATGTTGAGGTCGATGTTAAGAGGCCTCAAGGCGATTTAGACATGTTGAATGTGCAGGAAAATACATGACAGGTGCTGTATAACGTGGATAAGTGTGAGGGTATCCGCTTTGGTAGGAAAAACAGAATGGTAGAGTTTTGTTTAAATAGTTGCAGATTGGGAAATTTTGATGTAAAATGGACCTGGGTGCCCTTGGACACCAAACACTGAAAGCAAGCATGCAGGCGCAGCAAACAGTTAAAATGGCCTTCATTGTGAGAGGACTTGATTACAGGAGCAAAGCTATCCTTCTGCAATTGTACAGGGCCTAGGTGAGACCAAGCCTGTAATATTGCATGCAGTTTTGGTCTCCTTACCTAACAAAAGATATGCTTGACGTAGAGGGAGTGCAGCAAAGGTTCACCAGACTGATTCCTGGGATTGCAGGATTGTTGTGTGAGGAAGGACTGGGTCGCTAGGCCTGTGTTCACTGGAGATTGGAAGAATGAGAGGGGATCTCATTGAACCATATAAAATTCTAAAAGGGATGGACAGACTAGATGCAGGGATAATGTTTCCTCTGGCTGGGAGGTCTGGAACACAGTCTCAGGATACACGGTAGACCATTTAGGACTGAGATGAGGAGAAACTCCAAGGGTGATGAACCTGTGAAATTCTCTATCACAAAAGCATGTGGTGGCCAAGTCACTGAATGTAATTAAGGAAGAAATAGATTTATGGACTGTAAAGGCATCAAGGGGTAAGAGTGGCACAGGAGTATGGCATTAAGATAGTGGGTCAGCCATGATCATACTGAATGGCAGAGTAGGCTTGAAGGGACGAATGATGTACTCATGCTCCGTGTTTCTATGTTTCCAACTCTTAATAACTTATTAACCCCTCCTATTTCTCTTCCGCTAGCTGTTTCCCAGAACCCTCCCACTTACCATCTCTCTCGTCCTTTCCACTTGTCATCTCTCCCAACCCTGTTCACGATGTCTCACAACATTCTCACTCATCGATTTTCCTGCTCACCACTTCCCTCTCCCAACCTTCCTGCTCGCCACTTCCCTCTCTCGACCCTCTCGGTAGCTGCTTCACTCTCACCACCCTTCGGTCATCGCTTCCCTCCCCCGATTCTCCCACTCACCGCCCCCGGTCCACCCCCGCCCCCCAGCTCCTTCCTTCCCACTCACTGCCCCCTTCACTCCCTAACATTCCTCTCTTGCTACCCATCTTCTGAGCCTCGGTCACAGCGAGGGCTTGGTAGAAGGGAGACCAGCAAGGTGGCGGGCGGAAAGGAGCAAGGATTCAGGAGAGGGAAGCAATGAGTGGAATGGAGCAGGAGGGTCGGGATAGGGGTGGCGATTGGAAGGGTCGAGATAGAGAAGTGAAGATCGCTAAGGTCCAGAAAGGGAAGAGGAAAGCAAAGCAGAGCTGTGTTTAATAAAGACTTAGCATGTGCAGAAATTGCACTAGAACAAACATGGAGTCAGCACGATTCAGGGAACTTCCCTAATTTACAAATTGTGCTCAAATGAAAGTGCTCTTTTAGAACAGAATTTAATTGGACATACTCTACTTGCTTGAACCCTCCATCAAGTGGAAATTGCAACCTGATAGCAAGTTCCACATTTTCCCCACACTTTGGATAAAGGAATTTCTTTTGTATCCCCTATTAAATTTCTTGCTGACTTCTATATCTATGGCTCCAAGTTATGCTATTCCCCACAAGAGGCAACAAACTCCTCAAAACCTTTCAGAATTTTAAACACACCAGAGACCCAACCTGTTAATCCTTTCCTGCTATACATACCCACGTATTTCTGGTATCAATTCTGAAAGTGTTGTCAGCACCCGCACCAGTGCCTCCATATCTTTTTATTAATATGATGACCAGAACTGCATTCAGTACTCTAAGTGGTCTAGCCAGGCTTCCAAACAAGTTCAGCCCTATTTCCCTATTTTCAACTCTATTCCTCTAGACTTAAAACCTAGAGTTTGCTTTTCGAGCAAACAGCTGCATTCAGGTGTCCAACACTCCATAACTAGTGGAGGATTTTAGTCTGTTTACAACTAGCCAGGTAAGCAAGGCTAAGGAATGTGTTTATTTTTCCCAAAGGCTGCTGATAATATATCGTGACAATATGAAAGTTTTTATATTATGAAGGAGGTACAGTTTCAAAGACGCATGGAGCAATAGAATTAACATGTTAAAAAGTGAGAAACATATATAAAGGAGAGTGAAAGGCTATGTGTCAGGAGAAGGCCATGTAAGATCTAACAGGAGTGTATGAAGTAGCCTTAATGAAGCCTCCAGCATTTGTGCATAGGTCTGCTGTCTACAAAAACAGAAGCCGGAAAAATCATTTGGACTTCCACTATCCAGGGTATTGTGATAACTTTCTGGACCTGTTTTAAATCTAAAATCTATTTTTGGACCGTTGCCTTAAAGGGGTGTAACTGGTGCTCAGGTTAATTAGGAATTTTAGGAGTTATTATAGTAATAATTGTAGTATTATGTATGTGCTTGACATCTTTTAATTTGTTAATAAGTATTTTTATTTTAATTATTGAAATCTCTAAAGGTCTTGGTAGACGTATTATTACTGAATGCATTCACACGCATCACACTAAATACAAATTGCAAAATCGGTGTGATAGCGCGACCAAATTTCCCTATGGATTTGGTCCGCCTGGCACATATCAGCTGCCCCGCATCATAACAATTGTCCGTTTTGATGATGGCGACATTGTGACCAATGAAAATCATCTGGAAATTTCATGCGCTCTGAGAAAGCAACTGGGACAGAGAGGGTCGGCGGAGAGAGAGAGGCAATCGACGAGAGTTGGGGGAGGGAGTTAGAAAAATAGAGCAAGAAAAATTGGAGGGAAGGCGAGTTCATGGCAGCCTGTGACGGGTGCTGATGGTTTGTTTTGGGGGTGTCAGGCAACTTCGGCGATACCTCCTGAGGACAAAGCCTTAATTTCATGAATCTGGGCCTCGACAGCGAAATGTGGGCGCCGGGGAGTTGGGGGTGGTGGAGTCAGAGAATTAAATTAGCTTTTTGTTTTCCTTAGTGTTCGTCATAAAATGATACGACAAGCTCAATAGTTACTTAGATCAATGACGTAATTGAGGTATCAGTGGTACTTGGTGTTTCTATTTGTGGTAGACACCGTAGAAATACCGTATAAGTAGCTTTCATTTAAACACTACTCACCATTAAGTATTTCCATTCTTGTGAGGTTTTTCATTGACATATGAATTGAGTTACTCATCTCACTATAAAAAAGTCAAATATTTTATTATAGGCCTTTCAATAATAGGAAACGCGACTGATGTAAATACATTATTAACATTTGCAAGTAGTAGCCAAGTGTCACGTGATCAAAGGTATAAGTTAAAATCAAAATCCTGAGGATGGTGGAAATCTGAAATAAAAGCAGAAAATGCTGGAAAAACTCAGCAGATATGCCAGCATCTGTAGACAGCGAAACAGCGTTAATGTTCCGAGTAAAACAGCGTTAATGTTCCGAGTAAACATAACTCTATAATTCTATTTGTTCTGATGAAGAGCCACACAGACTCGAAACGTTAACTCTGTTTCTCTCTCCACAGATGTTGCCAGGCCTCTTAAGTTTTACCAGCATTTCCTGTTTTTATTTGACTGCATAACTTGCTGCGTTACAGATCGGACGTGATTTCACTGAATGTCAAAACATGCTGGGAGAGCTCAAGAGCCTGATTGTTGTTCCGATGACCTTAAGCATTGCATGAGAGATGTCAGTAATACATCAAAATAGAATTCTAAACCCTTCTGTGACTCATGACTTTTACTACAGATCTCTTTAATTTACTTCAAACTTTTGATATTTAACTTCATGTTTCTACCATTCAGAATTTTATTTTCAATAATCCAAATCTTCTGCCGATTCGATTGAGATATTATTGATCTCTGACGTGCACTTATCCCGATCACTGTTTATTAACCAACTGCAAGTGTTTCCACTCGGAAATTTCATGCACCTTTTTTCTTTGCCTTCAGAATTTCAGTTGCAGTCAGAAAGAGATCACAACCGTGACACTCACTTGGTTCGGTGATAGGGAACTGCGCCCCTGTTCCAGTGATGGCCATCACCAATTATCTTTCGAGTTATTCATTGTAAACCCCTGCGGGATAACAGATTTTTTAACTCTTTTGGAGTCAAACAATTAAATTAAATAACAGTTTTGTATATAGGTGCGAAACACTAGCCAAATATTGGATTCAATAAGGGAAGACAATTGAGATGAACAACAATTATTCACTAATCAGGCAGCTACCACAAGTTCGCTCCTTCAGAACAGGCCGGAGCAAGTAGGAATACTATCTGTTCTATTTCGTTATGCTTTGCCTCACAACAACTGCGAAATTGCATTCACTGTTATCAAACAACAGCAGCAAGAGCAAGGTAATTGTACGGCTAAGCTCACCGTGCCTCCAATTAGTTCAGTTGTCCGCTCACTTAAATTTATGTTTAATGAAAACTTTCTAATCTTCCGAAAGATGGAATTGTGAGGAGAAACTGAGAGAATGGCTCACATTTTACTGATTGCAAAGAGAAAGCAGATTTCAAGGAAAGTATTTTTGAAGGTGTCAGGAAAAATGAGGAGGCTGCTAAAAACAGAGAGGGTACTTGACTTTATTAATAGAGACTCAAGGTACAGTGACGAAATTGTTCTAAATCTTTATAAAGCACAAGATCAACCTCGGTTGGAATCTTCTCTTCAATTCTGAAGGATGTCAGGGACTTGGAGAGGGTGCAAGAAAGGGTTGCTGGTGATTTGCCAGGTTTAAGGGCCTTGGGTTATGTGGAAAGACTGGGGAAGCTACCGTTGTTCTCCTCAGAGTCCGGAAAGTTAAAAGAAGGATAGATAGCGACTTCCAAAGTTATGAACAGTTTTGCTTAAGTGAATAAGAAGAAACTGTTCCCAGTAACACAAGAGTCAGTAACCAAAAGACAGAGGTTTAAGGTGATTGGTTAAAGAAACTGAGGCTTCTAACATTTGGCTGGAAGTTATTTGCAGTGTAGCCCCGTCCTCTTGTTACCATTGATTCGTACAGCTTAACTGGACGGCAGTAAGGAGCAGAAATCCTGATTGATTTTTGCCTACTGATTTAGACCAGCTCACTCGACACACAGCGGATTTGAAAATAGGAACCTGCAACAGGCTGAAAGCCGTGAATAACCAGTCTTACTTTCATTGATCTCTCCTCTTTGCAACCAGCTCGACGAGGGTCGTTTTAGTTAGTCCAACCGCAGGCATCACCTAACACACTGCAAATATTCCTTCCGAAGAAGAATTACATTCAGCTGAAAATTTTAACTCGGTTTCTCTCTCTACAGATACTGCTAGAACTGTTGATTTTTTCCAGCACATTCTGTCTTTATTTCAGATCTTCAGTATCCTCCGTATTTTGCTTTTATTATTCGCGAATACTCCTTGTTGCATTTCAGGCCTGCTGGAATAATAACTGTAACATTGAAAGATATCAATATAGAACGAACATTTCATCTCTGGTATGGTGCAGGTAAAATTGACCTAACAGCTCTGGAATGAAAATAAGGGAGATGAGCAGGATTATTAATCTAAATTTCTATTCCAGTGAGCTCTATTCCGATGCGTGGAGGCTGGTTGGGGTCTCGATCGCAGCAGGCTCTAAATGCTCAGAAGTAAATAGTTGCACACTTACTTTGTCCCTGCTCCTACTTGAAGTCGAATGCCTTAGGTGAAGTGCTGGAGGACTGCCTGCGCCTGCGGCTTGCATCTTTAGTTTTAGGATAGAGTGAAGTGTCAAAGGTAGGTGTTGAAAAAGGAGGTGAATGGAACGAAGTGTCCCGGGAGCGGCTGAGAAAACATTACTCTTCAGGTGAAAGCTTTTCAGCCGGCAGTTTGGAGGGGAACTTCAACTTCCCAGAATCCACCACGGAAGAATAAGCAGAACCAATATGCTGCTTTAGACATGTGATCTCTCATGTCGTCGTCATTAGTTTCACATATTTACCCATGAAATCAAGTTCTTATACAAGCCATTGGAGATATCATTCTCACTTACAGCAAGTAGGCAACTAACATTTATTTGCAACATATCGATGCAAGTTATAGTTCAGTACATGACTCTTCTGGGCATGGTTTGGCCAGGAAACTTTGGTTTTGATATGCTGCCGGTTTCTGAATAGCAAATCCTAATTTAAATGATTCTACAACTGTTACGCATTTTAAATTCAACACTGTGCCTCTCTAATTCGGCTGCCGGTGTTTCATAATGAATCTTATCTTTTTCATCTCTTAGTTATTTGTCTTCATCTATTGTATGCAATGTTATCACCGTCTTGTTAATTTTTTGATAGCCGCCGGAGTAACTTCGTACAAAGTGGAGCAGTTCCCTAAATACTTGAAGGAGCCTAGAGGAGCGAATGTTTCCATGTTCTGCAGGTTCCCCATATCTCAAGGTCTTCCCGATGTTCGTTGGTGGAGACGCGGTGAGGAATCATTTCTGGAATCAGACAGCAGAAAGCGAGTTCATGCCAAAAAAGACGGTGGTTCGTTTGACGTCCTGAATGTGACTTTTACAGACTCCGAGATGTATTATTGCAAAGTTAAGCATGAGAAAAACTTTACTGGAAATGGAACTGGCACTCAGCTCACTGTGCACGGTAGGTGTTCTTTTAAGTGGGAGGGTTACTGCTCTGTGCGATGCATGTCATCTGAGTTTTTTTTATCACTGGAGGAAAACCTGATGATACCGAATTCATTTTACACATCATCGGGTTTCATTCCATTGACCTCGGTGTATAACGGACATCTTAGATTTGAAATTAAGCAATGGACTAACATGAACAAAAAACAGAAAATGTCGGAAATATTCAGGAGGTCAGGGAGCCTCTGTGGAGAGAAGCAGAGTTAGCGTTTCATGTCGATAATCATAACCGATCCGAAAATTTAACTCCGTTTCTCTACACAGGTGTCGCCCATCCTGCTGAATATTTCCAGCATTTTCTTTTTGTATTTCAGGCTTCCAGCATCTGTAGTATTATGTGTTTGTGTTGCAATAGGATAAAATGGTTCCATCTCACCAAAATAACGGTGCCGCAGTGCAACAATGGAAGCGACGTTAACACCTCCTAGGTCAAGTAATTTATACAACATTAAAGATCGCTTAATTCACCTCAACAAGCAAGGAAAATCCCGGGTGTTTTAGGTAATACCCACAGATGGAACTACGAGAACAAACGACCAGCTTGTTGCAGGTTCCAGTTTCCAAATCCGCTCTGTCTCGAGTTAGATGATCGAAATCAATAAGGAGTCCTGTGCCTCACTGCCATGCATTGGGGCTGTACGAGCCTATCTTAACAATGACTGGGAATAGGCTGTAACTAACACCTAACCAAAGGTCAGAAGCCTCGGGTTCCTTTGCCAATCACTTTAAATCCCTGTCTTCTGGTTACCGATTTTTGTGTTACTGGGAACAGTTTCTATTTGATTACTTAATCAAAACTTTTCATAACTTTGAAAGTCGCTATCAAGCCTCCTCTTAACCTTCTCAGCTCTCAGGGGAATAACGTAGCTTCTCCACTCTCTCCACGTAATCTAGTCTCTTAAACCTGGTAAATCTCCAGCAGATCATTTCTGCACCCTCTCTAAGTGTCTTCATTATAAACTTACCACAGCGATGAATATTTCGCAATCCAGCTACCTTTTCCTGTCTACCGCTCGAAATTGCCGACCTAACATTTTATATACTGGATTGGCTGAAATTTGAGATGACTAGATTTTTGCTAGGTATAGGTACCAAGGAAATATAATTAAGTCAGACAAATGGTTTTGAAGTAGAGATCAACCATAATCTAAATGAACGGCAGGGCCAGTTGGGGGAGTTGAATGGACACCCTGTTGTTATGTCCACAGTTTATAATTCGTGTTTGTGTCAATTAATGACTTGATCGAAGTAACAAACGATTTCCACAAAGGAATACTGCAACCCCTTAAGAAGGGAGATGTCGATCTTGCCCCTCAATGTTGGATTCCATCCCCAAGTCCCAGAACTTGCAGGACAATTAAGATGCCCAATGCCTTTATTTGAATTTCTGGGCACAACAGTTGCACTCTCTCTGAGTCACTCACAACCGGTAAAATGTAGGCAGGAAAACACCTAATATTTCTATGAACATCTGGGCTCCTGTATTTGTAATTCTTAATTTCCATGTTCACTCTCCATTGCCAGGCGGAAGTTACAGCACGGGACCAAGAGAACACTGGCTTATTTCTCCCCAGCGGGGATTCTGTCGCCACTAATTTAATAATTTGCCATTGGTATAATAAAGGAAAAGAAAATGTAAGAAGGTTGACTTTAATAAAGAACAAAATAATGCAACCTTATAAGGGACTTTACTTCCAATTATCAGGTGATTTTAGATAGAGCGGACGGATGGATACAGCGGTTCACATCAAGAAATGGTAAATTTGGACTGTTCTAAATTGAACCTTCTCCAGACAAAATGTGTTCAATGAAGCTGTAGAATGGCAAATCTCTAGGAATTGTGTAAGACATGTACTCTGGGTTAGGATTTCCTATTCGGTTTCGGTCGTCCGTACGGCTTTTGTGATTATACAGCCATAAATAATTATCAAAATAAATTCTTTCGTGGAGATGCAAACACTCCAGCTCTCCACCCCCGTCTAGAGAAAGACCGTTTGGTGAAAAACGCACGATAAATTCGGACAGGAATCCCACTCGGGGTCTGTGCTGCAAGGCCTAATCCCGCTCTATGATCTGGCATTTCCATTCCGAGCAGTGACACTTGCTTCCTGGTTGTTAATCAGCCTGGAACATACTCCCTCTTTGTGGGTCGCTTGAAAAAACATCCGGCAAATTTGCTGTGCGCCGCATAACATTGTGTAAAATAAATGCAAACATAAAGGTAACCACGTGACAGCAAGGATCACTATTCTCACAGTATGAGGTTAAGAGCATAGCGAGAGTAGACAACTGAGAATGTGCTCCTCTAAATTCAAAAACAATATTTATTTCATGTTAAAGTACCTCCAACATCACTGAAAATCGTTCTTGTTGAAGGGATTTCAACGACTTCTCTGAAACTCGAGTGTAAACCGGTTGCCTTTTACCCGGAGGATTTAAGAGTTTCCTGGCACAGAGATGATGTGGAAATTCTGACCGGAATAGAAACTGTGAAAAACGAGACGGTGGATGGGCTCTACGAGGTCTCCAGTTCTTTGGAACAAGTACAGCCTGTCCGGAACAGAGTCGTTTATACCTGCCTAGTCGCTTCAGGTTCCTGCCAGTGTCAGCTACAACATCAGTCAAGGTAAGATTGGAAACATTTACAGCAGTGAGTGGGGAATGTGCTCCAATCTCTATTTACTTTTTTTTTATTCATTCATTGGATGTGGGTATCGCTGGCTAGAATTTATTGCCCATCAGAGGGGCACCCTTACCTGTTGTGGAGTTATAGTCCAGACAAGGTGAGGATGGCCGATAAAGGTGCATAGGTGAACCAGATCGATTTTTAGGACAACCGACAAAGGTTTCCCGATCCCAGATATTTATTGAATTCAAATTCGACCATCTGTCATGACGGGGATTCGAACCCAGGGCATTACCCGGAGTCTCTGTACTACTAGTCCAGCGGCAATGGTAATACGCCATTGTCTCCGGTAAATTTACTGGACGTGAAGCTGGACTGCTGTTCAAACTCGAGTATAAAGGGTAAACGTGGACTGTATTTACTTTCAATGTCACATTAATGGGAATAAAATAAAATAATCAAGATGGTTTGTAGCTGGAGGGGTGGAGAATATCTCCCTGAAGAGACCTGAAGGGTGTTGCTGTGTGAGAACTACTCAAAAGCTGAAAAGTCATTCCTCGTCACATTCTTACCAAATGAAACGAATTTACACGTAAAATGGATCGGCTCGAACAGGTTCAATTTTACATCATGTGCATGTAAATTCAATACATGGACATGGCATTTTCTTCTCTTCTCAGCTGTCTACATCCTAGATTCAGAAATTTCCCTAATCTCCGGCTGCCTGCCTTTTCTTCTTTAAGACTGTCCTTGAACCCTGTCTCAACCTATCCTAATGTCACTTTATGTGAGTCGGGATCCCGTTTTGTTTGATAACGCTCTGTGAAATATCTCAAGACTTGTTATTACTCTTAAAGTGCTATATAAGTGCAAATTTCACTTGGGATACTGTGTACAGTTTTTGTCTTCTTACTTAAGAAAGGATATAATTACCTTAGGAGCAGTTCAGAGAAGTTTTACTCGACCGGTTCCCGGGTTGAAGAGGTTACATTATGAGGAAAGGTTGGACAGGCTGGGCCTGTATCCATTGGCCTTTAATAGAATGAGAGGTGTTCTTATTGAAACATTTACGATCCTGGGGGAATTTGACAGGGCGGATGCTGAGAGGATGCTTCTACTTATGGGAGAGATTGGAATTGGGAGTCACAGTTTAAAAAGAATGGCTCTCTCATTTAAGTCGAGGAGAATTTTTTTTTCTCCTAAGTCTGTGGAACTCGCTTGCCCAGCGAACGATGGAGGCAGGGTCATTGAATATTTTTAAGGCTGAGTTAGATAGATTCTTGATTGACAAGGGAATCAAAAGCTATAGGAAACAGAGAGGAAAGTAGAGTTTAGGATACAATCAGATGAAGCAAGTGGTTGAGCTGACTCGAGGGGTTGAATAGCCTACTCCTGCTCCAAATTTGTATGTTCACATGCAATTTGTTCTTGTCATCTACTTAAGGTTGAAGTAGGTGTTCTATGGTAAGGCTGGTGTGATGTGTGTCTGAGCGAAAGAATGGACATTGCCACATTTTGCAACCGTTGCTCATCAGTCTGGTGCAGAGCGGCAAGGCAAAAGGCATGCAAGTCCCCTTACTCTTAACAAACAACAATCCTGTCCACAGAGAAGGTTCATGTGCTTGCATGTAATAAATTTGTTTCCTCCATAAATTGCATTACTAATGTGCAGTTGATATCGTTTGATAAACGTTATAATCCTTGTACAGCGAGTGCCCACAGAACTGAAAACAGTCGAGCTCCACTGACAGTCGGTGCTATTATCCTGAGAGAAACGTCTATAACTTGCCCTCCGTGCGTGATTCCCTGTGTATGAATCTCGTTCTGTTCTAACTTTCTTAGTTCAATCATTTGTTAATCCCTTAGATGCTGATCTTCCGCTCATTTTTGGATGTGCAGGCGGCATATTGGCAATTTTACTATTAATAATTATTTTGACGAGACTCAAATTGAAAGCATCAGCTGGTAAGAACATTTTTATTTATTTCGCTGCAAACTTCTACATTCCAAGGCCCACTTATACTGTTAAAAGACGCAAATGGCAAATTAATTGTGGGGGAATAAAGAGCAGTTTGCTCCGCATTTAAAGAATGAAGCTGATACTACAAGAGCATTATGTGATTGGCAGTTGAAATGACAATGTAAAGCGGATTTTTAAATGCAAATATTTAATCTTCTCATTATAATTATCCACTAATTTATACAGCAGGAATTGCTATGTTCTGATTTTTTTAAAATATTATCAGCGCGGGTCCAATTCTCAGAATGTAAACACTTTTTAAGTGGATTTCGACTTTCCTGCGGCAACGGAAAACGGGTGATTTCGAACTGATAACCTGTTTTACATCTCCCCCGGATTTTCTTTTCATTGTAATGTTGCGACTTCTTTCAGACTCTTTGGCGACTCTCTATCATATGTTTTACACCGTCGCACAAAAGCAAGGTCTACTCCATTGGCTACAACGCCACTGAGGCTAATGAGAAGGCAATGCACAGCACATTGCAGTTGATATTGCTGAATACCTTCAGGCATCATGGACCGGATTTTACACCGGCGGAATTTTATGGTCCAGCCGCAGTCAATGGATTTTTGAACGGCTCGCCACATTTTGCGGGCGGTATAATTTCCTTACTTTATACACAGCAAATATGTTTAGTATCGAAAGCATCATACTGGCTTTGCTGGTGCTGATTCTGTTGTTCTAGATGGATTTTTTCTATTTTAGACCTTAATAGAAATTCTGCAGAAGCAGCTCAGAGAGAAAAGCTGGTAAGGTTCTTATATTCCAAAACGGTGGCAGGGAGCGAGAAGGTGGTGAGTAGGAGGGAATAGCAAGAAATGTTATATACAGCCGAGAAGATATTAATTAGATTTCAAATAATCATAGTATGTTATAGCACGGTAGGAGGCTATAGTGCGCCCGTGCAGCCTCTTTGAAATAACTACCCAAATGGTTCCACTCCCACACACTTTACCTATACCTCTTTTTTTTTATTTTCAAACATTTCTCCCAATCCCTCTTTGAAAGTTTCATTTGAATCTTCTTCCGCCACCCTTTCAGTCAGTGCATTCCAGATGACAACATGAGCCTATGCAAAAATCCTCATCTTCCCCTCATTATTTTGCCAATTATCTTAAATCTATCTCCTTGAATATCGAAGAAAACAGCTTCGCCTAATTTACTCGAACGAAACCTCTCAGAATTTTGAGATTGAATCTCTCCTTAGCTTTCTCTGCTATAAGGGGAAAAAACATAGATTCTATAATCTCCCTAACATCACTGATATCCCTCATCCTTGGTGCTATTTCAGTAAATCTCCTCTCCAAGGCCTTGACATACCCCCGCCCCCACCCCCCTAAAGTGCAGAGACTGGAATGGTACAGGATACCCCGGGTGAGGCCTGGCCAGTGATTTCTGAATATTTAGCATTATTCATTGATTCTGCACTCTATTCCTTTATTTATAAGTCCGAGATAAAAAATTATCTTTACAGCAACGTGTACTTCTGACCACTCCCCGTTTCATAATTCAAATTATTTCTAAAATGGGGACTTTCCAGGTTCTCGGTTGCTTACTGTAGACATTATTAGCACCCGAAGACAGATCAGGAAGGTCCCAGGTCCTGTCTCGACGCCTGTTCAATTGGCTGACCCGGGCTCGGACACTGCTTCAGATGCCTAAATTGGCCTGAAATCTGCCGCATTTACTGTCCGCATTTTGCACTCTCAGACTCAGCTCCAACTGAGTCTGAGCAATAGAGACGGGCCCGCGGCTTTCAGTCTTTCATTTCTTATTTTTACAGGTTAGACAAGGGCCAAATAATGAAATTGTCGCCTAATCTAGTCGAAACTTGAGACACGACAATGGAACCTCCAGACGGAGACACGAGACAGGGCACACCGTCTATTTCCAGGTAAAAGCAAGGGACTGAAGTGAATAATATCCAACCTATCCCCGTACCATAAATGATCAACACTCTGTTAATATTAACAATATTAACAAACTGGACAGAATCTCACGGGGTTGTTCAGATTCCATGACACAAAATAAAACGAGAGCTCAAGAACAGTCATCTCTCTCCCACAGACCTGGTTGGAAACAACAATCAGGAGAGATGTAAATAGGGCTGCGGACTCTTATCATTGGTTTTACACAACAGCAGAGTCAAACTTATCCGCGTTTCTTTTGCGGGTCTGGCTGTGATAATAGGTGCCCTGAACTAAAAAAAAGTATTCACCAGATAAGTGTGACTAACGTCCATTTTACAGACAAAACATGGAACCGAGAACCGCCTGCCCTATACCACTGTCGAAGCTAGCGCGAAGAAAAATGCGAAACCCATGCAAAGGGAGAAGAGTCCGGCCTATTCCCAGATACAGCTCAGGCCGTTTATTCTAATACCGCCAATGTTATGTGATACCACACTGACCTGCAGGAAGTGGAAAGGTCCCAGGCTTAATCAATCAACTGTGGTGAGTCGGCTGATCTCAGCCAAGGTTCATCATATTTGTCTCATGTCCCAGAGATCAGGAGATCGGCAGGTTTGGGAAAAGGGGCCTGAAAAGTGTGACTTGGAGCCTTACCTCATGGGATAAGCTGTCGAGGTTCAGACAATTGGGCTTTGCAATATCAGCATTCCAAACATTCATAATAGACCAGTATGAAATTCATTTTGCTATTTTAATTGAAGTATTTACCTACTTCCTAAAATGAGCTGTATTAACAGAGGAACTCATTTTAAATGAAGGTTCAACAGGAATTCCAACAAGATTTAGGGGAGGGCTGCAGAGAGGGGAGACACCAGAGAACGAAAAAAATAACAAAATCCGGTTCCAATCAGAAGGTGGTAACTGAGAGGAAATTTCACTGCAGCCTTTTATAACCTCGGTTGTCTCAAACAATGAGTGAACAATGGATTAAGGAGTGATATTAAATTTGACTTTCACAGACTAAACAAAGAGGCGGAGATAACAAGCTCATTTACGCCGCTCTGCAGCTTGCTGATTCCAAGAAAATATCAAAATCTAAACAGAAAGACGAACGCGCCACATATGCAGAAGTAAACGTGTCAAAGAAAGAAGCTGAGAATCTAAATACCATCCGAAAATGGGAGATATTTATGCGTGCAGGGCCAGCGTATTTGATTATACATCATAAAATATGCATCTGTCATTGTTTAATTTATCACAGTCAGACAACGAAGTAACTATCTGGACATCACATGTGTGTGCTCGGAAACATAGACTGGCGGAATTGCTCGCCGGCCCATTACAGAACGAGTCCAATGTCGGGCGCTTTCCATGCCCTAGTTAAGGTTTACAAAACCAGTTCGAAGTTATCGGCAAGTTGAAAATCTACGTCGGTCCTCGTGTTCCGGATTGCAAATGTGCAGGATGCTTTTGTTGCGATGTTATCAACCAATGGTCACCAAAATTTTGTAATGTCACCTTCTGATAGTTGTTAAAATGTAACTTGCATGGTTTGTGAATACAAAGTTCCATGAAGTATAAAAAAGTGTCAATCTATTCAACTTAAAAAATGAATATTCATTTACATTGTTTAACGAATAACATTTGCCTTCTAGAATCCAAGATCGGCAGTTTCTGCTTGAGTCGACAGCAATCATTCGTTATAAATACTATCTGGATTGTGGCCTTTTCGGTCACAGGATAGAGGTGAGGGAGCAAAGCCACTGCACTCATAACTCAACAAAATACACCGAAATTATTCTCGGCCCCAATTTTCAAGTAGCCCATATCCAATAGAGAGACAGACAAACTAACAAGCGCAGAGGCACAAATAAGTCCCACTCTTAAGGAGGAAGCATCACTAAAATACACCAGAGGCTAATCCAATATGTCACTATCAACAGAATTTACTGTAATGTTGTATTAAAAATCAAAATAGGTAATGAAATATGCGGCCCACGTTTATATCAAACCTTTACTACAGGACGTGGAATGACTTGGAGATAACAGAACAGGCACTGTCTACTTAAACATAGAAGCAATTTATTTCTTACCACTCCAAGGGAAGCATAACTTCGTTAGAGGCGAATCATGGAGACTCAATAGGGTCAAGGAGACAGCACAGCTAACATGGACTCTGGTTGATGTCCATCTGCCTGTGGTCCAGAGTTGTGCAGTTTTCATTGTAGTGTTTGTAATATGTGCCAGTTGGCTGAGTCCAACAAGGTTAAGGCATCAGCTGCAGAGAGTAAGGGGCACCAAAGCAAAACGGGACACAGTGTGAAGGTACACCCATGTTTCCGGAGTTGTAAATCATTGTATTTCTAGGTTATAACTATATGTCTAGAAAGAGACTTCTGGAACAAAAATGGGTCAAGGGGACATAAGACTCAAGACCTGTGCCCAGGTTCAAATTCCCTACGAAAAGTAGAGCAATCCGGGGAGAGGCTCGCCAACAAATGTGTACTTCTGCTCAAGAACACGTTTGGACGAAAATGTTCAAATTTCTTTTATAAATAGGATATCAAGTCTGGCAAACATTTACATTAATTTGTCAGCTGGTTGAGTACTAATACCAATAGAACATGGAGCTCTGATGTGGAGTTTAAGCACAAGGCTACCGAGCATTTTGGGACTAATACATAATAAATGGGGGAAAACAACTGGTTTTGAAATTCCAGGCAGCTGCAACCATCAATTCCCTGCTACAAGGTTAGCATACCAGTTTGTCGGGATAGTGGGGTTTGGGGGTCGGGTCGGGGTGGCAACAGGAAAAAGAGGGTGCATTCAGCCGTTTATGAATTATTTTGAGCTGTCGACGTTACGAGAAACCACTGATGTGCCCCTGCACTCCACTAGACTCATAGTTAAGCCATGTGCTTTGCACAACTTTTGCAATACAAGTTCCTTTTTTCATCACTCCCACTTGTGACAGACCCATTCTAACACTGCCACTGCACTGTCTTTACACTGCTCTCTCCGGAGACCAACTAGCTTTCGAACGCAAAACATTTTACAGCATAATTGCATGCACTATTTTCAATGTAAGTCGGCCCAGTTATGAATAATGCATGCCGACTACAACGCTAGTGATATGGCTTCTAAACAGTCCCCAGCATCTGCCAGAAGTAATGATCTAACACATCCTACTGGCAAAATGAAGTGCAAACCACATCAAAAGGGCCAGATGCCTAAATTTCTAAGTACAGACAATGGAGCAAGGCCTTAAAAATCATTTTTGAGAATGGGCAAAGCCATATTTGTCACCAAGATGCTCATAGCGCACATTCGCCTTGAATTGCTGCAGTCCATGATGTTTCGAACAGTCTAAGGTTTTACTCGTCACACGTCTCTTGCTAAGAATGAATTCAATTAATTTTCAATGCAACTGAGCTTGTGTGAAATACATTTCTGCTGGACCATGGACCCTCCACCAACTACAGACACAAATAAACGGAGATCTGCAACTGGTTCATTATTTTTCATGATCAAGATTTTCAAATCCAGCCTAATGCTCCTCGCTTTAGTCCAGTTATGTGGAAAATTGTCCGAAAATGAATTAACAAAGGGCAGGAAAGATCCAACCCAGCTAATAAGCACCCCGTCAAATTTTTCTCAGTTATCCGCAAAATGGCGGAAAGTATCATTGACAGTGCTGCAAAGTGGCACTGACATATCCATAACCTGCTCATTGATGCTCAGTTTGGGTTCTGCCAGGGCTTCTCAGCTCCTAACCTCACTACAGCTTTAGTTCAAACATAGATGAAATAGCTGAACTCAAGAGGCATGATGAGAATTGCATTGACACCAAGGCAGCTTCGCCGATTGTAGCATCAAGGAGCCCTAGCAACATTGAAGTCAATGGGAATCATGGGGAGAACTCTCCGCTGGTTGAAGTCACACCTAGTACAAAGATATCATATCAGCCCCAGGGCATCGCTGTTGGAGTTCCTCAGGGCAGTGTCCTAGAACCAACCATCTTCAGCTGCTTCGTCAATACCTGTTATTCCTTCATAACTCGGAAGTGGCGAGACTTGCTGATGATCGGACAATGTTCAATGCCATTCATCACATTGTAAATATTGTAGTAGTCTGTATCCATATGCGGAAGACCTGGAAAATATTCAGGTTTGCATTGATATGTGGCAAGTAACATTTACAGCACACAAGTGCCAGGCAACGTACATGTCCAACAAGAGAGAATCTGACCATCTCCCCCTGGCGTTTAACGGCATTCCCATCGCTGAATCCCCCACCATCAACATTGTGGGGTGTATTATTGACCAGAAAACATCATTGGGCCAGTCACATAAATACTATGGCTACGAAAGCTGGACAGATACTAGAAATTCTGTGGTGAGTAACTCAACTTCTGGCTCACCAAAGCTTTCCCCCCCACACACCCTTCATCTACCGCACCCCCACCACCAACACCACCCCACCCCCCTCCCCCACCCCCAACCATCTGCCAGGAGTGTGATGGAATACTCTGAACTAGCCTGGATGAATGCTGTTTCAGCAACACTCAAGAATCCCAACACCATCTGGGACAAAGCAGCCCACTTCATCAATGCCCTATCCACCACCTTAAACTTCATTCCCTCCACCATCAAAGCAGAGTGTAATATGCATTGTAGCAACTCACCAAGACCCCTTCAATACCTTCCAAACTTGTGATCTCTACCATTAGAAGGGCAAGGGCAGCAAACACATGGAAAACTACCAGCTGCAAGTTTCTTTCCAACACACACCAATCTGACTTGAAAATATATCACCATTCCTTCACTATTGCCGGATTAAAACCCTGGATCTCCCTTTCTAACAGAACTGTTGGTGCACCTACACCACATGGACTGAAGCGGTTCAAGAAGGTGTCTCACCACCACCTTCTCAAGGCCAAGTAGGAATGAGCAACCAATGCTAGCCTTGCCCATGAAATCATGAAAAACACTTTTTTTTTATCATTGTATCGTTAACAACTTCCACACATGATTTTTGAATGCATATCAGCACAAGTTAATAAAGGTTTGCCTACAGCCTTATGGCTGCCCACAATCTGACATTTACTGTAGTACTCACTGAACATTCAATTTCCTGCAAATTTAAATTACATCCACACAATTAAGGTTAAAATTACTTCCACATTTAAATTAAACGCAGCACATACTGCAGCAAAATGGATAAGCCCATAAATCACTAGAAAATAAGCAGCAGTCAGATAATTTGTACAACTCAACTGTCAGACGGGCTCACAGTGTGGCGCATTTGTGTGTACTGGAAGCGATATATATCAATACAAAGGACCCTTTCTTTGCAGACAGAAAGAACATATACACACTTTGCGCCTGTTTCAGCTAAACAAAATGAAAGACAGCCATTCGCTGACTCACTGCTCAGGGAAATGCCTTGATCAATCAGGGTCAAGTTGCCTGGTTTAAATTACAAACAATGTTTGGCAATTAACTGTCAGTCACCATCAGTGGTGCATTCCCCATGGCAACACCACTTGCCAACCAATCAGCACTCTCTTCATATACAGTATAAATTGCCTTCACCTTACATTGGTTCTCCTGCGAGTGTCCTAATGAGTGCAAGACAAAAAGTTTAGACATGTCTTTTTTTCAGCAATCCTCAAGTTCTCCACTACCAAATGACTACAAGCAGTCTCGTTCCTTCAGGTATTGAATTAAAAATTAAAAGTCAGCTTTTAAATTAATTTTCGTTTCTAATCTTTCTTTCCCTTTCCGATTTTATGTTGAATTCGTCCATTCTAATTCTACATCTTTTTCAGTCCTTCATCTATTTCTAAATCCTTACATCTCATACATGTTTCCCTGTTGTTAACCAAAGTCTGAGAAACCCTGTTACCCTCGTTCTGTTATCAGTTTGCAACTACAGCAATTTACAAAGGAAATATTTTCACCTGAAGCATGCAGGAAAACATCTAACCAGAAAGCACATCAGAAGAAGCCTTACTTTTGCAAATTTCCACCCATTGTGTTGGAAAACTAGAACATAACAGGAGAAGAACGCCATCTGGTACCTCGTTCCTGATCCACCTTTCAATAAGACCATGGCTGATCTGTTCTTGGCCTCAATTCCGCTTTCCTACCTGCCCCTCCCCCACCACCGCCCATATTAACCTTGACTCATTGGGAAATGAAAACTCTGTCTCACTCAGCCTTCAATTAATTCTATGACCCATCCTCCACTGCACTCTGCGGAGACAATTCCAAAAACTAATGACCATCTGAGAATAGAAATATTTATTCATCTCTGTCTTAAATGGGACACTCCTTATTTGCAAACAGTGTACCTCGTTCTCGATTCCCCCACATCCTCTCAGTGTTTACCTTCTCAAACTCCCTCAGAAACATAGATGTTTCAATAAGATTACATCTCATTCTTCTCAGCTCCAATGAGTATAGCCCAGCTGGCTCAAACTTTCATCCTAAAACAAACACTTCACACCAAGAATCAAACCGGTGAGCCGTCTTCAAACTGTCAGCAGTGCAAGTATGTCCCTCTTTAAATAAGGAGGCCAAAACTGTACACTATAGTGTTCTCTCACCAATGCCCTTGCAGTTGTAGCAAGGCATCCATACTTTTTAATAAACCCCCTTGCAATAAAGGTCAACATTCATAAGTACTTCTTGTACCTGCATGTTGACATTTTTTTATTCATGTTCAAGGGCACCCTGATTCCTCTGTACCACCGTGTTCCATAATCTGTGTCCATTTAATTAATAGCTGCTTTTCTATCCTTTCTATCAAAGTGGATAACCTCACATTTTCCCGCAATGTATTCCATTTTCCAAATATTAACCCACTCGTCCAACCTATCTACATTCCTTTGCAGACTCTGCTTGTGTCCTCTACAAAATTGCTTTGTTATCTATCTTTATTCCATCAGCAAATCTGGCTACAATATACCCTGTGCTTTCGCCCAAGTCAACATAGATTGCAAATATTTCGAGCCCTAGCATTGATCTTTGTGGCACAAGATTAGTTAGTTTTCCAGGTAGAAAATTACCAATTTATTCAGACAGTCTGCCCCCTGTTAGTTAGCCAATCCTCTATCCACGTTAGTGTATTAACCTCAACACTGTGCCGTAACTTTTGATGTGGGAACTTATCGAATGGCTTTTGGAAATCTAAACAGATTCGATCAATTAGTTCCCATTTATCGACTTGTTACGCCCTCAAGAACTCTAGCACATTTATCAAATATGATCTCCCTTTCCTAAAACCATGTTGCATCTGTTTGATTGTATTGTGAGTTTCTGAATGCTCTGCTACTACTTCCTTAATAATGGACCCAGCATTATTCCGAAGACAGATGATAGGCTAATTGGTCTATAGATTCCTGCTACCTACCTCAATCTTTTATTGAATGTGGGCATAAAACTTGCAGTTTCCAATCAAATGGGACTTGTGCAGAAATTCAGGAATTATAGAATGTTATACGCAATGTTTCAACTATCGCCACAGCTACACCACTTAGTACCCAAACGATGGCTAATGATCAGGTCCCGGATCTTTATAGCCCCATCAATTCTCTAGTGTTAGTGATTATATTGATTTCCTCCTTCCCTTTTGCGCCTCAATTTTCTTATAATACTGGGATGTTTTTATTGTCATCTATTGTGTGCAGCAAGACCTGGACAACATTCAGCCATGGGCTAATAAGAAGCAGGCAACATGTGTGCCACAAAAGTGCAAGATAATGACCATCTCCAACAAGTGAGAATCCTATAATCTCCCCTTGACATTGAAAGATATTACCATACTGGTTGACATACTTTCAACATTGTCAGCGTTTCCATTGACCAGGATCTGAACTGGACCAGCTATATAAATATTATGGCTGCAAGAGCAGTCAGAGACAGGGAATTCAGTGGTGAGTAACTCACCTCTTGAATTCCCAAAGCCTGTCCACCATCTACAAGGTACAAGTCCGGAATGTGACGGAATACTCCCCAGTTGCCTGAATGAGAGCAGCTCCATCAACAATCAAAAAGCTCAACACCATCCAAAACAAAGCAGCCCATTTGATTAGTACCCCATTTACCACCTCCAATCTACACTCCTTCCACCACTAATGCACTGAGGCAGTCGTGTGTACCATCTACAACATGCATTATAGCAGCTCACCAAAGCTCCTTGGACAGCATCTTCCAAACCTTTGAACTCCACCACCTAGAAGGACAAGGGCAGCGGATGCATGGGAGCACCATCACCTGGACATACCCATCCAAGCTACTAGCCGTCCTGACTTGGAAATATATTGCCATTCCTTCATGTCACTGGGTCAAAATCCCGTAACTCCCTCCCAAACAGCACTATGGGTATACCTACACCACATGGACTGTTGCAGTTCAAGAAGGCAGCTCAGCACTACATTCCCAAGGGCAATTAGGGATGGGCAACAAAAATGTTGGACTAGTCAGCTATGCCTACATCCCATGAAAGAATATAAAAAAGGAAATAAGTACAAGGCACATGTTCAATGTCTCTGCCATTTCCTTGTTACCAATGATTAGTTCTGCAGTCTTATTCTCAAAAGGACCAAAGTATATTTTAGCTATTCTCTTCTTTTTTATATAAAATCTCTTAATGTCTGTTTTTATATTGCTTGCAAGCTTTCTACCATATTTTAATTCTCTGTCTTTTTTATTCATCCTTTGCTGTTTTCTACAGTTTTCACGATCTGCTAGCCTCACAATCAATCTAATAATCCTCACGGCATTTTATGCCTTTTCGTTCAATTTAATACCATCATTACTTTCCTTTATTAGACACAGATGATTCATGCTCCTCTGAGAGTCGTTATTCCTCAAAGCAATGTGTACATTTGTTGAGAGTTATGAAATATCTCCTCAAACGTATGTCATTGCTTACCTACCATCTAAGCTTTTAACCTATTTACCGAGCCCACTTTAGCTAACTCATCTTCATACCTTCATCCTTGTTTTTATTGCAGCTTAAGACAGTAGTTTCAGACACAAACTGCACACTCTCAAACTGAATTCGAAATTCTACATGTAGGGTCACCCTTCCCTAGAATACTTTATGATGATGTATTTAATGAATTCTGCCTCATTGTGCTTTAACAGATCTAATACAAATTGTCCCAGGGTTGGTTCCACAATGTATTGTTCTTGGAATCTGTCCAAAATGAACTCGACCCGAAGGCTGCCATTGCCAATTTGATTTGTCCAAACCGGAAGATAACTAAAATCTCCCGTGACCATTGCAGTATCTTTCTTACAAGCTCCAACAAATTTTTGATGTTTACTCTGTCCTACAGTGTAGTTACTTTTAGGAGGCTTATGAACTATTTCCACTGGTGACACTTTTCTCTTTCCTATTTCTTATCTCCACCTAAATGGATTCTATACGTTGATCTTCTTAGCCAAGAACATTTCTCACAACTGTGCTGATCTCATTCTTTATTAATAGAGCTACCCCACCTCACTTTCCTTTCTTCCTATCCTTTCAAAATGTAAAATGCCCTTGCATATTCAGTTTCTGGCCTTGGTCACCTTGCAACCACGTTTCTGTAATGGCTATCATATAATATCCATACCGTTTTATCTATGCCATCGATTCACCTATCTTGCCATCAATCCCGCATGCATTCACATAAAGAGCACTGAGAGCCATATCATAGAATGTTTACAGCACATAAAGAGGCCATTGGCCCGTAGTGTCCATGCCAGCTGTCTACAAGAACAACTCTCCTAGTCCCAGTCTCCTGTCTTTTCCCCATAGCCCTACATATGTATCTTCAGATAATTGCCCAATTCTCCTTTCAAATCGATGATTGAATCAGATTTTGTACTTAGAGCATTATGTTTGTACACTCTGACCCTTCATGTCACACTCCGGTTATCATTACCCTTATCGATACATTATGTTATTGCGTTGGCCTTTCAATTTAATTCACTAAATTTCCCCTCAGCTGAAGCATCCTTCTTCACGATTTAGTTTAAAGCTTTATTCAAACAGAAAATGTCTGGTTGATCTAAGTGGATATCTGAAATCAGAATATCTCTCTTCAGTTTTACATAATTCCTAGTAATGGTATCTCAAGGTGGAAATGGTAAGTGGCCCCTTTACAGGATCTGATGAAGGGAACTTTGATGGTTGGATCAAAGCCTTTAAAGAATGTTAATGCTTGTACCAGGTTCTGCTGTGATCCATCAGTCAAAATGACCAGATGATGAAAAATGCCAGAAGGAACTGTTCAAGGCATCAGTTACCAGAGTGCACAGACTTAATAGCTCACTTGCTTGTTGCTGAACCATTTAAATCATAGCTAGTTCACAGGATAAATAAGCTTGCAGGCAACAATGAGATAGCCTATGCTGACTTCGGTAAGAGCCTGGGAACCAGAGTTTTCATTCCAAGGGTGTCCGTAAAGACTGCAGCTGTGTACTGAGAAAATAAGTCTAAGCTGATTTACCTAAAGCAATTGTTACATTACAAGCTGCTCTACAGACAGTTTTTAAAAAAGGGCATTTTCACCTTTGGCCATACATAATTTTCCAGCCATGTTCCCCATTTAATAAGCCTCCGACAAACAATTTTTCCCTTTAAGAACTTTTACCCTTCGATTTTAGTGCATTCCATTCCAACGAAGACCCACCCACAAGGGACAACGACTCAGGGAGCACTTTTAAATGACAGCATGATGTGGATACCAGTAATCTGTAAGTGAAACAGGAAATGCTGTACAGGTTATGCAGCATTTTTTTATCTGTTCACGGGATATGGCAAGGGCAGCACTAATTATCCATCCCTAATTGCGCTTGAGAGGATGATGGTGAGCTGCTTCTTGAACCATTGAAATCTATTTGGTGCAGGTATACAAGCAGACTGGGAAGGCGTGGGATGTAGTGTGGTGGTGGTGGTGGTCGGGGGTGTTTGGTTGGGGCGAGTTCCAGGATTTGACCAGGAGCAGTGAAGGGATGGTGATATAGCCCCAGATCCAGGTGTGATTTAGAAAGAAATGTGCAGGTCTGACAATCTCATGCATTTATTGCCTTTGTCCTCGAGGTGGTCGAGGTGTGAGGTTAGGAATGAGTGGTACTTTCTAAGGAGCCTTGGTGAGTTGCTGCAGTGCATCGTGCAGACGCCATTGCCACTGTAGGCCAATGGTGGAGGAAGTGCATGTTTCAGGTGATGGAAGGGGTGCCAATCAAGCAGGCTGCTTTGTCCTGGATTGTGTCCAGCTTCTTGAGTGTGTTGAAGTCACTCTCATCCAGGAAAATGAAGAATAAGAACAATATTCCATCACACACTTGATTTGGACAGGATTTGGGGGTTAGGTGGTGTGTTACTTGGCACAGAATTCCCAGCCTCTGGCCTGCCCTTGTAGCCACGGTATTTATATGGCTGGTCCAATTAAGCTTCTGGGGTGGCGGTGTTGGATGGTGGAAGGTTTCAGCGCTGGAAATGCCTTTGAACATCAAGAATGATGGGTAGGTTCTCTCTTGTTGGAAATGGTCATTACCTGGCGCGAATTGCGGCGCGTATATCACTTGCCTCTTATTAACCAAAGCTTAAAGGTTTTCTAAGTCTCGCTGCATATGGACACTGATTGCTTCAGTGTCGGAGGGGAGTTGTAAATGGTGCAGAACACGATGCCAGCATCAGCAAAGCTCCCCACTTTACACGTGATGTCACTAACTTCTGACATATTTGTCGACTGAGCTTTTGTAAGCCGACACAATTTGAACAATCGACTGTCACTTGCTTACTTGTATTTATTCAACATGCATAGTCGGACATCCTTCTATGTTTACTGACCCTGGGGATTGCACACGCCGGTACAGACGTTTGCTTTAGTATTTACATTGTCCTTGTTTTGGGTGTTGGGGATTCCACAGTCGGACAAACACCCGCCACTCGAAGTTCCGTTCAAACAACAAACATCATCTGATGGGGCATCTTCCCGCTCTGCCCTCCATGTTCTAAAGATGTTCTGCGATTCCCCAGCGTGCTGATTCAGAAACTTGAATTGCGAAGCAATCATCTTGAAATCAAATGTCAATGTTAAAATATAGTTACTTTTAGAGGTGTGTAGCTGTTTTTTTTCTGAGAACGTCCTAGAAATAGCTCTCAGCATACCGCCATTTCGGTTATTATCAGCTGCAATAGAGAGTAACGCGATCATTCAGCAAGTTATCATTATGCGTAATGTCATCCAATACACTGGATTTGAATGGAGCGATGCCCTTAATGTAGGAAGAAAATAAGACGAGTCGAAGTAGCGAAAGGAAAAGAAAAATAACTTGAATTGAGGTAGCTCATTGTCTGAACGCTTGAGATCCCAGAGCGCGTTACAGCCAATTAAATCCTTTTGACGCCTTGTTGGTGTTGTAACGTAGAAGGGAAAGTAAAGTATCTCACAAATTGAACAACAGGTTAAGCAAGCCATTTTGCACTGCGACAATGCCTTGATGACGCGAGCGGTGTTCTCCAAGAATCGGATGCTGCTGTCGTTCCAAAAAGACATTCTGCCTACCACACAATCTAGCCATGTCATGTATGAATTTCAGCACTGGTATGATGCCAGGTACAAATGTCCTACATCCCAACAATTAGCTGATCGAATCATCCTCCAGCTGTTCTTAACAAGCAGAGTACAGGCCACGCTTGCAAAACCCAACACAGAACATTTACTGTTAGATGTAGTTTTGTGATTGGGCAACACTTGCTGAACAATATTGAGTCTGTTAATAGTTACACTAACAATTTAAGGCACTCAGTCGAACTGGTGAGGTGGCTCACTTACACTTGCTACAAGCAACCTGCATTCAAACACAGGAACCCATTCTCCAAAAAAGGAATATGCCTTGCCCCTTCTTTGAATTACGCAGAAACATGGAAAACCTATAATTCCCCCTTGATTCCTTCATGGCAGCATATCAGCAAATCTACGTTCACTTGTCAACCAATCGGCACCTTTTTTCCTGTAGTATAATTGTTCTGATCCATTAAAATGCGACATTCTGGCATTTGACCTCGAGTGCAAGACAAAGAACGTCGACAACATGTAACTCTTTTTAGTAAACTCGATATGTCTGACATAATCATTCATACTACATCTAAGTGCCCAGCCTTTTAATTATGGAAGCTACAGTTAAAATGGCGGCGCTTGCTACAGTAATCATGGGTGACTTTAATCTGCATATGTAATAGGCAAACAAATTTAGCAATAATACTGTGGTGAATGAATTCCTGGAGTGTATGTGAGATGTTGTTTAGGCTAGTATGTCGAGGAACGGACTAAGGAACAGGTTATCCTAGATTTTGTATTGTGTAATTAGAAGGGGTTAATTAAGAATCTTGTTGGTGCTGGGTCCTTTAGAGAACAGTGGCCATAACATGATTGGATTCATCATTAGGATGGAAAGTGAAGTAGTCCAATTTAGGGTTCCAAATATTAACAAAGGAAAGTACAAAGCTATGAGGCATGAGTTGGCCAAGATAGGTTAGGGAACGTCATTGAAAAGCATGACGGTGGATAGAAAATGGCTAAAATTTAAGAAACGAATGTATGCATTGCAACAGTTAAACATTCCTAACACAACTGGAAAAACTGGATAATATTAGATCTAAAGAGGAGTCAGATAAAGTTGCTAGAAAAACGGGTAAGCCTGGGGATTGTGAACAGTTTAGAATTCAGCTGAGGAGGACCAACAGTTTGAGGGAAAAAATACAGAATGAGATGAAACTTGCAAGGAACATTAAAGCAGGCTGTAAAAGCTCTACAATGATGTAAAGAGATAAAAGGTTAGTGAAGACAAATGTTGGTCCCTTACAATCCAAAGCGGGGGAATTCAAACAAGAAATATGGCAGGGAAATTTTAAAAACTGCTATAGTACTCATTTCACAGAGGAAGACACAAATAACTTTCTAGAAATACTAGGGAACCAAGGGCCCAGTGAGAAGGACGAACTGAAGGAAATTAGAATAAACAAAACAACAGTGCTGGAGAAATTAATGGAACTGAAAGCCAATAAATCTCCTGGGCCCTATAATCTACACGCCAGGGTTCTAAAGGAGCTGACCATGGAAATAGCACTGAAGAAGGGTCATACAGACACTAAACGTTACCTCTGTTCCTGTCTCCACCGATGCTGTTAAGCCTGCTCACTTTCTCCGCTATTTTCTGTTTTTATTTCAAATAGTGGATGCATTGATTGTCATCTTCCAAAATTCTGTAGATGCTAGAACAGTGCTGGCAGATTGGAAGGTGGAAAATGTAACCCCACTATTTAATAAATGAGGGAGGGAGAAAAGTGCAAATTACAGACCGATTAGCCTAACATCAACTGTAGGGAAAATGTTAGAGTCTGTTATAAAGATGTGATAACAGGATACTTAGAAAATATCAACGGAATTAGACAAAGTCAGTATGGATTTATGAAAGGGAAATCATGTTTGACAAACCTACTGGAGTTCTTAGAGAATGTAACTAGCAGAATAGATAAATGAAAACCCATTGATGTAGTGTATTTGGATTTCCTGACAGCTTTTGATAAAGTCCCACATAAGAGGTTAGTGTGTGAAATTAAAGCACATGGGATTGTGGGTAATGTATCGACATGGATTGAGAATTAGTTAGCAGACAGGGAGCAGAGAATGGGAATAAATATATATTCCTGGAGTAGCAGATGATGACTAATGGAGTACCGCAGGGGTCAGTGCTTGGGCCCCACCTATTCACAATATATATCTATGAATTGGATGAGGGAACCAAATCTAATATTTCCAAGTTTGATGACGACCTGAAAATACTTGGAATGTGAATGTTGAGGACGTTGTTAAGAGGCTTCAAGGCAATTTAGATAGGTTGAGTGTGCGTGCAAATACATGGCAGATGTTGTATAACATGGATAAGTGTGAGGTTATCCGCTTTGGTAGGAAAAGTAGAATGGCAGAGTATTGTTTAAATGGTTGCAGATTGGGAAATTTTGATGTACAAAAGGACCTCGGTGCCCTTGTACACCAATCACTGAAAGCAAGCATGCAAGTGCAGCAAACAGTTAAAATGGCAAATAGTATGCTGGCTTTCATTGTGAGAGGAATTGACTACAGGGGGAAAGATGTCCTCCTGCAGTTCCACAGGGCCTAGGTGAGACCACGCCTGTAGTATTGCGTACAGATTTAGTCTCCTTACCTAAGAAAGGATATACTTGACATAGACAGAGTGCAGCAAAGGTTCACCAGACTGATTCCTGGGATGGCAGGATTGTTGTGTGAGGAGAGACTGGGTCGCTAGCCCTGTGGACACTGCAGTTTGGAAGAATGAGAGGGCATCTCATAGAATTCTGACAGGGATGGACAGACTAGATGCAGAGATGATGTTTCCTCCAGCTGGGAGGTCTGCAACAAGGGACCACAGTCTCAGGATACACGGTGGACCACTTAGGACTGAGATGAGGAGAAACTCAGAGGGTGATGAACCTGTGGGATTCTCCATCACAAAAGTATGTGGTGGCCAAGTCACTGAATGTATTTATGAAAGAAATGGATCCCTGGACTCTAAAGACGTCAAGGGGCATGGGCAGAGCACAGGAGTATGGCATTGAGATAGTGGATCAGCCATGATCATGCTGAATTTTCAGAGCAGGCTTGAAGGGATGAATGACGTACTCGTGCTCCTAGTTTCTATGTTTCGAACTCTTAATAACTTATTAACCCGTTATATTTCTCTTCAGCTAGCTGTTCCCCAGAACTCTCCCACTCAACATCTCTCTCGTCCTTTCCACTTATCACCTCTCCCAACCTTCTCATTCGTCGAGTTTCCTGCCCACCACTTCCCTCTCCCAAGCTTTACGCTCACCGCTTCCCTCCCTTCACCCTTCCAGTAGCTGCTTCTCTCTTACCAATCTGTGGGTCATCGCTTCCCTCCCCTGAATCTCCCAGTCACCACTTGCCACCATCCACCCTCCCCACCCCAGCTCCTTCCCTCCCACTCACTGCCCTCTTCACTCCTTCGCTCATTCCTCTCTTGTTACCCCTCTTCTGAGCCTCAGTCACTGCGACGGCTTGGTAGAGGGGAGACCAGCAAGGCGACGGGTGGAAAAGAGCAAGGATTCAGGAGAGGGAAGCAATGAGTGGGAGGGAGCAGGAGGGTCGGGATAGGGCTGGCGATTGGGAGGGTCAGAATAGAGAAGTGGAGAGTGGGAAGGTCCGGAGAGGGAAGAGGCAAGCAAAGCAGAGCTGTGTTTAATAAAGACTGAGCATGCACAGAAATTGTATTAGAACAAATATGGAGACAGCGTGATTCAGGGAACTTCCCTAATTTACAAATTACACACAAATGAAAATGCTCTATTAGAACACAATTTAAATGGAGATACTCGATTTGCTTCAACCCTCCATCAGGTGGAACTTGCAACCTGATCGCAAGTTCCACATTTTTCCCACACTTTGGATAAAGAAGTTTCTTTTGAATTCCCTATTAGATTTCTTGCTGACTCTTATATTGATGGCCCCAAGTTATGTTCTTCCCCACAAGAGGCAACAAACACCTCAAAACCTTTCAGAATTTTAAACACACCTCAGTCTTCTTTTTTCCAAGGGAAGAGACCCAGCCTATTAATCCTTCCCTGCTATACATACCCACGTATTTCTGCTGTCAATCTTGTAAGTGTTCTCAGACCCTCACCAGTGCCTCTGTATCTTTTTATTAATATGGTAGCAAGAACTGCATTCAATACTCTAAGTGGTCTAACCAGGCTTCCAAAGAAGTTCAGCCCAACTTCCCTACTCTTCAACTCTATTCCACTAGAATGAAAACCTAGAGCTTGTTTTTCAGGAAAAAAGGCTGCACTCAGGTGTCCAACACTCCATAAATAGTGGGGGTGCAACGGAAAGGGTGAATGGCCTCCCAAGTGCTATTGCTGGCGACTTTAGAGAAACAATGCTTGTACCATTTGTCTTAATGCCTGCCCAGCATCCTGGTTGTTCGCAGTCAATTCACATTGACTGGGCTATTCGGAAACACTGCTTCGTTGTGTCATGAAAGTATAATAATTTCATAATATTTTTCTGGTTTATTGTGAAGTAGCTTTATAGGGTTAAGTAGAGTTGGGTCTGTCTGAGTGTGACTTAATTACATTTGGAGTCAAGTAGACTGCCAGCTTTAACTTATCAAAAAAGGTGAGGTGCTTGACATACCAATGAGTAAACAAGGGGTGAAGGGAATTTGCATTTCTGATAAATAAAAGGATAATTGGATTTCAAAGGGATTTTAGTCTGTTTACAACTAGCCAGATAAGCACGGCTAAGCAATGTCTTTATTTTTCCCAAAGGTTACTGACAATATATAGTGACAATATGAACGTTTTCATATTATGAAGGAGGTACAGTTTCAAAGACGCATGGAGCAATAGAATTTATATATTAAAACTGAGAAACATATATAAAGGAGACTGAAAGGCTATGTGTCAGGAGAAGGCCATGTAAGATCTAACAGGAGTGTGTGAAGTAGCCTTAAAGAAGCCTCCAGCATTTGTGCATAAGTCTGCTCTCTACCAAAATGGAAGCCACAAAAAACATTTGAAATTCCATTATCCAGGGTATTGTGTTAACTTTCTGGATCTGTTTTAAATCTAAAATCTATTTTTGGACCGTTGCCTTAAAGGAGTGTAACTGGTGGTCAGGTTAATTAGGAATTTTAGGAGTTATTGTAGTAATAATTGTAGTATTATGTATGTGCTTGACATCTTTTAATTTGTTAATAAATATTTTTATTTTAATTATTTAAATCTCTAAAGGTCTTGGTGGACATATTACTTCTGAATGCATTGCACACACATCGCAATAAATACAAATTGCAAAATCGTTGTGATAGCACGAGCAAATTTCCCTATGGATTTGGTCCGCCTGGCAGACATCATCTGCCGCGTCATAACAATCGTCCGTTTTGAGGATGGCGATATTGTGACCAATGAAAATCACCTGGAAATTTCGTGCACCCTGAGAAAGCAACTGGGACAGAGGGGGTCGGCGGAGAGAGAGAGAGCAGTGCATTCGACGAGAGTTGGGGGAAGGAGTTAGAAAAATAGAGCCACAAAACTGGGAGGGAAGGCGAGTTCATGGCAGCCTGTGACGGGTGCGGATGGTTTGTTTTGGGGGTGTCAGGAAGCTTTGGCGCAACTTCCTGAGGACAAAGCCTTAATTTCATGAATTTGGGCCTCGACAGCGAAATGTGGGCGCCGGGGAATGGGGGGTGGTGGAGTCAGTGAATTAAATTAGATTTTTGTTTTACTTAATGTTCGTCATAAAATTAAACGAAAAGCTCAGAAGCTACTTACATCAATGATGTACTTGGGGTATCAGTGGTACTTGATGTTTCTATTTTTGGTAGACACCGTAGAAATACCATATAAGTAGCTTTCATTTAAACACGACTCACCATTAAGTATTTCCATTCTTTTTTCATTGGTTTATGAATTAAGTTACTCATCTCACTAAGAAAAAAGTAAAATATTTTATTATAGGCCTTTCAATAATAGGAAACTCGACTGATGTAAATACATTATTAACATTTGCAAGTAGTAGCCAAGTGTCACGTGATCAAAGGTAAGGCACAAGTTAAAAGCAAGATTCGGCGGATGCTGGAAATCTGAAATAAAAACAGAAAATGTTGGAAAAACTTAGCAGATATGACAGCATCTACATGACAGCATGGAAAACGAAACAGAGTTAATGTTCCGACTAGGCATGACTCTATAACTCTATTTGCTCTGATGAAGAGGCACACAGACTCTAAACGTTAACTCTTTTTCTCTCTCCTCAGGTGTTCTCAGGCCTGTTAAGTTTTACCAGCATTTCCTGTTTTTATTTGACTCTATAACTTGCTGCGTTACAGATCGGCCTTGATTTCACTGAATGTCAAAACGTGCTGGGAGAGCTCAAAAGCCCGACTGTTGTTCCAATGACTTTAAGCATTGTATGAGAGAGGTCACATGATGTATCTTCAGAAATACATCAAAACCGAGTTCTGAACCCTTCTGTGACTCATGATTTTTACTACAGATGCCGGGATCTCTTTAATTTACCTGAAACTTTTGATATTTAGCTTCATGTTTCCACCACTCAGAATTTTATTTTCATCAATCCAAATCTCCTGCCGATTGATCCGGAGCTGCGCCCCTGTTCCAGTAATGGCCATCACCAATTATTTTTCGAGTTATTTATTATAAACCGCTGCGGGATAACAGATTTTTAACTCTTTTGGAGTCAAACAATTAAATTAAATAACATATTTGTACATAGGTGCGAAACGCTAGCCAAATTTTGTATTCAGTAATGGAGGACAATTGAGATGGACAACTATTCTTCACTAATCAAGCAGCTACCACAAATTCGCTCCTTCAGAACATGCCGGAGCATGTTGGAATACTATCTGTTCTATTTCATTATGCTTTATCTCACAACAACAGCGAAATTGCATTCACTGTTATCAAACAACAGCAGTAAGCGCAGGTTAATTGTACGGCTAAGCTCACCGTGCCTCCAATTAATTCAGTTGTCCGCTCACTTAAATTTATGTTCACTAAAAACTTTCTAATCTTCCTGAAGATGAAACTGTGAGGAGAAACTGAGAGAATGACTCACATTTTACTGTTTGCAAAGAGAAAGCTGAATTCAATGAAAGTATTTTTGAAGGTGTCAGGAAAAATGAGGAGGCTGCTAAAAACAGCGGGGATACTTGATTTATTAATAGAGAAACAGGGTACAGTGACGAAATGATTCTAAATCTTTATAAAGCGCCAGTTCGGCCTCGGCTGGAATCTTTTCTTCAACCTGAAGGATGTCAGAGACTTGCTGGACCTGCTGATTTTTCCAACATATTCTGTCTTTATTTCAGGTCTTCAGTATCCCCAGTATTTTGCTTTCATTATTCGCGAATACTCCTTGTTGCATTTCAGGCCTGCTGTAATAATAACTGTAACATTGAAAGATATAGATATAGAATCAACATTTAATCTCTGGTATGGTGAAGGTAAAATTCACCTAACAGTTCTGGAATGTAAAAAGGGAGATGGGCAGGATTATTCATCGAAATTTCTATTCCAGTGAGCTCTATTGCTATTCCGGTGGGTAAGACTGGTTGTGGTCTCGATCGCAGTAGGCTCTAAATGCTCAGGAGTAAATATTTGCACTCACATTTTCCATGCTCCTACATGAAGTCGAATGCATTAGGTGAAGTACTGGAGGACTGCCTGCGCCTGCGGCTTGCATCTTTAGTTTTAGGATAGGGTGAAGTGTCAAACGTCGGTGTTGACAAAGAAGGTGATGGGAACGAAGTGTCCCGGGAGCGGCTGAGAAAGCATCACTCTTCAGGGGAGACCTTTTCAGCAGGCAGTTAGGAGGTGAAATTCAGCTTCCCAGACTCCACCACGGAAGAATAAACAGAACTGCTTTAGTCATGTGATCTCTCATGTCGTCGTCATAAGTTTCACATATTTACCTATTAAATCAAGTTCTTATACAAGCTATTGGAGATACCATTCTCACTTGCAGCAAGAAGGCAACTAACCTTTTTTTTTGTAACATGTCGATGGAAGTTACAGTTCAGTAAATGACTCTTCTGGGCATGGTTTGGCCAGGTACCTTTGGTTTATATGCTGCCGGCTTCAGAATCGCTAATCCTAACGTAATTGATTCTACAACTTGTACGCATTTTAAAATTCGACACTGTGCCACTCTAATTCGACTGCTGGTGTTTCATAATGAATCTTATATTTTACTTCTCTAGTTATTCTTCTTTATCTAATGCTTGCAGTGTTATTACCGTCTTGTTAATTTTTTGATAGCCGCCAGAGTAACTTCGAACAAAGTGGAATAGTTCCCGAAATATTTGAAGGTGCCCAGAGGTGCGAATATTTCCATGTTCTGCAGGCTCCTCATATCTCAAGGTCTTCCCGATGTTCGTTGGTGGAGACGCGGTGAGGAATCCTTTCTGGAACCAGTTAACAGAAAACGATTTGATGTTAAAAAAAAGAGCTAGTGGTTCGTTTGACGTCCTGAATGTGACCTTTACAGATTCCGGGATGTATTATTGCAAAGTTAAGCATGGGCAAAATGTTTATGGAAATGGGGCAGACACCCAGCTCACTGTGCACGGTAGGTGTTCTTGTAAGTGGGAGGGTTACAACTCTGTGCGAAACCTGTCATTTGAGCTTTTTTTATCACTGGAGGAAAACCTGGTGATACCGAATTCCTTTTATTCATCATCGGGTTTTCTTGCACTGACCTCGGTATACAACGGACATCGTAGATTTGAAATTAAACAATGGAATAATATGATCAAAACACAGAAAATGTCGGAAATATTCAGGAAGTCAGGGAGCCTCCGTGGAGAGAAGCAGAGTTAGCGTTTCATGTCGATAATCATAATCGATCCGAAAAATTAATTCCGTTTCTCTACACAGGTGCTGCCCATCCTGCTGAATATTTCCAGCATTTTCTGTTTGTATTTCAGGCTTCCAGTGTCTGTAGTATTTTGCGTTTAGGTTGCAAAAGGATAAAATGTTTCAATCTCAGCAAAATAACGGTGCCACAGTGCAACAATGGAAGCGACTTTAACCCCTATTAGGTCGTCATTTACACAACATTAAAGATCACTTAATTCACCTCAACAAGGAAGGAATATTCTCGGTGTGTTGGGTAATACCCGCAGATGGAACTACGAGGAGAAACTACCCTCATTGAGCTAATTGCAAAGAGAAAGGAGATGTCAATGATAGTAAGACTGGTTATTCATGATATTCAGCTTGCTGCAGGTTCCAGTTTACGAATCCGCTCTGTGTCGAGTTAGCTGATCGAAATCAAGAAGGACTCCTGTGCCTCACCACCATCCAATGCCATCCATTGGAGCTGTACGAGCCTACGGTAACAATAACAGGGAATGGGCTGTAACTGACATCGAATCAAAGGTCAGAAGCCTCGGGTTCCTTTGCCAATAAACTTAAATCCCTGTCTTCTGGTTACCGATTCTTGTCCTAACGGGAACAGTTTCTCCTTGTTTACTGAATCAGAATTGTTCATAACTTTGAAAGTCGCTATCAAGCCTCCTCTTAACCTTCTCAGCTCTCAGGGGAACAAGCGTAGCTTCTCCGCTCATTGCACATAATCCAGCCCCGTAACCCTGGTAAATCTCCAGCAAATCTTTTTTGCAACTTCTCTAAGTGTCTTCATTATAAATTTACCACAGCGACGAATATTTCGCAATCGAGGTACCTTTTTCTGCCTACTGCTCGAAATTGCCGATCTAACATTTTATATACTGGAATGACCGAAATTTGAAGTGACTAGATTTTTGCTAGGCATAGGTACCAAGGAAATATAATTAAGTCGGACAAATTGAGGTAGAGATCAACCATAATCTAAATGAATGGCAGGGGAAGTTGTGGAGGGGGGGCGGGGTGCTGAATGGACATCCTGTTCTTAAGTCCACAGTTTATACTTTGTGCTTGATCGAAATGCCAAACTATTTCCACAAAGGAATACGGCAATTCCGTAAGAGGGGAGATTTTGATCTTGCCCACAATGTTTGGTTCCACCCCAAGTCCCAGAACTTGCAGGACAATTAAGGAGCCCAATGCCCTTATTTGAATCTCTGGGGCACACCAATTCCACTCTCTCTGATGCACTCACAACTGGTAAAGTGGAGGCTGGAAACACAAAACATTTCTATAAACGTCTGGACTCCCGCATTTGTAATTCCTAATTTCCATCTTCACTCCCCATAGGCAGGCGGAAGTGAGTGCACGAGACCAAGGGAACACTGGCTTCTTTCTCCCCAGCGGGGATTCTGTCAACACTAATTCAATAATTTGCTATTGGTACAATAAAAGAAAAGAAAATGTGTAAGAATAATATAAGAAGATTGACTTTATTAAGAAAAAAAGAATGTAGCCTAATGCGGGACTTTACTTTCAATTATCAAGTGATTTTAGGTAGAGCGGGCAAATAGGTAGAAATGTTCACATCAAAAAATTGTAAATTTGGACTGTTATAAGCAGAATCTTCTCCAGACAAAATGCCTTCAATGAAGTTGTGGAATAGCAAAACCCAAGAATCACGTACGGCATGCATTCTGGGTTAGGATTTCCTGTTCGGTTTCGGTCATCTGTACGGATGTTGTGATCTATACAGCCATAAATAATTATCAGAATAAATTATTACTTGGAGAGCTAAACACTCCAGCTCTCCGTGCCCTTCTGGAGAAAGACACTTTGGTGAAAAGTGCACGATAAATTCGGCAGGAATCTCACTCGGGGTCTGTGCTGCAAACCTTAAAGCAGCCCTAGGATCTGGCATTTCCATTCCGAGCAGTGACAATTGCTTCCTGGTTGTGCCCCAGCCTGGGACATACTCCCTTACCTGGATCGATTGAAAGGACATCTGGCAAATTTTCTGTGCGCCGCATAACATTGTGTAAAATAAATGCAAACTCAAAGGGAAACACGAGACCGCAAGGATCACCCTTCTCACAGTATGAGGTTAAGAGCATTGCGAGGGTAGGCAACTGAAAATGTGCTCAATTCAAAAGCTATATTTCTTTCCTGTTAAAGTACCTCCAACACCACTGAAAATCGTTCCTGTTGAAGGGAACGACTTCTCTGAAACTCGAGTGTAAAACGGCTGCATTTTACCCGGAGGATTTAAGAGTTTCCTGGCAAAGGGATGGTGTGGAAATTCTGACCGGAACAGAAACTGAAAAACGAGACCGTAGATGGACTCTACGAGGTCTCCAGTTCTTTGGAAGAAGTACAGCCTGCCCGGAACAGAGTCGTTTATACCTGTCTGGTGTGTCACGTCTCTCTTGAGGTGTCCGCCAGTGTCAGCTACACCATCAACCAAGGTGAGATTGGAAACAGCAGCGAGTGGGGTATATGCTGCAATCTCTATTTACCTATTAGACATGTAGCCGGACTGCTGTTCAAACTCGAGTATACAGGGTGAAGGTGGAGAGTACTGTCACATTAAAATAGAAATAAAATGAAATAATCAAGACGGTTTTTAGCTGGAGGGGGGAGAATATCTCCCTGAAAAGATCTGAGGGCGTTGATGTGTGAACTGCTCAAAAACTGAAAGTTCATTCCTCGTCACATTTTTGTCAAATGAAACGAATTTAGGTTAAATGGATCGGTTTTAGCAGAGTCACTTCTATCTCCCGTATATTTAAATTTAATATATGAAAATATCATTGTGCGTATCAGTTTTCTCTGCACCTTGTTTTTAGCTGTTTCACCCATAGACTCAAAAATTCACGCGCTAAATATTTCCGCCTCTCCAACTCTCCTTTTCCACGCTCCCTGAGCTCTACCTCCACCTGTGCGAATATCACTTTATGCGTCTTGATTTTGTTTGATAACGCTGCTGTGAAGTGCGTTTAGGCGTTTTGCTACGTTAAATGCAAGGTATTCTTGTTACCTCCTGAAAGTTGCAAAGGTATCCTTTGGTAAGACTGTTTATCAGTGTTGAAGAGAGGAAGATTTTGTCACTCTTTGCAGCCGATGCGCATCTGTCTGGTGTAGCACAGAAAGGTAAAAAGTGTACGTGCCTTACTCTTAACAAACAACCCTCACGTCCAGAGAGAAGCTTCCTGCGTCTTTATCGATTTATTCCCTCCATAAATTGCGTTACTGGCTTCAGTTTATATTGTTTGGTACACATTATAATCCACGTGCGGCTACTGCCAATTTATGAAAGCCGTCGGTCCCCACTGAGATTAAGCGGTTACCCAAGAGACAGCTTTAGAGCTCGCCCTCCTGTGTCTGACACATAACTCCGTATATAAACCTCGCTGTGTTCGGCAAGTTCTTATTTCAATCTTTTGTTAATCATGTAGGTATTGGTGTCAGTTTACGATGTAAAATGGCTTGCTGACTCTTTGTCACATGTCTTACACTACCCCACACAAAGCAGTGTGCTCCATTGGGTGGAGAGACACGACGGAGCACTTCAATTTTCAAGGTTCCTTCCTTTACACAGAAAAAGCGTTTAGCTTCGAAGTCGGGTTATTGGTTTTGCTTGCACACTTATTCAGTTATTCAACGTGGATTTCTTCTCTTCCTTTAGGCGTTGAGAGAAATTTTTTGAAAGGTGATTAGAGTGAAGAGCCGATAGGGCGAAAATGTTCTTTATATTCCAAAAAGAGGGGTTCGCGGGTAACAGCAAGAAATATTGCAATCAGCCGGGAAGAGTTTAATTAAGTTTCATAGAATCATAGAAATGAAGTTATTATGCCTGTCCCGCTTCTGTGAAAAAACTATCCAATTAGCCCAATTCCCCATCTTTACCCATAACCCTTCATTTTTGTTTGTTCAAGAAAATCTCTAATTCGTTTTTTTAAAGTTTCCATTGAATCTGCTTCCTCCAACCTTTCAGGAAATGGGTTCCTGACCACAACAACCGGCTACACATAAAAAAATCTCATCTTGTCTTGATTATTTTGCCAATTATCTTAATTAGCCGTCCCTTGGATACCAACCCAAACACCACTGAAAACGCTTCCTACATATTTACTTTCCTCAAAACTTCTCACCATTTTGAACACGCCCATTATATTCCCTTTTATCTTTCTCTGCTCTGAGAACAATCAAAGGCTCTCTCGTCTCCCCAGCGTAACTGAAGTCCCTCATTCCTGGTACCATTCTAGCAAATATCCTTTGCAACAGCTCCCAAAAATGTTGTTCCCAGAATGGGACACAATGCAGCAATGAGGCTTAAGCAGTGATTTATAAAGTTACAGCATAAATTCATTCTTTTTGCACCCCATGCCCTTATTTAGAAGGCCAGAATAAATGTGTATTTATTGAAACATACACGACTGATGGATACTGTTTCAACAATTTCAACAATTCGAGGTTCTTAGATGCCCAGTTGCTTACTTGACACATTGTGTAGCATAATCACATGTGTAGCATAACTAGGAAGGTGCCTAGTCAAAAGTGTTGCAAAGAAAGAACATGGCAATAGTACAGGGTAAAGATATCGGTCATGATAGCTGATGTGACAGAACTTAAAGTCAATTGGGTGCACCAGCAAATAAGTTCAGAGTAGGGAAAATGGTAAAGGGACAGAAGCAAGCACTCTGTATCTGAATGCAGCCAGCAGTTCTAACAAGGTAGATCGTTTGATGCTACACATAGGTGAGAAAGCATGTTCTGAGCAAGTCACAAAGAGAATGCCAAGGGATATAGATAGGTTATGTGAATGAGCAAGAATTTGGCAGATGGAGTATGATGTGGGAAAAGGTGAAGTTATCTTCTTTGGAAGGAAGAGAAGAAAAGTAGAACATCATTTAAATGAAATGAAACTACAGAATACTGTGGTACAGAGGATTTAAGACAAAGGTGAGGAGGAATTTATTCTCTCAAAGGGTTATGAGGGATGGGGGGCTGGAAACAGGAAAGTGTTGTTGAGGCCAGAATCAGATCAGCCATGATCTCGTTGAATGGTCTACTCCTACTCCTGCCTCTTATGACCTTGTCATTAACCTTTGCAATTTTGTACCCAGAGAACAATGGAGGCTGGGTAATTGAATATATTCAATGCTGAATTATACAGATTTTCATCTACGCGAGTGCCAAGGGTGATTTATGGCGTGGGGTAGTTGTGGTGGGTCAGAAGGTGGAAGGCAAGAAAGACAGAACCAGAAACAACTTACCCTATGCCACTGTCCAAGCTAGCACCAGGAAAGAAAGATAAACCCCATTCTGCCAGAGTAGAACACGGTACAGCTGAATTAATTCATTGAAACCCTATCATTGTTAAGTGGTATGATGCTAATGTGTAGGAATTGGAAAGGTTCCAGTTTTAATAAACCAATTGGTTTTGTCGATTGATCTCAGCCAAGGTTCATCAGATTTGCCTCATGTCCGAGAACAGAAAGACTTGGGAGTATATGTGCATCAATCTTTGAAGGTAGCTGGGCAAGGTAAGTGGGTGGTTTGCAAAGCATGTGGGATCTTGGGCTTCATATATAGATACATTAAGTGCAAAAGCATGGAAGTCATGTTGAACCTTTATGAAGATTTACTTTGACCACATAATATTACATCCAGTTCTGGTCACAACACTGTAGGGTATGTGGGTCTTTCGGAGGCTGTAGAGATGATGTACCAGAATAGTTCCATGCATGGGAGATTTTGGGGGGAGATTTGATGAAGGTGTACAAGATTATAACAGCTTTAGAGAAGGTAGACAAAGAAAAACTGTTTCTATTAGCTTCTATTAGAGGTTTACAAGAATGTTGCCAGGGTTAGAAAAGTGTAGCTGCGAGGAGAGATTGGATAGGTTGGGGTTATTTTCCTTAGGAAAAAGAAAGCTGAAAGGTGACTCGATTGAGGTGTACAAAAATAAGAGGGGAATAGATAGAATGGATAGGATAAAATTGTTTCCCTTGCTGGAGAATTTTGAACCAGGGGACATAGATTCAGGATAAGTGGCAGAAGGTATAGGGGTACATGAGGAAGAACTTTTTTACACAGAGGATAGTGGGTGTCTGCAATCCGCTGCCCAAGTTGGTGGTTGAGGCAGAAACTCTAAACTCTTTTTAAAAGTATCTGGATCTGCACCTTAAGTGCTGTAAACTGCAGGGCGAAGGGCCGGGTGCAGGAAGGTGGGCTTAGAAAAGGGCATCTGGGTGTCCTCGGGCTGGCATGGACAGGATGGGCCGAATGGCCTCCTTCTGTGCTGTAACTTTTCTATGCTTCTATGGTTCTAGCTGATGGTACAGGGACAGAGTTAAGGACAAGAGACACAGGGGAAATCTGAGGGGAAACTTTTCAAACCGTGTGTAGTAATGACCCATAATTTGCTGCCCACCAGGGCGGTGGAAGCAGAGATCAATGATTTCAAAAGGAATCAGCATGGGCACTTCAAATTTACTTCCTTGCAGGTTTATAGTGATAGGAGTTGGGGAATGGAACTGTTGGAATTGCTCCGTGGAAAGCCTTTAGACTGGGTGGACTGTATACCCACCCTCTGAGCTTCCAGTGGACTCTGACTTTAAACTGAATTTGATAATTGATGAGAGAAAATTTCATTACAGCCTTTTTTTAAACCCTGATTGCCTCAAGCAACGAACTGATGATAAACTAACAGGTGACATTAAATATTACTTTCACAGATTAAAGAGGCAGGAATAGCAAGCTGATTTACGCCACTCTGCAGCTCACAGATTCCAATAAAACATCAAAATCTTGACAGGAAGATGAACATGTAGTGTACGCAAAAGTGAACATGACAAAGAAAAAGAGAAGCTGAGAATCGAAAAACAGTCCAATGATGAGCTTTTTATGCGTGTAGGCCCAGGGCATTCAATTCTTCTTAAGTGCTCTGCCCGAAGGCAGGTCCAAGCCACAGCACCTTGACCACCCAGCAAGGGTAGGGTAAGGATGCAGGTCCCATTTCCAATCCAACTGAAACACGGTTCTGCTGGCATCAGTCTGATCCACATCTGCTACCCAGACAACTGAGTCAACCAGCCTCCCCAAAACAGTTCGAGTTGCCGTAGGAACATACACATTCACATGCATGTTGTAGCATGGGTAGTGATGGTAGGATTCCAACTTCTTTCCATCACATAGATGGAAAAAAAGTGAGCATTTTGGTACTAATACAAATCAGTAGATTTCCCCGCACTGATGTTGAAATTCCACAGGGTTATCCTACTGAAACTTGAGCGGACCAGTATTTTCCTTTCTTTTGGTGGTGGGGGCGGGGTAGGTGATGGTGGGCGGACGATGTGGGGAACGCAACAGAGACACAGAGAAAGACAGAGAGACAGAAAAGTAATAAGAGAGAAAGAGAACAAGGGTGTAGGAACAAGAGAGAGAGAACGAGAGAAAGAAGCCATAAAGAAAAAGTGTAAGCAGTTGTTTATCATTTCCCTTGGGTTGTTGATGTTACAATAAAAGACCAGTGATAATTTCATCAAAGGCCAGTGGAACTGTATTTAAACCAAGTACTTTACGCTATTTAAACAGTACATGATTTTTTTCATCACTCCCTCTAGTGACAGACCCATTCACACCTTGCTACTTCACTTTCCTTATACATCTTTCTCCTGCCACCAAGCAACTTTAAGGCAACACACATGACTGTATAATTGTGTGCAGTATTTTTAGTACAGTTTGATCTTATTAGGAATTATACATGCCTTTGGCAATCCTAGTGACAGCACTTCTAAACTGTATCCAGCACCTGCCAGGGGTAATGTTCAGCATTCCATACTGCCAGTATGATGTGCAACACTACAACTATGTACAGTAGCAAACGGCCCAGATCTTTATAATCTCTAATGTTCACAACGTGGAGCATGATTCTACATTCTGGGAAGTGGATGGTACAGACAAGGCTATATTAGTCACCGAGAAGGTCACAGTGGGCCTTCTCCTTGAACTATGCATCAAACTCTTTAACTCACCACACGTCTCTTGCTAAGAAGGAATTCGATTCATTTCCTCCACAAAATCGATAACGAATGAATCATAGGCCCACCACGAATTGGAGACAGAAAACTTCTAGACCTGCACGTGTGCATTACAATTTTCTCATCCCAGGCTAATAGCTTCAGTCCAGTTCAAATTGACCTTTTCTTTCCTTTGCATCTTTAAACATTTCCTCTTCATTTTTTCGAAAACCTATAACACAAGTTCATGAAGATCTGTATCAGCCTTATGACTGCCTGCAATCAAACAGTTACTGCAATACTCACTTGATTCTGAACATTGTAATTTTCTGAAAATCAAAGTTACTTCACACACAACTTAAGTTCAGCAGGCACTGCAGCAAATTGCATAGGCCTATTAACCAGCAGCAGTCCGATCATTTACAAGCCTTAGTCACATGGGATGAGCAGAAAAAAATTGTGTGTGTGTATGTGTGTAAAACAGGCAAGAGATAAAATTCCAACCAACACTGTAAAGCCTCGAGTCCCACATCTGATCATAAATGAGAAGAAATTTATACGAGGCTGGTGTTGGACCAAAAAATTACTTCTCCAAAGACGAAAGGTAAACACTTCACATTTCTACCACAGTAACCAAAGCAGCAGAATCCATTCAGTGAATTGCCAATACAACTAGGTTTCGAGTGCGACATCCAATTACAAAATAGAAACAAAATGATCAGGATGAAAATAAAAATCGCATGTTTCACCAATTAAAAACTCAAAAAAAAAGTGATGTTATTCATTTAATAAAGTAGAAGATGCAAACAATTACGCATGAGCAAAAAGAAACATTTCATTTTTTTTAAAAAGCTGCAGTTAAGCTCCTTGTTTCTTATTGTCGAGTTAAACAGAGCACCAGCCAAGTCAGGACAAGTGCTGCAAAATGCCACAGGCTAGGGTAGAAGAACTGATTAAGTCCATGGTGAATGGAAGCCACGCTTGATGATATTCAGGGAAACTGGACTTACATGGCCATCATGATCTTGTGCCTGGGATATTCATAAATTTCATTTATAAATAAAATTAATCCGAGAAGCTTAAAAAGTTACCAGAGTTTTAGTCACCTTGAAAAATTTAAACATTAACTGCAATGAAAGAAATTATTTTCTTTTTTAAGTATGAACAATGCATTTAATTACAAGGGCATTGAGTCATGAAATACTTTTAGGAAAGCTGCGTCCGTTTCAGGCTTGAAGTTGCCCAATTGCATACAGTGAAGCAGCCTTGTGATGTACTAGTGCTCTGGAGTATAATTTAGCAAAATATCATGTTGGGTTAATTGCTTAACATACTTTGTTTTTACACATAACCAAACTACAAGTTTGTTATTAAACCTAAACTTTTCTACATCTGGCCTTCTAGTTACAATCTGGTCATCATTACCCATATTGCTACGCTTGGTCTTTCAAATTAATTTTCTAGATTTCTCCTCACCTGCAACATCTTTCTTCACTGTTTAGTTTAAAGCCCTACCTAAACTGGCGCAGTTTGTCGCACCAATGGACTAGAAGCCCAAGTTAACGCCAGAGGTTCACAAATCATAGAATCTTCACAGCGCAGAAGGAGGCCATTCAGCACATTAAGTCTGCACTGGCCTCTGAAAGAGCATTCTACCTAGTCCCACTCCCCTGCCTTATCCCTGTAACCTTGCATAATCTTTCTTTTCAGACAGCAATCCAGTTCCCTTTTGACTACCTCAATCGAACCTGCCTCCATCACAGTCTCAGGAAGTTCCTTCCAGATTCCAACCACCCTCACATCACCTTTACTCCATTTGCCAATTTATTGAATCTGTAACCTCTAGTTCTTGACGTTCTCTTGATTGGGAACAGTTTCTCACTATTTACCCCATCTATACCCTTCAGAATTGTGAATACCTTTATCAAGTCTCTTCTCAGCCTTCTTTTCTCCAAGGAAAGCAGTCCCAAGCTCTCCAACCTATCCTCATAGCAACAGTTCTTTATCTCTGGCATCATTGTTGTGAATCTCCTCTGTACTCTCTCCAATGCCTTCACATCCATCCTCAATTATGGCTCCAAAAACTGGATGCAGTGCTCCAGATGAGGCCTAACTATGTCCTTTTGAACTTCAAGGCTATCCTCATCACAGTTGATGTTTTCAATCTTGGTACAATTTGCTAATTTTGAAATCATGGCCTGAATATCACAGTCTAGGTCACTAATAAGATGACAGTCTAGGTCAACAAGAGCCAAGGGTCCCAACACTGTCCCCTGAGGAATCCACTACAAATATTCCTGCAATCAGAAAAGCAACCATTTATCACTTCTCTCTGTTTCCTGTCACCCAGCCAATTTCCTATCCAAGTACCAACTTTCCCTTTTATTCCATGAGCTAGAATTTTGGTCACAGGCCTGTTGTGTTGTGTATCAAATGTCTTTTTAAAATGCATATGCACCACATTAACAGCTTTGTCCCTATCAACCTATTCTGTTTCCTCGTTAAAACAACTCCAGCATGTTAGTTAAATATAATTTTCCCTTAATGAACCCTTGCTGGCTTTCCTTTATTGTCCTACACTTACTGAAAGGACTGTTGATTTTGGCCCAAACTACAGTTTCCTCAAATTTCCTTATCACTGAAGTCAAACTGAGTGGTCTGTAGTTGCCAGCTTTATCCTTACATCCCTTTTTGAACAAGGGTGTAATGTTCGCAATTCTCCAGTCCTCTGACACCACCCCTGTGTCTAAGGAAGGCTGGAAGATTATCACTAGTGCATCTGCAATTTCCACTCTCGCTTCCCTCTGTACCCTCGAATGCATCTCATCTGGTCAAGGATAGCCACTGTAATACCTTCTCCTCCTCAATTCTTCTAGTGTACCAGTTATCTCCTCTCTCACCTCGGCCTGGATAGCATCTTCTTCCTTTGTAAAGACAGGTGAAAAGTATTCATGTAATACCCTGCTATTTCTCCTGACTCCACATGCAAGTCCCCTTTTTATTCCTAATCACCCCCATCCTTTCTTTTACCACCCTTTTATTACTTATATGCTATGGAAGACATTAGGAATCCATTTTCGATTGGCTGCCTGTTTCTATTCATGCTATTTCCCTGCTTTTCTTATTAGTATTTTTCACTTCATCTTGCCGGTCTATATTTAGTCTGATTCTTCATTATATTTTCCAGCTGTCGTGCTTGCAGGCAGACCGAAGGTGTTCCACAAAGCGGTAACCCAGTCTTTGCTGGTCTCTCCAATGTAGAGGAGACCACACTGGGAGCAGCGAATGCTTTTGACCAAATTGAAGGAGGTGCAAGTGAAGCACTGCTTCACCTGAAAGGAGTGTTTGTCCTCACTTTTAACCCCACCAGCCTCCGAATTCAAAGGGTCATCCTCCGCCACCTCCGCCAACTCCAGCATGATGCCACTATAAAATAAATCTTCCATTCACAACCCTCTGTCGGTATTCCGTAGGGACCGCTCACTCCAGGATACCCTAGTCCACTCTTCCATCACCCACAATACCTCATCCCCCTCCCACAGCACCCTGCCATGCAATCACAGAAGGTGCAACACCTGCCCCTTTACTTCCTCGCTCGACTCTGCCCAAGGGCCAAAACACTCCTTTCAAGTGAAGCAGCGTTTGACTTGCACATCCTTCAATTTGATCTACTGTATTCGCTGCTCCCCATGCAGTCTCCCCTATATTGGTGAGGCCAAATGCTGACTGGGTGACAGCTTTGCAGAATGCCTTCAATCTGTACACAAGCATGACCCTGACCTTCCTGTCGCTTGCCATTTCAACACCTCATCTCATGCCCACATGCCTGTCGTTGGCCTGCTGCAATATTCCAGTGAAGCCATCGCAACATAGATGACTATGTAGTAAGTTTGCAGATGACACAAATATTGTCCAGGTGGTTAACAATGAGGTTGAGTGCCTTGGGATACAGGAAGATATAGACAGGATGGTCAAATGGGCAGATAAATGGCAGATGGAATTTAACCCTGAAAAGTGTGAGGTGATACATTTTAGAAGGAGTAATTTGACAAGGAGGTATTCAATGAACAGCATGGCACTACAAGTTCTGAGGAACAACGGGACCTTGGCATGTGTGCCCATAGATCTCTGAAGGCAGAACGACATGTTAGTGAGGTGGTGAAAAAGGCATATGGGACACTTGCCTTTATCAATCGAGGCATAGATTACAAAAGTAGGTCATTTGGAGTTGTATCGAACCTTAGTGAGGCCACAACTGGAATACTATGTGCAGTTCTGGTCGCCACATTGTAGGAAGGATGTGATTACACTGGAGGGGGTGCAGAGGAGATTCACCAGGAGGTTGCCTGGAATGTAACATTTAAGTTATGAAGAGAGGTTGGATCGACTTGGGTTGTTTTCATTGGAGCAGAGAGGACTGAGGGGCGACCTGATCGAGGTGTACAAGATAATGAGGCGCATGGACAGGGTGGATAAGGAGCAGCTGTTCCTCTTAGTTGAAGGGTCATTCACAAGGGGGCATAAGTTCAATGTGAGGGGTAGGGGGTTTAGGGGGATGTGAAGAAAAACGTTTTTACCCAGAGGGTGGTGACAGTCTGGAATTCACAGCCTGGAAGGGTGGTGGAGGCGGGTTACCTCACATCCTTTAAAAGTACCTGGATGAGCACTTGGCACGTCATAACATTCAAGTCTATGGGCCATGTGCTGCTAAATGGGGTTAGGTAGGTAGGTCAGTTGTTTTTCAAGTGTCGGTGCAGACTCGATGGGCCAAAGGGCCAGTTCTGCACTGTAATTCTGTGATTCTGAAGGAACAGCATATCATCTGCCAATTAGGACTTTACAGCCTTCCAGGCTTAACATTGAGTTCAACAAGTTCAGACCATGAACTCTCTCTGCTGCATCCTCAACCCCATCCCCACCCCCACCACACCCCCCGCCCCCCGCCTTTTAATTGCCTTCTTTACTATTTATTTTCATTTTCTAATTTTTTATTTCTATCAATTTTTAAATTTTGTTTTTATCCACTCACTTTTATTTTTATTTATTTTCATCTTTATTCATTGTTTTATCCTATTTTCAATTGATTTCCCCTAACTGTCCCCTCCCCTCACTCCATCCCCACAAGGGCCATCTGAAACTTGTTCATGTTGTTCTTTCCAAACTGCTTACCCTTGTCCGGCTGTTATCACATAGCGATTTCTGACCTTACTGCCACCATCAGCACCTCCTTTAGCCAGCACCATTACCATTAACATCCCTTTGTGCTTTTGTCCAGGACATCTCTGGCAATCTCTCCTTTGCCTCCACCTATCACTGGCTTCTATACATCTTCACCTGATCCACTGTCCTTAAACAGTATAAATGTCATCACATTTTTTTCTTCTCTTTAAATCAGAAGAAGTCATGTGGACTCGAAATTTTATCTCTGTTTTTTTTCCCTCTCCACAGATGCTGTTAGACCTGCTGAGTTTTTCCAGCATTTTCTGTTTTTGTTTTAGAATACCTGCCCTCTTGTTGGACCAGAAACATGCTGCTGCAGAAAATCATCCTGAGCACATTCCAGTAAGCCTTGCCCCTCCTGTCCCTTTGCACTATCCCTATCTCAGGCTATATTTGGATAATTGAAGTACCCCATTATTATTACTCAGTAGTTTTTACACTTCTCTAAAATTTGTTTGAAAATTTTTTATCCACATCCCTTCCACTGTTTAGTAGCCTGTGTACTACACCAATCAACATTATTGCACCTTTTTATTCCTTACTTCTTGCCAGAGAGATTCCAACCTTCACCCCTCTATAATATCTTCTCTCTCCAATACTGTAATGCCATCTTTAATCAATACTGCCAGTCCCCCACCCCACCCTCATTTGTCTTTTCCTGTCTCTCCTAAAGGCCTTGTACTTGGAAATATTTAATAACCACTCCTGTCCTTCTTGGAGCCAGGTTTCTGTTATTGCAATAATATCATAATTCCATTTGTCAACCTGCGCCTGTAGTTCACCAATATTAATAACAACACTCCATGCATTCACATACATGCACATTAACCCTGATATAGGTTTTACTTTCCCCCTTACTCTGAGCCCATCTAATGACTTACTATTGCTGGCTTTAATTCTATCAGGCTCTCTGATATCACCTCCTTATCAGTTCATACTTTTCTGTTTCCCACTGCCAGTTCCTCTCCTCTCCATTTTGAACTTCCCCTCAGGATCCCATCCCCTTGCCAATCTAGTTTAACCCGCACCTCCTCCCGCACCGTGCCCCCGCCCTCCAACAGCATTAGCAAGCCTCCCCAAGAGGACATTAGTCCCAGTCTGGTTCAGGAAACCCATATTTCTTTGATAGGTCGCACATGCCCTGGAACCGGTTCCAACGCCTCAGAAATCGAAAGTCACGCCTCCTAATCCATTTCTCTAACCATGGGTTGACGTGCTCAATCTTCCTATTCTTATGCACATTATCAATGGCTTGGGAGTAAACCTGACATTACTGCTCTTGAGCTGCTGTATTTAATTTCCTTCCTAACTCACTAAACTCTGCTTCCAGGACCTCGTCCCTTTTCCTACCTATGCCCTTGGACCCAATGTGGACCACAAGCTCTGGCTGTACACCTTCCCCCAAAACAATGTTCTGCAGCCGCTCTCTAACATCCTTGACCTGGCACCAGGGAGGCAACAGACCATCCTGGAGTCAGGCACAGAAACGCCTGTCTGCTCCCTAAATATGGAATCCCCTAACATTATAGATCATCCACTTCTCCTCCTCCCTTCCTTTGCATCTGCGCCACCTGTGGTGCCATTAACTTAGCTCTTTTGCCAGCCTTCTGAAGAATGATCTTGTTTGCCAGTATGCAAAATGGTAAAGTTATCAGCGTGTGAGGTCTCCTCAGCAGATTCCTGCATTACCTGGCAGTTTCTCTTAGATACTCTGGTGGTTACTCATTCTCTCTCTGCTTGTCTGTTTGTTAGCTGTGGTGTGACTGCATCTCTAAACATCCTGCTCATATAATCCTCAGCCTTGCACCACCAGATGCACCACAGTGAATCCAGCCACTGCTCGAGTTCCACAACCTGGAGCTCAAGTTTCTGTAGTTGGTGACACCCTCTGCAGATGTAGTCATCGAGGGCCCTTTTCACCTGCATGACTTCCCACATCCTGCAGAATGCACACTCCACATCACCGAACTGCATTGACATACCTTAGACTTGATTTAAAATGTTTATTATGGTGTGGTATAATTTAATATCTCACCTGTCACTCACCAACCGATTGTCACGTCCAGAAAGGCCAACACTTATAAACCAATCAACTTATAGGCCTCCTGTGATATCACTTTTAGTTTTTATCTGTAAACTCCCTGGTCTCTCTCCCTCTCTCCACTGCTTTAAGCTTTCAGATCTCTCCAGTTAATTACCAGTTACTGATTAACCTATGTCTGCTGCACCAAAGTGGAAATCAAATGCTGGAGGTTGATAAGAGTAGAAGAGCACCTCTTCCCCCCACTTCACCAAACTCCCAACACAGCACGTTCTACCCCTTGACTAAGTCTTACCTAAATCACTAAAGAGGAATGGCCGCTGTGCACCGAATTCCCACCTTGAATCAAATTCCCGAGTTTCTCACTCACTCTGTTTCTGTCTCATTCAGGCATAGTCTCTCTTACTGTAATATGGGTTTGAGTGGGTTTAAATTCCAGCACAGCAGCTTTTCAATTCAATTAATTATCTCTGCTCTATGAAACCACCATTGATTGTTGTTAAAAACAAGAAAATGGTTCTCCCATGTCCTTTAGGGAATGAATCTGCCATCCTGGTGTAGCCTACATGTGATTCCTGACCAGCAGCAGTGTGGTTGACTTTTAACTGTCCTCGGAAATGGCCAAAAAGCCACTCAGTTAAGCATAATTAAGGGTTAGCAAGAAAAAAAGAACAGGAAATTACTCATTGGTCTACAGTTGTATTTGAAATCAAAATATCTCTCTTCTAGTAATAAGATCCTTCAGGCTGAAATGCAAGACAAGCCGTTTCACATGAATCAAAACAAATGGCCTGATAAAGGGAATTTTAATGGATGAGTTTCATTTCATGCTCTGGGTTCTGCTGTGATTCATGTATGAAAATAACCAGGAGGTGGAAATTGCCAAAATGAACTGTTCAAGGTATCAGCTACCAGAATGCATCGACTTAATAGCTCACTTACTTGTACTTCACTAGTTCAATCATAGCTTGTTCAAAACATAACTAAGCTTGCAGTTAGCAACGGGATAAGTTCTCGTGAATTTAGCTCAGAGTCTGGAAGCCAAAGCCTTCATTCCAAGGGTGCCATTGTATTGTGAAGGCTGAAGCTGTGCATACTGAGAAACGAAGGCTCGGCTGATTCACCTGAAGGAATGGTTAAATTACAAAATGCTGTACAGGAAGATTTTAAAAGGGCATTTTCACCCTTGGTCATAAATAATGTTCCAACTATATTGCCATTTAACAAGCCTCCTACAAACAATGTTGCCCTGTAAAAACTTCTATCTTCGGAGTTTAGTGCTTTCCATTTCAACAAAGATCCAACCACACACAACAATAATTCAAGGAGCACTTTAAATTGCAGCATGATGTGGGTACTGGAAATCAGAAAGTACAACAGGAAATGCGCTACAGTTTGTCTAGTGTTTTCTATTTGTTCAAAGGACATGGCACGGCCAGCATTAATTATCCATCCCTAGTTACCCGTGAGAAGATGATGGTGAGCCCCTTCTTAAACCCTTGCATTCCATGTGCTGCAGGTACACCCAGAGGGCTGTTGCAGAGGGCGATGGTGGGGTTGAGTTCCAGGAATTTGACCCAGGCACAGTGAAGGAATGGCAATATATTCCCAGGTCAAGATGGTGTCCGTTCTGGGCATCACGCTTTAGGAAGAATGTGAAAGCATTAGAGAGAGTGCAGAAAAGATTCAAAATGAAGGGTCTTGGGATGTGAAATTTCAGTTCTGTGGAAAGATCGAAGAAGCTGGTGCAGTTCTTCTTGAAGAAGAGAGTTGCGAGGAGACTTGACAAGAGTGTTCAAAATAATGAGAGGTCTAGACAAAGTATGGAGGGAGACTGTATTGTCTTTGGTGGAAGGATCGTGAACCAGAGCTCAGGTGATTGGCAAAACAAGTGACAATGACATGAGGAAAGCTATTACACAGTGAGTGGCTAGGATCTGGAATGCACTGCCTGAGAGTGTTGGAAAGGGAGATTCAGTTGTGGCTTTGAAAAGAGAATTGATAATTACCAAATAGAAAAGATTTGCAGGGCCGTGGAGACAAGGCTGTGGGATGGTGGTTGGGTGGGGAGGGGGGGTGATGGGGAGACGAGTTACATTGTTCATGCAGAGAGCTGGCAAGGTCTTGATGGACTGAATTGCCTCTTCCTTTGCTTTAACCATTCTATGATGCTCGGTAGTTGAGGTGTTGTGTTTAGAATGAATGATGCTATCCAAGGAGCCTTAGTGAGTTGCTACAGTGCATATGTTGTTGCCACTGTGGGTCAATGGTGGAGGAAATTAAGGTTTAAGGAGATGGATGGGGTGTCAGACAAACTGGCTGCTTTGTCCTGGATAGTGTCCAGTTTCTTGAGTGTGCTGGAACCATATTCATCCAGGCAAGTGAACAATGTTCCATCACACACTTGATTTGTGCATTGGAGTTAATAGATAGGCTTTGGGGTCTCAGGTGGTGAGTTACTCGCTACAGAATTCCCAGTTTCTCAACTGGTCTTAGAAACATAGCATTTATATAGCTGGTCCAATTGGTATTCTTGTCAACAGCGAGGTCAAGATGTTCACTGGGGCAGGGGGTGGGGGAGGTGGGGGGGGGAGGTTCCAGGTCTTGCTGCATATGGATTCGGATTGCTTCTTTATCTGAGGAGTTGTGAATGGTGCTGAACACGGTGCAATCATCACTTTACACGTGATGTCACCAACTTCTGACACATTTCTCGTCTGAGCTTTTGTAAACCCACATAATCCGACATATCGACTGTCACGTGCTTACATGCATTGATCCAATTGCTTTGTTTCTAAGTATATTGACCCTGGCGATTGCACACACCGGTACAAGTGTTTATTTTAGGATTTACATCAGGTTTCTGATGGTGATTGGGGATTCCATAGTCGGACAAATACCCTGCCCTCAAATTTCCGCTCAAACGAACAAACATCACCTGATAGGGCATCTTCCCATTCTTTCAAGAGGAGTAAGGTGTAGAAGTTCTCTGGTGGAGACACGATAACCAGCAGCACTTGAACAACGAGGAAGCGAAAAAGAGACAACATAATCTTCCATTAAAGGGGGGAGATTCCCTCTGTCTCTTGAATTCATGAATGTGAGATTCAAAGAGCCTGTCCGTTATTACTGCTACGTGTACTGTCGGGAAGGATAGTCGGGGATAGAACCGGCTCAGAGATCCTTGCGCCTGTTGAGTCGCAGTTTCTGGATGTTGCAGGAGTCAATCGTGCAGCAGGTACTTGGTAAAATTCCATCGAGATAGCGAAGAGTGTGGGAATGGGACACCTGTCCAGGTTTTTGTATTTACTGCCAGCATCAAACCAGCCTAGGGGTAAGATTACCGATTCACAGAGAAGCTTTTTTGCAAGTGTTTTTCTTTAATGTAGCCAATTATATATTTGTTAAAGTTTACAATTTCATTGCTGTGAAAGCATAATCCATATCTTTTTTCAATAAAAGGTAACGGGATAAAAACGTCAATGAGACGAACTGCATTACCTTTTCAGAACCAACTTAGCACATTGAGCAAATACATCCCTACACCGCATCGTTGTATGACACTGTAAACAGGTAAACTGCGATTCGGTAACCAAGGGGCTCGGATTTAAGAAAAATTGGCAGAAGCGCAACAAACGAGGGGAGAAGAAATTGTTTTACAAGGTAAATTGCTCTGATCTGGAATTCACTACATGGAAGCATGAATAGTAATTTTCAAGGGGGAAATTGGATAGATACTTAGAAATAAAAGCATGGCTTTGGAGAAAGAGCAGGAGAGTGAAACTAATTGCACAGCTCTTTCAATGAGCCAATACAGGCACGGTAGCCCGAATGGCCTCGCGGTATGCTCCATGATTCAGTAATTCTAGAATATACATTACTCTCTTCAAGGCTCCATGTACTTTCTAGCTCCATGTTAAATAATGACTGAAAACAAAGACATTAAAAACGCTCCAATGAAACATGACGTTAAAGGACCTGTCCTGAGCTTGTCTCTAAATTACAGACCGCAATAATAAAATAATAATTAATATTTCAAAAGCAAAATCATTTTCTTCTCCTCCCAATTTTGTCCATTCATCTGAGCTTCGACCCGATTGAGTCTAAATTCTGTACAGCCAGTTCACAGACTCTGCTGTGCAAAACAGCTCAGTTTTACCCTGAAGATCCCCATGTGGCTCGATGTTAAGGACAAAGCGAAAATTGGAACCGGTGCCAATACTCCGAAGCAGCGAACCACTGTGTGAATCTACGAGCCTTCCAGCACTTTAAAACATGTGGCATTAACCAGCAATGAAGCTATATGCAGCTGCCAAGTATCTCATCTTTCTCTTCAGACTGCAACATTGTCACTTAGAAGGGTGAAGGTACGGACATTTTTGTTTCAGAAACTCTTGCTCGTTTGTCGTTTTTCTTAATACAAGGACGTCTGTGAACACGTTAGCATTTGACGCTCTTTTTTCCTTTGTTACATTCAGGGTTTATTGGTTCGATTGTAATTTTTTTAACTTGTTGGCATTTATTTCAATATTTTTAAAACATATCTGTATTTGTGTTAAATAGTCATTAGACGATTTGCTCTGATCCCGTATATCCCTTTGGTTTTCTTGTTGGTGCTGGTTTTATTGATATTACGCCTGTCGGCCTTATATCTCTGCTGCTCGTTGGTTGCAGTCGCTGCTAACGTCGTTTTCCTCTATTTGGCATTCGGCATTTAGTGGGAATATTGGGTATAATGGTGCTGAGTGGCAACGCTGGGCACTATTTGAAGCTGAGGTACTGCCAAAGATGAGAGACGCCTTTATTACCAGAGCGAATCATCACTTTAAAGATCAAACTTTTGCAATAAATCCGCAAATAAAGTCGCGCTAACCGATAGGAAATGAACATCAATGTTCTTTGAAGGTGGACACGTAGACCACGGTTTACACATTGAAAGTAATGAGATATCATCACGGAAAATAGCTGATGCACAGTTCCGACCATTGTTACTCAGGGCGACAGTATCTTGCGGGAGACAGCGACCTCTTCTGGTCGATCTGGAGCAGCAACGTTGCGAAGACGTTTGGAGGATTTCCATGTTCTAGGGAAATGGTGGAAGTGTTTAAAAGAAGCAATATAGCATTTCACTAAAAAAGCAGTCAGGCGAAATTATTCTCCGTTATTAAACGAAAATAAAATGCCAACTTTTGAAGAATAGTCATTGTTTTGATTGGGAAGCGTCACTGTAAGCTTTTGCACAGCAAATCCACAAATTAGCAACGTGATCATGACCGGGTAACCTGTTTTTTGCCTGATGTTCATTATGATAAATGTTAGTCCGGACATTGGGGAAAACGCCTCTGTTATTCCTCAAAATACTGCCATGGGATCCTGGACGTTCACCCAAGAGGGCAGAAGGAATCTAGGTTGAACTTCGCATTGGGAAGACAGCGCCTCACAATGCAGCACTCGCTCAGTACTGCACTGGAATACCAATCTAAATTGGTGGTGCTCAAGTCCTGGAGTGCGAATTGAACACACAACCTTCTCAGGATTGCTAACAACTGAACAATTGCTGACATTCAAATTAATATAAATGTGGAAAGAAAGGTAAAGCTCAGGGGAGACTATATTCGAGGTTTTGGAATAATGAAAGGGTTTGTTATGGTTGATCCAGAGAAAATGTGTCCACTCGTGATGAAATCCAGAACGATAGGGCAGAAAAAGTCATAAATAAACCCAACAGAGAATTCGTGAGAAGTTTCTGCACCCAGTAAGTGGTAAGAAAGTGGAGCACGCTAGAGAAAGGGATAAATGAGGAGAAAAGCAGTGGCACATTTAGGGGGGAAGGTAGATATGCAAATGAGGCAAAAAATATGCAGATAGGGATAGAAAAAGAGATGGGGTAGGAGCATAAATACCAGCATATTATCATCTGGGCCGAGTAGCCTGTTCTTGTGCTGTAGGTTCCCACAAGCAACACTAGGATAATTACAGATAATCATTTTAAGCGATATTGGAGGAAGGATAAATATTGTGTAGAGGGAGAACTCCTCGTTCTCCTCCGATCTTCGGAGAGAGTGCTACAACTGAACTAAGGTTGACACGTGTATGTTACCATCATTAATTAATTCCAAATGGTATGCAGCTTGAGCTGCCAGCTCTCCCTAATAGAGTCATCGTGATTATACCTAGTTGATTCCAATGCGCTGGCTTCAAAGACTGATGTTGCTGTTGTTCTCCCCACTCTTTGAATAGGTGATGCTCATGAGTCCGGAGCCAAGCTATAACAACCCTGGTGTCATCTGTCACAATCATTTGTGCAAATGTTTCCAAATACTTCATGCATAGGCATTAAAAATATCTAAACATAAAATAATTTTTCATTATTCTAACAGGATTAGACTTTCACATACAGCAAATGCTTTCAGCCTCCAAATGAGGGAAAATTGTGAAATATGGAAAACTATTTTACTTACATACAGAAAAGAGTTGTTTACACTAATTGTATTACTCGATTGTGTAAAAACAAAAGTTCTTAAACTAATATGTACTCAGCCATACTCTCTATAATTTCGCTGTGGTCTTACAAGTGCAACTTGACCCTAAAGCAGAGGTTTCCTCCAAATTCCCGATGCACCAAGCAGCAAAACTGCCACCCGCAGAACTCATGAAACATTCAAACAGCCTCGGACATCGTAAACCTTTCTAGTTTAACTTCCAGAAATAGTTTGCCATTAATACGGTAAAGCCCACGTACACTGAAAAGCATCTATCTTTTTCTCTCTGTGTTAGTCTCCCTCCTTTGTTTCAACAAAAGTAAAATGGCTCCCGACTGACGACAGCACCAACCCTGGTGGATGAATTCCACACTCAATCTGTATAAGGATACATTTGATGTGTGGCACAGAAACAGTGCATTCGATCTAAACAGCTCATGCCAGTGTTTATGCCCAACTCAAGCCTCCTCCCATTTCTCATTTAAGTATACTATTGTAACCAGTAGTGCCCTCTTCCTCAAATGTTTGTCTGGCTTCCCATTAGATTCATCCACTCAGCAGCTATCCCTCGTTTAGCACATCTGATGTGTTCTTAATAAACAGCGTGCTAAACGAAAATGTACTAAACAAAAGTCACTTTCCCATTGGAAAACATATAATAAAGGTGGCTTACAGTTTTGACCTGTCATTTTTACATCAAAAACCTATGAGCTGTCTAACTGGCCCAAGATTCTCCTAATAACATGCTATCTGTTCATAACTCGTTACCTCCTTATATCTTACTAGCCCCGCCTCTCTATTTCCCGCTCACAGCTTCCCCCGGCTGTCCTGCTTGCCACCTCACTTGCCTTTCCCTCTCGCACTTCCCTCCCCTGACACTCCCACTCACCGCTTCTCTCTCCGACCTTCCCAGTTGCCAACGCCCCTTGTTGCCATTCCTCTCTTCCAACCTTCCCGTTCGCCTCTTCCCTCTCCTGCCCCTTTCACACACCGCTTCCCGTCTCTCCCATTTGTCGCCTCTCCGGACCTTCCTCTTTGTTGCTTCTCCCTCCCTCCCACTAACCGATTCTCCAAACATTCCCGCTCGCTACCTGTCCTGACTCTCCCACTGGCTGCTTCTCCCTCATGACCCTTCCCCCTCACTGCTATCCTCTCCCGTCTGTCCCACTTGCTGCTTCTCCTTCCGTTCCTCTCACCGTTTTCCTCTCAGGACCATCTCGCTCGTCGCTTCCCGTCACCACCCCCCAACTTCTTTCCCTCTCCTTGCCTCCCACTCGCTGCCCTCTCACTCCCTCGCTCATTCCTCTTGCTCCCCTTCCTCTGGGCCTCAGTCACAGCGATGACCAGCAAGGCAGCGAGTGGGAAGCAGCAAGGATTCAGGAGAGAGGAGCGGTGAGTGGGAGGGAGCAGGAGGGTCGGGACAGGGGTGGCGAATGGGAGGGTTGGCGAGCAAAGCAGAGGTTTGTTTAAAAAGTCTGAGCATGCGCAGAAACTCCACATTTATCCCACTCTTTGGACGAAGAAATTTCTCTCCCTCGTATCAAACTGCCCCCTTTGCTGAGCACTGAATGTTCAGCATCAGAGGGGGGAAGGTCAGAGGGTGCCGTGTTCTGAAGGTGAACGCCCCTCATCTCCTCAGGAGATCTTCCCTCCACAGCTTCCAACCTCATAGTCTCACAGTCCCGGATTGCCCGCTTCTACCCCCTCCACAAAATCCACAAGCAGGAAAGCAGGACTGTCCAGGTAGACAGATCGTGTCAGCCTGTTCCTGCCCCATGGAAATCATTTCTTCCTATTTAGATTCCGTTCTCTCGCCCCTTGTCCAGTCTCTTGCCACCTACATCGGCGACTCCTCTGATGCCCTACTTCATGTCAAAAATTTCCAGTTTCCTGCCCCTGTCTGCCTCCTCTTCACCATGGACGTCCAGTCTGTCTACACTTCCAATCCCCCACCAGGGGATAGTCTGAGGGCTCTCCGCTTCTTCCTCGAACAGAGGCCCAAACAATTCCCATCCACCACGACTCTACTCCATCTGGCTGAACTTGTTCCAGCACTGAACAGATTCTCATTAAACCAATCTCACTTCCTCAAAATTAAAGGTGTGGCTATGGGTACCCCCATGAGCCCCGGTTATGCCTGTCTCTTTATGGGGTATGTAGAACATTCTTTGCTCCAATCCTACTCAGGACCATTCCCACAACTCTTTTTGGCACATTGATGAATGTTTCAGTGCCACTTCATGCTCTCGTTTGGACCTGGAAAAGTTTTATCAACTTTTCTTCCAAATTCCACCCCTCCATCACCTTCACATGGCCCATTTACGACACTTCCCTTCCCTTCCTTGACCTCTCTGTCTCAATTTGTGTTGATAGACTGTCCTCCAATATTCATTACAAGCCCACCGACTCTTAAAGCTATCTCGACTGCAGCTCCTCACATCCTGCTTCTTGTAAGGACCCCATCCTGTTCCCTCAGTTCCTACGCTTCTGATCAGCTGTTCCAATTATGCCACTATCCAAAACGATACTTCCGACATGTCTTCCTTCTTCCTTAATCAAGGTTTCCCACCGACTATGGTTGAAAGGATCCTCAACCATGTCCTACCCATCTCCTACACCTTTGCTCTCTCTCCTTCCTCTCCTTCCAAGAACCATGATAGGGTCCCCCTTGTACTCACTTTCCATCCCACTAGAGTCCACATTCAAAGGATCATCCACCACCAACTCCAGCATGATGCCACCACCAAACATGTCTTCCCTTCACCCTCCCTGCCTTCAGCATTCTGTAGGAACCGTGTGGTCTGGGACACCCTGGTCTACTCCTCAAACACCCCCAACACCTTATCCCCTTCCCATGGTATCTTCCCATGCAATTGAAGAAGGTGCAACACCTGGCCCTTTACCTCCTCCCTCCTCACCACCCAAGGGCCCAAACATTCCTTTCAGGTGAAGCATCACTTCACTTGCACCTCATTCAATTTAGCCTACTGCATTCGCTGCTCCCGATGTGGTCTCCTCTACATTGAGGAGACCAAATGCAGGCTGGGTGGCTGCTTTGTGGAACATCTTCAGCCTGTCTGCAAGCATAACCCAGACATTCCTGTCACTTGCCATTTCAAAACATGATCCTGCTCTCATGCCCACATGTCCATCCCTGACATTCTGCACTATTCAAGTGAAGCCCAATGCAAACTGGAGGAACAGCACCTCAACTTCTAATTAGGCACTTTACAGCCTTCCGGACTTAACATTGAGTTCAACAACTTCAGGCCATGAACTCTTTCCTCTATCCACGCCCCCTTTTTACATTATTTTTCGATATTCATTTTCATTTTTTATTTTTATCCACTTATTTTTTATTTATTGTTTTATCCCCACACTTTATCGTATTTTCTATATTGTATCCCAAAGACCATCCCCTCCCCCCATCTCTCCTCCACAAGAGTCATCTGTCACTTCTTCATGTTCTTCTTTTCAGAGTACTTTCCCTTGTCCGGCTATTATCACATTCTGCTTTCTTAACTTAATGCCACTATCAGCACATCCTTTAGCCCTTATCACTACCATTAGCACCTCCTTTGACCATTTGTTCATGACATCTTTGCCAATCTCTCTTTGCCCCCACCTTCAATCCCGCTTCACCTGTTCCGCCGCCTTAAACAGTATCAATTTCATCACATTTTTACTTCTCTTTAGCTCTGAAGAAGTCATATGGACTCGAAACATTATTTTCTCTCCGCACATGGGGTTAGACCTGCTGAGCTTTTCCTGCATTTTCTGTTTTTGTTTCCAACTTCCAGCATCCGCAGTATTTTGCTTTTATCCTGAGGATGGCGACATCGGGACCAATGAAAACCGCCTGCAAATTTCGTCCTGACAGAGCAACTGGGAGCGAGAGAGAGAGAGAGAGAGCGACGCAAATGACGAGGAGAGAGAAACTGTAGAGGTGGGGGTGCAGGGTGGTGGGGTGGAGAATGATAGACCAACACATGTTGGAGAGAAGGCGAGTTCGTGGAGGCCTGTGACGGACGCTGATGGTTTGTTCTGCGGAGTCAGGCGGCTTCGGCGCTGCTTCCTGAGGACAGAGTCTTAATTTCATGAAGCTGGGCCTGTATGCAGTGAATTGATTCAGCTCTTGTTTTATTTAACGTTCGTCATAAAATTATACGAAAAGCTCAGTTAAATGTTGCTTACATTCATGATGTTATTCTTGAATTATTTGCATTTACTTGATGTTTCTCATTGTTTTAACACCCTAGAAATGCCACAGAGTAGCTTTTATTCAAACGTTACTCATCCCACCATAAAACAGAGTCAAATACTTTATTTTGGGTTTGGTAATAATACGAAATTCAACTAATGTAAACTCCTAAACATTTGCAACTCATCGTCAAGTGTCATGTGATCAAATGTAAGGTATAATTTGTTGAGTTACAGATATCAGACATGATTTCACTGAATGGCAAACCATGCTGGGAGAGCTAAATACCCGGACTTATTCATATGTCATTCTGCATTATATAAGAGACGTCACATGATTGAATCCTCAGGGATACACCAAAATAGATTTGCCAACCACTTTGTGACTCATTAGTTTTTCTACGGATGCCGAGCCTCATTAATGTTCTTCCAATATTTGATAATTAATTTCATATTTCCAACATTCATAATTTTATTTTCATTAATCCAAATCTTCTGTTGATTGAGATATTATTGATCTTTCGCATACACTTACCCCCTTCACTGTTTATTAACCCACTGCCAGTGTTTCTAATAGAAAATTTCATGCACCTTTCTTCTTCCCCCTCAGAATTTCAGTGGCAGTCACGAGAGAGATAACAAACAACTGTGACACTCACTTGGGTCGGTGATCTGGAGCTGCGCCCCTGTTCAAGCGATGACCACCACCAATTCCTTTTCGAGTTATCCATTATAAACCCCTGCGGGATAACAGATTTGTTTATAGGTGAGAAGCGCTGGCCAATTATTGGATTCAATAAGGGAGGACTGTTGAGGTGAACAAGTATTCTTCACTAATCAAGCAGCTACCACAAGTTCGCTCTTTCAGAACAGGCCGGAGCAAGTGGGAACACTATCTGTTCTATTTCATTATCCTATACCTCACAACAAGAGTGAATTCGCATTCGTTGCTACCAAACGGCAGCAGTAAACGCAGGTTAATTGCACGGTTAACCGCCCTCTGCATCTAATTAGTTCAGATCTTAGCTCATTTACATTTATGTTTGTTAAAGACCTGCCTAACCTTTCCAGTCTTTCTGAAGACTGAACTGAGGAGAAACTGACAGAATGGCTCACATTTTAGTGAATGCAACGAGAAAAGAGATTCCAATGAAAGTAAAGGCAAAATACTGCGATGCTGGAAAACTGAAACATAAGGAAAAACTCAGCAGTCTGACAGCATCTGTGGAGAGAAAGACAGAGTTAACGTTTCGAGTGCGCATGTCTCATCACAGCCAAAGGGTAGTAGAAATGTGATGAAATATATACTGTTTCAGGGAGGTGGAGCAGGTGAAGCTGGATAGAAGGCCAGCGATAGGTGGAGGCAAAGGAGAGATTGCGAAATATATCATAAACAAAAGGTGAAATGGTTGTTAATTGCGGTGGTACTGGCGAAAGGAGGTGTTAATGATGACATTAAGAGTGGAAAGCAGGATGCGATAATGGCAGGGCCAGAGTAAGCATTCTTGAAAGTGACAGATAGCCCTAGTGGTCGGTGCGTGGGTGGGAGCGGTGGTGGGGGGTGGGCGGACGTGGGAGGTGACGGTTGTGGGAAAGAAGATCGAGATGGCTAAAAGCTGGGCATAAAACAATTAATAAAAATGGAAATTAATTTAAAAATAGTAATAATGAAGATAGGTGGGGGAAAACATATAAATACATAAATTAAACTAAAAATTAAAAAATAAAAACGGATATAGAGAAAAGGGGGGATGAAAAATGGATGGGGATAGAGGAAAGAGTTCACGGTCTGAAGTTGTTGAACTCAATGTTAAGTCCTGAAGGCTGTAAAGTGCCTTATCGGAAGATGAGGTGCTGTTCTACCAGTTTGCGTTGAGCATCACATCAACATTGCTGCAGCCCAAGGACGGACCTGTGGATATGAGAGCAGGATGGTGTGTTGAAATGGCAAGCGACAGGAAGCATGACCTATCCCCAAGCATGACCCAGAGATGATATTGCCTTTGGCAGAAGGATCATGAGCCAGCGCCAGCAATTTAAGGTGATTGGCAAAACAAGCAACAGTGACACGAGGAAAACTGGTTTATGCAGCGACTGGCTAGGGTCTGAAATGCACTGCCTGAGAGTGAGGGGGAGGCAGATTCAATTGTGGCATTCAAAAGAGAATTGGATAGTTACCTAAATAGAAATGATTTGCTGGGCCATGGAGGAAGGGCGGGTGGAGAGACGAGTTAAATTGTTCTTGCAGAGAGCTGGCACGGTCCTGATAGACCAAATGGCCCCTTTCTATGGTTGAGCCATTCTATGATTCCAGGTATTTGAGGTGTTGGGCTGGGAATGGGTGGTGATATCCAAGGAGCCTTGCTGAGTTCCTGCTGTGCATCGTGCAGATGTTGCTGCCACTGTGGGTCAATGGTGGAGGAAGTGAACGTTTCAGATGATGGATGGGATATCAATCAAGTGGGCGGCTTTGTCCTCGATAGTGTCCAGTTCCTTCAGTATGCTGAGGCCACATTAATTCAGGCAAGTGAAGAATATTCCACCACACACTCGGTTTGTGCCTTGTAGATAATGGACAGGCTTCAGAGTGTTAGGTGGTGAATTACTCTCAACAGAATTCTCAGCCTCTGACATGGTTTTGCAAACACAGTTTTCATATGGCCACTCTAATTGGTATTCTTACCAACAGCGAGATCAAGATGTTTACTGGGGGAGGGGTGGGGGTGGGGGTGGGGGTGGAGAGAGTTTCAGCGCCAGTAATACCTTTGAACGTCAAGGATGGTGGGTGGATTCTCCTTTGTTGGAAGTGGTCATTGCCTGGCACGAATTATGGCGCGAATGTCACTTGCCTCTTATCGATCAAATTCTGAAGGTTTCCAGGTCTTCTTGCATATGGACATGGATTGCTTCGGTATCTGAGGACTTGTGAATGGTGCAGAACACGGTGCAACCATCAGCAAAGCTTCCCCACCTTACACGTGGTGTCACCAACTTCTGACATATTCCTCGTCTGAGCTTTGTGAACTCAGTCAATCTGAACCATCGACTGCCACTTGCTTACTTGCATTGATTCAATTGCTTTGTTTCTATGTATACTGACCCTGGGGATTGAATACGAGAGTGCAGATGTTTATTCTAGTGTCTACGTTAGCTTTCTGATGGTGATTGGGGATTCCACAATCGGCCAAATACCTTGCCCTCAAATTTCCGCTCAAACGAACAAATATCACCTGATAGGGCATCTTCCCATTCTTTCAAGAGGAGTCAGGTGTGGAGGTTCACTGGTGGCGACACGATAACCAGGAGCACTTAGACGACGAGGAAGCGAAAAAGAGACAATATAATCTTCCATTAAAGAGCGGACACGCCCTCTGCCTCTTGAATTCTTGAATGTGAGATTCAAAGAATCTGTCCGCTATTACTACTATGTGTACAGTCGGGAAGGATAGTCGGGGATAGAACCGGCTCAGAGATCCTTGCGCCTGTTGAGTCGCAGGGTCTGGATGTTGCAGGAGTCAATCGTGCAACAAGTACTTGGCGAAATTCCATCGATATAGCGAAGAGTGTGGGAATGGGACATCTGCCCAGGTTTTTGTATTTACTGCCAGCAGCAAACCAGCCTAGGGCTAAGATTATCGACTTACAGGGAAGCTTCATTGCAAGTGTTTTTTCTTTCATGTAGCCGGTTATATATTTGTTAAAGTTTACAATTTCGTTACTGTGGAAGCATGATCCATACTTTTTTTAAAGGTAAATGAATAAAAACGCCAATAAGGCGAACTGGATTACTTTTTCGGGGCCAATTTAGCACACTGAGCAAATGCATTCCTACACTGCAAAGTAGTATGTCTCTATAACCAGGTAAACTATGATTCGATAACCAACGGGTCCAGATTTACGAAAATTGACGAAAGAACAACAGGCGAAGGGAAGAGAAATTGTTTTACAAAGTAAGTTGCTATGATCAGGAATTTCCTGCCTGGAAACAGCAGTAGTAATTTTCGGGGGTTGGGGGGGAGGGGGTGTAGGTGGAATTGGATAGATACTACCAAATAAATTCAGGGCTTTGCAGAAAGAGCTGTAGAGTGAGGTTAATTGCATTGTTCTTTCAAAGAGCCAATACAGACACTATGGGCTGAATGCTCCATGACTCAGTACATAGATCAATTTTCTTTCTCTTTTTAAGAGTCCATATAATTTCTAGTTCATGTTCAATAACGCTTGAAGACGCAGAAGTTAAAAATGCTCCAGTAAAACACCACGTTAAAGGACCTGTCCTAAAATTGAGTTTTAAATTACAGACTACAGAAATAAAATAATAATTAATATTTCAAAATCAAAATCATTTTCTTTTCCTCCCAGTTTTGTTCATTCTTCTGATTGAGTCTAAATTCTGTCCAGCCATTTCACCACCTCCACTGCGCAAATCAGTTGTTTTACCCTGAAGATCTCAGTGTGACTCCAGTTTAGGAACCATGCGACAATTGGAACTGGGAACAATACTCCGAAGCAACGAACCATGGTGGGAATGTACAAGCCTTCCAGCATTTAAGATATTCGGCATCAACCAACAGTGGAGCTGCATACAGCTGCCAAGAGTGTCATCTTTCTCTTCAGACTCCAACATTGTCAATTAGAAATGTGAATGTAAGGTCATTTTTTTTTCAAAAACTCTTGCTCGTTTGTCGCCTCTCAATACAAGGGCGTTTGTGAATGCATGTTAGCATTTGGCGCTGTTGCATTCCTTTGTCACATTATGGATTTAATGCTTCAATTGCATTTTGTTATTTGTTGGCATTTATTTGAATATTTTTAAAACATCTGTATTTGTATTAAATGTCGATTAAACGATTTGTTCTGATCCTGTGTGTCCCTTTGGTTTTTTTGTTGGTGCTGGTTTTATTGATATTATGCCTGTTGGCCTTATATCTCTGCAACTTTTTGTTTGCATGCGCTTCTAACGTCGTTGTCGTCTCTTTGACGTTCGGATTTAGTGGGTATATTGGTAATAATGGCGCTGATTGGTTTCGTTGGGGATTATTTGAAGCTGAGGTGCTGCGAAAGGTGAGAAGCACCTTTATTACCAGGACGCAGCGTCGCTTTGAAGATCAAACTTTTGCAATAAATCTGCAAACAAAGTCGCGCTAACCGATAGGGGATGAAAATGAATGTTCTTTAATGATGGACATTTGGATCACACTTCACACATTGAAAGTAATGAGATATTCTCCCGGGAAATAGCTGATGCACAGTTCCGACAATTGTTGCTCCAGACAAGCAGTATCTTGCGAGAGACAACGATCTCCTCTGGAGTAGCAACATTGCGAATTTATCTGGGGAGTTACCATGTTGTGGGGAAATGGTGGAAGCAATTTTTAAAAAGCCATATAAGATTGCACCAGAAAAGGCAGCCAGACAAAATTTTTCTAAGTTATTGCACGAGCGTAAATTGCCAACCGCCTCGATAACAGGCTAATGATTTGTTTTTTTACATCCCACACGGTCACCAGAATTGCCAGAGAGCGCTTTGCAGTCAACATTTGAAGTAAGGTCATTGTTTTGATTAGGAAACGTCACTGAAAATTGCGAACAGCAAATCCACAAATTAGCAACATGATTATTACCAGATAACCCGTTTTTTGCGTGGTCTTGATTGAGTGATTGAACGATTCGGTCATTGAAATTATGAAAGAGCTTGATATGGTTGATCCAGAGAAAATGTGTTCACTCGTGATGGAATCAATTTCTACAGGGCAGAAATGGATAGTCATAAATTAATCCAATAGGTAATTCGTGAGAAGATTTTATACCCAGTAAGTGGTAAGAATGTGGAGCATGCAAGAGAAACGGGTAACTGAGGAGAATAGACTACACACGTTTAAAGGGGAAGATTGATATACATATGAGGCAGGAAGAAATATGCAGATTGGGATGGAAGAAGAGGAGGGAGGAGCATAAATGCCAGCATATATCAGCTGAGCTGAATAGCCTGTTTTGTGCTGTAGGCTCTATGCATTTGTATGCAATGTAGAACAGAACATGTTAGAAACACTTGATGAGAAAAATAAGTTAACGGTTCAGTCATAGCCCTTCATCAGAACTGGAAAAATGAAGAGGAAATCACAAATGACACAGATGTTTATATTATGTCTTAAAAGTAGAAAGACGTACTGAAATGTTTCCAAAGAACTAACCAAAAAGAAAAATACACCCAGTCAAATAAATCGTATTAAAAGGGAGGAAGCAAAAGGTTGATCGAAGAGGTGGTTTTAACGAACAATATTAATGGGAGAGAAAGAATGCACAAGCGATGTCGTTCAGAGAGAGAATGGTGTCTAGACAATGGAGGTAAAAGGATAATATTGTATTACACTCCAGCAATGCAGATATGGGGGAGCGATTGGCTGGACGATGAGATAGGGAAGGGCACGGCCAAAAAGTATGAGAATTTTAGGGGTTGGGAAGTAATTGTAAGTCGGCCAGGATAAGAATGATGGATGAGCAGGGCTAGGTGAAGGATGGGATACGGCACCAAAGTTTTGAATAAACTAAAGTTTATGGAAATTGAAAGTCAGCGGGGTGGAAGCAGACACCTAGGATTGCTAAAATGTAATTGGAGAGACCTTTGACCATGTGTAGTGCTGTAAATGAGTCGGCAGTCTGTTTTACATCTCTCCAGATTTATGTTTCCATTAACTTCTATTGATCAATATTGGGATTTAACTAGCCAAGGATAACTGTTTCTGTTACAGATGATTGAGATGGGATGCAGACAGATAATGTCACAGAGGAAGAAGTAGACCGTCCTTGCAATGAAGAGGATTTGCGGTCGCCATCACAGATTATTTCATTTGTGAATTTGCTTAGCGCCGCTGTGGTGGGGTGGAAATCTGAATATCCAATAAGACGGGCATGGAACAAACGGAAGAGTGGTGGAAAAATAAACATATTGTTTGATCGAGGAAGGAGAATGATCCCCTGCTTGTCATTAAATATTCCACCATTTCCAGTCTGCCTATGTATGCGTTCACATGCCTGTTGGTGTATGTGTGTATATAAGCGTGCGTGCGAGTGTGTGTGTGTCCTACAATACAGCAGTGCCTACACCTCATTGGCTGTAAAGCGCTTTGCGACAACCTGACGCCATGGAAGGTGTTACGAAGGTACGAATCTTTCTATTTATGATTATTGCTGAAAAAAGGGACAGCTGTCAAAGCTTTTCATCTTTCACTCACCAGGATAAATTCGCAAGAATAACTAATGTCAAAGTCTTTCTGTGTGAGTTGGACTCTTCTTTCCATTTCTGCTCCTTTGGAAATGTTTCCTATTTGTAATTTGTTCAATTCTGATAAAGGACACAGAGGCATCCATTTCAGATCTCTGTAATGCGCCGCGATTGTTGCTGCCCACATGTGAACTTTGGCAACTTGTCTACAAAGAAAGGTCTCTTCTTACAGCTGATTTCTTGACTTAGCTAATCATATACCACCTAGTGCATTCGGAGCTGGAGAGAAACTGCAAAACTGCACAGCGATTCTGCTAATGGTATAATGGAAACACTTGTGGTTAGAGGGTGCGCACATCTCAGGACGAGCAAGCTGCACAATACTTGCGCTGAAAAGAAGTATAATTTAAGAAATTAATTTGAAATCTCGCCTTTCTCAACCAAACTTTTCTAAATATGTTCTACAATTCCCCGACGTGCTGATTCTGAAACTTGAAATGCGAAGCAATCATCTTGAAATCAGTTAAATGTCAGTGTTAAAATATAGATGTGTGTTTTTAGAGATGTGTGTTTTTCTGAGAACGTCCTAGAAATAGCTGTCAGCATACCGCCCTCTCGATTATTATCAGCTGCAATAGTGAATAACGTTATCATTCAGCAAGTTTTCATTATGTGTAATGTCATCCAGGACATTGGATTTGAACGGAGAGATGCCCTTATTGTAGAAAAAAATCAGACTAGTCTAATTGACAAAAGGAAAAGGAAAATAACATTAACTTACGTAGTGCATTTTCTGAACGTTTGAGATCCCAGAGCGCGTTAAAGCCAATTAAATCCTTTTGACATCTTGTTTGTGTTGTAACGTAGGAAACGTAGCAGCCATGTTACCCACAGCAATGTCCCACAACATAAACATTACAATGAGCAGCTGATTTGCATTAGTGAAGTTGGTTGAGGGATGAATTCAGGGATGACAAGGACAACAGCAACCTGATGCTGGAGGAACGTTATAGGTCATGGAATAAAGGGGGCAGTAGCAACGTGGATACAAGATTGGCTGAGGGATAGGAAACAGAGAGTAATGGTTAATGGGTATTTTTCGGGCTGGAAGTAGGTTCGTAGTGGAGTTCCCCAGTGGTCAGTATTGGGACCCTTGCTTTTCCTGATATATATAAATTATCCAGATCTTGGTGTGCAGGGGGCAATTTCAAAGTTTGCAGACGACACAAAACTTGGGAGAATTGTAAACTGTGAGGAAGACAGTGTAAAAACTTCAAAAGGACATTGATACATTGGTGGAGTGGGGAGATAGCTGACAGATGAAGTTCAATGCGGACAAGTGTGAGGTGATACACTTTGGTACAAAGAACATAGAGTGGCAGCATAAAATAAAGGATACAATTCTAAAGAGTGTGTAGGAGCAGAGATACCTGGGTGTATATGTACATAAGTCATGGCAGGACAGGTGGGGAGACCTGTTTCTAAAACATACAGTATTCTAGGCTTCATTAATATGGGCATAGAGTACAGGAACAGGGAAGTTAGGAGGAACTTATACAGGACACTGGTTGGACCTCAGCTGGAGTATTGTGTACAGTTCTGGGTGTTACACTATAAGAAGGATGAGGACGCATCGGAGAGAGTGAAGAAGAGGTTTACGAGAATGGTTCCAGGGATGTGACACTTCAGTTATAAGGAAAGCTTGGAGAATTTGGGACTGTTTTCCTTGGAGAGGAGAAGGCTAAGTGGAGATTTGATAGAAGTTTTCAAAATCATGCAGGTTCTGGGCAGAATAGATTGGGAGAAACTGTTCCCACTTGTAAACAGACTGAGAACCAGAGGGCACAGTTTTAAAGTGTTTTGCAAAATAAGCAAATACGAGGCAAGAAAAATCTTTTCGACACAGAGAGCGGTTCAGGTCTGGAATGCACTACCTGGAAGTGTGATGGAGGCAGGTTCAATTGAGGCATTCAAGAGGTCATTGGATGTTTACCTAAAGAGAAACAATGTGCAGGGTTACGGGGAAAAGGTAGGAGATTGGTAGGCACTAAGTTAAAATGCTCAGAGAGCAGGTGCAGACATGATAGGCTGAATGGTCTCCTTCCATGCCATAATAATTCGGTGATTCTGGATAGTGCTACGAGCAACGTAACTCTCCTTTTCACTTACACAGTTACTTTCTGTAAAGGGAGACAAACACGGACAATATCAATGTCCTCATACACCATCGTTCATTGTCATAGATGTGGAGGCAAAGTGTAAAGTGTGATGTCAGATCACCTGGAACTCAGGGCCCAGAAGTGGAACTCCCATCCATTATTCTGGATTACAGTACAGTCCCGGTTCTGGATTTACATTGAGAAGTGGGAATAACATTACATGAGAAATCACTGCATTTTAAAATAACTTTGCACCAACCATGACCATGTGATTGATCAATCATAATATTATGTGCATAAAATTATATTCACTTCTCGAAATTCTGGGAATGTTTGGTAAACTCCAAATACACATCAAGTTTGTGGGTTTTTTAAATATGCCACTCTGAAGAAAGAAAGAATGATTTACATTCATATATAAGACCTCATTAACTCACTTATCAACTGTCCCAAAGTGCCTCACATTGATTGCTTTGGGAATGGGAAAACCTGGAAGTAAATGTACACAGCATGATCCCATTCACAGTGGTAGAATATGTCTTTTTCTTCAGTTCTCTAGTCAAAGACAGGTCCAAGCCATTGCACTGCAATCTACACCATGGTTAGGGCAAGGAGAACGGTTCTGGATCCACCCCAGCCCGAAGGGGAATCAAATCCACCACCCTCTGAATGAAGAACGACAGGCTCTCCATGTTTCCGGGCTATTCAAAAAGGGTGCATGGCTTGAACATATTCCTTTTGTTTGCAGAGAACGAGTCCATGCGTATGAATGTATGTCACTTCTAGCAAGTGTAAATGAGCTGTGTCACAGGCACACCTGCTTATTGTGTCACTATTAGCGGGCTCAGGATTGTTCAGCAAGTGTTGCCAGTAATGTGATCCACATCATATGTCCACGGAACTGAAACATCTGCCCCTGCCGCCCCCTTCATCCATCCCCACCTGCACCTCCTCCTTTTTCTCACCAAAAAGTTGCACATTTACAAGCATGTTGTAGTCTGGAGCCATGAATAGTGATGGTAGAAGCTCCACTTCTTTTCCATCACACAGCTGACCATAAATCTCTCTACCTCCTGCTATTGGTGCATGTTCTAAAGCTTTACAGATTGATACTCAACCTGTTTGGCCAGATTATGAATGGACTTTTCTTGGCCATCAAATCTTGATGTGAGACCTGAACCCAGAGCTTCCAGCTCAGAGGCATAGACGCTACCACTGCACCACAAGACCTATGAGCAGAACATATACAGCACTTTTCACAACTGCAAGATACTCCACAAACTTCACAACCAATGAATTATTTTTGTTGTTGTTGTTGTTGTTGCCATCATTGTAATGTAGAGAAAGATGGCAGGCAGTTAGCAAACTGAAAGGTCTCACAAATGGAAATGAAATAAAAGACCAGATCACCTGCAATTAGCAATGCTTTTTGATGGAAGAATGCTGGTCAGAACACTAGGAGAACTCGATGTGACTTTGGATGTTTTAGGGCCCCCTAAAGAGACAGAGTGATCCAGGATGTATTATCTCTTGGTAAGAAGAACACCTTCAGAAAAGGAGGGCGTGATCAGCACTTTGGGAACAAAGCTGATCAGGAGTGGTTATATGGCTGCAATATCAACAATAAACTATCAAAATAATCACAAATTAAAATCAAGGTGCAACTCTTTATCTGTGATAGATGTGATCTATTTACATATTTTGTTACTTATTTGCACATCTCAAGATTTAAATTGTCCCTCAGATTGTGCTAAAACTGAAGAACTCACTGTAGTCTTCAAGGGATTTAAAAACAAAGCAACGTAGAGAAAAGGGAGAGAATCTTGAGCCTGCCCCAACAAAAAAGCCTCTCGATCCCTTTTAACCCTCAATCCTTCCCCTCACTTTAAAAAAAGCAATTTCATGTTGTGGCACTTCTAGATATGTGTTGAAAGAGAGACATGTTCTCTAAATTTTTCACCTTGTCCTCATCAGGACAAATGCAAGAATTCAGAAATTCAAATGATCGAGAAGAGGGATGCTGATCGGTTAACAAGTTGGCTCTCATTGGCCGAGACATTGACATGGAGAAAGCAACAGGGAACATAAGAGCATAAGAAATAGAAGCATTAGTAGGTCATTCAGCTCTTCGAGCCCATTCCAGCATTCAATGATATCATGGCTGATCTTCTACTTCACCATTTCCTTCACTATCCCTGTACCCGTTGATGCTTTTCATATGCAGAAATCTATTGATCTCGCCCTTGAACATACTCAACGAGAGATACGCCACAGCCCACTGGAGCAGAGAATTCCAAAGACTCGCCACCCTCTGAATGAAGAACTATACGCTCTCCATGTTTCCGGTTGATTCAAAAAGGGAGCATGGCTTGAACATATTCCTTTTGTTTGCAGAGAACGAGTCTGTGCGTATGAATGTATTTCACTTCTAGCAAGTGTAAATAAACTATGTCACAGGCTCACCTGCTTATTGTGTCACTATTAGCGGGCTCAGGATTGTTCAGCAAGTGTTGCCCAGTTGCAGAATTACTTCTAACAGAAGTTGTTTTGTTTTGGGCTTTGGGACTGTGAGCTGGTTGAGTATAGCCTGCACTCTATTATGAACAGCTGGAAGAGCATGTTTGATTTGAGCCAATCACTGGAACGTACAACCTACTTGGCATCAGAACGACACTTAAATTCATAGATGATATTACTCAATTGTGTGGTAGGCAGAATGTCTGTTTGGACTGATAGCAGCACCTATTAATGGAAAATACTGCTCACAAAGCCACTGCAGAGCAGCAGCATGTAATAGCTTGTCTAAATGGCTGTTCAAATTTTTGAGATACTTTGCTTTTCCAGGGTAATTTGAGGTAGACCAGGCACTTATCGGGTCCAAAGGTGGCGACCAATGGCCCATTTGTGAGTTTGCGCAATACACAGTAAACAATGATCCGATCAGGATAGCCGTTGTCCTGCAGGATAGCTTTAATGTGCTCCATTTCGGTGTCATGGTGAGCAAAAAGCTAGGGCCCTATTTACAAGATTGCTGATATGGCCAATGCTATGCCATGTGGAGCTATATGAATCCCGTATGTTAACCAGTGAAGATAGGCTTCTGATAGTAACGGAGAAACCATCAGAGGATTTGTCAACTAGCATTTTGAGGAAAGGGAGCGCGTCGACGAGAGGGATTCTTGTGATGAATACGGTAGGATCCTTATGCCTCACTACTTCCACGCATGTTTAAGCTGCCTAAGATGCACAAAGATGATGCCCCATTACGCCATATTTCATCTATGACTGATTCTGTGCAGCTTGAATGGGCCAATTGGTTGAATAAATTACTACATCCAGTTCTTAACGAGTTTTCCGCGTACATAGTGAAGGATTACTTCACTTTTGCTAAGACTATGCGCAACCTACATATTAATAGGATGCCTTTCTCTGCTCATTCAACACAGTTAGCTTACTTGCAAATGTGTCGCTGAAGGAAGACATCGACATTTATGCTGCGTCACTATATCATGGCAATCTAGATGCGCCACCATTTTCAGAATCTGTATTCATTCAAAGTATAACCTTAGCAACTCGTGCAGTCAAGTTCGGTTTTAATGACACCATATATGCCCAAATAGATGATTTAGCCATGGAATCCGCTCTCGGTCCACCACCTGCTAACATTTTTGTCGACTTCCAAAAGAAATGCTTTATTGATGGGATGAATCCTAACCTCCTACCCGGTGCATATTTCCAATATTAGATGAAGTGTTCCCTATCTTTGAATCTGCAGCCATATATAATAATTTCCGTTGACACCTTAATGTGCACCATCCCACACTTTAATTCGCTTTTGAGATGCAGCAATCTAACGTGCTCCCTTTCCTCCACACGCTAGTTGAGAAATCCATGAATGATTTCTCCAATACTGTCTACGCAAGGCTACCTTTGCCAACTAATCTACAAATTGGGATTTGTGTAGCTCCTCACATTTTAAGAATGGCATTATCAGCAATATTACAAACTGGGACCTGGCCAGTAGTAGAGCGCATCAACAGAAGGATAATGGCTCTCCTGATCAGATTTTGATCACGATATATCATGCAAACTCACAAATGGGCCAATGGTCACACTTTTGGACTGAAAAGTACCCAGTATACCTCAACTTAACCTGGGATGGAAAAGTATCTCAAAATTTGAACAGGTTTAGCAAGCCATATTGCCTGTAACAATGCAGTGCTGAAGCTAGTGGTATTCTCCACTAATCGGATGCTGCTGTAATTCCAAACAGGCATTCTGCCCACCGTACAATTGAGTAATGTCATGTATGAATTTCAGCACTGGTGTGTTGCCAGGTATGTAGGTCGTACATCCCAAAGATTGGCTGATCGAATCAAGCCACTTGTTCCTCCAGCTGTTCTTAACATACAGAGTACAGTCCACGCTTGCAAAATGCAAAGAAAACATCTACTGTTAGATTTGATTGGACAGCACTTGCTGAACAATAGAAAGAGTGCTAAAAGCTACAAAGCAAACAATATTAGTTAATGAGTCCAGGTAGTAACATGGCTCATTTAACGTGCTACAAGCAACCGACATTCAAACGCATCGACTTGTTCTCGGCAAACAAAAGAAATATGCCTTGCACATTTTTTGAATTACCTGGAAGCATAGAGAACCTATACTTCCCCGTTCATTCCATCATGGCAGTATATCAGCCAAACAGAGCTGACATATCAACCAATCAGTATCTCTTTTCTCCTGTGGTATGAATTGCTCTGATCCATTGAAATATGGCATTCTTGCGTTTGACCTGATGAGAGCAAGACAAAAAGCTTCGACAACATGTCTCTCTTTTTAGCAATATCAATATTTCTGATCTCATCCTTTACGGGGTGAACTGCCCAGCCTTTTAGTTATGGCAGCTACAGTTAAAATGGTGATAGTTGTTTTGCTCATCAAGACTATTGAAAAAATATGCATCGCATATGGAGGGTGAAAAAACATAATTTGAAAAGGAGGAAAAATGTCTTTTCAAAGTCTGGGAATGCAATAGTATAGGGGATTCAGTTGTAAAGTGATTAGATAGTCATTTCTGTGGCCGCAAATGAGACTCCAGCATGGTATGTGGCCTCCCTGGTGCTAGGGTCAAGGATGTCTCAGAGTGGCTACAGGACATTCTGAAGGTGAACAGCCAGTGGTTGTGGTACACATTGGTACAAACGACATAGGTAAAAAAAGGGATGAGGTCCTAAAAGCAGAATATATGGTGTTAGGGAGTAAGTTGAAAAGTAGGATGTAAAAGGTAGTGATCTCAGGATTACTACCAATGGCACATGCTAGTTGGAGTAGAAATAGCAGGATATATTGGATGAATGCATGCCTAAAGAGTTGGTGTGAGGGGGAGGGTTTCAGATTCCTGGGTTATTGGTACCAGTTCTGGGGGAGGTGGGCCCAGTGCAAACTGGATGGGTTACATCTGGGCAGGACTGCAGCTGATGTCTTAGGGGAAATATTTGCTAGAGTGGTTGGGGAGGGTTTAAACTATAATGGCAGGGGGGTGGGAACCAATGCAAGGAGTCAAAGGAAGAGGAATCAAGGACAAGAACAAAAGACAGAAAGGGAAATCAGAAAAGTGATAGGCAGAGAAATCAAGGGCAAGAATCAAACAGGGCCTCACTGAAATACAGTGGGAATGGGACAACGAATGTTAAAAAGACAAGCCTTAAGGCAATGTGCCTAAATGCGAGGAGCATTCACAATAAAGTGGATGAATTAACCATGCAAATAGATGTAAACATGTATGAAATAGTCGGAATTGCAGAGACATGGCTGCAAGGTGACCAGGGATGGGAACTGAACATCTAGTGGTATCCAGTATTTAGGAAGGACAGACAAGAAGGAAAAGGCAGTGGAGTTGCATTGCTGGTTAAAGAGGAAATTAACACAATAGTGAGGAAAGATGTTGGCTCTGACGATGTGGAATCTGCATGGGTAGAGCTGAGAAATACTAAGGGGCAAAAAACATTTCTGGGTGTTGTATATAGACCCCTAAACTGTAATAGTGATGTTGGGAATAGCATTAAACAGGAAATTAAAGATGCATGCAATAAAGGAACATCTGTAATTATGGGTGACTTTAATATGCATATAGATTGGGAAAATCAAATTAGTAACAATACTGTACAGGAGGGATTCCTGGAGTGTACATGGGATGTTTGTCTGGACTAATACGTTAAGGGACCAACTAGAGAACAGGCCATCCTAAACTGGGTATTGTGTAATGAGAAAGGAATAATTGGCAATCTAGTTGTGTGAGGCCCCTTGAGGATGAGCAACCATAATATGATAGAATTCTTCATCAAGATGGAGAGTGCTATAGTTGATTCTGAAACTAGGGTCCTGAATCTTAATAAAGGAAACTACGATGGTATAAGGCATGAGTTGGCTATGATGGGAAACGTTACTTAAAGGGATGACCATGGCTAGGCAATGGCAAACATTCAAAGACCGCGTGGATGAACTGCAACAATTGTTTATTCCTGTCTGGTACAAAAGTAAAGCAGGAGACGTGGCCAAACCATGGCTTACAAGGGAAATTAGAGATAGTATTAGATAGAAGGAAGAGGCATACAAATTGGCCAGAAAAAGCAACAGCCCTGAGGATTGGGGGGAGTTTAGAATTCAGCAAAGGAGGACCGAGGGATTGATTAAGAAGGGGAAAATAGAGTACAAGAGTAAGCTTGCGGGAAACATAAAATCTGATTGTAAAAGTTTATTTAGGTATGCAAAGAGAAAAAGATTGGTCAAGGCAAATGTTTGTCCCTTACATTCAGAAAGGGGAATTTATAATGGGGAGCAAAGAAATGGCTGACCAACTAAATACCTACCTTGATTCCGTCTTTACAAAGGAGGACACAAATAAAATACCAGAAATGTTGGGGAACACAGGGTTTAGTGAGAGGGCGGAACTGAAAGAAATCAGTATTAGTAGGGAAATGGTGTTTGGAAAATTGATGAGAGTGAAGGCCAATAAATCCCCAGGGCCTGATAATATACATCCCAGAGTACTTAAGGAAGTAGTCCTTGAAGTAATGGATACATTGGTGGTCATTTTCTGAGATTCTATAGACTCTGGAACTGTTCCTACAGATTGGAGGGTAGCTAATGTAACCGCACTATTTAAAAGGGGAGGTAGAGAGAAAGTAGGGAATTATAGACCAGTCAGCTAGACATCAGTATGGGGGAAATTCTAGAGTACATTATAAAAGATTTAGTAGCTGAGCACGTGGAAATCAGTGGCAGAATCGGACAGAGCCAGCATGGACTTATGAAAGGGAAATCATGCTTGACAAATCAACTGGAATTTTTCGGGGATGTAACTAGTAGATTTGATGAGGGGGGTCCAGTTGATGTGGTTTATTTGGACTTTCAGAAGCCTTTCGACAAAGTCCCATACAAGAGATTGGTGTGTAAAATTAAAGCTCATGGGAATGAGGGTACTGTTTGAGATGGATAGAAAACTGGTTGTCAGACAGGAAACAAGAAGTAGGTATAAATGGTTCTTTTTCCAAATGGCAGGCAGTGACTAGTGGGGTAACGCAGGGATCAGTGCTGTGACCCCAGTTATTCACAATATATATTAATGATTTAAATGAGGAAACTAAATGTAATGTCTACGAATTTGCAGATGACACAATGCTGGGTGGGAGGGGGAGCTGTGAGGAGGATGCAGAGATGCTTCTGTGTGATTTGTACAATCTGAGTGAGTGGGCAAATCCATGGCAGATGCAGTATAATGTGGATAAATGCGAGGTTATCCATTTTGGTGGCAAAAACAGGAAAGCAGATTATTATATGAATGGCTATGAATTGAGAGAGGGGAATGTGCAACAAGACCTGGGTGCTCTTGTACACCAGTCACTGAAGGGAAGTATACAGGTGCAGCAGGTGGTAAAGAAGGCAAATGGTATGTTGGCCTTCATAGCCAGAGGGTTCGAGCACAGGAACAGGGATGTCTTGCTGCAATTGGACAGGGCCTTGGTGAGACCACGCCTGGAATATTGTGTGCAGGTTTGGTCTCCTTGTCTGAGGAACAATGTACTTGATATAGGGGGAGTGCAGTGAAGGTTTACCAGACTGATTCCTTGGATGGTGGGACTGACATATGAGGAGAGATTGAGTCAGTTAGGATTATATTCGCTTGAGTTCAAAAGAATGAGAGGGGGTCTCATAAAGCGTATAAAATTCTAACAGGTCTAGACAAGGTAGATGCAGGAAGGATGTTCCCGATAGTAGGGGAGTCCAGAACCGGGGTAGACCATTTAGAATGGAGATGAGGAGAAATTTCTTCACCAGAGAGTGGTGAGCCTGTGGAATTCGTTACCACAGAAAGTAGTTGAGGCCAAAACATTGTACGTTTTCAAGAAGGAGTTAGATATAGCTCTTGGGGCGAAAGGGATCAAAGGATATGGGGAGAAAGCGGGAGCAGGCTATTGAGTTGGGTGATCAGGCATGATCATAATGAATGGCAGAGCAGGTTCGAAGGGCCGAATAGCCTACTCTTGCTTCTATGTTTCTATGAATTCAGACCTCCCAGACCGTTTCAGCCAATGGAGTGCTTTTCAAAATGCAGTCACTGTTGTAGGAAACAGACAATAGCTTGTGCACATCAGAGTCCCACAAACAACACTGCGATATTTACCAGAAAATAATTTTGAAGCAATATTAGAAAAGAGATAAATATTGTGCAGGAGGAGAACTCTGTTGTTCTTCCAATTGTCTGGTGGATCATTTACCTCCACCTCTGAGGATTGAGGGAGCTTGTTTTAATGTCTCATCCAAGATGGAGCAATATCGGCCGTGAAGTTGTCCTTCAGTACTGCATTAGAGTATCAGCCTAGAATTTGATTTGAAGTCACTGGAGTAGGAAAAGAGCCACAGCCTTCTTACCCACAGGGAGAGTGCTACACCGAGCTCAGGCTGACACGTTTGTGTTACTATCATTAGTTAAGTCTAAATGATTTGCAGCCAAAGCTGCAAACTCTCTCTAATAGAGTCATTATGCTTATACCAAGCTGAATACAATGCACCAGCATCAGAGATCGATGCTGCTGTTCTCCCTGTTCTGAGGTGATGCCGATGAGTCAGGATCCGAGCTGGAACAGTCCTGGCATCATCTGACACAATCATTTGTGCAAACATTACAAAACAATTCATGAATAGGCATTGAAAATATCTATGAATAAAATAAATACTTATCATTCTAACTGGATTGGCCTTTCACTTATAGGAAATGCTCAGAACCTTCAAATGAAAGAAATGGCGAAATAAGGAAAAATATTTTCTTACATGCAGAAATGTTTTGTTTATACTAATTGTATTGCTCAATAGTGTAAAAACAAAAGTTACTGAACTAATATGCACACAACCATACCCTGCATGATTTCGTTGTTGTCTTACAAGTGCACCTTGACTCCAAAGCAGGGGTTTCCTCCAAATTCCCAAGTAGCAAAACGGCCACCTGCAGAATCCATAAAGCATTCAAAATACCCTCAGACCTCGGAACCCTTTCTAGTTTACCTTCCAAACATAGTTTGCCATTAATACGCTAAAGGCGACGCACACTGAAAAATACCTGTCTGATTCTCTCTGTGTCAGTCTCCCTTCTGTGTTTCAACCAACAGTAAAATGGCTCCTGGCTGATGGCAGCACGAACCATGGTGGATGAATTCTGCGCACAATCTGTATAAGATTACATTGGCTATATGGCACAGAAACATTCGATCCAAACAGTTCATGTCAGCGTTTATGCCCCACTCAAGCTTCCCCCCATTTCTCATCTAAATGTATAATTGTAACCAATATTGCCCTCTCCCTCAAATGCTCTTCTAGTTTCCCATTAGATTCATCCATGCAACAGCTGTCCCTCATTCTGCACACCTAATGTTTTCTTAAATAACAGCATGCTAAACAAAAATGTGCTAAACAAAAATCACTTTTCCATGAGAAAAAATATCAGGTGTCTTACCGTTCTGACCTGTCATTTTTACATTTTTTTATTCATTCATGGGTTGTGGGCTTCGCTGGCTGGGCCAGCATTTATTGCCCATCACTAGTTGCCCTTGAGACGGTGGTGGTGAGCTGCCCTGTTGAACTGCAGCAATCCATGTGGTGTAGATAAACCCACAGTGTTGTTAGGGAGGGAGTTCCAGGATCTTGACCAAGTGACAATGAAGGAACAGCAATATATTTCCAAGTCGAGATGGTGGATAACTTGGAGGGGAATTTCCAGGTGGTGGTGTTCCCATGTATCTGCTGCCTTTGTCCTTCTAGGTGGTAGTGGTCGTGTGTATGGAAGGTGCTGTCTCAGGCGCTTTGGTGGATCTCTGCAGTGCATCTTCTGGATGGTATACACTGCTGCTGCAGTGTGACGGTGGTGGAGGGAGTGAATGTTTGTGGATGGGGTGCAATCAAGAGGGCTGCTTTGACCTGGATGGTGTCAAGCTTCTTGAGTGTTGTGGGAGCTGCACTCATCCAGGCAAGTGGAGAGTATTCCATCGCACTACTGACTTGTGCCTTGTATATGGTGTTCAGGCTTTGGGGAGTGAGGAGGTGGCTTATTCGTCGCAGGATTCATAGCCTCTGACCTGCTCTTGTACCTATGTCTAGTTCAGTTCAGTTTCTGATCAATGGTAATCCTCAGGATGTTGACAGTGGGAGAATCTGTGACAGTAATGCCGTTGAACATCAAGAGGTGATGGTTAGGTTCTCTCTTGTTGGAGATGATCATTGCCTGACACTTGTGTGGTGTGAATGTTACTTGCCACTTGTCAGCCAAAACCTGGACATTGTCCAGGTCTTGCTGCATTTGGACATGAACTGCTTCAATATCTGAGGAGTCGCGAATGGTGCTGAACATTGTGCAATCAAGAGCGAACATCCCCACTTCTGACCTTATGATGGAAGGAAGGTCATTGGTGAAGCAGCTGAAAATGGTGAGCCGAGGCCACAACCATGAGGAACCTATGAGCTGCCTTGAACCCTAACTGGCCCGAAGATCCTCCTAATAACACTATTAATAAAGTTAGTAACTTGTTCATTCTTAATAACTTATGAATCCTCTTTATTTCCTGCTCACATCTTCCCGACTCTCCTGCTTGCCACCTTTCTTGCTTTTCCTGCTCTCCGCTTCCCCCCGCCGCTCCCACTCACAGCTTCCCTCTCCCAGCCATCCGTAAACAGCGGGAGTGTAAAAGAATCCTGAGGGTTATTGCTGGCGACTCGAAAGAAACGGTGTTTGTACCGTTCGTGTTAATGCAGGCCTAGTAACCTGGCTGCTTACAGCCAATTCACGTTATCCGGGCACTGCTGGTTACCCACCTGTACCGAAACGTCGCTTCATTGCCGGTTTTGAGGATAGCGACAGCGGGACCAGCTAATATCAATTGGAAATTTCGTGCGTCCTGAGACAGCAACTGGGAAAGAGAAACATACCGTAGAAACGCCACATAAGTAGCTTTTATTTAAACATTACTCACCATTAAATCTCTTCTTGGGAGTTTTTTTTTTCATTGATTTATCAATTACATTACTGATCTCACTATACGACAAAGAGATACATTTTATTTTGAGCTTAGCAATAATAAGCTCAACTAATGTAAACACTTTAGCATTTGCAGCTCGTCGCGTGTCACGCAATCAAATTTAAGGTATAAATTGTTGGGTTACAGACCAGGCATTATTCCACTGAATGGCAAAACTTACTGGGAGAGCCAAAGAGCCCGACACTTCTTCCTTTGACCTTAAGCATTACATGAGAGATGACACATGGTGGAATCTTCAAGAATACATCAAAATAGATTTGCCAACCCTTCTGTGACGCATGACTCTTCCTACGGATGCCGAGGCCTCATTAATGTACTTCCAATATTTGACATTTAATTTCATTCCCAACATTCATAATTTTATTTTCATTAATCCAAATCTTTTGTTGATTGTGATATCAGTGATCTCTCGCGTATACTTATCCCCTTTACTGTTTATTAACCCACTGCAAGTGTTTCTACTGGAAAATGTCATGCACCTTTTTCTTCCCCCTCAGAATTTCAGTAGCAGTCACGAGATCACAAACAACTGTGTCATTCAATCGGATCGGATCTGGAGCTGCACCCCTGTTCAAGTTATGACCATCAACAATTCTTTTTCGAGTTATCCATTATAAACCCCTGCGGAATAACAGATTTGTAACTCGTTCAGAGTCACAAACAATTAAACTAACTTAACTAAATGAGAGATAAATAACAGGTTTGTATATAGGCGCAAAGCGCTGGCCAATTATTGGATTCAATAAGGGAGGACAGTTGAGGTGGACAACTATCCTTCACTAATCAAGCAGCTACCACAAGTTCGCTCCTTCAGAACAGGCCAAAGCAAGTGGGAATACTATACGTTCTATTTCATTATCCTATACCTCACAACAAGAGTGATTTTGCGTTGGCTGTTACCAAATGACAGCGGCAAGCGCAGGTTAATTGCATAGCTAAGCGCCCCATGGCTCTAATTAGTTCCGATGTCAGCTCACTTATATTTGTGTTTACTAAACACCTGCCGCCTTTCCTACCCTTCCTAAAGATGGAACTGTGAGGAGGAACTGAGAGAATAGCTCACATTTTACTGATTGCAAAGAGAAAGGAGATTTCGGTGAAAGTAAAGACCTCGGGCGTTCGCACAATTTTTGGCGGTGTTAGGACAAATGAGGAGGCTGTTAAAAACAGAGGGGATACTTCATTTTATTGATGAAGACACAGGGTACGGTAAGGAAATTATTTTAAACTTTTATAAAGCACCAGTTCAGCCTCAGCTGGAATACTTTCTTCAAATCTGAAGGATGTCAGGGACTTGGAGAGGGTGCAGAAAAGATTTGCTGAAGGTTCGCCTGATTTAAGGGTCTTAGGTTATGTGGAGAGATTGGAGAAGCTACAGTTGTTCTCCTTAGAGTCGAGAAGATTAAGAGGAGGCTTGATAGCGACTTTCAAAGTTATGAACAGTTTTGATTAAAGAAATTAGGAGAAACTGTTCCCAGTGACACAAGAGTCCTTAACCAGAAGATAGAGATTTAAGGTGATTGGTACAAGAAACCGAGGCATCTAACATTTGGCTGGAAGTTAGTTGCGGTGTAGCCCCGTCCTGTTGTTGCCATCGGTTCGTACAGCTTAAATGGACGGCGCTGAGGAGCAGAAATCCTGATTGATTTTTGCCTCCTGATTTAGATAAGCTAACTCGGCACACAGTGGATTTGGAAACAGGAACCTGCAACAGGCTGAATGCAGTGAATAACCAGTCTTACTTTCATTGATATCTCTTTTCTCTTTGCAACCAGCTTGCTTTAGTTAGTCCAAATGCAGGTTTCACCCAGCACACCGCGAAAATTCCTTCCGAAGAACAATTATATTCGTCTGGAAACTTTACCTCGGTTTCTATCTCTATAGATACTGCTGGACCTGCTGATTTTTCCAACACTTTCTGCCTTTATTTCAGATCTTCAGTATCCCCAGTATTTTGCTTTTATTATTCGCGAATATTCCTTATTGCATTTCAGGCCTGCTGGACTAATAACTGTAACATTGAAAGATGTATATGTAGGACCAACATTTCATCTCTGGTATGGTGAAGGTAAAATTGGCCTCAACAGCTCTGGAGTGAAAAAAGGACGATGAGCAGGATTATTAATCTAAATTACTGTTCCAGTGAGCTGTTACTATTCCGATGAGTGGAGGCTGGTTGGGGTCTCGATCTAAATATATAAATAAGAACTAAATATTGGCACATTCACATTGTCTATGCTCCTACATGAAGTCGGATGCCTTCGGTGAAGTGCTGGAGGACTGCCTGCGCCTGCGGCCTACATCTTTAGTTTCAGTATAGAGTGAAGTATCAAAGGTAGGTGTTGACAAAGAAGGTGATTGGAACGAAGTGCCCCAGGAGCGGCTGAGAAAACATTACCCTTCACGTGAAGGCTTTTCAGCCGGCAGTTAAGGGGTGATCTTCAATTTCCTAGACTCCACCACGGTAGAATAAACAGACCCAATACGCTGCGTTAGTCATGTGATCTCCATATCGTGGTCATACGTTTCACATATTTACCTATGAAATAAAGTTCTTACCCAAGCCACTGGTGATATCATTCTCACTTACAGCAATTTGGCAACTAACTTTTTATTTGCAATATGTCGATGCAAGCTACAGTTCAGTACATGACTCTTCTGCGCATGGTTTGGCCAGGTACCTTTGGTTTTTATATGCTGCCGGTTTCAGAATAGCAAATCGTAATTTAAATTATTCTACAACTGTTACGCATTGGAAAATTGCATCCTGTTCCTCTCAAATTCGACTGTTGGCAGTTCATAATGGATCTTATATTTTACTTCTTTGCTTGTTTTTCTTTATCTATTGTATGCACTGTCTTGTTCATTTTTTTTTTGATAGCTGCCGGAGCAACTTCGAACAAACTGGAGCAGTTCCCTAAATACTTGGACGTGCCCAATGGCGCGAATGTTTCCATATTCTGCAGATTTCCCATATTTCAAGGTTTTCCTGATGTTCGTTGGTGGAAACGCGACGAGGAAACCTTTCTGGAACCAGATAGCAGAAAGCGAGTTGATGTAAAAAAAGGAAGTAGTTCGTTTGACATCCTGAATGTGACTTTTACAGACTCCGGGGTGTATTATTGCAAAGTAAAGCATAGGCAAAAATTAATTGGGGACGGAACTGGCACCCAGCTCACTGTGCACGGTAGGTTTTCTTGTAAGTGGAAGGGTTACAGCTCTTTGCGATACATGTCATTTGAGCTTTTTATCACTTAAGGAAAACCTGGTGATATCGAATTCCTTTTACACATCATTGGGTTTTCTTCCATTGACATCGGTGTACAATGGGCGTCTTAAATTTGAAATTAAGCAATAATATGAACAAAAAACAGAAAATGTCGGAAATATTCAGAAGGTCAGGGAGCCTCAGTGGAGAGAAACAGAGTTAGCGTTTCATGTCGATGATCATAATCGATCCGAAAAGTTAACTCCGTTTCTCTACACAGTTGTCGCCCATCCTGCTGAATATTTCCAGCATTTTCTGTTTGTATTTCAGAATTCCAGCATCTGCAGTGTGTTGCAATGGATAAGATGGTTCGTCCTAACCAAAATAACGGAGCCACAGTGCAACACTGGAAACGACTATAACACTTCCTAGGTCAAGTCATTTACACAATATTCAATATCATTTAATTCACCTCAACAGTGTCTTAATTATAAGCTCAGGTGATAACTCCCCGACTACAGCGACGAATATTTCAGTCACCTTTTCCGCCCACTGCTCGAAAGAGTCCATTTAACAATTTGGATGCGGAATTATTCAAAAACTGAGATGTCTATGTTTTTGTTAGGTGTGGGTATCAAGGGAATAGAATTAAGTCGGACAAATGGTGTTGAGGTAGAGATCAACCATAATCTAAATGAATGGCAGGGCAAGCTAGCGGCATTGGATGGACACCCTGTTCCTATGTCCGCAGTTTATACTTTGTACTTGTGTCCACTAATAACGTGTTCGAAATACCAAACTGCTTCCACAAAGTCATACTACAACCCCATAAGAGGGGAAATGTTGATCTTGCCCTCAATGTTGGATTCCACCCCAAGTCCTAGGACTTGCAGGACAATTGAGGTGCCCAATGCCCTTATTTCAATTGGTAAACCAATTGTACTCCTTCTGATGCACTCACAACTGGTAGAGTGGAGGGAGGACAACACCAAACATTTCTATAAACATCTGGGCTCCCCTATTTGTAATTCATAATTTCCATGATCACTCTCCATATGCAGGCGGAAGTTAGAGCACGAGACCAAGAGAACACTGGCTTCTTTCTCTCCAGCGGGGATTCTGTCACTTTTTGTATTAAACCAAGAGCAGGTCCATGGGGAAAGGATAGCGAAATTCTGAGGCTTTGCCGGGAATAAAGGCTGACAACATTTTGAAAATTAATAATGCCATTAACTTAATAATTTGCTATTAGTACAATACAGGAAAAGAAAACTTGTAAAGAAGACTGACTTTAACAAAGAACAAAAGATGCAACCTAATAAGGGATTTTACTTCCAGTTATCAGGTGATTACAGATAGAGAGGACAGATAGTTAGAGCGGTTCACGTCAAGAAATGGTAAATTTGGATTGTTATAAGCAGAATCTTCCCCAGAAAATGCGTTCAACGGACGGAGACAGAATGCAGTTGTAGAATGGCAAAACCCTGGTATTATATAAAACATGCACTCTGGGTTAGGATTTCCTATTCGGTTTCCGTCATCGGTATGGATGTTGTGATCTATACAGCCATAAATAACTATCAAAATAAATTATTTCTTGGCGTCCTAAACACTCCAGCTCTCCGTCCCCCTTTAGTGAAAGATGCACGATTTGAAACATCTATCACAGACCCTTGAAATGTTATATAATCAATGGTAACGCACGGATTCTAATCTATATCATTTTCTGGAGTCTATTTAGATACCGGAGATATTTTCATATCACACATCTTCTCAATATAAACCATTAACACAAAATATCTTCTGAAACATATGAAATATTCGAAAACGGCCATTTTTAAAATAAGCATACAACGTTTAGAACGACAACGATTTTTACAGAAAACGAGCGTCGGTCCCATGGTTCGTGTAGACTGGTTTGCGCTCTCTCGTTGATAAATTCGGATAGGAATCTCACTCGGGGTCTGTGCTGCAAACGCTAATCCCGCTCTGGTACCTGACATTTCCATTCCAGGCAGTGACACTTGTTATAAAAACAAAAAACTGCGGATGCTGGAAATCCAAAACAAAAACAGAATTACCTGGAAAAACTCAGCAGGTCTGGCACCATCGGCGGAGAAGGAAAGAGTTGACGTTTCGAGTCCTCATGACCCTTCAGCAGAACTAGGTGAATCCAAGGAAAGGGGTGAACTATAAGCTGGTTTAAGGTGGGGGGGGTGGGTTGGGTGGGGGGAGAGAAGTGGAGGGGGGTGGGTACCCCTCTCCACTTCTCTCCCCCCACCCCCAAACCCCACCTTAAACCAGCTTATATGTTACCCCTTTCCTTGGATTCAACTAGTTCTGTTGAAGGGTCATGAGGACTCGAAACGTCAACTCTTTTCTTCTCCGCCGATGCTGCCAGACCTGCTGAGTTTTTCCAAGTGACACTTGTTTCTCGGTTGTTACCCAGCCTGGGACATACTCCCTCTTTGTGGGTCGCTCGAAAAGACACCTGGCAAATTTGCTGTGCTCCTCATTACATTGTATAAAATAAATGCAAACACAAAGGTAAACACGTGACAGCAAGGATCACTATTCTCACAGTATGAGGTTAAGAGCATATCGAGGATAGACAACCTAGAATGTGCTCCTTTAAATTCAAAAATATATTTCTTTCCTGTTAAAGTACCTCCAACACCACTGAAAATCGTTCCTGTTGAAGGGATTTCAACGACTTCTCTGAAACTCGCATGTAAAACGGCTGCCTTTTACCCGGAGGATTTAAGAGTTTCCTGGCAAAGAGATGGTGTGGAAATTCTGACCGGAATAAAAATTGTGAAAAGCGAGACCGTGGATGGGCTCCACGAGGTCTCCAGTTCTTTGGAAGAAGCACAGCCTGTCCGGAATAGAGTCGTTTATACCTGTCTGGTATATCACGAGTCTCTTCAGGTGCCCGCCAATGTCAGCTACATCATAAATCAAGGTAAGATTGGAAACATTTATAGTAGCGAGTGGGGATGTGCTCCAACCTGTGTTTACTCATTAGACATGTAGCTGGGCTGCTGTTCAAACTCGAGTATACAGGGTGAATGTGGACTGTATTTACTCTCAATGTCACATTAATGGGAATGAAATAAAATAATCAAATGGTTTGCAGCTGGAGGATGGGGAGAATATCTCCCTGATGAGATCTGATGGAGGTTGATGTGTGAACTGCTCTAAAAACTGAAAGCTCATTCCTCGTCACATTTTTGCCAAATGAAACGAATTTACTCATAAAATGGATCGGTTTTAGCAGTGAATTTTATCTCCCGTATATTTAAATTGAATATATGAGAATATCATTGTGCTCATCAGTTTTCTCTGGACTGTGCTTTTAGCTGTTTCACCCATAGACTCAAAAATTCCTGCTCTAAATATTTCCGCCTCTCCAACTCTCCTTTTACACGCTCCCTGAACTCTACCTCCACCTGTCCAAATATCACTTTATGCGTCTTGATGTTGTTTGATAACGCTGCTGTGAAGTGCGTTTGGGCGTTTTGCTCCGTTACATGCAAGGTATTCTTGTTACCTACTGAAAGTTGCAGGAGGTATCCTTTGGTAAGACTGTTTATCAGTATTGAAGAGTGGAAGATTTTGTCACTCTTTGTTTCCAATGCGCATCTGTCTGGTGTAGCACAGAAAGGTAAAAGGTGTACGTGCCTTACTCTTAACAAACAACCCTCACGTCCATGAGAAGCTTCCTGCGTCTTTATCGATTTATTCCCTCCTTAAATTGCGTTACTGGCTTTCGGTTTATACCGTTTGGAACACGTTTTAATCCTTCTGCAGCTATGCCCAATTTATGAAAGCAACCGGTCCCCACGGACATTAAACGGTTACCCAAGAGACAGCTTTACACCTCGCCCTCCTGTGTCTGACACACAACTCCGTATATAAATCTCGCTGTAATCTGCGGGTTCTTGTTTCAATCTTTTCTTGATCCTGTAGGTACTGATGTCAATCTTCTGCTGACCTTTCGATGGGCAGGGGGCATATTGGCGATTTTACTATTGATAATTATTTTGACGATACTCAATTTAAAAGCATCAACTGGTAAGAGCATTTTTTACCTCGCCACAGTCTTTATTTTCTAAAGCCCAGTTATACCGTCAAAAGACATAAAGGGCGGGTGAATAGTGTTTCATTATAAAAGAATAACGAGCATGTTAATGCATCTTTAGATAATGAAGTTGATACCACGAGAGCGTTATGGGATTGAGAGTTCAACATGACAATATAAACCGATTTTGGAATGCGAATATTTCATCTTCTCAATGGAACTGTTCATTCGGTTCATACACTTTCAATTTGCTACTCCCGGGATCCTTGACGTTCTGCATTTTTAAAAATATCAGTGTAGATCCAGACCTCGACGTGCAAACACTTTGAAGTGAATTTTGACTTTCTGCGAAGTGTAAAACGGGTGATATATGGAACTGGCAATCTGCCTGATTAAATTTCCATTGTAATGTTACGATGTAAAATGGCTTGCCGACTCTTTGTCACATGCTTTACGCTATCCCACACAAGGCAGTGAGCTCCATTGGGTGTAGCGTATTTGCGGAGTACTTCAATTTTCAAGGCTCCTTCCTTTACACAGTGAAACCGTTTAGCTTGGAAGTCAGGTTATTGGTTTTGCTTGCACGCTCATTATGTTATTCAATTTGGAATTCTTCTCTTCCTTTAGGCGTTAACAGAAATTCTGTGGAAGCTGATTAGAGTGAAGAGTCAATGTGGTGAGAATGTTCTTCATATTCCAAAAAGAGGGGTTAGCGGGAAACAGCAAGAAATATTGCAACCAACCGAGAAGAATTTAATTAAATGTCATAGTATCATAGAACTGAAGTTATAATGCCTGTCCCGCTTCGGTGAAAAAACTATCCAATCAGCCCAATTCCCCACTCTTTACCCATAACGCTTCATTTTTGTTTGTACAAGAAAATCTCTAATTCGCTTTTTTTAAAGTTTCCATTGAATCTGCTTCCTGCAACTTTTCAGGAAGTGCATTCCAGACCACAACAGCCGGTTACACTTAAAAAACGCACCTGGTCCTGATTATTTTTCCAATTATCTTAAGTCGCCGTCCCTTGGATACCAACCCAATCACCACTGGAAACACTTACTCCATATTTACTTTCCTCAAAACCTCTCATAATTTTGAACAACTCCATTATATTCTTCTTTATCTTTCTCTGCTCTGTGGAGAACAATCATAGGTTCTCTAGTCTCTCCAACCTAACTGAAGTCCTTCATCCCTGGTACCGTTCTAGTAAATCTCCTTTGTAATTGTTCCTAAAAATGTTCCCAGAATGGGACACAATGCACCAATGAGGCTTAAGCAGTGATTTATAAAGTTCCATCATAAATTCCTTCTTTTTGCACCCCATGCCCTTATTTATAAGGCCAAAGTAAACATGTATTTATTGTAACATACACTAATGATGGATACTGTTTCATCATTCAAGTCATTTCAACAATACGAGGTTCTTAGATGCCCTGTTGCTTAATTGGCATATTGTGTAGCATACCCAGCTGTGTAGCATAACTAGGAAGGTGCCTAGTTAAAAGTGTTAAAAAGAAAGAACATGGCAATAGTGCAGGGTAAAGATATCGGTCATGATAGCCACAGTGTGGCAGGAAGAGACGGGACGTAAAGATAATTGGGTGCACCAGCAAATAGGTTCAGAGTAGGGAAATGGTAAAGGGACAGACGTAAGCACTCTGTATCTGAATGCAGCCAGCACTTCTAACAAGATAAATTATTTGATGCTACACATAGGTGAGAAAGCATGTTCTGAGCAAGTCACAAAGAGAATGCAAAGGGATGTAGATAGGTTATGTGAGTGAGCAAGCATTTGGCAGAAGACGTATGATGTGGGAAAAGGTGAAGTTATCTTCTTTGGAAGCAAGAGGTGAAAAGTAGAATATCATTTAAATGGAATGAAACTACAGAATACTGTGGTACAGAGGATTTAAGACAAAGGTGAGGAATTTCTTCTCTCAAAGAGTTATGGGGGATGGGGGGGCTGGAGGCAGGAAAGTAGTGTTGAGGCCAGAATCAGATCAGCCATGATCTCATTGAATGGTCTACTCCTACTCCTGCTTCTTGTCACCATGTCATTAACCGTTGCATTTTTGTACCCAGAGAACAATGGAGGCTGGGTAATTGAACATGTTCAATTCTGAATTGGACAGATTTTCATCTACGAGAGTGTCAAGGGTGATTTTTGGCATGGGGGGGGGGGTGGTGGAGGGGGCAGTGGGTCGGAAAGTGGAAGGCAAGAAAGGCAGTACCGAGAACAACTTGGCCTATACCACTGTCCAAGCCAGCACCAGGCAAAAAAACGCAAAGCCCATTCTGCCAGAGGAGAACATGGTACAGATGAGATAATTCATTGAAACCCTATCAGTATTATGTGGTATGACGCTAAGCTGTAGGAATTGGAAAGGTCCCAGTTTCAATAAACCAACTGTTGTTTCAGTTGATCTCAGGCAAGGTTCATCAGATTTGCCTCATGTCCTAGAACAGAAAGACCTGGGAGTATGTGTGCATTATTCTTTGAAGGTAGCTGGGCAAGGTAAGTGGGTGGTTAGCAAAGCAGGTAGGATTTTGGGCTTCATAAATAGATACACTAAGAAAAAGCAGGGAAGTCATGTTGAAAATTTATAAAGATTTGCTTAGGTCACAGAGTATTGCATCCAGTTCTGGTCACAACATACGTGGGCCTTTAGAAGGCTGTAGAGATGATTTCTGCCATATCGCCCAACTCCAGCATGATGCCACCATCAAACATATCTTCCCTTCACCCCCCCCCCACCAACTGACACTGCCCCCCCCACCCCCACCGCCCCCCCCCCCCCCCCCCCTTCCCCCCCCCCCCCCCCCGCCCCCCGTGGCATTCCGCAGGGATCATTCACTACGGGACACTCTGGTCCACTCCTCCATCACCCCCTGCACCTCAACCCCCTCCCACGGCACCTTACCATGCAACTGCAGAAGGTGCACCACCTGCCCCTTCACTTCCCCTCTACTCACCGTCCAAGGGCCCAAACACTCCTTTCAAGTGAAGCAGCATTTCACTTGCACTTCCCTCAATTTAGTCTACTACATTTGTTGCTTCCAATGCGGTTTCCTCTACATTGGAGAGACCAAACGCAGACTGGGTGACTGCTTTGCAGAACACCTTCGGTCTGTCTGCAAGCATTACCCAGACCTCCCTGTCACTTGCCATTTCAACACTCCACCCTGCTCTCATGCCCACATGTCTGATCTTGGCCTGCTGTATTGTTCCAGTGAAGCTCAATGCAAACTGAAGGAACAGCACCTCATCTTCCGGCTAGGCACTTTTCAGCCTTCCAGACTGAATATTGAGTTCAACAATTTTAGATCATAAACTCTCTCCTCCATCCTCACCCCCTTTCTGATCCCCCCTTTTTTTCCAATAATTTATACAAATATTTCTTTTCCATCCATTTCCATTATTTTTAAATGTATTTCCATCCATTGTTTTATCTCTACCTTTTAGCCTTTTTTGATTCCTTCACCCCACCCCATCCCCACAGGGCTATCTGTACCTTGCTTGTCCTGATTTCTAACCTTAATTAGCACATTCCTTAAATAATATCACCACCTTCAACACCTCTTTGTCCTTTTGTCTGTGACATCTTTCGGTTATCTCCACATATGACTGGCTCTACTTGTCCCACCCCCCCCCCCCCACCCCCCTTAAACCAACTTACATTTCACCTCCCTTCTATTTTTACTTAGTTCTGTTGAAGGGTCATTCAGACTCGAAACGGTAACTGTGTTCCTCTCTGCTGATGGTGCCAGACTTGCTGAGTTTTTCCAGGCATTTTTGTTTTTGTAGAGATGATGTACCAGAATGGTTCCATGTATGGGGGATTTTGAGGGCAGATTTGCTAAAGGTGTACAAGATTATAACAGCTTTAGAGAAAGTAGACAAAGAAAAACTGTTTCTATTAGCTGATGGCACACGGTCAAAGTTTTGGGCAAGGGACGCAGGGGAAATGTGAGGAAAAACATTTCAGACAGTGTGTGGTAATGACTCATAACTTGCTGCCCACCAAGGCGGTGGAAGCAGAGATCAATGACTTCAAAAGGAAATGGGATGGGCACTTCAAGTTTATTTCCTTCCAAGGTTACAGTGATAAGAATGGGGGAATGGAGCTGACGGAATTGCTCTGTGGAAAGCCTTTAGACTGGGTAGGCTGCATACCCTCCCTCTGAGCATCCAATGGACCCTGACTTTAAACTGAATTTGATAATTGATGAGAGAAAATTTCATTACAGCCTTTTTTTAAACCCTGATTGCCTCAAGCAACGAACTAACGATAAACTAACAGGTGACATTAAATATTACTTTCACAGATTAAAGAGGCAGGGATAACAAGCTGATTTACGCCACTCTGCAGCTCGCTGATCCAAGAAAACATCAAAACATTGACAGTAAGACGAACACGTAGTGTACGCAGAAGTGAACATGACAAGGAAAGAGAGAAGCTGAGAATCGAAAATCAATTCAAAGATGAGAGCTTTTTTATGCGTGTAGGCCCAGGTCATTTAATTCTTTTTAACTGCTCTGCCCGAAGGCAGGTCCAATCCACAGCACCTTGACCGCCCACCAAGGGTAGGGTAAGGAGGCAGGTCCCAAATCCACCCCAACTGGAACAGGGTTCTGCTGGCATCAGTCAAATCCACATCCGCCACCCAGACAACTGAGTCAACCAGACCCCAACATCCCCCCACCCGCACCCCCCCTCCCCCCCCCTCCCCAAAGCAGTTCGAGTTGCCGTAGGAACATACACTTTTACATGCATATTGTAGCATGGGTAGTGATGGTAGGAGTTCCAACTTCTTTCCTTCATATGGATGGAAAAAAAGTGAGCATTTTGGTGCTAATACAAATCAATAGTTTTCCCCGGACTGACGTTGAAATCCTACAGGGTTATCCTACTGAAATTTGAGCGGACCAGTGTTTTCCTTTCGTCAGGGTGGGTGGTGGTTGGTGGACGGCGTGGGAACACAACAGAGACACAGAGAAAGACAGAGAGACAGAGAAAAATGACAGCCAGGCAGAGAAGAGTAAGAGAGAAAGAGAACAAGGGAGCGGGAACAAGAGACAGAGAACGAGAAAAAGAAGCCGTAAAGAAAAAAATGTTAGCAGCAGCTTATCATTTCTCTTGGGTTCCTGATGTTACAGTAAGAGACCAGTGATAGCTTCATCAAATGCCAGTGGAACTGTATTTAAACCAAGTGTTTTACACTATTTAAACAGTCCAGGTTATTTTCTTCATCACTCTCACCAGAGACAGCCCCATTCACAGAAACAGAAATACCTGGAAAAACTCAGCAGGTCTGGCAGCATCCTCATGAGGACTCGAAACGTCTATTGCGCTTTCCTCCACCGGTGCTGCCAGACCTGCTGAGTTTTTCCAGGTATTTCTGTTTCTGTTTTTGTTTTGGATTTCCAGCATCCGCAGTTTTTTGCTTTTAACAGCCCCATTCACACCTTGCTACTTCACTTTCCTTATACAGTTTTTTCCTGCCACCAATCAACATTAAGGCAACGCACATTACTGTACAATTGCATGCAGTATTTTCAGTACAGTTTGATCCTATTAGGAATTATACATGCCTTCGGCAATCCTAGTGACAGCGCTTCTAAAATGTATCCAGCATCTGCCAGAGGTAATGTTCTAGCATTCCATTCTGCCAGTATGATGTGCAACACTACAACTAAGTACAGCATCAAAACGGCCCGGATAGTTAAAATCTCTAATGTTCACAAAGTGGAGCAAGATACTTCACTCTACATTCTGGGAAGTGGATGGTACAGACAAGGCTACATTAGACACGGAGAAGGTCACAGTGGGCCTTCTCCTTGAATTATGCAACGAAGTCCTTAACTTATCACACGTCTCTGGCTAAGAAGAAATTCGGATCATTTCCTGCACAAAATAGATATCGAATGAACCATGGGCCCACCACCAACTGGAGACAGAGATCCTCTAGACCTGCACGTGGTGCATTACAATTTTCTCATCTCAGGCTAATGTTAGTAGCTTCAGTCCAGTTCAAATTGATTTTTATTCCTTTGCAGCTTTAAACATTTCCTCTTCGTTTTTTCGAAAACCTTTTGATACAAGTTCATGAAGATCTGTATCAGCCTTATGACTGCCTGCATTCAGATATGTACTGCAATACCCAGTGATTCTGAACATTGTAATTTTCTGAAAATTAAAATTACTTCACACACAACTTACGTTCAGCAGACACCGTTGCAAGTTGCATAGGCCTATTAAGCAGCAGCAATCCGATCATTTACAAGCCTTAGTCACATGGTATGGGCAGAAAATAATTGTGTATGTGTGTGTGTGTGTAAAACAGGCAAGAGTTAAAATTCCAACCAACACTGTAAAGCCTCGAGTCCCACATCTGATCATAAATGAGAAGAAATTTGTGCGAGGATGGAGTTAGACCAAAAAATTACTTCTCCAAAGACGAAAGGTAAACATTTCACATTTCTACCACAGTAACCAAAGCAGCAGAATCCATTCAATGAATTGCCAATCCAGCTAGTTTTCGAGTGCGACATCCAATTACAAAATAGAAACAAAATGAAGAGGATGAAATATAAAAATCGCATGCGTTTCAGCCAATTAAAAACTCAAAAAATAAAGTGATTTTATTCATTTAATAAAGTAGAAGATGCAAACAATTACGCACGTGCAGAAAGAAACATTTCATTTTTTTAAAAAGCTGCAGTTAAGTTCCTTGTTTCTTATTGTCGAGTTAAACAGAGCACCAGCCAAGTCAGGACAAGTGCTGCAAAATGCCACAGGCTAGGGTAGAAGAACTGATTAAGTCCGTGGCTGATGGAAGCCACGCTTGATGATGTTCAGGGAAACTGGACTTACCTGGCCATCATGATCTTGTGCCTGGGATATTCATAAACTTCATTTATAAATAAAATTAATCCGAGAACTTAACCAGTTACCAGAGTTTTAGATACCTTGAAAAATGTAAACATTAACTGCAATGAAAGAAATGATTTTCTTTTTTAAGTATGAACAATGCATTTAATTACAAGGGCATTGAGTCATGAAACACTTTTAGGAAATCTGCGAACGGTTTCAGGCTTGAAGTTGCCCAATTGCATACAGTGAAGTAGCCTTTTGATGTATCGAGTATAATATAGCAAAATATCATGTTGGGTTAATGGATTAAAATATTTTGTTTTTACACATAACCAAACTACAAGTTAGTTATTAAACCTAAACTTTTCTACAGCTGGCCTTCTAGTTACAATCTGGTCATCATTACTCATATTGCTATGCTTGGCCTTTCAAATTAATTTTCTAGATTTCCCCTCACCTGAAACATCTTTCTTCACTGTTTATTTTAAAGCCCTACCTAAACTGCGACACCAATGGACTAGAAGCCCAGGTTAATGGCAGGGGTCCACAAATCATAGAATCTTCACAGTGCAGAAAGAGACCATTCGGCACATTGAGTCTGCACTGGCCTCTGAAATAGCTTTCTACCTAGTCCCACTCCCCTGCCTTATCCCTGTAACCTTGCACAATCTTTCTTTTCAGATAGCAATCCAGTTCCCTTTTGAATACCTCAATCGAACCTGCCTCCATCACATTCTCAGGAAGTTCCTTCCAGACTCCAACCACCCTCTGTGTGAAAAAAAAACCCCTCATATCACCTTTACTCCATTTGCCAATTGTATTGAATCTGTAACCTTTAGTTCTTGATGCGCTCTTGATTGGGAATGGTTTCTCACTCTTTACCCGGTCTATACACCTCAGCACCTTGAGAGCCTCTATCAAGCCTCCTTTCAGTCTTCTTTTCTCCAAGAAAAGCAGTCCCAAGCTCTCCAACCTATCCTCATAGCAACCGATCTTTATCCCTGGAATCATTGTTGTGAATCTCCTCTGTACTTTCTCCAATGCCTTCACATCCATTCTCAAGTATGGCTCCCAGAACTGGATTCAGTACTCCAGATGAGGCCTAACTATGTCCTTTTGAACTTCAAGGCTATCCTCATCACAGTTGACGTTTTCAATCTTCGTACCATTTGCTAATTTTGAAATCATGGCCTGAATATCACAGTCTAGGTCATTAATAAAAGACGACAGTCTAGGACAAGAAGAGCCAAGGGTCCCAACATTGACCCCTGAGGAATCCACTACAAATATTCCTGCAATCAGAAAAGCAACCATTTATCATTACTCTCTGTTTCCTGTCACCCAGCCAATTTCCTATCCAAGTGCTCACTTTCCCTTTTATTCCATGAGCCAGAATTTTGGTCATAGGCCTGTTGTGTTTTTAACAAATGTCATTTTAAAATCCATATACACCACATTAACAGCTTTCCCTTATCAATCTATTCTATTTCTTCATTAAAAAAAGCTCCAGCAATTTAGTTAAATATAATTTTCCCTTAATGACCTATGCTGGCTTTCCCTCATTATCCTACACTTACTGAAGGGACTGTTGATTTCAGTTTCCTCAAATTTCCTTACCACTGAAGTCAAACTGAGTGGTCTGTAGTTGTCAGCTTTATCCTTACATCCCTTTTTGAACAAGGGTGTAATGTTTGCAATTCTCCAGTCCTCTGGCACCACCCCTGTGTCTAAGGAAGGCTGGAAGATTATCATTAGTGCCTCTGCAATTTCCACTCTTGCTTCCCTCTGTACCCTTGAATGCATCTCATCTGGTCAAAGATAGCCACTCTAATAACTCTTCCTCCTCAATTGAAAATTCTTCTAGTGTACCAGTTATCTCCTCCCTCACCTCAGCCTGGGCATCTTCTTCCTTTGTAAAGACAGGTGAAAAGTATTCATTTAATACCCTGCTATTTCTCCTAACTCCACATACAAGTCCCATTTTTATTCCTAATCACCCCCATTCTTTCTTTTACCACCCTTTTATTACTTATATGCTTATGGAAGACTTTAGGATTCCATTTTCAATTGGCTGCCTGTCTCTATTCATGCTCTTTCCTTGCTTTTCTTATTAGATTTTTTCACTTCCCCGGCCCTTCTATATTCAGCCTGATTCTCCATTATATTTTCCACCTGTCGTGCTTGCAGGCAGATTGAAGGTGTTCCTCAAAGCAGTCACCCAGTCTTTGTACGGTCTCTCCAATATAGAGGGGACCACATTGGAAGCAGCGAATGCTTTTGACCAAATTGAAAGAGGTGCAAGTGAAGCACTGCTTCATCTGAAAGAAGTGTTTGTTCTCACTTTTCACCCCACCAGCCTCTGAATTCAAAGGGTCATCCTCTGCCACCTCCGCCAACTCCAGCATGATGCCACTGCAAAACAAATCTTCCATTCACAACCCCCTGTCGGTATTCCATAGGGACCGGTCACTCCAGGACACCCTGGTCCAATCTTCCATCACCCACAATACCTCATCCCCCTCCCACAGCACCCTGCTATGCAATCACAGAAGGTGCAACACCTGCCCCTTTACTTCCTCCCTCCTCTCTGCCCAAGGGCTGAAACACTCCTTTCAGGTGAAGCAGCATTTGACTTGTGCCTCCTTCAATTTGATCTACAGCATTCACTGCTCCCAATGCAGTCTCCCCTATATTGGTGAGGCCAAATTCTGACTGGGTGACAGCTCTGCAGAATGCCTTCGATCTGCACACAAGCATGACCCAGACCTTCCTGTCGCTTGCCATTTCATCTCATGCCCACATGCCTGTCCTTGGCCTGCTGCAATATTCCAGTGAAGCCATTGCAACATAGATGACTATGTGGGGGGTAGGATTAGTAAGTTTGCGGATGACACAAATATTGTCCGGGTGGTTAACAATGAGGTTGAGTGTCTTGGGCTACAGGAAGATATAGACAGGATGGTCAAATGGGCAGATAACTGGCAGATGGAATTTAACCTGGAAAAGTGTGAGGTGATACATTTTGGAAGGAGTAATTTGACAAGGCAGTATTCAATGAACGGCATGGCACTAGGAAGTTCTGAGGAACAACGGGACCTTGGCATGTGTGTCCATAGATCTCAGAAGGCAGAGCGGCATGTTAGTGAGGTGGTGAAAAAGGCATATGGGACACTTGCCTTTATCAATCGAGGCATAGATTACAAAAGTAGGGAGGTCATTTGGAGTTGTATAGAACATTAGTGAGGCCACAACTGGAATACTGTGTTCAGTTCTGGTCACCACATCGTAGGAAGGATGTGATTGCACTGGAGGGGGTGCAGAGGAGATTCACCAGGATGTTGCCTGGAATGAAACATTTAAGTTATGAAGAGAGGTTGGATCGACTTGGGTTGTTTTCGTTGGAGCAGAGATGACTGAGGGGCGTCCTGATCGAGGTGTACAAGGTAATGAGGCGCATGGACAGGGTGGATAAGGAGCAGCTGTTCCCCTTAATTGAATGGTCAGTCACAAGGGGGAATAAGTTCAAAGTCGGGGGCAGCAGGTTTAGGGGGGATGTGAGGAAAAACATTTGTACCCAGAGGGTGGTGACGGTCTGGAATACACTGCCCTGGGAGGGTGGTGGAGGTGGGTTGCCTCACATCCTTTAAAAAGTACCTGGATCAGCGCTTGGCATGTCATAACATTCAAGGCTATTGGCCAAATGCTGGTAAATGGGGTTAGGTAGGTAGGTCAGTTGTTTTTCACGTGTCGGTGCAGACTCGATGGGCCAAAGGGCCTCTTCTGCCCTGTGATTCTGTGTTTCTGAAGAAACAGCATCTCATCTGCCAATTAGGATTTTACAGCCTTCCAGCCTTAACATTGAGTTCAACAAGTTCAGACCATGAACTCTCTCTGCTGCATCCTCACGCCCTTTTTTATCCCCTTTTTTACTATTCATTTTCATTTTCTAATTTCCATTTCTATCAATTTTTAATTTTTGTTTTTATCCACTTACTTTTATTTTTATTTATTTTCATCTTTATTCATTGTTTTATCCCCACCATTTATCCTATTTTCAATCGATTTTCCTAACTTTCCCCTCCCCTCACTCCATCCTCACAAGGGCCATCTGAAACTTGTTCATGTTGTTCTTTCCAGACTGCTTCCTCTTGCCCAGCTGTTATCACATCCTGATTTCTGACCTTACTGCCACCATCAGCACCTTCTTTAGCCAGCACCACTACCATTAACAGCCCTTTGTGCTTTTGTCCAGGACATCTCTGGCAATCTCTCCTTTGCCTCCACCTATCATTGGCTTCTATACACCTTCACCTGATCCACTGTCCTTAAACAGTATGAATGTCATCACATTTTTTTCTTCTCTTTAAATCAGAAGAAGAGTCATATGGACTCGAAATGTTAACTCTGTTTTTTTTTCTCTCCACAGATGCTGTTAGACCTGCTGAGTTTTTCCAGCATTTTCTGTTTTTGTTTTAGAATACCTGCCCTCTTGTTGGATCAGAAACATGCTGCTGCAGAAAATCATCCTGAGCACATTCCAGTAAGCCTTGCCCCTCCTGTCCCTTTGCATTATCCCTATCTCAGGATATATTTGGATAATTGAAGTACCCTATTATTATTACTCAGTTTTTACACTTCTCTGTAATTTGTTTGAAAATTTGTTTATCCACATTCCTTCCACTGGTTAGTAGCCTGTGTGCTACACCAATCAATATTATTGCACCTTTTCATTCCTTACTTCTTGCCAGAGAGATTCCATCCTTCACCCCCCTGTAATATCTTCTCTCTCCAATACTGTAATGCCATCTTCAATCAATACTGCCAGTCCCTCGTCCCACCCTCATTTGTCTTTTCCTGTCTCTCCTAAAGGCCTTGTACTTGGAAATATTTAATAACCACTCCTGTCCTTCTTGGAGCCAGTTTTCTGTTATTGCAATAATATCATAATTGCATTTGTCAACCTGCACCTGTAGTTCATCAATATTAATAACTACACTCCATGCATTCACACACATGCACATTAACCCTGATTTAGGCTTTACTTTCCCCCTTACTCTGAGCCCATCTAATGACTTATTATTGCCGGCATTAATTCTATCAGGCCCTCCAAGTACTCCATTTACATTGATACTACTCTCTGATATAACCTCCTTATCAGTTCATACTTCTCTGTTTCCCACTGCCAGTTCCTCTCCTCTCCATTTTGAACTTGCCCTCAGGTTCCCATCCACTTGCCAATCTAGTTTAACTCGCGCCTTCTCCTGCACTGCACCCCCGCCCTCAACAGCATTAGCAAACCTTTCCAAGAGGACATTAGTCCCAGTCTGGATCAGGTAACCCATATTTCTTTGATAGGTCGCACCTGCCCCAGAACCAGTTCCAATGCCTCAGAAATCTAAAGCCACCCCTCCTATTCCATTTCCATGGGTTGACCTGCTCAATCTTCTTATTCTTATGCACGTTATCAAGTGGCTTGGGAGCAAACCTGACATTACTGCTCTTGAGCTGCTGTATTTAATTTCCTTCCTAACTCACTAACCTCTGCTTCCAGGACCTCATCCCTTTTCCTACCTATGCCCTTGGATCCAATGTGGACCACAAGCTCTGGCTGTTCACTCTCCTCCAAAACAATGTCCTGCAGCCACTCTCTGACATCTTTGACCCTGGCACTAGTAAGGCAAAATACCATCCTCGAATTAGCCGCAGAAACACCCGTCTGCTCCCTATATAAGGAATCCCCTAATGCTATAGCTCATCCACTCCTCCTCCTCCCTTCCTCTGCATCTGAACCACCTGTGGTGCCATGAACTTAGCTCTTGTGCCAGCCCTCTGAAGAATGATCTTGTTCACCAGTATCCAAAATGGAAAAGTGATCAGGAAGTGAGGTCTCCTCAGCAGATTCCTGCACTACATGGTGGTTTCTCTTAGATACTCTGGCGGTTACCCATTCCCTCTCTGCTTGTCTGTACATTAGCTGTGGTGTGACTGCATCTCTAAACATCCTGCTCATGTAATCCTCAGCCTTGCACCACCAGGTGCACCACAGTGAGTCGAGCCACTGCTCGAGTTCCACAACCTGGAGCTCAAGTTTCTGTTGTTGGTGACACCCTCTACAGATGTAGTCATCGAGGGCACTTTTCACCTGCATGACTTCCCACATCCTGTAGAATGCACACTCCACAACACCGAACTGCATTGACATACCTTAGGCTTTATATAAAATGTTTATTATGGTATGGTATAATGTAATATCTCACCTGTCACTCACCAACCAATTGTCAAATCCAGAAAGGCCAACACCTATAAACCAATCAACTTATAGGCCTCCTGTGATATCACTTTTAGTTTTTATCTGTAAATTCCCTGCTCTGTCTCTCTGCTTCTTTAAGCTCTCAGACCTCTCCAGTTAATTACCAGTTACCATAAGACCATAAGACACAGGAGCAGAAATTAGGCCATTCGGCCCATCGAGTCTGCTCCTCCATTCAATCATGGCATTACTGATTAACCTACGTCTTCTGCACCAAAGTGGAAATCAAATACTGGAGGCTGATAAGAGTAGAAGAGCACCTCTTCCTCCCACTTCACCAAACTCCCAACACAGGAAGTTCTACCCCTTGCACTAAGTCTTACTTAAATCATTGAAGAGGAATGGGCCCTGTGCACTGAATTCCCAATTTGAATCAAATTCCCAAGTACTCACTCTGTTTCTGTCTCATTCAGGCAAAGTCTCTCTTACTGTAATATGGGTTTAAATGCATTTAAATTCCAGCACAGCAGCTTTTCAATTCAATTAATAATGTCTGGAATATGAAACCACCATTAATTGTTGTGAATAAAAAGCAAATGGTTCTCCCATGTCCTTTAGGGAAAGAATCTGCCATCCTTGCCTGGTCTAGCCTACATGTGATTCCTGACCAGCAGCAGTGTGGTTGACCCTTAACTGTCCTCTGAAATTATGCTTGGTTAAGCATAATTAAGCGTGAGCAAGGAAAAAAAGAACAGGAAATTACTCATTGGTCTACAGTTGTATTTGAAATCAAAATATCTCTCTTCAAGTAATAAGCTCCTTCAGGCTGAAATGCAAGACAAACCCTTTCACATGAATCAAAACAAATGGCCTCATAAAGGGAATTTTAATGGATGGGTTTCTTTAAACAACATTAATGCATGCCCCAGGTTCTGCTGTGATTCATGTATGAAAACAATCAGGACGTGGAAATGTCAAAATGAACTGTTCAAATGCATAGACTTAGTAGCTCACTTACTTGTATTTCACTATTTCAATCATAGCTTGTTCAAAACATAACTGAGCTTGCAGTTAGCAACGGGATAAGTTCTCGTGAATTAGCTCAGAGTCTGGAAGCCAAAGCTTTCATTCCAAGGGTGCCATTGTATCCGTGAAGACTGAAGCTGTGCATACTGAGAAAAGAAGGCTCGGCTGATTCACCTGAGGGAATGGTTAAATTACAAGATGCTGTACAGGAAGCTTTTTAAAAGGGCATTCTCACCCTAGATCATAAATAATGTTCCAGCCATGTTGCCATTTAGCAAGCCTCCTACAACCAATGTTGCCCTGTAAAAACTTCTACCTTCGGTGTTTAGTGCTTTCCATTTCAACAAAGATCCAACCACAAGCAACAATAACTCAAGGCGCACTTTAAAATTGCAGCATGATGTGGATACTGGAAATCGGAAAGTACAACAAGAAATGTTCTACAGTTTGTCTAGCATTTTCTATTTGTTCAAGGGACATGGCAAGGCCAGCATTAATTATCCATCCCTAGTTACCCATGAGAAGATGATGGTGAGCACCTTCTTGAACCCTTGCATTCCCCGTTCTGCAGGTACACCCACAGGGTTATTGCAGGGGGGGTGATGGTGGGGGTGACTTCCAGGAATTTGACCCTGGCACAGTGAAGGAATGGCAATATATTCCCAGGTCAGGATGGTGTCAGTTCTGGGCACCACACTTTAGGAAGGATCTGAAGGCATTAGAGAGAGTGCAGAAAAGATTCACAATAAAGGGTCCAGGGCTGTGAAATTTCAGTTCCATGGAAAGACCAAAGAAGCTGGTGCTGTTCTCCTTGGAGAAGAGACTTAATAGGAGATTTGACAAGGGTGTTCAAAATAATGAGGGGTCTGGACAGAGTATGTAGGGAGACTGTATTGCCTTTGGCAGAAGGATCGTGAATCAGAGTGAGCAATTTAAGGTGATTGGCAAAACAAGTGACAATGACATAAGGAAAAGCTATTATGCAGTGAGTGGCTAGGATCTGGAATGCACTGCCTGAGAGTGCTGGAAAGGCAGATTCAATTGTGACATTGAAAAGGGAATTGATAATTACCAAATAAAAAGATTTGCAGGGCCGTGGAGACAAGGCTGTGGGATGGTGGTTGGGTGGGGAGGGGGGTCGGGGGTGGGGGGTGGTGGGGGAGATGAGTTACATTGCTCTTGCATAGAGCTGGCAAGGTCTTGATGGACTGAATGGCCTCTTTCTTTGTTTTAACCATTCTATGATGCTCGGTAGTTGAGGTGTTGTGTTCAGAATGAATGATGCTATCCAAGGAGCCTTAGTGAGTTGCTGCAGTGCATATGTTGTTGCCACTGTGGGTCAATGGTGGAGGAAATGAAGGTTTAAGGAGATGGATGGGGTGCCAGACAAGCAGGCTGCATTGTCCTGGATAGTGTCCAGTTTCTTGAGTGTGCTGGAGCCATATTCATCCAGGCAAGTGAACAATGTGGACGTGGGAGAGGACTGTGGTGGGAAAGAAGATCGAGAAGGCTAAAAGCTCGGCATAAAACAATGAATAAGAATGGAAATTAATTTAAAATTAGTAATAATGAATATAAGTGGGGGGAAATATATAAATACATAAATAAAACTAAAAATTAAAAAATAAAAATGAAAATAGAGAAAAGGGGGGGATGAAAAAGGGATGGGGATGGAGGAAAGAGTTCATGGTCTGAAGTTGTTGAAATCAATGTTAAGTCCCGAAGACTGTAAAGTGCCTTACTGGAAGATGAGGTGCTGTTCTACCAGTTTGCGTTGAGCATCACAGCAACTTTGCTGCAGCCCAAGGATGGACCTTGAGAACAGGATGGTGTGTTGAAATGGCAAGCGACAGGAAGCATAACTTATCCCCAAGCATGACCCTGAGATTTTATTGCCTTTGGAAGAAGGATCTTGAGCTAGCGCCAGCAATTTAAGGTGATTGGCAAAACAAGCAACAGTGACATGAGGAAAACTGGTTTACGCAGCGACTGACTAGAATCTGGAATGCACTGCCTGAGAGTGAGGAGGAGGCAGATTCAATTGTGGCATTCAAGAGAATTGGATAATTATCTAAATAGAAAAGATTTGCTGGGCCATGGAGAAAGGGTGGGTGGGGAGATGAGTTAAATTGTTCTTGCAGAGAGCTGGCACAGTCTTGATGGACCAAATGACCTCTTTCTCTGCTTGAACCATTCTATGATTCCAGGTATTTGAAGTGTCGGGCTGGGAATGGGTGGTGCTTTCCAAGAAGTCTTGACCAATTCCTGCTGTGCGTCGTGCAGATGTTGTTGCCTCTATGGGTCAATGGTGGAGGAGGTGAAGGTTTCAGATGATGGATGGGATGTCAATCAAGTAGGCTGCTTTGTCCTCCATATTGTCCAGTTTCTTCAGTATGCTGGGGCCACATTAATTCAGGCAAGTGAAGAATATTCCACCACACACGTGGTTTGTGCCTTGTAGACAATGGATAGGTTTCGGGGTGTTAGGTGGTGAGTTACTCTCTACAGAATTCCCAGACTCTGACAAGGTTTTGCAAACACAGTTTTCATATGGCCACTCTAATTGGTATTCTTATCAACAACGAGACCAAGATGTTTACTGGGGTAGGAGTGGAGGTGAGGTGGAGAGAGTTTCAGCACCAGTAATACCTTTGAACGTCAAGGATGGTGGGTGGATTCTCCTTTGTTGGAAGTGGTCATTGCCTGGCACGAATTGTGGAACGAATGTCACTTGCCTCTTATCGACCAAAGTCTGAAGGTTTCCAGGTCTTCCTGCATATGGACACGGATTGCTTCGGTATCTGAGGACTTGTGAATGGTGCAGAACACGGTGCAACCATCAGCAAAGCTTCCCCACTTTACACGTGGTGTCACTAATTTCTGACATATTCCTCGTCTGAGCTTCGTGAACCCACTCAATCTGAACCATCGACTGTCACTTGCTTACTTGCATTGATTCAAATGCTTTGTTTCTATGTATACTGTCCCTGGGGATTGAACACAAGGGTGCAGATGTTTATTCTAGTGTCTACGTTAGCTTTCTGATGGTGATTGGGGATTCCAAAATCGGCCAAATACCTTGCCCTCAAATTTCCGCTCAAACGAACAAACATCACCTGATAGGGCATCTTCCCATTCTTTCAAGAGGAGTCAGGTGTAGAGGTTCACTGGTGGAGACACGATAACCAGGAACGCTTAGATGACGAGGAAGCAAAGAAGAGACTATATAATCTTCCATTAAAGGGGGAGACGCCCTCTGTCTCTTGAATTCTTGAATGTGAGATTCAACGAATCTGTCCGCTATTACTACTATGTGTACTGCCGGGAAGGATAGTCAGGGATAGAACCGGCTCAGAGATTCTTGCGCCGGTTGAGTCGCAGGTTCGGGATGTTGCAGGAGTCAATCATGCAACAGGTACTTGGCGAAATTCCATCGAGGTAGCGAAGTGTGGGAATGGGACACCTGCCCAGGTTTTTATATTCAGTGCCAGCAGCAAACCAGCCTAGAGCTAAGATTACCGATTTACGGGGAAGCTTATTTGCAAGTGTTTTTCTTTAATGTAGCCAGTTATATATTTGGTAAAGTTTACAATTTCGTTACTGTGGAAGCATGATCCACATTCTTTTTAAAAGGTAGATGAATAAAAACGTCAATAAGGCGAACTAGATTAATTTTTCGGGGCCAACTTAGCACACTGAGCAAATGCATTCCTACACTGCAAAGTAGTATGACTCTATAACCAAGTAAACTAGGATTCGATAACCAACGGGTCCAGATTTACGAAAATTGACGAAAGAACAACAGGCGAAGGGAAGAGAAATTGTTTTACAAAGTAAGTTGCTATGATCAGGAATTTCCTGCCTGGAAGCAGCAATAGTTATTTTCAGGGGGAAATTGGATAGAAACTACAAAATAAATTCGGAGCTTTGCAGAAAGAGCTGTAGAGTGAGGTTAATTGCATTGTTCTTTCAAAGAGCCAATACAGACACGATGGGCCGAATTCTCCATGACTCAGTACATATATCACTTTTCTTTCTCTTTTTAAGTGTCCATGTAATTTCTGGTTCATGTTCAATAATGCTTGAAGACGCAGAAGTTAAAAACGCTCCAATAAAACACCGCGTTAAAGGACCTGTCCTAAAATTGTGTTTTAAATTACAGGCTACAGAAATAAAATAATAATTAATATTTCAAAATCAAAATCATTTTCTTTTCCTCCCAATTTTTTTCATTCTTATGATTGAGTCTAAATTCTGTCCAGCCATTTCACCAACTCCACTGCGCAAATCAGTTGTTTTACCCTGAAGATCTCAGTGTGACTCCAGTTTAGGAACCATGCGACAATTGGAACAGGGACCAACACTCCGAAGCAACGAACCACGGTGGGAATGTACGAGAATTCCAGCACTTTAAGATATACGGCATCAACCAGCAGTGGAGCTGCATACAGCTGCCAAGAGTGTCATCTTTCTCTTCAGACTCCAACATTGTCAATTAGAAATGTGAATATAAGGTCATTTTTTTTTTCAAAAACTCTTGCTCGTTTGTCGCCTCTCTTAATACAAGGGCGTTTGTGAAAACATGTTAGCATTTGACGCTGTAGCATTCCTTTGTCACATTATGGATTTAATGGTTCAATTGCATTTTATTATTTGTTGGCATTTATTTGAATATTTTTAAAACATATCTGTATTTGTATTAAATGCCGATTAAACGATTTGTTCTGTTCCCATGTATCCCTTTGGTTTTTTTGTTGGTGTTGGTTTTATTGATATTAACGCCTGTTGGCCTTACACCTCTGCAACTCTTTGCAGGCGCTGCTAACGTCGTTGTCGTCTCTTTGACGTTCGGCATTTAGTGGGTATGTTGGTAATAACGGCGCTGCGTTGGAGATTATTTGAAGCTGAGGTGCTGCCAAAGGTGAGACACGCCTTTATTACCAGAACGCAGCGTCGCTTTGAAGATCAAACTTGTGCAATAAATCTGCAAACAAAGTCGCGCTAACCGATAGGAGATGGCAATTAATGATCTTTGATGATGGACATTTGGATAACACCACACATTGAAAGCAAAGGGATATTCTCCCGGGAAATAGCTGATGCACAGTTCCGACTATTGTTGCTCCGGACAAGCAGTATCTTGCCAGAGACAACGACTTCCTCTGGAGTAGCAACGTTGGGAAGATATTTGGGGAGTTACCATGTTGTGGGGAAATGGTGGAAGCGATTATAAAAAGCCGTATAAGATTGCACCAGAAAGGGCAGCCAGACGAATTTTTTCTAAGTTATTGCACGAGAGTAAAATGCCAACCGCCTCGATAACAGGCTAATGATTTGGTTTTTTACATCCTACACGGTCACCAGAATTGCCAGAGTCCTTTGCAGTCAACATTTGAAGTATGGTCAATGTTTTGATTGGGAAGCGTCACTGCAAACTTGCGCACAGCAAATCCACAAATTAGCAACGTGTTTATTACCAGATAACCCGTTTTATTTTTGAGTGATTGAACGATTCGGTCATTGAAATTATGAAAGAACTTGATATGGTTGATCCAGAGAAAATGTGTTCACTCGTGATGGAATCCAGAACTAGAGGGCAGAAATGGATAGCCATAAATGAATCGAATAGGTAATTTGTGAGAAGTTTCTATACCGAGTAAGTGGTAAGAATGTGGAGCATGCAAGAGAAACGGGTAACTGAGGAGAATAGACTACACACGTTTAAAGGGGTAGATTGATATATATATGAGGCAGGAAGAAATATGCAGATTGGGATAGAAGAAGAGGAGGGAGGAGCATAAATAAGCTGGGCCGAATAGCCTGTTTTGTGCTGTAGGCTCTATGCATTTCTATGCAATGCAGAACAGAACATGTTAGAAACACTTGATGAGAAAGATAATTTAACGGTTCAGTCATAGCCCTTCAACAGAACTGGAAAAATGAAGAGGAAATCACAAATGACAAAGATGTTAATATCATGTCTTAAAAGTAGAAAGACGTACTGAAATGTTTCCAAAGAACTAACCAAAAAGAAAAATACACCCAGTCAAATAAATCGTATTAAAAGGGAGGAAGCAAAAAGTTGATCGAAGAGGTGGTTTTAACGAACAATATTAATGGGAGAGAAAGAATGCACAAGCGATGTCGTTGAAAGAGAGAATGGTGTCTAGACAATGGAGGTAAAAGGCTGGAGTGTAATATTATATTACACTCCAGCAATAGAAGAATGCAGATATGGGGGAGCGATTGGCTGGACGAGTTGTTGAGATAGGGAAGGGCACGGCCAAAAGGTATGAGAATTTCAGGGGTTGGGAAGTAATTGTAAGTCGGCCAGGATAGGAATGATGGGTGAGCAGGGCTAGGTGAAGGATGGGATACGGCACCAAAGTTTTGAATGAGCTAAAGTTTATGGAAATTGAAAGTCAGCGGGGTGGAAACAGACACCTAGGATTGCTAAAATGTAATTGAAGAGACCTTTGACTATGTGTGGTGCTGTAAATGGGTCGGCAGTCTGTTTTACATCTCTCCAGATTTACGTTTCCATTAACTTCGATTGGTCAATATTGGGATTTAACTAGCCAAGGATAACTGTTTCTGTTACAGAGGATTGAGATGGGATGCAGACGGATAATGTCACAGAGAAAGAGGTAGACAATCTTTGCAATGAAGAAGATGTGCGGTCGCCATCACAGAGAATTTCATTTGTGAATTTGATTAGCACCTGCTTAGTGGTGCGGTGGAAATCTGAATATCCAATAAGACGGGAATGGAACAAATGGAAGAGTGGTGGAAAAATAAACATGTTGTTTGATCGAGGAAGGAGAATGATTCCCTGCTTTCCATTAAATATTCCACCATTTCCAGTCTGCAGACGTATGCGTTCACATGCCTATTGGTGTATGCGTGTATATGATCGTGCATACGGATGTGTGTGTGTCCTACAATATAGCAGTGCCTACACTTCATTGGCTGTAAAGCGCTTTGCGACAACCTGACGCCATGGAAGGTGTTACGAAGGTACGAATCTTTCTATTTATGATTATTGCTGAAAAAAGAGACAGCTGTCAAAGCTTTTCATCTTTCACTCACCAGGATAAATTCGCAAGAATAACTAATATCAAAGTCTTTCTTTGTGAGTTGGACTCTTCTTTCCATTTCTGCTTCTTTGTAAATGTTTCCTATCTGAAATTTGTTCAATTCTGATAAAGGCCACAGAGGCATCCATTTTAGATTTCTGTTTGTAATGCGCCGCGATTGTTGCTGCCCAATTTGGCAACTTGTGTATAAAGAAAGGTCTCTTCTTACAGCTGATTTCTTCACTTAGCTAATCATTTACCAGCAAGTGCATTCGGAGCTGGAGGGAAATTGCAAAAACTGCACAGCGATTCTGCTAACGATATAATGGAAACACTTGTGGTTAGCGGGTGCGCCCATCTCAGGACGTGCAAGCTGCACAATACTTGCGCTGAAAAGAAGTATAATTTAAGAAATTAATTTGAAATCTCGCCTTTCTCAACCAAACTTTTCTAAATATGTTATGCGATTCCCCGACGTGCTGATTCTGAAATTTGAAATGCGAAGCAATTATCTTGAAATCAGTTAAATGTCAATGTTAAAATATAGTTAATTTTAGAGATGTGTAATGGTTTTTCTGAGAACGTCCTAGAAATAGCTCTCAGCATACCGCCCTCTCGGTTATTATCAGCTGCAACAGAGAATAACGTTATCATTCAGCAAGTTTTCATTATGCGTAATGTCATCCAGGACATTGGATTTGAACGGAGAGATGCCCTTATTGTAGAAAGAAAATCAGACTAGTCTAATTAACGAAAGGAAAAGGAAAATAACTTGAATTTACGTAGTGCATTTTCTGAACGTTTGAGATCCCAGAGCGCGTTAAAGCCAATTAAATCCTTTTGACATCTTGTTTGTGTTTTAACGTAGGAAACGTAGCAGCCATGTTGCCATCGGCAATGTCCCACAACATAAACATTACAATGAGCAGCTGATTTGCATTAGTGAAGTTGGTTGAGGGATGAATTCAGGGATGACAAGGACAACAGCAACCTGATGCTGGAGGAAAGTTATAGGTCATGGAATAAAGGGGGCAGTAGCAACGTGGATACAAGATTGGCTGAGGGATAGGAAACAGAGAGTAATGGTTAATGGGTATTTTTCGGGCTGGAAATAGGTTCGTAGTGGAGTTCCCCAGTAGTCGGTATTGGGACCCTTGCTTTTCCTGATATATATAAATTATCCAGATCTTGGTGTGCAGGGGGCAATTTCAAAGTTTGCAGACGACACAAAACTTGGGAGAATTGTAAACTGTGAGGAGGACAGTGTAAGAACTTCAAAAGGACATTGATACATTGGTGGAATGGGGAGATAGCTGACAGATGAAGTTCAATGTGAAGAAGTGTGAGGTGATACACTTTGGTACAAAGAACAAGGAGAGACAGCATAAAATAAAGGATACTATTCTAAAGGGTGTGCAGGAGCAGAGATACCTGGGTGTATATGTACATAGGTCATGGCAGGACAGGTAGGGTGACCTGTTTTCTAAAATATACAGTATTCTAGGCTTCATTAATAGGGACATAGAGTACAGGAACAAGGAGGTTAGGAGGAACTTATATAAGACACTGGTTGGACCTCAGCTGGAGTATTGTGTACAGTTCTGGGCATTACACTATAGGAAGGATGTGAACGCATTGGAGCGAGTGAAGAAGAGCTTTACGAGAATGGTTCCAGGGATGAGACACTTCAGTTATGAGGAAAGATTGCAGAATTTGGGACTGTTTAACTTGGAGAGGAGAAGGCTAAAAGGAGACTTGATAGAAGTTTTCAAAATCATCCCAGTTCTGCGCAGAATAGATTGAGAGAAATTGTTCCCACTTGTAAACAGACTGAGAACTGAAGGGCACAGTTTTAAAGTGTTTTGTAAAATAAGCAAATAAAAGGTAAGAAAATACTTTTCCACACAGAGGGTGAATCGGGTCTGGAATGCACTGCCTGGAAGTGTGGTGGAGGCAGGTTCAACTGAGGCATTCAAGAGGTCATTGGATGGTTACCTAAATAGAAACAATGTGCAGGGTTACGGGAAAAAGGTAGGAGATTGGCACTAAGTTAAAATGCTCAGAGAGCAGGTGCAGACATGATAGGCTGAATGGTCTCCTTCCACACCACAATAATTCTGTGATTCTGGATCATGCTACAAACAATGTAACTCTCCTTTTCACTTATACAGTTACATTCTGTACAGGGAGACCAACAAGGACAATATCAATGTCCTCATGCACCATGGTTCACTGCTACAGATATAGAGACGGTGTGTAAAGTGTGATGTCAGATCGCCTGGAACTCAAGGCCCAGAAGTGGAACTTCCATCCATTATTCTGGATTACAATAGAGTCCAGGTTCTGGATTTACATTGGGAAGTGGGAATAACATTCCATGGGAAATCACTGCATTTTAAAATAACTTTGCACCAACCACGCCCCTACGATTGACCAATCATAATAATATGTGCATAAAATTATATTCACTTCTCGAAATTCTGGGAATGCTTGGTAAACTCCAAATACACATCAAGTTTGTGGGCTTTTTAAATATGCCACTCTGAAGAAAGAAAAATTGATTTACATTCATATATAAGACCTCATTAACTCACTTATCAACTGTCCCAAAGTGCCTCACATTGATTGCTTTGGGAATGGGAAAACCTGGAAATAAATGCACACAGCATGATCCCATTCACAATAGTAGAATATGTCTTCTTCTTCAGTTCTTTAGTCAAAGACGGGTCCAACCCGTTGCACTGCAATCTACACCATAGTTAGGGCAAGGAGGCAGGTTCCAAATCCACCCCAGCCCGAAGGGGAATCAAACCCTATTTATTGCCAGTAAAGTGATCCACAACAGTTGTCCAGGCAACTGAAACATCTGCCCCCCGCTGCCCCCCCCACCCATGCCCCACCCCCAGACCCCATTCCCTCACCAAAAAAGTTGCACATTTACAAGCATGTTGTAGTCTGGAGCCATGAATAGTGATGGTAGAGGCTCTACTTTTTTTTTCCATCACACAGCTGACCATAAATCTCTCCACCTCCTGCTATTGGTGCATGTTCTAAAGCTTTACAGATTGATACTCAACCTGTTTGGCCAGATTATGAATGGACTTTTCTTGGCCATCAAATCTTGGTGTGAGACTTGAACCCAGAGCTTCCAGCTCAGAGGCATGGATGCTACAACTGCACCACAAGACCTCGATGAGCAGAAAATACACAGCACTTTTCACAACTGCAAGATACTCCACAAACTTCACAACCAATAATTTTTTTTTTGTTGTTGCCATCATTGTAATGTAGAGAAAGATGGCAGGCAGTTAGCAAACTGAAAGGTCACACAAATGGAAATGAGCTAAAAGACCAGATCACCTGCAATTAGCAATGCTTTTTGATGGAATAATGCTGATCAGAACACTAGGAGATCTCGATGTGAATTTGGATGTTTTAGGGCCCCCTAAAGAGACAGAGTGATCCAGGGTGTATTACCTCTTGGTAAGAAGAACACCTTCAGAAAAGGAGGGCGTGATCAGCACTTTGGGGACACAGCTATTCAGGAGTGGTTATATGGCTGCAATATGAACATTAAACTATCAAAATAATCACAAATTAAAATCAAGGCGCAACTCTTTATCTGTGATAGATGTGATCTATTTACATATTTTGTTACTTATTTGCACATCTCACAATTTAAATTGTCCCTCAGATTGTGCTAAAACTGAGGAACTCTCTGTAGTCTTCATGGGATTTAAAAACAAAGCAACGTAGAGAAAAGGGAGAGAATCTTGAGCCTGCCCCAACAAAAAAACCTCTCGATCCCCTTTAACCCCCAATGCTTCCCCTCACTTTAAAAAAAGCAATTTCATGTTGTGGCACTTCTAGATATGTGTTGAAAGAGAAGCATGTTCCCTAAGTTTTTCATCTTGTCCTCATCAGGACAAATGCAAGAATTCAGAAATTCAAATGATTGGTTGGTGCTGATTGGTTAACAAGTTGGCTCTCATTGGCCGAGGCATTGACATGGAGAAAGCAGCAGGGAACATAAGAGCATAAGAAATAGGAGCATCAGTAGGTCATTCAACTCTTCGAGCCCACTCGAACATTCAATAATATCATGGCTGATCTTCTACTTCACCATTTCCCTCACTATCCCTATACCCCTTGATGTTTTTCATATGCAGAAATCTATCGATCTCACCCTTGAACCTACTCAACGAGTGATACTCCACAGCCCACTGGAGCAGAGAATTCCAAAGACTCGCCACCCTCTGAATGAAGAACTGTAGGCTCTCCATGTTTCCGGGTGATTCAAAAAGGGTACATGGCTTGAACATATTCCTTTTGTTTGCAGAGAATGAGTTCGTGCGTATGAATGTATGTCACTTCTAGCAAGTGTAAATGAGCTATGTCACAGGCTCACCTGCTTATTGTGTCACTACTGGCGGGCTCAGGATTGTTCAGCAAGTGTTGCCCAGTTGCAGAATTACTTCTAACAGAAGTTGTTTGGTTTTGGACTTTGGGATTGTGGGCTGGTTAAGTATAGACTGCACTCTATTATGAACAGCTAGAAGAGCATGTTTGATTTGATCAGCCAATCACTGGAACGTACAACCTGCTTGCATGGCATCATAACATCACTTAACTTCATAGATGATGTTACTCAGTTGTGTGCTAGGCAGAATGTCTGTTTGGACTGATAGCAGCACCTATTAGTGGAAAATACTGCTCACAAAGCCACTGCAGAGCATGTCATAACTTGTCTAAATGGCTGTTCACATTTTTGAGATACTTTGCTTTTCCAGGCTAATTTGAGGTAGACCAGTCACTTTTCAGAGCCAAGAGTGGCGACCTATGGCCTATTTGTGATTTTGCGCAATATACAGCAAACACTGATCTGATCAAGATAGCCGTTGTCCTGCAGGATAGCTTTAATGTGCTCCATTTCGATGTCAAGGTAAATAGGGCCATATTTACCAGATTGCTGATAAGGCCAATCCTGTGCCATGTGGAGCTATATGAATCCCGTATGTTGACCAGTGAAGATAGGCTTCTGATAGTCAGTAACAGAGAAACCATTAGAGGATTTCTCAACTAGCATGTTGAGGAAAGGGAGCGCGTCAAGGAGAGGGAACTTGTGATGTACACGATAGGATCCTTATGCCTCACTACCTCCACACACGTATGGGCTGCCTAAGATGCACAAAGATGATGCCCCATTACGCCATATTTAATCTATGACTGATTCTGTGCCGCTTGAATTGGCCAATTGGTTGAGTAAATTACTACTTCCTGTTCTCAGCGAGTTTTCCGCGTACATAGTGAAGGATTACTTCACTTTTGCTAAGACTATGCGCAATCTACATTTTGATACCGATGCCTTGACTGCTCATTCAACACATTTAGCTTACTTGCAAATGTGTCGCTGAAGGAAGACATCGACATTTATGCTGCGTCACTGTATCATGGCAATCTAGATGCGCCATCATTTTCCGAATCTGTATTCAATGAAAATATAAACTTAGCAACTCGTACAGTCAAGTTCAGTTTTAATGACACCATATATGCCCAAATAGATTATTAGCCATGGGATCGGCTCTAGGTCCACCACCTGCTAATGTTTTTGTCGACTTCCACAAGAAATGCTTTATTGATGGGCTGAATCCTAACCTCCGACTCGATGCATATTTCCAATATTAGATGAAGTGTTCGCTATCTTTGAATCTGCAGCCATATGTAATAATTTCCGTTGACACCTCAACGTGCTCCATCCCACACTTTAATTCGCTTTTGAGATGCAGCAATCTAACGTGCTCCCTTTCCTCCACACGTTAGTTGAGAAATCCGTGAATGGTTTCTCCAATACTGTCCACCGCAAGGTTACCTTTGTCAACCAATCTACAAATTTGGATTTGTGTAGTTCCTCGCATTATAAGAATGGCATTATCAGCAATATTATAAATTGGGACCTGGACGGGAATGGTGCGCATCAACAGCTATCCCGAAGGATAATGTCTGACCTGATCAGATTTTGATCACTGTATAATCACACAAACTCACAAATGGGCCAATGGTCACATTTTTGGACTGAAAAGTGCCCCGTATACCTCAACTTAAGCTGGGAAGGTAAAGTATCTCAAAATTTGAACAGGTTTAGCAAGCCATATTGCCTGCAACAATGCAGTGCTGAAGCCAGTGGTATTCTCCACTAATCGGATGCTGCTGTAATTCCAAACAGGCATTCTGCCCACCATACAATCGAGTAATGTCATGCACTGGTGTGATGCCAGGTATGTAGGTTGTACATCCCAATGATTGTCTGATCGAATCAAACCACATGTGTCTCCGGCTGTTCTTAATATAAAGAGTACAGTCCACACTTGCAAAATCCAAAAAAAGCATCTACTCTTAGATATGATTGGACAGCACTTGCTGAACAATAGTAAGTGCGCTAAAAGCTCCAAAGCAAACAATATAAGTTCATGAGTCCAGGTGGTAACGTGGCTTATTTAACATGCTGCAAGCAACCGACATTGAAACACAGTGACCTGTTCTCGGCAAACAAAAGGAATATGGATTGCACATTTTTTTGAATTACCTAGAAGCGTGGAGAACCTATAGTTCTCCGTTCATTCCATCATGGCAACATATCAGCCAAACAGAGCAGACATATCAACCAATCAGTATCTCTTTTCTCTTGTTGTATAAATTGCTCTGATCCATTGAAATATGGCATTCTTGCATTTGACCTGATGAGCGCAAGACAACATGTCTCCTTTCAGCAATATAAATATTTCTGATCTCATCCTTTACGGGTTGAGCTGCCCAGCCCTTTAGTTATGGCAGTTACAGTTAAAATGCTGGTAGTTGTTTTGCTCATCAAGACTATTGAAAAAATACGCATCGCATATGGAGGGTGAAAAAACATAATTGAAAAAGAGGAAAAATGTCTCTTCAAAGTCTGTGAATGCAATAGTTATAGGGGATTCAGTTGTAAGCGGATTAGATAGACATGTCTGTGGCTGCAAATGAGACTCCAGCATGGTACGTGGCCTCCCTGGTGCTAGGGAAAGGATGTCTCTTGGCATTCTGAAGGGGGGGGGGGGGGCAGGGAGCAGTGAACAGCCAGTGTTCGTGGTACACATTGGTAGAAATGACATAGGTTAAAAAAAGGGATGAGGTCCTAAAAGCAGAATATTGGTTGTTCGGAAGTAAGTTGAAAAGTAGGACGTAAAAGGTAGTGATCTCAGGATTACTATCAATGGCACATGCTAGTCAGAGTAGAAATAGCAGGATATATCAGATGAATGTGTGGCTAAAGAGATGGTGTGAGTGGGAGTGTTGCAGATTCCTGGGGCATTGGTACCAGTTCTGGGGGAAGTGGGCCCAGTGCAAACTGGATGGGTTACACCTGGGCAGGACCAGGGCTGATGTCTTAGGGGGAATATTTGCTATAGTGGTTGGGGAGGGTTAAACTATAATGGCAGCGGGATGGGAACCTATGCAAGGAGTCAAAGGAAAGGAATCAAGGACAAGAACAAAAGACAGAAAGGGAAATCAGAAAAGTGATAGGCAGAGAAATAGATAGGCAGAGGCAGGGCCTCAGTGAAATACAGTGGGAATGGGACAAGCCTTAAGGCAATGTGCCTAAATGCGAGGAGCATTCACAATAAAGTGGATGAATTAACCATGCAAATAGATGTAAACAGGTATGATATAGTCAGGATTGCAGAGACATGGCTGCAGGGTGACCAGGGATGGGAACTGAACATCCAGGGTATTCAGTATTTAGGAAGGACAGAAAAGAAGGAAAAGGCAGTGGAGTTGCATTGCTGGTTAAAGAGGAAATTAACACAATAGTGAGGAAAGATATTAGCTCCGATGATGTGGAATTTGCATGGGTAGAGCTGAGAAACACTAAGGGGCAAAAAACGTTACTGGGTGTTGTATATAGACCCCTAAACTGTAGTAGTGATGTTGGGAATAGCATTAAACAGGAAATTAGAGACGCATGCAATAAATAAACATTTGTAATTATGGGTGACTTTAATATGCATATAGATTGGGAAAATCAAATTAGTAACAATACCATAGAGGAGGGATTCCTGGCGTGTACATGGGATGTTTCTCTGGACCAATACATTGAGGGACCAATTAGAGAACTGGCCATCCTAAACTGGGTATTGTGAAATGAAAAAAGAATAATTGGCAATCTAGTTGTGCGAGGCCCCTTGAGGATGAGCAACCATAAACGATAGAATTCTTCATCAAGATGGAGAGTGAAGAGTTTGATTCTGAGACTAGGGTTCTGAATCTTAATAAAGGAAATTACGATGGTATGAGGCATGAGTTGGCTATGATGGGAAACATTGCTTAAAGGGATGACCGTGGCTAGGCAATGGCAAACATTCAAAGAGCACATGGATGAACTGCAACAATTGTTTATTCCTGTCTGGTGCAAAAGTAAAACAGGAGAGGTGGCCAAACCATGGCTTACAAGGAAAATTAGAGATAATATTAGATGCAAGGAAGAGGCATACAAATTGTCCAGAAAAAGCAACAGGCCTGAGGATTGGGTGAAGCTTAGAATTCAGCAAAGGAGGACCAAGGGATTGATTAAGAAGGGAAAAATAGAGTACGAGAGTAAGCTTGCAGGAAACATAAAAACTGATTGTAAAAGTTTATTTAAGTATGTGAAGAGAAAAAGATTGGTGAAGACAAATGTATTGACCCTTACAGTCAGAAAGGGGAATTTATAATGGGGAACAAAGAAATGGCTAACCAACTAAATACATACTTTGGTTCAGTCTTCACAAAGGAGGATACAAATAAAATACCAGAAATGTTGGGGAACACAGGGTTTAGTGAAAGGGAGGAGCTGAAAGAAATCATGATTAGTAGGGAAATGGTGTTTGGAAAATTGATGGGAGTGAAGGCGTATAAATCCCCAGGGCCTGATAATATACATCCCAGAGTACTTAGGGAAGTGGCCCTTGAAATAGTGGATGCATTGGTGGTCATCTTCCGAGATTCTATAGACTCTGGCACAGTTCCGACAGATTGGAGGGTAGCTAATGTAACCCCACTATTTAAAAGGGGAGGTTGAGAGAAAACGGAATTATAGACCAGTCCGCCTGACGTTGGTAGTGGGGAAAATTCTAGAGTCCATTATAAAAGATTTATTAGCTGAGCATGTGGAAAACAGTGGCAGAGTCAAACAGAGCCAGTATGGACTTATGAAAGGAATATCATGCTTGACAAAACTACTGGAATTTTTTGAGGATGTAACTAGTAGAGCTCATGAGGAGGAGCTAGTTGATGTGGTTTATTTGGACTTTCAGAAGCCTTTCAACAAAGTCCCACATAAGAGATTGGTGTGTAAAATTAAAGCTCATGGGAATGAGGTTACTGTTTGAGATGGATAGAAAATTGGTTGGCAGACAGGAAACAAAAAGTAGGTATAAATGGTTCTTTTTCCGAATGGCAGACAGTGACTAGTGGGGTAACGCAGGGATCAGTGCTGTGACCCCAGTTATTCACAATATATATTAATGTTTTAGATGAGGAAACTAAATGTAATGTCTATGAATTTGCAGATGACACAATGCTGGGTGGGAAGGGGAGCTGTGAGGTGGATGCAGAGATGCTTCTGTGTGATTTGTACAATCTGAGTGAGTGGGCAAATCCATGGCAGATGCAGTATAATGCGGATAAATGCGAGGTTATCCACTTTGGTGGCAAAAACAGGAAAGCAGATTATTATATGAATGGCTATAAATTGAGAGACGGGAATGTGCAATGAGACCTGGGTGTTCTTGTACACCAGTCACTGAAGGGAAGTTTGCAGATGCAGCAGGCAGTAAAGAAGGCAAATGGTATGTTGGCCTTCATAGCCAGAGAGTTCGAGCACAGGAACAGGGATGTCTAGCCGCAATTGGACAGGGCCTTGGTGAGACCACGCCTGGAATATTGTGTGCAGGTTTGGTCTCCTTGTCTGAGGAATAATGTACTTGATATAGGGGGAGTGCAGTGAAGGTTTACCAGACTGATTCCTTGGATGGTGGGCCTGACATATGAGGAGAGATTGAGTCAGTTAGGATTATATTCACTGGAGTTCAGAAGAATGAGAGGGGGTCTCATAGAAGCATATAAAGTTCTAACAGGATGAGACAAGGTAGATGCAGGAAGGATGTTCCCGATGGTGGGGGAGTCTAGAACCAGGGGTCACTGTCTGAGGATATGGGGTAGACCATTTAGGACGGAGATGAGGAGAAATATCTTCACCAGAGAATGGTAAGCCTGTGGAATTCGTTACCACAGAAAGTAGTTGAGGCCAAAACATTGTATATTTTCAAGAAGGAGTTAGATATAGCTCTTGGGGCGAAAGGGATCAAAGGATATGGGGAGAAAGCGGGAGCAGGTTATTGAGTTGGGTGATCGGGCGTGATCATAATAAATGGCAGAGCAGGTTTGAAGGGCCGAATGGCCTACTCCTACTCCTATGTTTCTATGACCTTGGGACCTCCCAGAGCGTTTCAGCCAATGGAGTGCTTTTCAAAATGCAGTCACTGTTGTAGGAAACAGACAATAACTTGTGGACCTCAGAGTCCCACAAACAGCACTGCGATATTTACCAGATAATAATTTTGAATCGATATTAGTAAAGCGATAAATATTGTGCAGGAGGAGAACTCTGTTGTTCTTCCAATTGTCTGGTGGGATCATTTACCTCCACCTCTGAGGATTGAGGGAGCTTGTTTCAATGTCTCATCCAAGATGGAGCACCATTGGCCGTGAAGTTGTCCTTCAGTACTGCATTAGAGTATCAGCCTAGAAATTGATTTGAAGTCACTGGAGTAGGAAAAGAGCCATGGCCTTCTCACCCACAGGGAGAGTGCTACACTGAGCTCAGGCTGACACGTTTGTGTTACCATCATTAGTTAAGTCTAAATGATTTGCAGCCTAAGCTGCCAACTCTCTCTAATAGAGTCATCCTTATCCAAGCAGAATACAATGCACCAGCATCAAAGACCGATGCTGCTGTTGTTCTCCCTGTTCTGAGTTTGCACGGGTGATGCCAATGAGTCAGGATCCGAGCTGGAACAGTCCTGATGTCATCTGACACAATCATTTGTGCAAACATTCCAAAACAATTTATGAATAGGCATTGAAAATATATGAATAAAATAAATACTTATCATTCTAACTGGATTGGCCTTTCATTTATAGGAAATGCTCAGAGCCTTCAAGGGAAAGAAATAGTGAAATATGGAAAAATATTTTACTTACATGCAGAAAGGTTTTGTTTACACTAATTGTATTGCTCAAAAGTGTAAAAACAAAAGTTACTGAACTAATATGCACATAACCATACCCTGTATGATTTTGTTGTTGTCTTACTAGTGCAACTTGACCCCAAAGCAGGAGTTTCTTCCAAATTCCCAAGCAGCGAAACTGCCACCTGCAGAATCCATAAAGCATTCAAAACACACTCAGACATTGGAACCCATTCTAATTTATCTTCCAAAAATAGTTTGCCATTAATACGGTAAAGCCAACGCACACCGAAAAGTATCTGTCTGACTCTCTCTGTGTCAGTCTCCCTTCTGTGTTTCAACCAACAGTAAAATGGTTCCCAACTGACGACAGCACCAACCTTGGTGGATGAATTCTGCGCACAATCTGTATAAGATTACATTGGCTATATGGCACAGAAACATGTCGTTTGATCTAAACAGTTCACGCCAGTGTTTATGCCCCATTCAAGCCTCCTCCCATTTCTCATCTAAATGTATAATTATAACTAATATTGCCCTCTCTCTCAAATGCTCTTCTAGTTTCCCATTAGATTCATCCATGCAACGCTGTCCCTCATTCTGCACACCTAATGTGTTCTTAAAAACAGTGTGCTAAACAAAAATCACATTTCCATGAGAAAAGATATCAGGTGGCTTACTGTTCTGACCTGTCATTTTTACATTTTTTTTATTCATTCATGGGTTGTAGACTTCACTGGCTGGACCAGCATTTATTGCCCATCACTAGTTGCTCTTGAGATGGTAGTGGTGGGCTGCCTTCTTGAACCACAGCAATCCATGTGGCGTAGGTAAACCCACAGTGTTGTTAGGGAGGGAGTTCCAGGATCTTGACCAAATGACAGTGAAGGAATGGCAATATATTTGCAAGTCGGGATGGTGGTTAACTTGGAGGGGAATTTCCAGGTGGTGGTGTTCCCATGTATCTGCTGCCCTTGTCCTTCTAGATGGTAGTGGCTGTGGGTATGGAAGGTGCTGTCTCAGGAGCTTTGGTGAATCCCTGCAGTGCATCTTGTAAATGGTATACACTGCTGCTGTTGTGAGTTGGTGGAGGAAGTGAACATTTGTGGATGGGGTGCAATCAAGAGGACTGCTTTGTCCTGGATGGTGTCAAGCTTCTTGAGTGTTGTGGGAGCTGCACTCATCCTGGCAAGTGGGGAGTATTGCATCGCATTCCTGACTTGTGCCTTTGGGGAGTGAGGAGGTGGCTTATTCATCGCAGGATTCATAACCTCTTACCTGTTCTTGTAGCCACAGTATTTTATGCTTACTTCAGCTCAGTTTCTGATCACTGGTAACCCCCAGGATGTTGACAGTGTGGGAATCTGTGATAGTAATGCCGTTGAAAAGAGAGGTGATGGTTAGATTCTCTCTTGTTGGAGATGATCATTGCCTGACACTTGTGTGGTGTGAATGTTACTTGCCACTTGTCAGCCAAAGCCTGGACATTGTCCAGGTCTTGCTGCATTTGGACATGAACTGCTTCAATATCTGAGGAGTCGCGAATGGTGCTGAACATTGTGCAATCAAGAAATAACATCCCCACTTCTGACGTTATGATGGAAGGAAGGTCATTGGTGAAGCAGTTGAAGATGGTGGGCCGAGGCCACTACCATGAGGAACCTATGAGCTGCCTTGAACCCTAACTGGCCCAAAGATCCTCCTAATAACACTACTATTAGTGTTAGTAACTCGCTCATTCTTAATAACTTATGAATCCTCTTTATTTCCTGCTCACACCTTCTCGACTCTCCTGCTTGCCACCTCTCTTGCCTTCCCTGCTCTCCGCTTTCCCCCGCCCACTCCACTCACCGCTTCCCTCTCCCAACCTTCCCGTTCCCCCCTACCCTCTCCTGGCCCTGTCACTCACCGCTTCCCTCTGTCGAAGATCTCCCTCACTGCTGCTTCCGTCTCTCCCACTTGCTAACTCTCCGGACTTTCCTCCTTGCTGCTTCTCCCTCCCTCTCGAGCTTCTCCCGACATTCCTGCTTGCTACGTCTCCTAACTCTCCCATTAGCTGTTTCCCTCTCATGACTCTTCCCCCTCACTGCTGTCCGCTCACGACCTTCACTCGCTGCTTCTCCCTACCCATCCGCTCACCGTTTTCCTCTCAGGACCATCTCGCTCGTTGCTTCCCGTCACCACCCCCCCCCCCACCCCACCCCACTACCTCTCCCGCTCCTTCCCTCCCACACGCGGCCCTCTCACTCCCTCGCTCACTGCTCTCTTGCTGCCTCTCTTCTGAGCCTCAGTCACAGCGAGGGCTTGGTAGAGGGGTGACCAGCAAGCAGGGAGTGGGAAGCAGCAAGAATTCAGGAGGGAGAAGCGGTGAGTGGGAGGGAGCTGGAGGGTCGGGATAGGGAAGCGGAGAGCGGTAGGGTCCGGACAGAGAAGTGACGAGCAAATTAGAGGTTTGTTTAAAAAACCTGAGCATGTACAGAAACTTCACATTCTTCTCACTCTTTGGATAAAGAAATTTCTTCCGAATTCCCTGGTAGATTTCTTGCTGACTCCTGTATTGATGGCCCCAAGTTATGCTCTTCCCCACAAGAGAAGCAATCTCTCTGTGTCCACTCCTCAAAGTCTTTCACAATTTTAAAGACCAGCACGAAGTCACACCTTGGTCTTTTTTCGAACAGACAAGACCCAGCCTGCTCAATCTTTCCTGATATACATACCCACGTATTTCTACCTCCATATCTTTTTATTAACATAGAGACCAGAACTGCGTTCAGTGCTCTAAGTGATCTAATCAAGATGCGAAACAAGTTTAGCGTAACTTCCCTACTTTTCAATAGAATTAAATCCTAGACCTTGTTGTTAGGCAAAAGGCTGCACTGAGTAGAGGTGCCCAGCCATCCGTAAACAGCGGGAGTGTCAAGGAATCCTGAGGGTTATTGCTGGCGACTCGAAAGAAACGGTGCTTGTACCGTTCCTGTTAATGCAGGCCTAGTACCCTGGCTGCTTGCAGCCAATTCACTTATCCGGGCACTGCTGGTTACCCACCTGTACCGAAACGCCGCTTCATTGCCGGTTTTGAGGATAGCGACATCGGGACCAACTAATATCAATTGGAAATTTCGTGCGTCCTGAGACAGCAACTGGGAGAGAGAAACTTACCGTAGAAACGCCACATAAGTAGCTTTTATTTAAACATTACTCACCATTAAATCTTCTCTTCTTGGGAGTTTTTTTACATTGTTTTATGAATTACATTACTGGTCTCACTATGAAACAAAGAGATACATTTTATTTTGGGCTTAGCAATAATTAGCTCAACTAATGTAAACACTTTAACATTTGCAGCTCGTCGCGTGTCACGCAATCAAATTTAAGGTATAAATTGTTGGGTTACAGACCAGGCATTATTCCACTGAATGGCAAATCTGCTGGGAGAGCCCAAGAGCCCGACACTTCTTCCTTTGACCTTAAGCATTATATGAGAGATGACACATGGTGGAATCTTCAAGAATACATCAAAATAGATTTGCCAATCCTTCTGTGACTCATTACTTTTACTACGTTTGCCGAGGCCTCACTAATGTACTTCCAATATTTGACATTTAATTTCATTCCCAACATTCATAATTTTATTTTCATTAATCCAAATATTCTGTTGATTGTGATATTAGTGATCTCTCGCGTATACTTATCCCCTTTACTGTTTATTAACCCACTGCAAGTGTTTCTACTGGAAAACGTCATGCACCTTTTTCTTTCCCCTCAGAATTTCAGTAGCGGTCCCGAGAGAGATCACAAACAACTGTGTCATTCAATCGGATCGGATCTGGAGCTGCGCCCCTGTTCAAGTGATGACCATCAACAATTCTTTTTCGAGTTATCCATTAAAAACCCCTGCGGAATAACAGATTTGTAACTCTTTCAGAGTCACAAACAATTAAACTAAATTAACTAAATGAGGGATAAATAACAGATTTGTAACTCTTGTTGAGTTAAAACAATTAAAATAAATTAATAAAATTAGGATAAATCAGGCACAGCCCTAATTCAGGTCAGCTGTAAAACCAAGAACAAAGTTTAAAGGAAACTTACAACTTTAAACCAAAATGTGATAAAAGGGGTCAATAAAGCACCCCAGTCCCCGCGGTGCCCACCGAGCATGGAAGGCCTCGAGTGTGCCAGCAGACACCATGTGCTCCCTCTCCAAAGACACCCAGCCGCGAATGTAGCCGCGGAAGAGGGATAAACAATCGGGCAGGACTCCCCCGTCGATCGCCTGCTGCCTGGACCTGTTAATAGCCAACTTGGCCAGGCCCAGGAGCAGGTTCACGAGGAGGTCCTCCTCCTTCCCAACCCCCTTCCGCACCGGATGTCCATAGATCAGGAGCGTGGGGCTGAAGTGCAAACAAAACATTAATAAAAGGTTTTTCAAGTAACTAAAAAGGGAGTGCAGCCTACCACACCCTATATAAGCATGGTCCACGGATTCCACAAGACCACAAAAAGGGCATGTGTCCTGGGAGTCCGTGAAGGTATGCATTCTACGATTATAGGGGACTGCTGCATGCAACACCCTCCAACCCAGGTCCCCGATAGAAAGGGGGAGGACACCTCCATAGATGGCCTCCCATCGGGGGCCTCCACCGCCAGACGGCAACAAAGCACGCCAGGGCGTGTCCGGGCGGCGGACAAGGGTGAGAAAATGGAAGGTGTGCAGCAGCAATCCATACAAAAAGCTCCTCCGCGCTGTGCCAAATGGCACAGAGGGCATATCCCCGAGGCGGCTCATATTGCGATAACAGATTTGTATATAGGTGCAAAGCGCTGGCCAATTATTGGATTCAATAAGGGAGGACAGTTGAGGCGGACAACTATCCTTCACTAATCAAGCAGCTACCACAAGTTCGCTCCTTCAGAACAGACCGGAGTAAGTGGGAATAATATATGTTCTATTTCATTATCCTATACCTCACAACAAGAGTGATTTTGCGTTGGCTGTTACCAAATGACAGTGGTAAGTGCAGGTTAATTGCATGGCTAAGCGCCCCGTGGCTCTCATTAGTTCCGATGTCAGCTCACTTACATTTGTGTTTACTAAACACCTGCCGCCTTTCCTACCCTTTCTAAAGATGGAACTGTGAGGAGGAACTGAGAGAATAGCTCACGTTTTACTGATTGCAAGGAGAAAGGAGATTTCGGTGAAAGTAAAGACCTCGGGGCTTTTCCACAATTTTTGGCGGTGTTACAGCAAATGAGGAGGCTGTTAAAAACGGAGGGGATACTTCACTTTATTGATGAAGACACAGGATACAGTAAGGAAATTATTTTAAACTTTTATAAAGCACCATATCAGCCTCAGCTGGAAAGTTTTCTTCAAATCTGAAGGATGTCAGGGACTTGGAGAGGGTGGAGAAAATATTTGCTGAAGGTTCGCCTGGTTTAAGGGTCTTGGGTTATGTGGAGAGACTGGAGAAGCTACAGTTGTTCTCCTTAGAGTCGAGAAGGTTAAGAGAAGGCTTGATAGCGACTTTCAAAGTTATGAACAGTTTTGATTAAGGAAATTAGGAGAAACTGTTCCCAGTGACACAAGAGTCGGTAACAAGAAGATAGAGATTTAAAGTGATTGGTAAAAGAAACCGAGGCATCTAACATTTGGCTGGAAGTTAGTTGCGGTGTAGCCCCATCCTGTTGTTGCCATCGGTTCGTACAGCTTAAATGGACGGCGGTGATGAGCAGAAATCCTGATTGATTTTTGCCTCCTGATTTAGATAAGCTAACTCGGCACACAGCGGATTTGGAAACAGGAACCTGCAACAGGCTGAATGCAGTGAATAACCAGTCTTACTTTCATTGATATCTCTTTTCTCTTTGCAACCAGCTCGCTTTAGTTAGTCCAAATGCAGGTTTCACCCAGCACACCGCGAAAATTCCTTCCGAAGAATAATTATATTCGACTGGAAATTTTTACTCGGTTTCTATCTCTATAGATACTGCTGGACCTGCTGATTTTTCCAACACTTTCTGCCTTTATTTCAGATCGTCGGTATCCCCAGTATTTTGCTTTTATTATTCGCGAATATTCCTTATTGCATTTCAGGCCTGCTGGACTAATAACTGTAACATTGAAAGATGTATATGTAGGACCAACATTTCATCTCTGGTATGGTGAAGGTAAAATTGGCCTCAACAGCTCTGGAATGAAAAAAAGGACGATGAGCATGATTATTAATCTAAATTGCTGTTGCAGTGAGCTGTTACTATTCCGGTGAGTGGAGGCTGGTTGGGGTCTCGATCTAAATATATAAATAACTAAATATTTGCACAATCACATTGTCCATGCTCCTACATGAAGTCGAATGCCTTCGGTGAAGTGCTGGAGGACTGCCTGCGCCTGCGGCCTTCGTCTTTAGTTTCAGGATAGAGTGAAGTATCAAAGGTAGGTGTTGACAAAGAAGGTGATTGGAACGAAGTGCCCCGGAAGCGGCTGAGAAAACATTGCCCTTCACGTGAAGGCTTTTCAGCCGGCAGTTTGGGGGTGATCATCAACTTCCCAGACGCCACCACGGTAGAATAAACAGACTCAATACGCTGCTTTAGTCATGTGATCTCTCATGTCGAGGTCATACGTTCCACACACTTATCTATGAAATCATGTTCTTACCCAAGCCACTGGGGATATCATTCTCACTTACAGCAATTTGGCAACTAACTTTTTATTTAAAACATGTCAATGCAAGCTACAGTTCAGTACATGACTCTTCTGCGCATGGTTTGGCCAGGTACCTTTGGTTTTTATATGCTGCCGGTTTCAGAACAGCAAATCTTAATTTAAATTATTCTACAACTGTTACCATTGTAAAATTGGATCCTGTTCCTCTCTAATTCGACTGCTGGCAGTTTCATAATGGATCTTATATTTTACTTCTCTTGCTAGATTTTCGTTATCTATTGTATGCACATGATAGGGTCCCCCTTGTCCTCACTTATCACCCCACCAGCCTCCGCATTCAAAGGGTCATCCTCCGCTTTTTCCGTCAACTCCAGCATGATGCTACCGCCAAACACATCTTCCCTTCACCCTCCCCCCCCCCCCCCCCCCCCCCGCCCCGGCGGCATTCCGTAGGGATCGTTCCCTCTGGGACATCCTGGTCCACTCCTCCATCACCCTCTACTCCTCAACCCCCACCTATGGCACCTCCCCAAGCCCACACAAAAGATGCAACACCTGCCTCTCTCCTCACAGTCCAAGGGCCCAAAGACTCCTTTCAAGTGAAGCAGCATTTCACTTGCATTTCCCCTAACTTAGTCTACTGCATTCGTTGCTCCCAATGCAGTCTCCGCCACATTGGAGAGACCAAATGTAAACTGGGCGACCGCTTTGCAGAACACATGCGGTCTGTCCGCAAGAAAGACCCAAACCTCCCTGTCGCTTGCCATTTTAACACTCCATCCTGCTCTCTTGCCCACATGTCTGTCCTTGGCTTGCTGCATTGTTCCAGTGAAGCCCAACGCAAACTGGAGGAACAACACCGCATCTTTCGACTAGGCACTTTACAGCCTTCCGGACTGAATATTGAATTCAACAACTTTAGATCTTGAACTCCCTCCTACATCCCCACCCCCTTTCCGTTTCTTCCCCCTTCCTTTTGTTTTTTCCAATAATTTCTATAGATTTTTCTTTTCCCACCTATTTCCATTATTTTTAAATTTTTCATGCCCTGTTAGTCTTTCCACCCCAACCCCACTAGAGCTGTACCTTGAGTGTCCTGCCATCCATTCTTAATTAGCACATTCGTTTAGATAATATCACCACCTTCAACACATCTATGTTCTTTTGTCTGTGACATCTTTTGATTATCCCCTCCTATCACTGCTTGCTTGTCCCTACAACCACACCACACCGCCCCCCCCACTTCTCTCCCACCACAACACCCTCCCCCCTCCACACACACACGCACACACACCTTAAACCAGCTTATTTCACCCTTCTCCTAATATTCACTCACTTCTGTTGAAGGGTCATGAGGACTCTTTCCTTCTCCGCCGATGCTGCCAGACCTGCTGAGTTTTTCCAGGTAATTCTGTTTTTGTATGCACTGTCTTGTTCATTTTCTTTTATAGCCGCCGGAGCAACTTCGAACAAACTGGAGCAGTTCCCTAAATACTTGGAGGTGCCCAGTGGCGCGAATGTTTCCATGTTCTGCAGACTTCCCATATTTCAAGGTCTTCCAGATGTCCAGAACTGTCGAAGGGTCATGAGGACTCGAAACGTCAACTCTTTCCTTCTCCGCCGATGCTGCCAGACCTGCTGAGTTTTTCCAGGTAATTCTGTTTTTGCAACAGAAAGCGAGTTGATGTAAAAAAAAAGGAAGTAGTTCGTTTGACATCCTGAATGTGACTTTTACAGACTCCGGGGTGTATTATTGCAAAGTAAAGCATAGGCAAAAATTAATTGGGGACGGAACTGACACCCAGCTCACTGTGCACGGTAGGTTTTCTTGTAAGTGGGAGGCTTACAGCTCTTTGCGATACATGTCATTTGAGCTTTTTATCACTTAAGGAAAACCTGGTGATATCGAATTCCTTTTACACATCATTGGGTTTTCTTCCATTGACATCGGTGTACAACGGGCGTCTTAAATTTGAAATTAAGCAATGGAATAATATGAACAAAAAACAGAAAATGTCGGAAATATTCAGAAGGTCAGGGAGCCTCTGTGGAGAGAAACAGAGTTAGTGCTTCATGTCGACGATCATAATCGATCCGAAAAGTTAACTCCGTTTCTCTACACAGTTGTCGCCCATGCTGCTGAACATTTCCAGCATTTTCTGTTTGTATTTCAGATTTCCAGCATCTGCAGTGTGTTGCAATGGGATAAGATGGTTCGTCCTAACCAAAATAACGGAGCCACATTGCAGCAATGGAAACGACTATAACGCTTCCTAGATCAAGTCATTTACACAATATTCAATATCATTTAATTCACCTCAACAGTGTCTTACTTATTAGCTCAGATGATAACTCCCCGACTACAGTGACGAATATTTCATCTACCAGTCACCTTTTCCGCCCACTGCTCGAAAGAGCCCATTTAACAATCTAGATACCGAATTATCCGAAAACTGAGATGTCTATGTTTTTGCTAGGTGTGGGTATCAGGGGAATAGAATTAAATCGGACAAATGGTGGTGAGGTAGAGATCAACCATAATCTAAATGAATGGCAGGGCAAGCTAGCGGCGTTGGATGGACACCCTGTTCCTATGTCTGCAGTTTATACTTTGAACTTGTGTCCACTAATAACTTGTTCGAAATACCAAACTACTTCCACAAAGTCACACTACAACCCCATAAGAGGGGAGATGTTGATCGTGCCCTCAATGCTGGATTCCACCCCAAGTCCTAGGATTTACAGGACAATTAAAGGGCCAATGCCCTTATTTGAATCTCTGGGGTACACCAATTGCATTCCTTCTGATGCACTCACAACTGGTAAAGTGGAGGCAGGACCACACCAAACATTTCTATAAACGTCTGGGCTCCCCTATTTGTAATTCATAATTTCCATGATCACTCTCCATAAACAGACAGAAGTTAGAGCACGAGACCAAGAGAACACTGGCTTCTTTCTCCCCAGCGGGGATTCTGTCACTTTTTGTATTAAACCAAAAGCAGATCCATGGGGAATGATTGGCGAAATTCTGAGGCTTTCCTGGGAATAAAGGCTGACAACATTTTGAAAGTTAATAAGGCCATTAATTTAATAATTTGCTATTAGTACAATACAGGAAAAGAAAACGTGTAAAGAAGACTGACTTTAACAAAAAACAAAAGATGCAACCTAATAGGAGACTTTACTTCCAGTTATCAGGTGATTGCAGATAGAGCGGACAGATAGAGCGGTTCACATCAAAACATGGTAAATTTGGGCTGTTATAAGCAGAATCTTCCCCAGACAAAATGCGTTCAACGGACGGAGACGGAATGCAGTTGTAGAATGGCAAAACCCTGGAATTATATAAAACATGCATCCTGGGTTAGGATTTCCTATTCGGTTTCCGTCATCGGTATGGATGTTGTGATCTATACAGCCATAAATAACTATCAAAATACTAAACACTCCAGCTCTCCGTCCCCCTCTGGAGAAAGACCCTTTGGTGAAAGATGCACGATTTGAAACCTCTACCACAGACCCTGAAATGTTACATAATCAATGGTAACGCACGGATTCTAATCTATATCATTTTCTGGAATCTATTTAGATACCGGAGATATTTTCATATCACACATCTTCTCAATATAAACCATTAACACAAAATATCTTCTGAAACATATGAAATATTCGAAAACGGCCATTTTTAAAATAAGCACACAACGTTTAGAACGACAACGATTTTTACAGAAAACGAGCATCGGTCCCATTGTTCGTGTAGAATGCGTTTGCGCTCTCTCGTTGATAAATTCGGACAGGAATCTCACTCGGGGTCTGTGCTGCAAACCCTAATCCCGCTCTGGTACCTGGCATTTCCATTCCGGGCAGTGACACTTGTTTCCTGGTTGTTACCCTGCCTGGGATATAATCCCTCTTTGTGGGTCGCTCGAAAAGACACCTGGCAAATTTGCTGTGCTCCTCATAACATTGTATAAAATAAATGTAAACAGGCGACAGCAAGGATCACTATTCTCACAGTATGAGGTTAAGAACATATCGAGGATAGACAACTGAGAATGTGCTCCTTTAAATTCAAAAATATATTTCTTTCCTGTTAAAGTACCTCCAACACCACTGAAAATCGTTCCTGTTGAAGGGATTTCAACGACTTCTCTGAAACTCGAGTGTAAAACGGCTGCCTTTTACCCGGAGGATTTAAGAGTTTCCTGGCAAAGAGATGGTGTGGAAATTCTGACCGGAATAAAAACTGTGAAAAGCGAGACCGTGGATGGGCTCCACGAGGTCTCCAGTTCTTTGGAAGATGCACAGCCTGTCTGGAATAGAGTCGTTTATACCTGTCTGGTATATCACGAGTCTCTTCAGGTGCCCGCCAATGTCAGCTACACCATAAATCAAGGTAAGATTGGAAACATTTATAGTAGCGAGTGGGGATGTGCTCCAACCTGTGTTTACTCATTAGACACGTAGCTGGGCTGCTGTTCAAACTCGAGTATACAGGGTGAATGTGGACTGTATTTACTCTCAATGTCACATTAATGGGAATGAAATAAAATAATCAAATGGTTTGTAGCTGGAGGAGGGGGAGAATATCTCCCTGAAGAGGTTGATGTGTGACCTGCTCTAAAAACTGAAAGCTCATTCCTCGTCACGTTTTTGTCAAATGAAACGAATTTACTCATAAAATGGATCGGTTTTAGCAGAGTCACTTTTATCTCCCGTATATTTAAATTGAATATATGAGAATATCATTGTGCTCATCAGTTTTCTCTGCACTGCGCTTTTAGCTATTTCACCCATAGACTCAAAAATTCCTGCTCTAAATATTTCCGCCTCTCCATCTCTCCTTTTACACGCTCCCTGAACTCTACCTCCACCTGTCTGAATATCACTTTATGCGGCTTGATTTTTGTTTGATAACGCTGTTGTCAAGTGCGTTTGGGCGTTTTGCTCCGTTTCATGCAAGATATTCTTGTTACCTACTGAAAATTGCAGTAGGTATCCTTTGATAAGACTCAGTGCTGACGAGCGGAAGATTTTGCCACTCTTTGCAGCCAATGAGCATCTGTCTGGTGTAGCACAGAAAGGTAAAAAGTGTACGTGCCTTACTCTTAAAAAACACCCCTCACTTCCAGAGAAAAGCTTCCTTATAGATTTATTTCCTCCATGGCTTTATGGCTTGATGTTAATGTCCTTTTGGACACATTATAATCCTTGTATAGCTATTGCCGACAGAAATAAAAGTGGTCGGTTCCCAGAGTAAATGGATACCTTTACCCGAGAGATACTTTTGCACCTGACCTATGACTCTGTATATAAATCTCGCTGTGTCCTACAGGTTCTTATTTAAATCATTGTTGATCCTATAGGTACTTATGTCAAAATTCCGCTCATTTTTGGATGTGCTGACGGCATATTGCCAATTTTACTGTTGATAATTATTTCGACGAGAGTCAAATTAAAAGCATCAGCTGGTAAGAACATTTTATATTTCGCCGCTTACTTCTATTTTCGAAGGCCCAGTTATACTGTCAAGACATAAAGCGCAGGTGAATAGTGATTCATTATAGAGGAATAACGAGCGCTTTACTGCATCTTTAAAGAATGAACTTGATATCACAAGAGCGTTATATAACTGAGAGTTGAATATGGCAATGTAAACTGGTTTTGAAATGCAAATATTTCATCTTTCCAATAAAACTATTCATTCGATTTATGCACTTCCAATTTGCTACAACCGGGATCCTTAACGTTCTGCATTTTTAAAAATATCAGTACGGGTCTAGACCTTGAAGTGTAAACACTTCGAAGTAGAGCTCGACTTTCTGCGACAATGTGAAACGGGTGACATGGAACTGGCAGTCATACAAACAAGGAGCAGGAGTAGGCCATTCAGCCCCTCGAGCCTGCTCCGCCATTTAATAAAATCATGGCTGATCTGATAGTAGCCTGTAATCTGCATCCCACCTACCGACAATAATGTATCACCCCGTTGCAAACCAACAATCTTTCCACCTTTGCCTTAAAAATATTCAAAGACTCTGCTTCCACCACCTTTTCAGGAAGAGAGTTCCAAAGACTCAGGACCCTCTGGGTGAAAAAAAATCGCCTCATCACTGTTCTAAACGGGCAACCACTTATTTTTAAACAGTGCCCCCTAGTTATAGATTCTTCCACAAGAGGAAACATCCTCTTCCACATCCCCCCTTTCAAGACCCCTCAGGATCTTATATGTTTCAATCAAGTCACCTCTTACTCTTCTAAATTCCAGCAGATATAAGCCTAGTCTGTCCAATCTTATCTCAGAAAACAACCCGCCCATTCCAGGCATTAGTCTGGTAAACCTTCTCTGAACTGCTTCCAATGCATTTAAATCCTTCCTTAAATACGGTACCAATACTATTCGCAGTACTCCACATGTGGTCTCATTAATGCCCTGTACAGCTGAAGCATAACCTCCTTACTTTTACATTCAATTCCCTTCACAATAAATGATAACATTCTATTAGTGTTCCTAATTACTTGCTGTACTTGCATACTAGCCTTTTGTGATTCATGCTCTAGGACACCCGGATCCCTCTGCACCTCAGAGCTCTGCAGTCTTTCATCATTTAGATAATGTGCTTCTCTTTTATTCTTCCTGCCAAAATTGACAATTTCACATTTTCCTACATTAGACTCATCTATTTTACATCTCTGCCAGATTTTATTTCCATTGAAATTTTGCAATGTAAAATGGCTTGCTGACTGTCTATCACAGGTTTTGCACAATCCCACAAAAAGCAGTGTGCTCCATTGGGTGTAGCATTACCAGAGTATTTCAATTTTCAAGGCTCCTTCCTTTACACGATAAAAGTGTTTAGCTTGGAAAGCATGTTGTTGATTTTGCTTGCACACTCATCAAGTTATTGAAGTTGGATTTCTTCTCTTTCCTTTAGATGTTAAGAGAAATTCTGTGGAAGCTGGCCAGAATGAAGAGGCGGTAGAGTGACAATGTTCTTTATATTTCAAAAAGGGGGATTAGGGAGGAATAGCAAGAAATATTGATATTTTGATTAATTTACTTAATTAAATTTCATAGAATCATGGAAATGAAGTTATTGTGCCTGTGCCACTTCTGTGAAACAATTATCCAATTAAAGTCATAGAGTCATAGAGGTCTACAGCACAGATAAAGGCCCTTTGGCCCATCGAGTCCACACCAGTCAAACAAGTACCTAACTATTCTAATCCCATTTTCCATCACTAGGCCGTAGCCTTGTATGTCATAGCATTGCAAGTGCACATCCAAAACTTCTTAAATGTTTTGAGGGTTTCTGTCTCTACCACCCTTTCAGGCAGTGAGTTCCAGATTCCCACCACTCTCTGGATGAAAAAATTCTTCCCCACATCCCTTCTGAGCCGCCTGCCCCTTACCTTAAATCTATGCCCCTGGTTATTGAATCTGCTTCCTCCAGCCTTTCTGGAAGTGCTTTCCAGACCACAATAGCTGGCTGCATAAAAAAACTCCCTTCCCTTGATGATCCTAAGTTGTTGCCCCTTGGATACAATCCAACCACCATTGATAGCACATTGTCCTTATTTAATCTTGTCAAAATCTCTCAATTTTGAACACCTATTATATCTACTTTATCTTCCCCTGCTCTCGGGTGAACAATCATAGATTCTCTAGTCTCCCCAACATAACCAAAGTCCTTCATCTCTGGTATCAATCTAGTAAATCTCCTCTGCAAATGTTCCCAAGTCTTTTATCCTTCAGAAGTGTAATGCCCAGAATAGGACACAATATACCAAAGGGGCCTAACTAGTGATTTAGAATGTTTTAGCATAAATTCCTTCTTTTTTGCACTATGCCATTACTTATAAGGCCAAGTTAAATATTTGTGTTTATTGTAACACATATTTCTGATGGATACCCTTTCAAAATTCAAATTATTCCAAAATAGGAGGTTCCTAGATGTTCAGTTGCTTAACTGACACATGTTGCAGCATAACCAGATAGATTAGGAAGCTGCCCAGTGCCAAGAGTTAAAAGGAAAGAACAATAGTGCAGGGTAAAGTTATGGGTGATGATAGCCATAGTGTGACAGCATGGGACAGAGCATACAAACATAAGAGTGCAGCAACAAATAGGGTCAGAGAAGGGAAAATAGTAAAAAGACAATTAATGGCTGCACCTGGATGCAGACAGCATTCTTTATAAGATAAATTAATTGATGGTACAAATGTCTAGGTGGGAAAGAAAGTTCTGAGCAGAGTTGCAAAGGAATATAGATTGGTTGAATGGGCAAAAATCTGGCAGATGGAGTATAATGTGAAACAAAAACAGAATTACCTGGAAAAACTCAGCAGGTCTGGCAGCATCAGCGGAGAAGAAAAGAGTTGACGTTTCGAGTCCTCATGACCTTCGACAGAACTTGAGTTCGAGTCCAAGAAAGAGTTGAAATATAAGCTGGTTTAAGGTGTGTGGGGGGTGCGGAGAGAGAGAGAGAGAGAGAAGTGGAGGGGGTTGGTGTGGTTGTAGGGACAAACAAGCAGTGATAGAAGCAGATCATCAAAAGATGTCACCAACAATAGAACAAAAGAACACATAGGTGTTAAAGTTGGTGATATTATCTAAACGAATGTGCTAATTAAGAATGGATGGTAGGGCACTCAAGGTATAGCTCTAGTGGGGGTGGGGAGAGCATAAAAGATTTAAAAATATTTTAAAATAATGGAAATAGGTGGGAAAAGAAAAATCTATATAATTTATTGGAAAAAAACAAAAGGAAGGGGATGGGGATGGGGGAGGGAGCTCAAGACCTAAAGTTGTTGAATTCAATATTCAGTCCGGAAGGCTGTAAAGTCCCTAGTCGGAAGATGAGGTGTTGTTCCTCCAGTTTGCGTTGGGCTTCACTGGAACAATGCAGCAAGCCAAGGACAGACATGTGGGCAAGAGAGCAGGGTGGAGTGTTAAAATGGCAAGCGACAGGGAGGATTGGGTCATTCTTGCGGACAGACCGCAGGTGTTCTGCAAAGCGGTCGCCCAGTTTACGTTTGGTCTCTCCAATGTAGAGGAGACCACATTGGGAGCAACGAATGCAGTAGACTAAGTTGGGGGAAATGCAAGTGAAATGCTGCTTCACTTGAAAGGAGTGTTTGGGCCCTTGGACGGTGAGGAGAGAGGAAGTGAAGGGGCAGGTGTTGCATCTTTTGTGTGGGCATGGGGAGGTGCCATAGGAGGGGGTTGAGGAGTAGGGGGTGATGGAGGAGTGGACCAGGGTGTCCCGGAGAGAGCAATCCCTACAGAATGCCAATAGGGGGGGTGAAGGGAAGATGTGTTTGGTGGTGGCATCATGCTGGAGTTGGCGGAAATGGCGGAGGATGATCCTTTGAATGCGGAGGCTGGTGGGGTGATAAGTGAGGACAAGGGGGACTCTATCATGTTTCTGGGAGGGAGGAGAAGGCGTGAGGGCGGATGCACGGGAGATGGGCCGGACACGGTTGAGGGCCCGGCTAGCCTCTTTAGTAGGAAGAATAAAAAGTAGAATATTATTTAAATTGAGTGAGACTACAGAATATTGTGTTAGAGAGGAATTTTTTCCTTCCTTTTGGAGGGTGGGTAGACAGGAAAGTGGCTGAGGCAACAATCAGATCAACCATGATCTTATCGAATGGCAGAGCAGGCTCAAAAGGCCAACTCCTGAATCTTGTTGTTAATCTTCGGAACTTTGTACTCAGAAACAGTGGAGACTGGGTCATTGAATAGATTTGATCCTGAGTTAGACAAATGTTTCATCTCCAAAGGCGTCAAGGGTTATGTGGGGGAGGCAAGCTGGTGGGAAAGTGGAGCTAAGGCCACGATCAGATCATCCATGAACTTACTGAATGGCAGAGCATGCTCAATGGGTCAAATGGCCTACTTCTACTCCTATTCCTTATGTTATGTGCTTTTACCCCCACCTCTAATGTCTTAGCTGATCCAGGTTGGCTGCAGGTACCTTAATTGTCCTGCATCCCTCAATTAGGCAGTAGGATTGGAGATTCCTACCTAGGGCTACAAGTGTCTGGAAGTAGAAAGAGGCCAAATTCAGGCTTCACTGGGTCTTCCAATAGGCTGGGCTGGCCGAAGAGTAAGAAGATGGTCGACACACGCCACAGCAAGCGCAAACACTTTTGAGTAGAGAGCCAGAGATAATTGAGGAAGGGAGGGAAATTAGCAATACGTATTATTCATAGGGTAGATATTAGCGGTGCTCCAAATCATCTCGATTTTAAATGTAAATAATTTGAGCACCTGAAATTTCATATTTAGAACATTACCAACCAGCGATAAAATGATTGTGAGAGTAGACAGAATGTAATTGTGTCCTAATGTTATCAATTACAGTCTGCATATTTACATTATCAGACTCAGTTCAAATTGATGAACGGTGGCTGTAGTATTCGGTTCTCCGCTATCAGTATTCAATACATTATTTTCGCAGGTTGGACAAGGACGACGTCAGGATATTGTTGCCTACGCTAGTCTAAATTTGAGACACGACAATGGACCCTCCAAACATAGACAGGAGAAAGAGCACACCGTCTATTCCCAGGTAGGAAGGCGGGATTGGGACGAATAATATTCAAACTATTCCCGTACAAGATCATAACTCTGTGAAAACAGAGTCAATATTGATAAACTGTACAGAATCTACGGGTTAAAAACAAAAAAACTGCGGATGCTGGAAAACCAAAACAAAAACAGAATTACCTGGAAAAACTCAGCAGGTCCGGCAGCATCGGCGGAGAAGAAAAGAGTTGACGTTTCGAGTCCTCATGACCTTCGACAGAACTTGAGTTCGAGTCCAAGAAAGAGTTGAAATATAAGCTGGTTTAAGGTGTGTGTGTGGGGGGGGGGCGGAGAGATAGAGAGAGAGAGGTGGAGGGGTGGGGGGGGGGTGTGGTTGTAGGGACAAACAAGCAGTGTTAGAAGCAGATCATCAAAAGATGTCAACGACAATAGTACAATAGAACACATAGGTGTTAAAGTTAAAGTTGGTGATATTATCTAAACGAATGTGCTAATTAAGAATGGATGGTAGGGCACTCAAGTTATAGCTCTAGTGGGGGTTTGTTTTTTTTTATAATGGAAATAGGTGGGAAAAGGAAAATCTTTATAATTTATTGGAAAAAAAAGGAAGGGGGAAACAGAAAGGGGGTGGGGATGGGGGAGGGAGCTCACGACCTAAAGTTGTTGAATTCAATATTCAGTCCGGAAGGCTGTAAAGTCCCTAGTCGGAAGATGAGGTGTTGTTCCTCCAGTTTGCGTTGGGCTTCACTGGAACAATGCAGCAAGCCAAGGACAGACATGTGGGCAAGAGAGCAGGGTGGAGTGTTAAAATGGCAAGCGACAGGGAGGATTGGGTCATTCTTGCGGACAGACCGCAGGTGTTCTGCAAAGCGGTCGCCCAGTTTACGTTTGGTCTCTCCAATGTAGAGGAGACCACATTGGGAGCAACGAATGCAGTAGACTATGTTGGGGGAAATGCAAGCGAAATGCTGCTTCACTTGAAAGGAGTGTTTGGGTCCTTGGACGGTGAGGAGAGAGGAAGTGAAGGGGCAGGTGTTGCATCTTTTGCATGGGCATGGGGTGGTGCCATAGGAGGGGGTTGAGGAGTAGGGGGTGATGGAGGAGTGGACCAGGGTGTCCCGGAGGGAGCGATCCCTACGGAATGCCGATAAGGGGGGTGAAGGGAAGATGTGTTTGGTGGTGGCATCATGCTGGAATTGGCGGAGGATGATCCTTTGAATGAGGAGGCTGGTGGGGTGATAAGTGAGGACAAGGGGGACCCTATCATGTTTCTGGGAGGGAGGAGAAGGCGTGAGGGCGGATGCACGGGAGATGGGCCGGACACGGTTGAGGGCCCTGTCAATGACCGTGGGTGGAAAACCTCGGTTAAGGAAGAAGGAGGACATGTCAGAGGAACTGTTTTTGAATGTAGCATCATCGGAACAGATGCGACGGAGGCGAAGGAACTGAGAGAATGGGATGGAGTCCTTACAGGAAGCGGGGTGTGAGGAGCTGTAGTCGAGGTAGCTGTGGGAGTCGGTGGGTTTGTAATGGATATTGGTGGACAGTCTATCACCAGAGATTGAGACAGAGAGGTCAAGGAAGGGAAGGGAAGTGTCAGAGATGGACCACGTGAAAATGATGGAGGGGTGGAGATTGGAAGCAAAATTAATAAATTTTTCCAAGTCCCGACGAGAGCATGAAGCGGCACTGAAGTAATCATCGATGTACCGGAGAAAGAGTTGTGGAAGGGGGCCGGAGTAGGACTGCAACAAGGAATGTTCCACATACCCCATAAAGAGACAGGCATAGCTGGGGCCCATGCGGGTACCCATAGCCACACCTTTTATTTGGAGGAAGTGAGAGGAGTTGAAGGAGAAATTGTTCAGCGTGAGAACAAGTTCAGCCAGACGGAGGAGAGTAGTGGTGGATGGGGATTGTTCGGGCCTCTGTTCAAGGAAGAAGCTAAGGGCCCTCAGACCATCCTGGTGGGGGATGGAGGTGTAGAGGGATTGGACGTCCATGGTGAAGAGGAAGCGGTTGGGGCCAGGGAACTGGAAATTGTTGATGTGACGTAAGGTGTCAGAGGAATCACGGATGTAGGTGGGAAGGGACTGGACAAGGGGAGAGAGAAGGGAGTCAAGATAATGAGAAATGAGTTCTGTGGGGCAGGAGCAAGCTGAGACGATCGGTCTACCAGGGCAGTTCTGTTTGTGGATTTTGGGTAGGAGATAGAAGCGGGCCGTCCGAGGTTGGGTGACTATCAGGTTGGAAGCTGTGGGAGGGAGATCCCCAGAGGAGATGAGGTCAGTGACAGTCCTGGAAACAATGGCTTGATGTTCAGTGGTGGGGTCATGGTCCAGGGAGAGGTAGGAGGAAGTGTCTGCGGGTTGACGCTCAGCCTCCGCGAGGTAGAGGTCAGTGCGCCAGACAACAACAGCACCACCCTTGTCAGCGGGTTTGATGACAATGTCAGGGTTGGACCTGAGAGAATGGAGTGCAGTAAGTTCAGAGAGAGACAGGTTAGAATGGGTGAGAGGAGCAGAGAAATTGAGACGACTAATGTCGCGCCGACAGTTCTCAATGAAAAGATCGAGAGAAGGTAAGAATCCAGAGGGAGGGGTCCAGGTGGAGGGAGAATATTGGAGATGGGTAAAAGGATCCGTTGAACTGGGAGAGGACTCCTGCCCAAAGAAGTGAGCCCAGAGACGAAGACGGCGGAAGAAGAGTTCAGTATCATGCCGAGCCCGAAATTCATTGAGGTGAGGGCGTAAGGGTATGAAACTAAGTCCTTTGCTGAGCACTGAACATTCAGCATCGGAGAGGGGAAGGTCAGGGGGTATAGTGAATACACGGCTGGGGTTGGGATTGGAAGAAAGGGTGGGGACGGAGGGACAGGCAGGGGTGGAGGGTCCTAGATGGGTATTGGTGTCGATGAGTTGTTGGAGCTTGCGTTCCTTAGCACTTGAGAGAAAGAGAAAAAGTTTCTTGTTGAGGCGTCGGATGAGCCGAAGGATAAAATGAAACTGGGGGCACGCGCAGCTTTGAAAAAGGGTACGGCGGTGCTGCTGGAGGGAGAGGTTGAGTGTGTTCATATGGCGGCGCATGGCACTGAGTGATAGTTTTGACTTTGTGGGATAAAATAAAATAGCAATCAGAAGCGTTGTAAAAAGAGCTGCGAACTCCTTATCATTTCTTTGCCGTAAACTACAAAATACCAAATAGGAAACTCACCTCTCAAGAGTACTAAGTGCGTGTTTTACAGAACAGCCCTATCGAAGCCAGGAACAGGACAAATGGGAAACCTATACAGGCAGAGAAGAGTGTGGTATTTTTTCAGGAACAGCACAATCATTCATTGAAACCCCATCAGTGTTAAGTGGCACATCAATGAATTGCAGGAAACGAGAAGAACCCAGGTTTAAACCAGCTGGTTGTGTCGGTTGACTTCAGCCAATATTTGCCTCATGTCCCAGAGATCGGCGGGGGTGGGGAAAAGGGGGCTGAAAATTATGACCTTAACCTTAAGACAGTGCTTTGCAATATTAGCATTCCAAATACTCTTAACAGATAGTATTAAATTATTTTACCTGCTATTTTAATTAAAGTATTAACCCTTAAGTGGGTTACAATAGCATGGGAACTCATTTTATACGAAGATTTCAACCGGAATATAAATATATATGCTAGCAGGTGGCAGGTGTAATTTTAAAAAGTGTGAGGGATGCATTTTGGCAGAAGGGATAGGGAGAAGCAACAAAGACTCAACTGTAGTTCTAAAGGCAGGACATAATAGTTTCAGGGAAATAGTTTCAAACCTTTATAAAGCTCTGGTTAGGCCAGACAGTATTGCACCTAGTTCTGGTCACCACACATTAAGATGGGTACTGGCAAATGAGGTTAAGGGATAAGTCCATAGAGAGTGCAGAGACAGACTTTTAAAGGGCTATTTCAGAATAGATACAATCCAATGAGAAAGAAAACGTGCAAAGGGAGAACCCACTATCTGTACTTAACTATAAAAGTTAAAGATAGTATCAAACAAAGAAAAAGCATATAATTGCTCAAAGGTGATTGGCGGGTCAGAAGACTGTCAATCTTAGTTCCTTGTATTCTTTCCAAAAACATTAATGAGGGAAAAATTAAAGTTTGAGATATAGCTAGCTGGAAACAAAGATGGATAATAAGAGTTTTAGATATTTTAAAAAGTTAACAAAATGAGCGTTGAGCCTAGAGAGAGTCTGGGGAGTTAATAATGGAAAGCAAGGAGATGGAAGATGAATTGAACAAGTATTTTGCATCAGTTTTCACTATAGGGGATACAAGTAACATCCCAGAAATAGCTGTAAATGAGGAAATGGAAGGGAAGGGAGGAAATTCAGAAAATTACAATCACCAGAGTAGTATTCAGCAAATTGTTGGAGCTGCAGGCTAATAAATCACTGGGTCCTGATGGGCTTCATCCTAGGGTCTTGAAAGAAGTAGCTAGTGAAATAGTTGATGCATTGGTTTTAATTGTCAAAAATTCCCCAGTTCCGGGAAGGTTCCATTAGCAAATGTAACTCCTTTATTCAAAAAGGGAGGCAGAAAGAAAGCAGTTCAGTTAGCTTAGCTGCATTAGGGAAAATGTTAGAAGCTATTATTAAAGACGTTATAGCAGGGCACTTAGAAAAGCAATTAGGCAGAGTCAGCATAGTATTGTGACAGGGAAATCATGTTTAACCAATTTATTGGAGCTCTTTGAAGAAGTAACATGCTGCGGATAAAGGGGAACTGGTGGATGTATTTCCATAAGGTATTTGATAATGTTCCACATCAAAGGTTATTGCAGAAAATAAAAACTCATGGTATCGGGGTAATATATTGGCATAGAAGATTGTTTCCTGTTAGCTAGCCAGAGGGATCAGTGCTGGAGCCTCAACTTTTCACAGCTTGGATGAAGGGACAGATGGTCTGGTTGCTGAATTTGCTGACGTCACAAAGATGGGTAGGAAAGGAAGTTGTGAGGAGGATGCAAGGAGGCTACAAAGTGACATAGGTTAAGTGAGTGGGCAAAGGTCTGGCAAATGTGAAATCGTCCATTTTGGCAGGAAGAATAAAGAAATAAACATTATCTAAATGTTGAGGAGATTGTAGAGCTCAGATTCAGAGGGATCTGGGTATCCTAGTGCATGAATCACAAAAGGCTAGTATGCAAGTACAGCAAGTAATTAGGAAAGCTATTAGAACATTCTCATTTATTGTAAGGGGAATTGAATACAAAAGTAGGGATGTTATGCTTCAGTTGTACAGGGCACTGGCAAGACCACAGCTGGAGTACTGTGTACAGTATTGGTCTCCTTATTTAAAGAAAGATGGAAATGCGTTACCAGCAGTTCAGAGGAGGTTTACTATGTTAATACCAGGAATGGGCAAAGTTGGATAGCTTAGGTTTGTATCCACTGGAATTTAGAAGAGTAAGAAGTGACTTGAAACCTGAGTGGTTAAGAGGGGAAGTTTCCTCTTGTGGGAGAATCTAGAACTAGGGGTTATGGTTTAGAAATAAAAGTAGCTCATTTAAGACAGATGAGAATTTTTCTGAGGGTTGTGAGTCTTTGGAACTCTTCTTCAAAAGGCAGGGGAAGCAGGGTCTTGGAATATTTCTAAGGCAGAGCTACATAGATCCTTGATTAACAAGGGGGTGAAAGGCAGGAGGTTACAATCAGGTCAGCCATAATCTTATTGAATGGCAGAGCAAGCTTGAAGAGCCTGAAGAGTAGTCTACTACTACTCCTAGCTCAGAGGTTGTAGAGGAAATGTACCAGAACGGTTGCAAGCATGGGGAATTTTAGGTACAAGATGATGAAGTTGGATAAACTAGGGTTATTATCCTTGGAGCAAATAAGACTCAGGAAATGTGACAGATGTACAAGATGACAAGAGATTTAGAAAAGGTAGACAAAGAAAAACTGTTTCCATTAGCTGATGGTACAAGGGCAAGGTTTTGGGCAAGGGATGCAGGGGGATGGCAGGAAAATCTTTTCAGTGTGTGGTAATGACCATCAGTGATTTGAAAAAGGAAATTAGATGGGTACTTCCAAGTTAATTTCCTTCCAGGGTTACAGTGATAGAGTAGAGCAATGGAACTGATAGATTCGTTCCAGAGAGCACCTTCAGCCTCAATGGGCCTTACACCCTCCTAAGCTGCTAAATGACTCTAAAGTGAAGTTGACAATTGAGAGAAAATTCCATTACAACCTTTTTATAAACCCAGATTGCCACAAGCAGAGTTGATGATGGACTAACAGGTGATATTAAATTTTACTTTCACAGAAAAGGAAGAGGCAGAGATAACAAGCTGACCTACGCCACTCTAACAGCTCACGGATTCAAAGAAAACATCATAATCAAAACAGCAAGTCCAACATGCAGTGTATGCAGAAGTAAACGTGATAAAGAAAGTGAGAAGATGAAAACCTGAAAACTATCCAAAGATGTGAGCTGAGTGTAAGCCTAGGGTACTCAATTCATAAGTACAAGTCCAAACCACAGCACTGATCTCCACCACAGGTCCCAAATCCATCCCCAGGAATGGGGATCAAACCCTATGCTGTTGGCACCAATCTGATTCACACCAGCCAACTTACCCACTGCACCACAAGACCTCCTGGTATTTGATTATACATCATACTGTTACATTTATTGTAGCCAAACTAAGGAATAATGGTGCAAAACAGCAGAAGCATCTTGTGTGCATGTTGAGGGGGGCAGGTGAAGTGTTAACTTTCATCTTCAATGTTGAGGCGGTACATTGGTAGAACTAGTTGCCGGCCTAATATAGAACAAGTTCAATATTGGTCACTTTCCATGCCAAGAATGATTTGCAAAACAAATTTCTCTTGGGTTGCAAATTTAAAATTTGCTCCGGTCTGTATGTTCTGGATTTCAAACGTACATTTTTTTTTAAATTATACCAACCAAGTAATCCAAATTTTGCAATGTCAGCTTAAGATGGTTCTTAAAATTTCACTTCCATGGTTTGAGATCACAAGATGCCAAGACTCCATTCTCTTGAGGTCTATGAAAGTGCTAATCGATTCAACTTTAATAAAATGAATATTTATTAATAACATCTGCCTTTTTAAAATTCATGTTCTGTTTGTTACTGTTTAAAGCAAGAGCAAGCATTTCATGTAAATACTGGACATGTGGCCTTTTGGTCACTGGATTTCAGTCTCTCTCTCTGTATCCATAACTCCCGAAATTCATCTAAATGTTTCTTAAAATAGGATCCAAGAGTAACTTAAAGGTAGCCCAGTTTCAATAAAGAGAGAGAGAGACACAAACAGAAAAGTTTACCACCACAAAGACAAATAAACTCTACACTTTAGGAGAAAATATCACTGAAATACACAGGCTGATCAGAATGCAGTAACTATTGAAACATAGAAGCAATTTATTTTGTGCTGCTCCCAGAGAAGCACAGTTCAGCTGGGAGGATGGATGCTGGTTGTGAGGCTGGATTGTGTAGATTTCACTGCACTGTTACAAAATGTTCCAGCTGGCTAAACCCAACAGCTTCACCATTCTAGATCAATCATTTCTGGTTAGTACACCGATATGTCTAGAAAGGGACTTTGGGGAATGTAAATTAGTCAGAGGATCACAAGGTACAAGACCTAAGAGTAAAAGGGGTTTAGATATGGGTTCAACAGGGTACTTCTGAAGAACAGTCTCAAAAAAACTGACCAGCATTTACATTAAACTTGTCAGCTGGTACAGTATTAATAATAGACAAAGTCTGTGTGATGTAGCTCAAGCACTTTGGTACTAATACATAAATGGTTTTCCCCCCCACCAATTGTCAAATTCCACAGGCTACTCTGCTAAAACTGGAGTAGAGCTTTTTCTTTTTTTTTTGAGGGGTGGGGATGGGGGCAGGGAAGGGAGAGAAGAGGGAGAAAAACCACGAAGAAAAAAAAGTGTAAGGAGCTGTTTATCATTTTTCTTGGATTGCCAACGTTACAGCAAGAGACCAATGATAATCTCACTGGTACTTGATGAAACTATTTAAACCAAGTGCTTTACACTATTTAAACAGTACAAGCTCCCACTAGTGACAGACTTATTCACACCTTGCTACTTCACTATCCTTATACAGCTTTATCCTGGCACCAACCAACTTTAAGGCAACACATTACTGTATAATTGCATGCAGCATTTTCAGTGCAGTTTGACCCAGTTAGGAATTATAAATGTCAATAGCAATCCTAGTGACAGTACTTCTAAATAGTATCTAGCATCTGCCAGAGGTAATGTTCTAGCATTCCATTCTGCCATTATGATGTGCAACACTACAATGATGCACAGCAACATAATACGCCAGACCTCTAACATTTAGATAGTGGAGCAAGATACTTCACTCCACATTTTGGGATGTGGATGGTACAGACAAGGCCACATTTGTCACCAAATAGGTCACAGTGGCCTCATCCTTGAACTACTGCAGCCCATAATAATTCTAAAATTTCCCATGTTCTAACTCATCACACATCTCTTGCTAAGGAATTGAACTGGTTTCCTGCATAAAATAGATATCTAATGAACCAGTGACCCACCACCAACTGGAGACAAAAACTCTAGGCCTGCACATGGTGCATTACCGTCAGGATTACAATTTTTACAGCCCAAGTTAATCCTATTAACTTTAGTCCAGTTCAAATTGAAGTTCTCTCTTTTGTAAATTTAAAAATTTCATCCTTGATTTTTTTTTTGAAAACACTTTGACACAAGTTCATGAAAGTCTGCAAACAGCCTTATGACTGCCTGCAATCTTACATGTACTGCAGTACCCAATTCTGAACATTACAATTTTCTGAAAATGAAAATACTTCATACAATTCAAATTATACTCAGCAGACACTACAGCAATTTGGACAGGCCCATAGGCAGCAGTCTGAACATTTACACACCTTAGTCATATGGAATGAAATTAATGTTTAAACCGGCAAGAGTTAAAATCCCAACCAGTGTAAAGCCATTAATCGCAGGTCTGATCATAAACAAGATCAAATCTGTAGGACACTGGAGTTGGACTAGAAAATTAATGCTCCAAAGATGATGAGTAAAACACTTCAACCACAGAAACTAAAGCAGCAGAATCCATTCAGTGAATTACCAATCCTACTGGGTTTTGAGTGCTACTTCCAATTACAAAGTTGAAGTTAAAATGAACAGGGTGGAATATAAAAAACCGCATGAATTTTAGCCAATTAAAACCCTCAAAAAAAAGATTTTTATCCATTTAATAAAGTAGAAAATGCAAACAATTACACGAGCAGAAAGAAACATTTCTTTATATATAAAAAAAACGGCCAGTTAAGTTCCTTGTCTTCACTTATTGTAGAGTTGAACAGAGCACCAGCCAAGTCAAGTCGGGTGCTGCAAAATACCGCTGGGTTGGGTTTGAAGAACTGATTAAGTCCGTGACTGATGAAAGCCACGCTTAATGGTGCTCAGGGAAACTGGGCTTACATGGCCATCATAATCTTGTGTTCGAGATGTTCATAAACTTCAGTTATAAATAAAATTAAACCTAGAAGTTAAAAAAAAGTTAGAGTTTGTGGTACATTGAAAAATGCAAACAGTTACTGCAATGAAAGGAATGATTTTCTCCTTTAAGTATGAACAATGCAATGAATTACAAGGCCATTAATTGATGAAATCCTTTTAAGAAAACTGCATTAGATTCAGATTTGAGGTTGCCCAATTGTATGCACTGAAGCAGCCAACTTGATCCAAACTGGAATCTCCAAGAGTCAGTTACACTTTACTCATAGGAATGGTTTTAGAAGTCAACTAATTCCTGGCAGAAAATAAAAGTCAAGACAAAACAAACTGTGAAACAGAGGGTGGTGGGGGTGGATACCTTTTGCTGGAGGTCTTCTTCTCCCTCAGCTCATGCAAATATTCCAACTCTTTATGGGGACAAAATTCTGAAAAAATGTACAATTGGCACACATTGCTTAGCGTGAAAATTGTCCAGCAACTTTTGGTGCAGAAGAGATATTCCCTAAAATTGTGAATTGCTACAAGCTGCTGGACAATTTGTGCTACTCAATTCAGGAAAGCTAAATTCCCTTGAGATCTGTATATTAATTGCTCATTAAACTCAAGTTAAACTTAATTTTTAATCATGCAAGTACGTGTTTAATGTGATTTTACAGAAAACTATCAACCTCTAGCTCAGAAAGTGGTTAAAAGTGCACAGTCCTGTTCCTTCAGTTATTGATAAAATAAAATTAATTTTTTTCAACTAATCTTTGTATCCCTTTCAGATTTGACATTGAATTCACCAACTAACTCACCCTCCTTTTCAACCCTTCGTCTATTTCTCAATCCTTAAATCTCATTGCCCTTTTTGCCGAAGTGTATCTTTGACCCCCTCGTTCTGTTATCAGCTTGCACCTACAGCAATTTACAAAGCAAAAATTTTCACCTCAGCGTGCAGGAAATTGTCAACTAACCAGGTACACAAGACACAATGAGCTGAATTTGCTGAAGCAGGGCATCAACAGCAAGTGTCTGGGTGATCTAAAGGGATAGCCCAAATCAGAATGTCTCTCCTCAGTTTTACATAATTTCAAGTAATGAGGTCCTTAAGACAAAAGGATGATAGTTCCTGTGAAGGGGCCTTAAACAAATGATGCGATAAAGGAAACTATGATGACTGGAGTAGCACCTTTAAAAATGTTAATGATTGCACCAATTTCTGCTGTGACCCATATATGAAAGCTGGTGGGGGAGAAAAATGAAAAAGGAACCATTCAAGACATCAGCTACCAGGATCCAGAGACTTAGTAACTCACTTGTTTGTTTAAACATTCCAAAAATTGGCTTTAAGTTACAGATAGTTCACAGGATAAATAGACTAGCAGCAAACAATGGAATACATTCTGGCACCTTTAGCTCAAAGACTTGAAGCCAAAACTTTTATTCCAAAGATGCCATTGTATCCATAAAGACTGCACGTTGTGTGCTGAGAGAAGATAGCTCCACTAATGCAATGGTTATACCACAAGCTGCTGCACAAACACCTTTTTTTAAAAAAGGGCATATGTACCCTTTTTTAAAAAAAAATTCATTCACAGGATGTGGACTTCGGAGGCTGGGCCATCATTTATTGCCCAACCCTAGTTACCCTTGAGAAGGCGACTTGAACCGCTGCAGTCCATGTGGTGCAGGTACACCCACAGGGCTGTTAGGATGGAAGTTCCAGGATTTTGACCCAGTGACAGTGAAGGAACAATGATATATTTACAAGTCAGGATGCTGAGTGACTTGGAGGGGAGCTTCCAGGTAGCAGTGTTTCCATCTATTTGCTGCCTTTGTCCTTCCAGGTGGTAGTGGTCATGGGTTTGGAAGGTACGAAGGAGCCTTGGTGAATTCCTGCAGTGAATCTTGTAGATGGTACATACTGCTGCTACTGTACGTTGGTGGGAGGGAGCGAATGTTTGTAGATGTGGTGCCAATCAAGTGGGCTGCTTTGTCCTGGACAGTGTCAAGCTTCAAGTGTTGTGGGTGCTGCACTCATCCAGGCAAGTGGGGAGTATTCCATCACACTCCTGACTTGTGCCTTGCAGATGGTGGACAGGCTTTGGAGAGTCAGGCGGTCAGTTACTCATCGCAGGATTCCTAGCCTCTAACCTGCTCTTATTGCCATAGTATTTATATGGCTAGTCCAGTTCAATTTCTGGTCAATGGTAACTCCCAGAATGTTGATAGTGGGGATTCAATGATAGGAAAGCCATTGAACTTCAGAGTGCAATGGTTAGATTCTCTCTTGTTAGAGATGGTCATTGCCTGACACTTGTGTGGCACAAATGTTACTTGCCACTTGTCAGCCCAAGTCTGGATATTGTCCAGGTCTTGCTGTATTTGGACGTGGACTGCTTCAGTATCTGAGGAGTCTGACGAATAGTGAGCAATCATCAGCGGACATCCCCACTTCTGACCTTACGATGGAAGGTTATTGATGAAGCAGCTGAAGATGGTTGGCCCAGGACACTACCCTGAGGTGTCCTGGAGCTGAGATAACTGACCTCCAATAACCACAACAATCTTCCTTTGTGCTAGGTATGACTCTAACCAGTGGAGAGTCTTCCCCAATTCCCATCAATTCCAGTTTTGCTAGAGCTCCTTGATGCCATACTTGGTCCAATGCAGCCTTGGTTTCAAGGGCAGTCACTCTCGCCTCACCTTGGGAGTTCAGCTCTTTTGTCCATGTTTGAACCAAGGCTATAATGAGGTCAGGAGCTGAGTGGCCCTGATGGAACCCTAAACTGGGTGTCAGTGAGCAGGTTATTGCTAAAGAAATGCCACTTGATAGTGCCATTGATGACCCCATCCATTACTTTACTGATGATCGAGAGTAGACAAATGGGGCGGTAATTGGCTGGGTTGGATTTGTGTACAGGACATACCTGGGCAATTTTCCCACATAGCCGAGTAGATGCCAGTGTTGTAGCTGTACTGGAACAGCTTGGCTAGGGGCATGGCAAGTTCTGGAGCACAGGTCTTCAATACTATTGCCAGAATATTGTCAGAGCCCATAGCCTTTGCAGTATCCAGTGCCTTCAGCCGTTTCTTGATATCATGCGGAGTGAGCTGAATTGGCTGAAGACTGGCATCTGTGATGTTGGGGACCTCCGGAGGATGCCGAGATGGATTATCTACTCTGCACTTCTGGCTGAAGATTGTAGTAAGTGCTTCAGCCAGAATGCTTTTGCGCTGATGTGCTGGGCTGCCCCATCATTGAGGATAGGGATATTTATGGAGCCTCCTCCTCCTCCAGCGAGTTGTTTAATTGTCCCTTATCATTCAGGACTGGATGTGGCAGGACTGCAGAGTTCAGATCTGATCCATTGGCTATGGGATCGCTTAGCTCTATCTATTGCTTGCTGCTTATGCTGTTGGCACACATATAGTCCTGTACTACAGCTTCTCCAGGTTGACACCTCATTTTTAGGTATGCCTGGTGCTACTCCTGGCATGCCCTCCTGCACTCTTCATTAAACAAGGGTTGATCCCCTAGCTTATGAGCAAAATACTGCAGATGCTGGAAATCTGAAACAAAAAGAAAAAATGTTGGAAAAACTCAGCAGGTCTCACAGCATCTGTGGAGAGAAAGATGGAGTTAACATTTTGAATCCACATGACTCTTCTTCAGACCTAAAGGGAAGTAGAAATGTGGTGAAATATATACTGTTTAAGGGGGATGGAACAGATGAAGCCAGATAGAAGGCCAGTGATAGGTGGAGGCAAAGGAGAGATTGCAAAAAATGTCATAAACAAAAGGTCAAAGGGTTGTTAATAATGGTGGTACTGGCTAAAGGAGGTGCTGATGGTGACATTAAGAGCAGAAAGCAGAATGGGATAATGGCCGGACCAGGGTAAGCACTCTGGAAAGTGACAGATGGACCTCGTGGGGGGGGGGGGGGGGGGGGGGGGGGGGGGGGGGAATGGTGGTGGTGGTGGGAAAAAAGATCAAAAAGCTTAAAAGCTGAGGATAAAATAATGAATAAAAATGGAAATAAATTAAAACAACAATGAAAATAAGTGGGAAATAAAAATAAAATTGGAAAAAAGGGGGACCAAAAAAGGGGTGCGGATGGAAAGAGTTCATGGTCTGAAGTTGTTGAACTCAATGTTAAGTCCGGAAGGCTGTAAAGTGCCTAATTGGAAGATGAGGTGCTGTTCCTCTGGTTTGTATTGAGCTTCACTGGAACAATGCAGGACGGACACATAGGCACGAGAGCAGGATGGTGTGTTGAAATGGCAAGTGACAGGAAGGTTTGGGTCATGCTTGCGGACAGGCCACGAAGGTGTTCCGCAAAGCGGTCACCCAGTCTGCGTTTGGTCTCTCCAATGTAGAGGAGGCCTCATTGGGAGCAGTGAATGAAGTAGGCCAAATTGAAGGAAATGCAAGTGAATTGAAAGGAGTGTTTGGGCCCTTGGACGGTGAGGAGAGGGGAAGTAAAGGGGCAGGTGTTGCCCCTTCTGCAATTGCATGGGAAGATGCCGTGGGAGGGGGTTGAGTTGTTGGGGGTGATGGAGGAGTTGACCAGGGTGTCCTGGAGGGAACGGTCCCTACGGAGTGCTGACTTGGTGTGAAGGGAACATATGTGTTTGGTGGTAGCATCATGCTGGAGTTGGCGGAAATGGCAGAGCATGATCCTTTGAATGCAGAGGCTGGTGGGGTGAAAAAAATGAGGACAAGGGGACTCTACCATGGTTCTGGGAGGGAGAGGAAGATGTGAGCGCAAAGGCGCTGGAGATGGGTCGGACATGGTTCAGGGTCCGGTCAACCACCATGGGTGGGAAACCTCCAGCTGAGGGAGAGTGGTATGTGGCAATCAGCAGGAAGTTTCCTTGTCCACGTTTGACCTGAGGCTTCATGGCGTCCGGACTCAATGTTGAGGACTCCCAGGGTAACTCCCTCCCGACTGCATACCGACTGTGTTACCACCTCTGCTAGGTCTGTCCTTCCGGTGGAACAGGACTTAGACTCCACCATCACCATCCCTGGGTGAGACATTATCTGTAAGATATCATTCTGTGAGGATGACTATGTCAGGCTGTTGCTTGACTAGTCTGAGAGACAGCTCTCCCAATTTTGGTACTAGCCCCCAGATGTTAGCAAGGAGGACGTTGCAGGGTTGACAAGGCTGAGTTTGCCATTGTTATTTATAGTGCCTAGGTTGATGCCAGGTGGTCCGTCCAGTTTCGTTCCTTTTTTGAGGCATTGTAGCGGTTTAGTACAACTGAGTGGCTTGCTAGGCCATTTCAGAGTCAACCACATTAACGTGGGTCTGGAGTCACATGTAGGCCAGACCAGGTAAGGACGGCAGACTTCCTTCCCTAAAAAGGACATTAGTGGGTCATTTACAACAATCGACAATGGTTTCATGGTCATTAGACTTTTAATTCCAGAGTTTTTCTGAATTCAAATTCCTCCATCTGCTGTGGCGAGATTCGAATCAGCATTACCCTGGGTCTCTGGGTTACGACGACAATACCACTCCACCATTGCCTCCCCCTTGGTCATAAATACCGTGCAATTTAGGTTGCCTATTTTGCTTTGTGTAAATTTGATTTGCAAATAAGTCTGGAACACAGCAATTTAGAAAAAAAGTGGTCTGCTAGAATATAGGTCTGACACAAGCATCCTACACATTCTCCAGTAAGTTACTTCAATCAGGTTTCGTTCTTAGTCTGTCAATATGATAGTTTAAAATATTTGACAGCCACAAAAAATATTGAAAAAAAGTTAATGGAACGAGGGTCTCTCTCTCTCTAGAGGCCCAGAAAAACAGCAAGAATGGGATGCAGGGGGCACAGGATGGTGAAGAATGAAAGTTATGCAACAACTATATGCAAAGCCCTGGACAGACCATGATGAGTCCTGAGCACATTTGAGTGGCACACCTTAGGAAGAAAGAATGACAATGGAGCTATTGTAGCAGAGATTTACCAGATTGACACCTGGGCTCCAAATTGTGAGCAGAAATGACACAAAAATTGGATTATATTCCCCATTAGAAGGGGTGATGTGTTCAAAATTTCAAGATATTTGCAAGATATTGGAGAGCAACAGAGTAGAGAGAAACACTATTTCCATCGGTTGAGGTGGTATGGGAGGGCGGGGGGGCAGAGGGTGTCTGAGACAAAGGAGTATAGTCTAAAACTTTGCAGCCAGGCTTCCAGGAGTGAAATTAGGAAATATTTCTGCACAGAAAGGACATTAGAAGTTTGGAACTCTATGATTTGATATTAAAATTAACAATCGATCTGAGGTCACTAAGAATTTTGGCAAGGTATTAAGGAATATGGGGTATCCAGGGTTCGGTCACAGGTCTACCATGACATCACTGAATAGTGGAATAGGCTTACGGGGTTAAACTGCCTACTCCTATCCCTTATCCAAATAGGGCAAAGTATAATTAGGTTTCAATTTGCCCACAAAAACTGTTAACTCGTAAACAAGGAAAAGATGTTGACAGAGACAAAACTGCAACATGTTTCTCAATTTTCCTGTGCCCCTCCTCCTCTCCAGGTTTATTTTTAATGTGCAAGGATCCAAATAAGTCAGTACAGATCAGATCTATGACTGGCAAATTTATTATTCACAGGTTCATCAAGGTGATTTCTATAAAAAGCTGCTTCAGACCTTCTCAAAGCAAAATGACAAAAAAAGTGCTCCTCAGCCCAACCACATAAGCTTCAAACGATCTATAGGTCTCAATGAAGCAGTAGCGTGCAGGAATTATATTCCTATGTTACCTGCTCAAAAGCTGAGGAAGACTGGAGATGATGGGTCCATAACCCGGAGCATTGTCATAAAGCTCAAACAATGGCGCAGCAACCAGCTTGTAATTCTTCGGCACTGCAAACAGAGCTGTAGTCAAACGCAGATGTTAGTGACCACCAGAAGCAAAGCTATGACAAGTACAGCAAATGCATCCATTAAAATAGTGATCCTAGTGGTTTAGCTGGTAAAGATACCAGCCCAAGCCTTGCAGGAAAACAGCAAGTTCAGGACACGCGTTGTTCTTATAGAATGTTCAGCATAGAAACAGGTCATTCCATCCAACAGATCCATACTGATACTTACACTCCATACAAAACTCACCTTGAGCACTCACCTAATTATAGCAAAAGCCTCTATTCCTTTCTCCCTCATGTTTAAGTTTCCATTACATACATGTGCGTTGTTATTTTCCTCAATCATTCCTTCTATTTCCTGGGTTTCCCTCGATTTCCCTATTAGATTCATTAGCTATTTACTTTATGCCACAGTTCTTTGTGCTGCACATGTGGAAGGTCATCCTCGACATCTGTCCTTTTTCACAATTTACTAAAATTGCACATTAAAGCTTGCATCAAAGTTAAACCTCAAGTACCCTTTCATTATGAAATAATGCAACAGCAATAACCCCCTCCAGCCTGGAAAGGGAAGAATTTAGTTACTGAGTATCATTCCTGCATATAGCATTCCTTTGTCTCTTTTCAATGCAATCTTTATTTTCCTTACTGTACATGATTTGAATTTCTTCACTCTCCTCAATCATTCCTGTTTCTTTCAGAACATTGAACCGCGTTGGTTAAGGACAGGATCAATGTTCCATGTCATTCACCAAGGCCCCATCAAGATCACTTCCAGCAAAGGCCACAACATTTGAGCTGATGTGTACCAGGAAAAAAACATCTAATCTAAAATGGTACATGTAAGGTGCCCTGCTTCATCAAGGTTCTATATGACATGTAATGGAAGGTGGATCTTGACTAGAGAATACGTTTAGGATCAGTTAACAAAAAACTGTAGAGCAACCATCTTTCAGCACAAACAAAAACAGGGAAAACCAACATTTAATTGATGTTGAGCTGTCTGATCCCAGCTAAGGCAGCAACCCTGGGGTAGGAAGGAGATAGGAGATGGAATCCATGTGCCATCACTCCCAGCATAGTGACCTTGAGGAAAATGTATGCATAACAAGCGAGAAGAGGATTGGGCTTGCTGTGATGTTCCACAAGTCAGTCTTCAGGCAGTCACACACATCAAAATGTTTGCCACTTGTGGGGGAAGTGTCAGAGGGCATCTGTAAAACAGTATCTGAGGGGTTGTGTGTGGCCAAAGTCTCCAAGGAAGGACAAAAAAAAATATTTTTTAAAATATGAAAGCCCACTGTGACAACTCAGAAAAATGCAAGGAAGAAGCCGATTGGATCATACAACACCAATCTCCCATATCTTCTCTTTCGGTACCATGCTCTAAGAGGGCATTGGTGACCATGGACCTCCATGTTAATCTTGCTCTAAAGGAATGGACTGCCTTCATTGGTGGTACATTCAGCCAGTTTGCAAGACTCTTTAAAAAGCTCGTTCTTTGTTTACCCCTATTGCTTTTACCATTGATCTTAGCATTAAATCTGAGACCAAAAGAACTCTCCTGACTGAGCCTCAAGCCTGCTTTTCCATTAAGATATTGACTGATCTGAATGTAACCACATCCCCACATTCCTGCTTACCCCCTAACTCTGTCTTAAAAATATTCAAAGACTCTGCTTCCACTGCCTTTTGAGGAAGAGTTGCAAAAAATTTCTCATCTGTTTTAAACTTAATTATTTTTATTTTTAAAGTGACCCCTAGTTCTAGATTCTCCCACAAGAGGAAACATCCTCTCCACATCCACCCTGTCAAGACCCCTCAGGATCTTAAAGGTTTCAATCAAGTTACCTCTTACTCTTCTAAACTCGTGAATACAAGCCTAACCTATCCAACCTTTCCTCATAAGACAACCCATCCATTCCTAGCACTAGTCTAGTAAACCTTCTCTGAACTGCTTCTAATGAATTTAGATCTTTCTTAAAATAAGGAGACCAGTACTGTACACAATACTCCAGCTGTGGTTTCACCAATGCCTTATACAATTGAAGCATAATGATAGCATTCTATCAGCTTTCCCAATTATCTGCTGTACCTGCATACTAACCTTGTGATTCATGCACAAGGACCCGCAGACCCGTCTGAATCTGAGCTCTGAAATCTCTCACCATTTAGATAATAAGCATTTTTTATTCTTCCTGCCAAAATGAAGAATTTCACATTTTCCCACATTATATTCCATTTGCCAGATCTTTGCCCACTCACTTAACCTATGTCACTTTATAGCCTCCTTACATCCTTTTCACAATTTACTTTCCTAATCTTTTTGTCGTCAGCAAATTTATCAACCATTCCTTCGGTCCCTTCATCCAAGTAATATAAATAAATTGTAATAAGTTGAAGCCCCAATACTGATCCCTGTGGCACATCACTCGTCACATCCTGCCAACTGGAAAAAGACCGATTTATGCCAATTCTGCTTCCTGTTAGCTAGCTAATCTTCTATCAATGCCAAAACATTAGCCCCTACATCATGAACTTTTATTTTCTGCAATAACCTTCGATGTGGCACTTCATCAAATGCCTTCTGGAAATCTAAGTACAGTACATCCACTGGTTCCCCTTCATCCACAGAACAAGTGGCTCCTTCACAGAACTGCAATAAATTGGTTAAACATGATTTCCCTTTTACAAAACCATGTTGACTCTGCCTGATTGCCTTGAATTTTTCCCAAGTGCCCTGCTATAACATCTTTAAAAATAGCTTCTAACATTTTCCCTATGACAGGTATTAGGCCAACTGGTCTGTAGCTCCCTGCTTTCTGTCTGTCTCCCTTTTTGAATAAAATGAGTTATATTTACTATTTTCCAATCTAGTGGAACCTTCCAAATCTAGGGAATCTAGTGATGTAGCATTCCAGGATTCGCAGCTTTGTTTTCATGGCTAATTTTGAGTTGATCATAATCTCTCAGTTCTTGAAAATGAACCTTTGGCCATTCCAATCCTTCATCTTATTTCTTAGTCGCACTTTCAATCAGGTGTTGACATACTTCCTAGGTAATAATATTTGTTACCTGTTTGAACTATACATTCTTCAATGATCTTACCTTTTGGCACGATTTTCTTTTTGGACACTAACAGACATTATATTTTCTTACAAAATCTGCTCAGCCCTTTCTTCTCACTTTCACCCACCACTCTAAACAAAATCTTTTGCAGTTTCTCTTCAGCATCAGCAATAAGAACAGGGTCATTGGTGTATCTTAATTGAAGGTCACAACCTTAATATAATAATCCAGTAAGATCTTCAATTGCTAAGAATATTTTCACTATACAATCTGAACAAATCTGGGGAGAAAATACTCCCTGTCTGACCCCTCTTATCTTCACAAAATCACTTGGATAGTTCTCCACTTTGTTTGTTCCCAATAAAAATTTATCACTAAGATCTTTTCCATCAAGGTCAAGAGATTCTAACATGATCAGTTTTTCATGATTCATCTTTTCAAATGTCTTACTATGGTCAACAAAAACACATGAATACATCTTTTTTCATCTCTATGGCTCTTTCAGATAGCATGCATGCCATAAAGAAAGCATTTCTCAATCCTGTGTTCTACAAAACCACACCGAAGAGCTGAAATTTCTGGCTTTATCTTGCTCATGGCTCTATACATCAATACTCGAAGGAGGATCTTAGTAATGTTACCCAGACTGATGGTTCAGTGGAGGTCACACTCATTCAACTGCTCTGGGAGCACAATCAGTATTGACTCACTCAAGCCCTTTGGGATTTCTCCCATGTCGTAAACTTCATTAAAGATGAGAATCAGTTTATCTATTCTAAGTCTCCTAAACTTTAAATTTGTTTGGTGACATTTCATCTAGACCTTTGGCTTGGTTTTTCATCTTATTTATTGATGTTAATTCATGATCTTTGGACCATCCATGTTTTCCTTAATTGTTGGCTTTTCTCCTTGTCAGTTGTCTTCAACTAAGTCTTATATGTATTCGGTCCATCTTGCTAGCACACTTAGGGAAGCTATCATCATGGAAAGGGGCCATGTTTTATCTTTGATGAATCTGCAAGATGTACACCCAACTTTTCCTGTGATTTCCCTAATGTCTTTATTCTTGAGTCTGTGTTTTCACATTTTTCTAATCATTCACATTGAATTAATTCTCATCATTACATTTGTTTCATCTTATCAATTCCTGATATTTCTGTTGATCTGTTTGCTTTACATTCCTTCTGTGCTCATCAAGGCCAATATTTCATTGGTCATCCATTTTGTTCCTCTTTTCTTTAATTGGAATGATGCTTTTTGATGATTCTAACACCGATGCTTTGAATATTCCCCATATCTTACCCACTCAAAATTAATGGCAAATTAGATTATTTCAGATAGATATTACCATGACTTATATGCACCAACTGCTGGGCCAACTGGCATCTGTTTTATAGTGGGACTAATTGGATGCTGGGAGTTGTGTTTGGAACAGACTTTGCTCATATCAACATCAGCCAAAAAATCAACAGCTCATGTCATTTCCCAAAAAACGTGTGCACATAAGCTGATTTTAATGCAATATCAAAATAGCACTGCCCTGCCAGAAATGCCTTTTTAAAAAAAACATTTATTCATGGATGTGGTCATCACTGGATAGCCAGCATTTATTGCCCATCCCTAATTTTCCTTGAGAAAGTGGTGGAGAGCTGCCTTCTTGAACCACTGCAGTTCATGTGGTGTAGGTACACCCACCGTGCTGTTAGGAAGGGAGTTCCACGATTTTCACTCAGTGACAGTGAAGGAACAGCGGTATAGTTCCAAGCCAGGATGTTGAGTGGCTTGGATGGGAACTTCCAGGTGGTGGTGTTCCCATGTGTCTCCTGCCCTTATCCTTCTAGATGGTAGTGGTCGTCGGTTTGGAAGGTGTTGTCTAAGGAGGCTTGGCGATTTCCTGCATTGCATCTTGTAAATGGTACACACTGCTGCTACTGTGCATTGGTAGTGGTGGGAGTGAATGTTTGTGGAAGGGGTGCCAACCAAGTGGGCTGCTTTGTCCTGGATGGTGTCAAGCTTTGAGTGTTGTTGGAGCTGCACTCATCCAGGCAGGTGATGATTATTCCATTACACTCCTGACTTGTACCTTGTAGATGGTGGACAGGCTTTGGTGAGTCAGACAGTGAGTTACTCACTGCAGGATTCCTAGTCTCTGACCTGCTCCTGTAGTCACAGTATTTATATGGCTAGTCCAATTCAGTTTCAGGATGTTGATAGTGGGGGATTCAAAGATGCTAATGCAATTGAATATCAAGGGTCAATGGTTAGATTCTCTCTTGTTGGAGATGTTCATTGCCTGGCACTTTTATGTTGCAAATGTTAGTTACCACTTGTTAGCCCAAACCTGGACATTGTCCAGGTCTTGCTACATTTGGACATCGTCTGCTTCAGTATCGGAGGAGTTGCAAAAGGTGCTGAACAGTTATACAATCATCCATGAACATCCCTAATTCTGACCTTAAGTTGGAAGGAAGGTCATTGATGAAGCAGCTGAAGATGGTAGGGCTGAGGACACTACCCTGAAAGGAGAGATTGACCAAGGCTCCGTCTGACTGCTCAAAAAATAACATGGAATTATCTGCTGAACAGCAGAGGACTTCCATTGCTATGGCCAAAGTTTATTATCCCTCAACCAATGACACTAAAAAAACACATTGCTCTCATTACTATTTGTTGGATCTAGCTGTTCACAAATTGTAATGTGAGCAAGTACAGCAGCCAGACCATTAATTTGCTGTGAAGTACTTTCAGGATGCGAATGATATTTTATTCATGCGAGCTTATTTCTAAAACATAGATCAATATCTTCATCTTAAGAGCATCTTCAGTTAAACTACCAGATCACATGTGAATGCAATCACATGCCCAGGCACATTACACACATTCTGTCTCATTGTATACCTTTCTCTTGAAGTTGCACCAAGAATAGTTTCTTATGCTCTTTGGGCTTCGTGATGTGAGCTGGAATGTAGGGATACTGGAGGAAATGGAAAAAAATATATTAAGAACAGAACATATGCAGGTTAGGCTGGAGATTTATCCCAGTAAAAAAAAGTTCACCACAAATCGTTAATTCAGGAGTGTGCTTCTATATTATTCATTGATTACAGAAGGGAATAAATTAACTAATACTATCCATCAATAGTGGATAAAAATACACCTCACATAATGCCAAAACCTCTTCAGCACAAATGCTGTTTTACTAATCATGTCCCCTCAGTCTGGTTTGTACCAAAACCTCAACGTATTAGATATGAAGATTAAAGTGGAGAAAGCAGGAATAGCAGAATTGCTCTCAGGAAAATAATTCTGATCAACATACTATACCATATTAAAAAGTTAACACGATGACTTAAAATAGCTGTAGAGAACTATTTCTACAAACACATTGCTCTCATATGGGTGAATGGCATTCCAGAAACATTCCTTATGGTTTCAGCTAAACATTTTTTCAAATCTTGGCTGTGCAGAGAAAAGATAAAGTTACCAAAGTCTAGGAAAAAAGTAGCTTAAGTAATCTATTCAGTCAATGCCTACAGAACAAGGAGAACCTGGGGTTTCATGCCTGGTTTTCACCATGTACCTCATGCAATAGGAAGGCTGTACTTGGCCCTCAAGAGTCCACATTTGTGGCAGGCAGGGGAGAATAGATAACTTTCTAACACGGTTTCATTCCAAATTACTACTTAGCCAAATTTTGTAAGTAAAGAGAATGTGGAGAGAAAGGAGGGACAAATTAATGTGCTTTAGTGACAATGCGTCGAGGGTAAAATGACTTCATGTAGAGAAACCATCAATGATACGCTGTGTATGGTGATTGAGGCCAAGTTACAGATATAATCTGTATTTGCATTATAGAGGCAGCACCAGTGGACCTTGTGAAAACTGAAGCAAGCCCGTGTGGAAACTCTTATAAATCAGCCAACAGGGAAATGCCAAAACGTTAAGGAGAAGTGCATGAAGGCAACCAGCCCAAGACAAGGTGGTGAGGGGGAGGGAAACAAAAAGAAAAGCAACATGTCCTGAAAAGTCAGTGCCAAGAGTCCATCAATGTAGACTAAGATCAAGTAGAAGAAAACTCCATTAAAATTGCATTTGTTTTAAAATATTTTAAATTGCATGATTGTTAAAAAGTGGAAGTTTGCCAGGTGTTTACTCCTCTCTGCAAACAATCAAATCCAACTCTCTCAGCTGCTGCAAAACAGATGCACAGGTAACTGGAAGGACAGGTGACAAACAGAAACATTGGAAATTCTCTTCAAAGAAAAAGACTCTTCTTATTGAGAGTCACTTATTTGATTTTTAATATCAATTGCAGCACAAGCAGCTATAAGCGTCATTTCAGTAGTCCGTAGCTAAAAAAGTTCACATCCATTGTTTCCTGCCTGTGTACTATCCAGTGAAAACAAATCCAGCTACAGAGCTCCAGAAAACAAGGCTAAGTAGGAAAACATCAACTTAAGCTGTAACAATTTTGTTCAATATCAAGAAACCAGAAAGTATCGCACAAGCCTATATACCCAGAGCTTCACATCACATTTTACAATGACAATGGCATGCAATGGATTGAAGCTTATTTTACAACAGTGAATCATCCCCAACGAGAGGATAAAATTCTGCACTCACCTGAGGGGGTTCAAAGTTAGGTCGCCACCAGTTCCCAATGCAGTCATCGATGACCCAGTCTTGCTGCACACCATCTTGGCGTCCCAAAATCTGTGGGAATGCACAGTTGAACACACGTTTTCCCACCACTCCAAAACCTCAACAGGTGCATTACTTCCTCCTTGAATCATGTTAGAACATCATCCTTTTTAAGCCACTCAAAGTTGCTGGCTTTATCAGATTCGATGACTTGGATAGCCTTCCATCCCCTCTCCCAGAAAGGAGTTTGCTACAGTTGTACAGATCATAATACATTCAATAATGACTTAGCTTCTAAGCAAAAATCAAAATTATCAATTGTTGTGAAGATTCTCTCATTTTGCTCCTCTACTTTCATTCTACCCTTCCCCTACTTAATTGCAAAAGGCCCATTTTAAACATAAACAGCATTCATTAGGTTGCCAGCAAACCATTCACAGAAAAGGGTACAGAGTTTTAGAGCAGACAGCAATTTTCCATAAACTCTCTAATCTAGCCCAAGCTACTCAAAGAAATAGACAAGTAGACAAAGCAGCACTAATCAGGTTCTATTTAATCTTCTGATTTAATGACAGTACCAGAGATTAAATATAATCAGACTTTGACCAGCTGATCCTTTAGCAAATACACCACCCAATAAGTGGAGTACAACTATGTGAGCAAAGGTTCCATACCTCTGTCATGAGACGTTTCAGACCCTCCACCTCATCTTCTCCAGGATTTAGCTCTCCACCAGGCCTAAACCCACAAAACAAAAGCACAGAAAGGCTGTTATAATGCAAAAGCAACAAAACCTAAGAGAAAAGTTAAAAAAATGGGTAAGCTGTTTACCAATCTTGAAAACCCTGAAGGCAGAAATTGGTCAGTCTGCAGCGTGGAGAGAGAATAAACTCTACACCGCTACATTACTTTAGTCAGTTTCATTGTGAACCTTTAAAGCCAGTATTCTTCAATAGTTTGAGCAGCAAATTTATCCAACTATCCCCATTTTCTGCTGAGTTATAGAATGCAGTTGGCCTTAGCCCCCCTGGGTTAGGGAGAGAGATAAAAGGATTCCATTCCCTGTTCAGTGGCTCCAGTCCAGTGACTGATATTAGAGCTGTGCACATTGGGCAAGATAAGGACTGGATTCAGCTGTGCTGCCTGTGGGAAAATTGATTGCTCCCGCTAACAATGATCACTTCACTTGCAAGATGCAAACATGTTTACAGAACTTCACGCCATCAGAAATAATGCCTGCAGGAGAGGAAATTGTCCAGAAAATAAAACATGCATGTCATATCCTTAGTGTATTTAATACGTATCCAAAATCTTGAGCAAGTTGAAAGATGCCAGTGTCTCAACAGGGAACACTTTCCTCATTATGAAAAACAGGTACCCACAAGAAACATTCTAGTCAGGTGAAACAGGCTCATGCCCCTTAATCCTAGTCTAGGGAAATCTTGTGGTACAGTGGTAGCGTCCCAACTCTGGGCCAGAAGCTCCGGATTCGAGTCCCACGTCAGGACTTGATGGACGTGGGGATGCGTTCATAATGTAGCCAAACAGGCTGATTATCAGCCTGTAAATGCTTCCAATACATCGGATGACAGGTGGTAAAGAGTGGGAGTGTTTCCTGGTCAGCCTTACTGCAGAAGGCAACAACAAACCACGACAGTGCTCTGCCAAGCATAATCATGGACCAATCTAATGGAAATCCATTGTTGCCAATGCCCTCTCAGGGAATGGTTGCCGAAGGAGGAGGAATCCTAGTCTAGATAGCGCATTCCTTCCGCATCACAACATCTACATTCTCAATATGCATTCTCCTGCAAGAATGCAAGTTGGGAACAGATTATATCCAGTTGTTTGCTGCAAACCAAACCATCAGGAATCGGGTTAATACTACCTGGACAGGTTGAATTCAAAGCAGTTGGAAGGTTAAATAGTCAGCTCACTACACCTGTTTGCACACAGTGCACAACTGGGAAATGAAGAGAGATACTTTAAGATTACAGTTAAAGCAAATTTCACCTCTATCATTTTGGAAGGTTTCATACAGTGTAAAGTGATAACACTGCTAACTTGTCATACACAGCAGTGAGCATGGGAAGACAGATTATGTTGTCTCTAGCATTAACCCACCTGAAGGGTTAAATATCACAATCTGTCATCTCTTCATAAATGACTGACCCACTGTATTTTTAATGCTTTATTGGGACGCAAAAGCTGCTTCCAGCCACCTCCTCCTCCCCTCTCTCCCACACCATAGGAAGATTGTTAGGAAATGCTTGGTGTTGTTCACCCAGCAACCCAATGCTCACTGACCTACATTAATTTGCTGGTGGCCTAGGTGCCAATTTGAAAATTCTCAACCACGTATTCAAATCCATCCATGGTTTCACCTCTTCTGAACTTAAATCTCCTCCAGCTTTATTTTCTACAACTCTAGATTCCTGTGCAAACACCCCTGCCACTACTCCCTTCACCCACTGTTGCTTGCTGTGCCTGTAGCAGTCTAGACCTTGAACTTGAATTTCCTCCCGAAACCTCACTCAACTATTTAAGAACTTCTTTGAAAATTTACCCCGATCTAACCTTTAGTCACCTGTCTTAATGGCTCCTATGGCTCTGTGGCAAATTTTGTCTTTTCACATTCCTTTGACTCATCATTGGATGTTCTCCTACGTTAAAAAGGAGTCATATAAATTCAAGTTGTTTTGTTAACTTTTAGGCAGCATTTAACCTGATGATCCATGGCAAGATCATTGGCAAAGGAAAACCAAAAGAAATGCTCTTTTACAGCGCAATGCAATCAACTACTAACTGCACGTAGTGCACATTTGTGGAAGTTTACCCAAGGGTTTGATTATTCACACTTCAAAATTGGGGGATCTTTTACAGCCAATTGCTGTCCATACTCACAATTTAAAGAAGGTTGTCCCCAGCTGCAGCAGCAGTACATGAGGCAGTCTGTGCTCGTGCACAATCAGAACACCCTCCACAGTGCGCCTCATGCCAATCTTCTCAAACTCCTCCCGCATTCGTTGGAACCGAGCTGCCACAGAGCAGTCCTTCTCATACAAGGGTTCCTTGGTACCAAAGGTGTAGTTAGTCAATGGATATCTGAAAAGAGATTCCCCACAGTATAGTTACACATTGTAATGAACATATAAATGCCATATCCAGAGACAAATACAGTAGTAAAACAGAACATTTTCTAAACAAGGATGGTGACGAATTCAGCATACATTCATTGGCCTAGGTTTTCAGCAGGGGGGTGTTGGAGAATGCATGGACATGTCACCTCCTTAGAAGGCCTAATCCTATGCAATGGAAGCTCAGCAACAGAATCTGGATCTATTCCATTCACAATTCAAAGCAGAATAAAATGCCGGTCCCAAAACAGTAATGTATAAAATTTCTTATTTGACAGAAAAAACATGAGCTCCAAACTGTAGAATATCTCAATACCCAACCAATCAGGTTTTCTTCCAAAACTGTCCTCAAGTACTAATGCACTGTACATTTAGTAAACAAATAACATTTGATTTAATAATACTATTGAGGAGCAAATTGAAAATAAGAGCCCGTAACAAAGTTGAAGGAGTGGGTGACCTGTTCCTGGTAGGGTTGGTTGACTGAAAGTGCAGAACAGGCCAGGAGAACTTGCAACCTCTTCACCAAAAGTAGGTACCACTTCACTTTTTAATGCCTCACCTGAAGGATGGCACTTGTGGCAATGCAACATGCCCTCAGCACTGTAAAGTGCTACCCTAGATTATATGGTCAAGTGATGCTCGATGTACAGCCTTCTGACTGAGCTAGAGTGCTGCCAAACAAACCAAGCTGCTAATTAGTAGGTAATCATTCAAAAGCCCCAAAAGTAATACATAAATTAAACAAATTACACAACCCAAACTAAAAGCAGAAGGAAGCAGGAAGTTCAAATTAAAGAAAGTATGAGAACAGTATTTCTATATGGTACATGAAAAAAGGGCCACCATCCAGATTATTAACCTGTCATTTCCCCACTTAAAAAAAAACACAGATGCTGACTGACCTGCAACATCCAGAGCATTTGAGTTTCTAAATTCGGATTTCTAATATTTGCTGTCTTTCTTAGAATCTATCCTAGCACTGGTTGAGCAGCTGCATCAATTCCTACTTTCCCACCACTGAATAGATTAGTTAATTTGAAGACCACGTGATTTCCATTTTGAATTAACAGCAAATGCTCATTCAACTACCATACAATCATTCCTAAAAGAGTTCCCATACAATCATGTACGCACCTAAAAAGTAGTCAGAGCAAAGCCAATAGCTAAACCTTACTTTGGAAGAAAACAATAGACATCTTATTTTTGTTATGGATGTGCTCACTTTTAGGGACCACACTTTAGGAAGGACATCAAGTCCTTAGTGTGTGCAGTAGATTCACTAGAATGGTACTAGAGATTATGGGATTTCAGTTACATGCAGAGACCAGAGGAGCTGGAATTATTCTCCTTAGGCCAAGAAGGTTGATGGGATATTTAATTTTTTTTAAATTTCAAAATTCATGATGGCTTTGATCAAGTAACTGAGAAGAAACTGTTTTCAGTGACAGAAGAAATAGTGACCTTAAGATAAAGATTTAAGGGATTGGCAAAAGAACCAGAAACAAGATGAGTTTTATAACGCAGTGATCTGAAATGCACTGTTTCAAAAGGATGAAGCATATTTAACAATACATTTTTTAAAATGGGAATGGATACATTTGCAGGGATATGGAGAGAGGACCGCATGGTGGGATTAATAGGATTGCTCTTCCAAAGAGTCAGTAGAGGGATTAATGGGCTGAAAGGCAGCTTTCTGTACTGTCCATCAAGTAGCTCACAAGTAACATCCATAATTCAAGTGTGTCAGCTTTTATAACCTTGTGGGTTAAAACACCTGATCATTTTCAAGTCAATTGTACTACCTTTTTCTATGGCACCAGCCAAGATCAACTGATGCAGGAGTGATCAGCAAAAAAAAAAAATGGACAGCTTTGTTTGTGCTTCCCAGTCTGACACTCAGTGGCATTCTGGCTCACAACCTTAAGGATAGTGCTAGACAATTGCTACAATTAAACTGCACAGCAAACTCTAACTCTAATCTTGAATCCCAAACTTTGTCCTAAACATGCATGTTAACCTTTGAGAGTCAGAACATAAAGTGCTTTTGGGTCAGAGGCTAGGACTATGGCTTGTAGAGTACCAGATTGCTTGTATATTTTACAGGAAGAAGCTTGCATTTGTATTTGCTACTCTAGTTTGTCATGCAGCACTACCAAAACTAAAAGGGAAAACTGAAAATACTGGAAAGACACAGCAGGTTCAGGAAGAAGAAAAAAAAGTTTGACAATTCAAATGTGCAAGCCTTTATTAGAATCACAAAGAAAAATAAATACACATTTAAGGGTTTTTTAAAATAGTAATGGAAAGGCAGAGAATACTATTCACAGAATCAGATTCTGGGTTGAATAAACTGTAAAAGATTGTTGGATAGGGTGATGCCAATAAATACACAAAAATTCAACAATGGAAGGGATATGAGAAATACAAAAACAAAAAAGTCATAACTGCAAATGGAGCAGTTTTTAAAAATCAAAACAGAAGCAAAAACTTTGGAGTTGCTGTCACTCCAAGAAAAGGAGGGGAAGAGAGGTCAGCAACCACAAGCTCTGACTCTGCCTTGTTGTATTCTGACCTTTCCTTCCCATCACCCCCCACCCCCAAACATGATACTCCATATAAGCACCCCTTGCTGTACAAAAAGTACATATAGCTAAGATTACAGATCAACCAATTTACTCATAAACATTCATCTGCACCACCCCCACTTCTCTCAACTGTCCAACCATCCTAAAATGCACATTCCTTTGTCCAGTTCTGAAGGACCAAGTGTCCTTAAGTCCTAGGCCCAACCATCTTCATCTGCTTCATGAATAGGTCAGAGATAGGGATGTTCACTCATGACTGCACAACGCTCAGTTGCATTCTCAACTTCTCAGATAATAAAGAGTGATGCTCAGATGCAGCAAGGCCCCAACGTTTACACTTGGGCTGATAAGTGGCAAGTAACATATGCGCCAAACAACTGCCAGATGTTACCGACAGGGGAGAGATGGTAGGATGGTTGCTCCCTTTTTGCCACCTCTTGACTGACTGCAGATAGATAGATGTGTTTTTAAAGTGAGTGCATAGTTTGAGTACGGTGATTCTAAAGACTACAAGTGCATACAGAGTACAAAAAAAAACAAGTGCGTGCTCCTCTTTTGCAAAGTCCAAAAAGTCACTGTGATATTTTTGTTTTTATCATTGTGATACTTGGGTCTATCGAGATTGCAGACCTGATGATTCCCTTTTGGTTCATTGAGAGGTTGAATATTCCTCTATAGCTGTTGGCCAGAAAATACATCGCGACCCCATACAGTATCACTTACATTATAAAGAGAAAATTAGCTTTACTAAATAAGCTTGGCCCACAGATGAGATACGCTTACCATCTTCCATCATCAAGAAGCTTTGCATCAGGTAATATACATAATAGGATGCACAAGTTAAATGTGCACATTAAAGTGTGCCTTGGGAATTTGAATTAGGCATTTATTTTACCACCCAAACCATTTTACAACGCCCCCAACACCCCCCTCCAAAAAAACATCACAGCTACTCCTCTCCTCTAGTCCTTTCAGTCACAATATGTTTTTTTAATTACCTACATAAATCACCTTCATCTAAATATTTTCACCCTTGGGATGGGATGTGGTTGGTAGTGATTCAGATGGTCAGGCTAAACCAGAGCAGCAAAGTTTACGGCTCTTGAAACAAAATCAGAAAATGCTGGAAAAAAAACTCAGCAGGTTCAGCATCTGTGGAGAGAAAAATAGTTAACGTTTAGAGTCCGTATGACTTCTTCAGGGCTGAAGACCCCCGAGTTGGCTGAAGATTTTAAAGAATTCCAAAAGCACTCCCACTTTATTCTCAATTGCTTGGGCCATTTCCACTGGTCTCATTGCATCTGGTGACATTCATGTTTCTATACCCACTCCAAACCGTTCTCGTTCAAAGTCGCACATAAACTATGACAGACTTGCAGGTGCGTGACTAGAAACCGACAGATCAATAACATACAAAGCAGACACTTGGCGGAATCTTCAAGTGCTCAAAACTCAGACTGATGCATAATTAAACGTATACACAAAATTTCAAAATACTAACTACAGATGCTGACACCCGAAAAACTCATCAACCTGCGGTGACCTGAGCCGAATACACGAACATCTACACATCAGGAGATATTACTCGAGGTAAGGGCTGCTCAGCTCCACGCTGTGTTCAACCCTGGGAACCTGGTTGTTTTTTTTTTCACTCAAGTTCTGTCGAAGGGTCATGAGGACTCGAAACGTCAACTCTTTTCTTCTCCGCCGATGCTGCCATACCTGCTGAGTTTTTCCAGGTAATTCTGTTTTTGTTTTTGTTTTTTTTTCATATAGTTTTAAAGTACAATGACTCTAGTTAGGTAGAAGCTTGGGGCCAGTACATTAAATCTGCTAGCTACTCACAGGTTGATAGTCCTCTCCAGGGTCAGCGGCTTGGCCTGCAGGTACTTGTTCCCATATTGAGAAACCCCGCGGGGCCAACCGGCCTGTGAGCGGCTCGGTGGAACCACAGACATAACAACAGATACCGGGCTGGAGATAGGCACAGGCCACAGCACCGGGACCGGCTTCACACACGGGTATTCGCGCTTTAACCAGCTCTCTACGCTTCCGGGTCAGTAGTTCACCTCCGGGTCAGAGAAAGCGCCAAGCCGCTGAGCCACGGGAGAGGTCGTCCGGCCAATCAGTGAGAAGAGCTGCATGTTGTTCCTGTTTGGTATCTCAATTCTGTGTGAATCATTCCTTAGGAGTGAGCGCTACGTTTTCCTTTAGCTGCACATCATTCTTATCAAAGGACTTTATTCAGAGGGGGTTTGGCACACACACAAGTAGTTGCAACACAAAAACAGAATTACCTGGAAAAACTCAGCAGGTCTGGCAGTATCGGCGGAGAAGAGTTGACGTTTCGAGTCCTCATGACCTTTCAACAGAACTGAGTGAATATTAGAAAGGGGTGAAATATAAGCTGGTTTAAGGTTGGGGGGTGGTGGTTGTAGGGACAAGCAAGCAGTGATAGGAGCAGATAATCACAAACAAAAGAACAAAGAGGTGTTGAAGGTGGTGATATTATCTAAACGAATGTGCTAATTAAGAATGGATGGCAGGGCACTCAAGGTACAGCTCTAGTGGGGGTGGGGTGGAAAGACTAGCAGGGCATAAAAGATTTAAAAGTAATGGAAATAGGTGGGAAAAGAAAAATCTATATAAATTATTGGAAAAAACAAAAGAAAGGGAGAAGAAACGGAAAGGGAATGGGGATGGAGGAGGGAGTTCAAGATCTAATGTTGTTGAATTCAATATTCAGTCCAGAAGGCTGTAAAGTGCCTAGTCGGAAGATGAGGTGCTGTTCCTCCAGTTTGCGTTGGGCTTCACTGGAACATGCAGCAAGCCAAGGACAGACATGTGGGCAAGAGAGCAGGGTGGAGTGTTAAAATGGCAAGCGACAGGGAGGTTTGGGTCTTTCTTGTGGACAGACCGCAGGTGTTCTGCAAAGCGGTTGCCCAGTTTACGTTTGGTCTCTCCAATGTAGAGGAGACCGCTTTGGGAGCAACTAATGCAGTAGACTAAATTGGGGGAAATGCAAGTGAAATGCTGCTTCACTTGAAAGGAGTGTTTGGGCCCTTGGATGGCGAGGAGAGGGAAATGAAGGGGCAGGTGTTGCATCTTTTGCATGGGCATGGGGAGGTGCCATAGGTAGGGGTTGAGGAGTAGGGGGTGATGAAAGAGTGGACCAGGGTGTCCCGGAGGGAACGATCCCTACGGAATGCCACTGGGGGGGGTGGTGGTGATGAAGGGAAGATGTGTTTGGTGGTGGCATCATGCTGGAGTTGGCGGAAATGGCGGAGGATGATCCTTTGAATGCGGAGGCTGGTGGGGTGATAAGTGAGGACAAGGGGTACCCTATCATGTTTCTGGGAGGAAGGAGAAGGTGTGAGGGCGGATGCGCGGGAGATGGGCCGGACACGGTTGAGGGCCCTGTCAACGACCGTGGGTGGAAAACCTCGGTTAAGGAAGAAGGAGGACATGACAGAGGAACTGTTTTTGAAGGTAGCATCATCAGAACAGATGCGACGGAGGCGCAGGAACTGAGAGAATGGGATGGAGTCCTTGCAGGAAGCGGGGTGTGAGGAGCTGTAGTCGAGGTAGCTGTGGGACTTGGTAGGCTTGTAATGGATATTGGTGGACAGTCTATCACCAGAAATTGAGACAGAGAGGTCAAGGAAGGGAAGGGAAGTGTCAGAGATGGACCATGTGAAAATGATGAAGGGGTGGAGATTGGATGCAAAATTAATAAATTTTTCCAAGTCCCGAGGAGAGCATGAAGCAGCACTGAAGTAATCATCGATGTACCGGAGAAAGCGTTGTGGGAGCGGGCCGGAGTAGGACTGGAACAAGGAATGTTTCACATACCCCATAAAGAGACAGGCATAGCTGGGGCCCATGCGGGTACCCATAGACACACCTTTTATTTGGAGGAAGTGAGAGGAGTTAAAGGAGAAATTGTTCAATGTGAGAACAAGTTCAGCCTGACGGAGGAGAGTAGTGGTGGATGGGAATTGTTCGGACCTCTGTTCGAGGAAGAAGCTAAGGGCCCTGGTGGGGGACGGAGGTGTACAGGGATTGGACGTCCATGGTGAAGAGGAAGCGGTTGGGGCCAGGGAACTGGAAATTGTTGATGTGACGTAAGGTTTCAGAGGAATCACGGATATAGGTGGGAAGGGACTGGACAAGGGGAGAGAGAAGGGAGTAAAGATAATGAGAAATGAGTTCCATGGGGCAGGAACAGGCTGACACGATCGGTCTACCGGGACAGTTCTGTTTGTGGATTTTGGATAGGAGGTAGAAGCGGGCCATCCGAGGTTGGGCGACTATCAGGTTGGAAGCTGTGGAAGGAAGATCTCCAGAGGAGATGAGGTCAGTGACAGTCCTGGAAACAATGGCTTGATGTTCAGTGGTGGGGTCATGGTCCAGGGAGAGGTAGGAGGAAGTGTCTGCGAGTTGACGCTCAGCCTCTGTGAGGTAGAGGTCAGTGCGCCAGACAACAACAGGACCACCCTTGTCAGCGGGTTTGATGACAATGTCAGGGTTGGACCTGAGAGAACAGAGTGCAGTAAGTTCAGAGAGAGGCAGATTAGAATGGGTGAGAGGAGCAGAGAAATTGAGACGGCTAATGTCACGCCGACAGTTCTCAATGAAAAGATCAAGAGAAGGTAAGAATCCAGAGGGAGGAGTCCAGGTGGAGGGAGAATATTGAGGTGGGTAAAAGGATCCATTGAACGGTGTGAGGACTCCTGCCCAAAGAAGTGAGCACAGGGACGAAGACGGCGGAAGAAGAATTCAGCATCGTGCTGAGCTCGAAATTCATTGAGATGAGGGCGTAAGGATATGAAACTTAAGTCCTTTGCTGAGCACTGAACGTTCAGCGTCGAAGAGGGGAAGGTCAGGGGGTATAGTGAATACATGGCCAGTGCTGGGATTGGAAGATGGGGTAGGGACGGCGGGACAGGCAGGTGTGGAGGGTCCTAGATGGGTGTTGGTGTCGATGAGTTGTTGGAGCTTGCATTCCTTAGCACTTGAGAGAAAGAGAAAAAGTTTCTTGTTGAGGCGTTGGATGAGACGAAGAATAAAATGAAACTGGGGGCACACGCAGCAACCTTTCTCCTGGGCTGACCTTTCCTTTCAGAGTTAGTGCAGTCCTGGCTGAGAGGCTGCATTATAACAAGTGACATCTTTCAGATAACATTTTGAACCAAACCCTGTTCCAAATGACTTCAAAAAACCTCATGGTTAAAACTCAAAGCGCAACACCTTGCATTTATTTAGGGTAAATGTTCAAAGTGTTTCACAAAAAAACATGATTTTTAAAAAATGGGTGCTGAGCTAAAGAAAACTTTTGAACAGCCTATTTGGTTATTATCTGCTGTTCGTGGCACCTTGTGTGAATATTGGCAGCTATGTTTGTGTAGCCCTGGGTTCACATAGACTGCAGTCACTGAATGTCTAGATTCTCAAAAAATGTCCAGTAATGGTACCAATAAGTGCTGGGTGCAAACGTAATCCCTCAACATCTCTGTTGTGCAATGCCATGGGAATATGCCCTCATACGGTACCACTCTTACCTATTAGATTGTAGCCAAAAGACAAAGCTATTGCTTCTCTTCCTGCCTCCATACCATTACCTCCAGACTCTCCCAAGAATGTGCTTGGCCCCAGTTATAGAGGTCATAGAGTCATTACGGCACAGCAGGAGGCCTTCACCATATTGTGTTTATGCCTGTTCTATGTACAGCAATCCAGTGAGTCCCATTCCTGTAAAGGAAATATCATTTTTTTTTGCTAACATTACTGTGGGACATTTTAAAGAAGGCTTGTGGGGGCTGTGTTGTGTGTATGTTTGTGTTTGTGTGTGTGACTAATTTAATTGAGCTAAAGACGGTCATACTGCAAGGTTTGAATCATCAAAGGAGTTAAGTGTAAAAACATGCATTTTGAAATGGAAATGGATGAGCTAAGTAAGATAGGTAAGTAGGTTAGAGCTAACATTTTAATTTGCAGATAAGTTGAGAGGTTGTTTGACTTTCAAAGGGACATGATAAGATGTTTTACAACTGGCAAAATAGATAAGGCAAAGTTCTTAAGTTTATTTTTCCAGAAAGTGCTGGCCATAAGGACAACATGGATGATTTTTATCTTCCAGGAAAAGTAATTTCCAAAGAAAGGGTGAAACAATGGGATTTACAGATCAAAAGGGAGAAAATACATTTAAAGAAAGATGGAAAGCTGAATGAGGTGTGGCCATGTGAGATCTTGAAAGGCGGACTTTGTGAAACAAACCTGTGAAAAAGCAGCCTCTAGCCACCCCAGAGAAGTGTTTGCTTGTTCCAGTAATCAAGGTTTAGTTCTAGAGGGATAGAATTGAAAATTAGAGAAATTATAATAAACTTGTATTGAACCTTGGTTAGGCCACACTTGGAGTACTGGGCACATAAATCAATGACGAGGATGAAGGGCTAAATAGTTGTATATCCAAGTTTACAGACGACATTATGTTAGGAGGAGCAGTAAGCTACAAAGGGACATAGACAGATTAGCCCCGATTTTATTGTGGGATCAGACTATGCAAGGGAGGCAAGGGTGCATAACTATCTTGCATGGTGAATCCCAAGACAGAAATTGAGAAAAACTATTTCCTCAGGTGAGGGAATCTGAATCCAGCGGACATCATAAAATTGGAGCTAGGCCATTTGAGAGTGAGATCAGAAGCACTTTTTCACACAAAGGGTATTGTGGAAATCTGGTACCCTGTGCCCCAAAACACTTCCCTGTCTTATCCAGCTGTGGCCATAATTTCATCTGCAGGAACAGGATCAACTTTTATATGTTGCCTGATGAAACTGAGCTCCATCTCCTCAGGTCTCTCAACCCCTCAACTACTTCTGAGCTACCATACTGTGTCACATCTCCAGTTTCAGATAAGCCACAATTTTCTCCAGTTAAACCTTGGAGGAGTGCAGCTATTGTCTCTTCTCCTCTGCCACAACCTCCATTCCCCACCCCTGGCCATTGCCTGTTCAGACATACGTAAAAGATTCCATAGGACCTATCCAAAGATTTTTCCACAATCGTTGCTAACATTTAGCAATCAACCAACACCACTAAAATTTGCTGACTGATCAGTCATTTCTGTTTGTGGAACCCCACTGTCTGCGTATTGACCGTTGTATTTGCCTACTTAACCATGGTGATGACACTTTGAATCTAATTTGTTACTTTTGTAGCACTTGGGATGTCCTTTGAATGTGAAAGGTGCTATATTAATGCTTCTTTTTTGCATATGCAGGTATTACTTCAAAGAAGACAGATTGTTGAACAAGTATCACAGATGAATACATTCATGTTACTACTGCAATATTCCAGTGAAGCTCAACGCAAACTGGAGGAACAGCACCTCATCTTCTGACTAGGGACTTTATAGTCTTCCGGACTGAATATTGAGTTCAACATCTTTAGATCATGAACTCTCTTCTCCATCCCCACCCCCTTTCCGATCCCCCTTTTCCAAAAATTTTTATATATATTTTTCTTTTCCCACCTATTTCCATTATTTTTAAATGTATTTCCATCCATTGTTTTATCTCTACCTCTTATCCTATTTCGATCCCCGCCCACCCCACCCCCACGAGGATTATCTTTCCCTTGCTCGTCCTGCTTGCTACCCTTAATGTCCCCATTAGCACATTTCTTAGCTAATATCACCACTGTCAACACCTCTTTGTCCTTTTGTCTATGACATCTTTTGGCAATCTCCACCTATCACTGGCCCTCTATCCAGCTCTACTTGTCCCACCCCCCCTTAAACCAGCTTTTCTTTCACCTCTTTTCTATTTTTCCTTAGTTCTGATGAAGAGTCATATGGACTCGAAATGTTAACTGTATCCCTCTCCGCAGATGCTGTCAGACCTGCTGAGTTTTTCCAGGTATTTTTGTTTTTGTTCGACATTAATGTTACTGGTTAGTTCAGGTTTTGGAGTTGCCTCCATGGTGGACTGCAGGCTTTTTGTATAACCTCACAGCAGCTGGTTGACTCATTCGTGGTTGTTTGTAGATCTTGCAGGGTGCTTTGGATCATCTCAAATAACTCCATAAAGGCTCAGATTTCAATCTCCTTTTATAAACGGACATATTGAGATGCAAATTTATGCCTTTCCCACCAAGGAAGGACATGAGCCGCTACACCTCAGTCACAGTGACTCTGAGCTTCCTACTGCTGCTTCTTCTGTTTGATTCCGACAGCATCGCAGAATAACATCCATATTCCACCAGCATTTATAAAGTGGCTAACAATGCGGTAATGAACAAATAATCTGTTTTGTGATGTTGATTGAGGGATAGATATTGGCTAGGACACAGGGATAACTCTAAGATAAATGCAAAAAACTGCGGATGTTGGAAATCCAAAACAAAAACAAAAATAAAAATACCTGGAAAAACTCAGCAGGTCTGACAGCATCTGTGGAGGGGAACACAGTTAACGTTTCGAGTCCGTGTGACTCTTCAACAGAACTAAGGAAAAATAGAAGAGAGGTGAAATATAAGCTGGTTTAAGGGGGGAGGGGTGGGACTGGAGGTAGAGGGGGTAGAGCTGGATAGAGGGCCAGTGATGGGTGGAGATTGCCAAAAGATGTCATTGATGATAGGACAAAGAGGTGTTGACGGTGGTGATATTATCTAAGGAATGTGCTAATAGGTGACATTAAGGGTAGAAAGCAGGACGAGCAAGGTACAGATAGCCCTTGTGGGGATGGGCTGGGGGGAAGGGATCGAAATAGGCTCAAAGGTAGGATAAAACGATGGAAATACATTTAAAAATAATAGAAATAGGTGGGAAAAGAAAAATCTATATAAATTATTGGGAAAAAGGGGGATCAGAAAGGGGTTGGGGATGGAGGAGAGAATTCATGATCTAAAATTGTTGAACTCAATATGCAGTCCAGAAGGCTATAAAGTGCCTAGTCGGAAGATGAGGTGCCGTTCCTCCAGTTTGCGTTGAGCTTCATTGGAACATTGAAGCAGGCCATGGACGGACATGTGGGCATGAGAGCAGGGTGGAGTGTTGAAATGGCAAGCAACAGGGAGGTCTGGGTCATATTTGCAGACAGACCGCAGGTGTTCCACAAAGCAGTCACCCAGTCTGCGTTTGGTCTCTCCAGTGTAGAGGAAACTGCATTGGGAGCAGCGAATGTAGTAGATTAAATTGAGGGAAGTGCAAGTGAAATGCTGCTTCACTTGAAAGGAGTGTTTGGGCCCTTGGACGGTGAAGAGAGGGGGGCAGGTTGCATGGGAAGGTGCTGTGGGAGGGAGTTGAGGTATAGCGGGTGATGGTGGAGTGGACCAGGGTGTCCCAGAGGGAACGATCCCTGCAGAATGCTGCCAGAGGGGGGGGAAGGGAAGATGTGTTTGGTGGTGGCATCATGCTGGAAGAGCGGAAATAGCGGAGGATGATCCTTTGAATGCAGTGGGGTAATAAATGAGGACACGGGGGACCCTATCATGGTTCTGGGAGGGAGAGGAAGGTGTGAGGGCGGATGTGCGGGAGATGCGCTGGACACGGTTGAAGGCCCTGTCAACCCCCGTGGGTGGAAAACCTCGGTTAAGGAAGAAGGAAGACATTTCATAGGAACTGTTTTTGAAAGTGGCATCATCAGAGCAGATGCGATGGAGGTGCAGGAACTGAGAGAATAGGATGGAGTCCTTACAGGAAGCGGGGTGTGAGGAGCTGTAGCCGAGATAGCTGTGGGAGTCGGTAGACTTGTAATGAATATTGGTGGACAGTCTATCACCAGAAATTGAGACAGAGAGGTCAAGAAAGGGAAAGGAAGTGTCAGAGATGGACCATGTGAAAATGATGGAGGGGTGGAAATTGGAAGCGAAATTAATAAATTTTTCCAGGTCCAGACGAGAGCATGAAGCAGCACCGAAAGAATCATCGATGTACCGGAGAAAGAGTTGTGGGAGAGGGCCGGAGTAGGACTGGAACAAGGAATGATCCACAAACCCCATAAAGAGACAGGTATAACTGGGGCCCATGCAGGTACCCATAGCCACACCTTTTATTTGGAGAAAGTGAGAGGAGTTTAAGGAGAAATTGTTCAGTGAGAGAACAAGTTCAGCCAAATGGAGGAGATTAGTGGTGGATGTGGATTGTTCGGGCCTCTGTTCAAGAAAGAAGCGGAGAGCCCTCAGACCATCCCGGTGGGGGATGGAGGTGTAGAGGGATTGGACATCCATGGTAAAGAGGAGGCGGTTGGAGCCAGGGAACTGGAAATTGTTGATATGATGTAGGGTGTCAGAGGAATCATGGATGTGGGTAGGAAGGGACTGGACAAGGGGAGAGAGAATGGAGTCAAGATAGCAAGAAATGAGTTCAGTGGGGCAGGAACAGGCTGACACGATTGGTCGCTTGCCATTTCAACACTCCACCCTGCTCTCATGTCCACATGTCCATCCTTGGCCTGCTGCAATGTTCCAGTGAAGCTCAACGCAAACTGGAGGAACAGCGCCTCATCTTCCGACTAGGCACTTTACAGCCTTCCGGACTGAATATTGAGTTCAACCATTTTAAATCATGAACTCTCTCCTCCATCCCCAACCCCTTTCTGATTGCCCTTTTTTCCAATAATTTATGTGGATTTTTCTTTTCCCACCTATTTCTATTATTTTTAAATATATTTCCATCCATTGTTTTATCTCTACCTTTTAGCCTATTTTGATCCCTTCCCCCCAGCCCATCCCCACAAGGGCTATCTGTACCTTGCTCGTCCTGCTTTCTACCCTTAATGTCACCTATTAGCACATTCCTTAGATAATATCACCACCGTCAACACCTCTTTGTCCTATCATCTATGACATCGTTTGGCTACCTCCACCTATCACTGGCCCTCTATCCGGCTCTACTTGTCCCACCCCTCCCCCCTTAAACCAGCTTATATTTCACCTCTCTTCTATTTTTCCTTAGTTCTGTTGAAGAGTCATACAGACTCAAAATATTTACTGTTCCTCTCCAGAGATGCTGTCAGACCTGCTGAGTTTTTCCAGGTATTTTTATTTTTGTTTTTGCACAGGGGTAACTCCCCTGCTCTTCTTCAAAATAGTGTTATGGAGTCTTTTACATCTATCTGAACAAGCAGATGGGATCTCAGTTTAATGTCTCATCTGAAAGACAGCACCTCTGACAGTGTTCCCTTAATACTGAACTGGAGTGTCAACCTTGAATTATACTCACAAGCCCTGGAGTGGGACTTGAACCCAGAACCTTTTGATTCAGAGGTGAGAGTACTACCAGCTGAGTTCACTGAAGCTCACTATCTAAGTTCCCTTGTCCCCATGATGGGTTTGTGAGCTGGTGCTTGCAACATGTCAGAATGAGTAATGCAGAGTGCTGTGAAGTGCTGGCTTCATGATCTTTGACTTATTCCTGTGAGAATGGTTATTGAAACGTGAAAAGAACATCTATTATAGTACTGGCTGCAATACGAGTACTTTTTTGGTAATGTACTCTGTGTTGATATTGAGTTTGAGTGTATGTCTTTGTGACAGTGAGAATTGCTTAGGAAATATGGGAACCTGTTGGTACTAGCTTTGAGCTTGATGACATAGGTACTCTGATTTCCCTTCCCCCTCTATCCCCATAGTACAGATATTTTTGAATGTTGGTTCTTCAAAGGCATTCAGGAGCCTCAAATTTCAGGTTCCACCCCTAATGTGGATATGCTTCCTGCTGAGACTATGTTCTGTAGGAAAAAGTAATTTTTGGTAAGTGGCAGAAGCACAGACAGTGATATCCAAATGCCCCAATGTGCATTTTGTATTTCCTTGAGTACATGCATCATGCCACATGATTTGATTGGTGGAAGGATTATTTGGGTGCATACCTTTAAAATATAATGATGACAAGAATTCCTGTAGTCATTTGCAGCTGGAAATTGTGCCCTTCTGTTGAATGGCTGTGTATGTTAGTCATTGAAAGAGCTATAAATTGTCTGTGTGCTTTCAATGGGCAGAGTAAATGTGTAATGCGCTGTAATAAAATGCCATGTGATATTTATACTTTGCCTATCTATTTGATAAAAGTAGTGTGTGGCCTTATCTTGGCATATTTTCTCAGGTTGTCAAATGTTGTTTACGTCTGCTGCCATGTCCTTAAATATTGGAGACATCTTCCAACTTTCGTAGCACCTTCACCCAGGCATTCAGCACTGCTTGTGTAGAGATGCTGTAATGCAAGACTGAAAAGGACTAACCTTTTTTTGCCCATATCCTGAAATAGCAGCACTACAGCAGCATCTGTGAAAGCAGTATTTGCTTCAGTGATGCTCCATACACTCACTGAAAAAATTTTTTGGCTGAATTTAATTGCTCCTGTCCAAACCAACATGTCCCCTTAAATGGGTGCTGCAACCTCTTAATTTGCTGCAGGTGTGCTCGAAGAGCCACACTCCACGCTGTGAGTTCACGATGGTTGATGAATGCCAAGAACTTTTGTGGAGCAGTTACTCGTGAACTGGACGTTATGAAGGGAACAGCGGTTAGAAGCATGTGTTGGTGCGTAGCTGCTGCACGCCATTCTTTTTACTAGGATGTCAGTTGTAAAAAACCCACTCCTCCATCTCTTTGCTTGTCTGATTCTTTTTTTCTGCTGTTCTTGCTGAATCTTTCTGTAACTCAACCATTTCCTCCATATCCCTCTCTCTCTTCAATTTCCTTTTCATTCAAGAAAGAGAGGAACTCAAGCCTGGGCCTGGGAGGCAGCAATGTTCTCAGGCCAATGAGGAATTGGGAAATGGGAGACATGGTCCTAGTAGAAAAGAAGTCTCGAGCTTGAGCTGGGATTGAAAAGGAACTCGGGCTGGGAGGCCAGGGAACATAAGATGCGCAGCCACATTCCAACTTGCTCTTCAAACAAGCAATGTAGGCCGGGGAGCATATAGGTGCTGAGTGAACGGAACTTGGTGCAAGTGGGTAGCAGAATTTTGGATAAGCTCACGTTTATGGAAGGGTGGTAGATGATAAGCTATCTGAGAGAGCATTGGAATAGTCAAATCTGGAGGTAACAGAGATGGATGAGGGTTTCAGTAGCAGGTGAGCTGAGGCTACCAGCAATTATAAATTAAACTTTTAATAACTGCTTTAGCATATAATGGGTCATTTCTGTAACTCGGTGATTTACCACAAGAGTATCAAGTGCAACCAGTCTAATAAAAGCAAAACACTGCGAATGCTGGAAATCCAAGTGCAACCAGTATTTTTGTTAGTAGCCTCTTTCAACGAGCTGGATTGATGACCCCAAGCATGACTACCTGACTCGGTAACCATGGAAACCATCTCCATGACAGCATGGTGCGCACCCTTCAGGTGATGACGTTTCATAACAAAAACAATTACCTGGAAAAACTCAGCAGGTCTGGCAGCATCGGCGGAGAAGAGGAGTTAGTATGACGTTTCATATAGTCACTTCCGGTTGTACCCAGACATCCCGCCCCTCTTCTTCCCCCTCCCTGGCGACGTCACCGGTATTGCTGGAGAGTCAGCAGTTCGAGGAAGAACGGGAAAACTTCGGGCGGACGAGAGTTAACGGGAATCTCGCGGCCGTGTGCGCGCCTGGTCACTGGGATAACGGCAGTGCACCGCTTAGCCAGTTCGGCCCTGTCATGCCGCTGCTTTTCTTGGAGCGCTTCCCCTGGCCCAGCCTACGGACCTACACGGCCCTGAGTGCAGCGCTGCTGGCCGCCAGCCTCTTCAGCGCCTACTCGCACCTCAGCCTGCCACCGGGCCAAGAGCCCAGCATTGCCACCCAGCAGCCGCTCGACCTCGGCGCTGCCACACCAAGCGACGGCAGCAGCGGCCGGGAGAGTGGGGCAAACGTTGCTCAACACGGGCCTCTGGATCATGGTGAAGGCGACCTGGGATCAACGAACCGACCTGAGTGGACCGATGGCCACAGTCTGGCGTTGGAGATGGCCTGGTACTTGGTGTCAGATGGTTGGTGTGTTTGGGTAAGTGTTTGTCCCGCTTCATTCATGGAAGTCTGTACAATGAGAGGACTTTCTGACCAAGCCCCGTGTTTTTAAGGGAGGGAACTATTTACTTTATAAGGAAGAGGAGTTGTTTCTTTTGGATTTCTCCGAAAAACTTGATGTGTGGTTAAATAGTAACAAAAAAACGCTTTTTCGATGAAGAATTTTAAATATGGGAACTAATAACGGAAAAACGCATTGTTTTTATTGTCACTGGTTTGTGTTTCTGAACGTTCGGGTCATAATTAACTGGGAAATGTTTTGATTATTGGCACTTGGAGTATTTGTTTGTATTTTGTTGACCTTTAGATGTCATTAAGACAGGATTTTGCTTTAAAACAACCTGCATATCAACCTCCTTAAATTGCCTAAATGAATAATGCAAGGGGCATTTAGCATTATCTTTCGAAACAAATACGCCTTATTGACTTTTATAAACTTGCTGTGCACAAGGTTTGATTCAGTAAAAACTGAGACCCATTTTGTCATTCAATTTGGGTTCATTTATGTCCATTTAAGTTTCAAAAGGTGCCCCACACTTGAAGTGTGACCAAGGTTTCAAGTATTCTGTGTATTATGTTGGAACGGTTTCAGGTTAAGGACTAAATGTTCAGGGAAATTGGTGAAATATACTGTAACATGTCAGGAAGCTATAGTAATTTTCATAATGTTAGTGGAATTTATTGTAAAGCAGAGTAATAGTGGAGTCTGTGTCTATGTCTGTATGTGTGTGTGTGGAACTTAATTGAATTAAAGGCAACTGGTCTGAAGGCTTTGTATCAGAAGATAAGCTAGGTTTGAAATGTTAAGTAGGTAAACATGGACAAAGTTTTAGAATAAAAAAAACAAAAACAGAATTACCTGGAAAAACTCAGCAGGTCTGGCAGCATCGGCAGAGAAGAAAAGAGTTTCGAGTCCCCATGACCCTTCGACAGAACTGGTTTAGAATATGAGGTGTGAAGGGAATGTTTGCATTTCTAAATTAACCAGACTACCTTGAATTCAAAAGAGGGGGCAAAATGTTACACCTAGCCAGGAGAAGTTAAAGTGTGTTTATTTTCCCAAAGACTACTGGTAAAATTGGTACTATGATAGATTTTTATTATTAGAGAGGTAAAGTCCAAAGACATAGTAAAGCAATGGAAATTTGCATTCCAAGGGGAAAATATGTATAAAGGAGAGAAGGCTGTGTGTAAGGGCAGGAATTCTAAGACCTAACAGGTGTGAAAATCTTCCAGCATCTAAGCCTCAAGCTGCTGTCTACAAAGAACTGAAACTGAGAAAAACCCACTTTGAATTCGACTATTTGGGGTATTGTGTGTTATTTTGCCTGAGTCTTTTAAAGTTTGTGTCTTACTGTTCCCTTAATGAAAGTGTAACTATGAGTTAGATTAACTAGGGGATTTAGAAGTTCTTATAGTAATTTGTAAATCTATGTACTTAAAATAATTTTTTCTATTAATAAAGGTTTAATTTAGTTTTGTAAGAAACTTTATAAGACCCTGTGTCCAGTGGTGTTCCACAGGGATTAGTGTTGGGTCCCTTGCTGCTTGTGGTATATATAAACGATTTAGACTTGAATCTAGGAGGATTGATCAGTAAATTCGCGGATGATACGAAAATTGGTGGGGTGGTAAATAATGAGGGGGATAGCCTTAGATTACAGGAGAATATAGACAGGCTGGTCAGATGGGCTGATCAATGGCAAATGGAATTTAATCTGGATAAGTGTGAGGTGATGCACTTGGACAGGACAAACGAGGCACAGGAATACACAATGAATGGTAGGATTCTGGGAAGTACTGAGGATCAGAGGGACCTTGGTGTGCATGCCCACCTGTCCCTTAAGGTAGCAGGACAGGTACATAAGGTGGTTAAGAAGGCATATGGGATACTTGCCTTTGTTAGCCAAGGCATAGAATATAAGAGCGGGGAGATTATGCTGGAATTGTTTAAAATGCTGGTTAGGCAACAGCTAGAGTATTTTGTGCAGTTCTGGAATCCGCATTATAGGAAGGATGTGATTGCAATAGAGAGAGTTCAGAGATTCACTAGGATGTTGCCTGGGCTAGAGAGGTTTAGTTATGAGGAGAGATTGGATAGACTGCGGTTATTTTCCCTGGAGCAGAGGAGATTGAGAGGGGACATAATTGAGGTGTATAAAATTATGAGGGGCATAGATAGGGTGGAGGGATCAATAACCAGGGTGCATAGATTTAAGGTAAGGGGCAGGATGTTTAGAAGGGATGTGAGGAAGAATTTTTTCACCCAGAGGGTGGTGGAAATCTGGAACTCATGGCCTGAAAGGGTGATAGAGGCAGAAAACCTCATAACATTTAAGAAATATTTGGATGTGCACTTGCGATGCCATGGCATAGAAGGCTATGGGTCTAGTGCTGGAAAATGGGATTAGAATAGTTAGGTACTTGTTTGACCGGTGCAGACTAGATGGGCCGAAGGGCCTTTTTCTGTGCTGTAGACCTCTATGACTCGGTCTTATTCAAGGCACTGAATTCAAGGCATGCATCTCAAAACATATACAAATTGCAAAATAGTTGCGGCAGTTGTTTCAGGTTTCTCTTTGGAATTTCAGCAAGTTGGCATTTATCGTCCACCTACCATAACAGAAATTGGGGGCTTTTTGCAGGACATATTTGAAATTCCTTGATTGGTTTGGAGTTGGTGAGTCTTAAGGTTACGAGTACAAGGAGCTAAAGTTGGTGTGAGTTTTTAAGTGGTGAGACTGCAATATGGCTTTGGCACTTGCCAAGACTTTTCTGGGAGTTGAAGTTATAACTTTGGCTGGTTTACAAAACGTAAATAAAGTTGTTAGTGGAATTGGCAGATAACTTACAATTGGGATTACCTGCAGGGGTAAGGAAATCAAACATAATTGAAGGTATAGCACAGGATTTAGATTTGGAAGTGATACCTGACACCAATGAGTCCCAGCTGGAGGTAGTGAGACTTCAGTTAGAAACAAAGAATCTTGAACTTGAAGAAGCAAAGGAACTGGAAAAGAAACTTGAAATAGAGGCAGCAGAAAAAGACAGAGAAAAAGAGCATTTCAAAGGGAAGAGGCAGAAAGGCAGGAGAGAGAAAGAAAACAGGAAAGGGAGTTAGAAATGGCGAGGTTAGAAAAGGAGGAAAGAGAGAATGAGAAAGGGAATACTAGCTTTAAAGGCTGGAAGTTTAAAAAAAAGAGATCCAAGATTCTGAGGTAAGTTCTGATGATGAAAAAACCTTTAACCTAAAACCCAGTGGGGAGATGTTTAGATTTTTACAAGCTCTTCCAAAGTTTAAGGAAAGAGATGTTGAAGCATTCTTTATTTCATTTGAGAAGATAGCTAAACAGATGAAATGGCCACAGGAAAACAGGACTTTGTTGTTCCAATCCAGGTTGGTGGGTTGAACACATGATGTTTATAAAAACAAAAAAACTGCGGATGCTGGAAATCCAAAACAAAAACAGAATTACCTGGAAAAACTCAGCAGGTCTGGCAGCATCGGCGGAGAAGAAAAGAGTTGACGTTTCGAGTCCTCATGACCCTTCGACAGAACTGTTGAAGGGTCATGAGGACTCGAAACGTCAACTCTTTTCTTCTCCGCCGATGCTGCCAGACCTGCTGAGTTTTTCCACATGATGTTTATACTTCACTGTGAGAAGAAATGTCAGTGAACTATGATGTGGTAAAAAAAAAGCTTACTTTGAGTGCATATTAGTTGGTTCTTGAGGCTTACAGGCAGAAATTTAGGAATTTGCGACAACAGCTTGGGTAAACTTATACTGAGTTTGAGAGAGTAAAACGAGGTAATTTTGACGTGGATAAATAGAGACAGCATGTGCAGCTCTTAGGTAATTCTTTTGGAATAATTTAAAGAATTCAATTCCTTCAGTAGTGGGAACTCATGTGAAGGAACAGAGGGTTCAAAGGGTAAGACAAACAGCAGAGATAGTTGATGATCGAAAACCTTTTTATCGTCGCCCTTTTAAATCAGGAAAGGATACAAAGTGAGAAGGTGAAAGGAAGGTGGGTAGTCGGGGAAGAAAAGGAGTAGGTGGAAATTCCCAGGAAGTCCTTTTCAATATAAAAAGGAAGGTGCTGAGGGCGAAAGTGACGTTTGAAAATTGAGGTGTTTTCATTGTAATAAAGTTGGACACACAAAGCCAGTATGTTGGAAATTGCAGGGAAAATCTGTTGGAATTATTGGAGTACAGAAAAGTTCTGGAAGTAAACGCACTGTGGGTTTTGAGGTTCAGGCACAGGAAAAAACATTGGTTTGTCTACAGGTAAAACAGGAAAAATCAGTGACAGGTAAAGAAGTGAGAATATGTTCACAATTTACTCAGAATTCTGAGGAGCAGGTTGCAGAAATGTTTAAAGATTGTGTGTGTGAAGGGGAAATCTTTCCATGTGTACAGGGTGGAGCAGGTAAAGATCTTAAAATTTTAAGAGATGGGGGCTAGTCAATCCTTAATGTTATGGGATAGTGACATTTGTTGTTCAGATGGAGTATTGCAGGAGCAGGTGATGATAAACCTATTCCCTTGTGGAAGGTATGTTTAAAGAGTAAGTGGAAGACAGATGAAGAGATTGTTGGAATAGTGGAAAGATTGCCCATTGCAGGGGTTCAGTTTGTTTTGGGTAATGATATAACTGGATCACAGATGTGGGTGATGCCTATGGTAGTTGGGCAGCCTGTTTTCAATGGAAGTGTTGCAGAGAGCATCCTGGAATGTTTCGAAATTGTCTGATAACTAGATCACAGTCTCATAGGTTGAAACTAGAAGAACAGGAAGTTCAAAGGCAGAGGGAAGGTGTGGAAGTCTAATTACTTGACAGTATTTGATAAGGTTGTTCATGAAGAAAGACTGGAAGACAATGCAGCTGAGGTCTTTAACTCAAGACAATTAATGGAGTTACAGAAAAAGGATACGCAGATAAAAGTTATATCAGACAGCTTACTCAGAAACAGACAAAATGTATTCCAGAATGTTATTACCTTAAGGGTAATGTTTTAATTATAAATTGTAGGCCTTATCATGTTTCAGCAAATGAAAGCTAGAGGGGAGGTGCATCAGATTGTTGGATGCCATTTGGATATAAAAATCAGACTGAGAATTGTTCGTGAAATTGCAATTGGGGGACATTTAGGAACTAGACACGGGCAAAAATACAAAAACATTTTTATTGGCCTGGGTTGCAAAGGGATGGAGTCACATTCTGTAGGATATGTCTCACAAAACAGGTGATAGCGAAACCACAAGCAGTGATTAAGCTGGCACCTTTAGTCCCTATTCCAGCATTTGAAGAACCAATTTCTAGGGTCATGATTGATTATGTAGGACCCCTCCTAAGACTAAAAGCGGAAATCAGTACTTGCTGACAATAATGGATGTGTTTCAAAAACAGAATTACCTGGAAAAACTCAGCAGGTCTGGCAGCATCGGCGGAGAAGAAAAGAGTTGACGTTTCGAGTCCTCGTGACCCTTCAGCAGAACTGTTCTGTTGAAAGGTCACGATGACTCAAAACGTCAACTCTTTTCTTCTCTGCCGATGCTACCAGACCTGCTGAGTTTTTCCAGGTAATTCTGTTTTTGTTTTTGATTTCCAGCATCCGCAGTTTTTTGTTTTTATCTATATAATGGATGTGTTTACCAGGTTTCCTGAAGCAATACCTTTGAGAAATATTACAACAAAGAAAACTGTGGAAGAATTGACTAAACTTTTATAAGACATGGTTTACCTAAAGAAATACAATCAGATCAGAGTTCAACTTTCATGTCACAGCTGTTTAAGGAAGTAATGAACAGTTTGGGGATAAAACAGTTTAAATCAACAGCTTACCACCCTGAGTCAAAAGGGGCTTTGGAAAGATGGCATCAAACTTTAAAAATAAGATGAGGTCATATAGCCAGGATTATATACAGGTTTGGGATAAGGGAATTCCATTCTCGTTATTTGCTATTAGAGACGCTCCTAGTGAATCGACTGGTTTTCGTCCTTTTGAACTAGTTTATGGTTATAAGGTGAGAGGATCACTGAAATTGAGTCATGAGAAATTGGTGGGTCAAAATTCAGAAACTACTGCCCTGGATTATGTATTAAACTTCAGAGAGAGATTGGACAGAGCATGTGAGTTGACTAGGAAACATTTAAAGATATCACAGCAAGTGATGAAAGTGAAGACAGACAGGAAAGATACAGCTCGTAGTTTTGATGCTGGGGAGAAAGTACTAGCTCAGTTACCAATACTGGGTGATTTGTTTAAGGCAAGGCTTGGTGAGCCTTAAAGGATTGAAAAGAAATTGAGCGAAGTCGATTATTTAATAAATACTCCAGATTGAAGAAAGAATTTTGACCCACCAATTTCTCAAGAATCAATTTCAGTGATCCTCTCACCTTATGACCATAAACTAGTTCAAAAGGACGAAAACCAGTCGATGCGTTAGGAGTGTCTCTAATAGCAAATAACGAGAATATCCCAATCCTGTATATAATCCTGGCTATATGACCTCATCATAGTTTTTAAAGTTTGATGCCATCTTTCCAAAGCCCCTTTTGACTCAGGGTGGTAAGCTGTTGATTGTAAATATGCTTAAAAAGTTCTTTGGCGGGGAAGAGGACAAAAAGGAGGTACAAGTGGTGATCCATAAGAGAAAGAAAGAAGAATTAATGCAGGATTCTGAAATTAATTTTCCTCTAATCAAATTGGATAATGAGGGGGTATCTGAAAATTTAAATGTAAGATTGAGTTACCTTCCAGACAAGGGTCAAAGTGATTTGGGGAAGCTATTATTGTCTCACAAAGATATTTGTGGAAATAAGCTGGGAAGGACAAATGTGTCTGTACAGGTTTCATCTTTGATAAGTTCAGCAATCTTATAGATTATATCTGCAAAGTTATCACAAGTGCAGAAAGAAATTGAATTCATGCTTCATATTGATAGTCTAGTTGCAGTAACTGGAGTTCACCTATTGTACTGGTACTGAAACTGGATGAAACACAGACTGAAAGGTGAATGCAGTGACAAAAGTGGATTCATATCCTACACCACGTTTGGAAGATTGTATTGAGAAAGTAGGACAATCAAAATGTATCACAAAGATTGACTTCTAACAGGATATTGGCAAGTACCGTTATTGGAGAGAGCAAAGAAGATATTGGCTTTAGTGTTGCCAGATGGACTATATCAGTTTAAAGTCATGCTGTTTGGTATGAAAAATGCACCTGTAATATTTCAAAGACTGACAAAGTAATTGCAGGTCTGGGCAATTGTGCTGTGTATATTGACGACTTGAAGTTTTCAGTTAGACCTGGGAGGAGCAATTACAACACCTGGAAGAATTATTTACTCAATTACAAGAAGCTAATTTGGTGGTGAACTTAGCTAAAAGTGAATTTGCAAAAACGCAAGTTGCATATCTAGGCCATATCATTGGCCATGGTAAAGTGGCTCCGAGAGATGCGAATGTCAAGGCTATTGTGGATTTCCCAGTGCCTACAACAAAAAGAGAAGCTTTGTGATTTCTGGGGCATGAGTGGGTTTTATCAGAAATTTGTACCAAATTTTAGTAGTGTGGTTGCTCCGTTGACAGAATTATTAAGAAAGAACAAGAAGCTTCAATGGACACAGGAATGTCAGAAGGCATTTGATAGTTTGAAAACTGTATTAACCATGACACTAGTTTTGGGAGTACCCAATTATGTCAAGCAATTTAAGTGGGCCATTGGCGCAAGCGACATAGGCTTTGGGGCTGTACCATTACGAGACGATAACATTGGAATTGAAAAAAGCAATAGGGTATTTTTCACCTAAGTTGAATGTACAAAGAAGGTATTCAGTGATCGAAAAGGAGAATTTGGGGTTGTTGATAGCATTGCAGCATTTTGAAATTTACGTTGCAAATAATTAGTCAGAAACAATTGTTTATACAGATCACAATCCTTTAAAGTTTCTGGACAAAATTCGAGACAGAAGTGCAAGGTTATTCAAATGGAGTTTGTTGCTGCAGCCATTTAATCTACAGATTGTACATGTGGTGGGTCAAGAAAATTTGATTGCAGATACATTGTCGAGAGTTTGAAACTTAAAGGGAAAATTGGACATTTAAAACCTGGACACTGGGCTGGAATGATTTTTGTTAATACCAATGATTTGTATATATATTACGTTAATGCATGCATCTAGTAATGTAATAGTGTAATAAGTATAGGAGGTAATGTAAGATGGGTTCAGAAAATGAAGCTGGCTTTTTAAATTACAACATTTCATTTTTTAAAAGCAAAGGGGATGTCAAGAAGATATAATAATTTTCATAATGTTATTGGAATTTATTGTAAAGTAGAGTAATAGGCTGCCTGTGTGCGTGTGTGGAACTTAATTGAATTAAAGGCAGCTGGGCTGAAGGCTTTGATGTATCAGAAGATAAGCTAGGTTTGAAATGTTAAGTAAGTAAACATGGATGAAGTTTTAGGATGTGAGGTGTGAAGGGGTCATTTGCATTTTTAAATAAAACCAGACTACTTTGAAGAGGGGGTGAAATGTTACACCTAGGCAGGAGAAGTTAAGAAGCAGATTACTGGTAAAATTGGTACTATGATAGATTTTTATTATTAGAGAGGTAAAGTCCAAAGACACAGTAAAACAATGGAAATTTGCATTCCAAGGGGAAAATATGTATAAAGGAGAGAAGGCTGTGTATATGATGGGAATTCTAAGACCTAACAAGTGTGAAAGTCCTCCAGCATCTAAGCCTCAAGCTGCTATCTACAAAGAACTGAAACTGAGAAAAACCCACTTTGAATTCAACTATTCAGGGTATTGTGTGTTACTTTGCCTGAGTCTTTTAAAGTCTGTGTCTTACTGTTGCCTTGATGAAAGTGTAACTACGAGTTAGATTAACTAGGGGATTTAGAAGTTGTTATAGTAATTTGTAGATCTATGTCGTAAACTTAAAATAATTTATTCTATTAATAAAGGTTTAATTTAGTTTTGTAAGAAACTTATAAAATTTGGTGGTCCTATTCAAGGCATGTACCTCAAAATATATATACAAATTGCATAACAGTTGCACCAGTTGATTTCAAATTCCGCTTTGGGTTTTGAGCAGCTTGGCATTTACCATCTGCCTGCCAGACAAAAAGACTTGATTTGAGTGATTAGAAGATGAGGAAGAATTTCTTCTCTCAGGTTGTGGATCTTTGAAATTCTCTATCCTGGAGAGCTGTGGAGGTTGGGTCATTGAATATATTCAGAGCTGAAGTGGACAGATTCTTGAAGCATAGCAAAGTCAAGGGTATTGGGGAACAGACAGAGTTGGGGTCAAGATCAGATCAACCATGATCTTATTGAATGGCAGAGCAGGCTGAAGGGGCCATATGGTCTATTCCTGTTCCTGCATGTTATGCCCTTAGGTTCTTGCATTGTGATGAGCAATTAAATGCTCTTCTAAATTATTATATAACTTTTAAGAAAGAAACAATGGGATGTTACATGAATTCATTCCAAACTTTTGACGCATTTAATATATATAGTCATTAAAGGTCTCTGCTAGTACCATTGCTTTTTCGATGTATATAAATGACTTGGATGTTAGAATGCAGCATAAAATTTTCAAAGTTTGCTAATGACTTAGACATGTACCACTCAGTGAGGATGATACCAATTGACTAAGAGGAGGTCAGGAGAATGGGCAGACAAGTTGCAGATGGAATTTACTACAGGGAATTATGAGGTGATACATTTTGGCAGAAGGGATAGGCAAAGGCAATATAGGCCACAATCAGAGTACTGTGTCCTGTTCTGATTATCACATTTTAGGAAGGATATGAAAGCCCTTGAGAGGGTGCAGAGAAGATTTACCAGAATAGTTCCAGGGATGAGGGAACGAGCTACAAAGTTAGGTTGGAAAAGCTGAACTTATTCCCCTTGGAGTGAAGGACATTGAGGGGAGACCTGATGTAGGTGTACAAGATTGACAGGTTTCGATAAGGCATAAATCTGATCCTATTGGTCGTTGAAGGAGTAGGGGGTGCATATATAAGGTTTTGGGGAGAGATTGGGGGGTGAATATGAGGAAGAACTTGTTTACATAGCAACTGGTCATGACCTGGAACTTGCTGCCTACGAGGTTGGTGGGAGTGGAGGTGATCAATGATTTCAAAAAGGAAATTGGATGGATACTTAAGGGAAACTTGCAGGCCTCTGGGGATAGAGCAGAGCAGGCAAATGGGACTGGGTTGCTCTGTTGAGAGCCAGCATGGGTTTGATTGGCCAAATGCCACTTCCTGTGTTGTAATAATTCTGAGTTTGAATGTTGAAGAGTTATTCTCAGCTACAACCATGATTTGCAGATTTTGACAAGAGGCAGCCAAATAAACATTTCAGCTCTATTAGTTTAAGATGGTTTTTCAAACCAAGCTAGACCTATAAGTGGTAAGTTGGTTTTGCTACTATGCACATTTAATAAATTTGGATATTAGTTTTTTTTCTCCTTCCACACATGAATGTGATGATTCATTCTTAAGATATTTCACTACCCTGCCTATTTGGGGATAGTTATTTATACCTAAGTAGTAATAGTAGTCAAATAGCTATCAAAACCAAGCTTGGCTCTGTCTTACCTCATGCCTATACGTATGTACCTTCAACAGAGATGCATATGATTTGAGCCCCTGGCTTCTTTTTCCTTTTGCCTGTGGGTTAATATACAAATCTTAATGTCCTTTGCCACTTGGCCAGCCAAGTTCAGCTAATTTATAGATCAGCCATTGAACCTGGGACTTTCCTGGGCTACGTCATGCTGCATGTGGACGGAGGATTTATTCAGTGATGTCTATTAAGTGTGATTGGTGTGAACTCAGTGAATACCTCATTCTTTCTCTACCGGTGCTCCAGTTCGGAGGTATTTTTCCAGTTTGCAAGGTGTGGACCAATGTTGTATCCATCCTAGAATCCTTGTGATTCTGGTTAATAATTGTAATAACTTGCTTGCCAAAGGCACTGCACTGAAGGAGCAGGTGATAAAGTGTTGATCATGGGAGTTACAGATCAATGGCTTGACCTGAACTGGGAAAGCACAAGAACATTCTTTGGGATAATACGAATGCTCACTTGGATAGCATATTCTATGAGCAGGACACAATGTTGATTTAGAAGCAATAGACATCTTCCCTAATCTGAAATTCCTTAAATAGATAACTGTACTGGGCATCAAGGACTATCTATTGGCTATTTACTTTCAGGAGATATTTAATAGAAGTCATTTTTTTAAGTTTCACATTTTAAATTTTTAAAAAAGATTTCATAGAATTAATGAGATCTACTATTAGATATTCATCTTAATTATCTAGATTTAATCCCAAATTGGATGTCAGAAGCAGAGAACCAATGAATGATATTACTAGCCAGTTATATTTGCATTTGTATAACACCTTTCTGACTCAATGTCTCAGAGTTTTATGGTCAACGAAGTACTGAATAGTCACTGTTATAATGTAAGAAACACTGCAGCCAATTTGTGTGCAGCATGTTCCAACAAAAACAGTGTATAATTACTACAGATAATCTATCGAGTTGGTAGTGGGAAGAAAAATGATTAAAAAGTGATTAAAATTTGCGGTTTGGCAGAGCTTTTAATTATCTGACGGTCAGTTGTGTATTCTCTTTCCTTCTGAAAACGCAGACTTAGACACTAGAGTGCAAGGAAAATAGGTAAACAGCATTTAAGGAGTTTACATAAATTAAGTAGAAGGTTTGAGGATGGTTTATGGATTTAGTGCCAACATATAATGTAAGGAATTAAAATTGGAATAATAAATGTGTATTTGAAGAAATGTCTAGTGGAAAAATATATGAAAGGAATTATAATTGCTCACTAAACTTCCAATCTGAAGATTTAATCAGCTACCGAAACAAACACTAGGATTTTGATTAGATCTCAAACAAGTTATTCAGAAATTATACAGATTATTTGTGAAGCAAGGCTTTGTTATCCAACTTTAAAAATATAATTGTTGCACCAGACGGGGATCAGAGGAAGGAAAGAATGTTTCTAAATCTCAAGTTGAGTGGAGGTTATTGGGCCCAAACTTGTTTGCATGAGCATAAAGATTGGTAGGTGTGATACAGTTCTTTAAAATATTGAGAAAATTAGTTGTTAACCCTAACATGAAGGTTATTTGTCTGACTTGGGCTGAGATTGCTAAACTAGAGGAATTGGGTTGAATATTAACAAGCAGCAATTAAGACCGGATGAACTTGCCTCACCCCTCACCAGAATATACGATGTACTGAAAAGATTCTTCGAATGAAATCTAGGCAAATTTATTAATTATTTTGAGGAAGTATTGGAGCATGTTGAGTATATGGAATTTAAAGGGTATTTCATAAGTTGCCACATTTTAGACTTAAAATTAAGTTACATTACATGACAGTATGTGTAGGAAGTTATTTTAAAGGAAGCATTGAGTATTTTGGACTGGTAGGATATAAAAAAAAATTGAACCTAGGGGTATGTGCTGGGACCATTGCTCTTTTCAAGGTACATGAATGGTCTGCACATGGGTATAGGGGACATAATGTCGAAATTTTCAGAAGGCTTGGAAAACAATAGGAAGTATGATGGTGAGCTTTGACTAAATGACCTCAGAAAGACATGGATAATTTGCTGAACAAAAACAGAATTACCTGGAAGAACTCAGCAGGTCTGGCAGCATTGGCGGAGAAGAAAAGAGTTGACGTTTCGAGTCCTCATGACCCTTCAACAGAATTTGCTGAATTGGGCAAATGGGTGCCTGATGAAATTTAAAGCAGGGTGTTACATTTTGGAAGGAAGGATAAGGAGAAGTCCAATACACCAGAGAAACAGAGATAATGATTCAGGCACTCAAATCTTTAGAAGTAGTGGAACAAGTTGATGAAGCTGTTTTTTTTTAATCAAACTGAGATTCTAGACTTTTCTTAAACAGCTTTTTTTTTAAATAAAGGGCCTGGAGAATTGGAATATATAGCTCTTTCAGAGATGTTATAGGAGAAACGAATCAAATGTCCAATTTTTGTGCTGCATAATTCTAATATTTAGAGGACAGAATTGAAAGTTTATGGTTAAGTATAAAGTAATACAATTAAAAAGCGTGTAGATAGAATAGTTCCTGTAGTGCTGGGGGAAGGATATTAGTTGTGAAGAACAATTGTTCAAGGTTGAATGTTGGACTTTATTAAATATTTAAGACTTTTAAATTACCATTGGTGATTAGGGAATATCTAAGCAGAAGATTAAGAAAGTAGGATAGTCAATGATTGTGTAGGGTGATAAGTGTGCAGGAGAAACAGATTTGTGGGCTAATTGGCCTTTCCCTACTCCTTGCTATTTTAGGTTCATTAGCTATTCCAGGAAAATGCACATGCAGTTCAGTTTGTCAGGTTTTATATGGCCGGAGTATAGCTGTGCTAAATTGAGCACTGTAATGGCAACAGTATACTGAGGAAGTAGTTGGTGTGAAAGTGAATCCTTGAAGGGCTGATCATTTTCAGCTGAAGTTATTTGTTGCCGGAGTTGGCTTAATGATTTGCTGAAACTGATGGCAAATAGTTGGTTCTCCAAGATTAGTTTTATTTTGGACTATGTTATTCAAGAACTCTAAGTATGCCACTGTATATGCCTATCTGTTCTCCAGTGCCTGGGGGAATTACATTAGAAGGTATAATCATTTAGATGTAACACTTATTCATATAGTTAGGAATAATTCAAAATATTGCGAATCAAAGAGAACATCTCAAAAAGTCAGCATTTATGATTAAAATGTAGATTGATTGCTGGTATATTACAATCATTGTAAAACAATAACATGAGTTGCTTTTGTGTTGTTTTGGAAGGCATGTGCCAGCAGTGTTTCTCATTGCTTTTGTAATGCAATACAAAATAAATACAATTAACTGAAGCTTATAAAGATTGTTTGCCAATTGCTGCTATTGGACGGGTTTTCTTTTTAATCAGCTGGTCATCTGAAATGGAAAGACAACTTCGTTTAATCTCTAAACCATGTTTGAAAAATCTGCAGGCGAGTTTCCGCTGGGTCAATAATCTGTGTATGGTCTTTTCCAATTGGGAAATACCCCCATTAATTAAGCCATGTACTGATTGGCAAGAGTCCTTACTTAGGTTGAGCATTTGCAGGGGTACTATTTTTCAATCAGTTAAGACTGCGTACCTGACCAGTAAAGCATTGGTGAACATATTGCTGCTTATCCAGTCAGAGCTACCTCATGCAGTAGGGTATTGGCTTGCAGCATTATTTTTAACTGCATGGGAAGAGTCCCAGTTTTCAATTATGGGTGTCCTTCCAGTTTCCATTAGTGAGCTATGAAAGTTAATCAAAAACAGTGCTCTTGAATGCTGTAGCTCAAGTGTTGAATTACCAGATCTGAAGCAAAGGTTTGATTTGGTTTGAACTTCCTTCACAGATGTATCCTCTGAGCGACTTGGACCCATTGCTTACTTCCCTTTCTTCCTTTTTCTCTTCTCTCTCCCACCTTTCCCCTGCCCCCCAACTCCCCCCACCACATCACGGATGATAATGCCTCATCAGTAATTAGTTACTAACACTAATTTAGGTTGATATATCACCATTAACGTCGAAAAGATATCCCAAAGTACTTCGGAAAAAGAATTGATGCTGAGCAAAGGAAGGAATTTGGGTTGTGTGACTTTGGTCTAAGAAGTCTTAAAGGAGGGGAGGGAGGTGTGTAGGAAATTATAGAGCATTGGCTTAGACTGCTGATGGCATGGCTGCTAACATGAAGTGGCAAGAATGTGAGAAGGGGTAGTACAGTTGTTGTAAAAAAGGGCAAGCTCAGAGAAATGAGGTATTTGGGGGCTGGGGGTTTTAGGCCTGGAGGAGGTTAGAATCACAGGCTGAAATCATGAAGGTATGTAAAGACAAAGATGAGAATTTTGGCATTGAGATGTTTGGGGACTGGATGCTAATGAGGCCAGGAATAATGGGTGGACAGGATCTGGTATAGTAAAGGATGAGGGCAACAAGGTTTTGGGTGAACTGAAGTTTGCATTGGGTGTAGGTTTGGAGGATGGTTAGGAGAGCATGGCTACAGTTGAATCTGGAGTTGACAAAGTCATAGTCGAAGCTTTCAGCAGTAGCTGAGCTGAGGTGGGTGTTGGCAGGCATTCTTTGTGATTGGATAGAAAATGGGATCAGAAGCTCTGCTTGGAATTTAACAGAATCCTAAGGTTCCAAGCAAGTTGGTTCATCTTGAGACAATGGCCAGGGAGAGAGATGAAAACAGTGATAAGGGTATAGAATTAGTGATGGGGGCCAAAGGTGATGGTAGTAGTCTTCAGTGTTCAATTGCACAAAACTATCAGTTTTCTAAGACTGGTCACTTTATTTTGAGTTGGAAATTTCAGGGGAGGAAATTTAGCGAGTTTTGGAATTTTTTTTGTTGCTTGCAACAAATGCTATCTAACCTGTTATGTTCAGATAGTGCTGCCACATGTCCCATTCATGTCCCATTTATTCAAGAAATAAATTATATCTGTTTCAGATTTCTAGCCCGACATAGGACATTTGGGGTTTCTTGCATTGAAATTTGACCCCAAGTACTTTGATGCATTACCAAACATTTTTCAACTGTAATGAGAACATAAGAATTAGGAGCAGGAGTAGACCATTCAGCCTTTTAAGCCATTCAGTGAGATCATGGCTGATCATCTTCTTCATTTTCCATCTACCATTTTTCCTACACTATTCCCGTATCCGTTGATGTTTTTAATCGTAGAAATCTATTGATCTCAGTCTTGAACATACTCAAAGACTGAGCTGTCTCAGCCCCCTGCTAGAGAATTCCAATGATTCTCCACTCTCTGAGTGAAGAAATTCCTCCTCATGTCCATCTTAAATGGCCTGCCTCTTATTCTGAGACTGTGCACCCTGGTTCTAAATTGCCCAGCCAGGGGAAATACCCTTCCTGCAACTATCCTCTTGAGCCATGTAAGAATTTTGTATGTTTGAATGAGATCATCTCTCATTTTTCTAAACTCCAGAGAATATAGGCTTTCCTCCATATGACAATCCCTCCATCCCAGGAATCAATTCAGTGAACCTTTGTTGCACTCCCTCTGTGGAAAGTATATCTTTCCTTCGGTAACGAGGCCAAAATGGCGCGCAATACTTCAGGTGCAACCTCACAAAGGCTTTGTATAATTGCAGAAAGACATCTTTACTCCTATACTCAAATCTTCTTGTAATAAAGACCAGTGTGCCATTTGCCACCTTAATTGCTTGCTGTACCCGCATACTGGCTTTCAGTGACTTATGAACAAGGATACATAAGTCTCTTTGAAGTCCAACACTTCCAAGCCTCTCACCACTTAAGAAATACTCTCTTTCTGTTTTTTATACCAAAGTAGATAATCTCATTTCTCCACAGTATATTACATCTGCCAAACTTTTGCCCCCTCACTCGACCTCTCATCCCCCTGAAGCATCTTTGCATCCTCCTGACAACTCTCACTTCCTCCTAGTTTTGTCATCTGCAAACTTGGAAATATTATATTTAATCCCTATCAGGAAGATATAATAATTTTCATAATGTCATTGGAATTTATTATAAAGTAAAGTAATATTGGCGTGGTGGTGTGTGTGTTAATTGAATTAAAGGCAGCTTGGTCTGAAGGCTTTGATGTAACAGAAGATAAGCTAGGGTTGAAATGTTAAGTAGGTAAACATAGGTGTAAAGGGAACGTTTGCATTTTTAGATTGATTTCAAAGCAGGAGTGCAATGTTATGCCCAACCAGGAGAAGTTAGTGTCCATTTTTCCCAAAGATTACTGGTAAAATTGGTAATATGAGAGATTTTTATTATTAGAACGTAGAGTCCAAAGACATAATGAAAAAATGGGAATTTGCATTCAAAGGGGAATATATGGGCAAAAGGAGTGAAGGCTGTATGCAAGGGAAGGAATTCTAAGATCTAAAACAAGTGTGAAGAAGCCTCCAGCATCTATGCCTCAAGCTGCTGTCTACAAAGAACTGAAGTTAAGAAAACTCATTGAATTGGATTGTTCATGGTATTGTTTCTTTGCCTGGGTCTTTTAAAATCTGTGTCTTACTTGTTGCCTTAACAAAAGTGTAACTGGATGTTTAGATTAATTAGGGGATTTAGAAGTTATCATAGTAATTTGTAGATGTCTATATGTGCTTAGAATCATTTCTTCTATTAATAAAGGTTTAATTTAGTTTTGTAAGAAGCCTACAAGACTTGGTCTTATTACTACTGAATTCAAGGCATGAATCTTGAAATTTATACAAATTGCAAAGCAGTTGTGGCAGCTGTTTCAAGTTTCCCTTTGAGATTTGAGCAACTCAGCATTTACCATCAGCTGTGTCATAACAATCCCCACATCCAAATCATTGATATTGATTGTGAATAATTGCGGCCCAAGCACTGATTCTTGCAGTACCCCACTAGTTTCAGCCTGCCAAGCTGAAAATGACCCATTTATTCCTAGTGTGTTTCTGTCCGTTAACCAGATATCAATCCATGCCAGTATATTTAACCACCCCCCCCCCCCCCAATCCCATGTTTCAATTTTGTTTACTGACCTCTTGTGTGGGACCTTATCAAAAGCTTTCTGAAAATCTAAACATATCACATCCCTTATCTATTCTGCTAGTTGCAACTTCAAAAAAAACTCCCAACAGGTATGTTAAACATGATTTCCCTTTTGTAAATCCGTGTTGACTCTGCCCATTCCTACTATTTTCTAAGTGTCCTGCTATCACATCTTTTAGTATAGATTCAAGCATTTTCCCTACTATTGATGACAGGCTGGCAGATCTGTAGTTTGCCGTTTACGCTCTCCCTCTTTTCTTAAATAGTGGTGTTACATTTGCCACCTTCCAATCTGCAGGAAGCTTCCAGAGTCCATAGAATTTTGAAAGATGACCATTTACTTTCTCTGCAGCCATCTCTTTCAACACTCTGTGATGTAGGACATCGGGTCCAGGGGATTTGCTACTTTTAAGTTCCATTAATTTTTCTAGTATTTTTTGTTGCATGAGTATCATGCAGTTCCTCATTTACACTAGTTCCTTGATTCTCCATTATTTCTCAGGTTTTTATCACAAAGATTGACTGGCTAAAAGGGTATTGGCAAGTCCCATTGTTGGGGAGAGCAAAGGAGATATCTGCTTTTGTGATGCCAAATGGACAATATCAGTTCAAAGCCATGCCATTTGGTATGAAGAATGCACCTACGACATGTTAAAGACTGACAAAGTAATTGCAGATCTAAGCAATTGTGCTGCTTATATTGATGACTTAATAGTTTTCAGTTAGATGTGAGATGAGCATTTACAGCATCTGGAAAAAGTATTTTCTTGATTACAAGAAGCTAATTTGGTGGTGAACTTGGCTAAAAGTGAATTTGCAAAAGCGCAAGTTACATTTCTAAACCTTACCATTGGACGTGGTAAGGTGGCCCTGAGAAATGTGAAAGTCAAGGCTATCATGGATTTCCCAGTGCGTACAACAAAACAAGAAGTTTTGAGATTTCTGGGCATGAGTGGGTTTTACTGGAATTTGTACCAAATTTTAGCAGTGTGCTTACTCCACTGACTGAACTATTAAAAAAAAACAAGAAGTTTCAATGGACACGAGTGTCAGAAATCATTTGATAGTTTGAAAACTGTATCAACTACGACCCCAGTTTTGGTAGTACCTAATTATGCCAAGCAATTTAAGTTGGCCGTTGATGCAAGTTATATAGGCATTGGGGCCATACTGTTATAAGATGACGACACTGGAATTGAAAAAACGATAGGGTATTTTTCACAGAAGCTGAATGCACAACAGAGAAGATATTCAACAATTGAAATAGAGACCTTGGGTTTGGTGTTAGCGTGGCAACATTTTGAAATTTATGTTGCAAATAATTCATCAAACAATTGTTTATACAGACCACAATCCTTTGAAGTTTTTGGACAAATGTTGAGACAAAAGCACGACTTTTCAGGTGGAGTCCATTATTACGGCCATTTAATTTACAGGTTATACATGTTACTGGTAGAGAAAATCTGTTTGCAGATGCATTATCAAGAGTTTGAAGCTTAAAGGGAAGACTGGACATTTTTTAAAAAACCTGGACACTGGATTGGAGTGATTTCTGTTGATGCCAAGGACTTGTGTATGTATATAGTTATGTTAATTCATGTACCTGGTAATGTAATAGTGTAATGGAGATAGTGCGAAGTGGGTTATTAAAAAATGAAGCCATCTTTAAAAATTATGATGGTTCATTTTTCGATAGGGAGGGGTATGTCATGAAGAGATATTAATGTCTATAATGTTATTGGAAATTATTTTTAAATTGGACTTGTAGGGCCTGTGTCTGTGTGTGGTTTAAATGGATTAAAGACAGCTAGTCTGGGTGCTTTGATGTAAAGTAGTTTTGAGATGCTAATTGGATAAATGTAAGGAGGAGATAGCAAAATGTACGTTTACATTTGTTGAATAAAGCATTCAAGAGTGGGAGTAAAATCTTGCACCTAGCTGGAGTCACCAAGCAATGTGTTTATATTACTAATAAAATTAGTGGAATGAAAGGATTATTGTTGGAAAGGTAAAATTTTTAAAAAGCCTACCAATACAATGGAAAATTTGCATTCAAAGGAAAAGCTAGGTATAAATGTGAGAGTCAGAGGCATGTAGGTCTAACCAGCCCACAAGCCTACAATTGTGCAAAGCAGCCAAATTGAAAGGAACGTCATTTTGAATTAATCAGGTCAAATGTGCTTTGGTGCCTGTTTAAAGTCTATGGATTATTGTTGCCTTGGTGAAGATTTACCTGGGAGTGATTAATTTGGGGATTTGTTTAAAGTTATTATTGTAGTAATTTGTTGACATGTGTATGAGTTTAATTTGTTAAATTAATAAATGTTTAATTTAGTTTTATATAAGAAACCTCTGAGGCTTGGTGGTTTTGTTCCTGAATTCAGAGTTGCATCTCAAACATACCAATTGAAAATATAGGTTGTTTCACTTGTCACCCCAGCAGCCTCCGCATTCAAAGGATCATTCTCTGCCATTTCCTTGACACTCTGGTCCACTTCTCTATCACCCCTAACTCCATCATCTCCTTCCCATGGCACCTTCCCATGCAATTGCAGAAGGTGCAACACCTGCCCCTTCACCTCCCTTCTCTTCACCGTCCAATGGCCCAATCACTCCTTTCAGGTGAAGCAGCGCTTCACTTACACCTCCAATTTGGTCTACTGCATCCGCTGCTCCCGATGTGGTCTCCTGTACATTGGGGAGACCAAACACAGGCTGGGTGACCGCCTTGTGGAATTCCTCTGGTCTGTCTGCAAGCATGACCCAGAACCTCTGGTTGCTTGCCATTTCAACACACCATCCTGCTCTCATGCCCACATGTCTGCCCTTGGCTTACTGCAATGTTCCAGTGAAGCCCAACGCAAACTGGAGGAACAGCACCTCCTCTTCCGATTAGGCACTTTACAGCCTTCTAGACTTAGCGTTGACTTTAACAACTTCAGACCATGAATTCTCTCCTCCATCCTCACAAGCTTTTTTAATCCATTTTTTTGTTCTTTCATTTTTATTTTTTATCCACTTTATTTTTATTTATCTATCATGTTCTATCCATTTTCCCCCCACCCCATCCCCAAAAGGGTCACCTGTTAGTTGTTCCATGTTGTTCTTTTGCACAGTGCTACCCTTGTTCTGCTATTATTGCATTCTGCTTTCTTACCTTAATGCCACTAAAGCACCTTTTTTTTAGCACTAACCATTACCATTAACACTCCCTTAGTCCTTTAGCTCATGATATCTTTGTTAATCCCTCCTTTGTCCTCACCTATCGCTGGCCTTCTATCCGGCTCCACCTGCACCCCCCACCCCCAATCCGCCAAACAGTATAAATTTCATCACGTTTCCACTTATTCTCTTCAGCTGTGAAGAAGGGTCATACTGACTCGAAATGTTAATTCTGTTTCTCACTCCACAGATGCTGCTGGACTTGTTGAGCTTTTCCAGCATTTTCTTTTTTTGTTTCAGATTTCCAGCATCTGCAGCATTTTGCCTTTGTCATAGGTTATGACAGTTGTTTAAGTTTCTCTCTGGGATTTAAACAACTCAGCCTTTACCAATTGCTGTGTCATGACAGAAGATAGACACTCAGTATTTGTTTAGTTTCTCTGTCATTTCCTTATTCCCCATCATAAATTCCCCTGACTTTGCTTGTAATGGACTCACATTTATTTTTGCTGATCCTTTCCTTTTTATATACCTGTAGAAGCTTTTATAGTCCATTTTTATGTTTCTTGCCAGTTTACTCTCATTCTATTTTCCCTTCCTTAATCTTTTTCTTGGTCCTCCTTTGCAGAATTGTAAAATGCTCCCAATTCTCAGGCTTGCCTTTTTTGGCAACTTTATGCTCTCCCTTTTATCTAATGCAACCTTTGATTTCTTTCATTAGTCAAGGTTGGAACACTTTCCTTGTGAGTTTTTGTGCATTAAAGGAATGCATTTTTATGATAAACTATGTATTAGTTCCTTAAATGCAACAATCATACCTTTTAACATAGTTTCTCAATCTACCATAGCCAATTTGCCCCTCATACCTTCATAGTTTCCTTCGTTTAGATTTAAGACCCTAGCCTCTGAACAACAACACGTTCAAACTTAATGTAAAATGCTACCATATTGTGACCATTCTTTCCTAAAGTGTCCTTTGCAAGACTAATTAGCCCTTTTTAATTGTACAATACTGGATCTAAAAAGCCCATTCCCTAATAAGTTTCTCAACGTACTGCTCAAGAAAACCATCTTTCATACATTCCAAGAATTCGTCCTCCACAATATTAGTACTAATTTTTTACCCTGTCTATACGTAGATTGAAATCCCCCATGATTACTGTATTAACCTTGTTAAACTCACCTCTAATTTCCTAATTCCTACTGTTATTTACGTTACCACTGCTGTTTGGTGGCCTATAAACAACTCTCACCAATGTTTCCTGACCCGTTCTGTTTCTTAATTTTTACCCAAACTGATTCTATGTCTTGATCTTTAGAACTAAAGCCATCTCTCAATACCATGAGCTATAACCTTAGTTCTAATGCCGCCTTTAATTACAGAGCTACCCAACCAACTTTTCACAGCTTCCTGTACTTCCTGAATGTCGCATACCTTGTATATTCAGGTCCCAGCTGTGATTTCCTTGTAGCCACATAATGACTATTTGGTCATACATATGAATTTCTATTTGAGCTGACAATTCACCAAATGTTGTCATTAAAATTCATCTAAGTCATCAACCATGTATGGTTGAAAAATATTGGTCCATCTTTACTTGTTTTGCATTCCTTGAGTACATTAACCCTCCATATTCCTTTCTGTTGTAAATTAAAATGTTATAATAGAGCAAAATCTAACGTGTTCAGTTTACATCAACTTTTTTTGCATGCCGGGAATAAGACCATTCACTGATTTAAAGGGGGAGGTTACTGTGAATTGAGAGTACGGTGGCTTATTCCTGGACAAAAATTGGTAATGGAGCTGTTTGTAATGTCTTCAAATAGTTCTAGATCTAATGCCATTTTCTTGATCATGCATGGAATTTAATCCAACAATTTACTTCAAACTTAGATCCAATTTTCTATGAATTCTAAATGTTGCTTCTTATAGTGGGTGGGGTATGCTTTCATTTCTGACTTTGAAGATTAATGTTGCAGTAAACTAACTTAAACTTCTGCAGCCCGTATTAAGTTGTTGCTAAGTGAAATTTGTGCTGTACATCTTTGCAGAGAAAAAAAATCAACCAAATAGCTAGTTGGCAATGTTGTCTACTGCAGTAGTGCAAGAGCAAAATAGTGCGGATGCTGGAAACCTGACCTTTCATCAGACCTGAAACGTTAACTCTTTTTTGCTTGCATAGATGCTACCAGATCTGCTGAATATTTCCAGCATTTTCTGTTTTTGTTGTCATCAGTAAAAATTATAAACCAACTCCAAGATTGAATTTCAACCTTAACTCTGTACCAGTTATTTCAATGTAATATTTTATGGTACATGTTTGTACCAGAAACTACTGGTTTAATGATCTTCAGTTCAGTTCCAGAAATTAAGCCCTCCTAATGTAATTATTTTATTGCTTCATTTTCTTTGAACAACTTTAGGCTGCCTATTTTGAATTGCCACTTGTGCCCCTTAAATCTGTTAGGTGCCTTCAGAATGTTTTTGTAAAAAGTAAATAATGTTGTGAATAGATGCATGTTGTGATGGCTCTCAATTGAGGTTTGAGCAGTGTAGATTAGCCATACAGACCAGGAAGATCCCAGGTTTGATTTCCAACTTACACTGAATTAACTGATCTCAGGCATTTGGTAGCATGGAACCTATAATTGCCCTTGGATTAAGGAGGAGAAAACAAGGCAGGCCTTCCGTTCCTTGATTGTGATGCCCTCATTACACCGGATACTTAAATAAAAAGCTGCCAGTCAGAGGGTGCCCAGTGTCTAAGGAAATATGACTAAGCAATACTTGGCACCATTGAGAGAAGATCATAAAAATTGCATTTAAAAAAAAATAATCTTTCTGAATTAATGTGTTCATTAAATGTACACCAGGGAGTATTTTACATAAAATAAACTGAGGCAGCACTTAGTGCATAGTTCAGGTGTTGCATTCTTGTGTTATTTTTGGTGCAACGTGACAGCTTTATTTTACACAACATTCCAGTTCCTAATGTATGTTCTACATATACTGAGCTGTTTGTTTCTGCAAAGCATAGAGCAGGTGTGCTTGAGTGCACTTGTGCTTGGATGTGGTGAATCATATTGGCATATGAGCTGAAGATATTTTCCTTCTAGCAGCAGTAATTTTGTCCACTGCAGTTTGACTCTTGGCACAGTAGGCCTCAAAACTGAAACCACGGTTTGATCCTAGAAGATTAGCCTGTTAAGGTGCAGCTGTGCTTTACAATGCTGGAAACCCTGTTCCGAGTTAGTGTTCAGACCTATTCCAAAATTAAGCCTAACTTGGGTTATATGGTGCGCGGAAACATGCACCTGTCCCTGGAAGACATCTTGTGACCCAAGTTCATATTCATCTCATTTCTGACTTTGCACCTGAGCGGTTCACAGGTTTAATCTTTTTTCTCATTAGCATTCTGGTACTAGAACTATTCTTAGATTGGAATTTGTCCAAGTATTAGTATCTGCTGGGTCTTGTGCAGGTACTGTACACAGTACTTTAGTTCTTGGATTAAGTTTTATGTCCAGTTGCAAGAGAGCTGTTCAAACTCATGCAGATGGTACTGTAGTATGTTACCTAGAGCACTGGAATGTTTAATGCCTGCAACTCCCCATTTCTGTAAATGACCTGAGTTTCCCCTCAGACTACTTAGAGGAAAGCAGTTCAGAAAGTTAATTAACAATGAAACCTGAAACATTCTGAAACAGATTTCTCATGACTTAATGTTAGCTGTGTGAGAAAAATGCACTGGCAGCAATTACAGTTGAACAGTTTGCAAATAAGTACAGAAATAAGCAAAGCTAGAATTGTGCTTCAGAGTTAGCGATCTAAAGCTATTTTAAGTAATCCAAAACTCAGCCCATAGGATTTAATTGGTTACAAAGGTGCTCAGCATACACTCTCATCTACAAAGTTTACCAGTTGCTTCCTTGATTCTCCCCTGCCCCAGCTGCTTGATTTCTCTCCTGATCTGATTTCATGCCCTCAGCCCCATGCTTGCAAATGCCATCAACTTCTCTTTCCTCTGATATGCTTATCTCTTTCAAAACTGCTATTGTCATTCCCTTCTCAAAACCACCATTATCAAACTGGTCATCGAGAAAGTCAAAACCATTGTCTCCATAAAATCCATTCACATCCCTATTTTCAACTTTTCTTTTCCCATCAGAGTTCTGAAGTGTTTGCAATTGTCATTGGCTTGCAACTGTGTTCATTATTTTATCCCAGCTCCTTTTTTAAGATGCTCACTGGCTTTTACTCCATGCACAGAACCAAGGCTGCACACTAGTCAATGTCAGAAATAACATTTCATGTGACAAATAGTAAATCTCTGTCTCCTTATTCTGCCAACTTTGATACCATTAGCCATTTCATCATCTCATTAGTGACTCCCCATTGCATTCAATTTTGTCTGGTAGTACTGTGTCTGGGATCCAGTCAAATCTTTCACATTGTTGACATTGCCTCCAGTACTACCTTCAATCTTCTCCACGTGGCAATTTCTGATGTGCCTCCATCCTTGATTCTCAGTCCTTAAATCTGGTTTAATTCAGTTGATGTCCTCTAGGCTTTGCGTCAGTAATTTTAATTTTAGGGCCAAGTCTTGAGCACACAGTCTAGGCTAACACTTCTGATGGGGCATTTTTGATGTATACTCTACTGGAAACATTTAACATTATTCAAAGAAGAGCACAGAGCTTACCCACAATCACAATCAGCAGTTTTCCCTCAATCAACATCACAACATTATTTATCTCAGTTCTGGTTGTGGGACTTTGCAGAATAACTGCTGCCTACACACGAAATGAAAACACTTTAAGCTAAGTAGCTGTACCTAAAACCCTTCAAATGTTTCTGACAGATCTCTGATGCTTTGCGCATACAAGTTCATTTATTTTTGCATGCTACTCTTGGCGATACAGTTTGGCAAATTTGACCAATTTTTGTGTGGGATTAGCTTCCATATGTATGTTGGTGCACAATTATACATCTATATCTTATCAGTCCAAAGGCCACTGTTGTTCACTCCATCTGTCTGATTAACATCAGGAGATGGATGAGTTATGATTTTTCCAGTTCATTGTTGGAGAGACAAAAGCTAACCTATACAACTCTCTCAGCACTTGCTTGTCTTTGGCCTTGACTGCATCAATTTTATCAGCTGTCACCTCAGGCTGAGGAAGGAGGTATGGAATTTTAGTGAACTGTTTGACTTTGAACTTGGTTTCCCCCCCATGTCCACAGTGTTAACAAGAATGCTTTATTCTACTTTCAAAGCACTGCCTAATACCACTCATATATTTTGTCCCATCTTGCCAAAATATAAGCCCTTTCATTGTAACACTCTCCCAGCTAGCTTCAACCATCCTCTAGTTGCAATTGATTCAAGCGCCACAGTCCACATTTTTATCCAAAGTCCTATGTTTCATTCTTTGCATCCTTTCCAAGCCCCAGTTGCTCCTAATATCTCAGTAATCTGACTTCTAAATCTTTGCCCTTGCTTTTGAATTCCTCAGTGACCTCACTGGAATCTATCTTAATACTGACACTCATCTTTTGCTTCTCTAGACACGAGGCTACTCTTTGACTCCTCCCTGCTGGCCTCAAGTTCTACAACTGGTGGTCACTTGTTTAACAACTTGACTGTCGCTAGAACTCCCTGCCCAGATCCTTTCAACTTTCCAACTCACCTGCTTCCAGAACTGTTATGCAGTTTATGTTCTTAACCGTTCCCTTTTCCTTCATGCTCTTCCTTCAATGTTATTTCCTTAATGTAAAGAATTATCTTCCTACATGCATGAGAAGTAAATAGAAATGAAGCTCTGAAGAAGGGTCATACAGTCTCAAAACGTTAACTCTGTTTATCTTTCCACAGATACTGCTAAGTTTTTCCAGTATTTTCTGTTTTTGTTTCAGATTTCCAGCATCCGCAGTATTTTGCTTTTATTGTAGAAATGAAATTTGCTGATTTCTTGTCTGAAGTTGTTTTTGATTTCTGAATCCCTGATGGCCATTTTTTCAGTGTAGTCTGATGCTCCTATTTCAGTCTGTCTTTTGTTGTAGGCTCCCTAACTGAAAGATGGAGATATGGCATCCATACCCCAATTGAAGTGAAATTTGTTTTGAATCCGTATGTATTTTCTTCAGTGGTTTGTTTGTTTTGCGTATTCTTTTCTTCCTTGGAGAATAGTGTGGAGTGCTGGTGATTTTCCAGGCTGATTAGCAATTTGTTTTGAGCCACATGAGCGCTCCTTCCGTGGCCAACAAGTCCTGAAGTGGGACTTGAAACCAAGGGCCTTCCAGCTTAGAGACAGGCGCACTACCAACGTAGCCACTTGAGCTCCTTCTTCAGTGGTAACTGTGATGAAATCGCTAGTCTGCAAGCTGTTACCTGCACTTACTGGGGTTTCAAAGCCTGTGTTTTTTTTGACAGTCCCTAACTGAAACAGGTACCAAGTCCAGGTTTCTGGGAAGGGGCTGGTTAATTGGAGTTCCTGACTGTGACATCAGACTTTTGAGAAATCAACCTGTGGCTTAGGTCACTAGGGAAATGGAAGTTGATTTGGGAGGAGTGGGGGAGGTAAAAAAACCAGGCTGAGAGGCCTATTTCAGCCAGTGGTCTGAACAGATAAAGGGCTCTTCAAAGTTCAGTTTCCAGTAGGAGAACATTTCAGACGGATTGTGGAATGAAGCTGTGAGTGTAGGACAGGCGGAAAGTTGTGGCACAGCTTGGGAAGAAAGCCAAGAAGGCTGTTTCCGGAAGCAGAGCTATGAAGGTTCCAGAAAGGTGTGCTTTTGGTGGACGTTGTACCTTTGGAACCCTGAGGTGGTAAAGCTGCTGTTGGATGGGACTTTGGGCCTAACTCCTCTGTTAACTAAGGGACTGAAACTCTGTCTGGGAAGAACAGTGTTTTGTTAGACTTCATGGCTGAGATTAATGTAACATATGCTAAAGGGGCTACCTGCAAATTCTGTGAAATCTATCTTTTTTTGTATTGGCTATTTACAGTGTAATTTATAGTTTCTATGAATAGAATTTGCCTGTTAATTTATGTTCATTGTTACAGTAAAAGTTTTGAAAAGTAAAATGTTGACCATTGGTTTCTTCATTGGGCTTGTTTCGGAAGTTTGATTCTTTGTTGTTATTGGTCTCCATAGAGATCATAACATAACTGATTTGGAAGATGAATTAAGGCCAACATGTGAAGATATTCTATTGTTACACCACGTTTTAGAAATTTCCTTTTACGTGCTTTGTTCAATTTCCAGGAGATATGAGGTGTTCCCTTGCAATGAGTGAAAATCTTGGAAACCACACTGAGTTGCTGATATGCATTCCCTCATAGCGGGCAGGTTTGCTTTGGCACATCCATGCACATTGCATAAATATCCAATCTACTGGAATGCTTTAGGCACTATGGAATTGCAACAAAGAAAGATTTTGCACCTTCACAAGAAGAGGGGAGCAACTTTTGCCAAGGATGATGGAGTACAAAAGTTCATGAGAGCTTTCTTGAAGATTGCCTGCCTGATTTCTTTCCCGTCCATCTTTTGCCTTTTGCTTTCACCAGTGTCCTACAGTCGTGAATCGTAAGAGTGAGGATTAAATGTCCTCTGGACAACATAATGAGTTGGCTTTCTTGAAATTGTTTCTAATTCTTAATATAATATGGAGTTGTTAAATACTTTATATGCTGTTTTGATTTATTTTGTTTACCATGGAGGTGATAGCCACATTTGTGGCCATTGATTATAATAAAATCAGTTGAGTGATTAGCAAAAAATTGTGGTTTTATGTGCCAAATAAATGAATGCAACAGTTCAACATTGAACTTGTGCTTTGTTATCTGCTTATAATGTCAGTTCTTCTGTTTATTGCTTTGTAACTCACTGGAATTTGGGTGTAAAGTGGACTGCCTTAGAAAGACATAGAGCTTTGTACATAAAAACAAAAAAACTGCGGATGCTGGAAATCCAAAACAAAAACAGAATTACCTGGAAAAACTCAGCAGGTCTGGCGAAGGGTCATGAGGACTCGAAACGTCAACTCTTTTCTTCTCCGCCGATGCTGCCAGACCTGCTGAGTTTTTCCAGGTAATTCTGTTTTTGTTTTAGAGCTTTGTACAGGTGTTGCTACTGAAGTAGCCAGAACAACATCAACTTTATTCAGTTGTTGGCTTGTATTTTTTAATGTCTCAGCCGACTCCAAAGATAATAAATACTACCTCGGCCCTAATAATTGAATAAGTTTGAAAGTGTTCCACTCTCCTGGTACCAGTAGTTCCTTGTTTTGGTTTTACTGTTTCAGTTGTAGCATAACTATTAGTCAGCCCAGGTAGATCTGGTCCATGAAATCAAAATGTAAAATTCCCCATGTTGTGAATTTCTACTTTTATCTACCTTTGTCCTCCCATAGTAAGGGGATGAGGCCAAGAAGAAAATCAACTTTTGCTGCTCTTATATTTCCAAGTAGCTAGATCAAAAATTCATTTGTAGAAGTTTTAGGAAATAGGACAGTTTAGTTTTAGGGCTAATTGAAAGAGAGGAAGCTGCTCATTGTAAGTAGGGCAAACATTCTTAATGCAAGCCTAGCCTCGAAACCACATATCTATTTACCATGACCCTATTTTGTTAGTCACTTAAATTTAAATTTTAGATTCTTAACTGGTCTTAAAATGGTTTGAGAGTGAATCATATTCAAAAATGCCTTCAACCATACTGTAGCAGCACACTTTCTGATGGGCTGGTTTCCTTAAAATCCACAGACTTCAGGATGTCGTCTTTTTCAGACTTGTATTTGCGCTCATGTCCTGCTGATAAACTTCGATAGTTAGTTGGTATAGCTGTTCATGATGCAATGGTGAGATGAGACAATGGAATAATGAGCTGCCAGTTGCTTACAGGTTGGCAGACCACTCAACATTATTCAAGTCTGATTGCTAGTTCCGCCAATTGTATAAAGATTATCTGCAGCATGAAGAATTGATTCATGAAATAAAACCTGGATCCTTCATACTTGTGTTGCTCCAGTAATCTCTTCAAGGTGATGTTGTAGTGGTATTGTTGCTGGATTAGTAATCCAGAGACCCAGGGTAATGTTCTGGGGACCTGGGTTTGAATCCCGCCATGGCAGATGGTGGAATTTGAATTCAATAAAAATCTGGAGTTCAAAGACTAATGATGACCATGAAACCATTGTTGATTGTTGTAAAAACCCATCTAGTTCACTAATGTCCTTTAGGGAAGGAAATCTGCTGTCCTTACCTGGACTGACCAACATGTGACTCCAGACCCACAGCAATGTGGTTGACTCTTAAATGCCCTCTGAATAGGGCAATAAGGGATGGGCAATAAATGCTGGCCTAGCCAGCGACGCCCATACCCCAAAAATGAATTTTTAAAAGTTAGTGTACTGGGCCCTGAAAATGGAGTGGATGCTGGATAAGCCTGCAATTAGGAAATTTCAGGCCCAATAAACAGTACCCCAGGAAGGAAGTCCACTTTTGTGCAAAGCATTTTTACACTGATTTTCATGTATGTTTTTCCCAAATTGCCCAGAAATTGCAATACTCAAAAACCTTGAGTAACATTTTGTGCTTCTGAGTTTTAAGATACTGTTTTAGATAAAATCTGTAGTGAATAGAAATGTTAGACCTGACTTTGAGGAGGAAGTGATTTTTAACTTGTTTTCCCCCTACATTTTCTCCTTTTCTGCCACCTGCTTTCTTCATAGCTTTCCTTTTGACATATCACCCCTGCCTGGAAGGGTGTAATGAATTATAATTCCCACTGGTTCTGTCAATACTGCTATAACTACCTGTCTGTGCATGTACATGACTAGATTTTGAGGGCTGATCCTTACAACAGATTCCATGGTACTATTTCAAAGAAGAGCATTTATCTCTCAATCAACATCATAGAAAACAGATTATCTGGTCATTATCACATTACTCTTTGTGAAGTTTGCTGTGCGCAAATTGGTTGCTGCGTTTCCTACATTACAACAGTGACTACACCTCAAAAGTATTTCATTGACTGTAAAGTGCTTTGAGACACCTGGTGATCATAAAAAACGCTATGTAAACGCAAGTCTTTTTGTTGCAGCTGAGACAGCAAACTAGTTGGGTGGGTTACAGAATATTGCTTTAGAGCTCCCAATGCCTCCATGCATCACTGTCCCATTCTAACTCTTGTCACTGAAAAAGCAGGAATGGGCTGAAAGAGAATGTGATTTGAATAATATTTCAGTAGATTAATGCACAGGTTGCTGCCAGCTAAGGTGAACATGAAAAATCTATCTTTTTTACTATTGTGCACCCCTTCAGTTTATTGAAGCTCAAGCCACAGAACAGTTCAATACGTTCCTTGATGAGTTTCATAATCCTTCTGTGCAAGGTGCTGTCTGATCAGGAAAGAGCAGATCTTCTCCATGCATTACTCAATTCTGAGATTGAAGGTTATTCCAGCATTGCATTCCACTCGGCACACTAATCAATGCAGTTAGACAGCCCAGGAAACTGAGGGAGGCCATGAGAAAAAAGCAAACTTGGATCCTCCAGAAAGCAAACCTTCAATACCCCATTATTTTACAGGGCTTTTGCTTCAATTATCCAATTTGGAAGCCTGTTACAACTCTGAATCACTCTCATACAAAGTAGTACTCCTCAACATCAATGCAAATTTGGTGGCCATTGCTAGTTTGAGCTTGTGTGTCCTTGTCTCACTGTCACTTAAGTTCAGCATTGTTCTGAATTTTCTATCTGTGCCATTTACTGTCATAAATACTTGTGATTCTGAAAATCACAAGTGTCTCCATTCATTTATATAGTTCTTGGCAATTAAACTCTTGGCTCTTTTCGACATCACTCCAGCGTTTGAGGATTATATTATAGTGTCAGAGTTAAGTTCATTATCTTGCACTGCAAACAGTAACCAAGGATTGAATGCTAACTGCTATCTCTTTTCATGAATTTGTTGTAAAATGGTTCATCCTGAATCCCTGGAGCACTGCCAGTTAGAGTAAAGCCCTGTTCTTAATAACATTGTGATGTTTGTTTAATTTGCAAGGTGCTGGTGAATACAGCCTGTTGTTTTCTCATGTTGATTGGCAAGCTGATCCAGTATATGGTCTTTGGGACGCTGCGGGTCAGTGAAAGACAGGTAAGGGTTGCCTTTTAAGACTGCAAGAAGAAATGGATCTTTCTTTGCTTCCTTGTAATCCCATGTATTATAGCAGCACCATGGGAGTTTTTTTTATTCTTTCATTGGATGCGGGCATCGCTGGCAAGGCTAGCATTTGTTGCCCATCCTTAATTGCCCTTGAACCTAGTGCTTGCTAGGCCATTTGAGGGCAGTTAAGAGTCAATCATGTTGCTGTGGGCCCGGAGTCACATGTAGGCCAGACCAGGTAAGGACAGCAGACTCCCTTCCCTAAAGGACATTAGTGAACCATTTGGATCTTTACAACATGTTCACCATTAGTGAGGCTAGCTTTATATTCCAGATTTTATTAATTGAATTTCAATTCCACCAGCTGCCATGGTAGGATTTGAACCCTTGTCCCCGGAGCATTAGCCCGGACCTCTGGATAGCTAGCCCAGTGACATGACCACCAAGTCACCATCTCTCCCTAATTTTCATTAGATTGCATTAATTACGCTAAATTAATTACATTATGTTAAAGATGCTGCATCACAGAATCATAGAATCTTTTGAGTGCAGAAGGAGGCTATTTGGCCCATCGAATTTGCATTGGCTGTCTGAAAGCATTCCACCTAGTCCCACTCCCCTGCCTTATCCCTGTAACCTTGCACATCATTTCTTTTCAGGTAGCAATCCAATTCCCTTTTGAATACCTCGATCAAACTGCCTCTACCACCCTTTCAGGAAGTTCGTTCCAGACTCCAACCACCCTCTGGGTGAAAAGATTTTTCTGCACATCACCTATATTCCTTTTGCCAATTATTTTGAATCTGTGCCCTCGAGTTGTTGTAAGCAGGGGAATACCCATTTGCTAATTGAAATACTTAAAAAAAAAAGTTAGTTTAAAGCTGGTTTTTTCTCTCTCTCCTTTCCCACAACATAGTAATCAGCCCCCCTCCCCTTCTCTCCACCCTCTACCCTCCCCCCCCCACAAAACCCCCAAAAATACACACATGCAGTAATCAGCCCCTCTCCCCCTCTCCATATTCCCCAATGACAGAAAACTCAGCAAAACCACTGTCCACCCCACTGCCAGGCACATATTATATAATCAGCCCCTGTTGCCACCTCCGAAACAGAATAATCAGCCCCACTTTCCCCCCCGACCCCCAAATGTGCACACTGTAATCAGACCTTCTCCCTTCCCTGCCACACATGGTAATCAGACCCTATCTCCTCCACCACCTTGCCCACACAATAATCAGCCCCTCTTCCATTCATTTTTCCCCACCACAAAGAGACAGAGCTCCACTCCCCCACCCTCACTTTTGGCCTTGTTACCAGTGTCTGTGAAACAGAGTTGCTAGCCTGTGGTAAGGAGCCTTTACAATGGGCAGACAGATGCAGGAACAAGTAAAGTTTGAAGCTGCTTTACACCTTCCTGGCTCAACCATGTGACATCCCGGTCTTCCTGCATTCCTGACACGTTTGGAGGAGCCAGTGGCTTTGTGATGATAATCTCATTGTTTCTGCCACAAACTCCATTCCCTAGCTACTGATTCCATTCCCTTCGTTTGCAGTGTGGCTGAACCTGAATATTCACAACCTCAGTGTCCTATTTGACCCTGAACTGAGTTTCTGACTCCATATCCTGTCTCCATCCCTGCCTCGGCTCCTCTTTCGGGCTCCTGTCATTTTTTTTGTGGCCTGGTGTCATATTCTGTCTGATATTGCTCCTCTGAAGCACCTTGGGATATTTAACTATGTTAAAGGTGCTAAATAAATGCAAGTTGTTTAAGTATTAAATTTATATGCTTTTCTAATGCCAGTGCAGAGTAATATCAGTGGAAATCGCTAATGCAACATCAGCTTGCCTTTCTAAGTCTAAAAAATTCAACACAGTTAAGATTTCCACTAAATATCCTGCCAATATTTTAAAATTGTTATAGCTAATATTTATGAAATAAGTGGGTGTGACATCAGATTGTCTTTCTATCCATTAAAATTTGCTGTAGTGTTGGTCACATGCTGCTGATTACTACTAAGGCATAGTTTGAGAATTATACAAAACACATAAAAGCAATCTTACTTTATAATTTATAATCTGTATAGAATACTCTTTAAAAAGATGTCTTATGGATTGGTACAGACGAGTTTATGTATCCAACAGTATGCCCCACTGATGCCTGCATCAAATTTGCATATATTACAAGACCCTTGTATCAGTAATCTAGTTAAAACATTTCATGCCCCTGAGCTTTGCAAGTTAGATTGTAGAAATTACCACATGCAAAACAAGTAATATGGAGAATTTGGAAACCAACATTGTAATAGAGGGGGCAGTTATTTTGTCTCCAAGGATATGCTGTGCAAAGCATTATGTCCCCCAGGGGGTACCACACCATGAATTTCAGTCTGTTTTTCCACAAGCTTATTTTTCTTAGCTGGGCTGTGGGATATGACATATTCCTAGAGGTAAAAGTGTCTCATCTTGGCAACGGATTCCTGAATTGCACTGACAGACGTGTCTGACAGGTTGCTGGTCAGTCTCACTGTTGAGTAGTGTCAATTGACAAGGGAAACTGTGATTGAGGATAAATAACAGGTTGCCTGACTGAGTTCACTAGGCATTCTGAGCAAGTAAGAAGTGAAGATGGATTGATGGCAAACATGTTTCAGTTACGAAGAGCAAGCATTATTTGGGGTGATCATCATTAGCCTGGCTTGTTCAGCTATTCTTTGTCTTTCAATGTCTAAAGCATCTTCACTCGCCAGTAACTACTAATGTCAATCTTTTAAGTGGTGTCGTACTGTAGTTTTCGGTGGCAATGCACAGCATGACTTAATTTGCAGAGATCGACAATAGCCACTTCAGATCAGCAGCTGTTTTGAGCACAAGTCCCAATGCAAGCGTATGGCATTTGCTCCTAGTGAAGAAGGATAAACATGCTCTAATGGAACCTTTAGTATACCAAGGTTCAAGTTTCTGCCCATTATACTTGATGAATTAATTATACACACTGAATAAACTTGATTAAAAAAGGCTATATAAACAAAGGTTTAAGATGATATTCAGATTCCCAGATAAATTATACCCATTGTTCTTCATCTTATGGTTTGTATATTAGAACCTTTTGTATCCATCATGTAGTAGCGCAGACAGAACTCCAGCACTATGTTGCTGTATGTCAGCTTTTCTGGTGTGTTGAGCATTGTAATTTTTAATTAGATCTGGAACCAGTGGAATTTTTCATTTATGTGCTTCTTGTAATATGTGCAGCCATTTTGAGCCATTTACTTCCTTTATGATTAATGTGTGTGTTCTCTCTCTGCAGCACCTGAAGGATAAGTTTTGGAACTTCATCTTCTACAAGTTTATCTTCATATTTGGTGTGCTGAATGTTCAAACAGTTGAGGAAGTGGTGATGTGGTGTCTCTGGTTTGCTGTTCTTGTCTTCCTTCACCTCATGGTCCAGCTATGCAAAGATCGCTTTGAATATGTGAGTTGACCCTTAAAACCGCTGATACAACTTGAACAGTGCAGCTGCAGGAAGTGTTCTACTGGTCAACATAAAGGTTGCTCAACTTAAAGTACAAGCCCACAGCAATTTAAATTGGAATGATTAACACACACCCTCTGTCATAAGCAATAACCTAAGCAAATTGTTAGCTACTCTGAATTAACAGTCACCACACACAGACTATGTAAGGTGTCAATCTGACAGCATCTATTGCCATCTCGAGCATGATGGTAGTGGACACACTGAATAAAATGTGCTTTGATAGTAATTCCTTTGAGGGCAGGAGGATGAAGGGAAATGTTACAATGCATATCTAAAGCTTCTGCTTTGGAGCTGTTGCTCAGCCCACATATCTGCTCACAATATTGCATTTTATTTATTTCAGGCTTATTTCATGTGGATTGGGAAACTCAGATACAAAATCCCATCATGTTTATGCCTAAATCGTGCATTCCCTGAGTAAATATTCTCAACTAGTTTTCAGGTGGTAAAAACCCAAAACTTAAATATTGAATAAATTCTACAAGTGATAGACTATGAAATGCTTGCTGTGCCTGTTTGTGTAAATCATGGAGATTTGAAAATTGAGCTTCTTTTCATTGTTGAGCTGTAATTTATATTGGAATGTTTCAAAGTGCTGAAGTCTCTCATGAGCACTGAAATGTTAATGTTTTAAAACCTTGAGATAACAATAAGACATTATTTGTCTAATGCTTTGACCACAAGCAACATCTATGGTATTTGCTTTGAGGGCCAAGCTGTTTTTCCTCTGGGGAACTGTCAAAAACAGTTTAGAACAGAGCAGGCTAGAGTTGAGTTTGACTACCAAATGTAGTGTTGATTTTGGAGTTTGTGTGGTGGGCAGGTGCTGTACCAGTCTCCAAATAGCCCCAACGGGGCATTCATATTTGTGTTGCATTCCAGTTGATCATGTTTTATCTGTGCCTTTGTGACAAGAATTCTAAAATTTATTGAAGCCTCTTGGAGTAACTTGCCCTATCGGCACTACACCTCTTCTAGTACACTACTTTGTATTAGGAGAAAAAACTTTGATTGTTTTCTCATTTAGTTTTCTTACCACATTGCAACACTTTCTCCTGATCCAGTTGTCTTTCTCTCCGACTACTCCAATGAGTAGCCACATCCGCGTCTTGGCCCTGCTGGTTTCCATGTTGCTGTCCTGTTGCGCTCTGGCTGTGGTTTGTGCACTGGTTGGATATTCACATGGAATGCATACGCTGTCTTTCATGGCAGCTGAGGTAAGATGATAATTACTTTGTTCTTTGTGCAGTGATCACTTAGTGTGGAAGTAAAGACTGATTCCACAGTAATGACAGCTGAAGCCATGAGAATTTTTTCCCAATCCTTTGTTTTATTTGATATAATTTTTTACATCAAAAACAGCAACATTAATACATAAGCAATAAATGTATTCTGGTATCCTTTTCTGTTTTGTCAATTTATCTGTCCAGTGCTGCATTGTCAGATCGCTAACCTCTTCTGTCTGTTCCAGTGCCTTGTTGTGACCGTCCGGACAGCGCATGTTATTCTTAGGTAAGTAGAAGGTTATTTGGTGGATGTGTCCAGTTTATAAAAAAACTACAATGTAGATTGCTTGCCATGTGGCTGAAGTGTAAAGCAATCATTGGATGCTTGAGATCTAGGGTGTTAGAATGCTGTTCTTCCTTGAGGTGATTTTCTTTTTTTCTTGTGCTAATTCAATCAAATTAGAACTGTTCCATTTCCTTTGATCTCTGTTGGTAAAGGCAGTGTGAGACTGAGGCAGAGGACGATAAAATTCCCCAAGTTACATCTTTGCTCTGTGCTGAGTTAGCTTGTCTCAGCTGGGATGATGGAAGGGATACTGCAGTTGGCCTCAGTGCCCCAAACCTCAGGAGACTGATACTGAAGCTTACCACTCTTGATTGTTAGTTACTCTTTTTTTTTGAAGAAATTTTGCATGTGTAGGTGCTTGGTGATGATCGGATTAGGCTCAATTTCCATAGTTGAACTGTCTGCCAGGACCCACTGTTTAGGTTCATTCTTGAAGGATGATCACCTGAGGTATCAGAGGGCTGTCATTGCCAGTTTAGATGATTGGGGAAAAGAAAACATTGTGGGAGATTTTTTTAATATGTAAGTACTGTCCTCTGTCCAGATGCAAATAAGTGCTCATCGTTGATGTACAAACTGCTCCAATTGTATCCAAATAGTAAAATCTGAGACTTCAAAATAGTTTAACAAAGTGGAGTTATTGCCTATTAGGGGTGTACTCTGTGGTGATTAAAGTTGAGACATCTTGTCAGACCAATGTGTTTCTGCTGTGCTGTATGTATTACTATGGACTGGCTCATGCTTGATCAGGAGTGCTTGATGCTATCACTGAGCATGGAATGAAAAAATTCAGTTCCTCAGCACTAAGCGGAGAAGGCTTTAGGGGAAGTACCTTACACACATGAATCTGGTGAGTTTGTTATTTAAGGAAACTACTTGGAATATGCTTACAGGAATGATAGCATAGTGACTATGCTCCTGGACTGGTAATTCAGAGATCTAAACTAATAAATGATCTGCTGACATGAGTTCACATCCCACCATGGGAGCTGGGGAATTTAAGTTAATTTATCTGAAATAGAAAGGCAGTATGAGCCCATGAAATGACTGGCATCTTGTAAAAATGCATCTGGGTCACCAGTGTCTTTCAGGTATCGGGCCTACATGTCTCTTCAGACCCACACAATGTTGTTGACTCTTAAGTGCCTTCTGAAGTAGCCTGACCAGCCACTCAATTGCCACCCCCACCTTGAGGACAATTAGGGCTAAGCAATAAGTAAATGCTGGCTTCACCAGTGATGCCCACATCCGATGAATGAATTATAAAAAGTTACTGAAATGGAAATGTGTGTTGAATGTTTGTTTCTTATTGACTAGACTCTTTTGTGCTGTGGTGAACTCTGTTATATTTTGTTATAGGTACTCCATCCATCTCTGGGATCTGAATCATGAGGGAACCTGGGAGAGTAAAGGCACCTGTGTTTATTACACTGATTTTGTCATGGAGTTGAACTTGCTGTCAGTGGACCTGATGCATCACATTCACATGTTGGTGGGTAGTACTTAGCTCTGCTTGGACCCCAGAGATTGGTGTGCAGACCCTGTTTTTGCATTGAGTACACTCGCACATGCAGCTGACCATGGTTATGGTTAAGCAGTGGGATGCCTGTTTTCTTGAAATTCTGCTACAGCAGAGTTGCCTCACTATTACAGCATAATCTCTCGAAAAATTGGATTTTTGAATGTATAAGCCAGCAGCAGCTATCCACTGCAGTTTTTAAAAAAAAATAAAGTTCCTGCAATTTGAATTGTGCGGTGACAGGTGGGCTGCATTTACACAGTGCTTTATGCAAGCCAAGCTCAGGAGCTTGGGTTGATTCTGTGTCCTTTTATCATCCACATGTTAGGCTGACTGATTTTCACCTTGCTATTCAGGATCTTAGAGGCAAACAGTAGCACCCCTCTACCACGCTGCTGAAATGTGCTTTGTCAGCAAAAGTCAGTGATTGGACCAGAGTTGATCAGTATAACTTGTTTATATTCGGTAATTACCAATGAAGTATGATAAGAAGTAGGACTCTGTGCACTGGATTGATTTAGCGCAATTGAAGAAATTGAAGAAAGAGTTGGAAGGGTGGCCTATATCAAACTGTCTCCCATTGTGAGTACCTTATCTTAGCCAAGAATACAAGTTACTTTGAAAGTTATTGCTCATGATAAACATTCAGGAAAGTACATAATCTGAAGGTGTAAGCTATATTTGCCTGTGGGTCCATGCTGTTTACAAATGCTTTAAAAAAGGACCTATATTCACATGTGTGGTCTCCTGGCAGTGGTTGAATGATGCTAGATGTATCAAACTACCCACAGCCTTTTCAGTGTTCTTTGGTGGGGGGAAGCATTGCTTTTGCATGAAATACTGTGTTTTGGACTCTACCAACTGAGTTGAAGTATCAAGCAGAAAATATTCAAGAGGGAGAGGTGGGTCTTCCTAGTGAGTGTACAGATAATCTCTCTTAAATAACATTCTAAAGTTATGTGGTCATTGGAAAAACAGATGTCCATTTAATGACATTATCCAGCACTGGAGCTGCTGAGGTTGACTAATTTGAAAGATTCCATCTGATTATCATTGATTTCTGATTCCAAATGTTAGGATTTTAAAAGGAACTGATAGGGTAGATAGAATTTTTTTTCTGCTAGTGGGGAAGTCTAGAACAAGGGGGCACACCTTAAAATCAGAGCTGGGCCATTGAGGGGGGCAGTTAGGAAACGTTTCTTCATGCAAAAGGCAATCCAAAATGTGAAAGTCTCCATTAAAAAAAAAGAGTAGATTGTATCACAATTAGTAATATTCAATTTGAAATCAAGATATTTTTGCCAGCCAAGTGTATTGAAGGTTATGGAGCCTATGTAGCTTGATAGAATTAGAATACAGATCAGCCATTATCTAATTGAGTGTCAGAACAGGCACCTGTTGTCCAGTCTCATTCAATTCCATTTGAGTCCAGTTTTATTTGTTCAAATTTGTGTTTGGTTATTTCTAAAATTATTAGAATAATTTGTTGATTGCATCACTTTCGAATTACAGTGGTTAAAAGCTGCATTGGCCCAAGCTTTTATTTAGGATAAGGCATCTTTTAGTCACAGATAACACAGTAAACTCACAGGGAGAGATTTTACAACACTTAGAAAAACATTGCACACGTTCTTCAGTGTTTTCCAAAGCGCTAGGTAAGATATTTTCTGACTCTTTGTCAGAATAGATTACTTGGTGTCTGTGCTGGAAGCATTAACATATTTTAAATTTATTTCAAATGCTGATTTGACCCACAGCATTTCAAGTATTTTTCTTTTATCTCTGGATGCAGGCATTTATTTGCTCTGCCTTGAGTTTTTTTTTCTGTGCAGCCTTGCACTGCTGGGGACAGTATTATTTGTAATGTCACCTTTATATTCCCCTCCAGTTGTTCGGAAATATATGGTTATCGATGGCGAGCCTGGTGATATTCATGCAGCTTCGCTACCTATTCCATGAAGTGCAGCGCAGGCTGAAGCGCCACAAGAACTACTTGCGTGTGGTGGGCAACATGGAGGCAAGGTGAATACTAAATATGTTAAGTAGGTCTTGTTGAGTCGGTTAGCTAAAATTAACAGGAGGGGAAATCTTTCAAGATTGTCTTTTGGATGGTATTGATTTCACCTGCAAAAGGAAATAGAGGACTAAGATTTATATCAGCATATACTAATGTTTCACCCCTCAAATATTGGATAAATCAGCTTAATTCCTTGAGATTTGTATGGTGCCAGATATGATTACCATGAGTTTCACAGCCTGAACCTTACCATTAGTAACCCTAAGGCAATGGTTATAGTTTAGCCTTGATTTCCACCTTGGGCTGAGTAAGAAGATGCAGAAACTCAAGTGTGCTGCTTGACATGATGCTGGTCATCTTCCCAATCCCCATTTTTTGTTGCAATACAAGATTGCTTTCTCTCACCCCTGCAATATTGGCTCCTACCCCCCAATTCCTACCAAAACCCTAATCAGTGACTTAGTCTCCTTGAAGGTCGACTTCTTTAATGGGCCCCAGTGGCTCTCCTTCCATTGCTATCAAATTGGAGCACGTCAAATTTGTTGCATCCCATGTCCTCTGCTTCGCCAAGTTCCCCCTTCCATAATCTCTATATTATACAAGCTCCAATTGTTATCAGTGTCTCAGTAGGTTAACTTCTAAATTCTCACTTTCAAATAGTTCTATTCTTGCCCTCTGATACAGTTGCCTTGTCTCTTTTCCCTTTTCCCTGCCTTCCCAGATTTAATAAACCTCTCCTTGCCCATCTTCTCAACCATTTTCAGTTTTCCCTCTACTGCATGTGCACAGTTTTTGTATGGTGCCTTGAAATATCTTGCTGCTTGTGAGAGAACTGCAGAAATGCTGGTTGTTCCACTGCAGGCATGAGAGGAAGCAGAAAGTTGATGAGGGTAAGGAGGGCAGTGGGAGAGCAATGGTAAGGAAATATTTGTAAGCAGGGGTGGTCTATTTCATTCTCCCATGGGATGTTGGTGTTGCTGGCAAGGTCTGCTTTTGTTGCCCATCCCTAATTGCCCTTGAGAAGATGGTGATGAGCTATCTTGAACAGCTACAGTCCATCTGGTATAGGTACACCCACAGTGTTGTTAGGAAGGGAGTTCCAGGATTTTGATCCAGCAGCAGAGAAGGAACAGTGACATAATTCCAAATCAGGGTGGCATGTGGCTTGGAGAGGAACTTGCAGGTGTTGGTATTCCGATGTATCTGCCGCCCTTGTCTTTCTAGAATGTTGCTGCAGGAATTCCTCATGTTAGCCTCCAGGCCTAACTATCTTCAACTGCTTCATCATTATGTTCCCTCCAACATAAGGTGAGAAGTGGCAATGTTCACTGACAATTGCACAATGTTCCATATCGTTTGCAACTTTTCAGATAACAAAGCTGTCTGTGACCATATGCAGAAAGACCTGGACAATGTTCAGGCTTAGGTTATTAAGTGGCAAGTAACAATGATGCCCCACAAGTGCCAGGCAATGACCATCTCCACTAATAGAGAAGCTAGCCATCGCTTCATGACCTTCAATGGCACTATCATTGCTGAATCCCCCACTATCAATAAAATACAATGGCCACAAGAGCAGGTCAGAGGCTGGGAATTCTGCGGTGAGTAACTCACCTTTGGTCTCCCCAAAGTCTGTCCACCATCTGCAAGGCACAAGTCAGGAGTGCGATACAATGCTCTCCACTTGGTTGGATGAATGTAGCTCTAACAACACTCAAGGCTCGACACCACCGAGGACAAAATGGCCGGTTTGTTTGGCACCCCATCCACCACCTTAAACATTCACTCCCTTTGCCACTGACGCACATATGCAAGATGCACTGCAGCAACTCACTAAGCCTACTTCAATGGCTCCTTCCAAAACCATAACCTTTATTACCTCGGGGTGCAGTCTGACACATCTGGTTTTTAAGTTTGGGCAGTAGGATTTGCAGTACTGTTTAATAAGGGACAAGTGTGTGCTTCAATTTAGGCAGTACAAATGGGCTGCTGGGGGTTGGGTGATCATTCCTGGAACTTAAAGGTTTACAGACAGAAATAATGGAATAAGCAGCAAATGCTGGAAGTACTCATTGGGTTAGGCAGCAATTTTGGGGAGAAACAGAATGAACAGAAGAATGATGAGAGGTCATTGACCTAAGACATTAACTCAGTTTCACTCTTCAGGTGCTGCCTGACCTATGTATTTCCAGCATTTTCTATTTTCATTTCAGATTTCCAGCATCTGCAGAATTTTACTTCTGTACAGAAATAATGGAATCAGGGTTTGGCACGTCACTGAGAAGGAAAATAATGACAAAAACAGAATTATCTGGAAAAACTCAGCAGGTCTGGCAGCATCGGCGGAGAAGAAAAGAGTTGACGTTTCGAGTCCTAATGACCCTTCGACCTTAGTCGGAGGGTCATGAGGACTCGAAACGTCAACTTTTTTCTTCTCCGCCGATGCTGCCAGACCTGCTGAGTTTTTCCAGGTAATTCTGTTTTTGTTTTGGATTTCCAGCATCCGCAGTATTTTTGTTTTTATTTAGGAAAATAATGACCGTATTTACAATCCTGTCAGCAGGTTCATTTCTGTGTGGTACAGAAGGTTGGGGAAGGGGGCAAGGGTCTGTCTGTGTGGCAGGGTAGATTTGACACCATTTACACAGTGCATTATCTATCATAAAATATTTTACATTAGTTACAGCTCTGTGTGTGTTTTTCTGATCTTTATTCACACAGCAAGTTCAGTTTTTAAGTACATTGTCTGTGACCTATTCCACCACCTGCAGCACAATTTCTGTTTCTTATTGCAATAGATGGGAATGCATAATAAACCCAATTGATTTAATATGAAATAATTATTTAATATAAACTCAAATAATCCACCAAATTTTAAATGTTTTCAGATAGTTTTTGTGCTTCTTAACATCCGCATTTGAAACATGTATATTATTTTGGATTTTGCATCATCTTCATGATCTTCGATCATGTTTGAGTTTGGAGTCAGACTCCCAGCTTTCATTTGCAAGTTTCAAAAGAAGGTTGTAAGTAAGCATCATATATAGCAATCCAGTATACTATTTTCAGTTAGTCTGAGTAAATTTGGACCTGGTAGCAGAGCAGTTGGTAAACTTTTAGAACAAAAATTATTTTTAATAATTCAGGGTGGTAGGGCTATGGAGAGGATGTGGATCAGGAGCTGTCAAGATTACTGTGGTTTTCTTTAAATTTTAAAAATTGTCCAAAATGATGTGGGACATTGTTTGTACAGACCCACCAGAATTTATAGTACTGATTCCATGAACTAACTCTTTATTTGACAGGTTTGCATCTGCCACTCCTGAAGAATTGGCTTCCAATAATGATGACTGTGCCATCTGCTGGGACTCAATGCAGTCTGCGCGCAAACTACCGTGTGGCCACCTTTTTCACAAGTATGTTATCCACCATTTATAATTGGCAATAGATTGGGTTGGACAGATTTTTATATCACAACTGTGGAGAAAATTTTGCAAGATGCAATCACTTTATTTTTCCTTGTTCAATAATTTATTTCTCATCTGCCTCAATTCAGACAGCTTCCCCTTTATTCAGGCCCCATACATCATGAAATTGGGTATAGCTGCTGCTAAGATTCTGCTCACTTGCTTGGGTGTACTTATGAGTGCAGTTAGCTTTTTGTTTCCCTCCTCATCCTCTTCCTACATGGAGGGACCTCACCACCACGCCAGTATCCTTAGACTGCATGATGAAGACTGAAAACTGAGATGCCAACTGCGTAGGGGTGTCCTGTCTATCTGCACGTTAATTCCAATCGCTGCAGGTTAATGTTGCCAGCTCCCCTGGTGACTCTGGTTACATGGACCTCTTGTGTAGTACTGAGCAAGGGTAGCAGTGGATTTGCTAAAGCTGGGCTCAGTGCTATTAGGGGAGGGAAGGAGTTGGAAATGGTTCCTACTCAGTCGTTGCACAGTGAGTTCCAATTGTACGTGTATGTCTTATGGACTGTATTGGGTTTGATTGTAGTGTTCCCATGGTAAAATAGCTTGGATTTTAAAGACCAAATTTGCAAATGATGATTTGAGTGATTGTCATTAGTTTGGTGCCTTTGGGACCTGAATCCAACTGGTGTCAGCATTTGGAGATAATAGGAAGAAATCAAGGGTGGAGAGAATTATTTTGATTTGTAGATTTTGCAGTGATTTCTAGGTAATTTACAAAGCTGTAAAGAGATTTAGGTTTTTTTCCCCTCCCTAATATTGGATTTCACAGTTGTGTAATTCATTCCCATAAATGTTATAATAAAAAGATAAAATCAAAATACTGAGGATGCTGGAAATCTGAAACAAAAGTAAAAATAGCTGGAAAAACTCAGGTCTGACAGCATCTGTGGAGACCATGTCAGGTTTACGTTCCGGAGTCTTAAGATTACCAAAAAAGGGAGTTGAGCTCATTAGTGATTTTATAGCAATTTCTTATGTAGTTTATCAAGAAGCAACAGTTTAAATATGATACATAAGTTAAATAGGAAAAGCAAATAATTTGTGACAGGTGAGGATGGTTTACCAGTCCTGGAGGGCAAATGATAGATGAAGCTGATGTCTGCAGCTGGGGGCTACAGTGTCTTGTCTGTTCTGTATGTAGCCATTTTCTCTTAAGTTCATTCTTCTAGAGCTAACCGAGGTACTCGGAAGCTCTCTGTCTGCCTTAGCCTTCCTCTGAATTAGTCAGGCCAGCATGGATCACTTCGAACAGCTCTTTTCTGTCTGGTGTTTTTTGCCCCTACTCGAGAATCTGTTTTTAACCTTTTTCTCAGATAGGTGTTTTACATATGGCCATGAGATCCAAACTTATCAGGAATGTCTGTACTAGAGACATGTCCTTGGCAGAGATAGCAGGCCAATCCTGTTTTTTTCACACTGCAAGCTGCTATGGAAGCTTTCTTTATAAGATTTCTATAATGTTCAATAAATTTCGTATGATTTTAGAAAGTTTTTATACAACAATTTATTACAACCATCATTTTTGTGTTACTTCCTACTCTGTTAATAATGCTGTGCAAACTTATCACAAATAAAATTACAAAGTCACAGAGGAAAAAGGACAAGGTTGATGTTTGATTTCTATTATCCGGGGCGTATAAAATGAGGTGACACAATTTTATGCAGTGGGATAATATTCCAGAGGTAATGTTGTAATGATGGGTGATGACAGCCAACTCCACACAGACAGGGTATCTTAATCAAAGTATGATGACTTGAATCAGAATTAGTAGCTGTAGTATAAGGCGACTGCTTAGGGTAATACCTTAAATCTTGCTGCAGAATCTTGTTTGGACTTGTGTCTTGCAAATAAAACAGTAGAATTGTCTTTAATATAAAAACAATAAAATGATGGTTAGGGAGCAGATTTAAACTGTAATGGTCGGGATTGGCAGAGTAATTAAAGATGATGTTAAAATAGAATCACTTAACTGTATTCAAGGAGGACATTGTTGACCTGTAATCCAATTATTGTATTATGTCTAAAATCAATGTAATGGAGGTACTTGTTGGGATAATGAGGAAGAGACTTAATTAACAAACGTAGATTTCTACTGATGTTGGGCTTTTGCGTCAAAATGATTGCCACTTTTATCCAGATAACAATGATTCTATTTCAAAGTAATCAATTGCATTTCAAGCACTGAGACAGCTGATAAATTGCTGTATAAATGCAAGTTACTACCCTTTCCTGAGAGAATACAGAAGAGAGTAACATGAGCAATCCACAATTTAAAAGAGAATGACCTTTGACAAAGGATTACAGAAGCTTAAACTCTGCAGGCCAGAGAGTTGGTTAAGTAATGACCTAATTAAGTTATACAAGATACAGATAAGTGAGCGAGTGTTTCTTTCTGGAAAGGTTAAGAGGACTACAGGGCATAAATTTCAACTTTTGGGGAAAAAGCATTAACTCTTGGACTAACTTCAGGACAATGGAAGCAGACATGGTAGGGGGTTCAGTACATGGATGGATGCCAGATTAGTAAGAGCACTAGAGGAATAATGAGTCTAATAAGCTAAATGACCTTTTGCTCTTAACTTTTTCTTTTTTAAAAGAGAGCACCTATTTTGCTATTTACAAATGTATCATTGTGCATTAATGTGGTCTACATCTCCATGAATTTACCACAGATTATATTCCATCTTTGTCAGTTTGATATTAGCAATGCCTCAGAACCCATCAAGTAACTTCGTATTTAAGGTGGTTGATTGTATACTCTTTGTAAGGTTTTTAAGTACCAACTGTGACTGTTCATCTGTGGTTACATCACTAGCTCCTGTCTGCGTTCCTGGCTTGAGCAGGATACCTCTTGTCCCACCTGCAGAATGTCACTCAATATTAATGAAGACAACCATGCTGGCGAGCCTCGACAGCGAGACAACCTTGATGAGAATATCGGGCCTGTACCAGTTGTGGAGGGCAGGCCACATCTTAATCATCACAACCACTTCTTCCATTTTGATGGTAAACTGCTCATGTTTAATAAGCACTTCCAATAATCTTGTATACATTTTTTAATCCTCCAATAGCTGCCGAATTATTAGTTACCACATAGTAATTTAGGAGATTGGAGCAACAGAAGTAAAGTTTCATTCATCAAAAAGAACAACTTAAGTACAGGAAATGAATCCTAAAGGAGATGCAATATATATTTTGGTATTAATTGCTGGTGGACGGGGACATTGACCATGTTAGAGGGAAAGAACTGGAACAGGCTTTAAAGAATTTGTGGCACGTTAGAAATTAAAGATGTGAAGGGAAAGCTGGGTGCTGTTCCAAGTTAAGTGAGTGGATGAGACTGCCTACGCTATTGGAATTGCTAATTAATCTGAAACATGGGCAGAGCCCTGGGAATGAGTGAGTGCCTCAATCTCCTCACCTTGCCAATACTGAGCAAGAATATGATCTGCATGTGCTTAACACATTTCTTTTCCCAAGAGTAGATACAAGCTGAATTAAGCACTCTGATTCCCACTTATGTTGTTTGCATAGGATTCAACAAAATTATACGCAATATTGTACGTGCATAACTTGACTTGGGAGCCATGTTTAACTTATGAAGGGGATTGCTTAAGGTAAATTGTGATTGGGTCAAATGTTTTTAAAGAGGTCACAATTGGCAGTAGAACAGGGTTGGTACATAAGTGAAGTATGTCTCCTTCACCGTGCATTTTGTTTATACATATTCAAAACTTAATTAGACCAGCCATATAAATAGTGACTGCACGAACAGTTCAGAGGCTGGGAATTCTGCAGTGAGTAACTATCCTCCTGACTCCCCAAACCCTGTCCTCCATCTACAAGGTACAAGTCAGGATGGAGGACTCTCCACTTGCCTGGATGAGTGCAACTAAATAAATATTCAAGAAACTCAATACCATCCAAGGCAAAACAGTCAACTTGACTGGCATCCCATCCACCACATTCACTCCCTCCACCATCAGCACACAGTGACAGAGGTGTGTACCATCTACAAAATGCATTGCAGCAATTTATTAAGACTTCTTTGACAGCACCTTCCAAACCTGCAACCTTGACCACCTAGAAGAACAAGGATACAGTTATAGACCATCCTGACTTTGAACTATATCACCATTCTTTCACTGTCCCTGGGTCAGAACCCTGGAATTCCCTCCTTAACAGCCGCATGAGCGTATGTACACCACATGAACTGCAGTGGTTCAAGAATGAAACTCACTACGAGAGCAATTAGGGTGGGCCATTAATGCTGGCCTTCTCAGCGATGTGCCTGTCCCATGAACAAATATTTTTTGAAAATCACCATGTATCCAGTCACTATATTGGAAAATGTAGTTAGCACGTCAGTCACTTTCAGGACCCAGGCTTGATTTGTATCACAGTAACCTGTTAATTACTTCCTACCTATCTCTTATGTGTGATACAAACACTCCACAATCTTATAAAAATAACTGTAGCATAAAACTGAATGAGATCATACGAAATAGAAGCAGGAGTAAGCCAATTGGCCCATCGAGCCTGCTCCAACATTTGAGAAGATCATGGCTGATCTGATTGTGGCCTTAAATCCACTTTTCCTGCCTGCCCCCAATAACCTTTGACTCCTTTGTAGATCAACAGTCTGTCTAACTCAGCCTTGAATATATTCAACAACATAGCATCCACTGCTATCTATCGAAGAAAATTCAAAAGACTAATGACTTTGAGAGAAGAAATTCCTCCTCCTTTGTCTTAGATGGGAGATCCCTAATTTTTAAACTGTGCCTCCTAGTTCCAGATTCCCCCACAAGAAGAAACATCCTCCCAGCATTTACTCTGCCAAGCCCACTCAGAATCTTATGTTTCAATAAGATTGCCTTTCATTTTTCTAAGCTCTAATGAGAATAGGCCCAATCTACTCAACCTTTCCTCAAAACAACCCCTTCATGCCAGGAATCAGTCTCGTGATCCTTCTCTGAACTGCTTAGGATGCAATTATATTTGCCCTTACGTAAAGGGACTGAAACAGTACACGGTACACCAGATGAGGTCCCACCAATGCCCTGTACAGTTGTAGCAAGACTTCCCTATCTTTATACGCCATCTCCCTTGCAATAAAGGCCAACATTCTACTTGCCTTCCTAATTACTTGCTGTCTCTGCATTCTAACTTTTTTTGATTCATGTACAAGGACATCCGGATCTCTTATACTGCAGTATTCTGCAGTGCCTCTCCAATTAAATAACCTGCTTTTCTATTCTTCCTACCAAAGCGATCTCACATTTTCCCACATTATACTCCATCTGCCAATTTTTTGCCCACTCACTTAACCTATCCACATCCCTTTGCAGACTCTTTGTATCCACCCCACAACTTGCTTTCTTAACTATCTTAGTATCATCAGCAAATGTGGCTACAATACAATCTCTACCTTTTTCCGAGTGATTGATATAGATAGTTGTTTGGTAATACAGAACTTAAGTATTGCTGAGAAAAGAGACATCGTTCAAAATTTTAAACTTTGAATTTGAAAAAAGCTTGCCAGCTAACTGTCCTTCACCAACTGGTGCATTCTCCATGGTAACAACTCTACCAATCAGAGTCCACTTGCCAATCAATTAGCATTCTCTTCTGAGACATTATAAATTTGTTGTTTCCCTTACATTGGTATTCTGGTGAATTGTCCTGATGAGTGCAAGACGAAAAGCTTTGACAAAAAATGTATTTTTTTCAGTAATACTCATGAATATAGATTGTAAATAGTTGAGGCCCCAATACTGATTCCTGCGGCACCCAACTAGTTGCATTTTGGCGACCTGAAAATGATCCATTTATTGCGACTGTTTTCTGTTTGTTAGCCAACCCTCTCTCCATACTAATATATTATTCCCCAACACCATAAAGTGCGGTAACTTTTATGTGGCATCTTATCAAATGCCTTTAGGAAACCCAAATACACTCCATCTACTGGTTCCCCTTTAATCCACTCTGCTTGTTACATCCTCAAAGTGCTCCGATAAATTTGATAGCCTGATTATTGCTGTTGATACATTCCAGGATCTCGGATTGCCAGTTGGCTGCCTAGTTTCTCAGTAGAAGTAATGCACACTACAAATATCCTTGGCATTGCACAGGTGAACAATTCTCAGCTAAACGCTATGGTAAGTCCAACTGAAGAATACACGATGTAATGTCATTATTTATTTCCTAAAGTAGCAATCAATAATGAGCCTGGCATCTGTGGTGTCTTAGTAACATAGAGCAGATTGCTATATGAATATTTTTGCAGTGTAGGGTAATAAGAAAAACATGGAAAAAGCCTGGAAGCTCTCTGCCTTTTGCTGCTTCCAATCTTAGCTAAGCAGTGTGTTACAGCATGGAGATTACTATTGTTTTTTCTGCCTTTTCAATTTCCTCATCAAATAAAATCCATAGGTTAATGATCGTTCCACAGGATTGTGACTTAACTATACTGTTGTAAAAAAAAAAAGGCCTATTTTGCTAAATGTTAACACGTGAGATATCGGTACACATAATGGTGTCTTCTAGTCAACTTTTTGCTCTGTTTAAGCTTTTGAGCTACTGATTGAGTCAATCTAGGGTACATGTTTTATGTTGAACCCGTGCTGTTGGAGCATCAAGGTCCACATTTGTTTAGTTTAATATTTGGAGATCTGTTTAAGTTGTGGACCTAGATATTGTCAACTAACTGATTCTTTGCTGTGGTATCCTGTTGAGCAGCTTTATCTTGAGCAAATTTGTGATAAGACCACTGAGATGGGATAGAGATAAATTGATCCGAAGATCGTCAAATATGGTGTACTTCTGTCTTTACTAAGCCTCTCATTTGTTTGATTCTCCACAGACTTCAGGCTTTGCAGCTTTCCTGCTGGTACTATTAATTGAAAATTGAATGTCTAATTGTTTGTACAAGGAAATACTGTCCTGATGATATGGTGAGGGGTTAATGCAGAATTACGGAAATGTGTAGCCTTTCTCAAGTGTAATTATTGCATCGTTACTACCTACAGGCTCATCAGATCCAAGAGATGTTTCCCCAGGTTCCATATCACCTTGTCCTCCAGGATCTACAGCTAACGCGTTCCATAGAAATCACCACTGATAACATACTGGAAGGAAGAATTCAGGTCCCTTTTCCCCAGCAGGTTAGTCTTTTTGTTTACATGCTTTTATTTAATAGTATATTAATTTAAACTTCTGTTGTCCATTGCTCATCTCCCTGCCCCCTTCAATGCATTTCAACAGCGCCAAGAAAGTAGACCAGCATTGAATGGTCCAGCTGTGGAAGAGAATGATGGTCATTCAGGCGAGTCAAACAGTGAAGAACAGGTAAATCATATTTTGTAGTACACCTTTATTAAGCAGGACTTGGAATACTGCTCTTCTGTAGGAGGAAACTCTTCACGCACCTCTCTCATAATGGGGCAGGATGTAATAAAAATCTGTTCTTGATGGATGAGGTCTTGGTTTCTTTAATTGATATTCTAATAATCAGTGCTTCTTCAAAATTTCAGATATACCACCTTGTACAATGTTCTTCCTCCCTCATCTGACATTGCACTGTATTCAAGACTGATCCCATTGTATATAATGCATTCTTTTCAAAAATCTGCTCTTACTGATTGGCTTTTCACAATATTAATGATTGAATTACCTTCTGAAACTCCTATATTTGCATCAAATGGGTTTGTCATGTAATAGAGAAACATTGTCAAAACCAGACATCGAATACTATCCATTCTTGTCCTTTCTCTCTCCTGTAATCCTCAGGCTTATAAAAGCTAAGCTTGGTGTCACTCAGCAATATCTAAATTAGCTTTTCGTTTTTACAATTTTCAGCCTGGTGGTATCCTGCATTGTGTGACCCTAGTCTTTTATCTTAGCATTCCAATATGAAAAAAAGTATTCCACTTTATTTTTGCAATTGCAAGCAGTTGTGGTCAGGCACTCTAAGCACATGATTGAACTTTCCTAAACTGTTCAGGGTCTTCATTAGTGCCTGTTCACTATTGCCAAGCTTCAGCAGCCCACTAGCACCAAAGAGCCCATTGCAAAGCAGTGTCTTAACTTTTTACAGCCACATCTTTTATTTCAAACATTTCTCTCCTTTTAGTTGATGTTCTGTTGGTATTCTCCAGCTGGGAGGATAATCCAGTTGTGTTTCCAAGAAATCTGTATTGCCTGCGCAGTTCTTTTCTTGATCTTGCACAATTGTATTGCGTTAAGCATTGTCCAAACTAAACTCTGATCAACTACATTTAAGGTGACAAAAGATATTAAAATTGGTGTTTGCTATGTACGGAGAGTTTTCATCAGCTATCTGCAGCTCACATGATACATCATATCACCTTGAAAATGACACTAGTCCTTGTACAGGAAGTCAAACCATAAGCTTTTAATTACTGTGACAATGGTAGACCGATCCACAATTACTTACAACCAATTGCCTTTGAGCACATTGCCTAAGTATCCCAAGTACAAATCTACAACAGATTTAGGATGTGGAACTTTCTTACATGTAATAGACTGTTGTTAAATAGAACCATTTTCTGAAATTGGACACTCATTGAGACCTGCCTTTATTGGCACTGACACGGCCTGTTTAACCCAAGCTGTAATCAAGTAATTAAAAATGTAGTTCCTTCAGGTTTTAGTAATTTTACCCTTTGAAACTTGACATGGCAAATATGAATAGAAGGCATCCTGTGTTGCAACTCTTTTGCTTGTCAACTGCCTAAGGCGTTCCAAAAATAAATCCTGAATTTCTACACTTATTCATGTTTTAGCTTTTCTTTCTCAAAACACCCTGCTTTAATTTGTGAAAAATGTAAGGCTCAGTGAAACTGAGTTCAGATAAATGCTCTTTTAACTGAAATGCTAAATATTTACTTCCCATTAAATGTTGATTTACAAATCTTAATTCGTACAAGTCTGAATTAAGATGCCAAAAAATACAATGTCATCCTTTCAAAAGTGTCACCTTGTGGATGGTCCTCCCCTGTTATTTCTTATGCTGTCTTTTGTTGAGGGACAAATGATTCCAGCATTGAAACAGTTGTGCTGTGATTCATTAGTGGAATGCATGTGTGTTAAAGTATGGTTTTATGCATAATAATAGCAACAGGTTGTATTTATATTAACATTCTTAATGTAATAAAGCATCTCAAAGTACACAGGAATGATAAGATCAAGATCAAAATTTGACACGAGGCTGCATGACACAATATAAGGGTCAATGGCCTAAAGCCTGTTCAAAGGAAGGTTTTAAGGTACATCTGAAAGGAGGTAAGAGAGGCAGAGAGGTTTAGGGAGGGCATTCCAGAGCTGAGGCTTAGACTGCTAAAGGCATGGCTACAAATGGTGGAACAATTAAAATTTGGAATGCTCAAGAGATCCCCACATCCACAACATGTGGCTGAAGTTGTAGACCCTGATTTGTCCCTTCAGATTCCTTTAAATTCTATAAGCAACCTCACAAGATCCTCTTGTTGTCCTACCTCCTAAATATGAAAATATGGCACCTAACTGTCCTAATATTTCAGTGTTAGCTAACCAGATAGTAGGAGGTTCAATTTGTGAACTGTCTAAGTCTCCCTCTACCTCACTTTCACTGTCTCTTTCATCCTCCACTATCACCTTACAGCCTGACATACCTGCTCTTTCCTATCTGCTTCCCTACAATGGTATCGTTTTAACATTGATATGACTGTTGATTCTTTTTCCTGTGATCTAGGGTATTTAAGAAATAATTTACTAACCCTCTTAATTATCTTGTATGGGCCTCTGAACCATGCTTTCAGATGTTCCCCCTGTAATGGCGATAATGCTAACACTTCATTCCCTGGTTGTAATGTTCCGGTCATAGCTTGCTTACCTGCCCGTTCTTTCATCTTTGTTTGAGAAACTTTAACATGTTCCTGAGCCACTTTGAAGGCTCCTGTGAGGCCTTCCTGGAACGTGGATACATAATCTAACATAGAGGATTTAGCCTTCTCTCCTAAAAACTTCTCTTTGATTAATTTCAGAGGGCTTCTTATCTAATTTCTGTAAATTAAGCGAAAAGGGCTAAAACCAGTAGACTCATTTGGCCCTTTGTCCCAATCATGGGGACATTCATGACAGTGTGCTTTGATCATTGTTTTGAGAGTTTGATGGTAACTCTCTAAAGTTGGAACTTTGATCCGACTGGATCTCTATCAGTAATCCATATAGAGTTTTTAAAAAATTGGGTTAACTTCTCTACCAGTACTTTAGCTGTAATTATCCTTAAAAGGATAGCCTCTGGAAATCAATTTGTCATACCCATAATAGTAAAGATATACTAGTGTCTAGCTCTTGTTTTTATAATAGTCCCACACAGTCTACCCCACTGAATGGTTCCTCAAAAACTGGTATGGGAATTAAGGGTGCCGGTTTGATTGCATGTTGTGGTTTTCCTACCATCTGGCATGTATAGTATGTTTTACAAAGCTGCACACATCTCATGAATACCTGGCCAGTAAAACTGCAGATTTATCTACGCTTGAGTTTTCTGTATCCCTGAATTTCACATGCTCCCTGTAATATTTCTTTACAATATTTCGGTGGTACCACTCCCTGACGAACAAGCGTCCACTCCCCATCTGCAGGTCTGCGAGGAGGCCTCCACTTCCTCATTAGAATTCCATTTTGACCATAATATTCTGGAACTTCCTCAGCTTCAGTGACAGTTTGGGCTGATTATGCTATCTTTCTTAACTCTGGATCAGCTTGTTGAGCCTCAACTAGGAAAGAATTGTTAAACATCTCTTTCAGATTATCTAAGTCTTTAAAGGAAGTTTTAGCCAGCCAAATATCTGTCTGTGTTATCACTTTGGCCTTCGATGATGGACTTTGCTTAGCCATTGCTTCGGTCATCACACACACAGGAAAAATCCCTGGAACCTTTTCCTGTAACTGCTGTCTCTTGAACCTCATTTGGGCTTTCTGTAATTGTGGGAGAAGCTACCACCTTCACTCCAGGTCAGTCATTTTCCCGGAATAAATTAACTCCATTTACACGTAACTTTTGAACACCCCCTATCATCACTGCCCCAGACATTAGGTCACACTCCAGGTTCACCCAGTAAAAAGATTTGGGTATATGCACCCCACCAAAACCATTGGCTAAAACTTTGGCTTTTAATGCGCTCTCTGGTGGGAAATTATGCCTTTCCCCAGCAAAAGTATTTGGGTGGCTCCCTGTGTATCTCAGTATGATTATAGGTTTATCTGTCTCATTTGAGGGATAAGGGGTTAGTTTTCCCCTCGACAAAAATGCTTTATAACTCTCATGTATCTTGTTCACCTCTCCTGAACTCTTAGCAGTATTCACACTCTGATTCACAGTTGCAATTAACACTACAACTTGATCTGTTGTACTTTCAGTCAGGGTTCCTTTTCCTGAGTCGCCCTTGTGTAGCTCAATAAGTCCCATAGATTTCCCGCGCAACCACCAGCACTCTGCACGAACATAATCCCACCTTCTTACAATGGAAACACTTAGGCCTTCGAATATCACTTCCACCCTTGCACCTTCCTTTTTTACCTGAGGAGTTGTTTCTGGGGTATTTCCAGCTGTCCCTTCTTTTCCCTTTATTACTTGCCTTCCTTTCACCTCCTCACCGCCTATCCTTCTCGGGTTTGTGGGGGTAACAGAAAAAGGGTTTGGATTTATGGACCAGCTGATAATCGTCTGCCATTGTGGCTGCCTGCTTAGCTTTTGCTACCTTGTGGTCTTCATGGGTTCTAACTACTGGAGAAAATAAATTTTTAAGTCCTTTCAAGAAAATTATTTCTCTAAGAGCTTTATATGTTGCCTGTATCCAAAGGTCAAAATTATTCTGCTTTACCCTCAAATTCAATATAGGTTTGTCCAGGCTGTTTCCCTATATTCCGAAATTTCTGCCTGTATGCCTTGGGGACTAACTTGTATACACGCGAAATAGCCTTTTTTTTTACTGCATCCTAATCCTCAGAAACCTCTTCTGACAGCGATGCATAAAACTCATGAGCTGTACCCACCAAGCTAATCTGTCAGAACAATATCCAGATTTCTTTTGGCCATTTCATTTGCTTAGCCACCTTTTCAAACAAAATAAAGAATGCCTCTACATCCCTTCCCTCAAACTTTGGGGGTGGGACAGGTGGTGCTTGCACAAATTTAAACATCTCCACACTGGGCTTTGGGTTGGAGATTTTTTCATCATCAGAACCTTCAGCATCTGAGGCCTCTTTCTCTTTTTTAAAGTCCAGCCTTCTAAGCTAGTATTCCCTTTCTTGTTCCTCTCTCTCCTTTGTCACTCTTTCTTTACTCTTCTCCCTTGTCTGAAATTCCAGTTCCAGTTTCCTAAATACTCTTTCTCTTTCCTTCCCTTCCTCTTTCTTTTGCCTGTAGCCTTTACAGTTCCAATTCTTTCTTTTCCTTTCTTGTTTGCCACTAATTCAAGTTTTTTCATTTGCAACTGAATCTTAGCAAATTCAATTGACTCACCCCCTGAAGTACGTGGTCTGTCTGGTATCTCTTCCAATTTCAAATGCCGTGCTTTTACTTTAACTATGTCTGCTTTCCTTGCCCCTACGAGTAATTCTAACTCCAACTTATTTACCAATTCAGTTAGCTGAGTCTTGGCTACTTTTTGTAAACCAGTCAGGGTTACATTTTCTATCTGTTGAAAAGTCTTAGCAACTTCAGCCACCATTTTAGTTTACCAATGTATAAGCAACCTGGTCTCCACTCTTTTAACCCTTACCAATTATTATTCTGCGTCCAATCACTTTAATTGATGGTCCGCGTTTCAAATCCTGCAAGTGCTTCCAATTTATATTATGACCGGGATGGGAGGAGTGTGTGAATTATCAAGCCCCACTACTTTGCAAGCGTCCCATTAATTTAATTTAAACGTTTAACTATCTATCTCTTCCTAAAGAATTCCACCAGCGTGCGTGCACACAACAACACACACAGACAGCCAAACAAAGGACAAACAGAGTCTCTCTGCAGATAGGCTTTGGAGGTTGGGCATTATAAAATAAAGGATAAAGTCCACAGGATCTCAATGTTGTCAAGCTGGAGTTCCCTCGTGTGAAGATGGGCTGCTGGTCCTGGTGGATGTCTGGAAGTTCTCACCAGCTGGTCCCAGCTTTGCGGTCCAAATGCAGACTAGTTATATTCAGATGAGGGCTCTCTGGCTACCGGTTTATAGCGCTACACAATTTTAGGCAAGGTAGAGAGAGTGAGCCAGCTAGGGTAGCCTTCCTTCATCAGCTTGTACCCCAACAAAATTGCATGCAAAACAAGCAGGCTCAAGTTTTTTTCCTCTCACCAATGTGATTTCCAGTAAGTTACCAACCTTCCTTTTCAGTTTTTTTTTCCTCCATCAATTAGTGATTGCAGTTCAAAACAAACAACCAGATCTTCCTCAAGTACCATAAAGGATAGGTGGTTTCTTGGAAGAGGCCTGCTCGCTGACAGTTCAAAGGTGAACGTATGACTTTTTGGATGCTAACCTGAGATTTTTTTTTTCTTTAAAATGCCCAGATCATACCATGTCCCTCCATTTTGTAAAATCAAATTCAATCTTGAGAGAGATGATTCTAACATCACTTAGCTCTGTCTATCGCATGCTGCTTCTACTGTTTGCCATGCAAGTAGCCCTGTGTTGTAGCTTCACCAGATTGACACCTCGTGTTTAAGTATGCCTGGTACTACTCCTGGCATGCCTTCCACTCTTCTTTGAACCAGGGTTGTTCTCCCCCACCTCCTCCAGTTTGATGGTAATGATAGAGTGGTGTATATGCCAGGCCATGAGGTTACAGATTGTGGTTGAATACAATTCTGCTGATGGCCCAAAGTGCCTCATGGATGCCCCAGTTTGACTTGCCAGATCTGTTAATCTATCCCTTTTAGCATAGTGGTAATGCTGCCAGACAGAATGGAGGGTATCCTCAATGTGAAGACAGGACTACTTCTCCATAAGGATTGTGTACTGGTCACTCCTACCGGTACTGTCATGGACAGATGCATCTGCAATTGATACGTTGGTGAAGATGAGGTCAGGTATGTTTTTTCTCTCGCTGATTCCCTCACCACCTGCTGCAGACCCAGTCTAGCAGCTATGTCTTTAAGGACTTGGCCAGGTCAGTCAGTAGTGGTGCTACTGAGCCACTCTTGGTGATGGACATTGAAGTCCCCCACCCAGAGTGCATTTGGTACCCTGCCATCCTTGGTGCTGCTTCTATTTGGTGTTCAACATGGTGGAGTACTGATTTATCAGCTGAGGGAGGGTGGTTGGTTTTAATCAGCAGGAGGTTTCCTTGCCCGTGTTTGACCTGATGCCATGAGCATCCATGCAGTCAGGAGTCAATGTTGAAGACTCCCAGGGCAACTTCCTCCTGACTGTATACTACTGTGCTGCCATCTCTAGTGGATTTGTTCTGTTGGTGGGACTGGGACATTGTAAGGTATGATTTTGAGAGTATGCCTATATCAAGTTGTTGCTTGACTATTCCGTTGGATTGCTTTTCCATTTTTGACACAAGTACCCAGGTATTAGGAAGGAGGACTTTGCAGGGTCGACAGGGCTGGGTGTGTCATTGTTGTTTTTGGTACCTCATCAATGCCAAGTCTGGTTTAATTCATTTTTGACTTTGTAGCGGTTTGATACAACTGAGTGGCTTGCGAGATAATTTCGGAGAGCATTTAAAAGTCAGCCATATTGCTGAGAGTCTGGAGTCACATGTAGGCCAGACCAAGTAAGGATGGCAGATTTGCTTCCCTAAAGGGCATTATTGAACCAGATGGGGTTTTTACACCAATTGCGCTGGTTTCATGGTCACTATTATAGAGACCGGCTTTTAATTCTAGATTTTTTTTATTAATTGAATGTAAATTCCACAAGATGCTGTTGACATCTTGTCAACAAGATCCCTTGTTGGGATTTGAATCCGTGTCCTCAGAGCATTAGCCTGGGTCTCTAGATTACTAGTCCATTGACCTTACGAAATAAATAAAGGACATAGAATAATCCTGGATCATTTTAATTATCCCTAAAAAAAACTGGCAGAAAGTAGCAAAAACATTACAAGGTTGGGAGTTTTGTGCAGTACTCCTTTCTTATCTAGAGTTAGAACATTGCTGGATCTAGATATGAGAAATGAACCAGAACAGATCATTGAGCTATTTTGACAAGAGCAGCTAGCAGTAGCAATCACAACATTATAGGGTTTAAATTAAAGATTGAAAATACATAAGTAAGACAAAGACCAAAGTAATAAATTGGGGGGAAAAAGCTGATTCTACAGGATGAGAATAGAACGAGGGAGAATTTGCTGACAGGAATAAAACAGTGGGAAATATTTAGTGTTGATCAATACATTTGACAACCAATTTAAAAAAAAGGGCAAACTAGACAGTAATGACAGACTATGGATGTTTATAAAAAATGAGGGTAAAATTGAAACTAAAGTAAAAGGCACACACAAAGTACATAGACAACAAAAGAGATGATAAAAGGGAATATAAACAGGTTAGGAAAGCTGTCAATAAAACCATTAGCAAGGGCAAGAAAAACTATGAAATTAAATTATCACGGAATATAATTAGTAAGGTATTTTAAAGATGCAAGTAACAATAGAAAAATCAGGATAGCATAAAGCGATACGCATGTTAAGCTCATGACAAAATATTAACTAATTATTTAATTGAGACTAACATGGTGCACGTGACATTAGAAGAAAATGTAAACAAAAAACATGTAAGATGAGAGCATAATTGATGAACGATTCAAACTTGGAAGGTAAAATCCCAGCCTGGGTGGATTGTATTTGCACGTATTAAAGGAAGTTAGGGAAGAAATAGCAGATTTATGTGTGAATTATTTGATAATTGAGGATAATTTAGTAGATGTAATGTATTTGGATTTCCAAAGAAGTCTTTATAAAGTATCACATAGTACATTAATGATTAGGATCAGAAAATATGGAGTTGGAATAATGGATAGCAAAGTTGCCCAAAAACACAAACCATATTGCGGTTAATCGTAGTTTAACCAGATTAGCAAATGGTGGAAAGTTCAGTAGGGTTGGTGCTGGACCTACTGCCCACTAGTTACAGAAAGGTTTTGGAGTACAATTGCAAAATTTGCAGATGATATTTGTGGAGATTTGGTTAATACAGTGGAGTGCGTGACAAAATGCAGCAAGACTTTAGTAAGCATGCAGAATGGGTGTGCAATTGCCATTCAATATAGATAAGTGTGAGCTACTACATTTTGATAAGAATGCGGTGTCTCACTCAGAAAATAAATGTCTAAATGGGGTTGAATAACAGGAATCTGGAGATTGATACGCAAATCACTAAAGTAGGTGCACGAGTTAATAAGGCAAGTTTTAAAAAATCAAAGCATCAGGGTTCATTTTTAGAGGCAGAGAAGTTGTTAAGCTTGCATAGAACCTTGGCTAGACTATAATTGAAGTATTGCAAACCATTTTAGTCTCCATTTCATAAAAAGCACAGCGAGGCACTGCAGAAGGTGCAGAGAAGATGTATACTAGAATTATATCAGAACCGAGAGGTTATATCTATTGGGAAAGATTTGAACAGGCTTGGGCTTGTTTCCAGAAGAAGACTCTGATAACTCGATAGAGTAGTTCAATATAATTGAGACCAGACCTGGAGTCATAAATATTAAGGCAGTGACTGATACATTCAGTGGAGAAATTGAGAAAACTTGCTTCATTCAGAGTGTACCTAGAATCTGGAACACTCTATCACAAGGATTAATTGAGGGGCATAGCATGAATGCATTTAAGAGGAAGCTAGATAAGCACATGAGGGTAAAAGGAATAGAAGGATTTATAATGGGGTTAGATGAAGAACAGTGGGAGAAGGCTTCTATGGAGCATAAATAAGAGAATGGACCTAGTGGGCCACTTTGTCTGTTCCTGTGCTGTAAATATTTTGTAATCCTTTGTGACCTGATCACATCCATGTTCACATGAGATAGCATCACATCTTTAGACTGAAGAGTAGTGACTAATGGATAATTTTAACAATACCTCTATTGATTTATATTTTCACTCTCATCAAACATCTTGCTTTCCACATTCTTAGGAATATACTGTATAAGGACCTGTACCATATCAATAACTTGAGGTATTAAACCAGTTTTCTTAATAACGAGCTCTGTTTTTGTTGAGCGAATGAGATCAGTGTAACTCCTCTATTTGGCTGTCAACAAAAATACCAAAACAAAAACAGAATTACCTGGAAAAACTCAGCAGGTCTGGCAGCATCGGTGGAGAAGAAAAGAGTTGGCGTTTCGAGTCCTCATGACCCTTCAACAGAACTGAATGAATATTAGAAAGGGGTGAAATATAAGCTGGTTTAAGGTTTGGGGGGGGTCGGGGGGGGAGGGGGGGTGGTTGGTGTGGTTGTAGGGACAAGCAAGCAGTGATAGGAGCAGATAATCAAAAGATATCTCAGACAAAGGAACAAAGAAGTGTTGAAGTGGTGATATTATCTAAACGAATGTGCTAATTAAGAATGGATGGCAGGACACTTGAGATACAGCTCTGGTGGGGGGTGGAAAGACTAGCCAGGCATACAAGATTTAAAAATAATGGAAATAGGTGGGAAAAGAAAAATCTATATAAATTATTGGAAAAAACAAAAGGAAGGGGGAAGAAACAGAAAGGGGGTGGGGATGGAGGAGGGAGTTCAAGATCTAAAGTTGTTGAATTCAATATTCAGTCCGGAAGGCCGTAAAGTGCCTAGTCGGAAGATGAGGTGCTGTTCCTCCAGTTTGTGTTGGGCTTCACTGGAACAATGCAGCAAGCCAAGGACAGACATGTGGGCAAGAGAGCAGGGTGGAGTGTTAAAATGGCAAGCGACAGGGAGGTTTGAGTCTTTCTTGCGGACAGACCGCAGGTGTTCTGCAAAGCGGTCCCCCAGTTTACATTTGTGGTCTCTCCAATGTAGAGGAGACCGCATTGGGAGCAATGAATGCAGTAGACTAAGTTGGGGGAAATGCAAATGAAATGCTGCTTCACTTGAAAAAGGAGTATTTGGGCCCTTGGGCGGTGAGGAGAAAGGAAGTGAAGGGGCAGGTGTTGCATCTTTTGCGTGGGCATGGGGAGGTGCCATAGGTGGGGGTTGAGGAGTAGGGGGTGATGGAGGAGTGGACCAGGGTGTCCCAGAGGAAACGATCCCTACAGAATGCCGCCGGCAGGGGGGTGAAGGGAAGATGTGTTTGGTGGTGGCATCATGCTGGAGTTGGTGGAAATGGTGTAGGATGATCCTTTGAATGCGGAGGCTGGTGGGGTGATAAGTGAGGACAAGGGGGACCCCATCATGTTTCTGGGAGGGAGGAGAAAGCGTGAGAGCGGATGCGTGGGAGATGGGCTGGATATGGTTGAGGGCCCTGTCAACGACTGTGGGTGGAAAATCTCAGTTAAGATTTAAGTTAAGAGGACATGTCAGAGGAACTTTTTTTGAAGGTAGCATCATCAGAACAGATGTGACGGAGGCGAAGGAACTGAGAGAATGGGATGGAGTCCTTGCAGGAAGCGGTTTGTGAGGAGCTGTAGTCGAGGTAGCTGTGGAAGTCGGTAGGCTTGTAATGGATATTGGTGGACAGTCTATCACCAGAAATTGAGACAGAGAGGTCAAGGAAGGGAAGGGAAGTGTCAGAGATGGACCACGTGAAAATGATGGAGGGGTGGAGATTGGAAGCAAAATTAATAAATTTTTCCAGGTCCCGACGAGAGCATGAAGCAGCACCAAAGTAATCATCGATGTACCGGAGAAAGCGTTGTGGGAGGGGGCAGGAGCAGGACTGGAACAAGGAATGTTCCACATACCCCATAAAGCGACAGGCATAGCTGGGGCCCATGCGGGTACCCATAGCCACACCTTTTATTTGGAGGAAGAAGCACCACCCTTGTTGCATATAATTGCTAATGGACTAAGTGAAGTCTTTAATTATCAGTGTGCCTTTGATCCTTTACTGTTCAGCAACAGCTAATTCCCATGTTCTACAGCAATCTTAAATAAAATTTAAACATGTTTTCCTGTTGCAGGACTAATTTTTTGACCATGTATCCATGTAATTGTTTATAGATTCCCTGAAGCTTAGGAACCATAATGTACCAGCATGTTTTAATTACTTTCTCTCACTAAGTTTGTGGTTATTTCAAATTGAAACCCACCGGTCCTTTAGGGTCAGTCTCAGTTCAAAAGTTAAGTTGTCACTACTTTAAAATTAAATCATGCTTCCCTACTTAACAAACAAAGGCTAACAATATGAAGACAAATAATTGACACACTGTCAGTCTGATTAACTCATTCCTTTTAATTTCGATTGACTTTTCTTAATGTTCAGGCCTCCATAATAGAGGAAGATCCCTGGTCCTACATCTAGCGTAATAGCTGATTCAAATTTGCGAAGTTGTCACATTGTGCAAGGCAAAGCCTACCATTTTTCACCTACTCAAGTCATTGACAATGCATTCAGATGAAATAAAAGTTAAAACTGCAGTTATAGTAATACTTAGCATGTTAGTGGCTTCTGCAGATTTGAGCTTTCCAACAAAGTGTTCATTCATTTATCTGTACTTTTCATAATTATAGTTTTACTATGAATCAGCTTGAATGTCACTGTGCATGGTTAATGTGGCAGTGTCTTCTTTACATCCTCAGACTGAGCATCCAGCCCTTGAACTCAGCCAAAGTGTGGAAGAGACATTTGAAACTGGCGCTGAATTTCCACAAATTGATGTTCCGACTGAGGACTTCGAGGCACGGGGAAGTCGCTTCTCAAAGTCGGCTGATGAGAGACAACGAATGTTAATGCAGCGTAAAGAGGAACTACTGCTTCAAGCTCGGAGGTAGGGGGCTATTATGGGGTGGGAGAAATTTGTGTTTAGGGCCTGATTGATAACCAGTAGGACATTCGGTCATTATGGGGAATACCTGGATACTTGTCCAACATGTATAGGATTGTTGAGCAATTTTGGAAAAAAACTAATCTCATTTGAAAATGTTAATCTGTTATTTTGGGTCCTAATGTCATGTTTAATTGATATGATTACATTCTTGTCTTAACAAAAGGTGAGAGTGTGTGACTGAACACCGTGAATGTTTTTAGCTGTTTTGAGAGCCAGCTTGGATTTGTAAATAGTAGGTCATGCCAGACAAACCTGATTGAATTTTTTGAGCAGGTGACTTAAAGCAGTGAAGAGTTTGTCCGGATGTTACTTGGATTTTCAGAAGGCATTTAATATGGTGTCTCATAAGAGATTGTTAGCTAAGCTTGAAGCTCATGGAATTGAAAGCAAATTATTAACCTAGTTATGAAAATGATTGTGAGACAGGCAACAGGATCAGGTAATGGGCAGTACTTTAACTGGCAGGATGAAACTAATGCGTCCTCCAGGGATCTGCTCAACTATTTACCATATTTATTAATGACTTAAATGATAGAATAGAAAGAAAACATATCCAGCTTTGCAGATTACACGGTTATCTGGTATTGTAAACAATGTTTATAGAAGCATAAAATTTTGCAGGGATAATAATAGGTTAAGTGAAAGGGCAAATGAGACATGTGGATTTCAATGCAGCCAGTTTGTCAGATCATCCACTTTTGGACCTAAAAAGGATAAATAAACATACTTTGCACATGGTGAAAACAATAGAGGTCCAAAGAGCTTTGGGGACCCATGTACACAGATCATTAAGTATCATGGACAGGTACAGAAAATAATCAAAAAGGCTAATTAATAAAATGCTGGCCTTTAGATTGAAAAGAGTAGCATACAAGAGGGTAGATGATTTGTTATGTCTATACAAAATTAGACCACACCTGGAGTACTATGTTCAGTTTGGGGCTCAAGCAGCAAGTTATATTTATATAATGCAATTAATGTTATGAACTGTTCCAAGATGCTTCACAGGAACATTATAAAGTACAGCACTAGCCATGTAAGAAGATATTAGGTCAAATGACCAAAGGTTGTCAAAGATGTAGGTTTTAAGGAGTGTCTTAGAAGGAGGAAAGCAAAGTCAAGAGGTGGAGACGTGTAGGGAGGGTATTGCAGAGCTTGGGATCGAGGCAACTGAAGGTCTGGCCATCAATAGTGGAGCAGTTAAAATTGGGGATTCACAAGAGACCAGAATTAGCTGAGCGCTGATACCTTGGTTGGTGGGCTGGAGGAGGTTACAGAGATAGGGAGGGGCGAGCATGGAATGATTGAAAACAAGGATGAGAATTTTAAAATCAAGATGTTGCTTGACCAGGAGCCAATATAGGGGGTGATAGAAGAATGGGAGTTGGTGCAAGTTAAGACATGGGCAGCAAAGTTTTGGGTGACCTCAAGTTTATAGAGGGTAGAATGTGGGAGACCACACAGGAGCGCATTGGAATAGTCAAATCAAGAGGCAATGAAGGCATAAATGATTTCAGCAGCAGATAAGCTGAGACAAGGGTGAAGTTGGGTGTGATATTACGGAGGTGACAATAGGTCGTCTTAATGATGGCACAGATATAAGGTTGGAAGGTCAACTGAGGATCAAGTGTGATACCAAGGTTGCAAACAGACTGACTTAATCTCAGATTGTGGCTACGGAGTTGGATGGAGTCAGTAATGCGGGGACCGAAAACAATTACTTTGGTCTTCACAAATTTAATTGGAGGGAATTTCTACTCATCCGGTACTGAATGATGGATAAGGAATCTGATAATTTAGCTACAGTGGACAAGTTTATAGAGGAGGTGATGGTGGGGTACATGTGAATAAGGCTGTGCCTTTGGATGATGGTGTCGACAGTCTACCTACAGATGAGAAACAGGTGTGGCCAGATATAGATCCTTGGGGGCTACCAGAGGTAAAGGGAGCAGCAGGAGAAGCCATTACAAATTATTATGGTGATTAAAATTAGTTAGGTAAGAATGGAACCAGATGAGAGCAGTGTCACCCAGCAGGACAACGGTGGAGAGACATTGGAGGAAAATAGTGTAGCCAATCCATGTCAAAGGCTACAGACAGGTTGAGAAGGATGAGGATGGAAAGATACCTCAGGGAGGATATATTGGCTCTGGAGGCAATGCAGCATAGATTTACTAAACTGATACCTGGACTCCGAGCGTCATTAAATAGCATGGCAATTTTGGAATTTTAAGTGATTTTTATCAAAGTTTTCAAGATAAAGTAGAACGGATAGGGTCAATAGAGAAACTATTTCTGCTGGTTGGGGAGCCTAGGACCAGGAAGGATAGTCCGAAAGGCCTTTCAGGAATGAAGGTGGGTCACACTCGCAAAGGGCAGTGGATGTTTGGAATACTGTTCTGAAAATGGCAGTTGATGCAGGGTCAGTTAATTTTAAATCTGAATGAATAGATGTTTGTTAAACTAGGGTATTGAGAGTTATGGGGTATATGAAGTTAAGTCACAGATCATCCATGATCTCTCTGAATGGTGGAACAAGCTTGATTAAATGATTGTTCCTATTTCTTGTTCAAGATTGTTTGGTACATATTTTTTAAATGCTGAACAGAGCCCCTTTAAATTCATGCAGCATTATGTCAAGTGGTAGTAAATGAAGAAATGGCTGGAAAAGTAATGAAAACTAAACCACACTGAATTATAGCAATGCTGTGGTGAGCAACAGGACATCTAATCCTGCTATTAGACACATCACAAATTAACAAGTGTTTTTTAAAAAAAATTAATTCTTAATCTTGACGCTCAGCAGCTTCATAACCCATGCACTGTGGGCCTGAGCCAGTCTGTGTTCCAATCTTCTGCAAAAAGCAATTTTGTCACCTGTTTCCTGTGTAAAATCTTTTTGCAATCAAGTATTGGACAAAGTTTGTTTGCTGCAAGGAGAGAAAAGTTTTATTTCACTGGTGACAACAGCTAAAGAGGAAATCACAAAGGCTGAGGTTCTGGGCTGTTAAGCAAATACTTATTCCTACCCAGACTGTCCCAGAAACATTTGTAAAAGCACATTAAAAATAAATTCAAAAAAGAATTGGTCATCAACTTGTATTTATATTATACCTTTAATGTAGTAAATTGTCTCAAGGCTTCACAGAAGTATTATCAATTAATTTGCCATGGAGCCAGAGAAGGAGATGTTAGGGCTAATCGCCAGAAAACTTGGTTCAAGGGCTAGGTTTTAAGGAGTGTCTTAAAGAGCCTGCTATAAACTCAAATGAGACAATTGCATAACATTAAACAATAAAGGTATCAAATAATTAATTTCTCAATGTTAGAAAGAAAGAACTTGCATTTGTATGACACCTTTCATGACCTTTGGACTTTCCAAACTGTTTTACAACCAATGAGTACTCTTGAAGTTTAGTCATTTTTGTAGGAAATGTGGCAAATAATTTGCACATGTTGGACATGTCCTGATTCTATATCTTTTACCTACATGCTGTTCACTCTTGCTCCCAATGAAAATGATTAGTCTGGAGAAGAATAATTTGCATAAGATATCTTTAAAATAAGCTGCATCTCACCATTATGTCAACACGCAGTACATCGATTAGTAATGCATTGTTGTATTTACAAGTTGGGGAGAGTGGAGAGTGGAGAGTAATTGCACTTCAGTTAATAGCATTGATTTGCTTACAGAATTGAAACAAAATATACAATTGCATACAAGTATTACAACACTTCTTGATGTCAAGGTGAATAGATGCACTTGGTTAGGATGCAAAACTTGTCATGATATGATATTCTGTAACTTTTAGCACTTATGGACAATATTAAGATTTTTAACAAAAACAGAATTACCTGGAAAAACTCAGCAGGTCTGGCAGCATCGGCGGAGAAGAAAAGAGTTGATGTTTCGAGTCCTCATGACCCTTCGACAGAACTTGAGTGAATCCAAGAAAGAGGTGAAATATAAGCTGGTTTAAGGTGTGTGGGCGGGGGGGGTGGAGAAGTGGAGGGGGTTGGTGTGGTTGTAGGGACAAACAAGCAGTGGTAGAAGCAGATCATCAAAAGATGTCACAGACAACAGAACAAAAGAACACAGGTGTTAAAGTTGGTGATATTATCTAAACGAATGTGCTAATTAAGAATGGATGGTAGGGCACTCAAGGTATAGCTCTAGTGGGGGTGGGGGGAGCATAAAAGATTTAAAAATATTTAAAAATAATGGAAATAGGTGGGAAAAGAAAAATCTATATAATTTATTGGGAAAAAAACACAAGGAAGGGGGGGGGAAGAAACAGAAAGGAGGTGGGGATGGAGGAGGGAGCTCAAGACCTAAAGTTGTTGAATTCAATATTCAGTCTGGAAGGCTGTGAAGTGCCTAGTCAGAAGATGAGGTGTTGTTCCTCCAGTTTGCGTTGGGCTTCACTGGAACAATGCAGCAAGCCAAGGACAGACATGTGGGCAAGAGAGCAGGGTGGAGTGTTAAAATGGCAAGCGACAGGGAGGTTTAGGTCATTGTTGCGGACAGACTGCAGGTGTTCTGCAAAGATTTTTAATAAAGAATCAATCCTCAGATGCTGTTGAAAGTGAGTGGGGAAAAAAGTTAGTGTTCTTATTTGGTCGGATCAGTGGAGTGCTGCCATACCTGCTGACAGTGCTCAGTCATCCACCTCTAGACTGCCTGATCATGTTTAAGAGCACATCAAGTTTAGAAATCTGACCATCTGCATGTCTGGAAAAGACTCGTGTAGAGGGATCCATGGGAGGAAAGGGATGATGGAAATTACTGCTTATTGTAACAGTCTGTAAATTTATTTTCTCACAGACGGTACGTAAATAGGAACCAGAATGAAGCAGAATATTTATCTAGTGGGGGCATGTCCTCTGAGCCACCTCTCAACACAGACTCTCTTACTTTGCGGCGTCGAACCTTGGCAGCTGCAGCCGAAAGACGTCTCCAGCAACGACAGGACTCCTAGTTCTGATGATTCAACACCAGGCACCTAGAATCTTGACATTTTCTGAATCACTTGTCTGGCTCTGTTCTTGCAGCAGCAAGAGCAGGGAGAGCAGCATCCCAAACCACTCTGCAAAGTCATGCCATTGAGCTGGGGAGTTATACTATCACATGTACTGTGGCTGCACTAATGGAGCCGGATCTCAACAGTATTTTGGGTGGGAAATGGCATGGATGGTTATTTTTTTATACAGCCTTTGTGAAAATAATAAACAGCTTTTTACCTGCAAACAAAGAAAAAATAGCTGTAAGTGTCTGGAGGCTGCTTTTAAACTTTTCAACTGCGGAACGTATGCAGTCTGCAGGTTTGCCTATGGTGGATTGTGAAAGGCTGTCTGGTTCCAAAAACTCATTGGGCACTACAGCATTGCTCCTTGGGGCCCATCAGCAAAATTGTGCTGAAAAATGACATGTTGTGCGCCATGGTGTTCAGCAGTCAATTTAGTTTCTTCATGGTTTTCCCATCGTACAAGAAGCATGGAACAATTTTATACCTACACCATACACTCGATCCTTTTCCTTTTCTGTCGGTCATATGCAATAATTGTCTCATCTCTGCACGATGCTTCCATGCCTTTTTGGAACAAGGTTTTGATTCTGTTTCTGATTTTTATTTGCGTTCTTTGTTTCAAATGACCCCATGTTATCTGAATTGTTATTTCTGTAATTTGATGCATCCCAACTGTTCATGTCAGTAGTATTTGTCAGAAGCTGGCTGTCTAAGGCAGTTTCAATTCACTTGTCATGGCTGTGGATTGAGTAGCTTTTGATTTCTGCTCAGTTGGTTAGTTAGAAATGAAGTCATATGGATTGGGGCATTGTGATGACCGGTTACAAAGAGTGTGTAATTTTCACTATTCCCACTAAGAAATTAAGCCCAGGTTTGTTCTTAATGGGTTTGAGCAACTTCAACCCACCCTTCCCAGAACTCGCTACCTTAAAAACATGCATGCTGCTCCCTCTACAACCACATGCATTCTCATAATTTGTCGTAAATTAAACATGTAAGAAGCATATGAAAAACATGAAAGCCAGCATCCTGTCCATTAGAGATGTATCTGTTTCATTGGAAATCTAGCTGTGATTTGTCAGAAATGCCCTTATGGTTTTGAATCTTTGGGGGTGGTTGGAAGTGCTTTATCCAGCTGTATGGTGTTTTATGTAGGATCTATGGTACTGATCATGTAACAGCTTGGCAACTTGAGCATTAATTTTAAATAAAATATTGCACGTTTGCATTCAGCTTAATCTCTATAATCAGACGTGCAAATTACAGAATTTGCTTTTTTTTATTCCCCACCCATTTTTTTTAGCTAGTATATTTTGAATACACTTTGATTTTCACTCAAATGTATTATCTCAAATAATGGGGTACTGACCTTTAAATCCTACTAAATATTCCAACATGTAGACATTCAGATTAAATGACTGCCGATTATACACTAAAACACTTGGAGTACTGTGGTCCCTGCTTCGTTTGACTGGACACTTTACCATGAAATAATCACTGCAGTTATAAATAAGTTGTGGCACAGCATTTTTCCAAAAATCTTGCTTTTTGAAACAAATAAAATTCCAACATTTTCTCTTCCATCGGATTAACTATGGCCAACATTTAGAAATTGAGTTCAACCAAAATTATATGGAATTGAGGTAAATTTAACCAATTTTATTTTTGAGTACTCAAAGGAACAGTGTTCTGACCTGTTTTTCAGACCCTGCACATGACTGTGGGTAGGTAGGGATGGCAACTGCTTGATGCTGATACCGCCTTTACATTAGCTTTGTAGATCTATTTTGAAGGGGAGGGGTCCTTCAAATGTCAGTGCAATGTGAATGGTATGTCTTTACTTATATTTTTGACTTTTTTTACTGAACTCAAACCTGATGTAAATTGTGGTAGGAACACTTTATTGTGCACTTGTAAAGGAGCAGTCTCTTCGAGCCTTTTCATATTGTACTGAACACTCTCTCAGGGATGAGTGAAAGTGTAAGACTTTGCAAAAGGCCTTGCTGTGATGCTTTTCCTTTGGGATAGTTTCAAATATACAGTTTGATTTACGTATTTTTAAGCACTATTACCATATTTTTGTTTTATGAAATTATTTAAATAAAATGCATTTTCTGGTTTGTCCAAAATGAATATTGTTGTCCTTTTTTCTTCAAACTGCTTCTCAGTAAGAAGTTTGTTTATATCAAATGTTGAATTGATCATGTCTTGACCTCATACCCCATTCAGTATTTGGTACTCTGTAAACACACTTTTCCCTGATTTTACAAATAAATAGCACTTATGGTAATGTAGTTCAACGTGTGCTATAATAGGGTTTTCGCTCCTTTTCCAGACTTGGAAAGTGTAATTTACACACACAGCCCTGCAATGATTGGCCCTGCTGTTACTTATGTTGTGTGCTAAAGGTGAGGATGTTGATGCTGTAGAATGGAATACTTCAACTATTTTGGACACTTGAAATTTTCCTGTTTTATGCAAAATGCTGAGCCATACAGGCCTGTATGATCCCAGGTTCTGCAAACTTCTGTGATCTCAGGGTGGCAGCAGAGGTGCTACAATTGGACACAATAAAGCTGGAATTGAAAAGGAAAATCTTGTCATGGTGCTTGCTGTTTATAACTTTAGCAGGCTGTGCCACAAATGCAAACTTGCACTTGATTGTGGCTACACTGCTGTCAAATAGTTTTCTGGTGCTTAATTATATTGGCTGAAACATAATCACTTAAGCAAGACATTGAAAAGCACTGTAGAACAGGACTTCCTGAGAAGTGGGGGTTAAATGGGGATTTGGGAGAAAATTGGCAAGCAATGATCACTTTGCTGAGTAAAGCTCTGTTCCTCATACCTATGCATAAAGGCACACAAAGACAGGTTCATTCCCCACACAACTTTCCTATGATCTGATGATTGCCAATGCAGTGTTGAATTAGGGAATCCGCATTGTGAATGTCACTATTTACACTTTCTCTCAGATCTTTGTAGCTTTTGTTTTCCTGCTCTCTTTCCCCCATCACGTTCATAGGTATACTTACTGTTGTATCTTCCATCCTAAAAACTACCCAGTATTGATGCCTTTTGGCCTATTTCCTTTCCTGAGCCTCTGTTTCTAAGGTGAATTGTGTTCAAGGTGTGGAATCTTGACGATGGTTCACCATAGAATGAGTATAAAGCTCCCTCTGTACAACAATGTGTTTTAGGAATACATTTGAGTTTGTCCAATGAGCAATTGTGATATGTTCCCGTTTCCATAATCGGATACATTCTCAACCTTTTAGGAAGTGCAGTGTACATTTACCAGAATGATACCTGAATAGTTTAAATTACAAGGAGAGATAACACAAACTAGAGTTGTATTCCTTGGAGTTTGTTAATTGGTAATGTCATTAAAGCTTTCAACCTGTTAAGAGGATCAAATAGGGTTGATAGAAACAGTTTTTCTGTCAGTCGGAGAATCTAGGACTAGGGGGCATAGTATAAAAAGTTAAAGCCAGACTTTTCAGGAGTGAAATTAGGAAACAATTCTAACTTAGGGTGGTAAAAGTTTGAAACTCCAGCAAATGACATTTGATGCGAGATCAACTGTTAATTTAAAATCTCAGGTCTTTATTGATCAAAGGCATTAAGACAAAGTTCATAAGAATTCACGGATTAGCCATGATCTGATTGAATGGCAGAACAGGCTGAAGGGACTTTATGTTCCTATTGTGGGTCTGTGCAAGAGGACTGGTTGAGTGGTTTCATGGCCTCTGCTTTTGAGCCGTTGAAGGTATTGCAGCATCTTTGAGTCCGGCTCCTCTTGCTATTGGTAACGGGGATAACGCCCCCCCGGTGACGGTAAATGACGTCATTGGTTAGCAACAGAGAGACGCCGAAAGAGAAATCCAGGCAGGAGAGAGCGGGGCCGAAAGAGAAATCCAGGCAGGAGAGAGCGGGGCCGAAAGAGAAATCCAGGCAGGAGAGAGCGGGGCCGAAAGAGAAATCCAGGCAGGAGAGAGCGAGGCCGAAAGAGAAATCCAGGCAGGAGAGAGCGGGGCCGAAAGAGAAATCCAGGCAGGAGAGAGCGGGGCCGAAAGAGAAATCCAGGCAGGAGAGAGCGGGGCCGAAAGAGAAATCCAGGCAGGAGAGAGCGGGGCCGAAAGAGAAATCCAGGCAGGAGAGAGCGGGGCCGAAAGAGAAATCCAGGCCGGGGAGAGCGGAGCTGAGGGAAAAATCTAGGCCGGCCAAGTACAGGTAAACCACGGTGGAGTGGGCTGGGTGGAGCGAGAAAACTGGGATTACTGACATGTAATTACTGACATCACTGGGGCTGCTAGTGTTCAGGGGCACTCGAATTGCTGGAAATAGTACGCCCTTCTGAGCAATCCACTGTTGGGATAATCGACTGGGAGCCCCGCACTCATCTATGGGGATAGGACTATCCGAACATCTAACAGTCCCTAGAATCCCAAATTAAATTTGCGTACATGGAAATTGTGTTTTCCAGGGCAACCAATAGCAAAAGGCCTGAACTTAACTAAAATCCTCCGTGTTCACAATTCGATATCACTCAGCAAATGTTCATTTGTTGCTTTAAAATATCTGTTATACCATAATTTCACACTTCACCTTAATCCATAATATCCTATATATAGTCCATATACTAGTTCTGTTACATACCTTCAGCTCAGTTACTTGTCTGTCTTTGCACTTAACCAGTAGTGATATAAACAGAAAATGTCTTAAGGATCTATTGAATAGAATAATTGTGCAACGAATGGACCTAGTATGTAAAGTCAGCTCTGTTTTTGCACCCTCTTGGGATCAATAGACTGTACCCTGCGTTTCTGATGCCATTAGATAATGATCCTGCTCTTCTCTGGCAAAAATCCAGCTTTTTTCCCCTAAACAACTAATTTTGCAAATGTATTTTGTGATTTAAATTTTCTGTTCAAGGTCATTATCGTTGCTGTATCCACTTCTGTATCTGCAGGTAGCAGCCATGCTTGTCCCAGTCTTCACCCTCAAGTTAAACCACAAAATTAACCCCCGAATGGTGACTGTGGGGAAATACGATGGCACACACCCCTGTCTAACTGCTGCTACCCAGGCTGGCAAGGTACTGCCACTCAAAGTATTGTCACTGTGAGAGGTTGTAGTTATCAGTAGGGGCACTGAGTCTGTAACAATCAACTGTAATTGAATTATGGGTTGTAACTTCAAATTAAGACATAAGGAGCTGAAACTACCACAGGGCATTGTTTGGCAAATATGACAGCACACAGCTTTGTTTAATCATTGCTGCTCAGGTTGGCAATGTGATGCAGTACCTCAAACTATGAAACTGCTGTGGGAGGGATGGTAACTGTTATTGTGGGGCTACAACTGTCGATGCGAGAAGTAAATGAGTAACTATCAGCAGGGGGCACCAAATAAAGAGCTGTAGCTATCAGCAAAGGCATAAAAAAAGAGATGGAGCTATCAAAAATCACAATTTGCATTCTTATTGAATCTTTAAAATAGAGTGTCCCAGACACATTGCAGAGGCATTAGAAAAAATAAATGACAAGCCAACAAAGGAAATATTGGGAGGTAACCAGTTGAAGAGGTGAGTTTTAAGGAAAGTCCTAAAGAGGGAGAAGGGGGGTTTTAAATAAGTATTTGCAGTGTGAGGCATTGTCATCTGAAGGCATAGTTGTCAGTGATGGGGGTAGGGTGGGATGGCAAAGGGAGGGGAGATGCACAAGAGACCAGTGACAGAGAAATGGAGAGTTTGAAGAGTCAGTTATGGGGCTGATGTAAGTTGCAGAGGTAGAGAGATGATGAGGCCATCTAAAGGTTTAAACACGAAAATTAGATTTTTATATTTTGAGGCATTTGGAGACCGGTAGTCAGTATAGGTCAGCAAGCACAGTGATGATGGTTAAGTGGGACTTAGAGTGGAATATAAGTTTATAGAGTGTGTAGAATGGGAGGCTGGCCAGTAGAGCATTGAAATAATCACGTTCACAGATGTCAAAAGCGTGAATAAAGCAACAGATGGGCTAAAGCAAGAACTAAAGCAGAGATGAAAGATGGAGAGGGTATGGGGTTGGGAACTCAACTCAGCATCAAATACGGGGTTGATGTTGTAAATATACAATCAAAATCGGTACAACATGGAAAGAGGCCATTTGGCTCATTGTGTTTGTGCCAGCTCTCTGCCAGAGGCTACTTCCACTCCTTCGCCTTTTCCCTGTAACCCATCTAATTCTTTCTTTCCGGATAATTGTTCAATTCTCTTGTGAGAGCATGATTGAATGTACCTGCATTACACTCTCAGGCAGAACATTCCAGATCCTATCCACTCATTACGTAAAACATGTTTTTCCTCATGTCGCCATTACTTCTTTTGCCACTCACCTTAAATCATGCCCTCTGGTTCTCAATCCTTCTGCCTACACACAGTTTTTCCCTTTTTACTCTGTCCAGACTCTTTGTGATTTTGAACATCTCTATCAAATGCTGTTTGACAGCATCTGCGGAGAGGAATACAGTTAACTTTTCGAGTCCGTATGATTCTTCATCTGTTCTGATGAAGAGTCATACAGACTCGAAATGTTAACTGTATTCTTCTCCACAGATGCTGTCAGACCTGCTGAGTTTTTCCAGCTATTTTTGTTTGTGTTTCAGATTTCCAGCATCCGCGGTATTTTGCTTTTATATCAATCAAATCTCCTCTTAACCTTCCCTTTTCCAAGAAGAACCACCACAGCTCCTCCTAGCTATCCACAAAACTGAAATTCCTCATCCCTGGAACCATTCTCATGAATCTGCATTGCTCACTAATGCCTTCACATCCTTTCACTCAGCCAGAGATAGTGGCGCACGATAGGGATGGAATTGCTGGCAAGGGTACAGAGTTTGTTACAGCGACCAAAGATAATGGCTTCAATCTTACCAATGGCTAACTGGGAGGAAATTGCTGTTCAGCCATGACTGGATGTTGCATAAGCATCTTAACAACATAGGCTGTGGAGGGTTCAAGAGAACAAGAAATGTTGTTGAGATACACATGGAATGGAGTTTTCAAGAGGAAGCATGTAGATGGGAGGATGAGAAGCGGACCAAAGATGGATCTTTGAGGGACTCTGGAATTAATACTACAAAGGCTGGAAGACAAAGCATTACTAGAATTATTCTGGCTATGATCAGATAGATGTGATTGCAACCAAGCAAGGACAGTTCCACTGAGCTGGACAATGGTGTAGAGACTTTGGAAGAAAATGGCTCGGTCGACTGAATTAAGGGCCGCAGAGGAGAAGGAAATTTAAACACCATAGTCACAGTTATAGAGAATGTAATTTCCTTTAGAACTGTTTGGAAAGTCAGCAGGGAATGAAATCTGATTAGAGATATTCAAATTGATTTGCAGAAAAGATGGACATGAATTTGGAAGGTGACAACACACTCAAGCTACTTGCGGAAGAAGGGGAGATTAGAGATGTGACAGTACTGAGGGATATTTAGTGTCAGCACACTGACTAGGAGGGGAAGGTCAGCATTTTAGTTTAGAATCCATGGCCTGGCCCCACCCTAACCTCACCCTGCCCTGAACCCTCCAATTCTGACCACTTGAACATCCCTAATTTTAATCACTCCACCCTCTGGGGGCTGTGTCTTCAGTTCCCTAAGCCTTAAGTTCTAGAATTTCCTCCCTATTTCTCTCCATCTCACTTTCCTCCTTTGAGACACTCCTTACAACCTACATCTTTGACCAAATTTTGGTCACGAGTCCTAGTATCTCATTATGTGGGTCGATGTCATATTTTGTTTTACAATGCCTCTGTGAAGTGCCCTGTGATATTTTATTATGTTAAAGGTGCTATACAAATAAAAGTTGTTGTTTCGTTGGAAGCATGTCAGAGGTGCAGGAGGGGGCCTTGGAAAGCCATGCAGAGAAATAGGAGAAAAACTAGAGAAAGATGTAGATCAGAAAAAGAAGAGGGTGTCATGGGTGGGATTCTGTTTGGTGGATTTCCGGAGGGGTGAAAATGAGGCAGTCTCAATATTATTGTCAAAGGAGCTCATAGGTCTTCAAACTTGTTGGAGGTAAGGATAGCTGGGTGGGGAAGAGGGGTTTAAGGAAATGGTTGCTAGGATTATCCTGGTCCCTAGGATTATCCTGGTCCCACCATCGGCATGGTGATTTGGGATGGGGAAAGTGGTGAAAATTATAGCCTGCTGGGGAGGCTTTAGTATGGCGCCAAAAGTAGCCGCTCAAGAGCCAAGTTTCCATCAACTCCAGATGTTAATGCAGTCATCCAAAAGAAGGACTGGATGCCAAGGATATTTGTTAAAAAGTGAACAAACCTTCTGGAGGGAATTGCAGACAGGATCACTGACAGAGTCCAACTGAGTGAGCAGGATGAAATAGAAGTTAGCAGGGTTAACCCCAAGCGTGTGTGATGGGTGGGAGCATCAGTGACACAGAAGGATGGGGTTGCTGCTCATAAAGAGGCACTGGTTGATGCCTTGCTAGGATTCATTAGAGAATGCCAAGTGGGATTCAAGCCTGTAAATGGTTGGAAGCCAGAGGATTAGTCATGGGTTGAGGTAGGGATTGTGAGGACAAAATTACTCAAGAGGAGAGAAATGAAAGATGGTAGGCAAGACTGGGCGATAGGTAGGGAAGAACAGAAGAAAAGGACTCAAGGGAAAGAAAATTGAGATAAAAGTAATCTGCTTGGATCCAGAGTAGCGGCTAAAATATATGCAGAGCTCCCAATTTGCGATACATGGGCATAACAGAAGCTAAGAAAGACATAATAAATAGAGAATGTTTACTCTTACTCCTGCTGCTTTGTATCAGTGAACACACTGAGTGAAGGGCTGTGACTATCAAAGAAGCCACTGAGTGAGAGAAGCAGTAACTATCAGGGAGGGCATTGAGATGAGGAGAGGTAACTATCAGGAAAGGCACTGAGTGAAGAGCTGTAACTATAGGGGGAGGGGGTGAGGTTTACAAAAGGAGGAGCTGTAACTGTCTGCAAGGGACTGAATCTCAGGGCATTGGCTGGTGTAACATAATTACCAATGCAGATATTGAACTATTATTGATTATAAATCTGTCCCATGTTTTATTGCTGTTCAAACACATAATTGTTTTATTTTCAACAACCAGGGCATAATTTCCACCAGTCACAATTTAATCGGCAAATTAATTTATAGAATTAAAATGCATAGGATTTTATAATCATTCTTATTGTTGGCTCCATCATGTGTTGTTCTGAAATCCTGCAATATGGGTATATGTTGTATGTGTGTGTGAAGGGGAAGTGAATGAGTGAATGAAGAAATAAGGAGTTAAGTAATGAAAAGCAATGGAAAGTACCCACCATGACCTTAAAGAGGCTTCCAAATTTGTCATCCTGCATTCACACTCTTGCTTCCATAATCTTGATAGTCGTCTCCTCATTGGGACTGAAAGGTCATTAGCTTTAGTGACTTCCCTTCTGTCTAGAAGAATGTCTGTTGTTGTGTCTGGTGGAAAGAGAATTATGAGAAAAGATGAGTACTAGTCTAGTGCTTAAGATGCTAGCCACGTTAGATAGATGAGTGAACCCATGACATTAAGGAAGTTTGTTTCAATATGGTACCTTGTGTTTGTTACTTGCCAGATTTGGTGGGCAACACAAACAGTACTTTGATTCCAAGTTGATTACATAATACCTCTATTACACCCCTGCTTAGAAAGAGGGAAAGGAATAAACCCAACCACTACAGGCTAGGTTAATAAGGGAAAGTCTGGGAATAAGGGAATGCCTAAGCACTTAGAAAATAGAGCATTTGGTAAGGTTCCCTGTATTCTTCTTCTTCAGCTGCCAAATTGACAGTGAACCAAGTGAATTATCTTCGCAATACAGACTGCAAAATGTCTTCCTTACCAGATACGGGCCACATAGAATTATAAAATGATACAGCGCATTGTGCCGGCTCTTTAGTTCCTATCCGCAACTCTGGTTTCTGCCTCTTAGCCAATTTTGTATGCATGCTGCCCTAGTTCTTTTTAATCCTTTTGACTTTAATTTTGTTAACAAATCTGTTATGTGATACTTTGCAAACCCCTTTTGAAAGTCCATATGCACACATCAATCTGTTCCTTTAAAACACATGATCAAGTTGGTCAAACACAATTTGCTTTTAACAATTTTTGCAGACTTTCTCTTATTAACTCATATATATTCAATTGCTAATTAATTTTGTCTTCAATAAATTAATTATCAATTATTATCTCTAAACGTTTCTCCACCACCAATGTTATGCTGACTAACTAGCCTGTAGTGGTTAGATTTATCCCTTTCCCTCTTTCTAAGCAGGGCTGTAACAGAGTCTCTGCAATTTCCCTACTTCCTTCCTTTAGTAGCCTAGAGTGCATCCCATCCTGACCAGGTGAAATTTCTACTTTGAAGACTGCCAGCCTTTTAAGTGCATCCTTTTTATCTATTTTTATCCTTTCCAATATCACTGCTGTCTTCTCTTTTACTGATACATAAGCAGCATCCCATTTCCTAGTAAACAAATACATGCAAAATATTTTTTGGTCCTTAATAGATTCCACCCAAAAGAAAATTAGGAACAAGAGGATACACTTCTTAGTGTGTGATCTCAGCTTGTTAAAATATGCTGATGGCATTCCTAGCATTTGGTGCTAGATGTGCTGGGAGTGCACAGAGTGGGTATGGAGGAATTATTGTACCATCAGCTCTTAGAAGCTGCTGGCTACCCAAAAGTTGTGTTTCTTTATTTGGAAGTAAAATAATGAGGGTCAGAAAGGCTGACTACCTTTTTACTATTTGTATGTTTATAATAGAACTTTACGTTCCATTTTACTTTAACCACCAATCTATTTACATCCACAAACATGTGGTGCTGCATTGATGGGCTAAGGCACCTTTTTTCATGCCTCTATTATGATATACTTGATTCCATAATGGCCCACTTCTCAAAAAGAGACCTTATGCACGAGGGCTTCAAAAGCTTGACTGCAGAATGAAGCCCTTCTGACCCCCGTTATTTGTCGTCCAAATAAAGAAACACAACTGTTGGGTAGCCAGCAGCTTCTAAGAGCTGCTGGCACAATAATTCCTCCATACCTACTCCGTGCATTCCCAGCACATCTAGCATCAAATGCTAGGAATGCCATCAGCATATTTTAACAAGCTGAGATCACATATTAAGAACAGCATCCTCTTGTTCTTAATTTTCTTTTTATTCAATCATGGGATGTGGGTGCCACTGGCTCGGCCATCATTTATTGCCCTTGAGAAGGTGGTGGTGAACCGCCCTCCTGAAATGCTGCAGTCCATGTGATGTAGGTACACTCAGAGTGTGCTAGGGAGGGAGTTCCAGGATTTTGATCCAGCAACAGTGAAGGAACAGCAATATAATTCCAAATCAGGATGATATGTGACTTGGAGGGGAATTTGCAGGAATAGCTTCCCATTCAGTTGGACTATGTTACTAGCTGGGTTTAGCCATGGCGAATGACTAGTTATGCTAATTAGGCAAAAGTTGCTGTTATCCAGGCTTGAAGTATTTGGCAGGTATGCATGTATTGAATAAAGAACAGGTAGGATGAAGACATAAAACAGAGACTAAATCTTGATTTTTCAGCGTATCTTTAAGACATTTCATAGGATGTTTGTCGGTGTACATTCATGTCTTAAGAAACTGAAATTTTTATTCTGAGTGTAGCTCAACTATATACTGTACCTTTCACTAGGTTAGTCACGGGTGATTGAATAAATCAAAAAAGTAACACAGCCTGCCTTTGGATTTAGCTCCTTAATCCTGTTCCACCATTCGTTGAGATCATGGCTGATCTATGATGTAATTCCACATACCTGCCTTTGCCCAATATTCCTTAATGCCTAATGGAAATCTATCAATTTAAAATTAACAATTGACCCAGCCTAAACTGCTGTTTATGGAATAGAGAATGTTAAATTGAATACTTGGGAACAAAGAAGATAGTAGATTGTCATGGATAGGGCTGTATTTTTTTCATAGTGTTACCCATAGCAAATCCTTGTGACTTTTGCAGCCACTGTAATGTGTTTTATTTTCCTTGTCACACATGTAATGATTGATTGATTGCCTTCTTTCCTTGTTCCTCTCTCTTCCCTAAACCAGAATTTTTTAATGTAGTAATCCACTCCTAATAAGGAAGAAAGACATTATCTCTCTTTATTTTGAAAGAAAGGCACAGAGGTTTCATGTGTAATATCATTTCCTATAACAGACAGAAGGCACTGTAAATCTAATTTTTCCTCTTTAGCTATGAAGTCACTGTTTCAATCTTTGAAGTACTAGACATAGCTTCCCTTGGTGACGCATTTGTTATCATGTTGTTGGTCATGACATTTTATCCAAATCCCTTGTATCGGTTTTTCATTGGCAATATTTAAAACAAATAAATCAGAATTGGATAATGATTTTGGTCCTAATAGTAACTACCCTGGTTATGTATGAGATATGTTAGTGATGCAGCTCCCCTACAGTCAGTTGTGGAGTGAGTTTCAAGAATAAATGTGAATAACATTTCACACATGTTCATATTTCTGTTATGCTGTATAAACCCTAACATTAAATGGAATGGTGATTCAAGAAATGGGTATTAATTTTATTCTAATATTTTGCCCACTTGATTGGCACCTCTTTCACAAACATTCACTCCCTCCACCACGGACAAACAGTGGCAGCAATGTGTACCATCTACAAGATGCACTGCAGAAACTCATCAAGCCTCCTTAGGCAACACCTTCCTAATCCACAACTGCTGCCATCTAGGACAAGGGCAGCAGATGCATGGGAACACTACCGCCTGGAAGTTCCCCTCCAAGTCACTCACCATCCTGACTTGGAAATATATCACCGTTCCTTCACTGTCGCTGGGTCAAAATCCAAGCACTCTCTCCCTAATAGCACTGTCGGTTTACCTATGCCACAGGAACTGCAGTAGCTCAAGAAGGCAGCTCACCACCACCTTCTTAAGGACAATTAGGGATGGGCAATGAATGCCAGCCTAGCCAGCGATGCCCACATCCTGTAAATTAATTAATGAATTTTAAAAAATATATAAGATGGCTCAGTTGCATTCTACTGTGACATTGGAACAACCTTAGTGACATCTTGTATTTCACGAGGGGACACAATTTCTCATGCTTTAAGCAGCACAGTATTTGTTCACTGTGAATAGTAACTGTTGATATGTTTGATTTAGGTTTTTATCCACAACCCCCATACCCGTAGCCAGCAGTTTGCCTCCAAACACTTATTGCAACGTGGCCTGGATTCTGATACCTCCCTCCTGAACATAAACCAGAGTGTCAGCTGTCTTACTGCAGGAATACTAAACCCCAGAGATGGCCATGACATGCTGCTTGTGGGCACCCAGACTAACCTGCTGGCCTATGATGTACATAACAACTCTGATGTGTTCTACAAAGAGGTAAGGTTTTAACTAATCACATTAACTCACAGGGAGTTTGTCCTACAGGCTTTAGGAAAAGCCCTATTAAAAATTTCTAGATATTTTTAGGCAAGAAAATCCTTTTTGAACATTTGATGAGGTTTGATTATGTTGAGCCAATTTTTCCCACTGGATGGTGCAGTAACATTGTGTGTTCAAAAGAAAATCTTTGCACTGTCACATAACCTGATCCAGCCACTGTTCTTGATCACTTGAAAACTGATTGGAACTCTGTCATCAAAAATGTAAGTAATACTTTTAAACTCATCAATTCTTCAATACCACATTTTTTCCCCATATTTTTTGGCGTTTTGTTTTGGATTCCTTTAGAGTACCAGAGCCACAGACAAGAATGCTACAGTGTTCTGTGGTGCATGTCAGATTATTTTTAATTTAAGATACCCTCTTCCTTGTGACAACCAAGTGACAACTTCTAACCGCCTTCTTAAACTCAACTTTTTCTCTCTCTCTACTTCTTTGATTACTTGGTTTTTCATCAATTTTCTTCCTAAGTTCTTTATCTGTCTCTGTTTCATCACTGCTTGAGGTATAAAGAGGGAAATATAGTCAAATGCAACTCCAAGGTGTGACAGGGGTCTGAATTTATTTTGACATTTTAGTAAACTGCCCAACTGTAGATGAAGATTCCAGCATGAATCCACTGTTGTTTCATGACTGCATGGTTGGTTTCAATATTCCGCAGTGAGCAAAGCTTACAACCATGGTGAATAATCGGTAATTCATAGACATTTCTCAATTACCATTATGAAAAATATGCAGGTACAACTTAAGATTCACCATTTATTTTAACCTCTGAGACCCAAAATAGGATCCACTGTATCCATTTGTCTTCTCACTTTAACCTGCACATCTGCAACATTTGCTGCATGCCCCCAAATCTTAATTCTGACCATTTTCATCACTCCTTCATTGTTCAGTTCTGTCTGTCCATTTGACAATTTAAAATAAAACGTTTGTTGGGTCCTCCATCTCTAGATGCCAGTAATACCTTTGCTCTTGATGGTATCTATCCCAACATCCTTGAGGTATATGCCTCCACATATCACATATTACCTATCACGTCCCTGAAAACTGTCTTATTGCTAGTTTACTACTCCTTCAGATTGGACATTTACCCATATATATCATATCGTTAAAAAAACGATATCCCCTACTATAAAATCTAATTCTTTTTCCCCAAAACTATCAATCATCTTGGAAATTCTGACATAAACTACAATAACTAGTAGGATTTTCACCAGTGTGACTATTCCACTCGTGATCTTGTGTTATTTAGTTTTGCAGTTCTGCATGTGCATATGTTTTTGTTCTATTGTTGCCAGGTGTGACCTTTAAAGCATTTGGCTGAATCTGACACCATGCATTTCTGAATGAATTAGCGTCATATGGCCTGCTAGCAATCCATGTTTATAGCTATGTAAATTTGTCTGGAATGATTCATTTGTGGTTCAGCTGGTAGCACACTCTTCCCTGAGTCAGAAGATTGTGGGTTGAAGTCCCACTCTAGAAACTTGAGCACAAAAATCTGAAGGAGTGCTGCACTGGCAGTCTTTTGGATGAGATATTAAATGGAAGTCCTGTCTACCCTCTAGGATGAATGTAAAAGATCCCATGGCATGAAGGATTGAAGGGCAGTTTTTCCCCAGGTATCCTGACCAATATTTATCTCTCAATCAACATCACTTAAAGTTTTTTTTTGTCATCATCACATTGCTCTTTGTGGAACCTTGCTGTGCATAAATTGGCTGTCACATTTCCTACATTAAAACATCAATCACACATCAGAAAGTACTTCCTTGGCCGTAAAGTATTTTTGGATGTCCTGAGGTCCTGGAAAGTGCAACATAAATGCACTTTTTCCTCCTTCTTTTATCTGTTTGGTAGTTGATATTTAATTTTTGACTCTCTTCCTTTCCCTTAATTTGGTGTTCCTGACTCCCATTCTATCCTTTCTTCAGATTTTGGTGACTACCTTCACTTGTGCTACAACCCCACTCACTCTTGTCCTAATGATTCCATTCTACCTTCATCAGCTGCTTTCAGGTCATTGTACTCTGTGTTCACAATCTCCAGTTCAACAAATGAATCAGTATGCCTTGATCCTTTGTGCCAGTCAGTGGGAAAATGAAAAAAACTGAAGAAACATGGGGTGGAATTTTACAGTTCCTCCCACTGGCAGGATTTTCTGGTCCTGCCGAAGTCAATGGACTTTTGAATGGCTTGCTGCATTTTACGGCCTCACCCCACTGTGACGGGGCTGTAAAATTCCGCCCATGATTTTCAAAGACACTCTTCATTTTGCTTCATAGCCCAACAAAAGCTACCAAAATTAATTTTAATGACTTCACCCTATATTTTACCTTATTCACTTTTATTATTTTTAATCTCTGAATTAAGTTGTCATATAGTGGTAATAGTGGCCTCTGCCTACCCAGTTCCAACTGTTGGGAATTCATTTGGCTGTAGCATTGTTCTAGTTAGAGAAAGGAGAATTTCATCCCCTCTGTGCTGGATTGGAGCTCACTGCTTACCGGTGAAACAAGTGTGCTCACCCACTTAGCCTTTCCATAATATAGTGCATTTCAATAGAGGAGTCTTTGGTGCAGTGATCTAAGAAATTCTGATTTCTTGACAAAAGAAGGCTGGAGGATGGTCTAATAAAGGTATTTAAAATTATGAAAGGCCTTAATAGAGTGGATAGAGAGAATGTTTCCATTTGTGGGGAAGAGCATAACTAGAATAGTCACCAAGAAATCCAATAGGGAATTCGGAAGAAACTTCTTTACTTGCAGAGTAGTGAGTGTAGAACTTGCTTCCACAGGGAGTGGTTGAAGCGAATAGTGTAGATGCATTTAAGTGGAAGCTAGACAAGCATATGAAGGTGAAGGGAATAGAGGGTTATGATAGATTTAGAAGAGAGGAGGCTCAAGTGGAGCATAAACATCAGCATGGACTGGTTGGCCCAGATGGCCTGTTTCTGTACTTTATATCCTATGTAATCATAACAAAGAACAAAGAAAAGTACAGCACAGGAACAGGCCCTTCGGCCCTCCAAGCCTGCGCCGATCATATTGCCTGTCAAACTAAAACGTTTTGCACTTCCGGGGTCTGTATCCCTCTATTCCCATCCTATTCATGTATTTGTCAAGCTGCCTCTTAAACACCATTTTCGTACCTGCTTCCACCACCTCCTCTGGCATCGAATTCCAGACACTCACTACCCTCTGCGTAAAAAATTTGACCCGCACATCTCCTCTAAAGTTTTCTCCTCTCACCTTAAATCTATGTCCCCTAGTAATTGACTCTTCCACCCTGGGAAAAAGCTTCTGACTATCTACTCTGTCCATGCCACTCATAATTTTGTAAACTTCTATCAAGTTGCCCCTCAATTTCCGTTGCTGTAGTGAGAACAATCCGAGTTTCTCCAACCTCTCCTCATAGCTAATAACCTCCAGACCAGGCAACACCCTGGTAAACCTCCTCTGCACCCTCTCCAATGCCTCCATATCCTTCTGGTAATGTGGCAACCAGAATTGCACGCAGTATTCCAAGTGTGGCCTAACCAAGGTTCTATACAGCTGCAGCATGACTTCCCAGCTTTTATACTCAATACCCCTGCCGATGAAGGCAAGTGTGCCATATGCCTTCCTGACTACCTTATCCACCTGCGTTGCCACTTTGTGACCTGTGGACCTGTACACCAAAATCCCTCTGCCCGTCGATGCACTTAAGGATTCTGCCATTTACTGTATAATTCCTACCTGTATTAGACCTTCCAAAATGCATTACCTCGCATTTGTCCAGATTAAATTCCATCTGCCATTTCTCTGCCCAAGTCTCCAACCGATCTATATCCCGTTGTATCCTTTGACAATCCTCTTCACTATCTGCAACTCCTCCAGCCTTAATGTCATCTGCAAACTTACTAATTAACCCAGTTACATTTTCCTCCAAATCATTTACGTATACTACAAACAGCAAAGGTCCCAGCACTGATCCCTGCGGAACACCACTAGTCACAGCTCTCCATTCAGAAAAGCACCCTTCCACTGCTACCCTCTGTCTTCTATGACCAAGCCAATTCTGTATCCATCTTGCCAGCTCACCTCTGATCCTGTGTGACTTTACCTTCTGTACCAGTCTGCCATGAGGGACCTTGTCAAAGTAGATAACATCCACTGCCCTTCCATCGTCGATCATCTTTGTCACTTCCTCGAAAAATTCAATCAAGTTAGTGAGACACAACCACCCCTTCACAAAACCATGCTGCCTCTCACTAATACGCCCATTTGCTCCCAAATGGTAGTAAATCCTGTCACAAAGAATCTTCTCCAATAATTTCCCTACCATTGACGTAAGGCTCACTGGCCTGTAATTTCCTGGATTATCCCTTCTTAAACAATGGAACAACATTGGCCATTTTCCAGTCCTCTGGGACCTCACCTGTAGCCAGTGAGGATACAAAGATTTCTGTCAAGGCTCCAACAATCTCCACCCTTGCCTCCCTCAGTACTCTGGGGGATCCCATCTGGCCCTGGGGACTTATCCACCTTAATATTCTTCAAGACGCCTAACACCTCCCCTTTTTTGATCTCAACATGATCCAGGCTATCTACACACTCTTCCCTAGACAAATCGACCACTAAATCCTCTTTGGTAAATACTGACGAGAAGTACTCATTCAGTATCTCTCCCATTTCTTTTGGCTCCACACACAGATTCCCACCTCTGTCCCTGAGTGGGCCTACCCTTTCCCTGGCTACCCTCTTGCTTTTTACATATGTATAAAAGGCCTTGGGATTTTCCTTAATCCTGGTTGCCAATGGCTTTTCATGACCCCTTTTAGCCCTCCTGACTCCTTGCTTAAGTTTCTTCCTACTTTCTTTATATTCTCCACGGGCTTCATCTGTTCCCAGCCTTCTAGCCCTTACGAATGCTTCCCTTTTCTTTTTGACTAATCTCACTGTTGTGGTGTCTTTGATGAACGAACCACAGGAGACTCAGGTACAGGTTACGATCGTTTATTTGAGCAATTGCAAGGAGGGCACCATCTCAATGCAGCTTGAGACAGTACACTGCTAAACTACAAGTGTTCATCATATTTATACATTATTGGTCACATACAAGAACAGTTTCCAGATTTCGATCTCGTCAACATATAGGTTTACATTAAACAGACAAGTCTCTGGTACAAAGGTACATACATCATCTGACCCTACCTTCACCCAGGTCGAGACCTGCCTTCTTATCTAAGCTGGGACCATCTGTCCTTCCCCTATCTGTTGAAGAGCACACTTAATCTATGTTATTGCCATCCTCTGACTCCAGTCTAACTCCCAAAACCCCCAATCTATCATATTTACATTCTTCTTCATCCAATATCACCTTGCTGATGCTCGCAAGCCCTGAGAATGTGCAAGGTTCAGCATTCTCTCTGTCCCAGCCTGAACTGTAAATGTTAACTACTTAGCAATTGTGGTATTGCATGCTGGGATATTTTAAGTCAAATCCCTTATCCATTACTGTATTCCTTTATTTCCCTCTAACATCACAATATTCTTCGTTATCCAAGGTTCCTGAAACTTGCCATACTTATCCTTCATCCTAGCATGCCGGTCCTGAATTCTTATCAACTGATGTTTGAAAGCCCCCCACATGTCAGTTGTTGATTTGCCCTCAAACATCCACCTCCAGTCTAGATTCCTCAGTTCCTGCCTAATATTGTTATAATTAGTCTTCCCCCAATTAAGCACCTTAACCCGAAGACTCCTGTTATCCTTATCCACCAATACCTTGAAACTTACTGAATTATGATCACTTTTCCCGAAATACTCCCCTACTGAAACTTCGACCACCCGGCCAGGTTCATTCCCTAATACCAGGTCCAGTATTGCCCCTTCCCTAGTTGGAATATCTACATATTGTCTCAGGAAGCCCTCCTGGATACAAATTGTGCACCATCCAAACCCCTAGCACTAAGTGATTCCCAGTCAATATAGGGAAAATTAAAATCACCCACCACAACAACCCTATTGCTTTTACATCTTTCCAAAATCTGCCTACATAACTGTTCCTCAATCTCCCGCCTGCAGTTAGGAGGCCTATAGTAAACCCCCAACATTGTGACAGCACCCTTCCTATTCCGGAGCTCTACCCATATTGCCTCACTGCATGAGCCCTCCGAGGTGTCCTCCTGTCATACAGCTGTGATATTCTCCTTAACCAGCAGTGCAACTCCCCCACCTCTTCTACATACTTCTCTATCCTGCCTGAAACATCTAAATCCTGGAACATTTATCTGCCAATCCTGTCCATCCTTCAACCAAGTCTGTAATAGCAATAACATCATAGTCCCAAGTACTAATCCAAGCTCTAAGCTCATCTGCCTTGTTTTTTATACTTCTCGCATTGAAACAAATGCATTTCAGACTCCCAGTCCCACTGTGTTCAGTAATTGCTCCCTACCTGCTCTTTCTCTTAGTCATACTGGGCATATTCACTAGTTCCCAGTCATTTATTTCACCTGCTGACCTATTGCTCTGGTTCCCACCCCCCTGCCATACTTGTTTAAACTCTCCCGAGTGACACCAGCAAATCTCGCAGCCAGGATATTGGTGCCCTTCCAGTTTAGATGCAACCCGTCCTTCTTGTACAGGTCTCACCTGCCCCGGAAGAGATCCCAATGATCCAGATATCGGAAACCCTCCCTCCTACACCATCTGTTCAGCCAGATGGCTGAACTATATAAGCAGAATATGAATGCACAATCCTGATCTTAGTTTAAAATGCCTTCCAATTATTATGCTTGGTGCTCTAAATATAGACCATTCATTGGTGACAGAATTGAAATGCAATTACCTTTATGTAAAATATTTTCAGGTTATTATAAGTTAGATAGAATTGTTGAATAATTAAATAAATTAATTTTGCTGGCTAGCCACATAATTCCTCAGTGCTTTAGAGGGGATTAAATATCTCTACACTTACTGATGTCTGTAATTGAACTTGTTATTTTGTTTAATTCAAGAACTGTCAGTTAGAGACAATTTTTTGAGAGACATTTTGTAAAAGAAAATTATTCCCTGATGTGATGTTATGAAGCCTGCTCTTGATAGCAACATACTTTTTGTGTAACCAGGGGCAGCACTTGTTGGTTGCTATTAAAGCAACATGTTCAGAAACTCCGTGACTTACTGTCTCTCTGTTTGTAGGTGGCAGACGGAGCCAATGCAATTGTGCTGGGGCAACTTGGGGAAATACCTTCTCCCTTGGCAATTATCGGAGGGAACTGCGCACTCCAGGGCTTTGATCAGGAAGGAAATGACCTTTTCTGGACGGTATGGAAACAGAGAACTGCACCAGAAGCGAATCCCAGAATTTGGTAGGAAGGCAGGTAGGGCAGGGTGGCACTACACAGTGTAATATATATCCCTTCTCCACCACCCACAGCAGCACTGGACACCAGGAATGCACAGGCATTCCTTGCACCTAGAGTTACCAAGGTAAAAATGATTGGAAATACATTGTCCCCTGTTTCCTGTCGTTTGTGTTTCATTTTAATTTACATGCCCATATTTATTGGGGCAAGTGGGACCAGCCCCGAAGAATTTTCTGCTGTGTTCCACTTTGGGAAGCTGGCATGTGTTGAGGAGATAGTCCCTCTCATCATGCATAGTTCTACAACTGAATTTATAAATTAGCTGGCAGCTAGATATACTTTCTAAAATAAAAGCAATAGTTATAATTTAATTGATACAACCATTCCAGTCTCATGCCTGCTTTTAATAATGTTTTATAGACAGATTAAATAGGTCTGCAATTGTTTTGAGTACATTGTGTACAATCTGCTTCGAAAAAGCACTAATGGGCTTTTTAACAGTCTCTAGGTTTGCTTCCTAATGTTGGAGAAGGGTAGTGTAAGTCATATTGCACAGTATGACAAACAGTAGTGAAAAATTCTGCACTCAAAATATATAGTTTTCTGCATGAGTACTGTAGTTTTCAACAAAAAATCTCAAACAGTAAAAATGCCAGTGACTGAGCAACAGTAAATTACTTGCCCTAAAAATGGAGTTGAGAATCTTCAGCATTTTTCGATGTCAAGTGGAATCATTACAGATGCTCAAACGCATACATAGGCCTACAAATTACTACTTTAATTACTCCTAGCCCCCACTAATTAATCTGTCTTCCAGTTACACCCCAATTAAGACAATGGTTAAAAAAAAATAGATTTAAACACATCCAGGCAAGTAACCACAATTCCCTGGACAGTAGAATTCAAAGTGGCTTTTACCAGCTTCAGTTTCTGTAGACAGCAGATTAATGCAAAAATACTGGAGGCTTTTCACATTTCTGGTAGATCTTGTAATGCCTTTCTCTCTGACACATAGCCTCTTCTCCTTTATACATGTTTCTCCCTTTCGCTGCAAATTCCATCGTTCCCATATGCCTTTGGAACTTTACCTTTCTCATAATATAAATCTCTTCATGCTGCTTATATTGTCAGTAACCTTCGGGAAAAATAAACACACTTGGCCTAGCTTCTCTGGTTCAGTGTAACATCCTGCCATCTCTTTGAAATTCAAACTACCCTGATTTATCTAAAAATGTAAATTCTTCTTACCTCACATTCCAAAACTTCAGCCATGTTTGCATATTTAGCATTTCAAACCTAGCTTCTTTTGATGAGTCAAAGCCTCCAGACCAGCTGTCTCCAATTCAATTAAATCACGCAGGCATGCTCGCACATTATCCAAATCCCACTGTTAACCTACTTTTACAATAAATCACAGTAATATTTTGAGAATTATTATACTTTCATGACAGTCTCCTCAGGTACAGTCCAGCTCGTTCAAATCTCCACCGTCTCCCACCTTCTCACAGAACCTACCCTTCACCTCTCTGTCTTTGCAAAGTGCTACTCTAATTCCAACCCCACTTTCCTCTTCCAAAGTTTGTCAATGTGTTATTGCCTCCCAAACCTGTATCCATCTTTTCCATAGCTCCATGTTTGAGTCTCCAATCAAGTTCCATGCCTGCCATACCCACAGAAACAGCTCTAATCAAAGTCAAAAAATGATATAATTTGTGACTGACTGTATGGCATTACCTTTCCTCACCCTCTTCAACCTCTCAGCAACCAATGGCTGCTTGACCATATCCTCCTTAAGTAGCTGCTGTTATCCTATGATGCACTAGTTTCTGCTCATCTATCACCTAGCCTTGTTGACCTCCATTGCCTCCCACTGTCCCTGATCCTTAAATCTATATTCCCCATCCTTATATTCATAACCACTTAGGCCCTCGATACTCCCTGTAACCTCCTCCAGCCCTACAATCTGTACCAATACTGACCTTTTTATGTAGTCCTCCTCCTTTGATCCCACCATTGGCAACCTTGCCATCAACCACCTAAACGCCACACTGTGAAGTTTCCTTCCAAAACCCTTTCCCTCCTCACCGTTTTTTAAGACTCACTTTAAAACCCATTCCTTCAACTAAGTTTTCAGTCGTCCCTGCTTGGCTTCCATTTTTGTCAGATAATGCCTCTGTGAAGCAGTTTAGGAGACTATTCTACATTAAAGGCACTATATAAATGTGAGTTGTTGTACAAGCACAGGTGTGCAAGGACATGAATGCACATATGCACATGCAAACCTAATGTTCTTACAAATCTCCAAAATACTATCCTGACTTGGAACTACTATCCTGATTTGGAATTATAACATAATTCCTTCACTGTCGCTGGGTCAAAATCCTGGAACAACCCCCCCCACCCCGCCCTCACAGCACTGTGAGTGTACCTACACTGCCATGGACTGCAGCAGTTCAAGAAGGCAGCTAACCACCACCTTCTCAAGTGCAATTAGGGTTGGGCACCAAATGCTGGCTTAGCCAGCTGCGTCCACATCCCTTGAAAGAATATAAAAGAAAGCAGAACTCACCCTTTTTAACAAGCTCAGTGATTTGAGATATGCCTGGTATCTTCAATGTCAGTTACATGATAAATGAGGAAAAATGCTTGAAATGATTTAAGTTGAAAATGTTTCTGGTTTTTACTCACAGGTCACTGGCGATAATGTCCGATCATTGGCACTCTGTGACTTTGACGGGGATGGGAAGAAGGAGGTGAGTCCACATCATTCAATAAAAAGTCATTCGGAACAGGAGGAAATACAGTTTATCAGTCAAAAATGTTCCATACCTTAATGTTCGATTATTGATTTTTGGCTAGGGATGTATGGATATTATAATATTCACCTTGTTTTTATTTATGTCACTGCATTCATACCTCTTAACTATCTCATTCATGAATATCCCAACTCTAAGGGCATACAAACTGAACCAGGACAATCAGCTAATTTTCCAGCTTAACAAAAAAACTCCTTCCAATGTATTGAGAAGTATGATGCATTACCATTGACATGTTTAATGTTTTTCACAGCTTCTGGCTGGCTCAGAGGATTTTGACATCAGAGTCTTCAAAGAAGATGAAATCATGGCAGAAATAGCAGAGACAGAGGTAAGGAGGATTCTGTCCCCTGTGCACCAACAAATTATTGGACCAATGATTAGCCACTAATGAAAACTTAAAATAGTTTTAGTAGTGAATTTATGCAGTGAAGTCTGTCATGATGCTATGCTTTTCCTATGGATGAACTTTGGTATTAAAAGTTTATTTTCATGTCTTTCTGTATATTAATGTCACTCCCCCTTGCCAATAACACTGCAAGCTTTATGCTGACTTAGCTGATATCAGCCAGGCTGATGTTGGGGTCACTACAATTAGCCTCTAGGTCTGTGTGACAGAGAAAAGTTAGGTTTATTGCTCCTTATATCAATTTTCACACATCCAAAGTGCACGTGTGAAAATATTAGGTGAGGATAGAATTGGGCTCAGCTGTGATCAAATAACTGCCAACCTTCCTTCTCTAGGCACCTGAACGATGGCTTCTTCAGCAAGATACTATAGTTCAGCTGATGTTATACAGGTCATTATTCAGCTCAGCTTGTGAATAATATCTAACTGAAGTTGCCTTGACTGGAGGAGGGAAGAAAATTGAAGGGGAAAATAGAAACCTTAGCCTTCAGTGTCATGAACTGTTGTAAGAAAATGGGCAGGTGAGATGTTGTTAGGCCTGTGTCAGTGCTGCTTTTGAATAGTAGCTACAGGTGCCAAGGGCAGTTCAGGACTCACCTGCTGGGTTTTTATGTGCTGGGGAGGCAAGTGATTGCTGCTGCATACTGCCAAACTCAGCTAAGGCCAAAAACTTGTTTGCTTAGACTGTCCATTGCATAAAGGGGTATGACTGTTCTGAGGCACAGTACATTGGCATCAGATACTTACAACTTGCACAGAATGGTAGTAAATCTTTTGTTATAACAATTCAGAAATATGTTCAAAGATCCATGTGCAATTAGTAGCAGTATGATGATCTCAATGAAACTTGTCCAGAAATTCACGTTTCATCATTAAAGAGTATATTGCACCTGAGCTGCCAATAGCTCATAATATTGGTTGTGTTGATACATGTTCTGTTGAAGGGTCATGAGGACTCAAAATGTCAACTCTTTTCTTCTCCGCCGATGCTGCCAGACCTGCTGAGTTTTTCCAGGTAATTCTGTTTTTGTGTTGATACATGTTGTGTTAGCAAGTTGGTTATTATTTCCATATAAAAGTCAATTCCAGTTTTCATGTAGTAATATGCTTACGTTACTGGACTAATAATCCCATAATCCCTGGACTAATGCACCAGAGGCCGAAGTTTAAATAACACCATGGCAGCTGGGAAGATTTAAATGCAGTTCATGAATAAATCTGGAATAAAAGGCTCATCTGAAACTACCAGATTGTCATAAAAACCCATCTAGGGCACTAATGTCCTTCAAGGAGGGAAATCTATTGTCCTTACCCTATCTGGCCTATATATGACCCCAAACTTACAGCAACATGGGTTGACTCTTAAATACCCTCTGAAATTGGGTAGGAAGCCACTTAGTTGTATCAAACTGCTACAGGAAAATCAGATAAGAATAAAACAGGATAGACCATCTGGCACTGACCTAGTCATTGGAAACAAGGACACACCCTGTCTTCCTCACTAACATCTGGGGACATGTGTCAAAATTGGGAGAGCTGTCCTACAGACTCGTCAAGCAACAACCTGATATAGTTATACTTAAAAAAATAAATCAAATCTTATAACCATTAATCCAAACTCCTCCTTCACTATCCTTGGGTTATGTCCTGTCTGAATATGGGTACAGACCCACCAGAGGTCTGCTGGCGCAGTGCTATAGTGAGGAGGGAATGGCCCTGGAAGTCCTCAACATTGACTCCAGACCCCATGAAGTTTCATGGTATCAGGTCAAATGTGGGTGAGAAAGCTTCCTGCTAATTACCACCTGCCGTCTTCCCTCAGCTAATGAATTAGTGCTTCTCCATGTGAACACTAATTGGAAGAAGCACTGAGAGTAGCGAGGGCACAGAAGAGTCTTGAGTAGGAGACTTCAACATACCTTCAAGAGTATTTTGATAGTACTTAAACTGACCTAGCTGGCTACATCCTGAAGGACATATGTGCCACACTGGGCCTTGGACAGATGATGAGAGAACCAAAATGAGGGTTAACCTACTTAACCTAATTTTCACAAATTTACCTGTCGCAGATTTATCAGCCTGTGACAGTATTGGGAACACCTTCCATTGTATTTTAGGCTGAATAGGTTAGATTCAGCCACAAAACTGAGCATGCATGAGACGCTGTGGGCCATCAGCCACAAAGAAATGTATTCAACTACAATCTGTAACCTCATGGCCTGGCATATCCCTCACCACCATTACCTATTTGGCCATGATTTATTCTCTAGAGGGAATAGAGGGAAAGTCCATTTGCCCTGTCGGTTGCTGAATATTAGTGAAAGGCTTCTTAAAGGTTGTTTTATTTTGGCTAGCAGACGTTACCTTACAGATGGACCAACCCTGGTTCAATGAAGAGTAGAGGAGAACATGACAGGAGTAGCACCAGACATGGCAAAAAAATGAGATGCCAACCTGTTGAAAGCACAACTGAAGACTAAATGCATTTAGACAGCAGAAACAGCATGCTATAGACAGCTAAGCAATCCCAAAGCCAACAGATCAGATCAAAGTTTACAGTCCTGCCACATCCAGTTATGAATGCTGGTGAACGTTAAACAACGAAGAGGAAGAGTCTTCGCAAACATCTCCATCCCCAAAAATGGCAGAGCCCAGCACATCAGTTTAGAAGATAGGGCTGAAGCATTTACAACCGTCTGCAGCCAGGAGTGCCAAGTGAATGATCTACCTTGGCCTTGAGTAGGTGTCATCAATAGCTATCAAGTGGCAGTTACCAAGCAATAATCTGTTTGTCAATCCTATGTTTGGGCTCTGCCAAGACCACTAGACTCCAGGCCTCATTATAGCCCGGTCCAAAAACGTATGAAAGAGCTGAATTGCAGAGGTGAGATGAGGGTAACTGCCCTTGATACCAAGGTAGCATTTGACTGAGGGTGGCATCAAGAAACCCTGGTAAAATTTAAGTCAGTGGGAATCAAAGGGAAAACTGTCCCCTGCTTCGGGTCATATGTAGCACAAAGGAAAGTGGTTATGTTGTTGGTGGACAGTTGTCTCAGCCTGAGGGCATCCCCAAAGGAGTTTCTCCGGGTGGTATCCTAGTCCAAACATCTGTTTTATCATTGACTTTGCCTCCAATATAAGGTCCAGTGGAGATGTTTGCTAATAATTGCACAGTGTTCAGGACCATTCACAACTCCTCAGATACTGAAGAATCGATATCCACATGCAGCGAGATCTGAACAACATTCTGGTTTGGACTGATAAGTGGCAAGTAAGACAAGTGCCAGGCAAAGACTGTTTCCAAAAAGAGAGAATCTAACCATCTCCCCATGACATTCAATGGCATTCCTATACTGAACCCCTGCCACCAACGTTCTGGGGTTTACCATTGACTACAAACTTAACTGAACCAGCTAAATAAATACTATGGCTACAAGAACAGGTCACAGGTTGGGAATTCCGAGAAGCGTAACTCACCTTCTGACTCCACAAAGCTCGTACACCATCTAATAGGCACAAGTCATGAGTGTAATAGAATACTCTCTGCTTGCCTGTAGACTGCAGCTCTAACAATTCTGAAGAGGCTCGACACCATTCAAGACAAACTAACCTATATGATTGGCACCCCATTCACCCACCTTTCATTTCCACCACCACTGATGCATGTGGTAGCTGTCTGCACCATCTACAAATGCAGCAAGTCATCTTCATCACCTTCTAAACCTGCAACCTCGACCACCCAAAAGGACAAGGACAGCAGACGAATGGGAACATCACCACCAGCAAGTTTCCCTCCAAGTCATACACTGTCCTGACTTGGAAATATATCTGCATTCCTTCACCTTTGCTGCATCAAACTCCTGGAGCTCCCTTTCTAACAGTATTGTGGGTGTACCTATACCACATGGTCTCCAGCGGTTCAAGAAGGTGACTTTACCACCACCTTATCAAGCACAGTTAGGATGGGGAGTAAATGCTGGTCTTGTCAGCTATGCTCACATCCAGTGAATTAATTAAATAAAAATATTTTTACTGTATGGAATAGTAAATAAGGTAACATGAAATGGTGGATAATGGAAACCAGTAGGATAAAAGGACCTGGCAATTATTTTCTCAGTGATTTTGTTTTGAACCTCCTGTCAAGTCTATATTGGGATAGATCATCCAGATTATTGGTTCTATTTCTACCCCTCCCATATGCCTCATTAAATGAGTATTTTCTATGTACAACTGTTCGCACATAGACATTATTCTGACCAAGGTACATCAAGCTTTTGGGTTTTCCCTTCGCAGACTATCACAGCACTATGCCACATGCATGGGAGTCGATTTGGATATGCCCTGGCAAATGGCACTGTTGGGGTCTATGACCGGGCTACACGTTACTGGAGAATCAAGGTGTGTATAAAAATGATAAAAATGGTCAGGCTTATGCTTACAGACCTTACAAGGTGAACAAATGGATTGGCGAGTCAAGGAAACTGTCAGCAGAAATATTGGATAAATTGACTGGGCAACTAGATGCTTTTTCCAAACCTGATCTTGGATTCTCAATAGTGTACTGGGTTGGACAAAAAGATGCTCTTTCCTCCTGAGAGCAGGACTGTTGGAATGAGTTTCCAATCTTCTAGCCGTAAGGGTACTACACAGGTTTGGGTTGTCACAATCCAATTCCTCAGCATAAAGTTGCTATTTTATAGCTAATTACTATTAAATTATCAATATCTCTTAAGAAATGCACGATGGCTGGTGTAGGAGGTAGAGAAAGAATCACATTGACGTAACAGGTGCATTATCTGAAGTTGGCTTTGAGGGACTTTATTGGGACAAATTAGAGAAGTTTTATTCTGCATCTACCTGACCTAAGCATGCTGAATGCTAATATAGATACTTGCAATGGAAAGTGTTCCATTCGTCAGTGTTAATGAGTGATAGCAAGTTCCACAATGCTGGTGACACCTAGTAACAGAAACTTAAATTTCCACATACCCAGAGACAAAGTACAGACATTAATAACTTTTGCTGTTCGAGGCAGAGGGAAAAGTGACTTTAAGTGATCCATGGTTGAAATTACAATCTTAACATTTTGATTTTTAAATGAGATGTAGCCTGTTACACCCGTGAGAAACGTTTTTTTATCTCTTGCAGTCTAAAAATCATGCCATGAGTATTCATGCTTTTGATTTGAACTCGGATGGTGTTTGTGAATTAATCACTGGCTGGTCAAATGGGAAGGTGAGTTGTTGTTGTATATCTGTCACAATTAATGGGAGAGATTTATTGGGGAATGTTGAATGCCTGGCAGGTGATTTTAAGATAGCAATTCAGGTTCAGGTAATAGTGTAAACCGTGAGGGAAAACTTTGAGTGACTTCTGTGGCTTGAGCCTTAGACTGAATGCAAATAAAAGGTGTCTGATATTTATTATGTTGAGTTTTAAGTCTAGCTTTTTTTCCCTCATCAGAAGTTAGTGCTGCGTAACATGGGTTTGTAGGCTGTGACTCAGGGTCTTCTGGAAATCCAAGATGGTGATTAAAGGCCTTGAGATAAAATAGAGCAGTGACTTAACCTTGTGATTCAGAGCATCTTGATATAATTGGACTGTGACACAGTGCCTGGTGCAAAACTGATATAGGGCCAAATGTGATATAATTGGACTGTAACATGCAACCTGATATGATGTAATTGGACTGACACATGACCATTTATGATCGTCTGTGACCCAGAATTCTATTGGTTGGGAGCAGCAACTATAATTGGCTATAATTGTTATTGCTGGCCCTTTTAAAATGTTGAATTACAGGCTGCTTCCCTCTCTTTTACATAACATGATTATTTTTATGATGAGGTGTTTTTCCTGATCAGTTTTGTACTGTCTTCCTTTTATTGGGTTTTTAACCACATGAGAAGCACTCCAATACTGTATGTTCAAAAATTAATCCTTATTGCTATTTTTAAAAATGGACTTTTTGCTGAACCAAAAAGATGGCTGCTATAAGTCACCTGACCACAGAGTGAGCCCTTTGTCTGAGAACCACTGCCAGGAGTTTCAAGAACAAAATAATTTTTTTTCTCAGCTTCTGAAATCTCACAACACATTGTACAGACCCCTTGTAATCACAAAGGCCAGGAGGCTTGCACATCAAACCTCATTATGCCTTGAGAGCTGCGAACAGACACATATCACACCTGGGACTGTCTAGACCCACTTCAAAGGGAGGCATATGGGTTGTCATTTACATCTGGTAAGCACACCTTGCTAGCAGAATTAATGGGTCTGCCTAGATAATGGCTTCCCAAATGCCAGACCCCTCAACATAGATGGTATATCTTTCAACAACTAATGACTGGGACATTATCATCCCTGAAATCAAAGCCAATTCCTGACAAAAACAGAATTACCTGGAAAAACTCAGCAGGTCTGGCAGCATCGGCGGAGAAGAAAAGAGTTGACGTTTTGAGTCCTCTTGACCCTTCAACAGAAGTGTAAATATTAGGAGAGGGGTGAAATATAAGCTGGTTTAAGGTTGGGGGGGGGGTTTTGGAGAGAGAAGTGGGGGGGTGGGGGTGGGGGCAGGGGTTGTAGGGACAAGCAAGCAGTGATAGGACCAGATAATCAAAAGATTTCACGGACGGAAGAACAAAGAGGTGTTGAAGGTGGTGATATTATCTAAACGAATGTGCTAATTAAGAATGGATGGCAGGACACTCAAGATACAGCTCTAGTGGGGGTGGGGTGGAAAGGCTAACAGGGCATAAAAGATATAGATTTAAAAATAATGGAAATAGGTGTGTATAGAAAAATCTATATAAATTATTGGAAAAAACAAAAGAAAGGGGGAAGAAACGGAAAGGGGGTGGGGGTGGAGGAGGGAGTTCAAGATCTAAAGTTGTTGAATTCAATATTCAGTCCGGAAGGCTGTAAAGTACCTAGTCGGAAGATGAGGTGCTGATCCTCCAGTTTGGGTTGGGCTTCACTGGAACAATGCAACAAGCCAAGGACAGATGTGGGCAAGAGAGCAGGGTGGAGTGTTAAAATGGCAAGCGACAGGGAGGTTTGGGTCTTTCTTGCGGACAGACCGCATGTGTTCTGCAAAGCGGTAGCCCAGTTTACATTTGGTCTCTCCAATGTAGAGGAGACCGCATTGGGAGCAATGAATGCAGTAGACTAAGTTGGGGGAAATGCAAGTGAAATGCTGCTTCACTTGAAAGGAGTGTTTGGGCCCTTGGATGGTGAGGAGAGAGGAAGTGAAGGGGCAGGTGTTGCATCTTTTGCTTGGGCATGGGGAGGTGCCATAGGTGGGGGTTGAGGAGTAGGGGGCGATGGAGGAGTGGACCAGGGTGTCCCGGAATGCCGCTGGGGGGGGGGGGGGGTGAAGGGAAGATGTGTTTGGTGGTGGCATCATGCTGGAGTTGGCGGAAATGGCGGAGGATGATCCTTTGAATGCGAAGACTGGTGGGGTGATAAGTGAGGACAAGGGGGACCCTATCATGTTTCTGGGAGGGAGGAGAAGGCGTGAGGGCAGATGCACGGGAGATGGGCTGGACACGGTTGAGGGCCCTGTCAATGACCGTGGATGTAAAACCTCAGTTAAGGAAAAGGAGGACATGTCAGAGGAACTGTTTTTGAAGGTAGCATCATTAGAACAGATGCGACGGAGGCGAAGGAATTGAGAGAATGGGATGGAGTCCTTACAGGAAGTGGGGTGTGAGGAGTTGTAGTCGAGGTAGCTGTGGGAGTCGGTAGGCCTGTAATGGATATTGTTGGACAGTCTATCACCAGAAATTGAGACAGAGAGGTCAAGGAAGGGAAGGGAAGTGTCAGAGATGGACCACGTGAAAATGATGGAGGGGTGGAGATTGGAAGCAAAATCAATAAATTTTTCCAAGTCCCAACGAGAGCATGAAGCAGCACCGAAGTAATCATCGATGTACCGGAGAAAGAGTTGTGGGAGGGGGCCGGAGTAGGACTGGAACAAGGAATGTTCCACATACTCCATAAAGAGACAGGCATAGCTGGGGCCCATGCGGGTACCCATAGCCACACCTTTTATTTGGAGGAAGTGAGAGGAGTTTAAGGAGAAATTGTTCAGTGTGAGAACAAGTTCAGCCAGACGGAGGAGAGTAGTGGTGGTTGGGGATTGTTCGGGCCTCTGTTCGAGGAAGAAGCTAAGGGCCCTCAGACCATCCTGGTGGAGGATGGAGGTGTAGCGGGATTGGACGTCCATGGTGAAGAGGAAGCGGTTGGGGCCAGGGAACTGGAAATTGTTGATGTGACGTAAGGTGTCAGAGGAATCACGGATGTTGGGGGGAAGGGTCTGGACAAGGGGAGAGAGAAGGGAGTCAAGATAACGAGAAGTGACACTGACACTGGATAAACATCCCTTTTTGAAGTCATTGTGGAGAAGGAAGGTCACATGACTTCAGTGACCATTTTGAAATCCCAAAATGCCTTTGAGAACTGATAACTAGTTAGTCTGGTGAGCCACCAAGAAGCAGGCCCCTCCAGGCAGAACAACAGCCTGATCATCAAGCCTGCTCCTGCTGGAAGATTTTGTACCATCGCCTACAAAACTGACTCAGTCTCTGCGTACCTACTACATCCTTGCCATACCAGCATCAACTGAAAGGCAAATCGATCTCGATCTTCAGCCAGCTGAACTTCAACGCCTATGTGAAAGAATTCCTCATTGGACTCTGACTTTGGACTCTAGAACTCACAAACTAATATTCATTTCTGTGGTTCTTGTACTGTAAAACCCATTTTTTCTACCCCCTTTTACTGTGTGTGTGTGTGTGTGTGTGTGTGTGTGTGTGTGTGTGTGTGTGTGTGTGTGTTTGGAGTGGGACTCCTTCCCCTGGGTTTTGAATGTGAAAAATAAGCTAACCTCCTGAGTTAATCCTAACTCAGGTTTGCTGTGGACTATTAGTTAAATTGGATGACAAAAACCAAGGGACTGGGAAAAACACGCCACTCTCTGTTTTTAAAAACTAATGCAAAACACCTGCTTATGGACAGGTGTTAAAGGAAATCAGTGCAGTTTGTCTGTTGCTCTCCTGTCCGTAAAGCTTTCTTGAAGATATTGGCACCTCGTTCTGGTACAATTATCAATCTTGCTAGTGGGTGTTGGAAAGCTTATTGGTTTTAGTAGGCATCTTGGCCAAGCCTGATGCTCTGTGTACCCAAAACCCCTACGTATGCACTTGTAGCATGACGCATAGGAATCTGTGGATACAAGAGGCTTGCTACAAAAATTCAGATATATAGTTTAGTGTTCTTATGCTGTCCATGGCAAAAATGGCAGACAGGCAACTGTTGTGATATTACTTTAAGAGAATATGCAAATGGTCCTCATGTGTCATCGTGGAACCAGAATGTAAAGCAGCATGTGACCAGCAGGCTACGTTGCTGTTAGTATTGTTGGCAATTGTTGTTGTTGTGTTGAATCCCTAGCGTAGACCTGTTTTTTAGAGCTCTTCTGTAATGTGTATTAGCTCTAGGCCTCAAATAAATAGAACCTGCTTGTAGTTTACCAAACCCGTGTGTGATATGTCAAAGAAATTGGTAAGCAGAAATATTGGACAAATTGACTCGACAACTAGATGCTTTATTCCAAATGTGGTCTTGGATTCTTAATATTGAGTTTGTGTAAAGAAGCTGGAAATGCAACATGGTGGCGACGGTGTGAGTTTGAGGGGGAACCACAGACTGGATTTGCTGCAATACAGGCTATTTCCAGCAAAGGCAGAAATTCTATGTGCATTGAAATCCCAGAGCAGAGTCCTTCTGCAGCGAGTGCTTTGCAGAGCACTGAGTACCTGATTTCTGAGATAGCTGGATTGGTGGTGAGTGGGAGCAACGGGTTGGTTCGGGGTCATGCTGCATAGACGATTTTGAGTTGGGCGTTGCAGGGCCATCGAGGCATCCTCGGCTGCTATTCCTACGCAAAGAATGAAAATGCGCAAAATGCAAAAACAGCTCCACCGTGATGTGTGGCAAAAACCTGAACTTCAGCCAAAAAAAGGAACAGAATACAAAAAACAGCAGTTGCATTGCTGAATATTGCCGTAGAGAGTTTACAAATCCCCTGTAAGTTGTGAACATCTGTAAAAGACAGAGAAAATCAGGAAGGTGACTGCCAAATTCCCCTGCATGCATTGGAAGATAACAGATTTTAAACAAAGGACGTATTATGCTTTTTAGATTTAACTGTCACAGAATCGGATAAACAAGTGAAAATTAAGATAGCCATTGGAAATGCGGGTCTGCTGTATAGAGCCAACACTTCGGACCTGTACGAGGAGGATCAGAAGGACTCTGTTAAGCTGTGGAACATGCTGGAGCAGCATCTTCATGTAAAGGCGAACTTTAGAATACACCAATCGAAGCTGATAGCTTACAGACAACAGCCACAAGAATCAATCGATCAGTTCATCAGCAGGTCTCATGATAAGGGCAGGGACAGTGCTTTTTTTGGAAGCTGAGCTCTTTGAATGGATAATGGAACAAGTCATTGCTTTAATGCCAATCAAAGCCTTCCAATAAGAGCTTTGATGAAAAAGAGAGATTACAATATTGACACATTGCTGAAAGGCGGCAGAAAATATGAAGCCATTGTGGCTGGTGACAACAACTGCAAGTATTAGGCCGGCTACCAGTATTGGCGCAGTAGCCGAAACACAAACCAAGCAGGCCATTTGAGAAGTGGGGTCTCCTGCATCTACCGCAAAGCTGTCCTGCTTTCAAAGAGGCATGTGGTGTAAAAGGATCATTGGGCTGGCCAATGCAGGAAATCTGGTTCTGGAGATGCAACTAAAGGTTACAATAAGATGTGACCAAACAAAAAGCATGATAGGAGTGTGCACTATGCAAGACCGAAAACCAATTGCATTTGGCTTTAAAAGCGTATCGCAAGTGCAATCCAATTACAGTAAGTCCTCATTAAAGTTGTGGTTGTGTTCCTGAAAATCACAATTTTAAGTGAATCATAGGTTCCCATAGGGGTCAATGTTAAAGCCAGAGTTAGGTTCCTTTGGACACTTCTTGCCCGGAAAAAACAATGTACAAGTTGAAATACTGTACCATATCTGTGCAACACTGTGCATCCTTTGCAAGCTAAAATACATCATTAAATATAAAAGAAATAAAATACAGTATCCAATAAAAAATACACTCACCATGCAGGTACCTGTACAGTAAGTCCTTGCTTAACGTTGCCTTACTTAAGTTTTTTTTTCACTTTAAAGTCATTAATAAATTACTGTACTGTCAGTATATCTGTTTAACTTTGCCAGTTTTACTTCAATGTCATCTGTCACAGACTTAGACATAGACTCATAGACATTTACAGCACAGAAGGAGGCCATTTGGCCCATCGTGTCTGTGCCAGTCAACAAAGATCTGATTAGTCTAATCCCATTTTCCGTCGCTTGGCCGATAGCCCTGGACGCTATGGCAACACAAGTGAATATCTAAACACTACTTTAATATTATGAGAGTTTCTGACTCAACCGTCTTTTCTGGCAGTCAATTCCAGACTCCCACCACCCTCTGGGTGAAAAAATTTCTCCTCAACTCCCCTCTTAGCCTTCTACCTCTTACCTTAAATCTGTACCTCCTGATTATTGACCCCTCTACTAATGGAAGAAGTGTCTTCCTAACCACCCTATCTATGCCCCTCATAATCTTATACACCTCTATCAGGTCCCCTCTCAACCTTCGCTGTTCCAAGGAAAACAACCCCAGCCTATCCAATCTTTCCTCATAGTTCAGACCCTCCAACCCAGGCAACATCCTGGTAAATCTCTTCTGCAGCCACTCCAGTGCAATCACATCCTTCCTATAATGCGGTGACCAGAACGGCTCGCAGTACTCCAGTTGTGGCCTAACCGGCATTTTATACAGTTCCAGGATAACCTCCCTGCTCTTGTATTCTATGCCTCGGCTAATAAAGGCAAGTATCCCAATTGCCTTCTTAACCACCTTTATCTACCTGTCTTGCTACCTTCAGGGATCTGTGGATATGTACACCCAGATCCCTCTGATCTTCAGTACTTTCCAGGGTCCTACCATTCATAGTGTAATCCCTTGCCTTGTTAGCCCTCCTCAAGTGCATTACCTCACACTTTTCTGGGTTGAATTCCATTTGTCATTGCTCTGCCCACCTGACCAGTCCATTGATATCCCCCTGTAGTTTATGGCTATTGTCCTCACATTCACCACCCTACCAGTTTTCATGTAATCCGCGAACCTCTTGATCATACCCCCTACATTTAAATCCAAATCATTTAAGTACACCACAAGCACCAAGGGCCCTAGCACCAAGCCCCGTGGAACCCCACTGGAAACAGAATTCCAGTCATAGAAACATCCCTCTACCATCACCCTCTGCTTCCTGCCTCTCAGCCAATTTTGGATCTGGCGTGCCACTTTGCCTTGGATCCCATGGGCTGTTACTTTCTTGACCAGTCCGCTATGCGGGACCTTATCAAAAGCCTTGCTAAAGTCCATGTAGACCACATCAAATGCCTTACCCTCAGCACTCCTAGTTACCTCCTCAAAAAATTCGATCAAATTTGTCAAACGCGACTTTCCCTTATCAAATCCATGCTGACTATCCCTGATTAATCTGTGTCTCTCCAAGTGCAGATATATTCTGTCCCTCGGAAATTCTTTGCCCAACACTGAAGTTAGGCTGACTGGCCTGTAATTTCCTGGTCTATCCCTTCCTCCCTTTTTTAATAATGGGACAATGTTAGCAGTTCTCTAGTCCTCTGGCACCTCACCTGTGGCCAGCGAGGATTTGAAAATTACTGCCAGGGCCCCTGATATCTCTTCCCTTGCCTCCCTCAACAGCCTGTGATACATCTCATCCGTGCCTGCAGATTTATTCACTTTTAAGGCCACTAAACCCGCTAGCAGCTGCTCTCTCTCTATGTTAATTTCCTCTAATATTTCATAGTCCTCCACCCTGATGCCTATATCTGTGTCGAGCTTTTCCTTTGTGAAGACCGACGCAAAGTATTCATTCATTTTTATACTCCTCTAGGACCCTGCCCTTCGTATCTGCCATTAGCTTCCCTTTTTTTCTTAATCCTAACCTTTATGACCCTTGACACCCAGGGTTCTCCAGACTTGGTCTCCCCAACTTTGTACTTATGGGAACATATTTGCCCTTTACTCTCGCTATTGAATGCCTCCCACTGCTCTGACACAGTTTTACCTGCAAGTGGCTGCTCCCAGTCCACTTGAACCAAATCATATCTCATCTTAGTAAAATTAGCCTTTCCCCAGTTTAGAACTTTTATTCCTGGCTCAACCTTATCCTTTTCCATAACTATCCTAAATCTAACTGAGTTATGGTCACTATCTCCAAAATGCTTCCTGTTCTGTGGTCTGCCTGCTCACAAAACCTTTCCTCCAGTGCCCAGGGCATGGCCTGCACCATTAAGGCAATAAAAGAAGATCTCCATGTTGCACTTGAGGGTGATACCTTTAGACATGGGCTTACCGTAACCAGCGAAAATCATGTCTAGGAGGTAGGTTAGGACAACCTTGCCAAGCCATCACCTATCTAAATTCTCAAAACAGGAGAAACTTCACCAAAAACAAGGAAGCATGAGCATGGCACATAACTGACATGCAGCTGCAGAGCTGCCTAGCCTACATGTAGAACAAAAGGTTTGGGTGATAGATCAAACCCAGGGAAACCTAGTTTCCCATGGAAGTACCTAAAATGTGCAGTGAGCTTAGATTCTATGAGGTCACAACACCAAATGGGGCATCATTAAGGAGAAACAGAAGCCAGCTAAGGGAATTGTCCAGCTGTATAACACCCAGCACTCCAGTTCCATCTAGAACACATCTCAAGATGAATTCGGAGAGTGAAATTGTGGAAGACCGTCATGAAAACAATCAGCACTCCGATAATACGCAGGATGGCAGTGCACCTACAAGTCAGGAACACTGAAGTGAGGAGTCTCAATCTTGAAAAAGTCATACCGTCACAAGATCTGGTGGAGTAGTGGTAATGCTCTGGGGACCCGGGTTCAAATAAATTTAAATGGTTAAATTTGAATCCAATATTTTAATTAAAAAGTCTATTCATGTTAATTAGATAAACATAAGGAGTAAAAGGTGAAGTGCAATTTGCATTTGTTGAATAAACCATTCAAAAGAATGTGTACTAATAAAATTGGTGGAATGAAAGGATTATTGTTATGAGAGGTAAAATTAAAAGAGCTAGTAATATAATGGAAAATTCACATTCAAAGGAGTAGCTAGGTATAAACAGACTGGAGTTTTGTGTGTGCAGGTTAGAGGCATGTAAGATCTAACTGGCCTGTGAGCCAACAACTGTGTCTGCAAATTGAAGGGAACCTCATTTTGAACTCACAAGGACAAATGTGCTTTGCCTGGTGTCTATTTAAAGTCTGTGGGTTATTGTTGCCTTGGTGAACGTTTATCTGAGAGTGAATAATTTTGGGAATTTGTTAAAAAAAATTATCATAGTAGTTTGTAGCCATGTGTATCTGTTTAGTTTGTTGTTAAATTAATATATCTTTAATTTAGTTTTATATAAAAACCACGATACTCGGTGGTCTTATTCCTACTGAATTCAAAGTCTGTATCTCAAAATTACAAATTGAAAAAATGGGTTATGACAATTGTTTCAAGCTTCCCTCTGGGATTTGAACAACTCGGCCTTTACCATCGACTGTGTCATAATACATGTGACATTCCTTCTCTACCATGACTTCAAAAGGAATGTTTATCCAGTGCCTGGAATTGACTTCGGTTTCAGGACTATAATGTCTCAGTCATTAGTTGTTGAAAGGGGTGCCATCTGTGTTGAGGGTCTGGCATTTGGGAAGACCTTGTCTCAGCAGACCCACTGACTCTGCTAGCAAGGTTGGCTTATCAAATGAAAATGATATCCCATAATTGAAATTGGTCTGAACAGTTCCAGGTGTGATGTGAGTCTGTTACTAGCTCTCTAGGTTTAATGAGGTGTGACATTCCAGAAACTGAGAAAATAATTATTTTGTTATTGAAACTTCTGGGGATAGCTCCCAGTTAGAGGGCCAACCCCATGATCAGGTAAGTTGTAGCAGTCATCTTAATTTTCTCTGTTCAGCAGAAAAAGACCAGTTTTAAACATAAATAGCAAGAAGGATAACGTTTTTAAATATATAGTGGTGGGTTTCTTTCCACGTTGTTGAAACATAATATTTATTCTTACTGTGTGTAATATTATCTTTGGGGAAATAGGGAGGTATTGCAATAACACTTTAAAAGAATATGCAAATGGTGTACACCTGTCATCATAGATAGAGGATGTAAGGCAGCACATGCCTAGCAACCTGTGTTACTGTTAGTTTTGGTGGTGGTGGTGGTTGTTGTATCTCTAGAGTAGATTTGATTGTCGAGCTCTCTCTGTCTCTTTATATAAGTTGAATATATTAGTTCCTATCTTCAAATAAATAGAACCTGCTTATTGTTGACCAATTCTGTACATGTGATTGGCGAGTTTGGATAAAGAAGCTAGAAATACAAGAGTAACCTCTTCATGAGGCTCTGCCACCATGCATATATCCTAAGGGTTCTGTTAGAGTGAATTTGGGGTGGCTGATCTACCAGCATTTTTCCCCTCCTATGCTTTGGGTAATTGTATAGCCTTTGCTCTCATTTGATGTTACATCATTAGTTCCATGCTACATGCATTGCAGCACCAATGTATTGCACCGCCATATGTGGTGTAAATCTTTTTGATGACTTTTTTGATAAAAGTAATTGATGGCCACTTTATATTATATTTCATTTAATGCATCCATATGCTGTCTACTTTTCGGGAAGGCAGTTCTTTCTAGGCAGGTAAAATTGGAGAGGGGTATCCATAGTACCACTCACGAACTTGATAACAACTGACTTCAAGGGCAGAGGCTTAGCAGCAGCTCTCACTTTGACATGAGGCTTTGGGAAAGTGGAAGTAACTTAGAGTAGGAGATGCAAAATATACTTCTTTACTTATTAGCTGTGTTGTTGGTATTGCTGCTGATGATCACCATTCATGGACTGTCTTTGAATCACCTGGCAGATTGACGCACGTAGTGACCGCACCGGTGAGGTCATCTTCAAGGACAACTTTACCTCCTCTGTTGCTGGAATTGTGGAAGAAGATTACAGGATGGATGGACAGACGCAGCTCATCTGCTGCTCAATCGAAGGAGAAGGTAAATCTAACTTTCTTTCCCTCCTGACATGAATGAACTCTGATTCACCATTAACCCCAGTGTACTGCACTGTGTGAAGGTTTGCAGGGAAATGATATTCATGGTACAGTGACAGTCTGAAAGAGTGGTGTAACCATTTAGAAACATAAGATTGGGGCTTTCCTGATTTAGTAATAAGGTATACAGACCAGAAAGTATCAGCCAGGTCTCTTGACTGTGTTATGTTGGGTGACCTCAGCTATGCTGGCTATAAGACAGCTGCTGTTAGGTTGGTGAAGGTAAAAATTGAGTATTCCTGCTTCTTTTTGCTGTCCAGTGGCTCTTTCTGGATGAAACGTATGAATATGTGGTGGTGATGACCCTGCACCCCTTGTAGCCTGTTGATACATAGGCTGGAATTTAGGGTCCCCCGGGCAGGTGGTGGGTGGGCAAGGATGTAAAATTGGGCGACATGCCAACAGTGCTGTTCCTAGTGCCTACCCACTCCCTCTATAATTTTACCTGTAGCAGGGAAGGCATTGGGCAACCTGCTTGCCTTTGTGGCCAATTGGTGGCCACTTAAGAGCCTAATTCCACTGCCACTGGTATTTTTCCCATGGTGGAGGAGACTGGTGCCATGTGTCTTGCTGAGTGGACTGGTGGCTTGGCAAAGAAAGGGGTCTTCCTTTACAGGACCTTTGTGCCCATTGGAAGCTCCCTTCCCCACCAAGATATTCTCCCCCAACCCACGGTTCTTTTTCCCCTCCTGTTCTGTCCACACTAGCCCCCCCCCCCTCCAACCCTCTTATTAGGACCTACTAGCCTGACCCTGGCAAGACCCCAGACTTACCTTCATCAGGGCTCCATGACAGCATGCTTCCCTTGGGGCAACCTGTGGTCCCAGCAGTGGCCATTGCTCCCGGTGGCACTGTGGGCCCTCTGATTATCCGGCAGCTCTCACATGGGAGCAAATTTCCCAGCTCAAGCCAATTAATGGACCTATGGCCGTCAAATGGCTGTGGGATGAGTTGGCCAATCAGAGGAAGGCTTGCCCCCAACTTTTATGCCGGGGGACGGGTCACTGCTTCCAGACTAAATTCCAACCCATACTGTCCACATTCATTTATGAAGAATACCCGCTTGAGTAAGGTCTTCAAAAGAAAAAGAGAGAGTTATTCTGAATTACTTATCTTTCACTCTGTAGTTCGAGGTTATCTGCCTGCTGGTCGTGAGTTGAAAGGGAATTTGATGGACACAAATGCAGAACAAGACTTAATCCGTGAGCTGAGCCAGCGAAAACAGAACCTGCTGCTCGAACTGCGTAACTATGAGGAAAATTCAAAGGTAGGTAGGTTGTTAAATCGCATAGTTATTGTCATCTACACCAGTTGTCATTAGTTGGAAACTTTCTATTCATTGCTGTAAGCTATGAGAATCAGCACACTGACCTCAAATTGCTATTTTTCTACCATGGTCACTCAAGTTGTTTGCTACAATAAGATTTTCTCTAATTTTCTTTTCTCCTAACCTGATCTGTAATATACAATGCATCTAATCCATGCTTCACCTGACTTAGTTGTGTCAGATGAGACAGTGTAAAGTGACATTTAAGTCCTATTGTACCTGGCCAGGGAGTGCTTGATAAGGTCATGGAAATCGTGTTTAACCAACTTATTAGAGTTCTTTGAGGAAGTAACATGTGCTGTGAATAAAACTGCTGCAGGTACTATACTTAGATTTCCAGGAGCCATTTGATAAAGTGCCACATCATAGGTTATTGCAGAAAATAAAAACTCATGGTATGGGGGTAACATATTGACATGGAGAGAAGATTGGCTGGCTAACAGGAAGCAGAGAGTAGGCATAAATGGATCTTTTTCAGGTTGGCAAGATGTAACGAGTGGCGTGCCACAGGGATCAGTGCTGGAACCTCAAGTGTTTGCAATTTATATAAATGACTTGGATGAAGGGATTGAGGGGATGGTTGCCAAATTTGCTGATGACACAAAGGTAGGTAGGAAAGTAAGTTGTGAAGAGGACATAAGGACACTACAACAGATATAGATAGGTTAAGTGAGTAGGCGAAGACCTAGCAGATGGAGTGTAATGTGGAAAAATGTGAAATTGTCCAATTGGCAGGAAGAATAAAAGAGAAGCATATTACCTAAATGGTGAGAGATTGCAGAACTCTGAGGTATAAAGGGATTTGGGTGTCCTAATGTATGAATCACAAAAGGCTAGTATACAAGTACAGCAAGTAATTAGGAAAGCTAATAGAATGTTATCATTTATTGCGAGGGGAACTGAATAGAAAAGTAGGGAGGTTATGCTTCAGCTGTACAGGGCACTAGTGAGACCACATTTGGAGTACTGTGTACAGTATTGTTCACTTTAAGGAAGGATGTAAATGCATTGGAAGCAGTTGAAAGGACGTTTACCAGTCTAATATCTGGACTGGGTTATTGTCTTATGAAGAGAGGTTGGACAGACTAGGCTTGTATCCGCTGATGTTTAGAAGAGTAAGAGGCGACTTGATTGAAACATATAAGATCCTGAGGTCTCAACATGTAGGATGTGGAGAGGTTGTTTTGTCTTGTGGGTCACTGTTTAAAAATAAGGGGTCGCCCATTTAAAACAGGTGAGGCTAAATTTTTTCACTCAGAGGGTCACAAGTCTTTGGAACTCTCTTCCTGAAAAGGTGGTGGAAGCAGAGTCTTTGAATATTAAGGCAGAGGTGGATAGATTCTTGGTAAGCAAGGGGATGATAGGCTATTGACAGTAGGTGGGATGCAGATTTCAGGTTACTATTAGATCAGCCATGATCTTATTAAATGGTGAAGCAGGCTCGAGAGGCTGAATGGCCCACTCCTGCTCCTTGTTTGTATGTTCATATGTTGGACAGGGAGTCAAACCTGTGTTATGCTTGACTGGAGAGTTTCAGTAATTGGTGAGGGGGCCATAATGCACGAATGACTGGCAGAGAACACTGTGAATGGATAACGGGTGGTTACACAGCTAATCAAATGTGTACGTGTTGCATTTGTGTCAGGTTGCCTTGAGTGCCCTGGGTGGAGAAGGGGATGGACAGATAGGCATTATTCCAGCCAATACACAACTGCAGACAGGCTTATCTGTCAATATAGACACCACCAACCAAAGTCCTCATGTGGAGCTGAACATTTCTACATCCAATGGTGAGTCTTCCTTGAGACATATTAAGTTACAGATAGCAGGAAAAATATCAATGAAGAGGGTGTCTTTCTGCTTTTTATTCAAGGACATATGTGCCTTTTGTTTGCTGCTGACTTTTAGAATTTCTTACATTAATTTGGAACTATTTAATATTGCAATAATTCATCCTTTTGCGTATTTACATTATCAAAACCTTTCAACCAGCTGTTTGGTTTAATCTGAATGTTGCTGTCTAGCAAGCTCATTGGCAACCCCCATCTATAGCAAACCCTCTATTGGGAACAATAGTTGTGTTATTATGAATGGAATATTTACCATATCACTATTTTGAAGAAGAGCATTGGCATTCTTCCCAGTATCTTGGCCAACATTTTTCCGTCAGCCAGCATCCCTAAAAACGGATAACCTGTTTATTGCATTGCTGGCAGGTGTGACTTCACCTCATCGTACCATGGAGTGTCAGTTTAATGGAACACCATTAGTGAGTTTTCAAAAGTAACCTGTGCAAGTTACTCAAATATTAATGAACTCATTGGGCAAAACGTACTGGTTTGGAGAAACATATCCTTCTCTTATTTTAATAGAAACAATGTGCAGGGATAGGGGGAAAAGGCAGGGCAATGGCACTAAGTCATAATGCTCATTTGGAGAGCAGGTGCAGACATGATGGGCTGAATGGCCTCCTTCTCTGCCGTTAAAATTCTTTATGGTATTACCAGTTACTCATATAACCTATCTTCTGCGTTTGAATCCACTGAGTTTTGTTCTGAACTCCTGTCTGGCTCACATATTGTAGAGAATGTGTGTTTTTAATTATAGATACCATCATTCGGGCTGTGCTTATCTTTGCTGAGGGTATATTTGATGGAGAGTCTTATGTGGTTCATCCCAGTGCACATAATCTCTCGGGACAGATCTTTGTCCCCATCATTCCACCCAAAGATATTCCAGTGGATCTGCACATCAAGGCTTTTGTGGGCTACAGAAACAGGTAAGAGTGGGAGGGGATACTGGATGAGCCCTCCATAAATAGCATATTGTATAAATTGCAGATACCTTTATTTGAATACAGTTTATTAAGCCAAACTTCATAGTGGTACAAACAGATGCCAATTATCTGTAGGTGTGGAATATACAGTGCAATGGGATGAATGGGATGACATGGTAAATGTGCCTAGTGTACTGAGCGTGAAGTCTTTGTTCCTGCATTTTGTGTTTTTGGAGGCAAACATTTGGAGTCCAATGCACTGTAAAGTGACTACATGAACATTCATTGTCTCCAGCCTATTTGCAAGGAAAATGTGAGGCATGACACAGCAACATAACCGCTCCATGTTTGACAGGAAGGCTGGGTTCACCCCACATTGGAGGGAGGCTGGGCAAATCTGTTGTAACTTGCTAGCGTAATTACAAAGATATTTACTGAGGCAGTGTGTGAGCTTGGCTCACTTCCACCTGAGTCAAAAGGATGTAGTTTTAAGCTCTGCTTTAGGATTGATCACATGGTCCACACATTCTAGTACACACTGCAGAAGTTCTGCATTGTTGGTAGTTCCATCTTTTGGATAATACATTAAACCAAGGTGTTTCCTACCTGTTCAGATGCATAAGATAGAGCCCATGGCACTGTTTGAAACTACATTAAAAACAAATCAACTCTTCTATGTTCCTATTAAAAGGGAGTTTGGTACTTACTTGGAGTTGGGTTATTACGAGACATAGGGAAAGGTTAGTGAATTAGGTGTAAAAGGATGGAGCTGCCATGACCAACAAAATGGCAAGCGTTGAATGGTCTAATCCTATTGCTATGTGTGAATTCATTTGTGTTTTTGAGATCTTGTGTGTGAATGGTCACTAGTGTTTCTCAACATGACTGTTAATGCACTTCAAACTAGATCATTGTATGTGAACATCGTATGTTGCTGAGACATTTGAAAAGGTGCTTACTTTCTCTCTCTATTTTGAGTTGAAATAATGTAGCTGTTATTATGTCTCAATCCCTGGTACTGCAACTGAATGCATTACTGCCTCACTCAAAGCAGGACAGTCGGTAACCAAATAGTAAACTGGCAAACTGTTTCAGCATTTCCATGAAGGCGTAAAGCACAAAACATTAGTTAGTACCATGAGAGAACCCAATCACTACTGCAAGGAGCAGCTCTGAGAAGGCCCAGTCAGTTTGCTAACATCTGTATGATCTCTTGAATTATACAGGAATTCAGATGAGTAAATGTGGCTGTAGAACTATCCTGTTGAACTGGACAAGCAAAAAAATATGGAGATGTGTGAATGAAAGTGGACGTATTGTGATATTTTTATTTAGCATGCAGTTCCATGTGTTCGAGCTGACAAGGCAGCTGCCCCGATTCTCAATGTATGCTCGCCGCACTCCTGGGACTGCTTCAGAGCCTCAAAGTTACGTCACCTTCACAGTCAGTGATCGCGTGCAAAGGGTGAGTCAGAGTGCTTCTCAATCACCAAGTGTTTCCTACAGTTATTTTATTGTTGTTGATTTAGAAGCCTAGGTGAAAGGTCAGAGACCATTGTGCAGGACATCACTAAAGCTGTGATTAATGTTGCCAAGCATGTGATTTTTGAATGCTGTAGGGATGGCTAAAATAGATTTAGTATTGCAAGGTTTTCAATCGTTGCAAAGAATGGGTTGAGGATCCATCAGAAAGAGGGAGGAGAAAGTAATGAACTAAAAGCTAAAGTTGAAGAGCGCAATGAATAAGACTAAAATGCTGCAAGGGAGAGAGTAGAAAATTTGTAAAGGAAGTGCCTACACCACTGAAACACTCTACTAAGGCTTAAAAGGTAGAATTTAAGCCCCCCAGGATGGACGAGAAAGCCTCAAGGTCAACCCACAATGTCCACTGCGATTTGAATCACTTGCCCCACCAGATCTCTCCTTTCCTCTTTTCTGCACCTTAGTTGCAGCCTTCCAGTGTTGGCCTTCCAACTCAAAAGTCAGATAGACTTTCAATCTGACCACCTGGCAGGCGAAAAACAGAGAAAGAAAATTCATATGAGGTCTGGCTGTTAAATTTGGCAGGACCTCAGTGTTACCCGCATTTCTGGTTTTTCAGGCTGCTGCAACAACTAGGGCTATGAGTGGTTGTAATCCAGATGATCTGAGATCCATCAAATACAATGATCTGAATCACTGAGGTGAACAGTGCGGATCGAAATGGAGCCCAATTACATATGTTAATGTAGAATTAGATTAGATTGAGAGAAGCCTGTTAGAGCACAAGCCTCTGCAATCTTATTACGCTTTAAATTTGCTCTACATTTGCAAAAGTCCAAATACTTATTGCGCTTAGAGTACTGTTGGCAGTCAAAAACAAATCATTAAAAAACAGTGACATTACTGTTCTAGATACTCTTTAGCAGAGGCACGAAGTATAACACCATCTATAAGCTAAACTGCTTGCTTAGAACATCCTCCCCTATAATGCTTCAATTACTGTAGGTGCCTTGGTGGAGACAAGTCCCATATTGTGAGCATTGTATCATCAACATCAGCCTATAACACTGACCACACTTCAGAAAGTGCTTCATTGGCTATGAAGTGCCTTGAGATATCCAGTACTTATGAAAAGTGCAACATAAATGCAAGTCTTCCTTTCTTTCTCTGGTGATACTTGGCCTTCCTTACAACAGAATCTGTGGTGTACTTTTCACTATAAGCACTACGCATACCTAGAAAATTCTCTTCAGTATTCATTTACTCACTATAATGAAGTGAGATGTGTCCCTCACCATAATAGTCTCTGAAACACACCTCTCTCTATAGCAGGCTTCCGCAACCTGCATTTTCACCCGGTAAGCCCACCTCCCTAACACATCATTTACTGTGATATTTTCTCTCTAAAATATTGCATTTAACATTATTAGATTCTGTAGTAATTCAACGAACCAAAGCAGATAAGAGACTTAATCATAGGGAATTATCTAGGCAACAGTGATCATAACCTGATATGGTTTAAAATAATGATTGAGGGACTTAAATAAGACAAAGATCATTTTAATAGATTGGGATAAAAAGCTAATTTTGAGGGGATGAGAATGAAATTAGGGAAAGTAAATAGAATCTTTTTAACATAGAGATTGAACACCAGTGGGAAATATTTTTAAAATATGATTCTAGAAACTGAAAATATATTTCAAAAAGGTAGGTGCTTGACTTTATTGATTTCTTTGAAGCAGTAATAAAAAAAGTTAGATGGGATCGTACAGTAAATTGAATATATTTGGATTTTCAAAGGGCCTTTGATGAGGTACTGTATAATAGACACATGATTAAGGTCAGAACATGTGGAGTCAGGGACAGATAGCAGAATGGATGGCAACCTGGCTACAAAATAAAAGAGAAAGTAAGATTTAGGAGTAACTACTTAGACTAATAAGAGTTGGGAAGAGATTTCCATAATCAAGTTAATGATTTGAACTCAAAGGCAGAAGTACAATTTCAAAACTTGCAGCCGACACTAAATACGATGTAAGAATGTGACAAAATACAAAAAGATATTAAACTTGCAGAATGGGTGCGTAATTGACAAAAGAGCTTCAAGTGTGAGGTGATGCATTTTGGTAAGAATTATATAGAGGAAACTTACTATTTGCGCAATGAGAATCTGAATGGGTTTGAGGAACCAAGGGATCTGGGGATTGTAGTGCAGGTAAATGAAGCCAAAAAAAAAGCACTAGGGCTCATTCCTAGAGGGGTAGAATTGAAAAACCGAAAAGTTATGTTAAACTTGAACCAAACTCTAGTTAGAGCACACTGGGAGTACTGTGCGCAGTTCTTGTTTCCATGTTTCAGAATGGATATAGAGGATTTGGGGAAGCTGCAAAACAAATTCATGGGGATGATTCCAGAACTGAAAGGATATAGTTATCAGGAAAGGCTGAACATGCTGGGATTTTTTATCTACCAAAGAAGAGGGGTGACCTGTTAGAGATCTTTAAGAGAATTAAAAGCTTTGATAGGGTCAGTGTAGAGAAAATGTTCCCTTGTGGGGAAGACCAAAACTAGAGGATAGCCATTAATAAATTCAGTAGGAAATTCAGGAGAAACCATTTTACCCAGAGAATGGTAAGAATGTGCTATACATTCCATGTAATATGTTGCTCACTATAATGGCTTCTCTGTAACACACCAATTCCTGTAATATTTTCTCTGTAACATGTTGTTCTCTGTGACACTCACTAATATGTTGATCACTGTTATACCCTACCTGTATTGCTTTCCTCCCTGTAACACCCTGAATTCTGTATGTCCTCTCATTTATTCCTGATCCTTGTAATATATTATGATGAGCTATCACAAAACATACTGTTCATAAATCCCTCTCTAATCAAGAATCCACCTTATCTGCAGCCCCCCTCACATTACTACCAAAAACTATGATCGGAAGGTGCTACTATGTTACAAGATTTATTTGTTCATCTTATCATTGACCTATTTGCTTGATTCTAATGATGATGCTTAACTGTTCAACTGTTGCTCAGTATCACAACTAAGTGTCAAATCATATTGCGTAAAAGAACAAAAGGCATGATTTTTCAGATTTAGGGGTTTCCCACCTAACCACTGAAAAAGTTGGTGGGGAACGTATTCCTGCCAATGTCGACTGCTGAGAAGTCATTTAATACTCTGATTGGCTGGCAGCTCTCTAATCCCAGCAGTGCCACCGGAAGTGGTGGCCACTGCCGGGACGACACCTAGCCCCATGAGTCTAAGTGCCAGGAGCCCTGGTAAGTCCTTGGTGGTGTTGGAGGGGGGGTGCGGAAAGGAGGCTGTGAGGGTTGTGATGGAAAGGCCTGGAGGGAGAACCTGGGTAGGAGGTGGTTGCGGGGAGTGGTGGGGGGAGGTGAGGACGGACATTGGGGTTGTGCCCTGACCAGGAAAGAGAGCCAATGATGGAGGCATCCTCCCCCCACTCACCATTATTCTACCTGAGATCCAAGCAGGCTGGGTCATCATCTTTGAGTATGTTGTATAGTATATACCTGTCCTTGAGCTCCTCTCACCATCCTCAAAATTGTAGTCCAGCCAGAAGTGATCCTTAAGTAGTCAATAATTGGCCACTAAAGGGCCTCAAATGAGGCTGGCCACCCCCGGTAAAATTTCTGATAGCTCAGTGGTGGGCAGGAAGGCCACTCAAGTGAATCTTACAGGCCCCCAACATCTTCAAACTCTCTGGTTGAGAGTCTGTAAAATTCTACCTAATTAAACTGGTGCTTTCGTTTCATTCTTCAAAATAAAGCTAGGATGAAGCAGATAGCCAGGCGATGGAAGGTAAGTTGGGCCTGTTACATGGTGATTTTATAGGTGTTGTTTGTTGAGAGCTGGTTGATGGTGTTTACTGAGTTAACACTTTCTCTATAGTATATATGGAACAGTCTGATTGTGGTTGCTGAGTACACATTTTCTCCATGATGTATAGAAAGCTGCCTAAATGTGGTTACTGAGGTTACCCCTCTCTGTCTCATTTGCTGTGCCCTTTACAGGTTCTGATGTGGATGAATCAGAACTTCCTCATACCTGAAGACATTGAATGTCCCAGTATGCCATTGGAAGTCTGCTTCACATCTCTGAGAGATGGTGGACAGCTGAGCATGAAAATGAATACAAATGGAGAGGTAAAATTAATTTACTATACTGACTTGTCAAAAAAAAATGTTATAAACAGTGCAACAGACCCATAGAGGTTAACAGCACAGAAGGATGCCATTTGGCTCATCATGTTTGTGTGCTGCCTTTGCTAGAGTATTCCAAATTAATTTTACTATCTTGCAGTCTCTCTATAGTTTCATATCTTCCTCTACTACGAATGTCTAGCTATCCATTAAAAGATGCAATGGCCTCTGCTTCACTTGCACCTCATGGGAAAGCATTCTGTGCTCTAACACTCATCATGTAGAGAGATTTCTCTCAACTTCATTCTCTTGGTGAAAATTGTACATTGATTGTCTTCCTCATTGATTTCCAATCAGAGGAAATAATCTTTTCCTATTAATGCTGTTAAAACTCTTCATAATTTTAAGAATCTATATTAAATTTCTTAGCCCTCACTGCACCGTTTGAAAATTGTGTAAGCATCTCAAATTTCACCTTATAATTGTAGTTCCTCAGCTCTAGTTTTGGTGAATCTGAGCTCTTTATGGCTTTTTTGTCCTTTTGATAATAGACTATCCAAAACTGCACATAAAACTCTACTCTGGCCTAACCATTACTTCATAAAACAACATCATTACCTCTTTGCATTTGTATTCTCTAAGCTGTTAGATTGTGTATTGAGAGGAGAGGAAACCTTTCCTGAAATATTAACAATTTATTCCATTTACAACTGAACTTAAGCTGTACACCAAAAAAGTATATCCCCAGTGACCAACACACAGAATCTGATGGAAAGTACTAACCCCCAGCCATTCCCAGCAGTTTACCCATGTATATTCATCACACACAAACATGCTTTGTTTTACTTTGGATAACTTGTAACAATAGGCAGGAAGATTGTAGATTACCAAGTTCCCTGTTCAGTGATAAAAACAAAAAACTGCGGATGCTGGAAATCTAAAACAAAAACAGAATTACCTGGAAAAACTCAGCAGGTCTGGCGGCATCGGCGGAGAAGAAGAGTTGACGTTTCGAGTTCTCATGACCCTTCCACAGAACTGAGCGAATATAAGGAGAGGGTCACCTCTCTCCTTATATTCGCTCAGTTCTGTGGAAGAGTCATGAGGACTCGAAACGTCAACTCTTTTCTTCTCCGCCGATGCCGCCAGACCTGCTGAGTTTTTCCAGGTAATTCTGTTTTTGACCCTGTTCAGTGAGACTTGTGTCATTGTCAAACTTAAAGGCCATGACATGTGTTAGGAAATAGAGATAGTTTAAGTACTTTATATTTGTATTTGTTGGAGTTAGGAACGAGTTTTAGCCTTGAAGTTTAAGTTCGATTTGTATTTTAGTATCAGTGTGTTAAGAAAGGTCAAATGGAGTATTAGTTTCACTTTAAAAGCTTGGATTTCTAATGAGAAGTTTATGACCTTATAAAATAAACACACAAGAGTAGAAAGAATTGTGCTGTTGTCTCGCAACAGGGATGCCAGATAGGCAGGTTCCTTCCACAGACATGCACTCAGAACTAAAGAAACAGCAGTTTTAAGTTCAGTTGTAGCCAGGAACCAGAGAGACTGGACACTGGGAGAGGGAACTGCAGATTTCCCAAAAGAACAAAAAGGCCCCAAGCGAAGAAATCCCCAAAAATCCAGACGAGTGGAAGAAGGGAAAGTCCAAAGGAGACCTTGTAGTCAAAGCAAGGACAGGAACCTGGGAAAAGGTCCTTTTAAGTGAAGTTAAGAGTGAGGGGCAGAGAGAAAGTCTCCAAGCTTCAGATTTAAAGTGAGAACAGCTTGCAAGAAGCAACAAGGTTTAAAGAGACAACTGGAGGTCTGTAATTCTTTGCTATGGGCATGTGAAGCAGTAGTGTACTGTTAAGGCTGAGTTGGTGAGAGAGCGTGCATGGAAGACAGTTTGAATGCATGTGGTAACCCAAGGAAGAGGAGCATCGGAAGGAGAGTTCAAAACCCTGGAGTTGAACCCTTGTGGAAGGTTTCCGAGAGAAAATGTCAGTTTGGGAGAAGATTCCAAGTTGAGGTCTTGGAGAGTGGAGATTGGAAACCCTCATGTGAAGGACAGAATTCAGCGAGACAGATTGGCTCACGTGTGACAAGCATCTGTGGTGGGCGGCGGGGTGGGCGGGGGTGAGTTGAGGAGTGATCCATAGTATCTAGTTGAGGTGACATCTATTACTTGGTTTCAGAATGTGGTGTGTCTGACCACAGGGTGCTATGGGTGTACGTGGGCTGTTTATTTACTGTGAACATTAAAGTATAAGATAACTTTTATAATTTGTGTTATCCTTACAAATCTGTAAAGGTATAGTTGTGGGTGAAGGAGTATTATAATATAGTTCATCTTTTCTTGTTGAATAAATGTTTTATTCTTTTGTTAAAAGTTCATCAGTTGACTCCTTTGCTTCTAGAATAGCTACTCTCCACGTATCTGCACAAACAAATAAAAGTTAGGATCTACCAAGCTGGGTTCCACTTTGGGATCAGGTTTGTCCAGGGGTAACCTCAGCTGGGATTGTAACACATGCGAAGGAAACAAGATGTATCGCAACTCAGTATGAATATGAGGGAATCTTCAAAGCTAAGTTTCTTTATTTTAAATTCAATACTTAGGTTTACCATCTTCACTGGAGTAGATTGTGTTGGAACAGGTGAGTGTTCAATACCTGATCATCCGATGACAGTCACGTAAAAAAGAAAGACCTTGTATTTTAACACATCAATAGTCTAAAATTCTGCCTGCTTCCTCCCCCTCTCCTCATTGTTAAAAGCCCTGATATTACAAAACTGTACTAGCTCCTTCCTCTTGTTCTTTAGTCTTTAATACTCTTAACACCCTGACGGCCCTCCAACCAATTTCTTGGTACTTTAAAACTCTACTACTTTTTGTTGCTAAATGTGCCTTGTACAGTAAAATTCTGAGAACCTCCCCATGTCTGCTGTTTGCTATTAATTATCAGTGATGCGATGATCTTGGATTTAGATGAGAAAAAATGGGAGGAGTCTCGAGTGAAGCATAAACACCAGCATAGGCTGCTTTGGACCAGAAGCCTGTTTCTGTGTCATATATCCAATGTAATCCTATGAAATTTTTATACAACTCATCACAAACAGGTCTAGTGGGGCAAATTTACCCAAGTTGTCCAGCTTCCCTGATCAGGGTTGTGCAACATGGAATTCTTCCAGTCTTTTGATTGGATAAGAAAGATGGACAATTTGTATGCTGTGGCACAAATCAATTTTCTAGCTACAGTCCCATGACTGTCCCCTTCCAAGGGCTTTGGAATGGCAAAACCTTTCAGGTGTTGGTGTCTCAGGATTGGGTGCAGCAGAAGTGTATTTATTCCAAAACGTGAGGAGCCCTGAACTTTTGGGGAGCATGTTATTAAAGAAGATTGTGGGTTTAAATTTCACTCCAGAGACTGAACACATAATGCGTTTTGGGGGTAAAAGATCCCAGGGCACTATTTGAAGTTTATCGGTCACTCACGACCTAAAACAAATGCTATGGTCATTTTTCTTCATTGTTTCCATGCCATATTTCCCTACGAACATACGAAATAGGAGCAGAAGTAGGCCATTTGGCCTCGAGTCTGCTCCGCCATCATTAAGATCATGGCTGACCTGTTTGTATTTTGATATCCACATTCCCATCTACCCCGATAACCTTTGATTCCCTTGCCTAACAAGAATCTATCTATCTCTGCCTTAAAAATATTCGGTGACCCCCATCTCCACTGCCTTTGGAGGCAGAGAGTTCCAAAGACATACAACCCTCAGAGAAAAAAATTCTCCTCATCTCTGTCTTAAAAGGGAAATCTCTAATTTTAAAACAGTGCCCCCTAGTTCTGGACTCTGTCACCAGAGGAAACATCCTTTCCATGTCTACCTTGTCAATACCATTCAGGATCTTAGAAACATCAATCAAGGCACCCCTCACTCTTCTAAACTCTAGTGGAAACAAACCCAGTCTAACTAACCTTTCCTCATAAGACAACCTGCTCATCTCAGGTATCAATCTGGTAAAATTCCTCTGAACCGCCTCCAACGCATTTACATCCTCCCTCAAATAAGAAGACCAAAACTGCATACAATATTTGAGACATGGTCTCACCAATGCCCTGTATAACTGAAGCATAACATCCTTACTTTTATGTTCAATTCCTCTTGTAATAAACGATAGCATTCCATTAGCTTTCTTAATTACTTGCTGTACCTGTATACTAACTTTTTGTGACTCATACACTAGAACACCTAGATCCCTCTGCACCCGGAATTCTTCAGCCGTTCTGTTCCAGTAACACTTGTTTTTATATTCTTCCTGCCAAAGTGAACAACTTCACATTTTCCTACATAATACTCCATCTGCCAGATTGTTGCCCACTTACTCAACCTATCTATGTCCATTCGCAACCTCCTTATGTCCTTTTCACAACATACTTTCCTACCTATCTTTGTGTCATCTGCAAATTTAGCTACCATGCCTTCACTCCCTTCATCTAAGTCATTGATATAAATTGTAAAAAGTTGAGGCCCCAGCATAGACCCCTGTGGGACTCCATTTGTCACATCCTGTCAATCAGAAAAGGGCTTATTTATGCATATTGTCTGTTTTCTGCCAATCTTCTTTCCATCCTAATATTTTACCCCCTACAACATAAGCTTTTATTTTCCGCAATAACCTTTGATGTGTCATCTTAGCAAATGCCTTCTGGAAATCCAAGCACAGCATATCTACAGGCTCCACTTTATCCACAGCATGTTTCTCCTCCAAAGAACTCCAATAAATTGGTTAAACACGATTTCCCTTTCACAAAACCATGCTGACTCTACCTGATTACCTTGAGTTTCTCTAAGTGCCCAGCTATAACCTCCTTAATGATCAATTATAACACTTTCCCCACAACAGATGTCAAGCTAACTGGCCTTTAGTTTTCCATTTTCTTCCTCCCTCTCTTGAATAGAGGGGTTAAATTTGCTACTTTCCAGTCTGATGGAACCTTTCCAGAATCCAGGGCATTTTGGAAAATTAACACCAACGCATTTACTACCTCATTAGCCACCTCTTTTAAAACCCTTGGATGAAGTCCATCAGGACCCAGAGACTTGCCAGTCCACAGTTCCATCAGTTTGCTCAGTACTGCTTCCCTAGTGATTGTAATTTCACCAAGTTCCCCTCTCCCTTCCACCTCCTGATTTACAGCTATTACTGGATTGTTTTTGTACCCTCTATTGTGAAGAAAGAAGCAAAATATTTGTACCCTTCATCCACCATTTCCTTATTATCTACTATTAACTCCCCACAGTCACTCTCTGGAGGACCAACTCTCACTTTACTCACTCTTTTCCCTTTTAAATACCTGTGAAAGCGCTAGCTATCCATTTTTACATTTCTAGCTCGCTTCTCATGCTCTAATTTCTTTCTCCTGGTTAACCTTTTAGGCATTTTCTGCTGATCTTATATTCTGACCAATCATCTGACCTGCCACTCATCTTTGTGCAGTTATCTGCATTTTCCTTAAGTTTGATGCTTTCCTTAACTTCTTTAGTTAATGGTGGGTCATCCCCTTAGAACGTTTCTTTATAGTAGGAATGTACTTATTCTGAGTATTCTTAAGTATCCCCTTAAAATATCTCCCACTGCTTCTCTATTGATATATCCCCTAGCCTAGTATCCCAGTTCACTTCAGCTAGCGCAGCTTTCATGCCCTCATAGTTGCTCTTTTTAAAGTTTAGAATACTAGTCTTAGACCCACTCGTCTTCCTTTCAAACTGGATGTAAAATTCAACCATATTATGGCCGTTGCTATCTAGGGGTTCCTTCATTCTGAGGTCATTAATTAATCCTGTCACATTACACAAAACCAAGTCTAATATAACCTGCTCTCTGGTTGGTTTCAGAACATACTGCTCTAAAAAACTACCTTGAAAGAATTCTATGAATTCATCCAGGCTACTACTGCCAGTCTGATTTTTCCAGTTTATATGAAGATTAAAGTTACCCATGATTATTGCTGTCCCTTTATCACAAGCACCCAATATTTCTTCTTGTATAATTTATCCTACAATATGGTTACTGTTAGGTAGCCTGTTGACCACTCCCACTAGTGATTTCTTTCCGCTACTATTCCTCATCTCCATCCAAACTGATTCTACATCCTCATCTCCTGAACCAAGGTCACCTCTAACTATTGCACAAATGCTATCCTTGATCAACAGTGCTACCCCTCCACCTTTACCTAGCTTCCACTCTTCTTGAATATCATATACCCCTCCATATTCAGGACCCAATCCTTGTTATCCTGCAGCCATGTCTCCATAATGGTTGTTAGATCATATTGATTTACTTCAATGCATGCTATCAGTTCATTTACTTTGTTATGAAAATGCTACATGCATTCAGATACAGAGCTTGTAGTTTTGTCTTTTTGTTATCTTTGTAACATCTAGTCTTGACTATTGGTGTATTCTTAGGTTTTATCTCTGCACCCCTTCCTGTTATTCGATGACCCTCATTTCCCATATTACTATTATGTCTCCTGCTTTGAATCTACCCCTTGATTTGCCACATCCACTCAAGCTTGATCCCTCACCCCCTCCCCACCCTTGTTTAGTTTAAAGCCCCCTCCACTTCCCTAGTTATGCGATTCGCAAGAACACATGTCCCAGCACGGTTCAGGTGTAGACTTTCCAACGGTACAGCCCCCACTTTCCCTGGTATTGGTGCCAGTGCCTCACAAACTGGAACCCACCTCTCTAATACCAGTCTTTGAGCCACACTTTCATCTCTCCAATCTTGTTTGCCCTATGCCAATTTGCACATGGTTCGTGTAACAATCCAGAGGTTATTACCTTTGAGGTTGTGCTTCTTAATTTGGTACCTGGCTTCTCGTACTGACTATGCAGAACTTCCTTCCTTGTTCTGCCCATGTCGTTGGTACCTACATGGACCATGATGACTGGATCCTCTCCCTCCCACTGCAAGTTCCTCTCCAGCCCTGAGCAGATGTCCCAAACATGGCACTGTGCAGGCAACACAGCCTTCTGGACTCTTGCTCTTTGCTGCAGAGAATAGTATTGAACCCCTCCCTATATGGTCCACTACTACTACTACATTCCTGTTTGCTCCTCCCACTTGAATGGCTTCCTGTACCATGGTGCCATCGCCAGCCTGCTCATCCACCTTGCAGACCCCACCTCAAACCTGTTTGACATTTGCAAAGTCTGAGGCTCCTCCACTACTGTCTGCTCAGTCCCATTACTTGCCTCACTAACGGTCACATCCTCCTGTCCCTCATTGCTGACCAAAACAGATGACCCTATTCTAAGACACATGACCATCTTTTGTAACAAAGGTCCAGATATTTCTCCCCGTCTCTTATGTTGTGCAGTGTCTGCAGTTCGACTTCCAGATCGATAATCCAGAACTCCTTGAACTGCTTACACTTTCTGCAGACATGTTTGTCATGGATCGCCTTGGTGTCCAAAAGCACCGACTTTCCACAGCTGCAACATAACACCTGCCCTGCCATTGTACTTCTGTTATTTAGCTAATTTAATTGCTCACTTAATTAACTTAGAATAATTCCTATGTATGCCACAACTCTTTCCCACAGTGCAGTCACCGATCTCCCCTTACTGATTGTGTGGTTTGAAAAGCCTGTCCTCTTTTGTAGACCCTCTGATGAGCCACTAGCTAGTTTAACTTCCTGCTACAGTAATTAACACCACTTGAACCAACTGTTTTCAGGTGACTGACAGATAACTGCCACTCCAATCAGTTCTCTGTTTAACAAGCTAACCTAACTTACTATGTCAGATCACGCAATCACTTTTCCAGAACCGCTTCATCCAATTTAGGGTCGTGGGAGTTGGAGCCGATCCCGACAGGCAATGGGCACTAGGCGGGATACACCCAGGATGGGATGCTGGTCCATCACAGGGCACACTCACATGCATACACACACACTGGGGGACAGTTTACTGTAGCCAATCCACCTAATCAGCACATTTATGGACAGTGGGAGGAAACTGGAGCACCCGGCAGGAACCCACGCAGACATAGGGAGAACGTGCAAACTCCACACATTCAGACACCCGTGATCAGGATTGAACCCTGGCCTCTGGAGCTGTGAGGCAGCAGAGCTAACCACTGCATCACCTTGCCGCCCCACTATCTTAGATCTTGATTCTTAATCTATAGTTAAAACCTGAAAGGGACTTAACAGACTTACCACACAAACCTAATTTGCTACTTACTCAGTCTTTGTCTCCCTCCGGCATAGTCGCCTGTCTCCTTGCGCACCTCTTATATTACAACAGGGACTATACTTTGAAAGCACACATCAGAAGAATAATTAATTGGCTGTAAAGTGTTTTAGGATGTCCTGAGGCTGTGAAAGATGCTGTATAAATGCAAGTTTTTCCTGTTCTCCCATCTTCTCATCTGAAACTTTGTTTAAGGCTGATGGAGTATTTCTTTAAGAATTTGGAAAAGTTAACTTTCATGGAAGTTGAATTTAATCAAGACATCAAAAGATTTAGAGAAAAAAACCCTCCATAGATGATCTGTGTTTAAATACAAAGCACGTTGCATACAGAAATCATGAATTGTGCCCCAAAGGGCAGCTGAGATTGCAAGTGTAAATATTAATGTCAGTAATCTTATTACAAACCATGGGTATGTTCAGGCTAATGAGTTATTCCAAACCAAGCTCTAAGCAGTCTTTTAACAATTACTGTTGAAATATTTCTATTTCCAAAGATCTTTTAGTGCTTGATGCTGCACAGTTTGCTCATAGATCCGCTGTGGACTGTCACTTTGTTTGGCTTCCAAACATTTGCCATTATTGAACAGATGCTTATTTCACAGTGACTGATGGGGTGAGGGTGGGAGATAAAAGAATAATCATCCTGAAAACCAGCATTGACACCATGGCAGCAGATACATTCCAATATTCAGTTCACAGTGGATGCCGTGTATATGTGAGCCCTTTCTTTTTAATGACACTCTTGCAGCTTTTGAATGACTGTATGTAATTTTTGAACATTAGGTTATCCAGCCTATGTTGTTCAAAAGATCAGTCAAGTATTGGGATGCATTTCAGAGGCAAAGGCAGGACCATTCTGTACTTGTCTCAATAAATTAGACTTGTTGCTGTTAGCATTAGCCTTTGAAAAATCTGTAACTTGCCAGCTATCCCTGTCTGTACTGGTTCTTGAAATATTTATATGCTTCTAGGAACAATCAAGGTCAGTTTTGTGAGTCAGATATTTTTGTTAGTCAGATATTTTTGTTAGAGCTAAAATAAAAGCTAAATATTACAGATGCTGGAGATTCTGAAATAAAAACAGAAAGTGCGGACAAACTCAGCAGGTCTGGCTGCATTTATGGAGAAAGAAACAGAGTTAACGTTTCAAGTCCATTCACTTCCAAAGAAGAGTCATATTGACACAAAGCATTAGCTCTGTTTCTTTCTCTCTCTGTCTACAAAGGTTGCCAGACCTGCTGAGTTTGTCCAGCACTTTTTGTATTTGTTAGTGCGGTGCTTAGTGTCCTGCTTTTCTGCCACCTAATCTCCAAAAAAGGTTATTTGATAATAAAGGAAATTAAACTATTGTACCCTTATATAGGTCAATAGTGTGGCCTCATTTGGAACATTGCATGCACATTTGGGCACCCTATCTTTAAATGGGGATTGATGCATTGGGAAAATCAACAAGGGTGATTCTAGGAATGAAAACACTTAATTACAAGGATAGGCTTATAAAATTGAACTACTTGTTGAAGGAAAATAGATTAACTGGAACCAAGAGCCAAGTGTTTTTTTTAACTTTATTCCTTATCTTCCTGTCATTTTTCTCTCTTTTACCTCTCTGGAAGGCATCTGCAATTGCCTAATGCTTTCTGGGACCTTTTCCAAGTGATAATTATTTATATGTGAACGAGGTTTTAAGTTTTGACAGACTATGCTACTTCACAGGCATCACAGTGAGCATGAGTATGACCCTGTCCGCACAAATGAACATCTCAAAATAAAGATTAGGAGTGAGTACCCCAGCCAATTTTATCTTGCCTAACCTGAAGGAACCGAGGTCAATTGTAGCACCACTTGGTCTCCCATGGCGAGTTGTCTCAACAGATTGTGCTGAATTTAATTTGAAAGCCTTCTCAGCCATATGTTGCTTATAATTGATTGAGATATCAGTGAGTCACAGGTCCGTAAATGTTCAAAGGCATGGATATTGTGGATAGTCAATATGCTCAAGTGGTGATCAGAGTTGAGAGAACAAGATCAAAGTTGTTTAAAAAGTCTTAAACAACATTGGAGAGCAGCAGAATTTATCTTGCTGTGCAGAAAAATAGATATGGGCATATGAAGCACAGAGGGTTAAATGAAGCATACAAGACCTTTGACACAGGCAAAGTTATCTATCAGGATAATTCATGTATCACTGGGATTATAGTGTAATGCAAATTACATGAAAGCTTGTTCAATAATATCTTTCAAAAAGAAATTGGATAAGTACTTAAAGGTTAAAAATTACAAGGATATCAGGAAAGAGCCAGGGAGTGGGCCAACTGGATTGCTCTTTGACAGAGCAGGTGCAGACTCATTGTGCTGAATGGCCTCTTTCTATGCTGTGCTATTCTGTGATTCTATATGTAGAATAAATTCCTTGGAAGGTTAGTTATTGTTGTATCGATTAAGTTGTTTAAAAAGAACTGGGCAAATGCCTGGTTTAGAGCTAGTTTGAAGACAAACATAATAAATATAGTTGTGGAATAACATTACTGTATGAAATTCTGCAGTTTCATCCTGTTGGCAGCTCAAAGATGGCATTGATGCATGTAGTCAAGGCTGAACATTAAAGCTTTTTAATGTTAAATTGAAATCCTCCCAGTATTTTTGACATTGTGTAATTTCTCCTCTTGTAGGATTTATTTGTAGTTGTTCACCTGACTAAGGAGATTAAAGCAGTTAAGTTGAGTGGTGCAACATTTTCTTGGAGGGATAATACTGTGGACTGACTTCTTTCTTATTCTGAACTTTATTGTTGTGACTATTTTTAGGGAACCATTGAAATTGCTTCTTTTTTAACATCTTTTTTTCCACTTGCGGAACATGGCTTCAGATCTAATCCAATATAAGATGATCCTTTCTGCAGAAGACTGGATAGTGCTGTCATTGAATGTGGTATTGTGTCGAATGGTATGTCCTTATCTCAGAAGATAGCTGCTTTTAATGATGATTTCCATTGGCATTTATTCCCTGCAAACAGGTCACCATCAGAACAGAGGATATTGACCTTGCTGGTGAACTCATCCAATCCATGGCATCTTTCTTAGCCATTGAAGACCTCCAGGTGGAAGCAGATTTCCCAGCTTACTTTGAGGAGCTGCGCCAAATACTTGTTCAGGTAGGTGTACTACTCATCCAGTAACTCCCACATATAGACATGCCAACCAACAGCACCTGAAACTGATAGCATTTGAACCCATGGATCATTTTGTTAATATTTCACTGGAAAAAATGCTTTTTTCTTCACTAAATTGAACGTTCTTAGATTGAAACAGGTAGGCTGAATCATTAGTCTGTCAGACCCTAAAATCAGATGATGTCATCTTCCACTTTTCATGAAAGAAATTGAGATTTTTTTTTTCAGATGAACTGGCGATGGTATTTATTTATTATTTATTTATTATTTATTCAAAAAGAAAATATGACAAATAAGTTGCTAAAACGTTTAATTTTTTGAAAAGAACTTTCAGGGGAATGTCTATCGATTGCTTATATGAATGTTGATTTTTTTAAAATAAAGAGGATAATCCATGACAATGGAACTGCCATGATTTGAAGTGAGGCTGAAATGATATTAAATTTTACTTAATTAAAATAAAAGCTTGCTGAAACACCTGTATTTAGCTTTAAACACAGCATATAACTTCAATGTGGGGGCCTGTTTGAGAGTGAATTGCAGTATCAGTTATGCCCACACCTTTCAAAGTTGCTCCCAGTTTGTTTATGTAATTATAATGAAGGTCCCTTTGCTACCATGCGCTAACTAGGGAGAGAGAGAGACTGTGTCACCTGTATTAACAGTAAACACCAAATGAAAACATGAAGGCATTAATAACTGATTGAATATTGGGCAAAGTGGCTCCCCATACTCATTTGTAATTGTCTTTGTGGAAAAAGCAATAGGTTACAAAGAAGAGTGCAACAGATTACAAACATCAGGCTAGAATGTTCTGTACCTATTTCTACAAACTATTTTTTGGTTTATTTTTGATTGTTTGTGGCCTGTAACGACTTAATTTCCAATACACAAAAAGAAAGCTTATGCAAGGGACTTTAAAGAAAAAGTTAAAATTTACAAGAAAAACATCATATGGTGGAACAAAAACAAAAATACCTGGAAAAACTGAGCAGGTCTGACAGCATCTGCGGAGAGGGATACAGTTGACGCTTCGAGTCCGTATGACCCTTCATCAGATGTTCTGATGAAGCAGCTGTCAGACCTGCTGAGTTTTTCCAGGTATTTTTGTTTTTGTTCTAGATTTCCAGCATCCACAGTATTTTGCTTTTATCATACGGTGGAGTCATACCTTCATCGACTATTACCATCAACAGTAATTTTCAGCCTTCATCCATTTGAAATGAGCTTCTGAAAAAGGAAACACAAGTTAAAATACAACTGTATTTTATAAATTATAATAAACTGTGAAGCTTGAAGCTTCAGTCAACAACAGTTGACAAATTTGCTTTGTATTTCTAGCAGGTTCTGTTCTTTCTGTTGTAGAAGGGCAAGATGGTTCAAAGTATCGATGTGACCTTTCACCAGAATTTGGTTCCAGGTTTTGGTTCCATGGCAATGACTAACCATTACTCCCCATCCTCAAAGCTACATAGCAAAGTTTATTATTTAATGAAAAAAAATAAATCAGCATACCCTCAATCCAGCTAATCCTCAGCTAGTCTCTGCAGTCTGGGACAAGAAGTGAGGTGATAGGAAGATAGATTTATCTTTTAAGTATAGGTATGTGTTGTTGAATGTTTGGGTTCGTAAAATTTGCATGATAGAATCATAAAATTTTGCAGATTAAGGCTATTCGTTCTTCTGAAGGAGCTCTCTACTTCCCCTGATCTTTCTTCAAATCTTTTACTTTGTTCTTTTCCATTTTCCTTTTAAAAACTATTATGAATTCTGCTCCTGTTACTTTTTGCGGGCATTACCTGTCTTAACAACTCAGAGTAAAACAAAAAAAAATTTCTTAGTGTCAAGAGTCCAGTCCTACCAGAAGAAAGCATTTTCGACAGAAAGACAAAATTACAGAAACAAAAACAAAAATAGCTGGAAAAACCCAGCAGGTCTGACAGCATCTGTGGAAAGGAACACAGTTAACGTTTCGAGTCCGAATGACTCTTCATCAGAACTAAAGAAATTTGGAAATGTGTTGAAATATAAGCTGGTTGAGGGGGGTGGGACAGGTAGAGTTGGACTGAGAACTGTCAACGTAACATCAGTCATCTCAATTTATCTCAATTTCTCTGTGCCTCTCACCCATTCTAACCTGTTTCTTTCTGAACTTGCTGCACTCCGTTCTCTCAGGTCCAACCCTGACTTTGTCATCAAACCTGCTGACAAGGGTGGTGCTGTTGTTGTCTGGCGCACTGACCTCTACCTCGCAGAGGCTGAACGTTAACTCGCAGACACTTCCTCCTACCTCCCCCTGGACCATGATCCCACCACTGAACATCAAGCCATTGTGTCCAGGACTGTCATTGACCTCATCTTCTCTGGACATCTTCCCTCCACAGCTACCAACCTGATAGTCTCCCAACCTCGGACAGCCCACTTCTATCTCCTATCCAAAATCCACAAACAGGACTGTCCCGCAAGACCGATCATGTCAGCCTGTTCCTGCCCCACGGAACTCATTTCTTGCTATCTTGACTCCATTCTCTCTCCCCTTTTCCAGTCTCTTCCCACCTACATCTGCGACTCCTCTGATGCCCTACTTCATAACAATTCCCACTTCCCTGGCCCCAACCGCCTCCTCTTCACCATGGACGTCCAATCCCTCTACATCTCCATCCCCACCAGGATGGTCTGAGGGCTTTCCGCTTCTTCCTCGTACAGAGGCCCGAACAATTCCCATCCACCACTACTCGCCTCCGTCTGGCTGAACTTGTTCCCACACTGAACAATTTCTCCTTAAACTCGTTTCACTTTCTCCAAATAAAAGGTGTGGCTATGGGTACCCGCATGGGCCCCAGTTATGCCTGCCTCTTTATGGGGTATGTGGAACATTCCTTGTTCTAGTCCTACTCAGGCCCCCTCCCACAACTCTTTCTCTGGTACATCGATGACTGCTTCATGCTCGCGTCTGGACCTGGAAAAAATTTATTAATTTTGCTTTCAATCTCCACCCCTCCATCATTTTCACATGGTCCATCACTGACACTTTCCTCCCCTTCCTTGACCTCTGTCTCAATCTCTGGTGATAGGCTGTCCACCAATATTCATTACAAGCCTACCGACTCCCACAGCTACCTCGACTACAGCACCTCACACCTCACTTCCTGTAAGGACTTCATCCCATTCTCTTAGTTCCTTCGCCTCCGTTGCATCTGTTCTGATGATGCCACTTTCCAAAACAGTTCCTCTGACATGTCTTCCTTCTTCCTTAACCGAGGTTTTCCACCCATGGTGGTTGACAGGGCCCTCAATCGTGTCCAGCCCATCTCCCACGCATCCGCCCTCACTCCTTCCTCTCCCTCCCAGAACCATGATAGGGTCCCTCTTGTCCTCACTCATCACCCCACCAGCATCCGCATTCAAAGGATCATCCTCCGCCATTTCCACCAACTCCAGCATGATGCCACCACCAAACATATCTTCCCTTTACCCCCCCCCCCCCCCCGGCAGCATTCCGCAGGGATCGTTCCCTCTGGGACACCCTGGTCCACTCCTCCATCACCCCGAACACCACCCCCTCCCATGGCACCTTCCCATGCAACCACAGAAGATGTCACACCTGCCCCTTTACTTCCCCCCTCATCACCATCCAAGGGCCCAAACACTTCACTTGCACTTCCCTCAATTTAGTCTACTGCATTCGCTGCTCCCAATGCGGTCTCCTCTACATTGGAGAGGCCAAACGCAGACTGGGTGACCGTTTTGCAGAACATCTTTGGTCTGTCAGCAGACATGACCCGGACCTCCCTGTCGCTTGCCATTTCAACACACCATCCTGCTCAAGTCCACATGTCTGTCCTTGGCCTGCTGCAATGTTCCAGTGAAGCTCAACGCAAACTGAAGGAACAGCACCTCATCTTCCGACTAGGCACTCCACAGCCTTCTGAACCTAACATTGAGGTCAACAACTTCAGATCATGAACTCTCCCCTCCATCACCACCCCCTATCCGATCCTCCTTTTTCCAATAATTTATATTTTTTAAATATGTTTTTCTTTTCCCCCCTATTTTTAAATTTATTTTGATCTATCATTTTATCTCCATCTTTTAGCCCATTTCGATCCCTTCCCCCCTCCAATCCACACCCACTAGGGGCATCTGCCACTTGTTTGTCCTGCTTTCTACCCTTAATGTCAGCATTAGCACATTCCTGAGATAATATCATCACCGTCAACACTCCTTTGTTCTTTTGTCTATGACATCTTTGGCAATCTCTTCTTTGCCTCCACCTATCACTGGCCCTCTATCCAGCTCTATCCCACCCTCCTCAACCAGCTTACATTCCACCACATTTCCATATTTCTTTAGTTCTGATGAAGAGTCATTTGGACTCAAAACGCTAACTGTGTTCCTCTCTGCAGATGCTGTCAGACCTGCTGAGTTTTTCCAACTATTTTTGTTTTTGTTTCAGATTTGCAGCATCCGCAGTATATTGCTTTTAGACAAAATTACAGTGTGTTCCAAAATTCTGGAAAATGGACCAACAAAAACTTTAAAGATCAAAACTTTTAGCAGGCATTTATTCAGACCCAGCTAAAAAACACACATCATACCATCAGCACTCATGTCCCATTAGTAATTTCTAATTCCCAATGCTGCTACAAACTGAGGAGGGTGAAGGAACAATGAAGATGGGCTGAGGAGAATGTGGTGTGAAAAGGGGAGAGATCAAGATGAGGGGCAAAGAAGGGAAGAAGGAATGGACAAAGGGTCTAGATGGAACAATACATGGAGTGAGGGGAGATGGGGTCAACATTCTTCAAGTGAAAAGGGATCTTGCAGAATTTTTAAAGCTACTCTGTTCTTTTTCTGAACAGATTTTAAATTTTTTTCTCCACTGATTTCAAAGGCACTTTTTAAGGTGTGAATGGCCCTCTTACGTTATGTCATGTAACACCGTTTTCACAACTTAGAACAACAATTTCTTTGGTATGTTGTGACTAACACCATTTATAATATGTAGTAGATTTATAGCTTAAAATGTTTTAGCCTATAGTTTAAACTTTTTTCAGTCTCTGGTATACACTACTTGCTGTGCATGGTGGTGGTAGAAATGGTTGAAACAGGGTTGCGACGTGAACCCTTCTACCTTGGCATCTTAAATCTTATATCAGGGGTATTGCTCCCCCTGATATAAGAAGAACGGTAGCCAGCAAGAAAGAGTGACTCCGTCAAACATCAGATGAGAGGCACCCTCTACATGGTAATACACCTACACCCAACCGCCTAAAGTCAAGGAAGAGCTTCATGAACAGTGTTGTTCCATTACAATCAACCCCATCTGAAGCCCACATCGCCTTGTGGAATGACCGGCTCACCAGTCTCGAACAACCCCCAGCGATGGAAATTCTACCAGATGAAAGCCTTCCCCCAGGAGCTAATTGCAACTGGGCAACCTGGAAGTGCCTTAACAGACTTAGGACTGGTGTAGGTCGTTTAAAGGTGTCACTAAGCAAATGGGGATATACAACCAGCCCAACAACTTGTGAATGTGGAACTGAACCACAGACTATGTAACATCTCCTGCAATGTCTATCACTAGAGGAACCCTGCACTGTTGCAGATCTTGCTGAATTCAACAAGGCGCAAAAATGTGTCCAGTTCTGGCTGGGCCATGTATAGACTGTCTGTGGACACGATAAGAAGTCGTCTCTGGTAGCTGGTGAATGTTCTTTAGTCTCCAACCTAGAAGACTTGCTATTACTTTAACTGTGGAAATTAATAGCTAATTGACTAAATTAATAAGGTTAGGCAGATGTAGTAGGGGATGGTAGTGATGTGGGAATCTGTGGAATGCATTGCAGTCCTGGACAATCATATCTGGTATGTGTCTGCAGCTTGAGCAACTTTGGCTCAGAGTTGCTGAGTTGGAGTCTAAGTTGCAGGCATTGCAAGCATCAAGGTTGGAGAGTGTTACCTGGACACTTTGTTCCAGGAGACCGTCATACACTTTAGGCTAGGTAGAATTTTAGAGTTGGTAAATGGTAAGAGATGGGAGGTTCTGACTGGGAGTCAGGCAGGTATGGCGATCCAGCAGGTAATGTTGGATGAGCTTCAGCCCTTGACTTTGACTAACAGGTACAAATTGCTTGCTACCTGTGTGGATAAGGAGAGAGACCGCAGGCTGAATGAGCAAACTGATCATGGCACCATGGTGCAGGATGCCATTCAAGTGGGGGGAGTGAAAAGGAATGTTGGAGTGATAGGGGACAGTATAGTCAGGGGGATAAATATTGTTTTCTGCAGCCATGGCCAGGAGCTCCAAAGCTTGTGTTGCCTGTGCTAAAGACAACTCCTTGTAGCTGGAGACAAACTTGGAGTGGAGGGAAAGGATCCAGTTGTCCCGGTCCATGTAGGAACCAATGACATAAGTAGAATTAGGAATGATGTTCTGCTGACAGTGTATAGAAGTTAGGGTCCAAATTAAAATGCAAAACATCAAAAGTAATCAGCTGTAGATTGTTACCTAAGCCATTTGCCAATTGGCATAGGGTCAAATAGATATGGGAAGGGGTTTCAATTCAGGGGGCACTGGTACCAGTACTCAGAAAAGTGAGAGCTGTATGATTGGCATGGGCTCCAATTCAACTGGGCTGGAACCGTTGTCCTGGCAAATTGTATAACTAGGGCTGTGGATAGGGCTTTAACAAAAGTGGAGTGGGAGAAGGGTTCAGGTGAAGGGAGATTTAGAAATCCAAAGAGAAAAGCCAAGGCAACAGAACAATGTAGTGATACAGGTAAAGACAAGCAGTGTGAGATAGCAAGGGTCAGAGAATTTGACAGTATTGTGCATCAGCAAGTAAGGTTCATGAACATTAGTGAAGAAGAATTTTTGGCTCAAAAGGTCATGAAATAGAATCAGTATGGTGCAGATTAAGAATAGCAAGAGTCAGAAAACGCTGATGGGAGTAGTTTATAGGCCCCCTAACAGTAGTTATATTGTTGGACAGAGCATTAAACAAGAAATTATTGGAGCGTGCAACAAAGACAATGTAATAATTGTAGGGGACTTTTACCTTTATGTAAACTGGACCAACCAAATTGGCAAGGGCAGTCTAGGGGATGAGTTTGTAGAATATTTTCATGACAGTTTCCTGGAGCAACACTTTATGGAATGTACTAGAAATGTACTGGGAAGGCTATTTTTAGATATAGTCTTGTGTAATGAGGCAGGGTTAATTCGTAATCTCATAGTGAAAGATCTACTGGTAATTAGTAATCATAATACAATTGAAATAAAAACAAAAAAACTGCGGATGCTGGAAATCCAAAACAAAAACAGAATTACCTGGAAAAACTCAGCAGGTCTGGCAGCATCGGCGGAGAAGAAAAGGGTTGACGTTTCGAGTCCTCATGACCCTTCCACAGAACTGTCGAAGGGTCATGAGGACTCGAAACGTCAACTCTTTTCTTCTCCGCCGATGCTGCCAGACCTGCTGAGTTTTTCCAGGTAATTCTGTTTTTGTTTTATAATACAATTGAATCCCAGTTACGTTTGAAAGCGACACTTTCAATCACAAACAAGAATCTTAAAGTTAATTACATAGGTATGAGGGGAGAACTGGCTAAGGTTAATTGGGTAAATAGACTAAAGGGTATGGCAGTTAATAAACACTGGGAAAATTAAATTCAAAGTCTGAATGTGGCAGTCTGCACCATTGAGTTTAGGAGCTTCAATGGGGCTGGAGCAAGTGGGGCCAACACTAGTATTTATAGAAATTAGTGCTTTGTTCTGAATAAGTGTTTAACTTTATGATGATATTTGCTTTATAGAATCTACTTTCCTTATTCCTTTGTTTATTACTTTCTCTCCCCACTATCTCTGTAATGCAATGTTGCTATTCCCCAGAGTACAACTGATCATCTCGCAGGTTTCTGATGGTGTATTAAATAATACACTCTGTTCAAACACTGCTTTCATCTCTGAAGATGTTGGTTCTTACCCATTGTGACACAGGTCTTCTGCTTCTGATGGTAGATTGGGTGATGTGTTATATTAAAATGCAAGATTTTCATCTCTTGGTTCAAATTCAGTTCAGACAGGTTATGAAGATTTCTTCCTCTGATAGCAGATGCAAATGTACATATATTACATAGCACAGACTCCTAATTCAGCACATATGGTGTGTCTCACATACTTTGAGCCATTTGGGAGATGAAAAAGTCACATTAAGAGGGATAATGGTAATTCAACTATTGATACCGTTTTAATTCATTCTTGCATACTTCTTGTCCCTGAAAAACAACTGTTTGGACAAATGAGTGGGAGGATTGGTTTGCACAGATATGCTGATTTGTACTACTCTGTCCTGACAGGTGGATGACTATCATTCTGTACATCAAAAACTCACTGCTGAGATGGCCGATCACTCCAACCTGGTCCGTAACTTGATGGTCCGGGCAGAGGATGCACGACTAATGGGAGACATGTAAGTAACTGGTGTGGCAATGGCGAATGATGATCAAATGTGATACTGAGGGGTTAAAATAACCTAGTGTGGTTGAACAGTTTGCCTACAAGTTACATCTCCATATGGTACAATTTTAGGTATTGACATGGGCTTCCTTTGCCCAATATTCCTCAGTGACCTCAGATTTAACGTTATTAATTGAGCTAGCATCTACTGCTTTTTGTGGATAGAGTTCCACACTTCCCTTTGCATGAAGAAATGTTTCCTAACTTCTCCCTGGAATGGCCCGGCTCTGATTTTGAGGTTACGTCCCCTTGTCCGAGATTCCACCATTAGCAGAAAAAGTTTCTATCTACCCTTTCAGTTTCTTTCAAAATCCTAAAAACCTCAATCATATCATCCCTGAACCATTTTTATTCCAGAAAATTATATTGGTTTGTATAATCTCTTCTCATAATTTAACCCTGGAAGACTTGGTAAAATTCTGGTAAATCTATGTGGCACTCCAGATACTCAGATCTATTCTTTTTTGGTCCAAACTGGATTACCTCACCTTATCTGTAGTGAAATCCATCTGTTGATAAGCTCCAATAGTTGTTTAGAAATGAAGACCAAAACCAAGACAGTTTCCTTCAGACGGAGTTTTATTGCTTGTCATAAAAACTTTCCACAGACAGAACTAGTCTCAGCTGTTATCCCTTAAAAACAACCAAATGGGTACTTAGTTAAACAACCTAATAATTAACATTTCAACTTCGTTAACTGTTTCCTTCTCTAACAGATTCCCCTCTTCTTAAAAAGAAAGTAACCCTTAAGTTTATATGATCACACAAAAAATTAATGGTAATAACAAACATCATTTTTTCTTCAATAAATTGACCTTATTCCCCTCCTTAAAAATAAACATAGATATGTACACACAAAAGTAGTATTTTTTTCCTTAAAGAAAAAGATGTCCGTCTTTGAGGATATCTAGTATTTCTTGGCGCTTGCTCCTCTTTTGGTGAAGCAGTCAGATAATTAGTAGCTGCTATCAATCCATCTGATCTTGGTAATCTCCTTATTCTCGAGCATCAGTTTTAAGCTTGCAATGTCAATTCACAATCTCTTCTTGTTAATGCACTTCATAGTGAACATTTTCCCAAAGTGACTTATCAAAAAGACATTCATTAGGTAGCGTTCCTGAATACCCTTTTCCATTTAAAATTTCTGCCAGCATCTTTGATATAAAGAATGCCATATCTACCGCCTCAACAAGGGCGAGAGTCTCCGCTGCTAATGTACTTTTTACAACTCTTCGTATCTTTTTAGATTCCCATGCCAAAGGGCAGCATTTGCCTTCTTCCCCCATGAGAAATATTATAAATCCTCCCGCACTCGAAAATCCATCACGTAGATTTGCATAAGACGCATCGCTAAACACAATTTTCATTTTTCTAACGTCACCCAAAGATGGGGATTTCAAAACCACTGCTGCATTTTTAATTTCGTAAATATTTAGTTTGCCTGAGTGATTTTAACCTTGGGATCGTTCATTTTAGTGCTCAATTCCAAAACATCAAAACTGACATCTGGCCATGTTTGCTTGCCTAGCCAATTGAGTTGTCCAATTAGACTTCTGAGTTCCTCTTTCTGTTTCAGAAGCTGCTGTGTCCTTCTGGGAAGCCCCACCATGACTAATTGCAATGGGATTGACGTTCTCTAAATAGAACTGCTGATGTAGAGGGACGTATGATCCACTCTGCCTGATTTCCAATCCAATGTACTTAAATGCACCAGAAGCCTGCCTTCCAATTTTAAACGCCATTCTGAGCCCATTAATGATAACTGTTTCAAATTTGCTCCCACCACCCCTCAAAAGATCATCTACATGCATCATAAAGATGCCTGCAAGTTTCCCTCCATGGTGCCAATAAAACATTGCCGGGTCTGCTTCCGAGTGAAGACAGCCCAACTTTAATAAAACTGACCTCACTGAGAAATACCAAACTCTGCAGGCATCATATAAACCGTATACACATTTATTTAGCTTCCAAAGAGTCCATTCTGCATTTGGCGCCTCTTTTGGTGGATGGAGAAAAGCTTCCCTTTGAAGTTGCTGTCCCTGCAGAAAAGCAGCTTTAATATCAATGGCCTTACATTCCCAAGCATTTGTAGATAAGAGAACTAAAAAGATCTTAGCATAACTTTCCCTGCCGTATATACTCTTATATCCCGGTCACCCAATTTTTCTTCAAACCCTCGTGCCACTAGCCTGGCTTTAGCTTTATAAGTCCCATCAAGAAGCACCTTTTCCATGCATATCCATCTATAAGACAGAGCTGGATGTCCCCACTTGGCACCCCTGGTGTAAACCCCAAATTCTTTCCAACTATGTAGTTCTTGCTGTTTGGCATCCCTTATTAATTTATCATCTAAATTGTTTGAAGCTACTAAGACTTCTCGATCACATGGGCTTCTGCTCCTTGTAGCATTAGCAGTCTATGCCATATTCCTTATCCTTGTTAGCTACACCCTCTATCCTGCCTTCTATCATGCTCTGGACTGTTACTGTTTGATCTCTCTCCATTTATAAATGTTCTTTCAATAGTTCGCGATCCCTTCCTAGAGACATGTTCATCCCCAGACCCACTGTCTGAACTGATACTGCGTTTCTGTGCCTTCCATTTTTGTACTTCATGTTCCTAAACCATAGGCCTAATCTCCTGTCCTTTATCTTGTACATTCAGCCAGTTTTTATATTTTCCAGTGGCCTTCCCTGCTCTATCTACAATCGTCACATCTGCCACTGACTGGCCTTAGTGCCAGCTTTTGGCAGTTGTCCTCTGGGACAAATCGCTTTGTTGTCTTCGTCCAAATTACTGTCTCCATCTTCAGATACCTGGTCAACTTCAGCTACCTGATCCTCACAATCATGCAGTATTGGGTATGAGAAGTACATGGTTCCTCGTCTCTTCCTACACTTTCCAAAACTGCAAATTTGTAGTCTGCGCCAACTAACCTTGATGAGTGTACCCGAATGGTTGGGTTCCCGTGTTGTAAGATGACTGTTTTACCATCTTTCCCGGGCCTTTCCACTCATTAAATCCTCTCTTGTAGTATACCATTTGTCCCTGATTGAAAATAGTTCCTGATGGTCGTACATTGTGTCTTAGAGTTCACCGGATTCCTTCTGAAATTTCGGCTTTAAGGAACACTCTTCTACTTGTGTGTAGTGCATTTAGATGCTCAGAAAAGGTAGAGCTAATCATAGTTCCCTCCCAAGCTGGGGGATGATCGCTCAGGACTGAAGGAATTTTTGGGTTTCTACCAAAAACCAACTGATATGGACCATAGCCCCCAGCCATTTGCAGTGAATTCTTGGCGTATGCTAGAGCTGATGTTAATTTACAGCTTGGTCTATCTGCCAATATTTTATGAAGCATCTCACCTATAACTGCGTGATTCCTTTCACACGCTCCATTATTAAAGGAGCTTTCAACTGTGGTATTCATAGATATTCGTGTTTTCGCACATATCTCGGAACTCGTTAGCAAATTCCCTCCCATTATCAGTGAGGAAGTTTGCTGGTGGTCCCAATCCGGTCCCTATCCACTTCTCCATTATCTGATCCACAATTATTTTCTTTACGATTTTTTTGATTGTCAGCTGGCTAAACCTTGTTGCCAAATCTACGAAATGTAAAATAAAAATGTTCTTTTCTTTATCCCACATCTTTAGATCCATCGCCACAAGTTCATTGAAATCCCTCGCCAAGGGTAGACTCACTATCAGCAGTGACAATGTCCTTCTGTATTTCTTACATATATCAATCTCCTCTATAAGTTTAGCATACTCTCCATCCCTTAGCAAAATTTTTAATCTTTGGGAAGAAGGGTGGGCAAACTGCCGATGCAATTTTAACACAATCTGCTTTGTTTTCCAAATTCCTAATCCCTGACGCTAATAACACTTCTTTAATCTGAACTTGCTGCACTCCGTTTTCTCAGGTCCAACCCTGACATTGTCATCAAACCTGCTGACAAGGGTGGTGCTGTTGTTGTCTGGCGCACTGACCTCTACCTCGCAAAGGCTGAGCGTCAACTTGCAGACACTTCCTCCTGCCTCCCCCTGGGCCATGACCCCACCACTGAACATCAAGCCATTGTTTCCAGGACTGTTACTGACCTCATCTCCTCTGGAGATCATCCTTCCACAGCTTCCAACCTGATAGTCTCCCAACCTCAGATGGCCCGCTTCTACCTCCTACCCAAAATCCACAAACAGGACTGTCCCAGCAGACCAATCATGTCAGCCTGTTCTTGCCCCACAGAACTCATTTCTTGTTATCTTGACTTCATTCTCTCATCCCTTGTCCAGTCCCTTCCCACCTACATCCGTGATTCCTCTGACACCCTACATCATATCAACAATTTCCAGTTCCCAGGCCCCAACTGCCTCCTCTTCACTATGGACGTCCAATCCCTCTACACCTCCATTCCCCACCGGGATGGTCTGAGGGCCCTCCACTTCTTCCTCGAACAGAGGCCCGAACAATCCCCATCCACCACGACTTTCCTCCGTCTGGCTGAACTTGTTCTCTCACTGAACAATTTCTCCTTAAACTCCTCTCACTTCCTCCAAATAAAAGGTGTGGCTATGGGTACCCGCATGGGCCCCAGCTATGCCTGTCTCTTTATGGGGTATGTGGAACATTCCTTGTTCCAGTCTTACTCCGGCCCCCTCCCACAACTCTTTCTCTGGTACATCGATGATTACTTCGGTGCTGCTTCATACTCTCGTCTGGACCTGGAAAAATTTATTAATTTTGCTTCCAATTTCCACCCCTCCATCATTTTCACATGGTCCATCTCTGACACTTCCCTTCCCTTCCTTGACCTCTGTCTCAATTTCTGGTGATAGACTGTCCACCAATATTCATTACAAGCCTACCGACTCCCACAGCTACCTCGACTACAGCTCCTCACACCCCGCTTCCTGTAAGGACTCTATCCCATTCTCTCAGTTCCTTCACCTCCGTTGCATCTGTTCTGACGATGCCACTTTCCAAAACAGTTCCTCTGACATGTCTTCCTTCTTCCTTAACCGAGGTTTTCCACCCATGGTGGTTGACAGGGCCCTCAACCGTGTGCAGCCCATCTCCCACGCATCCACCCTCACACCTTCCTCTCCCTCCCAGAAACATGACAGGGTCCTCTTTGTCCTCACTTATCACCCCACCAGCCTCCACATTCAAAGGATCATCCTCCGCCATTTCCGCCAACTCCAGCATGATGCCACCACCAAACGCATCTTCCCTTCACCCCCTGGTGGCATTCCGCAGGGATTCTTCCCTCTGGCACACCCTGGTCCACTCATCCAACACTCCCTACACCTCAACCCCCTCCCACGGTACCTTCCCATGCAACCGCAGAAGGTGGAACACCTGCCCCTTTACTTCCCCTCTCTTCACCGTCCAAGGGCCCAAACACTCCTTTCAGGTGAAGCAGCATTTCACTTGCACTTCCCTCAATTTAGTCTACTGCATTTGTTGCTCCCAATGCGGTTTCCTCTACATTGGAGAGACCAAACGCAGACTGGGTGACAGCTTTGCAGAACATCTTCGGTCTTTCCGCAAGCATTACCCAGACCTCCCTGTCGCTTGCCGTTTCAACACTCCACCCTGCTCTCATGCCCACATGTCTGTCCTTAGCCTGCTGCATTGTTCCAGTGAAGCTCAACGCAAACTGGTGGAACAGCACCTCATTTTCCGACTAGGCGCTTTACAGCCTTCCGGACTGAATATAGAGTTCAACAATTTTAGATCATGAACTCTCTCCTCCATCCCCACCCCCTTTCCGATCCCCCCCTTTTTTTTTCCAATAATTTATATAGATTTTTCTTTTCCCACTATTTCCCTTATTTTTAAATGTATTTCCATCCATTGTTTTATCTTTACCTTTTAGTCTTTTTCGATTCCTTCACCCCACCCCAACCCCACTAGGGCTATCTGTACCTTGCTTGTCCTGCTTTCAACCCTTAATTAATACATTCCTTAGATAATATCACCACCTTCAACACCTCTTTGTCCTTTTGTCTATGACATCTTTTGGCAATCTTCACCTATCACTGGCCCTTTATCCGGCTCTAGTTGTCCCACCCCCCTCTTAAACCAGCTTATATTTCACCTCTCTTCTATTTTTACTTAGTTCTGTTGATGAGTCACGCGGACTCGAAACGTTAACTGTGTTCGTCTCCGCAGATGCTGCCAGACCTGCTGAGTTTTCCAGGTATTTTTATTTTTGTTTTGGATTTCCAGTATCCGCAGTTTTTTGCTTTTATCTTTTTGAATCTCCTTAGTAGAAAAGTTAGGTTTCATTAGAGGAATACAGTAGAGTCCAGATTGCATAAACTGCAAATCTACAGATTTTCCAAATACAATGGCCTTGTCATTTTCCATGTCCAGCTTCATTTGTGCGTTCTACATCGATGGTCTGCTCAACAGTAACGATATTTCGCTAGACACTACATCCGTGCTGATTAAATGACTGACTCCAGTTATCTCACAGGGAATCACCACCCTTTTTAAAGATTTTAGGATATTCTCATCTCCAAATCTAAAACTGGTGGAACTCTCAAATTCTTTAACCTTTTTCCGGTCCTTGTCATTTAAGCAGTCCAGGTAGCATTCTAATCAGTCTATTCCACAGACTGTAGACGTGTATCTGCTATTTAGCGCTGCACAGTTGAAGGATTCTGCCACCAAGAAATTCATCACCATGCTGAAACTTCTTGTAACTAATACAATGCCCTCTCTTTGGTCAATATCTCCAACTTCTTTTTCTGAGTCTCCTGTCTCATGTTTAATTTCGAACACATTATATCGTTTAGGACAGTTCATTGCATCATGGTATTTTGAATTGCATCTAAAACATCAATTGACCACACCCTGGGCATTTCCAGGGATCTTTTGTCGTAAATCTCTAATTCTTTTCTCCTGCCATAATTATCCAAGGTATTTCTGTCCCGATTGTTTCTGGTTACAAATCTTTTTTCATACTGATGCCTGCGTCCTGTTTCTAAACGATCTCTCCATCCCTTTAACATTATCCTCCATGTTCTGTCTTATCACTGAATGGCTCATTTGTGCCATGAATGCTGCCAGAACGGAATGTTTTCCGACGAATTTTTTTTTTAGAACTTCTGACATCTGTTCTAGCAATGTGTGTCTTCCTGCAAACTTGGTTAGAACTAGGAGCCTGTCTATATTCGATACTTTGGCACAGTCTAATAACTTGAACGCCAGCAGCAACTGAGAATTCCTAGATGGAACATTTGTAATCTTGCAAAAAGTCTACTGAATTCCATTATGTAATCTTCCATGGAATTTTCTTCCTACTTTCTAAATTTGTCAAAATCAGACCATTCTTCGTAAGCACCTAATAAATCATATTTTTGATAGGTCTTATCCATAAAATCTAATTAAGTTTCCAAACCTGCATCTGTCCAAATGCTCAGGCTCCAACTCCAAAAATACTTTGCATCTTATTTTGCTTTCAAATGGTAGCAAAAGTGCCAAAGCCATCCTCTGTTTTGTTTTTGGGAAGGATGTAACCCGTGTCCACGTGGTTACTTCATTTTTCCATTGGTCATATGGTTGACACTCAGAAAAACATCGGGGGCATAATCATACACCGACACTCTACATTCTGATTCAGCTTTTTTTTTTGTTTTTTGAGTGACTCGAAACCATTCTGCTCATAAGGTTAACTCCAAATACAACCTCTTGTCCAAAGAAGGCTTAGTTTCCAATCTCCTTACTTACAAGCAGGAACCATCCTCTGCTACCACTGTTGAGCTCCAATAGTTGTTTAGAAATTAAGACCAAAACCAAAACACACTCCTTCTGACACAGTTTTATTGCTTGCCATAAAAACTCTCCACAACCAGCATTAGTCTCAGTTGTTATCCCTTTTATACAACTAAATGGGTACTTAGTTAAACAACCTAATAATTAGCAATTGAACTTCTTTAACTGTTTCCTTCCCTAACATCTGCCACAGTTTTGCTTACTCATTGAATCTATCACTATCTCTTTGTAACTTTATGCTTCTATTTAGGCTACTTAATCTTTGTGTCACAGAAAACTTGGGTACATGGCTGTCTTGTCTTATCTAAGTTATTAATAAATATTGAATAGTTCAGCGCATATGGAGATACCACGAGTCACTTTCTTCCAATTTGAGTACATGCCCATTATCTGTACTTTCTGTCTGTTACCACCTTGCCAGGTCAAAAATTTATCATCAATTTCATTAGTTTAACTTGGCTGACAGTGTCTTATGTGGAGCCTTCCAGAATGCCATATATTATATATGTATAAGTTATACCCATAGACATTCCCCTGCCTACTACTGTAATTACTTCCTCAAAAAACTTCCATTAGGTTTGCGAGATATGACCTATCCATTACAAATCCGTGCTGGCTCTCTAATCTGCTCAAACTTTTCTAAGTGCGCTGTTACTCCATCATTAATTATACATTTCAATAACCTACACGCAACAGACATTAGATTAGGTCTATAATTTCCTGGTTTCTCCCACCTTTCTTAAAAATGGAGGTGCATTAGCTATTTTCCAATCTAAAGGGAGAATTCCTGAATTTGAGAATGCTTTGGAAGATTATGACTAAACTAAAGCACCTGCAGTTTCCATCCCTACTTCTTTTTTGGGTGGAAGCCATCAAGTTCTGAGAATTCATCTGTCTTTAGTGCCATTTGTTTTCTTAATACTGTTTTCTTGCTTACGTTAGCTTCACACCTTCCCCTCCCTCCCAGAGCCATGATAGGGTCCCCCTTGTCCTCACTTTTCACCTCACCAGCACTCGCATTCAAAGGATCATCCTCCGCCATTTCTGCCAACTCCAGCATGATGCCACCACCAAACACTTCTTTCCCTCACCACCCCCGTCAGCATTCCAGAGGGACCATTCCCTCCATCACCCCCAACACCTCATCCCCTTCCCATGGTACCTTCCCATGCAATCTCAGAAGGTGCAACACCTTTCCCTTTACCTCTTCCCTCCTCACTATCCAAGGGCCCAAACACTCCTTTCAGGTGGAGCAGCGCTTCATTTACACTTCCTCCAATTTGGTCTACTGCATCTGCTGCTCCCAATGTATTCTCCTCTACATCGGGGAGACCAAAAGCAGACTGGGTGACCGCTTTGCGGAACACCTCTGGTCTGTCTGCAAGTGTGACCCAGACCTTCCGATCGCTTGCCATTTCAGCACACCATGCTGCTCTCATGCCCACATGTCCGTCCTTGGCCTGCTGCAATGTTCCAGTAAAGCTCAATGCAAATTGGAAGAACAGCACCTTGTCTTCCAATTAGGCACTTTACAGCCTCCTGGACTTAACATTAAGTTCAACAACTTCAGACCATGAATTCTCTCCTCCATTCTCACCCCGTTTTAGAATCCCCTTTTTTCTACATTCATTTTTATTTTTATTCATTTATCCATGGTTTTATCCCCCCTCCTATCCCATTTTCTATCCCACTTTTTTCCTGCCACTGCCCACTTCCCCCACACCATTCCCTACAAGGCCATCTGTTATTTGTTCCATGTTGTTCCTTCATCCAGTGCTACCTTTGTTCTGCTATTATCACATTCTGCTTTCTTACCTTAATGCCACTATCTGCACTCACCACTACCATTAACACTCCCTTTGCCGTTTAGTTCATGACATCTTTGTCAATCCCTCCTCCTTTGTCCCCATCTATCACTGGCCTTCTATCCAGCTCCACTTGCCCCACCCCCCTTAAAAAGTATAAATTTCATCACATTTCCACTTCTCTCTTCAGCTCTGAAGAAGGGTCATACGGACTCGAAATGTTAACTCTATTTCTCTCTCCACAGATGCTGCTGGACCTGCTGAGTTTTTCCAGCATTTTCTGTTTTTGTTTCAGATTTCCAGCATCTGCAGTATTTTGCTTTTATGTCATTAAGTCTGTTTTTTGGCCCTATAGCATTTAACTACCGCTACTTTAAATAAAGCCAGTGAAAGTACTGCTGTACTTTCTCTCTAACTGTATTTGATGCTTTGTTCATTGACATGTGGAACTGAGCTTGGTTTCAGCTGTGAGTTGGCCACATACCATGCATTGTCTGAAGAGAACACAAACAACATGTTGTTTAGTATCTTTTTGGATAACCAAAGAACTGGTATGGTGAGGACATCCACCTTTTAGAGAATTAGACTTGCTCTGCTGAGTAATGAAGCTCTTCTTTATCATTTCTGAGCTGTTGTTCTTACTTTGTTTAGGAGGAATATGAAGAAGGGCTACATGGAACTTTATGACTTAAATCGAGATTTGATAAATGGTTACAAGATTCGCTGTAATAACCACACTGAGCTTTTGAGCTGTCTGCGAGCAGTGAATCAGGCGATACAGAGGGCAGGGCGCCTACGAGGTGAGTTAAAGGGTAATATAGTGGCCTCAGTAGTAAATGCGAAAGGTCAGAAAGGTAACTAGTAGGAATGAAAAGAAGGTGAAAATGGGGCAAATGCCTGGTGTGAGTTTCCATTCCTTTTTCCTGTACTCAGCTCTCTGTAGACTGGTGTACACAGAAGATTAGGAACGGAAAATCTGTCTCACTAATTCCTCCTGAAGTGTTCAAAGGAAGTTGGGTCAATATGTGATTCAGCAAGCTGAATGGACTGCATTACTATTCCTTTTGTCAAATTCAATTCAATGAACAATACAAAAAGCCATGTGTTATGTGCAGAAATATCTGTTAGTAAAGGTGAAAAATGCAAAGGATCGGATGTGAATGTTAACACTCTGGACCCTGTGAAATCTTATGGCATCAGGTCAAACATGGACAAGGAAACCTCCTGCAGATTACAAACTACTGCCCCATCTCAGCTGATGATTCAGTGCTCCTCCATGTTGAACACCACTTGGAGGAAGCACTGAGGGTGGCAAGGGTACAGAATTATACTCTGGGTGGGGAACTCCAATGTTCACTACCAAGAGTGGCTCGGTAGCACCACTACTGACTAAGGTGGCCAGATCCTAAAGAACATAGCTGCTAGACTGGGTCTGCGGCAGGTGGTGAGGGAATCAACAAGAGGGAAAAGCCTACTTGACCTCGTCCTCACCAATCTACCTGTCATAGATGCATTTGACCATGACAGTATCGATAGGAGTGACCACCGTGGATAAAGTCCCATCTTCACATTGAGGATACTCTCCATCGTGTTGTGTGGCACTACCAGCGTGTTAAATGGGATAGATTTTGAGCAGATCTAGCAACTCAAAACTGGGCATTCATGAGGCGCTGTGGGCGATCAGCAGCAGTAGAATTATTCTCAATCACAATCTGTAACCTCATGGCCTGGCATATTCCCTATTTTACCATTACCATCAAGCTGGGGGATCAGCCCTGGCTCAATGAAGAGTGCAGGAGGGCATGCCAGGAGCAGCAGCAGGCCTACATAAAAATGAGGCATCAACCTGGTGAAGCTAAACACAGGACTACTTGCATGCCAAACAGCAGAAGCAGCATGCAATAGATAGAGCTAAGCGATCCTACAACCAACAGATCAGATCTAAGCTCTGCAGTCCTGCCACATCTGGTCATGAATGGTGTTGGACAATTAAACAACACACTGGAGGAGGAGGCTCCATAAATATTCCCATCCTCAATGATGGGGGGAGCCCCGCACATCAGTGTAAAAGACAAGACTGAAGCATTTGCAACCATCTTCAGCCAGATGCGTTGAGTGGATAATCCATCTCGACCTCCTCCTGAGATCCCCAGTATCACAGGTGCCAGTCTTCACCCAATTCGATCCACTCTATATGATATCAAGAAATGGTTGACGACACTGAATACTGCAAAGACTATGGGCCCTGACAACATTCTGGCTATAGCACTGAAGACTTGTGCTCCTGAACTAAGAACGCTAGTTCTGGATCATCAGCAAAGTGATGGAAGGGATTGTTGATAGTGCTATCAAGTGGTACTTGACTCAGCAATAACCCGCTCACTGATGCTCAGTTTGGGTTTCACCAGGGCCATTCGGCTCCTGGCCTCATTGCAGCATATGAACAAATGAGCTAAACTCAAGAGGTGAGGTGTGACTGCCCTTGACATCAGGGCAGCATTTGACCGAATGTGGCATCAAGGAGAGTTAGCAAAATTGAAGTCAATGGGAATCAGTGGGAAAACTCTCCACTGGTTGGAGTCATTCCTAGCACAAAGCAAGATGGTTGTGATTGCTGGAGGGAGATTAATCATCTCAGTAACTGTAGGGGTTTCTCAGAGTAGTGTCCTAGGCCTGACCATCTTCAGTTACTTCATCAATGACCTACACTCCGTCATAAAGTCAGAAATGAGGATGTTTGCTGATGATTGCACCATTAGCAACTCCTCAGATACTGAAACAGTCCATGCCTATATGCAACAAGACCCAGACAACATTTAGACTTGGGCTGATAAGAGACAAGTAATATTTGCGCCACACAAATCCCAGGCAATGACCATCTTCAACAAGTGAGAATCTAACCATCTCCCCCTGACATTCAATGGCATTACCGTCCTGGAACTCCCTCCCTAACAGCACTGTGGGTGTACCAACACCACATGGACTGCAGCGTTCAAGAAAGCAGCTCACTACCACCTTCTCAAGGGCAATTGAGGATTGGCAATAAATGCTGGTCTAGCCAATGATGTCCACACCCCATGAATGAATGAATGAATAAAAAAAAAGTTCCCCTCCAAGCCACATACCATCCTGACTTGGAACTATATCTCTGTTCCTTCACTGCGGTGGGTCAAAATCCTGGAACTCCCCTCTTAACAGCACCGTGGGTGTACCTACACCACATGGCCTGCAGAGGATTACAATGGCAGCTTACCACCACCTTCTCAAGGATAATTAGGGATGGCCAGCTGGCGACACCCACACCCATGAAAGAATAACAAAAACTCACCATTCACTGAGAGCTTCTAGTCTATTTGAAGCTACTATTGATTTGACCAACTTTCAAATATATACTTTGCACTATAAATGGAGCAGTTCATCAAAACCATCTTTAGATTACAGAGATGAGATTTATAATGTTCCATACATCCATCCATTATAGATTACAAGTTTGTGCTACTGACTCACAACTGCCTGATTGCCATTTTGTCTGAAAGGGTTAAACTGATTTAGATTATATTTAACTGAAGGTGCCCTTGCTGCACTGAAGCCATTTCATTGTCTAATACCTTTTGTATCATTATCTTCCAGTTGGGAAGCCCAAGACCCAAGTGATCTCTGCTTGCCGAGATGCCATCAAAAATAATAATGTTAATGCGCTTTTCAAAATTATTCGTGCTGGCAGCACCTCGTCTTGAAAAGGACAGAGGTCATTTATCAAGGCAATAGTGCAATTTGAGTTGGTTCATAAACAGCAACAAGGCAGAGAGGCAATGCAAATGTGCCATGTTGATTCTGTCAACTCCAAACCATCGCAGGCAAATCCAATTGGGTGACCAGGACTGTCTCGAGTGTAACTGTCTTATGTTTTAGATATCACTGGATCAGTGAGTAAAGTATCAGAATATCTCAAGCTATGGAAGAGGAACTTAGAAAGGATTTAAAATGTAACACGAATGTTGATATTGAATAGATGTGATTTGCCTTAATATCTATCTACCCTCTGTCTCCTGTCTACAATTCCCCCCGAATCCTATATCCATCCATCCTTCAATATACTATCTTGCAGCCACCTTTATCTACACTCACTATCTCCCATTCACCCTTATTTAATTAAAATTATATATGTTCAAACACCAGAGATAAATTAACATTTTATCTTTATTAATAGTGATACGAAGTATGAGCAAGCTAGTGTACATACAAGTAGGACATCCATTGGTGGCTTCAAACTACTAATCAGTCCTGGTGAGTTCTGAGCACAGAAATCAAATAACTACTTGAAATGATGCATCTTTATATACCGAGATGGACAATGTCAGATGATGTGTGCTGAACCCCTCAATTCTGATAATATCGCATGCAACTAGACCAGTAGATGGCAACATTGTATTTCATACTTCATTCTCATGAGAAATTAAATTCTCATCGGTAAAGGATAAGACAATTTTACATGGTTAGGAACACTATACTGTTCCGGAATAATAACAAGCTGGAGACATGTCCCCAGATAAGCCATAATTCTTCATGCAAACACGTTGCTTCTTAAATTGCCTCAAACTGAGAACGCATCTGCTTGTTTAGCTTTAGCTTGCAGAATCCTAACAACCAAATCTAAACTGCATGCTAGTCTCTAACACACACAATAAACTCATAATAGAATACCATTAAAATTGACTTCTACATGCCCAATGTGCATCTGTGGTTTCTACATGTCCTTTTTTGCTGTTAGCCTCTATGCTCTGATACCTTTTTATCTATACCAAACTGTTAACTACTTATATTATACATTTTCCTACAACTACACATGTATATATGCAACCCTGTTAATCCCACTGAACTGCTACGTTGCAATAACAGTAGGCTTTTTCCCACCTATTCCCTCTTACTATCCTTAATCCACTCCAAATTGTCCTATCTTCCACCCAATTACTAAATCCCCTACCCATACTTTACTAACCCCTAGTAACCCTTATCCACCTTTATTCTGCAACTAAATTCACTTTCTTCAACCACTTCCACCAACCCTAAAACATTCCAACATCCTCACCATTCCTTGCCCACTTCCTACCACCCTAACCTCCAACCAAATACACTTCTATTTCCACCCCAACAGTCTTCACTTTCCCAACAATCATTACTATCCCCTGACCATTCCAATCCCCTCTCTGTTCTTTGTCAACTTCTAGCCACTCAAAAACAAAAATAAAAATACCTGGAAAAACTCAGCAGGTCTGGCAGCATCTGTGGAGAGGAATACAGTTAACGTTTCAAGTCCATATGAGGTTTTGGATTTCCAGCATCCGCAGTTTTTTGCTTTTATTCTAGCCACTCCAAGTATTTGATAACCATTTTTGACCAATTTCAAGATCCTGTACCTACTAAACACGATCATCTTCCTACCAACCTTACTACCCTACACACTGCAACACTCACACTGTCTGTTGCTAATAACAGCCGACCCGCTATCCTTTACCACTCACCCCCAATAGTCAATACTCAACCATAACCCACCCCATCACCCAAGCAGGCCCAATAATCCAACCTCTGCTATCCTTACTTGACCTCAGCCATACTTGCTATTTGCTGTTCTGTATACCTTTTTAGTTCTGTCAGTGTTCCAAATGAATTCTTCTCAAGTAGTCAGCCGTGGTTCAGTTGATAGCATGCTTATCTCTAAGGCAAATAGGGTTCAAGTCTCATTCCATAGAACCTGAGCACAAAATCTAGGCTGACATTCCGATTCAGAAGTTAGGGAGTATTGCATGTGTGAGATGGTGTCTTTCAGATGAGATGTTAAGCTGAGAACTCGTTTGTTGCCAGGTAGATGTAAAAGATCTCGTGACTATGTCGAAGAGGAACAGAAAAGTTCTCTCCAGTGTCTAGCTGACACTTATCCCTCAACCAATATCACAAAAACAAACCATCTGCTCACATTACCTTACTATTTACAGAACCTTCCTAAGCACAATTTGGCTGTCATGTTTTCTGCAGTACAAAGTGACTACACCAGAAAAGTAATTAATTGGCTATAAAGTGCTTTGGGACTTCCTGAGGTTATGAAAGATGCTATATAAATGTAAATCTTTTTCCTATTATTCCTGAAGTAAGGCAATTTGCATATCATTTTACTGATGTTTGCAGCCTGTACATCTTACCTTTCAGCCAATTGTAATAAAAAAAAGTTGAAGTGGTTTGCTGATGTCTGTGTGATTTGAATTGAAATTCATGGTATGTTAGTTTGATCTAGTATTCTGTCTACTATCACATGACTTAGTAAATGGAGAAATCTATTAAGTACTGGGGGGGCGGTCAAGGGAGAAATAATTCAGGATCATTGGAAAATTGCTAAACGTGCAGATTTATGAGCTGGAATAAGAATTGGACATACAGTGGGTTGCACACTCACTGCCATTTCACATTGTCAGAACTGTTCACATCCAGCCAAGTCTCATCTACTTGCTGAGGGTGCTATGTGAAGTTAGTTGGACAACAAACTTTGCATTTGTTTTCCTCCTCCATGAGAAGTGACCAAGTATAAATTACAATATTAGGAGGGTGATCAAAGGCACCATCAAGTACATACTGAGATATTTAAGTGCAGGGAGAGAGGGCGCAGGGGTTTTGGTAAGGATGTGTAGGCTGGGATATGCTGAAAGTTCTTCCACCAATAATATAGAGGAAAGAGAATACATTGGGAGCTATAGTTGGATGATCAAAGAGTTTTGGTGGGGGTGGGGGGGGCGCAGTGTGGTGTGGGTGGATAGAACAGGGTAAAGGAGGTAGGGTGGCACAAGGCTGTGCGGGATATGTAGATGAGCATGAGCAATATTTTAAAATCAAGCTTTAGTGTTGGAAACCAGTGTATTTCAGCAAGAGTTGGAATGATGGATAAGTGTGACTTAATATGAGACAGGATGTGGCCAATTAAATTTTAAACTTCTGGGGTGAACTTGGGAGGCTGTTGGAGACGACAATTGAAAAATTGGGTCTCGAGGTGACAAAGGCGTGAATAAGGGTTTTGGCTTCAGTGTGAGTGGGATAGCCATAAAGCTCGGCACTCCAGCGGATGATAAGCAAGCAAGGTTTTCACAGCTAGAATATGATGTTTGTAACTCTGCTCTTGGTCAGGCAAGAGGCAGGGCTTTGTATGGTCTGTTTCTGCTTCAGCAAACAGTGAATGAGCAGACTGGCAGATGTATGGCACAACGTTTTTAGTGGAAGCTGAATACAATGGCCCAGATTTTTGCCAAGTTGGGTTAACTCGGGAGCCCTTTAGAGAAGTAGATGAGTCTTGATTCCTGGATTCCTGATCCTATTTAAGAATGAAACCGGACGGACCACCCGGCATTGACCTAGGCACTGGAAACGACAACAACAACCTCAGCCCTGTCGATCCTGCAAAGTCCTCCTTACTAACATTTGGGAACTAGTGCCAAAATTGGGAGAGCTCTCTCACAGACTGGTCAAACAACAGCCTGACATTGTCATCCTCACGGAATCACAACTTATAGATAATGTCCCAGACTCCACCATCACCATCCCTTGATATGTCCTGTCCCACCGGCAGGACAGACCCAGCAGAGGTGGCAGCACAGTGGTATACAGTCAGGAGGGAGTTGCCCTGGGAGTCCTCAACATCGACTCGGACCCCATGAAATTTCATGGCAACGGGTCAAACATGGGCAAGGAAACCTCCTGCTGATTACCACATACCACCCTCAGCTGATGAATCAATGGTCCTCCATGTTGAACACCACCTGGAGGAAGCACTGAGGGTGGCAAAGATGCAGAATGTACCCTGGGTGGGGGACTTCAATGTCCACCACCAAGATTGGCTTGGTAGCACCACTACTAACCATGCTGGCCAGATCCTAAAGGACGTAGCTGCTAGACTGGGTCAGTGGCAGGTGGTGAGGGAACCAAGAGGGAAAAACATACTTGAACTCATCCTCACCAACCTGCCTGCCGCAGATTCATCTGTTCATGACAGTATCGGTAGGAGTGACCACCGCACAGTCGTTATGGAGACGGAAGTTCCGGCTTCACATTGAGGATACCTTCCATCGTGTTGTGTGGCACTACCATTGTGCTAAATGGGATAGATTTCGAACAGATCTAGCAACTCAAAACTAGGCACCCATGAGGTGTAGTGGGCCATCAGCAGCAGCAGAACTGTACTCAATCACAATCTGTAACCTCATGGCCCGGCATATCCCCTACTCTTCCATCACCATCAAGCCAGGTGTTCAACCCTGGTTCAATGAAGAATGCAGGAGGGCACACCAGGAGCAGCACCAGGCATACCTAAGAATGAGGTGTCAACCTGGTGAAGCTATAACACAGGACTACTTGCGTGCCAAACACCTTAAGCAGCAAGTGATAGGGCTAAGCGATCCCACAACCAACGGATCAGACTTAAGCTTTGCAGTCCTGCCATATCCAGTCGTGAATGGTGGTGGACAATTAAACTATTCACTGGAGGAGGAAGCTGCACAAATTTCCACATCCTCAATGATGGAGAAGCCCAGCACATTACTGCAAAAGATAAGGCTGAAGAATTTGCTACAATCTTCAGCCAGAAGTGCCGAGTGGATGATCCATCTCGGCCTCCTCCAGAGATCCCCAGCATCATAGATGCCAGTCTTCAGCCAATTCAATTCATTCCACGTGATATCAAGAAACGGCTGAAGGCACTGGATACTGCAAAGGCTATGGACCCTGAAAATATTCCAACAACAGCACTGAAGACTTGTACTCCAGAACTTGCCGTACCCCTAGGCAAGCTGTTCCAGTACAGCTACAACACTGGCATCTACCCAGCTATGTGAAAAATTGCCCAGGTATGTCCTGTACACAAAAAGCAGGACAAATACAAACCCGGCCAATTCCTGCCCCATCAGTCTACTCTCCATCGTCAGTAATGGAAGAGGTCATCAACAGCGGTATCAAGCGGCACTTGCTTAGCAATAACCTGCTCACTGACGCCCAGTTTGGGGCTCCGTCAGGGCTACTCAGCTCCTGACTTCATTTCAGCCTTAGTTCAAACTTGGACAAAAGCTGAACTCCTGAGGTGAGGTGAGAGTGACTGCCCTTGACATCAAGGCAGCACTTGACTGAGTGTGACATCAAGGAGCCCTAGCAAAACTGGAACCAACGGGAATCGGAGAAAACTCTCCGCTGTTTGGAGTCATACCTAGCACAAAGGAGGATGGTTGTGGTTGTTGGAGGTCATTTCAGCTCCAGGACATCACTGCAGGAGTTCCTCAGGGTAATGTCCTCGGCCCAACTATCTTCACCTGCTTCATCAATGACCTTCCTTCCATCATAAGGCCTGTAGTGGGGATGTTCGCTGATGATTGCACAATGCCTGGCATCATTTGCGACTCCTCAAATACAGAAGCAGTCTATGTCCAAATGCAGCAAGACCTGGACAAAATCCAGGCTTGGGCTGACAAGTAGCAAGTAACATTCGCACTACACAAGTGTCATGCAATGACCATCTCCAACAAGAGAGAATCCAACCATCCAACCTTGATGTTCAATGGCATTACCATCACTGAAACCCCAATATCAACATCCTGGGGGTTACCATTGACCAGAAACTGAACTGGACTAGCCATTTAAATACTGTGGCTACAACAGCAGGTCAGAAGCTAGGAATAGTGCGACAAGTAACCCACCTGATTTCCCAAAGCTGTCCACCATCTACAAGGCACAAGTCAGGAGTGTGATGGAATACTCCCACTCACCTGGATGAGTGTAGCTCCCACAACACTCAAGAAGCTTGACACCATCTAGGACAAAGCAGCCCGCTTGATTGGCACCACATCCACAAACATTCACTCCTTCCACCACTGACGCACAGTAGCAGCAGTGTGTGCCATCTACAAGATGCACTGCAGGAATTCACCAAGGCTCCTTCTACCTTCCAAACCCACAACCACCACCATTTAGAAGGGCAGTAGATAGATGGGAACACCACCACCTGGAAGTTTCCTTCCAAGTTACTCACCGACCTGACTTGGAAATATATCACTGTTCCTGGGTCAAAATCCTTGAACTCCCTTCCTAACAGCACTGTGGGTATACCCACACCACAGGGACTGCAGCGGTTCAAGAAGGCAGCTCACCACCACCTTGTCAAGCACAACTAAGGATGGGCAATAAATGCGAAGCCCACATCCCATGAACGAATGAAAAAAATTCCTGGGCTGTCTAATTTTGGGTAGTGCCTTTAAAAGTTGCGGGCTGGTTCCTGTCAAAAGCCCACATCCGTCACTCCTGACCTGGCTGGCTCTATGGCAGGGATAGGCATGTCCTACTCCTCTGCAATTTTCATAGAGTCAGGCCAGGCTTTTAAAGAGTTGTGGTTCCCAGCCCCTTAGAGGAGGCCTGAACCCTAATGTGCATGAGGGGACCTTTTAAAATGTAAGTTCAAAAGGTCCCCCTTGAGCCCCCTAAGCCAAGTTACACCCCCCTTCACCCCATCATGCCCCCTATGCCAAGCTCTGCCCTTCCACCCACCCCCTCAGGCCCCTCATGCCCCCTTTGTCCAGCTCAGGCACATCCATGTCCATTGATGAATGCCATAGTGTATAGTGGCACGTGTAAAAAAAATAGCTTTGGAAAAAATGAAATCCATTGATAACTTCCGCCTTTGCTTGAAAAGAAAGTCTGGATTGCAAACTAATGGAAGTGTCAATTATCCAGGCCCTTTGAAGTTTTGAAAATCGCAAATCACAAACCCTTGAAACCACTCATGTCGACAAATATTTTGAAATTGACTGCAGAGGTCAGAGGGCTTGAGCTGTGAATCAAATGATGTTTCTTCTGGGGCGCAGGTGTTCAGCTACTTCCCAGAGGAAATGTTATTTGATTGACAGCTCAGTCTCTCTGATCCCTGCAGGTGGCATGGATGGGGCATGGGGACTGTTTAGAGGGTGAAGGGGGTGTGAGGAGTGAGGGATGGAGGCCTTTGTCCCAAGTGTAAAATAAAACACACAAAGTCCCACAGCACCAAGGCAAACCTTTTAAACAGCCCACCTCCACACCCAGCAGCTCAAGGCTTCTTCCCAGGTCAGCTGGCCCGACTCCAGTTCACACCTACCCTCAGAAATGAAAATCCCACCTTTGCGGGCACTTTCTCCCGAGGTGGGCAGGCCAAGCTAGGAATTTCCCTTACTCCCCCTACCTGCCTTAAGGATGGAAATCCAGGCCAATATCTTGTGTCTTACTGGTCAACAAAAGGAAATTTGAGCTCATTCATGGTTTGCTACCACAATGACTGAGGCTGTCATACTGACTGAGGTAGTCAAGGGAAGTGACGGAGAGGTAGGCAAGGGTGTCATCTGCAGACTAATGGGAACCAACTCCATTACTGATATTATAGAGGAGCAGCATATAAAAGAGGAGAGTAGAGGAAACATTTTGGGGTATGCTTAAAGTGATCATACAAGGTAGCAATCCCATAGCTGGATTGACACTGGCAGCATTGGAATAGATAATTTGGAAAGAAGCATATGCAATTTCACAGAAGGTGGACCACAGAGGAGGGTGCTGTGATCGACTATACTCATTCCCACAGAGGATGAGCAGGGAGAATGTGCTACCAACAACCTAATTTCTACTGGACATGGGCCTAAATTAAATGAAAATTTACTATTAAGTGGTTCATGTGAAAAGTGGAAAATATTACTCTGCAAGTGAGTGGCTGTTGGTAGTTGGGGCTGAGGTACATTATGGCCAGGATCTTTAGGTCGGCGAGCGGGGGGGCAGGGCCTGCTCGCCAACTCATAAAATGATGCGGGATAATGTCAGGTGGAACTCCCAATGTCACCTCGCGTCATTTCAATTTTCAGGTCGGCAGGGGCGCAACTGAATCAGCTGTGTGCCTGCCAACCTGTCAACGGCCTATTGAGGCCATTTAAAAAGTCATTGAGATACTTAATGGACCTGCCCGTCCAATCTTAAGGTTGGCGGGCAGGCCAGGAGCCCTAGTAGGCTTCAGAAAAAGCATGAAACCTCATCCACAGGCAGGATGAAGTTTCATGAGGGTTTTTAAAATTTAAATAAATATATGCTTTAAAGTGATGGACATGTCCCAGCTCATGTGACAGTGTTACTTGAGGGGACATGTCAGGGAAATTTTATTTTTGCCCCTTCACCACTTTTAAATTTGGCACTGATCTCCAAGGCAGCATTTAGTCTAAGAGAGATGAGTGCACTTTTTCATGCGTATGCATGAAAGAGCACACTCTCAGCTGAGGGAAACCCCCACTGCCTGCATAGGGAGTGCATAAGCGCTTCCTTGCGGATGTCATGTTGGGCGGGCCTTAACTGGCCCACTCACGTAAAATGGCAGCGTGCCCCTATTGTTCCCTACGTGACACTTGACTTGGAAGTGTTTGATGTTCTTGGGTGCAGAAAGTGGAAAATATCTTCCCCTGGCATTAATACCCCACACCGCAATGAATATAATTCACAAAAAAATATTTTAAAGAAGAAAATAAATGTGATATATTTGTTCTCTCAAGTCAGTTGTCTAGACCAGGAAAATTGCAGGTTCAATCCTCAATCCATTAGCTTATCTCAGCTGGAAAACCAGTCCAGACACAGTTGAAGGTTTGGCTAGAATTTGCACTGTCAGATAAAAACCATGCAACCCACTTAAAGGCTACCTGAGTGAAATACTAGAGGGTCACCACCACCTCTAGAATTGTTCCCAGGGAGGCAATGTCATTGGAAGGGTGGAAAGAAAATTGCAGCAGAAAAAGTGAAGAAACCATGAGCCAGTGACAAGTGTTCCCTTTGCCATCAAAATGAAGGCCACGACAGAGCTGATTTTAATTCCTCATACTGATTTTATTATTTTCATAAACATAGTAATTAGGTACATTGACAGTGAATTAACTATCAATAGTGGCATCCACAGATGTGGTCAGGTATTAGATCAACAGCAACCACAAAGGATCATTTTGTACAAAAAGGTATCTCAACATCACTACAATTATCACAAAGATCAGAACACGAAACTCACAACAATCTTTGACCTCTTCATTTTATAGTTTTCCAAACTGAAGTTGAGGGGGAGGGGGAATAAAAGTATCTATAAAACATAAAGTAATGGAGCCAGATTCACTTATCTGCAGTGATCAGGACAGCTTATTGCACCATGTTACAGAAAGCATAAAGAACACTTAGAACAGTTAGTTAACACACCAATGCTAGGAAATGCTTCCACATTTAGATAGCTCAAATTGTGATGCTTTCCCCTTGCACAAGTTAAAATAATTGAATACAAGAATACTATTACATTGGCACAGTCTCTAATATGTATCATGGCACTGATTGGAGAAATACAGGACTCATGAAGGGCTGCTAACGGGTTGGAGAGGTTCAAGCAGCTACACCTATCAAAATAAGATTCACAATGATTGTAACCCATGCAGGAAAGAAAGCTGTAGGCAGCCTTTTAATTGTTAGGCTAGAAAATCATAGACTGCTACACTGCAATGAAGCAATCTCTACTCTTTATATTTTAACTAATTCCATACCAAGAATAATATGGAATAGAAAACCTTTCAGGTTCATCCACATTCTTGTTTCTATATCACCTCTTAGCATGACACCTCCATGGTGTGAGAGATGTTCTGAGTCACCTGACCCACACTGTCGCTGCTATTGGTTTGAGTGCAGATTCGTGGGCGGTGTCCATCTACTGAGCTTGCACTGGTCAGTGAGGCCGTGCGTGAACGAGCCAACCGAGTCATACTGGCAGATGCCACTGGAAGAGAGAGAAAGCACAATTCTCATTGTAATTTGTAAATCCAGTATTTCATCCAAAGTCAAGATGAAGACATGATAACAATCAGTTCAGCAGCAATCTGAGGAACCTTGCGCTGTGACTCAGGCAATGAGGGCAGCCAGAGGGGGTTTGTTCAATGGGTCTTACAAAACCAGACAATGTGTGTCCCTTTTAGACACCCATACCACATTTTACAGTTTGTCTAGGACAAAGCACAGTAGTGACATGCCATTTGCAGCAGTATTCATGCGTTTAGTTTCTGATGGAGCTTCACAGGTCAGTCATGCGAGTGATGATACTGTTTCACAGCCTTTAAGTGCAAGTTCAGGCTCAGACTCAGGCCCAGGTCCAGGGCAGTGTCTACATTCCTGAGCAGAGTGGCCAGAATCCAGGATTGCAATGTGCATTTTTAGCAAGCATGCAGTGATACATACCTTTGCCCAAAGCATGCATGTTTCAACCTGAGTAGCTGCTGTAGCCCTGAAATCCTTTCCTATCTCCCACTACAGCAGGGAAGTAATTTGTTTCATTCACTACTCTCTCTCCAATTGGTTACTTTGTCGTTTCACCAGCTTAGAGTATAGCAGGTAACCTACTCTCAGGTTTCTGCCTCTTCTTTGATCAAATCACCATGAAGGGCAAGCAAGATGACATTCTGGGTCAATCAAGTCCCACCCTCTGGGGATGTGCTGTACCTCTCTGCACTTCCCACTTACATTCTGTCTGTTTGAAATTGAGGACTGCAAAGGTAAAACCTATGATTCTTAACATATCATCTACCACTGTCATCAGTGCAATTCGCCAACACTGTGCCGCCAGCTTGGAAGGAAGTATAATTAGATGAGAATGAATTGACCCAGGTCATGTTTGGGCAACCAGGAATTGGAACCTCAAGGACTCTTCTCCACAGTTTGGAAAATAGCCATTCAGCACATAGAGCTGAGTCTTAGAAATTTGATTCACACAGCCTAGGATTCATCTGTGCCTTGAACTCCTCAAACGTTGATTCTACAACTCTACCTATCATTCTGAGTATAGACATTTTCCCGTGATCTATTAAGCTTATTTCCCTGGTTCTATTGTCCAAAATTACCTTGAAGGTTTTTTTGTTTAATTAATACCTCATATTTATTCCTCAGTATGCCTAGGCCCCCTCACCGTAATGTTTCTAAATGGTAATACCTGAGTCATCTTAGTCTCCTCTCATAGTTTGTCACCATTAAAGTACTTTTCAATAACATATTTCATACTAACACAAAGACAAATAACTGCAAACCTGATTTCCAACATATTTCATAATTATTTAAAAATATATATCTGGTGATATTGGAACTATTGTAGGCTGCCTGATTAGCTTCTCCTGTTCTATTCAGATCATCATAGCATGTAGCTAAAACGTACACTTGCTATAGCAGCTGAGGAGCACCCAAACCAAATGACTACAGTGTCACCTGCAGTGAGACACAATCCTACTTGTGGTGGGATCACTTTATCTAAATGGCTAAGCTTTCTCATTAATTTTTGCTTTATAGATATTTGACCGTCTCCAACTACAGGGTCTATCCAACAGGTTATTACCCTGCTGCTTATTTTCAAATAGATAACTAGCATTTAGAATTATTTTAATTCTAAGCTTCTGAGGCAAATGGAAAGAAGGACAATCAAGTGCTTAAACACCGCAATCAGACAGAGAGTAGGAAGGACATTCTGAATGAAACCAGTACCTTCAGTCATTGGCCCTCTATCCAGCTCTACCCTGTCCCACCCCCCTCAAGCAGCTTATATTTCACCTCATTTCTATTTTTCTTTAGTTCTGATGAAAAGTCATACGGACTCGAAACGTTAACTGTATTCCTCTCTGCAGATGCTGTGAGACCTGCTGAGTTTTTCCAACTATTTTTGTTTTTCCTTCAGTCATTGTAATGGTGATTGAGGTCAAAGCCTGGTTTTATCTGCAAATGTTGAAAATTCTCCCAAAAAAAACAGTAGGGAATATACAATGTGTTTGTCAGCATCTGACTGAGAATAGACAAGTTGATGTTTGAAAATCAGATTTTGCCCCAAGGTCTCATCTGAGACATTAGTCCTTTCTATTTTCAGTTGTGGTTGGACCCAATGTGTGTTTCCCCCATTTTGTGTTCTTATTTAAGTAACTAGCTTTGTCTTTACAAATTTCTCTCCCTTCTATAATGAAAACAGAATTGAACACTGATCGTTACTGCTAAAACATTGACTTTTTGGTCACCTTTTTGCCAATTTAAAGAAATGAGATAGGAGGTGAAATTGGCATGAGGTAGGGCCACAGCAATCACGACTTGACTTTGAGATTTTAAAATCCTAACACCTGACATCTGCAAATTCTGATTCATGAAAAGAAAATGGAAAAAAAATTCAGTTCCAAAATTAAAATTTTGGTGTCTGGTTGTCATTTTAGAAATTTTCAAACACACCCCTTGAAAACTTTGCAACACCAGAGAGGAAACAAACTTAATTGCATTCAACAAAATGATAAGGAGGAAAAATTAGTCATATTGATGATATTTTGCTCCCTGATGCCTCAGCCACACCCTAAATATAATTGAATAGGCCACTTATCAAATGTGTTTATGAGGTCTTCGATCTGACAATGATTACTATATTATATTCACCATATACCAATTGGTTCATTTCCCTTATTACCATTGGACATGGAATACATAGCTTGATCTAACACCTTGTTCTATTTAAGGAAATAAAATACACGGAACTATATATTTTTATATGCCCAAACCTCATTGAAACTTAGAAAACTCAAGTCTTCATGACTCACGGTACTCAGCTGTGAGTGAGTTTGAGTTAGAGGCCAATAAATAATAACAGACAAATGTTGGGAAAGATGCACACTAGCTGTTGCAAGATGATGAGAAAGAGAATAGTTAGGGACCAAGTGAAGGGTACAGATGGACAAGCACAACTCATGCAGCGGCAAGAGAAAGGGACTGTGAAGTGAAAGTTAGGTTCTAGCGCAAGCAATGCAGCAGCTCATGAAGAAACAGGAAACAGGTACCTGCTCCACTACTCAGCCGTCTATCCACTAAATACGCAACTGAGCGTGAAATAAGGAGGTAGGAAACACAGATCATTACAGTCTACACCAGGAATAAACATGGACTCACTCCAATCCATACAGGAACACACACAAGTACATAAGGTCTCATACAACTGGGACATCTATACAGAATGCCTGGTCTTACTGAGGCTTTGATAGACTTCTGTTGCTTTGAGTTGATCCAGAGGTGCAGCGAGCTTCAATGATCAGTCCTGGTCAGGGCCTCATTGTGTCCTAAACATACTCTGCATTTCACTCCCCCATAGCTCCAGGTATGGGAGCTGTTCAGTTCATACTACCTGTACATACTCAGGAGAGGGAGCTCAGGTCATTAAAACAGTATTACCTAAGCAGCAGGAAGCACCAGGCCTGATGAGCTTATTATTTTTACTATTATGACTTCCACTGTCGCTGGGTCAAAATCCTGGAACTTCCTCCCTAAGAGCACTCTGGGTGTCCCTACATCATGTGGACTACAGCAATTCAAGGCAGCAGCTCACCACCACCTTCTCAAGGCAATTAGGAATAGGTAATCAATGCTGGCCGAGCCAGAAAAACCCATCCCCCCAAGAAAGAATAATAAAAATCTTAATGTTTCCAAAAGACATTTGATAAGATGCCACATCAAAGGTAACTATAAAAATAAAAGCTCTAATGTAGGGGGTAACATATTAGCCTGGACAGAGGATTGATTAGCTAGCAGGAAGCAAAGAGTAGGGATAAATGGGTCATTTTCAGGTTGGCAAGCTGAAACCAGTGGAGTGCTGGGCTTCCACTATTTACAATCTACGTAAATGACTTGGATGAGGGGACCGAATGTATGCTTGCTAAATTTGTTGATGACACAAAGATAGGAAGAAGAGTAAGTTGTGAGAAGGACATAAGGAGTCTGCAAAGGGATATAAGTTAAGTGAGTGGGCAAAAATTCAGCAGATGGAGTGTAATGTGGGAAAAAGTGAACTTGTCCACTTAGGTAGGATGAATAGAAAGCAGCAAACTATTTAAATGGCAGTACAGAGGGATCTGGGTGGCTGGTACATGGATCACAAAGTTTAGTATGAAGGTACAAGTGCTTAGGAGGGCAAATTGAATGTTGTCTTTAATTGAAAGGGGGATGGAATATAAAAGTAAGGAAACTTTCCTACAGTTGTACAGGGTGTTGGTGAGACCACATCTGTGTACAGTTTTGGTTGTCTTACTTAAGAAAGGATATAATTGCATTAGAAGCAGTTTAGAGAAGACCATAAGACCACAAGACATAGGAGCAGAAATTAGGCCATTCGGCCCATCGAGTCTGCTCCGCCATTCAATCATGGCTGATAACTTTCTCAACCCCATTCTCCCGCCTTCTCCCCGTAACCTTTGATCCCCTTACCAATCAAGAACCCATCTATCTCCGTCTTAAATACACTCAATGACCTGGCCTCCACAGTCTTCTGTGGCAATGAATTCCATAGATTCATTACTTTCTGGCTAAAGAAGTTTCTCCTCATCTCTGTTCTAAATGGTCTTCCCTTTACTCTGAGGCTGTGTCCTCGGGTCCTAGTCTCTCCTACTAATGGAAACATCTTCCTCCACATCCACTCTACCCAGGCCTTTCAGTATTCTGTAAGTTTCAATCAGATCCCCCCCCCTCATCCTTCTAAACTCCATCGGGTATAGACCCAGAGTCCTCAAACGTTCCGCATATGTTAAGCCTTTCATTCCTGGGATCATTTTCGTGAACCTCCTCTGGACCCTCTCCAGGGCCAGCACACCTTCTTGAGATACGGGGCCCAAAATTGCTCACAATATTCTAAATGTGGTCTGACCAGAGTCTTATAAAGCCTCAGCAGCATATCCTTTATATTCTAGTCCTCTCAAAATAAATGCCACATTGCATTTGCCTTCCTAACTACCGACTCAACCTGCAAGTTAACCTTAAGAGAATCCTGGACTAGGACTCCCAAGTCCCTTTGCACTCCAGATTTCTGAATTCTCTCCCCATTTAGAAAATAGTCTATGCCTCTACTCTTCCTACTAAAATGCATGAGCTCACACTTCCCCACGTTGTATTCCATCTGCCACTTCTTTGCCCATTCTCCTAACCTGTCTAAATCCTTCTGCAGCCTTCTGCAGCAGACAATACTATCTGTCCCTCCACCTATCTTTGTATCATCTGCAAACTTAGCCAGAATGCCCTTAGTTCCTTCATCTAGATCATTAATGTATAAAGTGAGAAGGATCACTTGACTGATTCCTGGCATAAAAGTTGGATAGGTTGGGCCTCTATCTGTTGGAGTTTAGATGAATGAGAGGTGTTCTTATTGAAACGTACAAGATATTGAGGGGACTTGACAGGGCGGATGCTGAGAGAATGTCTCCCCTTATGGAAGAGACGAGAACTAGGAGACACCGTTTAACAATAAATAACATCTCCATTTAAGCTGGAGATTAGGAGAATTTTTTTCTCTCAGAGTCATTAGTCTGTGAAATTTTCATTCGCAGAGAGCCAAAGAGGCAGGATCATTGAATATTTAAGGCTGAGTTAGATAGATTTTTGATTGACAAGGGAGTCAAAGGGTATGGGGGTAAACAGGAAAGTAGAGTTGAGCCCACAATCAGATTAATCGTGATCTTATCAAATAGTGGAGCAGGCCAAATGGCCTATCTTGCTCCTAATTTGTATGTATGTTCTTATTCAAGTGTCTTTAGAGGGGAACATTTACCCTACTTGCATTCCCAAGTATTTAAGCTACTGTAGCCATGAAAGCAGAGCTGATTTCTCGTATGAGTTTGAAACTACAATATCACTGTAACATTCACACTCTGACAAATCGCTGTTCCCAGGATGATACCCCTGCTTTTACAGAACCTTGCCTGTTTACTGAATTATTTTGCTGAACTGAACCCAATGATTTTGACACTTCTATATTGCCGCATTTTTAAAAAAAATCTTCTCTCTAACTGGTCCAAATGAAGGTGCCTGTATCACTAAATTCCATTTGCCCATCACTTGCATCCTACCCCACATTCTGCAGGTCTCCACCCCTGGCTTCCTGCACATCCCCTTGCTTCAGCTGCCTTGACCCTACTCCTCCCTTTAATCTGTTGCTTTTCCTTCTTCAACTTTGAAAGTTTTAGTTTTTTTGATCAAACTTTCAGTCATTCCCTCCTAAACAAACACTCACTTTCTATTCCTATTTTTATTGCTTCTTAATCATAAAGTAACTTGGGAATACATCCTGTATTAACGGCACTTGTAATTACAGGACTCACCTGGATTTAGCATCTGTTTAAGGCTAAGTGCCACACAATAGAAATTTAATGTGCAGCTTAATAAGTTCACACTTATGCACAACCTGGCTAAAATTTATCCAGATATTCAGTAACAAGTTATTTTCAGATGCATTTTGTGACATCTTTAGAACAAATACTATACTTTCATCAGATTGAATCCAATACTTTTCTCACAGTGCTCAAAGTACAAATCACTAATGCTCATAATGAGAACATGCAGTAAATAGCTGGGCTACATTTCTGTCTTTACTGCCCTGGTGTTAAATATTCCCTGGACAGAGCACAAAACATAATATATGGTGAGGAAGAACACAGGTAACAGAACCCAGCGGATACTCCTGCCATTTAAATTATCCAGTGGATTCTGCAAGAGATGTGGGATTCTGTTAGCTTCATTTTCATTTTTGCCCTTGCACAAGTAATAAAGATGAATATCAATCTTCTGAATCAGGGAGGGGTTTACTAAATAAATTAAAAGGGGAAAATGAAGAATTGCATTGATGGAGAACAATTGTGGTGTTAAAGTAGAGCCAATTTTCCTGAGCCTTTAGTGGAAACGCCTCGAATAAAAGCGATTCTAGTTCAACTCAATCTAGCGTCTTATGATCAACCACCAGTTATCATGATGAGGGAGAAATATTGTTCACCAAGAATATTGGCCAGAATCTCAATGTGCTCCTACCTTACACAATTTGTAAAAATTTCACATGAGAAACATGAGCTCACTGCAAGAACCAGACTTGAGCAAAGTGCCACATGACCTAAATGTTATAAAGGGAGATTTTACATTGACTGGTGGCTCTCAATCCCTGCCATGTAGGGTTACATGCAAACTCAGATCTGACTCCAATAGCAGTGAACATTTTTTATTTATTCATTCATGGAATGTGGGCGTCACTGGCTAGACCAGCATTTATTGCCCATCCTATTTGCCCTTGAGGGTATTTAAGAGTCAACCACATTACTGTGGGTCTGGAGTCACATGTAGGCCAGACCAGGTAAGGATAGCAGATATCCTTCTCTAAATACTGGGACATTTGCTCCTATTGAGGGTCGCAATGGCATCAGAAGTTCCTGAGAGCCAACTTACACTGGAACCAGGAACTTCCAAAACCTCAGAAATGGCTCAGTGAGTGCATTCACTGATGGCATGCCCAGGACTTGTAAAGTCACAAACTTGGGCAGTTTGCCTTATACTTACTTATTTTTTCTAAATGATTTACTTAGAACTGTTCCTAGCAAGTATAAAGACTGTTCAGGAACACAGCACTAAGTAAATCAGGTGACTCAGACGTTTACAGCGAAGGAGGAGGCCATTCGGCCCACTGTTTCCACGCCGGTCAACAAAGGTCTGACTACACTAATTCCATTTTCCATCGCTTGGCTCTTAGCTCTGGAGGCTATGGCAATGCAAGTGAATATCTAAATACTCCTTAAATGCTACGAGAGTTTCTGACTCAATCACCCTTTCAGGCACTGAGTTCCAGATTCCCACCACCCTCTGGGTGAAAAATTTCTCCTCAACTCTCCTCTAAGCCTTCTAATTCTTAACCTTAAATCTATGCCCCCCTGGTTATTGATCCCTCTACTAATGGAAAAAGTGCCTTCCTATCCACCCTATCTATGCTCCTCATAATCTTATACACCTCTATCAGGTCCCCTCTCAACCTTCACTGCTCCAAGGAAAACAACCCTAGCCTATCCAATCTTACCTTGTATCTCAGACCCTCCAGCCCAGGCAGCATCTTGGTAAATCGTCTCCACCCTCTCCAGTGCAATCACATCCTTCCTATAATGTGGTGACCAGTACTCCAGTTGTGGCCTAGCCAGCATTTTATACAGTTCCAGCATAATCTCCCTGCTCTTGTATTCTATGCCTTGGCTAATAAAGGCAATTATCCTTTATGCCTTCTTAACCACCTTATCTACCTGTCCTGCTACCCTTAGGTCTGTGGATATGCACACCAAGGTCCCTCTGATCTTCAGTACTTTCCAGGGTCCTACCATTCATAGTGCAATCCCTTGCCTCGTTAGCCCTCCCTAAGTGCATTCCCTCACACTTTTCCGAGTTAAGTTTCATTTGCCTCTGCTCAGCCCAACTGACCAGTCCATTAATATCCTCCTGCAGTTTACGGCTATCCTCCTCACTATTTACCACCCTACCAATTTTCATGTCGTCCACAAACTTCTTGATAGTACCCCCCTACATTTAAGTCCAAATCATTTATGTACACCACAAACAGCAAGGGCCCCAGCACCGAACCCTGCAGAATCCCACTGGAAACAGACTTCCAGTCACAGAAACATCCCTCTACCATCACCCTCTGATTCCTGACTCTCAGCCAATTTTGGATCCAACGTGTCACTTTGCCTTGGATCCCAGGGACTTTTACTTTTTTGACCAGTCTGCCATGAGGGACCTTATCAAAAGCCTTGCTAAAGTCCATGTAGACCACATCAAATGCATTACCCCTCAATAACACTCCTGGTTACCTCCTCAAAAAATTCGATCAAATTTGTCAAACGCGACCTTCCCTTAACAAATCCATGCTGACTATCCCTGATTAATCTGTGTTTCTCCAAGGGCAGATATATTCTGTCCCTCAGAATTCTTTCCAGTAACTTCCCTACCACTGAGCTTAGATTGACTGGCCTGTAATTTCGTGGTTTATCCCTTCCTCCCTTTTTTAACATGGGACGATGTTAGCATTCCTCCACTCCTCTGGCACCTCGCCTGTGGTCAGAGGGGATTTGAAAATTACTGCCAGGGCCCCTGATATCTCTTCCCTTGCCTCCCTCAACAGCCTGAGATACATCTCATCCAGGCTTGCGGATTTATCCACTTTTAAGGCCACTAAACCCGCTAGTACCTCCTCTCTCCCTATGTTAATTTCCTCTAATATTTCACAGTCCTCCGCCCTGATGTCCATACCTGCATCGTCCTTTTCCATTGTGAAGACCGACGCAAAGAGAGGCGCTTGGGCTGACAAGTGGCAAGAAACATTCACACCACACAAGTGTCAGGCAATGACCACCTCCAACAAGACAGAATCCAAACATCGCCCCTTGATGTTCAATGGCATCACCATCACTGAATACCCCACTATCAACATCCTGGGGGTTACCATTGACCAGAGACTGAATTGGACCAGCCATATAAATACTGTGGCTACAAGGGCAGGTCAGAGTTGAGGAATCATGCAATGAGTAACTCACCTCCTGACTCCCCAAAGCCTGTCCACCATGTATAAAGCACAAGTCAGGAGTATGATGGAATACTCTCCATTTGCCTGGATGAGTGCAGTTCCCACAACACTCAAGTACCTTAGCACCATCCAGGACAAAGCAGCCTGCTTGACTGGCGTCACATTCATAAACATTCATTCCTTCCACCACCGACACACAGTAGCAGCAGTGTGTACCATCTACAACACGCACTGCAGGGATTCACCAAGGCTCCTTCGACAGCACCTTCCAAACTCACGACCACCACCACCTAGAAGGGCAAAGGCAGCAGGCAGATAGGAATACCACCACCTGGAAGTTCCCCTCCAAGTCACTCTCCATCCTGACTTAGAAATATATCGCAGTTCCTTCACTGTCGCTGGGCCAAAATCCTGGAACTCCCTTCCTAACAGCTCTGTGGGTGTACCTACACCACATGGACTGCAGCAGTTCAAGAAGGCAGCTCACCACCACCTTCTCAAGGGCAACCAGGGATGGGCAATAAATACTGGCCCAGCCAGCGAATCCCACATTCCATGAATGAATTAAAAAAAAGTATTCATTGAGGACTGTACACCACTTCTTCAGGGCCCACATGCACATTACCTTTATGGTCCCTAACTGGCCCTAGTCTTTCCCCAGTTATTCTCTTGTTCTTTATATATTTAAAAAACCCTTTTGGGTTTTTCTTTATTCCCACTCACCAATGTTTTCTCATGCACTCTCTTAGCTTTCCTAATTTCCTTTGTAAGATCCCACCTGACTTTTTATACTCCTCTAGAAACTCTGCCATATTGAGCCCTTGGCATCTGCCATAAGCTTTTCTTTTTTTCTTAATCCTAACCTTTATGTCCCTTAACATCCAGGGTTCCCAGGACTTGCCCCCCACCACCTTGTCTTTATGGGAACATATTAGCCCTGTACTTTCGCTATTTCCTCCTTGAATGCCTCCCACTGTTTTGACACAGTTTTATCTGCAAGTAGCTGCTCTCAGTCCACTTGAGCCAAATCGTATCTCATCTTAGTAAGATTAGCCTTTCCCCAGTTTAGAACTTTTATTCCCAGCTGAACCATATCCTTCTCCCTAACTATCCTAAATCTAAGTGAGTTATGGTTACTATCTCCAAAATGCTCCCCTACTGATACGCCTTCCACCTGCTCGGTCTCATTTCCGAATATTAGGTCCAGAACGGCCCCCTCCTTTGTTGGGCTTTCTACGTACTGGCTAAAAAAGTTCTCCTGGATGCAACTTAAGAATTTTGCCTCCTCCCTACCATGCAGAGTAAAACTATCCCAGTTAATATCTGGATAGTTAAAATCCCCTACTATTACTGCCATATTATTCTTACACTTCTCCGAAATTTGATTACATATTTGACCCTCAATCTCTCCCTGACTTTTTGGGGGCCTATAGTACACATCCAACTGCACGTTTGCCCTTTTGTGTTCTTTACTTATACCTAAATGGCTGCATTTGATGATCCTTCCAAGATATCATCCCTCGTCACTGCTATAATTGATTCCTTGATCAATATTGCAAGCCCCCTCCTCTTCTATCCCCCTTTTGTCTGAATACCCCATAACCAGGAATGTTGAGCTGCCAATCCTGCCCATCTTTTAGCCAAGTCTTGGTCACAGCTATGATATCATACTCCCACATGCCTATCTGTGCCTTCAGCTTGCCTGCCTTATTCCTCATGCTCCTTGCATTAAAATATATTCCATTTAGCCTTGCTAATCTCACTTCATTCTTATCTAGCCTGTTTCCTCTGCCTTCCAGACTCACTTACTAGCATTTTAACTTCTAACTCCATCTCAGAGCATGTCAAAGCACTCCACAATAGCAATCCTGACACAGCACATCCACCCCCTGGATCAGCTCACTCCCGCCGTCAACACTGTTCCAATATTGGCTGGCTAGGAGCTAGGGATTCCTGAAGATGAGTAGGAGGTGAGGAGGTGTACAGTAGAATTGTCAGGATGTGTAGGGGAGGGTGGGTGAGCATTTTCCGAGATGCAGGAAACTGACCATTGTTGGGAGGGGTTTGAGCTGTTTCAGGAGAAGGGTCAACTGTGTCAGAGGATGGTGAATATGTCGCTTTGTGAAACACCTCCACTCAGTCCACAAGCATGAACCAGACCTTCCTGTTGCTTGCTATTTCAACTCACCATCTTGCTCTCGTGTCTACACGTCTGTACTCGGCCTGCAGCAATGTTCCAGTGAAGCCCAATGCAAACTGGAGGAATAGTACCTCATCTTCCAATTAGGCACTTTACAGCCTTCTAGCCTTAACATTGACTTCAACAACTTTAAACCATGAACCCTCTCCTCCATCTTAACCCCTGTTTTAATCCATTTTTTTTCTCTGACTCTCACCTCCCCACAGGGCCATCTGTCATTTGTTCTTATGTTTTGCTTTCATACAGCGCTGACCCTTGACCCCTGCTATTTTACCTTTATGCCACTATCAGCACCTTCTTTAGTCTTTATCACCACCATTAAAACTCCCTTTGTCTTGTGTCCATGACATTTTTGCCCAATCTCTCCTGAGCTCCCACCTATCCCTGATCTTCTGTTTTGATCCACTTGCTCCACCCCCTCCTACACAGCATAAAATCCATCACATTTCTACCTCTCTGAAGAAGAATCATATGGGCTCAAAACGTTAATTCTGTCTCTCTCTCCACAGATGCTGCCAGACTTGCTGAGTTTTTCCAGTATTTTCTTTTTTATTTCAGAATTCCAATGTCCATTGTATTTTGCTTTTATTCTTAATTTAAAGAAATTACAAATTTTCCTTATTGCACTGCTTCTGGATCAAAGATTGTCACAAGACTTGTTAACATTTCAGGTATAGAGCTACTGTCAATTCTGATGCCTGATATATTAACTTGTCTGTTCCTTAATTTCCTGATTATAACAATGTACTGTAAGCATTTATATATTCAACAAATTGAAATATTACATATCAGCTCAAGCACATAATTTGCAGACGTTTCCTTAATCGGTATCTGAGAATGTTACAATTAGTAATCGGTTCATGCCAAACCGTGAAGGCAGAACATTAAAGCTGAGCTTCTGGAAGCAGAAATAGAGCCATTCAATGCTGCTCTATAAAGCCTATAAGAAGCTGTTCCTTTTCATTCAAACTTGGATTTCAAAACCTAAAACAAGTTCAAGTTAAGTGTTAATTACTGACAGGGTGGCTATCAAACGAAGATAAAGGGACAGTGAAAGGTACAGGAAATGCAAATAATCACATTGAGTAGGGGGGGGTCCCATTCAGTAATAATAATGGTAAAAGACCCAAGATGTAAGGTGAAGGTAAATCTGAAGAGTACTGTGCACAGTGCTGGGCATCATATTACAGGAACGATGTGATCACACCATAAAGGGTGCAGAAGAGTTTTATGAGGATGTGGTCAGGATTGGAAAAGGTATATATGTTCAATAGCCCTATTGGAAAACACAGCAGCTTATCTTTCAGCTTCACTTTAGCATTTCTTCTGCAAAACATCTGAAGATAATTTGTGTAGAGAAAGTGCTTGGAATTACTGCTAGAATCAACCTAGCTAAATGGCCAATGCATATTTGACATTTATCACTGACGTCCTCATCAGCCCAACATTATAAGAGTTGTAGTGATTGGGCAGATAACATCAGCACAAGAAAGATATGCAGAGATTCTTAAGAAAGGCCAATCCATGCCAATTGTTTCAGCAAACATATTAACTTATAGAGCTGCTAGCGAAGAGTCCTGAATGGACCAAATTCAAGGACAGGAAGAAATGGGAAAATTTAAGGAGCTGCTCTGCAAGAACCATTTATGAAGTCCTATGAAGTGGAGAGGTAAGTAACAATTTCAGCAGATATGTCACAAATAGGGTTTTCAGCATCACTACAGTAATGAGTAGTCACTGACAGGAAGGGATGATAAATAACATATGTTCCTAGACTGCCCCGAGCAGCTGCTTTAAAGTAGAAAGCACAATAATAGAAAGATTGAGATATGCAAAAGGCCTCCTCTTGGTCACTGGTGTTTTTTGAAGTGTAGCATCTCTTCTTAATAAGATTTTGAAATTAATTCTTTCACACAGATGATTTCTCCTGTTAATTAGAGATCCAAGCACTAGGGGGAATGAGGAAATGAAGGAAGTTAATATTAGTAGGAAGGTTGTATTGGAGAAAGTAATGGGGCTGAAGGTTGATAAGTCCACGGGACCTGATATTCTGTGTGGAAAGAGATAGCTATGGAGATAGTGGATGCGTTGGTGATCATCTTCCAAAATTCTATAGATTCTGCAGATTAGAAGGTAGCATTGTCACCCCGTTATTTAAAGGAGGGAGGGAGAAATTGGTGAACTACAGAACTATTATTCTTACATCAGTAGCAGCAAAAATGCTGGAATTTGTTATAAAGGATGCGATAAATGGACACTTAGATAATAATCTGATTTGGCATAGTCAACATGGATTTATGAATTGGAAATCATGTTTAGTGAACCTATTAGAGTTTTTTGAGGATATCATGAACAGAATTGGTAAAGAGGAATCAGTGGACATAGTGTACTAGGATTTTCAGAAGGCTTTTGATAAAGTCCCCCATGGGAGGTTGGTTAGCAAAACTAAAGCACTTGGGATAGGAGGTAATATACTGGCACAGATTGAAGATTAGTTAACAGGCAGAAAACAGAGTAGGAATAAACGGGTCATTCTCACGTTGGCAGGCTGTGAATAGTGGGATACAAGGATCAGTACTTGGGGCTCAGCTGTTCAGGATGTGGGGACCAAATGTAATATTTGCAAGTTTGCGGATGACACAGAGCTAGTTGGGAATGTGTGTTGTGAGGAAGATGCAAAGTGGCTTCAAGGGGATTTCAATGGACTCAGTGAGTGGGCAAGAACACGGCAGATGGAATATAATGTGGAAAAACGTGAGGTTATCCATTTTGGTTGGATGAACAGATGTGCAGAGTATTTCTTAAATGGCAAGAGATTAGAAAGTGTTGATGTACAAATAGACCTGGATGTCCTTGCCCATAAGTCACTGCAAGCTAACATGCAGGTGCAGCAGGCAATTAGGAAGGCAAATGGTATGTTAGCCTTTATCACAAGAGGATTTGAATACAGTAGTGAAGTCTTGCTTCAATTGTATAGAACCTTGGTTAGATTGTACCTGGAGTACCATATACAGTTTTGGTCCCTTAACCTTAGGAAGGATATTATTGCCAGAGGGAGTGCAGTAAAGGTTCTTGTTCCTGGGATGGCAGGACTGTCCTTTGAAGAGAGATTGAGGAAACTGGGCCTGTGTTCTCTAAAGTTTCAAGGAATGAGAGGTGATCTCGCTGAAACCTGCAAAATACTTAAAGGGATAGGCAGAGTAGATGCAGGCAAGATGCTTCCCCTGGTTGGGGAGTCTAGAACTAGTGGACAGAGTTTCAAAATAAGGGGTAAGCCACTTAGGACAGAGATGAGGAGAATTTTTTTTACTCAGAGGGTTGTGAATCTTTGGACATCTCTACCCCAGAGGGCTGTGGAAGCTCAGTCATTGAGTATGTTTAAAGCAAAGATTGACAGATTTCTAAATACCAATGACATAAAGGGGGAAAAGGGTATTGAAGTGGATGATCAGCCATGATTGTATTGAATGACAGAGCAAGCTCGATTGGCTGAATAGTCTACTCCTGTTCCTATGTTCCCAATTTGAAAACCACAACAAAGTCTCTCTCCACGTATTTCAAGAAAAAAAATCTGATCAGTCACCATGAGGTAAAGACACACTCCATTGGCATGTTTGAAGCCTGATCAAAGTATTGGTTGAGCCTTCAGCTGTATCACACACCTTCTAGATACAGACATACGACATGAAACCAGAAAGTATTGTAGGTTCACATTTAGACAAGCAAAAGAGTAAACAGATACAAAGGGCAATACAGAGCCAAAATGAGCACTAATGAACAGTTGTTTTTTAACAGACAGAACATGTAATTATGTATAATGAATACTGGCAGTTTGAATATCACACTACAAATTAGCAGATGATATATTATAATCACAACCATCAACTATTCCCCATTTATCAGCCTTACATTTTCATCTATTGCTTCCATGCTTTTTGTTAATCTTTCACACCACCTCAAAGCTGAAAACATCCCAAACTACAGTTTTACTGTGAGCTGACCCCAAAATCTCACCATAAACCCCAAGGTGAGCACAATCTCACTGTGAGCTGACACCAAGATACATAAACTTCATAACCAGTATGACTTGAGTATGCACTTAAGCTGAATTTAGCTATTTTCTTTATAGATAAAACTGAAGAGAAGATGAAACATGTTCATACCCAGTCATGCATAATGAGCCTGGGTGTGTGCTCTAGCTCTTTTGATACTTACTGTAGCCCATGCCTTGCAGAAAGTACTTGAATGCCTCTGTCAATTTTCCAGGCTGTTGGAACAAAACATACAAACTGAAAAAATAGTACCAACCTGAGGACATTAAATATAAAATGATAAATAAAGTACAATACCAAATCACACCATGGCATCTTAAAGTGTTTCACACGATGGTGGCTAATGAGTGCTGTTACAGAAAGACATGACAACCATTCAATATCAGCAACATTTCATAATTAGCAATGAGCTGAATAACCAATTGGTCTGCTCTTTCTGGTAGAGGGAAAAATGTTGTCCAGGACTTTGGGAGAATTCCCTGATGTTTACAAATGTTGCCATTTTAACACTTGCCTGAATCTTTGGAATATGCAGCCAGACAAGACCTTGACTTAATTTTGCATTATGACAAATCAGTACTGCCCTGAGTTATGGGCACAAATTTCCTCCTAGCTTCTCCTACTCTGTCACTGTAACTTCAGTACAAACTTGGTTTACGTGTTATGTTCTTAACTCTTGGAGCTTCGGCCCACAGTCTTCTGACTTATGTCAAAGAGCCTCAACCTAATTCAGGCTGGGAAGCTAGATAGAGAAAAATAAATCCTGTCTATATGAGAATCCAGACCGAGTTTGTGAACTACTAACCTGTGTGATCTGGGGCAGGCCACCAGAATCAGCCATCTGAAAAATAAAGCATCGTGAGTCATCACCACTTCTGCTATTTTTTTTCAACAGTTATCATTATCCATCATTACCCACAACTCACAGGAACATTCAGGTATGTACCTTTGCTTTTGGGCAGAAACTCTACAATTTAATTTTCTAGGAATTCCTATCAGCTTATTATGCCTTCTTCATTTATGCAATTGACATCCAGACCTATGACCCATCAATTTCAGTCAAGTAAATAAGGTGGTTCATCTCTTCCTCCGATCTACATGGCTTTGGTGGTTGAGTGTCCCATTACTGTCTGACTGGATTGGATGGATGTCCCATGTCTTTTAGAATATGGCCCATGGCAATTTGGATCTATTGGCTCAATGGCCTATTTCAAGGCTGAGTGCCCAAGGCAGCCAGGGCTGGTTGTGAGAATAATAGGGTGAATGTCTAATTGCAGTTTAGATCTGTTGGATAATTGTCCAATGGCAATTTGTTGGGCAAATGGCCCAGAACAGGCTTTGACAACTGTCTATCCTGTGACTTGGTATATTCTTCCAGCAAATTCACAATGTTCAGTGTGAGAATGTGACATGGTGATTTGGCTCAGTTTAATGAATGAGCCCATAACTGCCTAGTTCTCCTGAACAAATGAAGCTCATCACTGTCTTGCTGTCTGGCCTATGAATGAGGCCTATGATTGTCTGCTCCTGGTAAATGAATGAAGCACAACGGATTTGTTGGATGAGTAAGACCCTTGATTGTCTGACTCTGTGGAATTAATGAGGCCTTTGATTGCTTACTTGTTGTTTAATAAATGTGGCCCATGAATGCCTGGTTCTGTTGGCTGAGCGCTGGAACTGTTTCCTTCTCAGAGGGAGGCATTTCTCCCTCGCCTTACGACAACTGAGTCAAAAAGAGTCAAACTTGATAAAAAGTAGATGTTCCCAGAAATCAGCTTGGCTAGACATACTTATTCAAGAAAATATAAAATGACTGAATGAACTGCCCAAGTTGTTTGGCAGAGAAGCTTCCTCATCTAAATACAAAAGGAACCAATAGACTTGATCACTATAGAACCAAGACTAATGAATATGGAAAATGAGTTGCTGAAGCATATGTTTAACATTCAGCAAGAGGTTAAAGCAAAGTGAAAAATATCCAGTATGTAACTCTTTCGAGTACAAACACGTTTCCATCTGTTCCTATTCAAATGAAATTACATTGTTTCATAATTTGCCATTGTGAGATTTGAACTCTTGATCTTGGGGTTACAAGCCCAGTACCATAACCACTTGGCTATCATACCAGAACTATATCCAGTATGTATGTGAAGCCAGAAATTACAGCATCTAACTCAGCCCCAAACAACTCACCCTCTCATGAAGTGAATGATAACATTAAGACACTATTTGGTGCAAACACAGGCTTCTCAGATCTGCCTCATGTGGGTCTATATTTGTTCCAGGGATAAGGGATTTCAGCTGCGAGGCTAGGTTGGAAAAGTTGGTTGTTCTTCTTGGAGCTAAGGAGATTGAAAGGAGTTCCAATAGAGGTGCACATGTTTTTGACAACGTTTAGATAAAGTAGACAAAGGAAAGCTGTTCCCATTTGCTGAAGTTACAAGGACTAAGGGGGCCCAGGTTTAAGGTTTTAGGTAAAAGATGCAAGGGATGTGAAGACAAACTTTTTTATGCAGCGAGTGGTAATGACCTGGAACACTGTCTATGAGAATGGTGGAAGTGGAGACGATCAATGATCTTAAAAGGAAATTGAGGGTAAAATACTTGCAGGGCTATGGGGATGGAGCGGGAGAATGGAACTGACTGGACTGCTCTACAGAGAGCCAGCATGCGCTGAATGGCCTCCTTCTGTGCCATTATGACTCTATGCCCATATTCTTCTATTGGATGCAATGTTTCTCCCCCTATTCTTAAGGCGTTGACTCCATGCTGAGGTACAGTTTCATGGGTACCGAATGCTGTCCAGTCCCTCAATCAATTAGCCATTCTTCAGCAGGCTGTTCAACTGAGGAGGGTTTCACAGCTAAATCTAATTCCGTTCTCACTGTTACATGCCCTTCCAGCAGGTCGCAATTGATAGTGATTGGCTGACGCTGCCCCTCCCTAACTCAGGAGAACTAAAGTTAATCATAATTTTCTCACCACCTAAGGTCGAGTAACTTAGCACAGACAGGACATAGAATCGAAGTTCCTTACTGTTCTGTTGGCTCAGCAAATTAGGAGCTGCAACTACCAAATGAACTACCAGAGGAGCTTGGCCTGTGTTCTTTACATAATACAATCTACCTTGACAAGTAGGGTGAATATTCAGGGGCATCTTGTGGTGTTAAACCTTACCATAGCAAGTTGTGAAAATGAATTCAATAAATCTGGTAATTCATGGGCTAGCACCATGAAAAAAAGTGGCGATAGAGGCTGTCAGTTTGCAATTGAAAAATCCAACAGTAAAGGAAACTAGTCACTCCTTCCTGGCCTTGTTTATAAATGCTTGACTCTTAATGCTCATAGGGCATCAAGGTATAGGCAATAAATGCTGCCTTGTCAATGTTCCCCAAAACAAAAAAAAAACGAGTATGAATTACAAAAAATAAAAGGGTCACTATTTGAGATTAGACCCATGACACCCTTGCATCTTTACATCAGCAAGTAATCACACTAATTTAAGTCAACTGCAAAGAGATTGGTTGCTCTCTGATATTTTTAGATGAAAATAACTCCCATCTGTTTCAAATTATTGCTAATCCAGGGCATTGAATACCTTAAGGAAAGTTGTCTGAGTTGGGTCCAGTTTGGAGTTGCATTCCACCTGGGATTGAGAAGACAGAATTAATATAAAAGTGTGATGAGTGATAAAATGTGTGGACTGAGTATTAACACTAAGTCCACTTCCCAAAATGGGGGAAGAGTTTCTGTGGTCAATATATGCACCAACATTATACATATATTCATGAAGGTTTCCTCTGGTCAGTATTTTGGTTCAAAAAGAATAAGTATTTGTGATTTTGCTAGAAATGCTAACTGGAGGAAACGCTCATCGTACACGTACCAGGCCACTACTCACATCAACCAAGACACTTCTTCCCTCACTATCAGTTGTTTTCCATTTATTCTGTTTGTTGTGGGTTAATTTGCAGCCATACATATAATAGTAAGTTAAAAACATTGCAAGTAGCACACAGTCCCTGTAAGTATTACATTAACATCCTGTGACGCCTCCTGGTCATAATTTTCCCATCCCTTTGTTGATAACACACCTATTATTACAAAATAATATTCCCTCCATCTCATAGTGAGTAATGCCATGGGAGATCTACATATTGATCTATGGGCAGAATTTTTATCTCGTCGGGCGGGCACAGCCGCGAAACTGACCACTGCCCGCAATTGGGCCTCGACTGTGATTTCACCTGGCTGGCCAATTAACGGCCAGCCAGTATGAAAGGCACACTAAGAGCCTCAGCGCTGCTGGGGTGGGGGTAGGAGGAGCGTGAGCATTGAAATGTGCACATGCACAGGGTTGCGCTCAGTGAAAGCTCCCTGAAGGCATGCAGCTGCCTCAGGAGCTGAAGATTTTTAACATTAAAAACAAAGATTTCAAAGATGAGGAAAATATGTCCCCTCATGTGACTCTGTCACATGAGCAGGGACATTTTAAAAATAAGTTTTAAAATTTTTTATTGTTTTTATTTTTAATCACTGTTCGAAACCTCATCCCACCCGTGGATGAGGTTTCGCAAAAAATGCAAAGGCCACTTGGCCTATTCGCCAGCCCGCCAACTGTAAGGTTGGATGGGCAGTGAAAAATTCAATTTAATTAACTGATTAAGGGCCTTAATAGGCCTCTTAATTGTCAGCAGCCACACAGCAGCCTCTCCCGCACGCCCGCCAACCGTAAGATCACAAGAGTGCGCAATGACATCGGGATACTCGCCCGACGTCATTGCACACCATTTCACTCCGGTTTGGGTTGGGCGCACCCCTGCCCGTGGGGTGAAGAATTCTGCCTTATGTATATTACACAACAAGAATAGCACTTAACTAATTGTTCTGGATGCCATGCTCTAAACCTTTGTCCAGTTGGATTGAGGATTATTAGAATATCACTTAGAAGCTTCAATCTAATTTGGCAGTACTAGCAGGCAAACTAGTAGTACTATTTTAGTGGAGGACGTAATCCATTTAAAAGCAAACAGGTAAGACCAGTATCCCTTCCCCTTCAGGTACCATGCCTTAAGAGGGCATTGGCGACCATGGACTTCCATTATAAATTGCTTGGCAAAGTCCTGCAGTGCTTTGTCATTGGCTTCTGCTCTTTTATTGCCTGCTGTCAGACATATTGAAAGGATTTACAGACTGATAATCAACCTGTTTGGCCACAGTATGCATAGAGCTTCTATGGCCATCAAGTCCTGAAGTGGGACTTAAACCCAGAAGCTTCTAGCCCAGAGGTAGGGACACTGCCTCCAAAACCTGTATCAACCTAGTAAAACAGTGTCATAGATAACCCAGCCAAGCATGAAGAGTTGAGGGAAAGAGACATCAGTAGCAGTGCTCAGATTTGTAGTGGGGGAGACTTGGAGAGCGGATAGAACCCATGTCAGAAAGATGAGGACTACTCATTTGTTAATGAGGTGTTCCTGGGTTTTAGCCTGGTCTAGCTTTGAACAATTAGCCAGCACAATGAGTAATGCCTTCTTTTCCTCAAGGAGATGAATGTGGAGAAAATACCCTATAGTTTGTCCCAGCCACTGAGTGTGATGCAGTCACTGTCCATACTCACCACACCTTCCTCTGCTGGAGAATTGTCCCCCACCACCAGCATCACCGAACACCTGAAATACAACAGGCCATCAGCTTACATTCTTGAGTCTGCAGACAGTTCACAGACAGCCTGGCATGAGTCCACACCTCATTTCTCATCATGAGGCTAAGTGGGGCATTTGAAAAGGATCAGAGTAACGAAGTGAGAGCTCCCACTCACATTTTGCCCATGTGTTGTGTTGCAGATTGAAATAGTGAGCTGGCCCAGACACAGGGAACAAAGAGCGGAAAGAACTCATCAGGCGGTCTCTCTGCAGGCAACCTTTGTGCACCTCCACTCCTACAGAGTTAGATACATAAGCCTCAAGAAACAGTTCACTCACCCACGTTATCGGTGAAGGATAGCTTCAGTATTTAAGAATAAAGAGGAATAAAAGTAAGAGTTTCACTCTCCCAAAAGCTATTATCTTTCATGCAGTCTGTGCATAATCATTGACAAGGTCCACTATTCTCAGTCTGTAATTGAAGCCCCACTGTGACCAGCTGCTCAGAGTTTGGTAGGCGCATCTTTCGAAAGTTCGCCCTCTCTTATCTCCCTTGTAAGGGAAGTTTGTTTCCTCTGAGCAACACAACATGTTTACCCTGTCTTATGAGGCCAACATGTTGCACCATCAGGCTGCTCAGTGTGACACCAGCTATCACTCTCATTACGGCTCACTAATTCTTCAATTTTGTTCACAATCTCAAGCTAATTTCTTTCTTACTTACATGTCTCTCAGCAGCATTCTCTATATGAGAATGGATGAGGAATCAAGCTGCTTCCCAGCTAAAATCTTGCACAAGGAGAAGTGGCCTGGGTATTGTCAACTGAATATCTAAACTTTTTGTTCAGGAAACAGTTCACTCAATGCACAAGGAAAAGTGAGCAGAATTGGTGTCTTTCCACTCTGTACACAGTATCTGAATTAGTTGCAATAAGCCTTTCAGTGCCCTGGTGCCCTATGAATATCAGCAACTAACTTACACACATAGGACTGAATTTTATGCTAGGGGCAGGGTCCCCTCCCCCCACACCCCGCATGAAAGTTGGTGGCAAGCCTACATCCATTTGGCCTGCTCTCCCCCCAGCCAGTTAACAGCCATTAGGCTGTTAACTGACTTGAGACAGGCCTTCGCTCTCAACAGAAAGTCCCACCTCCAAGAGTTGCTGGCCAATTAAATGGCCAGCATCTCTCTTGCACCAGCAGTGCCATCGGGAGCAGTGGCCACTTTTGGGACTGCACGTAGGGATTGTTTGGGTGGGGGGGTGGGGTGGGGAGGAGGGGGTGTGTGTGTGGGTGGCAGAATTGTCAGGACAGGGGGCAGAGGAAACCTGGGTTGGGGGGGAGGATTACCTTGAGAAGGGGCCTTCAATTGCTACAGGGGGCCCGAAAAGGAGGCACCCACCTCCTGCCTGATCACTAGTCTGCTAGGTTTCACCTGGCGGCCTGAACACAAAGCACCAGCCTCCCCTGCTGTGGATAAAATCCCAGCGAGGGCAGGTGTGAGAGGCAGAGTTGGGCAGTGGGCACAGAGCCCAATTTTATTGCCTCCCCACCCACTATCCCACTCCCCCAGGTGGGTCGTCCTGGCCATAGAGAAACATGGAAATAAACAAATCTGCAGAAAATGGAAAGGATGGACAGAGTATAAATAAATAAATATTGAAAGTGAGCCTTTAATGAGAGCAATTGGCCTCAGCATCACATTCATGAATTCCTGGACTAATGAGAGTATGGGGGCTGTGGGGAGAGAGGAAGGTGAGTAATATGGAGGAATGGTCAATAACAGGGTCATTCACTCCTGCATGAGCATTCAGGCAAGGGTGTTGGCCTTCACACTGAGGCCAATGTCATAACCTCCTTCTTGTAACTTGCATGTGCAGAGCACCTTTTAACTAGCAAAATGTATCAAGGCACTTCACACAGGCGTAATCAGAAATAAATCAATGCTGAATCGAAGAAGGAAATACTGGAGAAGCAACCAATCAACTGCTCAAAAGGTGAGGTTTAAGGAGGGTCTAAAAACAGGAGAGGAAGGTGAAGAAGTTGGGCTACTTAGACAGGGTATTCCTCAGCATTGAATCTAGGTGACTGAAGTCACGGCTGTCAATGGTGTGGTGAAAGCTGGGGGAGGGGGAATGCACAAAATTTCAGAAGTGGAGGAACAGAGTTCTAAGGGTCTGTTTGGCTAAAGGAAGTTACAAAGTTAGGGACTTATCTGTGAGTATGGGTCGGGGGGTTGCGTGGGGAGGGGGGTGTGGCACCGAGGGGTGGTGAGATTGTTGAGAAAGAGAAGTCATTGCTGGAGATGCTCTGGTTATGACTGACAGGCAGAAGTGGAACCTTGTGTGGGCAGTCTCACTGAGCTAAACTAGAGAGAAGGGGCATTGAAAGAGGATGGTGTGATCAAGCCTGATGAAGAATGTAAGAAATGTTAAGGTGAGCATTGTGAGAATGTGGGTTCTCACAACCCATGTATTCCAATGTCTTGGGCTGTTTGTGAGATCAGCGCATGATTGGTTAAATCAGCTTTTAACCTTACTGAACAGGGATACTTTGTGAATTAGGCCTGAGGCCAAGATAACAATTTGAAGAAACATATGAAGGTCATTAATCTATGTCTTGAGGGTCTTGGGAGAAGTTGGTCTCGTCACTGGGTTAATTGTAATAAAGTGATTGAAAAGCTTAAGTGGACCATATAACCATGGTAACAATAATTACGAGAGGTTGAGATGGGTTAATGTATCCTCCTGACTCCATGTTGTTAATTTGATGCCACTTTTGTCTGTCTTTTGATGTATTGTGATTTAGTGGTACTATGCATGAAATGTAGAGAACAAAGGTAGAACTGGTAGAAGAGTTTTGCGTAAGCCACTGTATGTTGTAGTCGCACTGGATTGTAGAGTGCGGTGCACCTGAGTTCCTACAGCGAATTGTGAACTCAAAGAATCATGTCATCATACTGGAATCATGTGGCATGATTTGTTAAGTACTCATGTTGGATCACGTAACACAAGCTTGTTAAAGACCTGATTCTCTGGTTGTTACAACTGATGCCAATGCACTCTGGTGTTTAAAGTAACAAAATGAATTAGAACAAGAAAGCACTCCCAACAGGTGTCATAATCAGAGTCACAGAGAGTGTAATGACAATAGATTCAAATAATTTAGAGAGGAAGGGTTAGTGGGAGATAGTGTAGTAGTTTGCAAAGATGGAGGGGTTGGGATTTTCTTCGAGGAGGGGATAATGATGACAGTTTTGAAGGGGGAGAGGAATGGTCCCAGTACTTGAGGAGCAGAAACTGTTTACAATGCCAGCTAGGAAAGGGAATCAGATAATTAGTGGGAATGTGGGAGGGTCAACAGACAGGATGTCATGGACTAGATGAGCTCAGAGAGGACAACATGGGACAAAGGTGAAACTCTAGAAAAACAATGTGGGCTCAAGGCTAAGGCAAGGGAAAGGAGAAATCAGCAGATGAATGCTTGGTCTCAATCTTAATGACAAAGAAGGCCATGAGCTCGCCAAATTATTTGTTATAGGTGAGGGTGGAGTGCAGAGGAGATGGGTTTAAAGAGATGAATAGTAGTGGTGAAAAGAAGTTGAGGGTTATATATGCATGCCATCCTGAAACATTGCAGTTCTTCCAGAAGAGAGTGAGGCACAATAGTATTTTGTATGGTGCAAACTGATCTGGTGATGGATGGCTCAACGAGCTGTGCAGCAGACACACTAGTGTCTATACCCCTTGGATTTGAGGGAGAAAAGATGGGTCCATACCAGAGGGATCAATCAGGATGGGGGAGAGTAAGTATTTTACCAGTGGCAAGATGAAGCAGAGGGGTGGTTCAGCAGGTCAATTGCTGCAGAAGTATCAATGTGAATGGAGGGCCATTGGAGGTTAGGCAGTAGCATCCTGAAAGTGAAACTGAAACAGAAGCATGTATAGAAGGAAGTGATCTTGAGGGGTGGTGAGGGATACAAGTGACCAGAGATGCTCTTGTCTATGATAGACATTATTAAAGCAAAGAACACAAGAGAATGCAAGGTTGTAGATATAGCTGTGAATATGAATAGATGAGGTTAGTTGGAGCAGAGGTTTAAAGGAACACCAAAGACGATCAGTTCAGAGAAGAGAGGACATGGAGAGCTGAAGCGAAGACTGACGATGTGGAGATGTTCAGTCCAGTGGTTTGGAAGGGCTGTCGAAAATGGGGATTTTAAGAGAAAGTCAACAGGGTTCAAAGAAGGGAAGTGCTCAAAGGAGAATGTACCAGGGGCGTAAGGGAAGAGATCAAGGTGTGATTTGGTGACCAAGTGGTTTGGAAAGTCCCTGTGTTGGAAACTATAGCCAGATAGGGAGACTTCATTGAGAGGAACAATTCATAATAAGGTCAAGGAGAGATGAGCCTCGTTTGCAAGTAAATAGACATTCTGGAGGAAGATGTGGAGAGGGTCTGATATTGTTATTCCTCTGGAAGAGACCAAGGGAACTGTGATAGAAGGGGTGAGTGGGGACAAGGAAGAGATTGGTGAGGTTAACCCTCAGTGGGTGCAATGGTCAGAAAAATTGGTGAGAGAGGAGAATGGGACAGTTTGATGCTGCTGGTCAGGAGGCAGCAGTGATGCCCTAATGGGTGAGTGCAGAATGCTGGGACAGGTACATCTGGTAGCTATGTTATCAGAGGAAGATCCAAGCCTCGGACAGCAACAGATGAAGTGATAGGTTGTGGAGCAAGTATCCGAGAGGAGAGAAATGAAAGGTGATGTGACCAGGAGGCTAAGAGGGATAAAAGCTAGCAGTTGGAAATGATGGACTCAGGTCTGGAAAGGCCAAAATGTGCATGTGATGGATACAGAGGGATTTCAGCTCACAAATGCACAAACAGGGGAGGGAGGAGAAAATAATATTAAAGCCTAAAATTAAAGTGATATTTTCTTTTTAAAGAAAATACTTCAAACATGGACAAAAGAGATGAACTCCAGAGGTGAGATGAAAATGACTGCCCTTGACATCAGGGCAGCTTTTGATGAGAGTGACATCAAGGAGCCCTAGCAAAACTGGAGTAAATGGGAATCAGGGGGGAAACTCTCCGCAGTTTGGAGTCATACCTAGCACAAAGGAATATGGTTGTGGTTGTTGGAGGTCAGTCATCTCAGCTCCAGGAGTTCTTCAGGTTAGTGTCCTAGGTCCAACTATCTTCAGCTACTTCATCAATGACCTTCCTTCCAACATAAGGTCAGAAGTGGGGATGCTCGCTGATGATTGCACAATGTTCAGCACCATTCACGACTCCTCAAATACTGAAGCAGTCCATGTCTAAATGCAGCAAGACCTGGGCAAAATCCAGGCTTGGGCTGACAAGTAACATTCGTGCCACACAAATGTCAGACAATGACCATATCCAACAAATCACAATCTAACCATCGACCCTTGGCATTCAATGGCATTACCATCGCTGCATCACCCAATATCAACATCCTGGGGATTACCATTGACCAGAAACTGAAATTAACTAGCCACCTAAATACTGTGGCTACAAGAGCAGGTCAGAGGCTAGGAACCTTGCAGCAGGTAACTCACCTCCTGACTCCCCAAAGCCTGTCCACAATCTACAAGGCACAAGTCAGGTGTGTGATGGAATACTTTCCCCTTGCCTGGATGAATGCAGCTCCAACAACACTCAAGAAGCTTGACATCATCCAGGGCAAAGCAGCCCACCTGTTTGGCACCCCATCCACAAACATTCACTCCCTCCACCACGGATGCACAGTAGCAGCAGTGTGTACCGTCTACAAGATGCACTGCAGAAACTCACCAAGGCTCCTTTCTCAGCACCTTCCAAACCCATGACTACCATCTAGAAGGTCAAGGGCAGCAGATACATGGGAACACCACCACCTGAAAGTTCCCTCCAAGTCACTCACCATCCTGATTTGGAAATATATCGCCGTTCCTTCACTGTCGCTGGCTCAAAATTCTGGAACTACCTCCGTAACAGCACTGTGGGTGTACCTACACCACATGGACTGCAGCAGTTCAAGAAGGCAGCTCGCTACCACCTTATCAAGGGCAATTAGGGATGGGCAATAAATGCTGCCTAGCTAGCGAAGACCACATCCCTTGAATGATTAATTACAAAAAAGTGACAGCGATATTACTCCTCACATTGGGGTCAGTGACTGGTCCACTCACCTCATACTTGTGCCAGTGACAGGGTGTTTAGCCAATGATGGGAATACTTATCCTCACACCAGGGTCAGTGACAGGGTGATTTGCCCCTCATAATGGGATCAGTGTCTGGAATACTGCACTCACCTCACACTGAGGTCAGTGACAGGAACACCCATCCTCACACTGGGGCCAGCAACAGAGTGATTTCCCCCTCACACTAGAGCTAGTGACAGGGTGATTTGCCCCTCACATTGGGGTCAGTGACTGGAATACAATCATCACTTCACACTGGGGACAGTGATGGGAATACTCATCCTCACACTGGGGCCAGTGATGGGGATATTCCTTCTGTCATGAAGCTATTAATGTATATAATGTTATTGGAATTTTTTTTTAAATAGAGGTTTAGCCTGTGTGTGTGTTTTAATTGGATTAAAGCCAGCTAGTCTGGGTGCTTTGTTGTATAATAATTTTGAGATGGAAACAGAGGTAAAGAGTATATTTGCATTTTTTTTGAATAAAGCATTCAAAAGGGGAATGATCTTGCACCTAGCTAGGAGAGACCAAGCAATGTTTATATTACTTATAAAATTGGTACTATGAAAGCAGTTCAAAGGTCCTAGTGATACAATGAGAAGTTACATTCAAAGAGAAGTGCTGGGTATAACAGAAAGCAGTTTTGTGTGTGCAGAGTGGAGGCATGTAACATCAAAGCAGCTGTAAGCCTCCTACTGTCTGCAAAGGAACCAAACTGAAAGGAACCTCCTTTTGAATTTGTAAGATGAAAATGCTTTGCCTGGTGTCTGGTTAGGTCTATGGGTTGTTATTGCCTTAGTAGAGATTAGTTTGGGAATTTGTTAAAAAGATATGATACCAGTAATTTGTAGCTATGTGTATATGTTTAACTTGTGTAAATTAATAAATGTCTCATGTAGTTTGATATAAAAACCTCTCGCGAACTGGTGGTCTTATTCCTGATGTTAGAGCTTCATCTCAAACATACCATTTGAAAATATAGGTCATGACAGTTGTTTAATGTTTCCCAATGGGCTTTTAAATAACAGCCTTTACCAATTGCTGTGTCATAATACCTCTCACACTGGGGCCAGTGACAGCGATTGTTCCCTTCACATAGGAGTCAGTGACAGGGATACTCCCCTTCATGCTGGGGCCAGTGATAGGGATGTTCACACCAGGACAGAAATGGATCAGGATGTAAGAATAAGGAATGATTCAGTGTTTTGGAATTTTTGACAATAAATAGAATACAAAACTGTGTGGCTATAGACAGACTGAAGTGTTGGAGAGGATGATAATCCAAGGGGAGAACTGAATACTTACTGCAGAGTCTTGGCATTGGCCACGGTTCCAGGTCTGTTCATTTCCAAATCCCTGCGACTGTGGAGAAGAAGAAAGTGTTACTATTTTTAAATAGGAGTCATATTTTGCTTCCATTTTCATTTCTTCAAAAGTGAATGTGGGATGCCCTGAGCCACGGATTTTTATCAGGGTGCAGGCTGATGCAAAGAAGATTAGCTTCTGCTGCACTCTCTTCCCTTCTCCTGGGACAAAGGATCTGTTGATAACTGCCCCCTAAATGTAATCCCAGCTAAGAGATGGTGAAACGCAACTGGTATCAGGGGCTGCGAAACAAACATGTAAGCCTTCGAAGTGTTAAATCATACTTGATCCGAGCAGCTGAGTGATGATCTGCTGTTACATCATACAGAAATTTACAAGGTCAGACCAGCACAAAATCAAATGGGAAACTGGACTAAACTGGTCCAGTCACAGGACTGGCACAATGGGCTGAATTACCTCTTTTTACACTGTTGTTTCAGAAGATTCAAAGTTGGAGCAAGGAGTGCAATTTATAAATATGAAAAAAGCCCCAAGCTCATTTGATTAAATATAATGGCTCTAAATGCCCGCGAACCAATATCTTTTCCAAAGTGAGGTCAAAACAAACAGGCTTTTCCATTTTTACTATCATTTTCACTATGGTGAAATTTGTGCTCAAGGGGATGTCAGCCCTCACTACTCAGCCCTGACTTTAGGCCAGTATTGCCTGAATGAGCTGTGTCTGTGGAAATGTTGTCTGTACTGAGTAATATCGGTGACAATGTTGTCCTTATAAGGGTGTATCTGTGGCAATATTACTTGTAGTTAGGGGTGTCTGTGACAGCATTTCCTGTACTGAGGAGTGTGACAGTGTTAGCGATATCGAGAAGTGTTTGTGACAGCATTGCCTGTACTGCGGAATGTCTATGACAGTGTTAGCGATATCGAGAAGTGTTTGTGACAGCATTGCCTGTACTGCGGAATGTCTATGACAGTGTTACCTATATCAAGGAGTGACTGTGACAGCATTGCCTGTACTGAGGAGTGCCTGTGACAGTGTTACCTGTTGTACATGTTCCAGAAGAGCTGCAGATTGCTCTGGTTGACGTTAGCTCCTATCTGCTGTCGGAGGCTCTGCACCAGCTCCGTATTGTTCATCAGTTCCTCCTGAGACAGGAGGTAGAAACACCGTTACACTCCACTCTGCTGACTACCATCTCCACCTCCTGCTTTTTCCAGAAAAGGTCTCTTTCCTTCTCTCTTCTCTTAAATTTTCTGCTGGGTACCACAGCACGGGCACAGGCTGCCCTGTAGTACCTCACTGAAGTTGGCATTCTTAGAGTATGGGACCAGTCAGCAATCAGAATCAGGTGTACTAGCTAATTTCATTCCCTCAAGCCCTCCCCATTTCCCCACCATTGTGTCCTGGACACCAACTGTAGCCCTTATTTGATCATTGTGGCACGTATTAATTCAACAAAAGAAACACTTAAGTTTATACAGCAACTTATCATATCTCAAATGCTTCACATACAATGAATTGTTTTGAAGAGTAGGGTTTTGTTGCTTGATAAGCTAATGAGGCAGCCATTTTACAGACAGAGATCTAACAGACAGCAAAGATTATTCATCCGTTTCAAGTGATGTTGTCCAGGATGCCAGCACACGCCAGGAGTCAAACTTGCAAACATAGGCTGTTTAATATTTCCAGAGCTTCTTCGCCAGAGCCTTTGAGTGAGTGCTTTCTGAACTTCTATTTAATGAAAATACCTGAATGTTTGGATTTAGATGAGCTCTGACATGCATAGTCATAGCCAGCTATGGCTATAGGGTTACAGCAAAAGGAATGGAAAAACTTTTTTGAGGTTTTACACAGTTGGGGCAGCTAGATAGTGGGGGAGGGGGGGGTGGTTTTGGGGGATTGGCAATGTTAGACTGGAACTTTCTGCCCACAGCATGGGTATTTTAATCCACTTAAATCTTGCTCCACTTAAAGCATTTAAATTGTGTATTCTGCTCAGTGAAGATTGAACACTCAAACTGAGGACAGGTGGAGAACCCTATAAACATTCCAAAGGTATCAGATAAGCAAGGAGCTAACGGGAGGAACGATCTTGTAACAGTCTCTAACACGAGGGACAAAGTATTTGAGAAACTAATGGGACTAAAGGCAGACAAGGCGCCAGAACCTGATGGCCTGCGTCCAAGGGTCTTAAAGGAAGTGGCTGCAGAGATAGTGGAGGCATTGATCGAAATAATCCAGAACTCACTGGATTGCGGGAGATTGGAAAAGCGCTAATGTGATGCCCCTGTTCAAGAAGGGAAGGAGACAAAAGAGCAGAAAGCTAACATCTGTCGTTGGGAAAGTACTTGAGTCCATTATTAAGGAAGAAATAGCAGGACATTTAGACAAGCTTAATGCAATCAAACAGAGTCAACATGGTTTTGTGAAAGGGAAATGAAGTTTGACAAATTTACTAGAGTTCTTTGAGGATATAACAAGCAGAGTTGATATAGGGGAACCAGTAGATGTAGTGTATTTGGATTTCCAGAAGGAATTCGATAAGGTGCCACATAAAAGGTTATTACACAAGTTAAGAGCACATGGTATTGTGGGTAATGTATTAGCATGGATTGAGGATTGGTTAACACACAGAAGACAGGGAGTCAGGATTAATAGGCCTTTTTCAGGTTGGAAAGATGTAACGAGTGGAGTGCCACAAGGATCAGTCCTAGGGCCTCAAAACTTACTATCTATATTAATGACTTAGAGGAGGGGGCAGAGTGTAATGTATCCAAATTTGCTGATGATACAAAAATAGGTGGGAGGGCATGTTGTGATGAGGGTGTAAGGAATTTGTAAGGGGATGTATATAGGTTGAGTAAGTGGGCAAAAATTTGGCAGATGGAGTTTAATGTAGGAAAGTGTGAGGTCATGCATTTTGGTAGGAAAAATCAAAAGGCAGGCTATTATTTAAATGGAGAGAGACTCCAAAAAATACAGCACAGAGGGATCTGGGTGTTCTTGTGCATGAAACACAAAAGGTTAGCATGCAGGTACAGCAAGTATTTAAGAAGGCAAATAGAATTTTGGCCTGTATTGCTAGGGGGTTGGAATTTAAAAATAGGGAAGTCTTGTTACAACTGTACAGAGTGTTGGTGAGACTGCACCTGGAGCACTCTGTACGGTTTTGGTCCTTGTATTTAAGAAAGGATATACTGGCATTGGAGGCAGTTCAAAAGAGATCTATTAGGTTAATTCCTGAAGGGGTTGACTTATCAAGAACGGCTAAACACGTTAGGCCTTTATTCATTAGAGTTTAGAAGAATGAGGGGTGATCTTATTGATATGTACAAGATTCTGAAGGGGCTTGACAAGGTAGATGTTGAGAAGATGTTTCCGCTAGTGTGGGAATCTCAAACTAGGGGACATAGTTACAGAATAAGGGGACACTCATTTAAAACTGAGATGCGAAGGCATTTCTTCTGTCAGAGGGTAGTGAATGTCTGCAATTCTCTACCTCAGAGAGTTGAGGGCTATAAGGAGTTGGCATGAAAGAGGAGTTGAGGCCTGGGGCAGATCAGCCATGATCTTATTGAATGGCAGGGCAGGCTTGAGGGGCCAAATGGCTTACTCCTGCTCCTATTTCTTATGTAGGTGCCAGAGTTATCAGGATATCTGCTCAAGGCTGGAGAGGAACTTGCAATGGGAGGGGGAAGATCATGGTCCATGTAGATATCAACAACATAGGTAAGACTAGGAAAGAGGCTCTGCAGAGAGAGTATGAGCAATTAGGCACTAAATTAAAAAGCAGGACCTCAAAGGCAATAATCTGGATTATTACCTGAGCCACATGCAAATTTGGCATAGGGTAAATAAGGTAAGAGAGCTGAATGCGTGGCTGAAAGGTTAGTGTGAGAGAAATGGGTTTTGATTCATGGGGCACTAGCACCAATACTGGCAAAATTGTGAGCTATACCGTTAGGACGGTCTACATTTGAATCGTCCTGGGGCCAGTGTTCTAGAAAGTCTTATAACTAGGGAAGCTCAGAGGGTTTTAAACTAACCAGAGGTGGGAAGGGATCATGTTGGGGAAGATTGAATAACTTAAAGGGAAATGATAAGGTAATAGATCAAGGTAGCAATAAAGGTAATGATAATCAGGGTAGGCAGGAAGGGACAGTGATTCCAAACTTAAGCGTGTGCCAGCAGATAGGGTCAGAGTTTACAAAAACAGTAAAACAAAACTGAATTAAAGGCTCTGTTTCTGAATGCCTGCAGCATTCACAATAAAATAGAAAATTTTGAGCTCAAATAAATCTGATAGCCATTACAGACATAGCTACATGGAAACCAAAGCTGGGACCTGAATATCTAAGGGCATGTGTCGTTCAGGAAGTACAGGAGGATGGGAAAATGTGGTTGGGTAGCTCTGTTAATTAAAGAGGGCATCAGGATTGCAGTGAGAGATGACCTTAGTTCTAAAGGTTAAGATGTAGAATCAGTTTACATGGAACTCAGAAACAGCAAGGCATAGCAGAGCCAATTGCATGATTTGAATAAGAACAGGGAAGTTCTCTCAGTGTCCTGGCCAATATTTGTTCTTCAACCAACATCATTAAAACAGATTATTTGGTTGTTTATGTTATTGCTGCTTATGTGCAAACTTCAAAAGCAAGTCATTGGGTGTGGAGCACTTTGGCAGATTCTCAGAATTCTGAAATTCTCTAAAAGTTTCTGTATTAAATGCAAATTTGTTTCTCACTGATGTACTAGGCATCATTTTAAATGAAAATTTACTTGGAAATAATCCATTTTCAGTTCACATCGTTCATCAAATAAGTCAATATCTGGACTTTTTCAAACACCCCCAAACTCATAAGACATACTGTATACTAATTCTCACACTGTTTGTTAACTCTGACACTATAATTACCACACTGTTCTCTAGTTGGCTCACAGTATCCTATCACAGTATATCCTAACTCTTATACTCTATCCCTAATCTTTATCCAAATTATTACATTGTACCCTAACTCTTCCCGTCTGGTAAGATCTAATACAATACTCTCCACTTGCCTTGTTGAGTGCAGCTCCAATAACACTCAAGAAGATCAACACCATCCAGGACAAAGCAGCCCACTTGACTGGCACTCCATCTACCACCTTAAACATTCACTTCTTCCACCACTGACGTACAGTGGCAGCAGTGTGTACCATCTACAAGATGCACTGCAAAAACTCACCAAGGCTCCTTAGACTGCACCTTCCAAACCCAAACCCAGACTGCTACTATCTAGAAGGACGAGGCCAGCAGATGTATGGCGACACCACCACCCGGCGGTTCCCCTCCAAGCCACACACCAAGCGGATTTGGAAATATATTGCCACTCCTTCACTGTTGCTGGGTCGAAATCCTGGAACTCACTCCCTAACAGCACCGTTGGTGTACCTACATCACATGGACTTCAGTGGTTCAAGAAGGCAGCTCACCACCACCTTCTCAAGGGCAATTAGGGATGGGCAATAAATGCTGGCCTAGCCAGCAATGCTCACATCCCATGAATGAATAAAAACAAACACTCTGTTTTGATCACGCATTCTACCTATGATATAAATTTAGCCGATCACATCTGGTGCCTTTGTCAGTCTGCAGCCTCTCAATCCAACTTTATCTCCGATTCCAACTCTGTAAATGTGCTGTCTGAAGAGCCAAATACTACTTTACCAAATAGTTTCAGCTGCTGTCATTCCACCTTCCCTTTAGCTGCTGCTTCTAAATCTGTCACTTGCAATTAGATGCAAATTCACCCCTCTTTCAAATGATGGTACAGTTGAAAGCTGTATCTGAGAAAGTTGGTTTTTGAAATTCATTTTTCTGCACCAATTCTTACATCATTGTTTTTCATAAAGAGCCTTCAATGCTCAACTGAGGTCGACCTTCTGACTGACATTGAACTTTATCCTTGTCTGCTCTGTAAGATCCTCTCCACTTCCATAAAATCTCTGATCCCATTGCTCTCATTATGTTTGCCTCTTAACTTAACTCTGTCCTTCATCACCACTTCACAATCTCTTATCCAACTTAATTTTCCCTTCTCCTTGAAAATTTCCTTATGTTCAACTTATCCCCAAGAAAAGTGAACCTTCTTATCCTTCTGTACTTCTACCTACAGTCCTATTGTTATTGTATCTAAAGTTATGGGAGATGCTGTTAACTTTTGAATTATCCACCACTTAGAAAATCCTGACCTTAATCCATGATTTCCAATGTGATATTTGGTACAGCTGTTCCACTGGTGATCATAATCTCCATGTTACTTAACTCTGGAATCTTTGAACATTGTGAACACTTGAACATTGCCATAGGCGACCCCAAAAGCTTTTACAGAACTTGCTACCATGCACTTTTAAACAAATTGCATTATGTGGTTTCCTGCTAAAACTATGTTCAGGCTATCTAATTTTCTCCCAATCATTCAGTGCCATTGTTGACAGTGCACCCTTTATAAGTTTATTCTAGCCTCTATCTTGCTCTTTTCCTTCATATCAGTAACTTTCTTTATTTAACATCCAAGCCTATCCACTCTTTTGCTGGTGATTCCATTGTAATTAATGTCCCTTCATATCACACAGACTTAATTCGATGGTTGAATCACTACAACTTGGTATTTTTTTAAGCCTTTTGATGAAAATATTGCATTTTTAACATAACTTTTTCAATGTTTAACCCAGCTGTGATTCTCTGTCTTTGAAGGCTCCAACAATGTTATTTCTTAATCTACTAATATTCTTTTTCGAACCTCTCTGATTTGAATGGAATTCTCTGATCTTCCCCCTTTCTAAAGCTGCCTCCAAACTCGACTTACTCATTCATGGCAAACAATTTATTCCTCAACGTTTCAACCCATTGTGAAGTGCAAGTCTGTCTGTCCTGACTTGAATCTAACTTCTATATCTGCAGAGGTCTCTCTCTTATCAACTGGAGAAGGTAGAAGAGACTTGGGGTCTGAAATCCTATCAAGCTACAACTATGCTAGCCTTCTGTCGAAGGTAGACAATATCCTGGAGGAAAAGTCGATGATAGCCCTGTGGAATTCTGGGCCTTCCTGTCTTGTAAGGAACTCCTCTGCCATTTCTACCACCCAAACCTTCTCTGCTTTTTCAACCTATCTCATCTTCCTGTTTCATCCTGATTACTATGGTCAATGCTCCTCTGAATTTTCTCCCTTGTTCTTTCTGATCTTCAAAGATGCAATCCAACATGCTCTGCTTCATTCCACAACTTCATTGGGTTGAAACCAAGACTCATCATATGTTGATTGTTCCCAAGATTTCTTAGCTATAGAATTCCTCACCACCCTCCCTCAATGTTCCTTCCTTACAATCTGTTGGCTTTTAAAACCCAAGCATAGAATCACCTAATCATGGCTTCTTAAATTACCTCATTTTTAATTTTTCCAAATTTGCTGTTCCTTGCACTATGAACCTTGCCTTTTTTACTTTGGTTTCTCAATTAAAAATAAACTGCCATCAAGGACCATGTTAGGAGATAGACAGATGATGCATAGAATGAAACAGGTTGTGGATTTATTTAGATGTGAAGACATGGATCTTAATTCTACTTGGTGGAAACCAAGCAAGTGGGCAGCTAAAAGTAAGCAGGTTAGTTAGCTGCTTGGTACTTGACCCTTTCCAACCGCTGGCAATCTTAACCTGTAGGATTCTGTCAGAAGATATCCTCATACATTAATGCAAATCAGGATCCTGACTATATTGTGACTAGAGTCTGAGCAGAGAAGCCACCAGATGAAGGCAGGTTGGCCACTGCTGGGAACAGCGAAGAGGACCTTCCAAGTTAAGTGGACAATCTTCCTTGTGCAGCCAGGAGGAGCAGGGTTACTCCTCCAGGGCCCATACCTGATTACCCCTCCCACCAATAGGGAGAGCCCCCTCACCACAATTTACCAATTTGACTGAGAACCTGCCTTTGATGCCTGCCTCCATGACTTCTGCCAATTTAGGTCAGACAGCTGACTTGCAGCATGTAGGTAAGATCAGGAAGTTAAAATTACTCGGGCATTAAACCTAGGCCAGCCATTGCAGTTTCCACTTGCTCTCCACACTCCCCTATTCCTGCATTGAAATCAGCCCCCTAATTTTTGTTTTCCATACTGAAATAAGTCAACATTTAAAACAATTTCTTTTAACCAAAATCAGTAACTCACTCCAAATGAGCAAAAGTTGACAAACCTGTGTTTGGGCCTTGACCTTTCAAACTGTTCCATCTTTATTGCATTAGGGTGCTGAAGCTTTTCTATTAGATTATCAGCTGACACTGCAGGGCACTAAGCCACTGCTTCTTGTGAAATATCTGCTTACCTGGCTGCAGAGATGTGATAGGACAGTGTCAGGAAGTGAACTGGTCAGACCCGAGAGCTGTCAACAAACAGACAGAGGAGCAATGAGCTTCACTCCACATTTTGCAATCTTCTTGAGGATGACATTCCCTATACCTACCCACCCATATACTACACTGTCTAAGCTAAAGCTGCAGAGAGGCCATAAATGTGAATTCCCTACTCCTCTACATTGGCCACTGAAAAGCAACTACTCATTCAGACTGGTTGAGTGCAAAGGGCCATGCAGAATTTATATATAAAACCATCTGAACCCCTCGATTGCATTCACACTCCTGGGTATAACATTCCTGGGTACCCATTATTCCATATGTAAACCAGCTGAAATCTTCATTAGATTCAAGTGTGCGACTCACTCCCGATATATCGATTATTTTATACCTTAACCATCTGAAGGCTTTGTTTAGATTCCAATTATTCTGGGAGAAACTTTCCTTCCATCACAGGGACTGCAGCAGTTCAAGAAGACAGCTCACCACCACCTTCTCAAGAGCAATAGGGGATGGGCAATAAATGCTGGCCTGGCCAGCGATGCCCACATCCCGTAAATGAATTTTAAAAAAGGTCAGAAGTGGGGATGTTCGCTGATGCTTGCACAATGTTCAGCACCATTCTCAGATACTGAAGCATATATGTCCAAATGCAGCAAGACCTGAACAATATCCAGGCTTGGGCTGACAAGTGGCAAGTAACATTCATGCCACACAAGTGCCAGGCAATGAATATTTCAAAGAGAGAATCTAACCATTGCCCCATGATATTCAATGGCATTACCATCACTGAATCCCCCACTATCAACATCCTGGGGTTACCATTGACCAGAAACTGAAATTAACTAGCCACCTAAATACTGTGGCTCCAAGAGCAGGTCAGAGGCTAGGAATCCTGAGGCAAGTAACTCACCTCTTGACTCCCCAGAGCCTGTCCACCATCTACAAGGCACAAGTCAGGAGTGTGATGGAATACTCTCCACTTGCCTGGATGAGTGCAGCTCCAACAACACTCAAAAAGCTTGACACCATCTAGGACAAGGCAGCCCACTTGACTGGCACCCCATCCACAAAAGTTCACTCCCTCCACCATCCACAAACAGTGGCAGCGGTATGTAGCATCAACAAGGTGCACTGCAGAAACTCACCAAGGGTCCTTAGGCAACACCTTCCAAACCCACAATCATTACAATCTAGAAGGACAAGGGCAGCAGATATATGGGAAGTTCCCCTCTAGGCCACTTACCACCTTTACTTGGAAATATATTGCCGTTCCTTCCCTGTAGCTGGGTTAAAATCCTGTAACTCCCTCCCTACATCACAGGGACTGCAGCAGTTCCAGAATGCAGCTAACCACATCTTGTCAAGGGCAATTAGGGATGGGCAATAAATGCTGGTCTAGCCAGCGATGCCCACATCCCATAAATGAATTTTTAAAATTTCCCCAACCCCTTCTTTCCAGCCCAACTTGGTCAATGACCAAGATGATGATTAGTTACAATACTAGTTCCAGTTCGCTGGTTGTGAGCACTGACCTTTGTTGCCGCCCAGTCAATCCAGCCCTTTCCACAGGGGTCAATATTGATGAGGACCATTCCCTCTACCATATCTGGGAAAATCAACTGAAAAAAGAGAGTTAAGTGAATCTAGCATGATGGAGAGAGGCCAGCGTGACAGGGAGAGGCCAATGTGATTGAGAGAGGCCAGCGCAACAGGGAGAGGCCAATGTGATAGAGAGAGGCCAGCGCGACTGGGAGAAGCCGGCGCGACTTGGAGAAGCCAGCGCGACAGGAAGAGGCCAGAGTGACAGGAAGAGGCCAGAGTGACAGGAAGAGGCCAGAGTGACAGGAAGAGGCCAGAGTGACAGGAAGAGGCCAGAGTGACAGGAAGAGGCCAGAGTGACAGGAAGAGGCCAGAGTGACAGGAAGAGGCCAGAGTGACAGGAAGAGGCCAGAGTGACAGGAAGAGGCCAGAGTGACAGGAAGAGGCCAGAGTGACAGGAAGAGGCCAGAGTGACAGGAAGAGGCCAGAGTGACAGGAAGAGGCCAGAGTGACAGGAAGAGGCCAGAGTGACAGGAAGAGGCCAGAGTGACAGGAAGAGGCCAGAGTGACAGGAAGAGGCCAGAGTGACAGGAAGAGGCCAGCGCAACTGGGAGAGACAAATGTGATAGAGAGAGGCCAGCGCGATTGGGAAATCCCAGCACAACGGGGAGATCCCAGCACGACGGGGAGATCGCAGCACGACGGGGAGATCGCAGCACGACGGGGAGATCCCAGCACGATGGGGAGATCCCAGCACGATGGGGAGATCCCAGCACGATGGGGAGATCCCAGCACGATGGGGAGATGCCAGCTCAATAGAAGATGCCAGCACCAGCACAACATGGAGACCCCAGTGCGACGAGTTAGTCATGAGTGAGCTCAGAGCTCGAGAGCTAAGAACAAAATTAGCAGCAATACAAATGAACAACTTAATGCATTTGCCTGAATCTCCTTTGTCTGCTATTTAAAAAAGGGGTTAATCGATTTAAAATAAACCAACTGTGATTGGTACCATGTAGCATGATTTTCAACTGGTACATTACAGGATAGAAGGGTGGCTATATAATTCAGCAGGCTGACCTGCCATGCTTTGGTTAAGGGGTATAAAAGACAATTTAACAAGCAGAATGTGACAAAAATGACCAGTGAGCCAGTCAGTATCCGAGTGAGAAAGCTTACTGGCTCAGGTGAGGAAGCGCACCCTCACCAGAACTCTAACCCATAACTAGAACAAACTGAAGAACTTCTCCAACTCCATAAACTCAACATGTTACACACAGACTGACAGTTCTAGGAATGAGTTATAAACACGATAACACACAGCTGGGAGTGTGTGACACACAGGATAACATAGGGCTGTAAGAGTGTCAAGCACAGGCTAGAACAGGCTAGTTGGTAGTGCATCGCTACAGGATAAACAGAGTTAACAGTGACCTATCCTCTTCAAATAGGGTGTCATCCCTCCTCTTGATGTGTCTGTTGTTGAATATGATATCCTGTACTCAACACTGCAGACCAGAAACGGCACAGGTTCAATCCTCAATTTCAACCAAACTCATTAATCCTAATCAGGGCAGTGGTATTCAATCTTTAATTGGCTGCAGGAAATGTGGCAGTGGGGTGGGTTTGGGAAATGGGGATGGGGAGGGGTGGAACAAATAAAACAATAATAATTTAACTTTAAGTGAATTTTACAAATTCCTGAAGCCCGTCACTCCAGCTGCAAAGCAGTGCTTAGACACTCACAGCAAATTTGGCGAGGATATAGGCTCCAGCTCCCACTCCGATCCCAACAACACTTTTAAATCTACAGGGAAATAAGATGACATGTTAAAGTTCAAATAAATCATGTGAAACATCTGGACAACTTGGTCTGCCTGTCTGTATACATCCAAGATTGAATGTGGGATGACCAGGCCACCACCTAGCGTAGCAGACACACATCCTCTGGGTTGCACATCATGAGGGCATGTATTCAAGTGGACCTCCCATCATGCTGGCATGCATCCAACCAAGCCTGTGCACCATGTGTGTCTGTACCCAATCCAGTGTAACCATTAGGGGTGGACCCATACTGGACTTGTCCATCACACCAGCCTCAAACAAGCACCTTTGACAAGTGAAAACATGTTATCCTCTTCCCTTCACTTCACCTCTCCCCTCATTCCATCCAATTTCACCCTAGCAATTTTCCATCTGTGCCACTCCTACCCAAGGATATGATTCCGGTCACTGTGGGTGGGAATTCTTGAACTGGCAGCAATTCCCACCATGATATGCATGTCTAGAAACACGACCATTAACAGCAAAATTACAGTGGGATGGGCTCCGAGGGGAGGCAGCCTGGACCATGCTGGGACTATATAAAACATTATTTAGGCCACAACATGAGTACAATGTACAGTTCTGGTCACCTCATTACAAGAAAGGATGTAACTGTACAAGACAGGGTATGGAGGAGATTTACGAGGATATTGCCAGGACTGGAAAATTGCAGCTACGAGGAAAGATTGAATAGGCTGGGTTGTTCTTCTTGGAACAGAGGAGGCCAAGGGGAGGTTTGATTGAAATGTACAAAATTGTGAGGAGCCTGGATAGAGTTGATGGGAAGGGCCTATTTATTTTAGCAGAGAGGTCAGCAATTAGGGAGGATAGATTTAAAATGATTGGGAGAAGGATTAGAGGAGAGATGAGGAAAAAAAAATCACCAAGAGGGTTGTAGGGGTCTGGAACACTCTGCCTGAAAGGGCAGAGAAGGCAGAAAATCTCAACTCATTTACAAGGTGTCTGGATATGTACCTGAAGTACCATAAACCTGCAGGGCTACAGACCAAATGCTGGAAAGTGGGATTAGGCTGGATGGCTTGTTTTTCAGCTGATGCAGACTCGATGGGCCAAGTGGCCTCTTTCTATGCCATAAACTTTCTATGATTCTACATCAGCAAACATATGTTTCTTAAAATGTTTGAAACCCTGAAGCTTGGGACCTATGCTGACTGATACAATGGGATAATACTGACCTAGGCTGTGAACTCAAATTTAGCTTGCTGAATTCAGTCAGGCTAGATTTTAGTTCATAACCTCGAGATGATAGGACCCAAGCCCTATCTGGGGAACTGCATTCAAATTTTGGCATTGCACATCAGGAAAGATAAATTTGTCTTGGAGTGGCTACAGTGCAAATTCGTGAAAACTACACGAGGGTTTAAAGGGGTAAATGATAATAGATTGCATCAATATGGCCTGTATTCCCTTCAATGGTGATCTAACTGAGTTATTTAAAATGACATAAGGGTTCAATAAGGCAGATAAGAGAAACGGTTTCCTTTGGTAGGGGAAATCGGATTAGAGAGCATAATCTGAAAATTAGGGCCAGGTCATTTAGGTGTAAAATTAGGAAGCACTTTTTCTCAAAAAAGGTGGTGGAAATCCAGCACTCACCTAAAAGACTGAATTCCAGGACAATTGAAGCTTTCAGGACACAGCTTCTCCCTCCAGGATATTCATTCACTCGTGAACTTGGTCTGCTCCCCTGCTCCACTAGCACTTTCTCCTAGTTTTGAGCACCTTGTTCCAACCCCCACCTACGGCACCTCTCCATGCCCACACAAAAGATGCAACACCTGCCCCTTCACTTCCTCTCTCCTCACCGTCCAAGGGCCCAAACATTCCTTTCAAGTGAAGCAGCATTTCACTTGCATTTCCCCCAACTTAGTTTACTGCATTCGTTGCTCCCAATGCAGTCTCCTCTACATTGGAGAGACCAAACGCAGACTGGGCAACCACTTTGCAGAACACCTTCGGTCTGTCCGCAAGAATGACCCAAACCTCCCTGTCGCTTGCCATTTTAACCCTCGACCCTGCTCTCTTGCCCACATGTCTGTCCTTGGCTTGCTGCATTGTTCCAGTGAAGCTCAACGCAAACTGGAGGAACAGCACCTCATCTTCCGTCTAGGCACTTTACAGCCTTCTGGAATGAATATTGAATTCAACAACTTTAGATCTTGAACTCCCTCCTCCATCCCCACCTCCTTTCCGTTTCTTCCCCCTCCCTTTTGTTTTTTCCAATAATTTATATAGATTTTTCTTTTCCCACCTATTTCCATTATTTTTAAATCTATATCTTTTAAGCCCTTTTAGTCTTATTTCACCCCACCCCCCCACTAGAGCTGTACCTTGCGTGTCCTGCCATCCATTCTTAATTAGCACATTCTTTTAGATAATATCACCACCTTCTTTGTCTGTGACATCTTTTGATTATCTGCTCCTATCACTGCTTGCTTGTCCCTACAACCATCCCCCACTTCTCTCCCCCCCACCACCTCCCCCCCCCCACACCCCCACCTCCACCCGCCCCCCACCTCCCACCCCCACCCCCCCACCTCCCAAACCACCCCCCCAACCTTAAACCAGCTTATATTTCACCCTCTCCTATTTTTACTCAGTTCTGTTGAAGGATCATGAGGACTTGAAACGTCAACTTTGTGCTTCTCCGCCGATGCTGCCAGACCTGCTGAGTTTTTCCAGGTAATTCTGTTTTCATTTTCTTCATCCTTCATGCCTCTCAGTTAAAACCTTGTCCTCTATTACCCACCCAAGTGTCATAAAAATTTCTCACCGAGACACCTTCATTGCTGTTCTCCCTAGGCCTCTGCACTGAACAGCTTCTCATCATTGGTGATTTCAACCTCCACTTCAATTTATCATGTTCAATCTTGAGTTCACTACCATCCTATTCTCACTTAAGCTCTCTCGTCATAAAAATTCCCCAATCAATATTCACAACCTTCCCCTTGATCATGTGCTGGCCTCACTAATCCCATCATTTTAATTAAAAATGAGACCACCTTTGATCACTTCTAGTATCACCCTCCTTTCACAACCCCCTTCTGCCTCCCAAACCTGCTTCCTTCTGTGTCCGCCCCTGGAAACAACTCTCTCCCAATTCACTTACAACAGCAGTTTCAAGGTCCCAACTATCTAGTCTTTGATCTTCTATTCACCATGACATTTCTGCAGCTACCAATCTGCTCAACCACATTCTTACCTCCACTTTTGATGCTCTGTCACTATTAAACCATTACACTCTCTCTCTCTCATTGTGGCCATTTCTTCTGTTACAGCCCTTATCTCCAGTTCTTTAAGTCCAAGGAACACTGTCCTGAACAGATATGGTGGGCAAATGATGTAAGCTATCACCAGCAGATCTGGTTGGGCAACATAAATCAGCTACCAGGTCCTGCTCTGCTCTGTTAAAATTGCTCATTATTCCAGGATCACCCTGGAATGTAAAGCTAACCCCAGGTTTCTTTTCTCTATTGCAGTCCGTCTTCTTAATCCCTTTTGCCCTGTTTCATCCACCCTCACTTCCAACAACATGCAAGGAGTTCCAGGGCTTCTTTGACATTAAGATTGAGCTCACCTGATCAGCTACCTCCGCTGCTTTCCCTACCCTACCGAGCCAAACTAAAGTTCCCCAATGCCCTAGCCCTAAACTTGCATCTCTCTAATTTCTCTTCTGTCTTTCCTCCTGGCCTCACTAAATTCACCTTGTCACCTTCTGCTCCCTCAGCCCTATTCCCACTAAAATTCTGACCATGCAACTTCCTTTCCTGGCTTCCATGTTAGCTGATATTCGTAATAGTTCATGTCCTCAAGTATTCTCCCACTCTCAAAATCTGCCATCATCACTGTTCTCCTTTAAAAAAAAACCTTTAATCCCTCTGTCCTTGCAAATTTCCGGCAATATCTCCAACCTCCTTTTACTCTTCAAAGTCCTTTAACATGTTGTTACCTCCCAAATCCATGCCCAACTTTCCTGGAACTCCTCGCCTGGTTCCATTCTTATCTATCAAGCCATAACCAGCGAATTACCTGCAGTGATTTCTCTTCACGCTCCCATGCCATTACCTCTGGTATCCCCTAAGAATCTAAACTTGACCCTCATCCATTTCTCATCTGCATGCTGCCCTTCAATGACATCATTCAAAAACACAGCATTAGTTTCCACATGGTATGCTGGCGACATCCAGCTCTACCTCACCACCAACTCTCTTGATTCCTCCAATTTCTCTAAACTTTCAGACTGATTGTCTAACATCCAGTACTGGAGAAGCCGTAGTCTTCAGTCCTTACCACAAACTTCATTCCCCAGCTACTGACTCCCTACTTCTTCCTGTCTGAAGCTGAATGAGAGGTTTGTATATTGGTGTCAGATTTGTCCCAAGGCGAGTTTCTGACAACATTCCTTGCCATCACAAAGACCATCTACTATCATCTCTGTAACATAGCCTAATGCCATCCCTGCCTCAGCTCATCTGCTGTTGAAGCTCTCTGGCCTTGCACCTTCACTATCTCTGTGATCCCCTCCACCCTTATAACCCTCTGAGACAGTTCCCTAATTCTGACCTCTTGTGCATTCCCAATTTTATTTGATCCATCACTGGCAACTGTACCTTCAGATACTAAGGCCCTAAACTTTGGAATTTCCTCCCTAAACTCCCCTGCCTTTTTTTCCTTTAATATACTCCTTAAAACCTAATTCATTGACCAAGCTTTTAGTCACCTGCCCCAATACTTCTTTTGTGAGTCAGTGATATACTTTGTTTGATAACATTGCCATCAAATGTCCTGTCATGTTTCACTGCATTAAAGGCATTATTTAAATACAAGTCATTGTTGGTGGTGGTGCTGGTGCTGGTGAGATCATAGATTTAATTATCAAGATAATTTTAGCTTTTTAATGCTTTACTTTTCAAGAGGATGTGACACAAATGGTGCCATAATAACTGTATTAAACTATTTTACTTCAGAATAGTCAAGGTATATGGAGCAAAGGAAGTAAACAGAGTTGAGGTACAAATCAGCTGTGATCAAATAGGACAATGAAACAGGCTCAAGAGACTAAATTACCCCCCTATTCCTGATCCTATTTTCTATGAAAGGGTCCTATGTGAAATACCCTTTCGTAAGACTTTGAGAATAAGCCACACACAATTTCCACTGGAAAACAATTCAATACAAAATAGCCATTACGGAAGTGATGACAGAGCATGAATTGCTTAAGGACGGAGTCTCTTTGCATTCAGTTCCTAATCTGTGCAAGTGGGTCAAGAGTTGTGCAAAGGGGAGGAACATCAAATTATTATTGGGAACCCTGGCACCTCTTGATTCCAGTGGGATGTGTTTTCACATCCTGCCTGCCATTTTGGAGACTTAAGAAGCCGCTTAGCACTGGAAAAAGTGGCACTTACATGGCCCTGTTTCTTGGCCATAGTGTTTACTTAAGAAACTGGGTGCTTAGCAACATATAGGGAGGATTTGTAACTGCCAAAAACAGGCAGTTCTGAGTCGGGTGGGAAGTTAAAATGTCAAAAATCTAAATCCTAACCTTAGTCCAGCCACTTCCAGTTTTGCGGTTGCAACAAACGTGCTCACAGGAGGCAGGTTGGCAACTTAAATATTATAATGAGGCAGTATGACTCATATTTATCTACCATATTAAAATTTAGTCCTGGCTGGCTGAGTTTTATAAGCCTCAAGAACCCCAGCGGCTAAAAGGAAGTGAGTACTGCTGCATCCAGGTGGTAAGAGTCTTTCCATTTACCTGCTAGGTCCAGTTTACTTCTTCACCAACAGCCGCAATAGGATAACACCACACCCCCCAAACCAACCCCAGCCTTCTGTCTGCCTTCAACGTATGATCTCCCCCACTTAGGTCCTCTTGATCTTCTCTGACACCGGTCTTCCTGATGTTGCCTTGTAGTTCCATACTCAGACAACCCTCGCTCTGGCCTCCCCAATTTTTCCTGGCTCTGAATTCTAATTTTCCTCCCCCAACCCCATTCTTTCAGGTTTCCCGATCTCAAAACAGACCCCCCACAACTCGCCACCATCTCCATATCCAGCCTGTAGTATTAATTATAACACTAGAACATAAGAAATAGGAACATTAGATATTCGATGCTTAGCATATAGTGTTCATTAGGAGACAGTTAACATAGGACAACTCACCCAAAGTGCTGAACTACACTTGGCAACATGGCAGCCAACTGGTCCATGGTCGGGAACTGGTACCTGAGCAAAGGACCCAGCACATAAAAGCAGTTAGTGAGGGAGAGACCCTTTCTTATATGATATGGCATAAGAAGGTTGAGATGGAGGCAATATAATCAACAACAGTGTATCACAAAGATGACAGATATTGGGAGACAAAAAGTTAAAGACATGGGGATGTGGGTAGGGATAGAATTTTTGCAAGAATTCTCCTGATCTCCTGCCATAACTGGCAGAAACCCTGGAGGAAAAGCATCAGTGCTATTTCACCAGGTTATATAGTGATCTTCTGCCAAAGTTACTGTGGGACATTGACATAACCCCACCCCACAGAAATCCTACTGTATGATACTGGGCATCACACATTTCCAACAGCATATTGCAAGGCTCAAAAACCATAGTTCACTAACCCTTGTGACCTCTCGTACAGAGTACCAAGCAATGGCAAATGGGAAAGTGTGTCACATATAGGCAACAGAGGCAATGCTTGAATAGGTAAATGGAGTTGCAGTTGATACAGGCACTCAATTTACAATCTATTGCGCATAGAAAGTGACAGTCATTGAATAACTACAAATTGGTGTTCTAATCAAAAGCCTTATATGTAGAATAATGGGGGACCATTTTTATATTATTTATTAACATTATAGGCTGCAACCTAATCAAAGGGTTCAAACAGTTTATATATGTAAAATAATATATATCCAGGAGAATAATGTTCTCAGCAGATGCCATGGCAACACCATCATTTCTGAGTTACCCTCCAAGTTACACATCATCCTGATGTGTTCATATATCCTTATTCCTTCATCAATGCTGGGTCAAAATCCTGGAACTCCTCACCTAACATCATTGTGGGAGGGCTTTCGCCACAGGAACTGTTCAAGAAGGCCTACCACTGCCTTCACAAGGGTAATCAGATATGGATAATAAATAAAAAACAAAAACAGAATTACCTGGAAAAACTCAGCAGGTCTGGCAGCATCGGCGGAGAAGAAAAGAGTTGACGTTTCGAGTCCTCATGACCCTTCAACAGAACTAGGTGAATCCAAGGAGAGGGGTGAAATATAAGCTGGTTTAAGGTGGGGGGTTGGGTGGGGGGAGAGAAGTGGAGAGGGGGTGTGGTTGTAGGGACAAGCAAGCAGGCTTGGATAATAAATGCCAGGTCTTGCCCATGACACCCGAAGAATTAATATACATAAAGGATTTTAGGGTGGGTTACAAGCTGGTATCAAATTGAGGGGTTCAGATGGCAGACATGTGGAATAATGGGGTACCTTGGAGGAAGTTACTGGCTGGAATCTAACTGAATGGCATGGATGATATAAAACCTGGACAGAGATGTTTGGGCTGTTTTGAACTGTGACCGGACTCCAACTATTATATTGGGCAGGATTTTACATTCATCAAGCGTGAACCTGACCCGATCGGGTGTAAAATCAGGTGCAATGACGTAGGGCGAGTGTCCCAGCGTCATCATGCACTTTCGCAATCTTTTGGTCGGCGAGCCACCGACAACTAAGAGGCCTATTAAATTCTTTAAGCAATTAATTCATTTGTATTTTTTGCTGCCCATCCAACCTTACGATTAGTGGGCAGGCAAATAGGCCAGGCAGCCTTTGTATTTTTAACAAAACCTCATCCACGGGCTGGATGAGGTTTTCAACGGTAAATAAAAATCCATTAAATATTTTTCACCATCTTTTTAAACATGTGCCTCTTCATGTGACTGACTCACATGTAGAGACATGTTTATATCATCTTTAAAATCTTTATTTTCGTTTCTCCAATTCTTCAGTTCCCTGAGGCAGTTCTGTGCCCTCAGGGAGCTTTCAGCATGCGCTCCCCTATGCATGCGCAGACGTCCATGCTCGCCCTCCTCCTGCCCCCACCCCGGCAGCGCTGAGCATCTCAGTGCGCATTTCACGCTGGCTGGCCGTTAATTGGCCAGCCAGCGTGAAATTGCAGTCAGAGGCTGATCGTGGGTGGCGGGCTGTTTCCCGGCCACTCCCGGCCCGCCCAACGAACAGAAAATCCTGGCCATATTATGGGACTGAATAAGGAATTTTAAGCTAACGTGGATCGATATGACAGGTCAGTGAGACTCACCCTGAAGGGAACTGTGAGGCGTTTGTCTGCTGGCCTGGAGCATCCACATGGCACACTACAAAGTGCTTGGTGATTTCCTGCATGTCCTCAAAGTTGAAGAATGTATTGAAGCAGAGTTTATCTGAAAATTAGAAGTCAGTGGTGGTTTTACCATTGGCAGTTCCAGAATGTACCAGAAGATTGAAAGCAGCACTTGGTCAGTAATACTGGACCAGACGAAACAAGACCAGTACAATCAATAACTTCATCCTTATTTTCATACAACTGCAGCTCTCGCTATACCACAGAAAGTAGGTGGAAGCCCAACAATTCACCTCTCCCACAACTGCATTTAATTCCAAAGTTCTCCAATGTTTCAGTTGGTAAATCAAACTTTGGGTGTTTTGTGGCTCAATGTGGTAGTGTCCTTGTCTCAGAGTCAAAAGGTTCAAGTCACAAGAACACAATACAAGAAATAGGAGCAGGATTGGACCATTTGGCCCTACAAGTCTGCTCCATCATTCAATACGAACATGGCTGATCTTGGACTTCAACTCCACTTCCCTGCCAGTTCCCCAAATCCCTTAATTCCCTGAGAGATCAAAAATCTGTCTATCCCAGCCTTAAGTGTAGTCAATGATGGAGCATCCACAACTCTCCCGGGCAGAGAATTCCAAAGGTTCAAAACCCTTTGAGTGAAATATTTCTCCTCATCTCAGTCCTAAATGATTTGGCCCCTTTATCCTGAGACTGTGCTCCCAGTGCTAAGCGGTTTCTTAAGTCTCCAAAATTGCAGGCAGCAAACGCACAAACACATCTGACCGGAATCAAGGGTTGTGGGCTTCTGAGTCATAATTCTCCCATTTGATGTTCCTCCCCTTTACCCAACTCCTGGCCCACTTGATGTTGCACAGATTAGTAACTGAATGCAGAGGCTCCATCCTTCAGCAATTCTTGCTCTGTCGTCACTTCCGTAATGGCCATTTTATATTGAATCGTTTTCCACTGGGAATTGGATTAAATGCAGAAGTTACTATTTCTGTGTGTTGCTCATTCTCAAAGTCTTACAATAGGGTATTTCACATAGGACCCTTTCATAGAAAATAGGATCAGGAATAGGTAATTTAGTCTCTTGAGCCTGTTTCATTGTCCTATTTGATCACGGCTGATTTGTACCACAACTCTATTTACTTCCTTTGCTCCATATACCTTGACTATTCTGAAGTAAAATAAAATAGTTTAATACAGTTATTATGGCACCATTTGTGTCACATCCTCTTGAAAAGTAAAGCATTAAAAAGCTAAAATTATCTTGATAATTAAATCTATGATCTCACCAGCACCACCACCAACAATGACTTGTATTTATATAATGCCTTTAATGCAATGAAACATGACAGGACGCTTGATGGCAATGTTATCAAACAAAGTATAATACTGAGTTACCTGGAAAAACTCAGCAGGTCTGGCAGCATCGGCGGAGAAGAAAAGAGTTGACGTTTCGAGTCCTCATGACCCTTCGACAGAACTGATCAGTGAAGGGTCATGAGGACTCGAAACGTCAACTCTTTTCTTCTCCGCCGATGCTGCAAGACCTGCTGAGTTTTTCCAGGTAATTCTGTTTTTGTTTTGGATTTCCAGCATCCGCAGTTTTTTGTTTTTATTTTTTTGTTTTTATATCTTTTTGTTTTTATCTAAAGTATAATACTGACTCACCAGCACCACCAACAACAGTTTGTATTTATATAATGCCTTTAATGTAGTAAAACATGACAAGATGCTTGACGTCAACATTATCAAACAAAATTTATCACTGACCCACAAAGGAAATATTGGGACAGATGACCAAAAGTTTGGTCAATGAATTATGTTTTAAGGGGCACATCAGAGAGAGAGAGAGAGAGAGAGGGTGTATGTGAGTGAGTGTGTGTGTGTGTATGTGTGTGTGAAAGTGAGTGTGTGTCTGTGTGAAGGTGAGTGAGTGAGTGTGTGAGAGAGAGAGCGAGAGATAGAGAGAGTTTTTGTGTGTGTGTGTGTGTGTGGGTGTGTGTGTGTGTGTGTGTGTGAGAGAGAGAGAGAGTGAGTGAGAAAAAGTGTGTGAGCGTGTGAGAGAGTGTGAGTGAGTTTGAGTGTGTGTGTGTGCAGGGGTGAAAGTAATTTAAATTTCTTACATGTGTGGTCATGTCGCAACCCCCCCTCCCACCTTCACTCCTAGACACTTAAGTTCATGGATCCTTTTGCATGGTAGGGAGGAATTGTGAATAATGATAGAACCGTCACTATTACTTTTGGGATTGTGTGGGGAACAATTTTTTTTAAGTCAAACAAAATGTTAGGACACATCGTAAGAGCAGTGCATCTAAATATAGGTCTGATGAGGTTCTAGAATGCATTCCACGGATCCATGTAGTTTTGGATGCAGGTTTGATCATGTGAGCACATGATTCAGTAGTTGCAATATTAAAATATACAGAAAAAGCTGCGCTCACAAAATGTCTTCACGGTAAGTAAGAGCCGACACTGAAGCTAATGAATGTAAGGTTTAGCAAGTAAATCTACTATATGCAAGTAGATATTGCAAATACGGTGCGGACTAATTGCACATGGACGCTTCGAATCATTCATCAGAAATTGCTGCCTCCAATATAGTCTCAAATGAATTGATCAATTACGCATGGAAATCCTACCGGATGGAGGATGTAAAGATTTGAATGATGTTCCTCTCTCCAATATTTCAAAGCAGGCATCAGCTAATCAAAGGAAATGGGTTATAGCCTCAGTTAAAGGTGTGGAGAGTAGGATCCCAAAGGAAAGAAATTAAAGTTCCTCCGTCATTACCACGGCCAATAATTTTAATCCTTTGAATAAATGAGGATTTTCTCCCCGTGCTAGTGAGCGGAAGAATTTCACGCAGGTATTTTAATCCTTGAGCTGCAATTATTTCACAGTACAAAGGAGCATCAGATGGAAGTATCTTGGGTAGATTTTCATCTGTACCACAAAGGTGGGAATTACTGCAGGGAGGAAAATCAGTCAGGGAAATAAATGATGTAAGTGATGATGAAGGGTCAAGTGGTCTTTAACTGGCCTTGGGTTATGAGCTCTTATATTATGGCTACAGGAGCAACACAGCAAGGAGCAATATTAACTCACACACATTATATGTGTACTGATTGCTTCGCAACTTTCTTAGCAGCACACCATACAGGACCATACCAGCTTAATATCACCTGTGTGTGTAAGTGAGAAAGAGTGAGTGAATGTGCATGTGTGAGAGAGTGTGAACGAATGAGTGTGTGAGAAAGAGTGAGTGCGAGTGAGTGCATGTGTGATAGTGTGAGACAGAGGGAGAGAGTGAGTGTGTTTGAGAGAGAGGGAGAATGAGTGTGTCTGTGTGTATGGGAGAGAGTGATTGAGTGATTGTGTGAGAGAGAGTGAATGAGTGCATGTGAGAGAGAGAGAAAGAGAGAGAGTTTGTGTGTGAGAGAGGGTGAGAGAGAGTGTGAGTGTGAGACAGAGTGAATGAGTAAGAGTGAGTGAGTGTGTGACAGAGAGAGTGAGTGCATCTGTGTGTGAGGGGTGTGAGTGCATGTGTGAGAAAGAGTGAGTGCATATGTGAGGGTGTGAGTGAGACAGTGAATGACTGAGTGTGGGTGTGAGAGGATGAGTGAATGTGTGTGTGATAGTGAGTGATTGTGTGTGAGAGAGTGAGTGCATGTGAGTCAGTGAGCATGTGTGCGTGAGAGTGAGTGTGTGAGTGAGTGTGAGTAAGTGTGTGAGTGAGAGAGAGTGTGTATGTGAGAGTGACAGAGTGTATGCGTGAGAGACTAAGTAAGCATGTGTGTGAATGAGTGAGTAAGTGTGTGTGTGACAGAGTGGGTGAGTGAGAGATAGGGAGTGTGCGTGTGTGAGAGAGTGAGTGCAGGTGTGAGAGAGAGTGAGAGCATGTGTATGAGAGTGAGTGCATGTCAGAGAGAATGAGTGTGTGTGTGTGTGTGTGTGTGTGTGTGTGTGTGTGTGTGTGTGTGTGAGAGAGAGAGAGAGAGAGAGAGAGAGTGTATGTCTGTAGACGTGCTTGTGTGCGAGAGAGTGTGAGCAAGTATGTGTGTGTGAGCATGAGCGAGTGAGAGTAAGTCTGGGTGTGAGAGCGAGTGAGTGTGTGAGAGACAGAGTGCATGTGAGAGTCAGTGAGCACGCGTGTGTGTGTGAGAGAGAGAGAGAGAGAGAGAGAGTGTGTGAGAGTGTGTGTGTCAGACAGTGAGTGACTGTGTGGGAGAGTGAGTGAGTGACTGCATGTATCTGAGAGAGTGAGTGAGTGTGTGAGAGAGTGAGTGAGTGTGAGAGAGTGAGTGAGTGTAAATGAGTGAGCGATTGAGCGTATGAGTGTGAGAGAGTGTGTGTGTGACAGTGAGTGACTGTGTGTGGGAGAGTGAATGAGTGATTGCATGTATCTGAGAGTGAGTGTGTGAGAGAGTGAGCGAGTGAGTGTGAGAGAGTGAGTGTGTGTGTGAGAAAGAGTAACTGAGTGAGTCTGGGTGTGAGAGTGAGTGTGCGTGTGTGAGAGACTAAGTGAGTGAGTGTGTGTGTCTGAGTGACTGAGTGAGTGTGAGAGTGTGAATGGGTGAGCGTGTGTGTGTGAGAGTGTGTGCGTGAGAATGAGGGAGTGTGTGTGAGAGAGTGTGTGTGAGAGAGTGAGTGTGTGTGAGAGAGAGTGTGTGTATGAGAGAGGGTGTGTCGGTATGTATGTGAGTGTGTACGTGAGTGAGTGTGTGCACGAGTGTGCATGAGAGAGTGTGAGTGAGTGTATGTGAGAGAGTGAGTGAGTGTGTGTATGAGAATGAGTGAGTGTGAGAGATTGAATGAGTGAGCATGTGTGAGAGTGAATGTGTGAGAGAGTGAGCATGTGAGTGAGTAAGTGTGAGTAGTGAGTGAGTGTGAGAGAGTGAGTCTGCATGAGTGAGTGCGTGAGTGAGCGCACGCTTATGTGTGTGATGAAGTGCGTGAGTGTGACAGAGAGAGAGAGAGAGAGAGAGTGTGTGAGAGAGTGTGACCGTGTGAGAGAATGAGTGTGTGTGAGAGTGCATGTGAGAGAGAGACAGGGAGAGTGTGAGTGTAACAGAGATAGTGAGTGCATGAGAGAAAGTGAGTGCATGTGTGAGAATGAGTGAGCCTGTGTGAGAGAGTGTGTATGTGAGAGTCAATAAGTGTGTGTGTGAGAGAGGGTGAATGAGTGCATGCGTTAGAGAGTGAGTAAGTGTGTGTGAGAGAGAAAAGAGTGAGTGAATGAGTGAGGGCATGCGAGAGTGTGTGAGAGTGAGTGTGTGAGTGAATGTGAGAGAGGGTGAGTGAATTTGTGTATGTGTGAGTGAGAGTGTGTGACAGAGAATGAATGAGTGTGCCAGTGTGTGTATTTGGGAATGAGAGGGCGCGCGTGCGAGAGAGAGAGAGAGAGGGCGCGCGTGCGAGAGAGAGAGAGAGAGGGCGCGCGTGCGAGAGAGAGAGAGAGAGGGCGCGCGTGCGAGAGAGAGAGAGAGAGGGCGCGCGTGCGAGAGAGAGAGAGAGAGGGCGCGCGTGCGAGAGAGAGAGAGAGAGGGCGCGCGTGCGAGAGAGCGCGCGAGAGAGGGCGCGCGTGCGAGAGAGCGCGCGAGAGAGGGCGCGCGAGAGAGGGCGCGCGAGAGAGGGCGCGCGAGAGAGGGCGCGCGAGAGAGGGCGCGCGAGAGAGGGCGCGCGAGAGAGGGCGCGCGAGAGAGGGCGCGCGAGAGAGGGCGCGCGAGAGAGGGCGCGCGAGAGAGGGCGCGCGAGAGAGGGCGCGCGAGAGAGGGCGCGCGAGAGAGGGCGAGAGAGAGAGGGCGAGAGAGAGAGGGCGCGCGCGCGAGAGGGCGCGCGCGCGAGAGGGCGCGCGCGCGAGAGGGCGCGCGCGCGAGAGGGCGCGCGCGCGAGAGGGCGCGCGCGCGAGAGGGCGCGCGAGAGAGGGCGCGCGAGAGAGGGCGCGCGAGAGAGGGCGCGCGAGAGAGGGCGCGCGAGAGAGGGCGCGCGAGAGAGGGCGCGCGAGAGAGGGCGCGCGAGAGAGGGCGCGCGAGAGAGGGCGCGCGAGAGAGGGCGCGCGAGAGAGGGCGCGCGAGCGTGTGCGCGTGTGTGTGAGAGTGTGTGAGAGAGAGAGTGTGTGAGAGAGAGAGAGAGTGTGTGTGACAGTATGTGTGCATGACGGTGAGTGTGTGTGTGTGAGTGAGACAGTGTGAGTGAGAGAGTGCGTGTGTGTCAGTGAGTGAGTGCGTGTGTGTCAGTGAGTGAGTGCGTGTGTGTCAGTGAGTGAGTGCGTGTGTGTCAGTGAGTGAGTGCGTGTGTGTCAGTGAGTGAGTGCGTGTGTGTCAGTGAGTGAGTGCGTGTGTGCGAGAGAAAGTGTGTCCGTATGTGGGAGGGAGAGTGTCCGTATGTGGGAGGGAGAGTGTCCGTATGTGGGAGGGAGAGTGTCCGTATGTGGGAGGGAGAGTGTCCGTATGTGGGAGGGAGAGTGTCCGTATGTGGGAGGGAGAGTGTCCGTATGTGGGAGGGAGAGTGTCCGTATGTGGGAGGGAGAGTGTGTGTATGTGGGAGGGAGAGTGTGTGTATGTGGGAGGGAGAGTGTGTGTATGTGGGAGGGAGAGTGTGTGTATGTGGGAGGGAGAGTGTGTGTATGTGGGAGGGAGAGTGTGTGTATGTGGGAGGGAGAGTGTGTGTATGTGGGAGGGAGAGTGTGTGTATGTGGGAGGGAGAGTGTGTGTATGTGGGAGGGAGAGTGTGTGTATGTGGGAGGGAGAGTGTGTGTATGTGGGAGGGAGAGTGTGTGTATGTGGGAGGGAGAGTGTGTGTATGTGGGAGGGAGAGTGTGTGTATGTGGGAGGGAGAGTGTGTGTGTGTGAGTGAGAGAGTGGGTGTGTGTGAGAGAGTGGGTGTGTGTGAGAGAGTGGGTGTGTGTGAGAGAGTGGGTGTGTGTGAGAGAGTGGGTGTGTGTGAGAGAGTGGGTGTGTGTGAGAGAGTGGGTGTGTGTGAGAGAGTGGGTGTGTGTGAGAGAGTGGGTGTGTGTGAGAGAGTGGGTGTGTGTGAGATTGTGTGTGTGTGTGTGAGACAGACTGAATGAGTGAGCGTGTGTGAGAGTATGTTTGTATGACAGTGAGTAACTGTGAAAGAGTGTGAATGTATGTGTGAAAGAGGGAGCGAGTGTGTCTGTGAGTGAGTGAGCACGTGTGTGAGTGAGTGCATGTGTGACTCAGTGAGTGTGAGAGAGAGAGAGAGAGAGAGAGAGAGAAAGTGAGTGCGTGTGAGAGAGAGTGTGAGTGAGGCCAGTGAGTCTCACGTCAGCGGTAGGGAAACTATTGGAGAAAATTGTGAAGGAGAGAATCTATCTCCACTTGGAGAGGCAAGCTTTCATTAGGGATAGTCAGCATAGCTTTGTCAGAGGGAGGTCATGCCTAACACCAGATGTGTGGATGAGGGTAGTGCAGTTGATGTAGTTTAAATGGATTTCAGCAAAGCCTCTGACAAGGTCCCACATGGGAGACTTATAAAGAAGGCAAAGGCACATGGGATACAGGGTAATTTGATAAGGTGGATTCAAAATTGGCTTGGTTGTAGGAGACTGAGAGTGATGACAGAAGGGTGTTTTTGTGACTGGAAGCCAGTGTCCAGTGGCGTACCACAGGGATCTGTGCTATTATTTGTCATTTATATAAACGACATAGATGACTATGTGGGGGGTAGGATTAGTAAGTTTGCAGATGACACAAAGATTGGCCGGGTGGTTAACAGTGAGGTTGAGTGTTTTGGGCTACAGGAAGATATAGACGGGATGGTCAAATGGGGAGATAAGTGGCAAATTGAATTTAACCCTGAAAAGTGTGAAGTGATACACTTTGGAAGGAGTAATTTGACAAGAAGTACTCAATGAACGATATGACACTAGGAAGTTCTGTGGAACAAAGGGACCTTGGCGTGTGTGTCCATAGATCTCTGAAGGTGAAGGGCTATGTTAGTGGGGTGGTGAAAAAGGCATATGGGATACTTGCCTTTATCAATCAAGGCATAGATTACAACAGTAGGAAGGTCATGTTAGAGTTGTATAGAACCTTGGTGAAGCCACAGCTGGAGTACTGTGTGCAGTTCTGGTTGCCACATTATAGGAAGGATGCCACATTATAGGATTGCACTGGAGGGGGTGCAGAGGAGATTCACCAGGATGTTGGCTGGGATGAAACATTTAAGCTATGAAGAGAGGTTGGATAGGCTTGGGTTGTTTTCGCTGGAGCAGAGAAGACTGAGGGGCAACCTGATCGAGGTCTATAAGATAATGAGGGGCATGGACAGGGTGGATAGGGACCAGCTGTTCCCCTTTGTTGAAGAGTCAGTCACGAGGGGACATAAGTTCAAGGAGAGGGGCAGGAGGTTTAGGAGGGATGTGAGGAAAAACTTTTTTACCCAGAGGGTAGTGACGGTCTGGCATGCACTGCCTGGGAGAGTGGTGGAGGCGGGTTGCCTCACATCCTTTAAAAAGTACCTGGATGAGCACTTGGCACATCATAACATTCAAGGCTATGGGCCAAGTGCTAGTGAATGAGTTCAGGTAGGTAGGTCAGGTGTTTCTCACGTGTCGGTGCTGACTCGAAGGGCCTCTTCTGCGCTGTGAGATTCTGTAATTCTGTGTGTGCGCGAGAGTAAGTATATGTGTGACAACGAGCGATAGTGTGTGACAGTGAGTGAGCGCATGTGTGAGGGAGAGAGCGTGAGAGATTGTGCATGTGAGAGACTGAGTGAGTGAAAGAGAGAGAGTGAGTTTGTGTGTGTATGTGTGAGAGACTAAGTGATTGTGGGTGTGAGAGAGTGAGTGTGTGTGAGAGAGTGAGTAAGTGTGTGTGTATGTGTGAGAGAGTAAGTGATTGTGGGTGTGAGAGAGTGAGTGTGTGTGTGAGAGAGTAAGTGTGTGTGAGAAAGAGTAAGTGAGTGCAAGTGAATCAGTGAGCGTGTGAGAGTGAGTGTGTGTGTATGTGAGAGTGAATCAGAGAGCGTGTGACAGAGAGTGTGTGTGAGTGAGGAGAGTGAGTGTGTGTGAGAGAGCGTGTGTGAGAGTGGACATGAGTGAGTGATTGAGTATGAGAGTGAGTGAGACTGGGTGTGAGAAAGTGACCGTGTGTGTGGGAGAGAGTGAGTGAGTGTGAGGGGATGAATGAGTGAGCGTATGAGAGTGTGGGTGTGAGAATAAATGTGTGTGAGAGAGACTAAGTGAGTGAGTGCGTGTGTGTGTGGGGGAGAGAGAGTGTATATGTGAGAGAATGAGTAAGTGAGTGAGTGAAAGAGTGAGCAAATCTGGATGTGGGAAAGTGAGTGTGTGTGTGAGAGAGAAAGTGAGTGTGTGTTTATGTGTGTGTGACAGAGTGAGTGTGAGTGTGTGCGTGAGTGAGTCTGGGTGTGAGAGAGTATGCATGAGTCTGGGTGTGAGAGAGTGTGTGTGAGTGAGTCTGGGTGTGAGACAGTATACATAAGTGAGTCTGGGTGTGAGAGTATGTGTGTGTGTGAGAGAGAGAGAGAGTGATTGCGCGTGAGAGTGAGTGCATGTTTGTATGAGAGAGTGAGTATGCGTGAGAGTGAAAGAGAGAGTGAGTGCATGTGACAGAGTGTGTAAGAGAAAGTGAGTGTGAGAGAGTGAATGAGTGTGTGAGGGAATGTGTGTGAGAGTGTGAGAGTGCACGAATGTGAGTGTGTATGAAAGTGAGAAAGTGAATGTGTGTGAGAGTGTGAGTGTGCGCACATGTTTGAGAGAGAGTATGAATGATTGTGTGTGTGTGTGTGTGTGTGAGAGAGAGTGAGTGAGTGCATGTGTTAGACAGTATGTGCCAGACAGAGGGAGAGTGAGTGAGTGTGTGTCTGTGAGAGGGCTTATTTGTGAGAGTGTGTGTTTGTGAGCGGGTGAGTGAATGCATGTGTGCATGTGGGAGAGAGCGCATGTTTGAGAGAGAGTGAGTATGCACGTCTGTGTTGGTGTGTGAGTGAGAGAGGGAGTGTGTGTGTGTGAGAGAGAGAGAGAGAGAGAGAGAGAGTGAGTGAGTTTGTGAGAGAGTAAGTGAATGAACGCGTGTGCATGTGTGAGAGAATGCATGCGTGAGATAGTGAGTGAGCGCGTGTGTGAGTTGGTGTGTGTGAGAGAGGGAGTGTGTGTGTGAGAGAGTGAGTGGTTGAGTGAGTGCATGTGAGAGTGAATGAGTGAGCATGTGTGTGTGTGAGTGCATGCATGAGAGAGTGTGAGTGTGAGACAGAGTGTGAGTGTGACAGGGAGTGTGAGTGTGTGAGAGTGAGTGAGCGCATGTGTGTGAGAGAGTGAGTGAGTGCGTGTATGTAAATGAGAGAGAATGAGTGCGTGTGTCTGAGAGTGTGTGTGGGAGTGAGTGAGTGTGTGTGAGAGAGAGTGTGTATGTGAGAGTGTGTGTGAGCGAGAAAGTGTGTGTGTGATAGTGTGCATGAGTGAGTGAGTGGGAGAGTGAGTGTGACAGAGAGAGTTACTACGTGAGTGAGTGCATGTGTGTGAGTGAGTATGAGAGGGAGTGTGTGTGAGAGTGAGCGAGTGAGTGAGAGTGAGATAGAGTGAGTGTGTGAGAGAGTGTGTGTGAGAGTGAGTATGTGAGAGTGTGTGAGAGAGAGTCAGTGTTAGATGGTGAGTGTGTCTGTGTGAAAGAGTGAGTATGTGAGAGTGTGTGTGTGTGTGACAGAGTGAGTGTGTGTGAAATAGAGTGAGTCAGTGAGAGTGTGTATGTGAGAATGAGTGAAAGAGTGTGTGTGAGAGTGAATCAGTGAGCATGTGTGAGAGGGTGAGTATGTTTGTGAGAGAGTGAGCGCATGTGAGAGAGTCAGAGTGCGTGCATGAGAGAGAGAGGGTTTGTGAGAAAGAAACTAGTCTGTGTATGTGAGAGAGTGAGTGTGTGAGAGAGAGAGAGAGAGAGAGAGAGAGAGTGTGAGTGAGTGAGGGAGTGTGTGAGTGAGAGTGTGTGTGCATGTGTGTGAGAGTGAATGAGTGCATGTGTGAGATAGAGAGTGTGAGTGAGTGAGTGAGTGTGACAGAGACAGTGAGTGCTTGAGAGAATGAGTGCATGCGTGTGTGAGAGAGTTAGTGTGTGTGTGTGCGCGAGTCAGTGTGTGGGAGACAGTGAGTACATCTGTGTGAGAGTGTGAGTTAGTGTGTGACAGTTTTTTGTGAGAGTCAGTGAGAGAGTGACTAGAGAGTTAGTGCGTGTATCTGTGAGACAGTGAGTGTGTGCGTGAGAGTGTGTGAGAGAGAGTGAATGAGTGAGTGTGAGAGTGTGTCTGTGCAAGAGTGAATATTTGTGTGAGAGTGAGGGTGCACGCATGTGTGAGAGAGAGTGAATGCATGTGTGTCAGAGCGTGACTGAGTGCGTGTGTTAGAGAGTGTGTGTCAGATAGAGGGAGAGTGAGTGAGTGAGTGTGACAGAGAGAGTTACTATGTGAGTGAGTGCATGTGTGTGAGAGTGAGAGTGAGTACGAGAGGGAGTGTGTGAGAGTGTGAGAGTAAGAGAGAGTGAGAGTGAGAGAGTGAGTGTGAGAGTGAGAGTGAGAGAGTGAGTGTGAGTCAGTATGTGTGAGAGTGAGTGAGTATGTGAGTGTGTGTGTGAGAGAGTGAGTGTGTGTGTGAGAGAGTGAGTGTGTGTGTGAGAGAGTGAGTGTGTGTGTGAGAGAGTGAGTGTGTGTGTGAGAGAGTGAGTGTGTGTGTGAGAGAGTGAGTGTGTGTGTGAGAGAGTGAGTGAAAGAGTGAGTGTGAGAGTGAATCAGTGAGCATGTGTGAGAGAGTGAGTGTGTGTGTGAGCGAGTGAGTGCATGTGAGAGAGTCAGGGTGCGTGCATGAGAGAGAGAGGGTTTGTGAGAGAGAAAATAGTCTGTATGTGAGAGAGTGTGAGAGAGAGAGAGAGAGAGAGAGAGAGAGAGAGAGAGAGTGTGAGTGAGCGTATGTGAGAGAGAGTGTGTGCACACGTGTGAGTGAATGAGTGCATGTGTGAGATAGAGAGTGTGAGTGAGTGAGCAAGTGTGACAGAGACAGTGAGTGTGTGTGTGTCAGTGTGTGAGACAGTGAGTGTGTCTGTGTGAGTGAGTGAGTTAGTGTGTGACAGTTTTTTGAGAGTCAGTGAGAGAGTGACTAGAGAGTTAGTGTGTGTGTCTGTGAGACAGAGTGAGTGTGTGTGTGAGAGTGTATGTTTGTGAGAGAGAGTGAGTGAGCCTAGATGTGTGAGAGAGGGTGAGTGAGCCTAAGTGTGTGAGAGAGTGAGCGCATGTGTGAATGAGTGAGTATGCGAGAGAGAGTGTGTGTGTATGAGAGAAAGTGAGTGAGTGTGTGTGAGAGAGTGAGTGCCTGTGTGTATGTGAGAGCGTGTGTGAGAGAGTGAGTCAGTGTGTGTGAGAGCAGGTGAGTGTGTGAGAGAGTGAGTGTGAGAGAGAGTGTGTGCGCGAGACAGTATGAGTGAGTGAATGTGACAGAGAGAACGAGTGCTTGAGAGAGAGGGAGTCTGTATGTGAGAGAGTGGGCGCATGTGTGAGACAGAGTGTGAGTGAGACAGAGTGTGAGTGAGACAGAGTGTGAGTGAGACAGAGTGTGAGTGAGACAGAGTGTGAGTGAGACAGAGTGTGAGTGAGACAGAGTGTGAGTGAGACAGAGTGTGAGTGAGACAGAGTGTGAGTGAGACAGAGTGTGAGTGAGACAGAGTGTGAGTGAGTGTGAGAGAGAGAGTGAATGAATGTATGTGCGCGTGAGAGAGGGTGTGTGAAAGTGAGTGAGTCTGTCTGAGATTGAATGAGTGTGTGTGTGAGTGAGTGAGTGCATGTGTGAAAGTGTGAGACAGAGGAAGAGAGTGCGTGTGTGTGTCCGTGTGTCCATATGTGTGTGTGTGTGTGTGTGTGTGTGTGTGTGTGTGTGTGCCTGTGTGTGAGCGCGAGAGGGAGGGGTGAGTGTGTGAGCGAGAGAGTGGGAGAAGGTGAGAAAGAGGGAGAAAGTGAGTGAGAAGGAAAGGATGTGTGTGAGAGAGTGAGTGTTTGTGTGAAAGAGTGAGCGAGTGTGAGAGTGAGTAAGTGAGTGTGTATATGAGAGAGAGAGAGAGAGGGAGCGTGTGTGTGTGTGTGTGTGTGTGTGTGTGTGTGTGTGTGTGTGTGAGAGAGAGAGAGAGAGAGAGAGCTTTTCAAAATAAACGGGTGAATACCTCAGTTAAAATAGTAGGGAGAGGGATTTCAATGGAGATGCAGAGTGTTCTTGCACCATTATTTCATAGCATAGCTTCAAGCAAAGGTCCTTGTAGATTTTCTGATTCAAAATCCATGCATCTCACAGTGGGAGAGTGGTTCCAGGGAAACTGGATAAATGGCTATCTTCAGTTGTTATCCCTGGTGTATCTTCAGTCATTCCAAAGATAGGTAGAAGCAGAGCAGAACTTCAGCCTGTGGCCAGAATTTTCCAGCCCTGTTGGTGTTGGACGTCATGACGGGCATCGGGGTACAATATGGCGAGAAGGCCAAAAATCGGTTTTATTCCAGCGTGAAACTACAGCAGGAGCATCCAATAGTATCTGCCATGGTGGACGCGAATCCCACTGGTGGCCAGTGTGAACCCGCTTTGTATCCCAATAATGGGTTGCAAAGTAAGCCCTGACCGGAATCGTCCCCCCACACCAGATTTACCATTTAGTCAGTGGGAAAACATGCCAGCCCAGAACATGTCTGGACAAGTGTGATGTGCAGAAGCCGTGACTTACCTTAGGGCCTTGCTCAAATCACAGACATCTGAGAAGCGGAAGATGTCGGAGCCCTGCAGCTACTGAACCCTGGAGGAACACATGCATTGCATGTTGGATGGATTCTCACGGACATGGCTCCACTGCAAAGCAACTCACGGGAGGTGAGAGATCTCCGTTGACGTCTTGGTCTGCTTTGGAATATCACAGTGTTGTCCATGGGCTGCTACAGCTGATCAGCAAGGTCCGGGGGAGAGGAAGGTCCAGCGAGTGGGAGAGGAAGGTGTACCGGGTGGGGGCTGGTGGGGGAGGAAGGTCTAGGTGTGACTGGGAGAAGAAGTTGTACCGGGGGTGTGAGGCTGGGAGGGGGGGGACGAGGTTGGGAGGGTGGAGAAGGTAGTACATGGGGAGGAGGGTGTAATGGGGAAGAATGCGGCAAGTGGACAAGCAGGTGTAAGGGGGGGGGGGGAGGTGTAAGGGGAGGAGCTCGGATGGTTGTGGGGGGAGGGGGTGGTGGAGACAAGAAGTCCAGGGGAAGGAAAGTGTCCGGGGGGATGATGGAGTAAGGGTGGAGGAGTAAGGGATGGAGGATGTCCAGGTGTATGTGCAAGGAGGGGTCTGTAGAGTTATGACGTGCTCCTGGGAGCAGACTGAGGGTAGCCGTGGTAGAAGGGAATGGTGAGTATGAGAAGGGGCAGAGGGAACTGGAAGGGTGGGAGGATGAGGGTGCATCGGATGTGGTAGAAAGGATGGCAAGGGTGGTTGATCGGGACTTGGAAGCAGATACGGACCTTGGGGGCGGGAAGGAGGTGGTCAGGGAGGTCAATGTGGATGGGGGTGGGATTCTCAGGAAGGTAGGGAATGCGTACGTTCACCTGGACATGGTGGAAAGACAAGGGTTCGGGTTGGTAGGTGACAATGGGGAGGTGGAAGGTGATGCCTGGGAGGTTGACAGACTGGGGGAGGAGAAAGGACAGGAGCTGAGCAAAAGCATGACTACGATCATTGTTGTTGAAATTGAAAGTGAGTGGAGCCTCTTGTTGGACGGCCATAGTTGCTACATGTGAGTGCAATCAGTGAGTGGACGGGGATGCAGGTCAGCTCACAGATGAGTGTGATAGATGAAGGCTCTGCACGTGGGAGAGTGCTTGCATAAGGCTCCGAAAGGCTCTGCCACACACACACTTCTCCCTCCACAATCACTCGTGGTCAGGCTGTGTGCCAGTGGGGGGGTTGGGGGTGGGTGGAATGCAGTGGGAGGACACACGAAGTCTGTCAATGAAGCTGAAAGACAACATTACACATTGTTCAGTGAAAGTGAAATATATTTTCAGATTATAATGTGACAAAATGTGTTCACCTGTGCAACCACTTATGATCAGGATTTCTTAACTTTTTCTAGCCGACCACTTCTTCCAGGTGCCGCCCTGACATCTGCAGCAGGGGTGGAAACAGCCTGTGCAATGGTTGGCCTGGTTGCCTCTGATGACTTTAATGTGCATCCTCTGAAGAGCTGAGGCCTTGAGGGCCCCAGCCGGCTTTGGGTGTTTGGCTGTCTTCCTTTGGGCCAACCATTCCCTTTCTGGTGCACGTGCACGAGGTTGAGGGGGGTCACAGAGAAAGGGGATTCGGAGAGAGCGAACAGCCTCTGAGATTCCTGAGTGGATGACCAGGGGTGTTCGGCTGCTGCTCCTCCTCTCTTCGGGTGCCCGAGTGCCCCAGTCTGACTCCTTGAGGGGAAGGACCACCTGGAGGGATGTTGAAGTGCCCTGTTTCCCTCTTGCATTGCCACTGCAAGAACTTGCCCATGGCTACCACGATGGAGTGCAGGTCATTACGCATCTCTGCGTTCTGTTGGACCCGGGTCTCCATGGTGTCTGCCATCCTCCCTATGGAGACCTCCATACGTGCACATGTGGGCACTTCATCAGAGGGCAAGCGGATGGCTCCTCTGGCTCACGTGCCACTCTGTTGAGGACTTCCAACAGCTCTGTGTGATGATTTCCTATGTTCTGCTGACTCTCCATCATGAGTTGGAAGGCCGAATCCAGAGGCTCGTCATCTGGCTAGGAGCTCACAGATGCCTCTTCCCCAACTGATTGCCAGGGAGCTCGTGAGAAGCTTCCTCCTCCTGCTGTGGACATGTACCTGTGTGGTAACCACCAGATTGTGAACCCAAGCCTGATATAGATCTAGGTCCCACCAAAGTGTATGTCTCTGTGCTGGTGGAGGGTGTGGGTAAGCAGTCTTCTAGGCTGCTTATTTCCAGCTCTTCAATGGAGGAGGTGACCTCTGGGCTGGAGGTGAGGACCTGGATGGAGCTGAGGGACTGGCTGGCTGAGGGCGTCAGTCACTTTCATCAGAGAGCAAGCGGATGACTCCACTGACTCGTGTGCCACTTTGTTGAGGGCTTCCAATAGCTCCGCGTGATGTTCCCCTACGTTCTGCTGACTCTCCATGATGAGCTGGAAGGCCGAATCCAGAGGCTTGACATCTGACTGGGACGTCACAGATGTCTCTTCCCCAGCAGTACTCCAAGTGGAGGGGAGCTTGGCTGAACCTGCCTCCCCCTGTTGCAGACACGTGTCCGGGTGGTGACCACCAGATTGTGAACCCAAGCCTTCTCCAGATCTAGGTCCCACCGAGGCATGTATCTCTGCTCTGGTGGTAAGCATAGGTAAGCGCTGGGATAGGTCTTCCAGGCTGTTTATTTCCAGCTCTTCAATAGAGGAGGTGTCCTCTTCGCTGGAGGGGAGGACCTGGACGGAGCTGAGGGACTGGCCTGGCTGAGGGCGTCAGTCACTTTGCAGAGCTCCCTGTGGACCAAAATAGAGATAATTAGTGCATGGCAGCAGAGTTAAAAACAGAAGCGAGACTACTCACAGTTGTGTTGACAGAGGGATGATGAGGTGCAGGATCCTCACGTAGATGTTCACCACCAACCCCACCTTACTGCAGGCACGGTCCATGTGCTCACCAGTCAGAGCAACGGCGCATTCCTCAAAGTGATTGAGGGGCCTAAAGTGGGCCACTCCACCCCCAGTCAGGGACCTCTCCCTGCTGTTGTGCGCCAACTTCTCTTGCCTGAAAACCGTTGCAGAGTGTGAGCAGGACGCATGGCACTGTGTGGAACATTTGTGTGGAGCCATGGACGGGATAAGAATGCAAGCTCCAGAGGATATTAGTCTGATAGAGGTGTGAGGGTGCGTGTGAGTGTTAACAGTGTTGTCCCTTGAGGTGCAACAGCCCAGTTGATGTGTGATGGGTTTGTGAGTGTGTGAGTTGTGAGTGATGAGGTGGTTGACTTATCCTGGCAGAATCAAGAGTATTCATCATCTTCCTGCACTTCTCTATGCTCTGGTGGCACTGACCACCGCTGCCACTGCCTCCCAGGCCAGACTGATGACTCTGGTGGACCTCCTGTGGCTAGAGTGGGGGTAGAGGACATTGTGGCGGCCTTCCACTCCATCCAGCAGGCAACCCAAAGAGGCGTCTCTAAATTTGGGGACTGCCAGCTTCTTTGCTTTCGGGGCCATCTGTTGCCTGGAGGGGTCCTAGTCTGTGGACATGAAGTGGGCTACACTCTGGTGCGCTTTAAATATGGCGCCCCGAGCGAGGAGGCACCGAGGTAACAACGGGGCAGGCAAATCCAAGTCCACCCGCCTGCAATCTGGCATGTTTCCCATGAATGCATTAATGGGGTGGGTTACACCGGGAATGGGACAATATGGCGTGAAAACCTGCCTTTGCAGCTGCTGAGTAAAACAATTTTTTTCCCACCCGCTACCGCACTTTGTGCAAATGTGGGATGATTCTGCCCTATGTTTCAAAAACTTGTCCTTTTTTCAAGGAAAGCCCAGCCAAGTACTTTCCTCTACAAGTAATGTATGACCCTAAAAGTGGCAGTCGTGGCTCATTCTTGCCTCTGAGTCTCCAGGTTCAAGTCTCACTTCAGGGCTTGAGCATGAAAATCAAGGTTGACATTCCAGTGCAGTACTGAGGGAGGCTGCATTGTCAGAAGTTCCACCTTTCAAATGAGACATTAAAGTGCAGGGCCCCTCTTCCTGTTTGGGGGAAAGGGATGCAAAAGATCCCAAGGCGCTAATTTGAAAAAAGAGCAGAGGAGTTATCCGTGAAGTCCTGGTCAATATTTATCTCTTAATCCACATCACAAAAAACAGATTATCTGGTCAATATCATATTGCTGTTTGTGGGAATTTGCTGAGTGCAAATTGACTGCCGCTTTTCCTACATTGCAACAGACACTACACTTCAAAAGTACTTCATTGCCTTGATAGCACTTTGAGGCCTCTGGTGGTCGTGAAAAGCACTATATAAACACAAGTCTCTTTTTTATTCCTCTTCTAACAGACCACATTGTCTTCGTCAGGCACAGTGTCTATAGCAGGCACAGAGATTGCCTGTGCCAGGAACCAAGATCACTTATACTAGACATCAAGATCGCATGCATCAGACACAATCTGTGCCTATATTGGGTTCAGAGATCATCTGTGCTAGGATACAGCCTGTGCCTCTGCCAATATACAGTGTGTCTGAGCCAGTCTCCATCAATATCTGCTTCTTTAACAGCACCTTCCAACAAGCATCATTTACCACATAGAAGGACAAGGACAGCAAGGGCACATGTGACCAGCACCTGCAAGGTCCCTGCCAAATCACACACCATCCTGACTTGGAAATATATCATTGTCACTTGGTCAAAACCACGGAACTCACTCCCTAACAACACTTGGTCAAAACAACAGAATTCATGCCCCAACGACACAGTGGGTACCTTCAGCGCACTGACCGTAGCAGTTCATGAAGGTGGCACATCACCACCTTCCTGAGGGCAATTAGGAATGGACGATAAGTGCTGGCCTCAGCAGCGATGTCTGCATCCCTTAAATGAATAAAAATAGAGAGGTCGATTGTAGCAGAAACATATGAACCTCTGATTGCTGTTATCAGACTGATCCTTTTTCACTGTACCCCGTTACTGAACCCAGCATGTCACTGACTGATATATCTTAGTAACTGAATTAATTTTGCACTCGAATTTCATACTCAACACTTGGGTCTGACTGCACTCCTGATCTTCCAACTCCATTTGCAAAGATTTCAAGGTGACCTCCACTGGCACCACAAATACCAGTTCAGCCCCATTAAAAAATAAAACGCAGAACTTATTATCTTCAGAAGCAGCAATTAAGGACAACTCTCATTGGCTTCATGACCCCAGTATATCATTTCCATAGTCCTTCAATGAGTTATACTCCTCACAATTGCAGGTAGTCTCAAACAGCAGCAGCTCTTCGTGCTCTGCATGTTAATAAACCTCTGCACCAAAGCAGCTTCAAGCAACATATTCTGGTGTGCACAACAGGATTTCTTGCTTTAGAACACACATATCCGCTAACTGAGTATGGGAGTGAAAGGGATTGCACCTTTTTAAAATTTATTCACAGGATTTGGCAATGTTGGCAAGGCCAATATTTACTGCCATCCCTAATTGCCCTTTAATGGCACAACTGAACACACAGCTAGACCATTTCAAAGGTCAGTGAAGAGGGCATTGCTTGGATGTAGAATCACACATTGGCCAGACTGGGTAAGGATGCAGGTTTCAATCCCATTTTTTATTTTTCCCTCCTTTTTCCATTTCTCAACAACAACGGCTTGCATTTATAAAGCAGCTTTAATGTAATAAAATGTCCCAAGGCACTTCACATAGACATTAAAAAACAAACCATGCCACCAGGGAGATATTTTGGAAGTTGGCCAAAAACGTGGTCAAGGAAGTAAATTTTGAGCAGCATCTTAAAGGAGGAAAGGAGAGGAGAGAGGTGGAGAGGTTTTTGGAGGGAATTCCAGACCCTGGGGCCTCAGCAGCCGAAGGTGCAGCAGCATATGACAGAGTGATTAGAATTGGGGTTGCATAAAAGCCCAGAATTGGAAGAGCGCAAATAACTCGGTGGGTTGTGGGGCTGGGAGAGATTACAAAGATAGGGAGGGGAAAGGCCATGGCAGGGTTTAAAAACAAGAATGAGAATTTTAAAATTGAGGCACTGTAAAACCAGGAGTCAATGTAGGTCAGGGAGCACAACGGTGATGGGTAAAGTTGGAATGAGCTTAAGTTAATGTAGGGTGGAAGATGAGAGACTGGCCCGGAGACCTTTGCAACAGTCAAGGCTAGAGGTGACAAAGCTATAGATGAGGATTTCAGCCGGTGAGCTGAGGCAGGAGTGGAGTCAGGTGATGTTACAGAGATGAAGTAGGCAACCTTAGTGATGGTGCAGATATGTGGTTGGAAATCCATCTCAGGGTCAAATATGACACCAGTGTTGTGAACAGTTGCAGCTCAGCCTCAGATAATTGCTGGGGGAGGGATGGAGTCGGTGGCTAGGGAATGGAGTTTGTGGCAGGGACCAAAGACAATGGCTTCAGTCTTACCAATATTGAGTTGGAAGAAATTTCTGATCATCCAGTAGTGGGTATCTGATGAGCAACTTGACAATTTAGAGACAATGGAGGTGGCTGAGAGAGGCGGTGATGAGGTACAATCCAGCAAAATTTCCTCCAACTAAATATTGGGAAGACTGAAGCCATTGTCTTCAGTTCTCGCTTCACCCTCCATTCACTTTCCACTGACTCCACCCCCTCCCTGCTAACTGTCTGCAGCTGAACCAGACCATTCACAATCTTGGTATCATATTTGATCCCAAGATGAGTTTCCAACTACATATTCATGCCATCATTAAGACTGCCTATTTCCATCTGGGTCACTGGGTCAAACTCCTGGAACTCCCTCCCTAACAGTGCTGTGGGTGTACCTGCACTACATGGACTGCAGTGGTTCAAGAAGGCAGCTCACCACCACCTTCTCAAGGGCAATTAGGGATGGATAATGAATGCTGGCCTAGCCAGCGAAGCCCAAATCCCTTGAATGAATAAAAAAAACCTCCATAAAATCACCTAACTCTGCCCCAACCTCAGCTCATCTGCTGCTAAAAACCCTCATTGATGCCTTTGTTACCTCTAGACTTCAATATTCTAACACAGTCCTTTCCAGCCTACCACATTCTGACCCCCATATACATGAGATCATCCAGAACTCTGCTACCCTTAAAAACTTCTCTCTTTGACCAAGCTTCTCATCATCTATGATAATGTCCTCCTATGTTATATTTATTCTTTCGTGGGATGTGGCATCACTGACAAGGCCAACATTTGCTACCCATTTCTAATTGCCCTTGAACTGAGTGGCTTGCTAGGCCATTTCAGAGGGCAGTTATGAGTCAACCACATTGCTGTGGATCTGGAGTACACATAGGCCAGACTAGGTAAGGATGGCAGATTTCCTGCCCTAAAGGACATTAGTGAACCAGATGGTTTTTTTACAACAATCAATGATAGTTTCATGGTCACTATTACTGAGACTAGCTTCAATTCTAGACGTTATTAATTAAATTTAAATTTTCAGAGCTGCCTTGGTGAGGTTTGAACACATGCCCCTTGGACCACTCATCCAGTGATATTACCACTTTGCCACCATCACCCCCATTGGGTAAGTGTCATGTCTTGTAGAGCCTCTGTGAAGTGCCTTGGGACATTTTATTACATTAAAGGAGCTATATAAATTCAAGCTGTTGTGGCCGTTGTTGAGATAGAGCTGGTTATTTACATAATTATAAAAAGTATTTTTTCCTTCACTTTTTTCCTCATAATGCATTTCTGGTTCTTGCTGAGACTGTCATTAGTCCAGTACTTCTCACATTCGAGTCTCTAATGACCAGAACCTGAAAACACCAAGATTACTTGTCACATTTGTCACTGGCAGACTGACTGACCAACTCTGGTCAACATCAAGATGCATGGTAAACATTCCACTTAGTCTCCAGTACAAATACCAGTACTCACCACCCACCACCCCCACCCCCCCCAGGCCCATTGAAAATTGCATCCAAAGTAACATCTTCAGCTGTTGATTCTCACTTAATTTATTAAACAGTATAAAATGCATTTACATTTTTCCCTCCACTTGCAGTTCACCATTATTTGTACATTTTCTCAGTTGGTGTCAGAGTCACTCTGGTTGTTGTAGTTCTATAGGAGCTGGGTGAGAATTACAACTCCCAGACATTTCTGTTTCACTCAAAGAGGAACATATACAGAATTTGTAAACAGGAGACACAGCTCCTCGGTTGTTTTCCCTCCTACTTTGACATAGATTGTTGTGGTGCAATGTGGCTATTTTAGCTCCAAGAGGGCTGGATGAAAACTACAACTCCCATGCTACACCTCCCTTACCCCAATACACAATTCACGTACCATTTTCCAGACAGAAGGTCAGGCCCACATCAGGGGTCAACCGCTTGCAAGAATTTTTTTAACATTAAATAACCAACTACAACTCCCATGATACACCTCCCTTACCCCAATACACAATTCACGTACCATTTTCCAGACAGAAGGTCAGGCCCACATCAGGGGAATCAACCACTTGCAAGAATTTTTTTAACATTAAATAACCAAATTTATGGAGAGATTTTGAATTGATTTTTTAGATTTGTGGAATTGTTTGCATTTTTATTATGTGTATTATAAACTGTTGTTTCCAGCTGTAAACATTGACCTGAATGTAGAAGGAAAAGGTGGCCAAACGCAAAGTGAAGAAATTAGGGCCGGATTTTAACTACCAAGGCAGGTAGCTTGAGTTGGAGAAGTTCCTGACTTGGCAGACCTGCCTCAATATAAAGTTCCCCGTCACATACAATTTTTGCTCCAGGGAGGCGGGGGCAGGATGGAGTTGGGCCTGCTGACCCTGGAAGCAGATTAAAGGTAGCCAAGGGGGTGGAAGAGTGTCAAGGCACGCTCATTAGAATGCCTACCTCAGTTCTCCATGTGTTTCAAAACATGTTAGGCCCTCTAGCCCGCACCCCTCATATCTGCTCATCCCCGACCCACCCTATGCCCTCCATGTTCCCTCAATGCCTCCTCATACCTCCAAGCCCCCTTATAGTCACTCACTCGGTGTCCACTTTGGACAGATCTCAGGAGCAAAGTCGAGATGAAAAAAAAAATTAAACTTCTAACAATCTAATAGAACTCTCACTCAAACATAATTGATGCAAAAAAATCCCATTCATGAAAGCCATTCAAAGATTTTAAATCCCTTCAAGTGATCAATTGGTTATACAAATAAAAAAAAACTTCTATTCAGTAACCACATCAAAGACAGCTAATCCTTTCATAGCCTATTAAAACTGTCAAGAGATGAATTCAGTGCTCCCCGCTGAGAGAACTCCATTGAAACTGTAGGAACAGATGGTAATGTTTTTTTCCAAGCTACACCACATAGCCTATCAATCACAGCAGTCCAGCAGCCAGTGTTCTTTTACTCTGACAGCTGCAGCCTGTTTTTTTCTTGTTTAAAGGGCTGGGGATTAAAATAACTTCAGGTCATAATGCTTAAACAGTCTCCAGGAATTAAAGATTAATCTCCAGAAAACTGCTGGCAACAACCTATGAAAACAATCATAAGGGTATGAAAAAGAAAGTTGTTTTTTCTTATTTTAACACTCTTGTTTATTAGTTACAAAGACTTTGGAAATTGGGCAATAAGGTTGTTTGACCTACAGTCATTAATCATCCATTAGGTAATGAAGAGAGTTTGCTTTCCAATTGGCTGGGAGGATTTTACTCTTCCGGGACAGATGTGATGGGTGACCAAGGTCAGGAGCGAAGAGAGTGAGCTGTTTGGGGGTGGGTTGGTTGGAGGTGGGAGGTCATGTGATGAAACCTCTGGGAATACATCCAACCAGAGTTGGCAACCCTAGATTTGGCAAGATAATTTCATAAAGCAATGACAAGAGTAACTGCAACAGAGGAGCTCATGAACTGTGATGTATCCTGAAGGTGAGGCTTCCTCTGGTTAACACCCTCTGTAGAAAGGATTCGCATTGCAAGGCTTCCATGTCAAGTACTTTGAGGGATATCACAGGATTTTCTCCGAGCACTGCTCACAAAATCTTCCCCAATAACCTTGTCCACACAAACAGTTATATGGTATTCCACCTCCGCTTTCGAGACTCACCATTAGGGCCTTGCTCACATCGCGGACATCTGAGGAGTACAAGATGCTGGAACCCTTGGGGGAACATGTGAATTGCGTGCTGGGTGGACTTAGATAGACATGGTTCCACCGCGAAGTAGTTTATGGAAGGTGGGAGGTTACTGTTAATGTCTGGGGTCTGCTTCAGGACATCAGGGTCTTGGCCAAGGGCTGCTACGGATGATCGTCGAAGGGTTGGGGAGGAAGACCTAGATTTGACTAGGAGAGGAAGGAGTACTGGGAGGGAGGGGTGAGGAGGAACGTGTAAGCGTAGGAGTCTGGAGGGTTGGAAGGAACCTCCTTCAGAGGTGAGGAAGAAGTCTGGAGGGTTGGAAGGAATTTTGAGGGGGAAGGAACGAGTTCAGAGTAGGGGGGGCTGGGGGTGGGAGGAAGGAAGGAGACCGGGCGCGGGGGGAGGAAGGAGTGAGAATGAAAGAGACAGTAAGGAGGAGGATGTCCAGGTGAACATGCAAGGGAGGGGTCTGTGGAGTCGATGACCGCTTCCTCGGGACTGAACTGAGGGTCGGCATGGTAGGAGGGAATGGTGAATGTGAGAGACGGAAGATTGAGCTGGTAGGATGGGAGTATGAGGGTGTGACAGTAATGGTAGAGAGATGGGAGGCAAACATGGACTCTGGGGATGGGAAGGAGGAGGTCGGGGAGGTCAGTGTAGATTGGGGTGGGATTCTCAGGAAGGTAGGGAACATGCACATTCACCTGGACATCCTGAAAAGAAAAGGATTCTGGTTGATAGGTGATGGTGGGGAGATGGAAGGTGATGCCAGGGCGGTCAACAGTGATCAGGGAAAGGACATAGGTGACCGGAGGGAGGGGAAAAGATGGGGGAGCTGAAAACAAACCTTACAACAACTATGGTTCCAAAATCGAAAGTGAGAGGAGCCTCGTGTTCGGGGGCACAGGTGCTGCATGGGAGTGCGATCAGTGGGTGGGCGGAAATGCAGGTCATCTCAGATGGACAACTGAAAGAGAACCCCAGCAGGCAGCACTGAAAATGCCCAGGACATTGAGAAGAGTGTAATTGACGAAGGCTCCGCATGCATGGGAGAATGCTTGCATGAGGCTCCAAAAGGCCCTGCCACACACACACACACTTCTCCCTCCAGAATCACTCATGGTCTGGCTGCATGCAGCTGAACTGCTAGTTGGGGGGGGGGATTCAGGGGGAGGACTCACAAAGTCTGTAAATAAAGCTGGAAGACACCATTATACATTACTCAGTGGAAGTGAATACATTTTCAGATTATAAAGTAACAAAATGTGTTCACCCATGCAATCACTTAAGATCAGAAATTCTGAACTTTTCTCGGCCTGCCACTTCTTCTAGATGCTGCCCTGACATCCGCAGGAGCGGTGGAGACGCCTATGCAACAGTTGGCCTTGTTGCCTCTGATGACTTTGGCATTGGTCCTCTGGAGAGCTGAGGCCTTGAGGCCCTGACTTGCTTTGCCTGTCCTCTTGTGGGCCACCCACTGCCTCTGCAGCGACAGAAGATGAGGTTGAGGGTGTCACAGGCAAAGGCAAAGGAAAGTTGGTTTTCCAGCAAAAAAATGAAATTTAGCTTTCACAACCTGATTCCCACCTCCACTGGGAGACAAAATCCAGCCCAGGGTGTCCAATTAATAAAAGTAGTGTCCTGTCCAAATTAAATTTATCAATGCAAATTTAATGTGGGTCTATATTATGGATCTATTTTATAACATGGCCAGAAAAAAGCTCAAGTCCTCATGAAGCTTACTATTTAACAGGGATCCCATAACTGACACTCACTCTTTCATTAAAGGCTGTTCTTTCAATACAGGTGTACACCAAAAGCAGACTGAAGCTATGAATACCATGACATTGGAAGCTACATGGGAAAGGGGCAGACAGCTATTTTCTGAAGCCTTCCTCTTTTGAAGCTGTTTGCCAAGACCTTGTCTGAAATGGTCATTTTCCATTGATGAGGGATAGAGGAGTTGGGTTATGAGGAGTGATTATGCAAGTGCGTCTGGAAATCTCACTGGAAAAGAGAAGGTCGAGAAGCGATATGATTGCTGTTTTTAGGATTCTGAAGGGACTAGGTAATGCAAACCATGATAAACAATTTAACCTTGAACATAAAATCAAAGAACACGCCCTCCAATTGAGGGGAGGAGGGGTAAAATCAATTGGCAAAAACAATATTTCTGTGAATCTATGGAAGACTCCTTAGGAAGATGGTACAAGCAATTTGTATTGATTCATTCAAGTGCAAATTAGATTTCTTTCAGAAAATAACATTTCGGGATACAATGTATCAGTAATGAGACATGATGTGGTAAGTGGCTCGGGAGGAAAAGATGACATTGGACCTATGGATTCAAAAAGCTCTCGAGCACAGGGTTTTTTCTCCCCTCATGCCTGGGTCTCTTGTAGACTAATTGATAAAGATTGTTTGCTGTGCTTAGTACAATACTGTTATCATTGTATTATGATGGTGGAAGGCAAACTAGATAGAGCTTGGTCTTTTATTGTGTGGCAATTCCTATATTCCCGTGAACCGAGCCATTGAGTACCAGCAGGTGACCAGAGGGTTACATTAAGATCGTGCCTGATCCTGTCCTCAAAGCTATCTATACATACCACTAAGTAACTATCACTGAACACTGACTCATGGCTGTTTCTCCTGTGCCCTCCTTCATCCAGGACGTTGTAGGCCAATCCTGGCACCAGCATGGCTAGCTCAGTTGACATCAGATAACACAGCACAGACCAGGAATTGAACATCGCACCTTCTGATCTGAATGTTTTGATGCATCATTAAACTGTGTCTCTACTCATTAGGATAGTGGGAAATCCCCTCCAAATATTTTTTGCACAACATAAATATTTCTATCAGCCAAACCCCTTTCCATTCAATCCCATTACACAGAATTCAAATGGAACAAGTCCCTTCCCAATCAATTCTATTAAATACAATTCCAATAGATCAAATAGCTTCTCATTCAATCCATCTAAAGTAATTCCAATATAGCCCAAACCCACTTCCCACTGAATCGACATTATAGAATTCTAACAAACAAAACCCCTTCCTATTCAATCCATTACATAGAATTCCATTTGACCAAACCCTTTCCAATTCACCTGCCTCCAATGTGCATAATTCAGTGGGCAAAACTATTGCCTATTCATACCCATTATATAGAATTCCAAAAGGCCAAACAGCTTTTCATTCACTCCAATTCCTTTCTCTCTTATTCCTATGGTATAGAAATCATGTAGGTAACTTGGTTCCAAACTTATTTTATTGCACTGAACCATGGGTTTTTGCTAAGATGAGCAGTGCAAATAATTATACTTACGGTTCATCCCAACATCATGGTAGGTCAGGATTGCCGGGCGGTTTCCTTTTGGTGCACCACGGATCACCACATGCAACATCCCATAGGGCGTTTCAATGTCATGCTCCTAGTAAGGATTAATAAAAGTGGCAATCATTAATGGAAACATTTCTTTTCACCTACCACTCGAAGTTGATGATTGTGCAGACCTACATTCTATAACAAATCCCTTGTAAAAGTAACCAGTGATTAGTCATTTGGTGGGTACAGAACTTGAGTACTGCTGAAAAAAGAGACATGCTGTTGAAGCTTTTTGCCCTGATGAGTCCAAGATGAAAAGCTTCAACAACATGACTCTTTTTTCAGCAATAATCAGCGACTGTTTACACACTTCGTCTTGTTTGTTCAGTGAGTGTACAGACCTTCGATCATATACCTCGATAAATCATTAGTGACTATGCAGACTCACCTCCTCAAAATACCCCTAATAAAATCAATGATTATGCAGATCTGCCTCTTGCAATGTACCACGATATAATCACTGAACCCTCCCTCCTAATTTTTAATGCGCCAATTATGTAAAGTCTCTCCTCTGCAATGGGTCCATTATAAAATTATTCATTAATAGTATAATTCACCACCTATAAACACACACACTCACTAAAAGTGTACTCACCCCATCTTAAATATATACAATTACCTTGTGATGACCACAGTTAATGTTATACATGCATACTGCTACTTTAATAAATGTACTCATATTATCAAAGAAAAGTACTTACACTGTGATAAACACATGCAAGTTATTATAAGTGAAAGCAGAAATAAACATGCTCATACTATCACAAGCAAACACTCTGTCATATTGACACTGAAATACAAATTCATACACAATTTGTGGAATTTGGTGGTTATGGGGGCATTTAATCAGTCGAGAGCGCCGGTTGGGCCCTGCCACTTTCCCGCCATTGCCCCAATTAATTCCGTGGTGGGAAGGCCCGTAGGTGGCCTTCCTGCCCACCAGCAATTGATGCCCTTAAGTAGGTAATTAATGCACACTTAAGGGCCTCATCCTGGCGCTGCTGGTATTCCAGGGTCCCTCATTCAAAGACACTCAGTGCCTGATCTAGGGACCCAGCATCAGAAAGGGGGGGAGGTGGGGGGGAGGGGAGGGCCTGCTAAAAGCCAAGACCCTACCCTTGCTGCCGCCCTGCCCCCTCCCTTCCCCTGATCCCCACCCTGTGAACCTCCCTCTTGCCATCACTCATCCGCGTCTGGATTTATCAGCAATCCTAGGTCTCAGGGTGTAGTGCTGGGAGCAGCTATTGCCTCCCCTGGTGGCATTGCCAAGCAATGAAGAGCTGTAGGCCTCTGATTGGCCCGAGGTCCTTGATCCCAGGAAGGTCTGCTGTTGCCTGGTTGGCCTTTAATTTTGCGGCCTTTTCGAAAAGAGGCAACGCAGGGCTGTGCAAGACACCTTACCTCCTTAAATACTGTCCAATGCAATAAATAAACACATACATACTACACTCATACACATAATATTTACACCCCAGAAACAGGCCATTTAGACCATGGACCAACAGGTCCATGCAGGTGCTTATGTTCCACATGTGCCTCCTCCCACCCTTTGTACACACTGTGACAAGCAAACACATTCAAGCACACTGTGATAAACAGATCCAAGCACAATGTGACATACATACTCATGAAAACTGTGACGCACTGTACCAAACACAAGTACCCACAATGGGCTAAATATTGTAGTCAGCAGTGAACAAACATCATCTTCACTCAAGTTATTAACAAAGAGGGTTGATGAGGATACTTGATGTAATCTAAATGGATTTTGGCACGGTCCCACATAGCAGGCTGGTCAAAAAAATTAGTAGCCCATGGAATCCACAGGCAAGTGGTAAGTTGGATCCAAAAGTGGTTCAGTGGCAAGAAGCAAAGGACAATGGTCAACAGGTGTTTTTCTGACTAGAATATTGTTTCCTGTAAAATTCTATAGTATGAAGCTCCTTGCTTTTCATGGTACATGTCAACAAATTAGACTTAAATGTAGGAGGCGTATGGGATACTTTTCATTATTACCCAAGGCACAGAATATACAAGCAGGGAAGTTATGCTAGAGCTGTATAAAACAATAGTTAGGCCACAGCTAGGGTACTGTGTACAGTTCTGTTCACCATGATACAGGAATGATCTGATCACACTAGAACTGGTACAGAGAAGATATACGTGGATGGTGCCAGGAATGGAGAATTTTAGTTATAAGGAAAGATTGCATAGGCTGGAACAAAAATAAAAATACCTGGAAAAACTCAGCAGGTCTGACAGCATCTGCGGAAAGGAACACAGTTAACGTTTCAACAGAACTAAGGAAAAATAGAAAAGAGGTGAAATATAAGCTGCTTTAAGGTGGGGGGGTGGTGATGGGACAGGTAGAGCTGGATAGAGGGCTAATGATAGGTGGAGATAACCAAAAGATGTCATAGACAAAAGGACAAAGAGGTGTTAAAGGTGGTGATATTATCTAAGGAATGTGATAATAGGTAACATTAAGGGTAGAAAGCAGGATAAGCAAGGTACAGATAGCCCTGTGGGGGTGGGGTGGGGGAAAGGGATCGAAATAGGCTAAAAGGTAGAGATAAAACAATGGATGGAAATACAGTTAAAAATAATTGAAATAGGTGGGAAAAGAAAAATCTATATAAATTATTGGTAAATAAAAGGGGGGGGGGGGTGGATCGGAAAGGGGGTGAGGGTGGAGGAATGAGTTCATGATTTAAAATTGTTGAACTCAATATTCAGTTCAGAAGGCTGTAAAGTGCCTAGTCGGAAGATGAGGTGCTATTCCTCCTTTTTGCATTGAGCTTAACTGGAACATTGCAGCAGGCCAAGGACGGACATGTGGGCACGAGAGCAGGGTGGAGTGTTGAAACGGCAAGCAACAGGGAGGTCTGGGTCATGCTTGCGGACTTGCTTTCTGTCCGCAAAATTATGAAGGGCCTAGGTAGATTGGGTAGGAATGACCTGAGCAGAGATGAATTACCTGGAAGCACAGACTTAAAGTAATTGGCAGAAGGATTAAAGGGGAGTTGAAGCATTTAATCATAGAATGGCTACAGCACAGAAGGAGGTCATTCAGACTATCAAGCCAATGCCAGCTCTCTGCAACAGCAATTTAGCTAGCCCCACTCTTCCCACCACAGAACCCCATGGGTAGCAGGGCTGGTAGATAAGGTGGTTAAGAAGGCACAGTATACTTTTCTGTATTAGCCAAGGATGGTGGGGGTCTGGAACTCACCTCAGAAAGGATCATAGTGATAGAAACCCTCAATTATTTAAAAATAAAATTGGATATGCACTTGATGTGCCAGAGACTAAAGGATTACACAACAAGAGTTGTAAAGTGCGATTAGGCTGGATAGCTCTTTTATTGCTGGAATAAACACAATGGGACAAATGGCTGCCTTCTGTGCTATAAATTTTCTGTGTTTCTACTTACACCTGAAATGGACAAACCCTAAATTTTTCTTGCATGTTTAGTGGATATCTAGTGGGTAAGTAATGCAATATAGAACCATAGAAAAGTTACAGAGCAGAAAGAGGCCATTCAACCTATTGTGTCTGCACCGGCCAAAAACAGAAAAAATAAACGAGCCACTCATTTTAATCCCACTTTCCAGCACCTGGTCCATAGCCTTGCAGGTTACAGCACTTCAGATGCAGATCCAGGTACCTTTTAAATGAGGTGAGTGTTTCAGCCTCAACCACCAATTTAGGCAGTGAATTCCAGATGCCCACTACGCTCTGAGAAAAAGTTTTTACTCATGTCCCCTCTAATCCTTCTACCAATTACCTTAAATCTATGCCCCCTGGAAACTGATCCCTCAGCTAGGGGAAACAAGCCTTTCCTGTCTACCCTATCTAGGCCCCTCATAATTTTGTACAGCTCAGTTAAGTCACCCCTTAGTCTCCTCTCTTCTAAGGAAAATAACCCTAGCCTATCCAATCTCTCTGTTCAATGGATTACAATGCCGTCTCTCGCATGAGATGATGTTACAGCAGCTTCTGGAGGAGGGCAATTCAGACAGAAACTTGCTGATTTCAACTGACGGTGCATGTACAGATTCCAGAGTTGTAATCTTTAAAAATGCTGAGTATTCATCGTTACTTCAGCTGCAAAATCCTGGCCAATGTGATTAACAAATTCATACTGACAAACACATAACATTTTAAAATTTAAAAAAGAGTCCGACTGAAGCCAGGCATTCTATAAACTGTGGGTGAAAACAGTGGTTCGAACACTCTGTCGGGCTCTCCTGATCTCTCACTGAAGTTCCACTGGGAAATCAGGCAAAATCCTCTGGAACCTCAAATGTTGGTAGACTCTGCAAACCTTTGTATTGGAGCCCATTAAATGTATACTGCTAAATGATCACACAATACTGTTAGTGGGAGGTAACTTATTTTGTCCTGATGTCCGTCAGCCACATCACAGGTATGTTTTAAAGGAGATTTTCCTTGTTTGTGAATCTGTTCCACACCACACACCAATATGCCTGCTTCCAACTCTGTAACATTGTACATCTCTGCCTCTGCCAAAACCAATCTGCTGCTGAAATCCTCATTCATGTCTTTGTTACCTCCAGAATTGACTATTCCAATGATCATCTGGTCAGTTTCCCACTTTCTACCCTCCATAAACTTGAACTCATCCAAAGTCTGCTGCCTGAAACATAACTTTCACCAAATCCCATTCACCCATCATCCCTGTGCTTGCATCCTAGATTGGCTCCCGGTTCAGCAATGCCTAGATTTTAAGATTCTTACCCTTATGCTCAAATCTCTCCATGGCCTGGCTCCTCCCTATCTCTGTAACCCCCTCCAGCCACAATCCTCTCAGATCTCTGCACTGCTCCAATTCTCGTCTCTTGCGCATCCCAAATTCTATACATCCACCATTGATAGCTGGGCCTTCAGCTGCCTATGCTCTAAGCTCTGGAGTTCCCCTCATAAACCTCTTCATTTCACTACCTTTCTCTCCCCTTTTAAATTGCTTCTTAAAATCTACATATTTGACCAAGCTTTTGGTCACTTGTCCTTTTTTTGTGGTTCTTTGTCAAATTAATTCTGATAATGCTCCTCTGAAGCATCTTGGGACATTTTATTGCATTAAGAGGTTGCAGAAATGTAAGTTGTTCTTTAACATGCAGATATATGGTCTTCTTCTTCACCCACTTGCCCAGCAGGATGTTGAGCCTAGTACAAAAAAAAGCAGGTGAATCAGCCAAATTCTCAAAAGGTATTTGTTTCCCTTCTGCTGCTCTTTGGACTGTTCATTTCACTCTCAGTTCTGTGCAGATATCACATTATGTCTGCACGTCACGTAACCTCTTTATACGCAGCCAAAGTCTTTCTCATTAGTTTGATGGTGGATGGGTGCAGGCAAGGACTCATACCCTTGACATGACAATAGCAAATGGAAAGCCTTTCAGCTTAATGATGTGAAACCTCAATGTTTTTTAAACACTACCTCTGGCACGACTGCATTCTCTTGATACATTATTTCCAATTTTCCCTTGCCTCTCCTTTTCTAGGAATGATATTGTTTGAGATGAGGGTGGGTAGCAGCAGTTCCACATGGGTGGGTGCACTTGAATACATATTTGTGAGGCCATATAGTAAACTTTGGTCAATACATTAGCATTACAGCCTGACCTATGCCTACAACCACACAAACTCACTTCCAGCAGAACTTATCAGGCCATATTACTGTCTGGACTCAGCAGAGAACAGACCTGGGGGCTTTCCAATATTACAACAGTGACTATACTTCAAAAGTATTTAATTTGTGGAGTGCTGAGAACACTCTATGCTCTCTGTTTCATATTCAGCCTTCCTTTCTTATCATCAACTTTCTTTCCTTATATCTCTCATATATGCATCCTTTCTTCCATCTATTCTTCCCAAGATAAACTTGCAAATATATCTAGGAGTTACAGCACTGCTGTTTACATGTTGCCATCTGATTGTAAAGATCTGTTACACGCCTGCCGTCATCACCAGGCTCTTCATTCCGAGTCAACAAACCGGGATTTTGACTCCTGCCCCTTTCCAATTTCCATTTCCTTCCATTTTATGGCAGTCGCTGTATGTGCAGCCTGGGATAATGTATCTCCGGGATTGTGATGGGGCACTCCTTCTTTTATTTCTTTTATTTGGATGGTCTGTCCACAGCCTTTAAATGGTTAAACAGAGATCAGATGTATTCCATTGAAAAAGAAAGATTCTACAAGAAGGATGAACCATCTATGGCTAACTAAGGAAGCTAAGGATAGTATCAGATTGAAAGAAAAGGCGGACAATGCTGTGCAGATTAGTAGTGAGATTGGGAAAATTTTAGAAACCATCAAAGGACAACTAAAAAAGGAGAAATTAGAGTATGAAAATAAACTAACAAGAAACATTTCATTTGGCAATAAGAGATTCTATTTGTATATGAAAAGGAGAGGAGTAGCTAAAGTAAAAAATGTTGGTCCCTTAAAGGACGAGCCTGGGGAATCAATAATGGGAAACAAGGGAACAGCAGTGACTTTAAACAACTGTTTTGCATCAGCCTTCACGGTAGAAGAAACGAATAGCATCCCAATAATAATAGAAGAAAATCAGGGGGCAAAGTAGAAGAAGGAACTTAAATCAATCACTAGCACTAGACAAAAAGTACTAAGAAAACTAATGGATTGAAAGGCTGACAAGTCCCCTGAACCTAAAGCCTGCATCCTAGCGTGTTAAAGAAAGTGGCTGCAGGGATAGCAGATGCACTGCTTGTAATCTTCTAAAATTTCCTTGATTCAGAAAGGTCCCAGTGGATTGGAAAACCACAAATGTAAAGGCCCTGCTCAAGAAAAAAGGGAGATCTAAAGCACAAAACTATCAGCTAGTTCGCCTAATGTTTGACATTGGGGAAATTGGGTAATCTATTATTAAGGAAGCAGTGGCAGGACATTTAGAAAATTATAATATAATCAAGCAGAGTCAACATGGTTTTATGAAAGGGAAATCGTGTTCGACAGATTTATTAGAGCTCTTTGAAGATGCAATAAGCAGACTGGATAAAGGGGAACCAGTAGATGTAGTGTATTTGGATTTCCAAAAGGCATTCAATAAGGTGCCACTTAAAAGATTAATATTAAAAATAAGAGCTCATGTTGTTGGGGTTAATATATTAACATGATACAGGATTGGTCATCTAACAAGTAATAGGGAGTTGAGATCAATGGGTCATTTTCAGGTTGTCAAGCTATAACTAATGGGTGCCACCAGATCAGTGCTGGGGTCTCAACTATTTACAATCTATATTAATAACTTGGATGAAGGAATAGAGTGCACTGCAGCCAAATTTTCAGACAATACAAAGATAGGCAGAAAATTAAGTTGTGAGGAGGACCTATTGAGACTGCAACAGGATATAGATAAAGTGGTAACATTTGGCAGATGGAATATAATGTGGGAAAATAAGAGGTTCCCTTGATTTTCTTCTATTATTATTGGGATGCTATTTGTTTCTTCTACCATGAAGACTGACACAAAATAGTTGTTTAAAGTCACTGTTGTTTCCTTGTTTCCCAGTATAGATTCCCCAGGCTCGTCCTTTAAGGGACCAACATTTACTTTAGCTACTCTCTTCCTTTTTATACACTTGTAGAAGGTCTTATTATTGAATGTAATGTGTCTTTGGTAGAAAAAATAGAAAGCAGAATATCATTTAAATGGAGAGACTACAGAATGCTGCGGTACAGACCGACCTGATATCCTTGCACATGAGTCACAAAAAGTTAGCATGCAAGCACAGCAAGTAATTAGGAAGGCAAATTGAGTGTTGGCCTTTATTGCAAGGGGTCCTGTTTGGGAGGGAGGGTGGGAGGGCGGTGGGGGGGGGGGCGGGAGGGGGAGGCAGTTGTGGAGTATAAAAGTAGGGAGTCTTGCCAAAACTGTACAAGAGGTTGGTGAGACCACACCTAGAATACCGTGTATGGTTTTGGTCTCTTAGTTTAAAGGAAGGCTATACTTGCACTGGAAACAGATCAGAGTAGGTTCACTAGGTTGATGTCTGGGATGAAGGGGCTGTCTTATGAGGAAAGGTTGAGTGTATAGTCGTTGGAGTTTAAAAGAATGAGAGGTGATCTTACGGAAACATAAGATTCTGAGGAGGTTTGACAGGGTAGATATTGAGAAGATGTTTCCCTTCGTGGGGGAACCTAAAACCAAAGGGCACACTTTCATAATAAGGGGTCACCCATTTAAGACAGAGATAAGGAGGAGGTTCGTCTCTCAAAGGGATGTTAATCTTGGAATTCTCTATCTGAAAGAGCAGAAGAGGATGGGTTTTTGAATATATTTAAGACTAAGTTAGACAGAATTATGATTTACAAGGAATCAAGGGTTAGGGGGGGATGGCAGGAAAGTGGAGTTGAGACCACGGTCATAGTCCTGATCTTATTGAATGGTGGAGAAGGCTTAAGGAGGAGAATGGCCTGGCCTGCTCCTATTTCTTATGTTTTGAGAGGCAGAATAACTTCAGTTTATTGTCTCTTCTGAAAGACGACATCTCCAACAGTGCAGTGCTCGGAGTACTGGCCTGGAGAGTCAAGTCATCTAGATTTAGTGTTCAAATCTCTAGAGTAGAGCCTGCACACATGATCCACTGAGGCATGGCTGACATACATACATAGGGTGGGATTTTCTGGCCCCACCCACTGCTGGGATCATCTGGTCTTGCCAAAAGTCAATGGACTTTTGGCTGGGCCGCTGAATCTCTCGCAGTGGGTCCTGCCACGACAGGTCAGGAAAATCCCAGCCATATACAGATACACACAGGCACACACAGACAGTCACACATATATGCACACAAACATCCATATAAATGCAAATACACAAATAGACACACTTATAAACATTCACGTAGGGCAGGATTTTGAGGTGGTCAGGCTGGCGCGGCAGGAGGGCCTGGGAGCAGCCACAAAACGGTCTACTGCCCATGATTGGGCCCCAGCTGGGAATCGCTAAGCAGGGGTGGGGTCTGTCAGCTGCCGGGTCCAATTGTGATCCGGCGGCTGGTTCTAAAGCGGCCCAAGCTGTCACAAAAGGACGTCTCCTGTACTTTCACAATGGAGTCAAGTGCAGCTGGACATGGCAGGCGGGAGGGCAGGTCTGGTGGGCACTTGGCCACCTGCTTTTCTGATGAGTGACTCGCCACCCTCCTGGAGGGGGTGGCCGCCAGGTGGGACACCCTTGTCCCCAGGGATGGGAGGAGGCGGCCACCACTTCTCATCATGAGGGCATGGGAGAAAGTGGCAGCAACGGTGAGCAGCCATGACGTGATGCGGCGCACCTGAGTCTAGTGCCAGAAGCACTTCAATGACCTGCTGCACTCAGGAAGGATGAGTACCACGTTGGCATGGGTCATTGTGCAGAAATATTAAGGTGTGGCTGTCCCCTTGTGGACCTCAGGGGTGGTAGAATCTGAGTGCCAACTATCACTGAGTTGGCCAAGGGGGTGAGCCCTGGTTGCTTGGACTGAGTGCCTTGTGGCTCGAGGCCCATGACTTGGATGTGCCCTGCCAGGTGCTCCTCAGCTGGGGTTAGCCAGGCTGCAATGGAGCTGCATGTACAGTGGACTAATCAAAGCTCCTCTGTTGTTTCAGGAGAAGATGGCCCACAACAATATTGAAAGGTCGCAAACCGGTGGAGGCCCACTAGCCACCTCATCCTTTCCAGATATGAGCAAGATGCCCTGGAGTTTGAGAGCCGGCACGCGCCCCGTGCAACCAGGTATAGAGAGGTGGGAGTGCCAGACGAAGGTACGAGTGCAGTGAACAGCATTGAGACTTTCGTTTTGTGCAACCATTCTAGTGTAGATTCTTCATTGATGTGAGCCTCGAACCTGGAGTCCCCATTGATCATTGGAAGATGAGGGCACCGTGATGCAGATCTCCATGGTCTCACCAGGGTGTCTGGCATGCAGTGTGCAGTAACAGTGTGTTGACTTTAACTAATGACATGTCCATGTTCTCCCTTTTAGGTTCACCAGCAGGCATGCGCTTTGCGGACCCTGAAGGGCTACCCCTGACACCGGAGGACCACTGAGCTTCTGCTGCACCTGCGTCACACCCGCTCTCTAAAGCAGGCACCAGCACAGATACCAGCACCTTGGTGGGCATTATATCAGTGGCTAGTATCTAAGTGCATATTGGTGAGGGCACTTTTCATTCACTTGAGGTGCAGCGCAGGCAGAGAGTGCCCAGGACACCGGCAGTCGGAGGACGGCTAGGGACCAGGATAATGCTTAATCGAAGGCAGATGATGGGCCTCTAGAGTTGTCTATTGGTGGTCGATGTCCAGCGAGATGTGTGGCAGGATCTGGCAGAGATCCATGCGGGTATGCGTGCCATGGTCTCCGTGATGGAGGAGTCTATGCGGATCATCAGCACTGCATTGACTGTCATGGCCGAGTGCACGGTCTCCTCTATTGAGAGAGTGGTGACTCTCATGGAGAGGCAGCTCCAGGAACAGGATCGGGGTTCCTGAGGTTGCACTCAGACCTGCAAGCCCTCACACTGGCACTAAGCTCAGGTGGTCAGTGTCTGTGTGGGAGATAGATGAAGCATCCAGTATCCCAGCTAGGTACCCATCCATCAAAGGTGAGCAGGGAGGTCCAGAGAGACATCACGTTGGCGCATGAGCTGCCTGTTCTCTCAGGGCATTCTGCATGACAGCAGCAGCTCCTCCGCCCCTCTGACAGTGACCAAGGCATCTGATGAGGCTATGGCATTGGCTGCTCCCTCCCAGGCGGGGCCAGCACAGGCTCCACCAGCCAGTGGATGACTGCCGAAGTCATCAAGGGCAACAAGACAAAACAGTCAGCAGCTGTCTCCAATGTTGGTGCCAGCGAGGGGGGAGCACCAAGAGGTACCACTCGTAAACATAAGTAAAAGTACAAGAGGGACAGGTCACGGGTGATTTTATGTTAATTTATGTTGACTTTATGTATACTGCTCTGGGGTTGTGGACCAGAAACGTTTATGTAAATATCATTTAACTTTCAGAATGAGATAAATTGTGTTTTTGTTGTCATGGCCTGAGTATGCTTCACCTTTTTATTTCATTGGTGCAGGGAATGCCAGGCTAGCTGAAGGACCATTGATCCCTAGTGGCCCTGCCTCCCTGCAGGTTACCGAGGTCTGGCTCCAAGCCCTCAGCATTCTCCTCACCGTGCTCATCTTCGGGGTCACTACTGGACTCGGCATCTCTGGCTTGTGCAACTATGTGAAGATCCTCTTCCTCCAGTGGGTGCCCCCTTGCCAGTGCCAGATTGTTGAGTGCAGCATGCAACCACTATCAGTGACACCTGCTGTGGGGGGTATTATGGTGCTCCCCTTAAATGGTCCAGGCATCAGAAGCGCATCTTGAAAAGATCTATGGTCCTCTACCATCGTCTGTGAGGAGGCATGACTCGTATTGTAACACTTCTCTGCCTATGGTCTTGGATGGCAGAGAGGTGTTATGAGCCAGCTCTTCAACAGATAGCCCTGGTCACCCAGCAGCCATCCATCCAGTGGGGCTGGAGCACTGAAGAGAGTCACACGTGGGAGTGTCTGAGGATGTAAGTGTCATGGGAGCTGCTAGGGTACATTGTACAGACTTGCAGAATCTGCATCCTGTGGTCACACACAATCTGCACTTTCATGGAGTGCAATCCCTTCCTGTTGATGAAGGCACCCGGCTGACCCACTAGCACCTCGATGGCCACATGTGTGCAGTCGATTGCACCCTAGATGCGGGGGAACCAAGAAATCACTGCAAAGCCTCTGGATCACTCAGCCTGGCTGGCAATGTCCGTACAGTAAAGATGAAGGTCAGGACCTGCCTGAACAGATCTTCTGTCACCAGCTTGACACAACTGTAGACAGCTGACTGGGAGACTCCACACAGATCCCCCACTGACCCCTGGAAAGAGTTGAAGGCATAGAAGTTGCGGCCACTGTGACCTTCAGAGCCACTGGCATGGGGTGTCCACCCACACAGTTGGAGCTAATCTCAGGTCCAATCATCTGACAAATGGAGGTGACTGTCTCCTTTGAGAGGTGGAGCCTCTTTCGACATTGCACCTCAGACATACTGAGGCAGCTGCATCACTGCCTGTAAATCCTGGCAGCAGGATAGTGGCATCTTCTGTGGCCCCTTCCACCTTGGACTTCCTGCTTTCCCTGCACCCTCTGTGCCTGCGCCTCTCCTCCCACAGGTCCCTCCCTTGGAAGCTGCACTGGAACACCTGGCCTTCTCTCCCTTCTGACCCTCTCTTCCTCCTCAGAGGAGGTGCCTCCAGCAGAGACCACAATCCTCATTTCCAGGGTAACGGAAGGCTGTCTGATACCTGGAAGGGTCCACACAGTCTGAATCCTCCAGGGGCCTTGCAAACACCAAGAAATCCTGAAATGAAGCCTGGGAATGCTAGGAATGAAGCCCCGAACAGAGATGAGACTGCTAAGTACCAATAAGTAACCAGCAGCAAACTCCTCACAACTCACACTGGCAATGCTGTTGACCCTTTTTATCCTGCATATGTTGGCTGGCTGCCTGCCTGTTTTGCCCGTGCGATGAGCACAAAATTACACGGGCAAGGAAAAATCACCATCTATTGGGCTGTTAAGGGCCTTAAGTGGCCACTTAGTTAATGGCAGGCATGGCTCTGGCACCCGCGCGTGTCCATTGACAGAAATATCACACAAGTGCATGATGATGTCGGGGCGCTTGCCTGACATCATCGCGCACTATTTTATGCCCGATCAGGTCGGGCATGCGCCTACCCGTGGGACATAAAATCCTGCCCATACATATAGGCACACATCCAAATGTATCCTCGAATGCACATCCACCCGTGTACACATAATTATGTCTATACTTACGTAAATACACTTAAACTAACATACCATATCTGTACTGTATATACACAGAATCACATTCCTACAAATGTACATTTATACGCTTTCACATATGGCTATATTCACGTATATACCTGCACATATACACACAATTGTACACATCCAAAGATAGTGGCGGAGCCAATGAGAGTGGGGTCATGACCCTTTAATCATTTTGAGGTCAGCCGATGCAGCTTTGAAAGACCACTTTCATTTCACATCCAGGACTCTCTGCTAGCCACACATCACTCAAAGTTCAGCATGAGAGTCTGTGGCATTCCTGGCTCAGCCTTCAGGCTGACCTTCCACAGTTCCCAATTCTGTCTTCACATCAAGTTAGCCGCATTGGCGCCATGTCCCAACTGAGGCTCAGGAGGAAGAATTCCAGTTTTAAGGTGCACCTATTCCTGGCCTGCCAAGTGCCTTCTTAGGAGCAGAGGTAGAGCATTCGCTGAAGTATAGAAAATTAGGAGATTGTTTAATTAAGGAAATTAAGGTAAATCAAGGATTTGATTGGATATATCAAGAATAACTATTTCCTCTGATGGGAGAGTCCAGGGGACATCTTGCAACACAGTGGGTAGCGTCCCTATCTCTCAGCCAGAAGCTCTGGGTTCAAGTCCCACTCCAGGACTTAATAGCCACGAAAGGTACATTCATAATGCAGCTGAATAGGCTGTTGTCAACCTGCAAATCTTTCCAACATGCCAAGGCAGACAGTAAGAGGGGGAGAGACACCTGGTCAATCATGCTTGATGCGGAGTGATGCTCTTCAAGCTGTAGTCTTTGGCTCCAAGCTAGTGACCCATTCCAGGAAAAATAAGCTATGGGAAACAGAAGTAAGCTCATGCTTTGTCTGCGTTATGTGTCTCAAGATGCAGGAAGTCTCTTAAGTCTCAGTGGGTCCAGGCATAACATTAAGATTAGAGCTAGGCCATGCAGTGGTGATGTCTTCACACAAAGTATATTGGAAATCTGGAACTCTCTCCCCAAAAACACTGTTGAGGCTCGGAATCAATTGAAAGCTTTAAAACTGAGACTTACATAACTTTTGTTAGGAGAAAGTATAAAGGGACATGAAATGAAGATGGGTAAATAGAGTTGAGATACAGATCAGCCATGATCTAACTGAATGACGAAAAATGCTCTAGGGGCTGCATGCCCTATGCTCCATTCTATGTTCCAGTGCCTCCTGTTAAAAGGCAACCAGCAAAATCCCAGAGACAGCGGAGACCCTCTATAAAAAGATTTCAGCCATTTCTGAGCAATTCTGGCCATTTCTCAATGAACCTACAGCAACAGACCCAAGGTATTTCAGGACCATTAAACATACTTATGCACACTGACACACACCTATTCATTTATGCACATGCACACACACACACACACACACACACACACACACACACACTCAAATTTAAACACAAACTATGTACATTCTCACAAATACACACTCAGAAAATTATACTTGCCATACATATATCTTCCACACAAATATAAAATGCACAAATGTATATCTACACTTGTACTCAAAACCACAAGAAACTCCCACAAAAACTTACACTCATGCATACACCCACATGCATGTATACATGTGTACATATATATATGCACATGTCTGGAAACATTAGCACACTGATGTGCCTGCCCTATGATTTATGTATACATCCATATGTATATGCACATGTTTACAACAATATGGACGCCCACGGCTGCATACATGGACCCAAAATATACGTGCATTTCTACATAACATACATGCACTCACCCATGCTTATCTGTATATTCACATCTACACATATACATGCATTCATGATCTAGGCACATCCACAGATATCCACTCATGTACATGCCCAACATACCTGCATACTCATGCAGTCATACCTGTGTTCACACACATAGAAATAAGTATGCATTATGCACCAAGCCATATATAGACAGAACGATCCCATACACAATGTATATTCGCTTGCTAGCAGATACATAAACACATAAATATACCTGCATCTTAATATAAAAAGCACACATTCTAAAACATCGACCATCACATGACAAAGCACTCGCTCCCATAGGAGCACATATTCTCCGCAGCACTCACTCACTCATGCGCTCATCGGACAAAAGGCAAAGTCATTTGTAGAATGTCCTTGTTCAGCCAGCACTGGACTGCTGTTCTGTCACGGTGTACTAATGTCGCAGTAAACCAGCTCTTGGCTTTCCACCTACTGATTAGGATGCCACAGCGGTCCCCCATGCCTGTGAACCTCCATCTCCTTAAATTAAATGAGTTTGGCTTTACCCCACCCCCAAAAAATGGGATCAAACAACATACAATATGGTGCTATGTGTTCTATATACAGATGCCTTCAGTCTCCTCCAAATTTTTGTTTTCTATTTCACATAAGGTTGTCAATGCAGCAACTATGTTCTTTCAATACACTGCAAAAGACTATAGCACTTCACTACCCCTCCCAAACCATGATTCCTTTCTACCAGAGCACACAAGGCCCGTAGCTGAGGCCAGTAACAATCACTATGTGCCTGCACAGCCTAATCAGCTCCAAATACCAACAGAGAGGACACTTTACATTGAGCAGTTGGAGAATGGTGAAGGAGGCTTCAGGGGGCACGGTGGGGTGCTGTAGAGAAGGGGTGGCAGGGGTGATAGAAAGACACGCATAGCTCCACTGTCCCATCTTCACTTACCCCATCCCAGCACTCAGGCATCTTGAGATCAAATTAAGGGCACAGCGCCAGCTCAGCAGCACAGAAATTCCTGAATTCAGTGTCTGAAAGGCTCAGCCACATCAGTCTCTAACCCAGCTCTGCAGCCTGTCACTCAGAAGCTGCGCCTTTTAAAGGAACCCAGCATCCTGCGGTCATGGGCAGTGTGCAAAGCTCATCCATTGGCTGCTACAGAAATGATTTGTGCTTTGATTGGCTCTGAAGCTGCTCATCTCCTTGGTGCTTGTGTGTATGTGTGTGTGTTTTTTTGCCTTTGTCACATCATCTCAGGCTGCTGCCTTGCGATCCCAGTGATTTGCATTTTCACAGCTTCTGCAGCTAATCTGAATTTCTACGACTTGTACTGAGACACACAATGTCATTGTAATGTCTTCCCTTCATTGCTCATGATGTCTCAGAACCACAGTTCTCTCGACTCTGAACTGCTGGAATATTTGCTTCACACTGCCAGCACAGAAAATATAAGTCACAATTATCCACCAGTATGATCCCCCATCCCCCATGCAATTTACCATCTCCTACTGCAACAATCCTAATCATTATTCATGAGCTGTGCTTTTCTGGAAAAAGATGGCACTGCATCAGCACCAGATCAGAGGCAAAGAGAAAGACTGGGAGAGGGAGAGTGAGAGAAAATGAGAGCGAGAGACAGAGTGAAAATGGGATGATAGGAAGAGAGATAGGGAGAAAGAAGGAAAAGAGAAGAGAGGATGTGGGAAGAGAGAGAAGGGTGAAGGGAGAGAGGAGGAATGGAAAGCAGAATATGTGCAGACAGAGAGAAGGGTAGACAGAAGGTGAGGGACAGCAGGAAGAGAGAGAGAGAGCTAAACTGATTTATTAACAGGCACCAACAATTTGCAACAGCAAGTGATGAGAAGAACATTCCAATCACTATGATGAGATTTTAATTCAGTAAAAAACGGTTTAAATACAATAAAGACAACACTGATGGGTTCAAATGACTCCTAGGGCTGGATTTCCCCTTACACTCTGACTCCACCTTAAACCCGGCCCAATTATCTGGGTCAGGGATCATATGAAGTATACTTGGTGGGCTTCTGGAAGGATTCTGACCGGAAAGTGAATGTTTGCCAGTACCCAGAGGGAAACTGTAGAAACAAAAAGGGGGTCAGTCAGCATCTGTGCTGACTTCAACCACTGAGCCCTGTGGGTGACACTTAAGGAAGCAGACAGGAAGGAGGTGTGATGAGGCTGAGAACCCCGGCCCCCACACATTACCATACAGTGGGCAGAAAGGAGCAGCCAGCGGTGATAGTCATAGCAGTGGCAGGGAGAAGAATTCAAATCAGGTTAGTGAACTGGCACAAAGCTTTAGTGTCTAACTTTGTTCTGCACCCTACCACTACCTCTGTGCACAAATTATTTATGAGCTAAAAGAGGGATCAGAGACTTATAAAGAATACTTGCATCTACAGAGTGCCTTTCACAGCCTCAGGACCTCCCAAAACAACTTACAGCCAATTAATTATTTTTTGAAGTGCAGACACTGCTGTTATGTAGGAAACATGATAGCCAATTGTGCAAAGCAAGGTCCCACAAACAACAATTTAATTATGATGAGATAAACTGTTTTAATCCTGTAGTAGAAGTATAAGTATTGACCAGGGTACCGGGGAGAACTCTGCTGTTCTTCAAAATTGTGCTATGAGATCTTTTATGCATACCTTCAGGCATAAGATTCAGGCTTGGGTTGATAAGTGGTAAGTAACATTTGCACCACACAAGTCCCAGGCAATGACCATCTCTAACAAGACAGAATATAGGCACCTCTCTGACATTGATTGGCGTTACCATTGCTGAATCTCCCACTGTCAACATCCTGGGGGTTACCATTGACCAGAAACTGAACTGGACCAGCCATATAAATACTGTGGCTACAAAAGCAGGTCTCAGAATGGGAATTCTGCTGTGAGTAACTCACTTCCTGACTCCTCAAAGCCTGTCCACCATCTATAATGCACAAGTCAGGAGTGTGATGGGATACTCTCCAGTTGGCTGGATGAGTGCAGCTCTAACAACATTCAAGAAGCTTAACACCATCCAAGACAAAGCAGCCTGCTTAACTGGCACCCCGTCCACCACCTTAAACATTCATTCCCTCCACCACCAACTCACAGCGGCAGCAGTGTGTACCACCTACAAGATGCACTGCAGCAACTCACCAATACTCCTTCGACAGCACTTTTCAAACCCATGACCTCTACAATCTAGAAGGGCAAGGGCTGCAGATGCATGGGAACGTCACCACCTGCAAGTTCCACTCCAACCCACACACCATCCTGACTTGGAACTATATTGCCATTCCTTCACTGTCGCTGGGTTAAAATTCTGGAACTCCTTTCCCAAAAGCACTGTGGGTGTACCCACACTGCATGGACTGTAGTGGTTCAAGAAGGCAGCTCAGCACTACTTTCTCAAGGGCAATTAGGGATGGGCAATAAATGCTGGCCTAACCTGTGATGCCCACATCCCAAGAACGAAGAAATTTAAAAAAATCTGGAAGTTTAATGCCACCTCTGACTGTGGAGAACACTTTCAGCGCTGGCGCTGAAGCGTCAGGCTAGATTTTGTGTACAACTTGCTGAAGTGAGACTTGATCCCACATCCTTTTGAGTCAGGGAAAAGTGCTACCACTGAGCTACAGTATCTTCTAGCAAGTTCCATACTAAAGGTGGGTTTATCTGAAATGACAGCTGCTAGACTGGATCTGCGGCAGGTGGTGAGGGAACCAGTAAGAGGGAAAAATATACTTGACTTCATCTTCACCAACCTGCCTGCTGCAGATGCATCTGTCCATGACAGTATCGGTAGGGGTGACTAACTCATAGTTGTTGTGGAAATGAAGTGCTGCCTTCACATTGAGGACGCCCTCCATCGTGTTGTATGGCACTACCATTGTGCTAAATGGGATAGATTTCCAACATATTTAGCAACTCAAGACTGGGCATCCATGAGGCGCTGTGTCCCATCAACAGTAGCAGAATTGTACTTGAACACAATTTGTAACCTCATGGACCGGCATATCCTCCAGTCTACCATTACCATCAAGCCAGGGGATCAACCCTGGTTCAATGAAGAGTGCAGGCGGGCATGCTAGGAGCAGCACCAGGCATACCTAAAAATGAGATGTCAACCAGGTGAAGCTATAACACAGGACTACTTGCATGACAAACAGCATTAGCAGCAAGTGATAGACAGAGCTAAGCTATCCCACAATCAATGGATCAGATCTAAACTCTGCAGTCCTGCCACATCTGGTCGTGAATGGTGGTGGACAATTAAACAACTTACTGGAGGAGGAGGCTCTGCAAATATCCCATCCTCAATGATGAAGGAACCCAGCACATCAGTACAAAACATAAGGCTGAAACATTGGTTACAATCTTCAGCCAGAAGTGCCAAGTGGAAGATCCATCATGGCCTCCTCTGGAGGTTCCCAGCATCACAGATGCCAGTCTTTAGCCAATTCGATTCACTCCATGTGATAGCAAGAAACAGCTAAGGGCACCTGGATACTGCAAAGGCTATGGGCCCTGACGATATTCTGGCAATAGTACTGAAGTTATGTGCTCCAGAACTTGCCAAGCCCCTAGCCAAGTTGTTCCAGTACAGCTACAACACTGGCATCCACCCAGCTATTTGGAAATTGCCCAGGTATGTCCTGTACACCAAAAACAGGACAAATCCAACCCAGCCAATTACTGCCCCATCAGTCTACTCTCGATCATCAGTAAGTTAATGGAAAGGATCATCAACATTGCTATCTGACACTTGGTTAGCAATAACCTGCTCACTGACGCCAAGTTTAGGTTCTGCCAGGGTTACTTAGCTCCTAATTTCAATTCAGCCTTGGTTCAAAGATGGACAAAAGAGCTGAACTCCCAAGACAAGGTGAGAGTGACTGCCCTTGGCATCAAGGCCTCATTTGACCGAGTGTTGGATCAAGGAGCCCTAGCAAAACTGGAGGCAATGGGAATCGGGGGAAAACTCTCCACTGGCTGGAGTCATACCTAGCACAAAGGAAGGTGGTTGTGGTTGTTGGAGGTCAGTTATCTCAGCCCCAGGACGTCACTGCAGGAGTTCCTCAGGGTGTCCTTGGCCCAACCATCTTCAGCCACTTCATCAATGACCTTCCTTCCATCATAAGATCAGAAGTGGGGATGTATGCTGATGATTACATAATGTTCAGCATCATTCATGACTCCTCAGATATTGATGTCCAAATGTAACAAGACCTGGACAATATCCAGACTTTGGCTGACAAGTGGCAAGTAACATTTGCACCACACAAGTGTCAGGCAATGACTATCTCCAACAGGAGAGAATCTAACCATCGCCCGTTGGTGTTCAATAGCATTACCATCACTGAACCCCCCACTGTCAACATCCTGGGGGTTACCACTGACCAGAAACTGAACTGGACTAGCCACATAATTACTGTGGTTACAAGAGCAGGTCAGAGGCTGAGAATCGTGCGACAAGTAACTCACCTCCTGACTCCCAAAAACCTGTCTGCCACCTACAAGGCACAAGTTGGAGTGTGATGGAATGCTCCCCACTTTCTTGGGTGAGTGCAGTTCCCACAACACTCAAGGAGCTTGACACTGTCCAGGACAAAGCAGCCCACTTGATTCACACCACACCCACAAACATTCACTCCCTCCCCCACCGACGCATTGCAGCAGCAGTGTGTACCATCTACAAGAAGCAATGCAGGAAAATTCACCAAGACTCCTTTAACAGCACTTTCCAAACATGACCACTACCATCTAGAAGGACAAGGGTAACAGATAGATGGGAACGTCACCACCTGGAAGCTCCCCTCCAAGTCACTCACCATTCTGACTTTGAAATATATTGCCGTTCCTCCACTGTCGCTGGGTCAAAATCCTGGAACTCCCTTCCTAACAGCCCTGTAGGTGTACCTATCCACATGAATTGCAGTGGTTCAAGAAGGCAGCTCACCGCCATCTTCTCAAGGGCAACTAGGGATGGGCAATAAATGCCGACCCAGCCAGCAAAGCCCACATCCTGTGAATGAATATAAAATAACATCCTTGTTAGAAGCCAATTAAGGATTCCTCAAATAACTCTGCACACATAGGAGTTTACTACATGATCCTATTCACCTAGCAGAGAACACCCTCATGGATAATGGTGGGACAGATGTTACAAATCATGATGCCAGTTTTTGGACTATTGTTGCCTTCAAGAGGAGGTCCATCATGAACCAAAAGGGCCACCACTGTTGAACTTTCTCCTCCACTGTTCTATGGTAAAGCCCTTTCGAATGCAATGTTGTGGAGCAGATATCATGCAATCCTGATCTTTGATTTTATTTCTGATAAAATGTAGTTATTGCAGAGGCTCTTCGAAAAATGCTCCCTTGATATGATCAGGAAAATGACTGTAGCATGGCTGCCTGCTTCACAGCATTATACTAGGCAGATCTTCCCATGTATTTGCCTTAGAGCTACTACAAATTATAGGCAGATCGTGAAGAGAAGAAACTTCTGGAGTAAAGAATCAGAATGTAGAGTTTCAGGAACGGGAACTGACACAAGAGATGTTCACTGAAGCTTTATTTTCACTGAGCCCCATACATGGCCTTGGAAACAGTTCAGTCTCTTGGTTGCTCCAATCTATCCTATCTGCCATGCATAGAATCTTTATTCCACTTTTTTGTGAGCAGGAATTGCTGCTGTTTGCTACAACTATTCATTTATGTAGCAAGCAGGTTACTGTTATTTGTCAGTGAAATAGCTTCATCACTTACCCCATGGAAAGCCAGCAGAATGAGAAGGCTTTGCAGTTTTTCCAAAGGCAGGATTCCATCAAGGTCCAGGGTAGCACTGAAATACCCATGTGGCCCCATAGACTTCTGCATGCATATTATGACACAGCCGATGGTAAAAGCTGAGTTGTTCAAATCCCAGAGGGAAACTTGATACAATTGTCATAATCCATTTTTGCAATTTGTAATTTCAAGATACAGAATTTGAATTCAGTAGGAAAAAGACCACCGAGTCTCATGGCTTTTTATATAAAACTAAATTAAACATTTATTAATTTAATAACAAGTAAACACATGCACATGACTACAAATTACTGCTATAATAACTTTTTAACAAATCCCCAAGTTAATTACCCCCCAGGTAAATCTCCACTAAGGCAACAGTAACCCATAAACTTTAAACAGACACCAGACAAAGCACATTTGACCTCCCGAGTTCCAAATGAGGTTCCTTTGCAAGTTGGTTGGAGGCGTACTGGCTGGTTAGGTCTTTAATGCCTCTACTTTACACACATAAACTCCTTTCTTCATATACCTAGCTTTCCCTTTGAATGTATATTTTCCATTGTATCACTAGTTCTTTTGAACTTCAGGTCTTCTAACAATAAAACCCCTTTCAATTTTATTAGCAAGCTGAAAAAATAAACACATTGGCTTCTTCTAGCTAGGTGCAAGATTTTACTCACGGTTTTGAATGGTTTATTTAACAAATGCAAGTGAACACTTTACCTTACTGTTCACCCAATTAACATCTCAAAACTACTATACATCAAAGCACCCAGACTAGCTGACTTTAATTCAATTAAGACACACACAGACACACAACTAGACACAAGCCCCCACGAGAATTCTATTTTAAAAAATAATTTCCAATAACATTATACAAGTTAATATCCCATGTAATTTATTTTCCTTCATGAACCATTGACCTTTATTTTAAGGAAGTTCATGGTGTCAGGATTATTTGAATCACAAAGAAGAGGATTGTCTCCGAGGAGCCACATTTCAGTTTCTGTGTTCTTGTTCCAGAGAGCCCCAAGTAGTAGCAGGTACCAATGAACATGTTTTACTGTGAATAACTTGAAGCAGCAACTCAGATGACCAGATGTTAAAGGATAACTGAAAAGATATGGTTGGTGGGGTGGGGGGGGAGGTTTTGGCAGCGGCGGTTGTCCTGCAAAAATCTCCAGCAAGATCATGGCTGCATGATGCCTGCTCCACAACATCGCATCCAAAGAGGCACAAGAAGCATAGAGCATAGCAGGATCAACAGCCATGAATGAGCTAGTACACCCTGTAAAGTCAGACATATTAGCCCACAAGTTAGTGGAAGAGAGACCCAACTTGGGTTCTAGGCCTACACTGTGGCCTGGACTCTGAAAGATGTAAAAAACGTTTATGAATTTTCAGTCCATTCATAAAGACAGCTAGTGTACGCAACGCACCTCTTGGAAGAGAAGTCCTATGACCTCATTGTCCAGAGTGGGGGAACCCTCCAACCCAATTCCCAACCCCACTACCCCCCACCCCTCCCCTTGACTCGGACCACATTTTAGGTGCCCTTCATTGGTATTTTAATGAAATGGCCTTGCCCCCGATCTAAAACATTCCAGGTGAAAAGTAATATTTGCATTGGGATACCAGACCAACAGATTTTCAGCTCCTTCCTCTCCTAGAAAATCAATGTTGTGAAACCCCTTCCGACAATAAACAGGCTTTTAAAACCAAATCTTGGTGTCACCAAATTGCTACTCCCAATGTGTCCCTTCTTGTCTCCTTCAACCTGAAATCCCTTATGGGTTCTCCTGTAATTTCAGTGGGTGACCTGATGGAATCCCTCAGGGGAATGGAGTTTTTTTTTAGTAATTGATACTGAATTTCCAGCAGAGTTATGGTGGGAGACCAGCAGAACCCACCACAGAACTTCAGGACTCTACACTTTTCAATTGTGGTGTACTGATGATGCCATGCTAGCCGTTCACATGGAAACTCAGCTATGAAGACTCATGGGATGTCTCTTCTGTGCTTGTAACTTATTCTCTCTAACTACAAGCATAAAGAAAATGTGGTTATGGGACAGGGTGTCTCACATCTCACACTTGATCACACTAAATAACTGGAAGTGGTTAGCAAATTCTGCTATCTTCAAGCCATGGTGTCAGACAATCTGTTTCTTGATGCAGAATTTGATACACACACAGGGAAAGCAGCTACCGTCTTTTCGCCGATTCACAAAACATGCTTGGAATAAGATCCAACTGACTCTTAGTCCAAGATGTCGGTGTATAAGGCCTGTGTTCTCAGCACCTTGTTGTATGGCTATAAAACATGGACAACTTACAGCTACCAGGAAAGGAAGCTCGATAACTTTCATCTTTGCTGTTTGCAGTGTATTCTGGACATACTATGGTAGGGCAAAATCATGATCGTGGCAGTCCTCGCAAAGGGAAATCTTCCAAATATGTTGGCACTCATCAAGCAGAGGTGACTTTGCTGGCTCGGCATATTTGTGAGATTGCAGACAGTTGCATACCCAAGGATTTTCTGTACGGCAAGGGAGCCAGAGTCAGAAGACCATTAGGATTCTTGTAAGCATAACATAAAGGCCCTAAACATTGATTTTTGCACCTGGGAGACACTAGTCGGTAACAGAAGAAAATGGCAACATCACCATGATGGTCAGTGGCTTGACAACAGGTACCTACACTGAAAACAACACATGACATCTGATAACCACTTCATATGCCACACTCAGAATTGGTCTCTTCAATCCATCCATAATTATCCATAATGCACAAGGGGTTGCAGGCGTCTCTCTCTGTTCAGTGCAATTCTTTGTGCTGCTGTCATTCTTCCCTCCATCCAGTTTCTGATGTTGTCCACTCATCCAGCCCTTCTCCAGCCTGAACTGTTCTTTCCTGAGGTTTCATCTTCTACTGTCACCAACACCAGAGTCTCATCCTGTATTTTCCAGTGGTCGTACTTTCTCAATTTCCACTTCTTCACTTCAGCTGAAAGCCCATGAGATGCTAGGAATCTGATTATGCTGCGGACACATTCATTCACTCTGTCCAGTTGATTCTAAGGACCCTTCAGCAGAGCCACATTTTAAAAGCTGTAATTCTGTTCTCAGTAGCCTTATTTAGGGTCCAGCTCTCACACCCATAAAGCACAATGCTCTACACACAGATTTTGCAAGCTGTTTTTTCAAGTGCAGACTGATCCCCTCAATGTTTCATTCAGCTTATGAGTTCTAGAGCAGACAACTGCTAGTCTTATCTTGATTTCAAGTGCTGCTATCCCCATTTGTAGTCACTTTCAATCCAAGAAACTGAAATTTGATCTACGTTTGCAATGGTTGCAGACTGAATTGTCACACTGCTCTCACTTTGAATTGTCATTGAGTTGTTGTTGCTGCTCACCCCAAACTTCAGACTTGACCTTCTCAACTCTTCAGCTATCATGGATAGTTTCTTGCTTGTCTTCAGCCATTGTATTAGTGTTATCAGCATATCTGATGTTCCAGATGTTGTGACTATAAATACTAGCCCCAAGGTGTTCTGGGAGACCAGAGCTGAGCTGGAGAAGCTGATAGAAGAGCACTGATCAGCAAAGCAGATGGACCATCAAGGAGTGGATTACAAAAATCTCTTATCAAAATGAAAATGCCTGCAGAGCAGCCAGAAGGACCTGGCTGAAAGAAAAGATGCAAGCAGCAAAAGATGCAGATTGTAAAGGACAATCCAATTAAGAATTCAAGATTTCACAACAAGTGTAACAGCTGGAAATAGTGTGAAAGGGGTAGACAGAAATATGATCTGAGAGGAAGATCAGATAAAGGAATGGTGGCACCAATACTGCACCCAGTTCTACAGAGCAGATCCAAATGCAGCAAGTGCACAGCAAGTAACTTAGAAGGAGATGAAAACAGAAGTGCTGAATAGTGAAGTTGAACATGCAATAAAAAAATTGAAGAACAGTAAAGTGACCATGTCTAAATTGGTCTCCTCAGCCATCAGCAAACTGCACTATATTAGCTACCCCAGCCACAACAGATTTGATTTACTGCATGTCCATCATTTTAAGTAAATGGAAGAATGCCAACAACAGCATACATTTCAGGATGTTGTATATTTATATAAATTGAGACAAGGCATACCCAAGAGTAGCATAATTAGGGGAAGAAAGGTAACTTTGAACCTGTGATTCCCAAAGCTCTCCACCACCAAGGATTTCCTTATGTCACCTCTGGGTCTGTTGCAGTCTAATTAATAAAGACCGATCACTGTGATTAGTCAACTATTCTATTATCATTGTCATACGCAATTACCAGGATGGTAGATGATGAATTAGACAGACAACGGTCTTTCTTCAACTAGCAATTCCTATGTACCTGTGTCCTGTACTTCAGTTTCTCAGTAATCTTTTTTTTAAAAGGAATCACCGTTTGGTCAAGGATCTCATGCAATCTTCATTTAACGGAACTAACAAAAATAGCAACTGTGTCCTGCACCATAACTAACAGAAAATAAAGTCAGAAGTCTGCTCAGCGCACTCATTACATTGTGAGATTCATGCTGGCTCATATTAATGTGATGCTCTGGTGCTGCAAGTAACAGTTCCAAGTGTGACTTGTGCTGAAGAATATTCAGCTGTGATTATACAGATGGGCCTCTCCCATATAGAACTTGCTTAACAATAATCCAAAGTTAAAGTGTAGGAGCCAATACAAAAGGTTAGGAAGATCCCAGGTTCAATCCTTGGCCTCTGCAGAGTGAGTTAATTTCAACTGAGATGGCACGATAATTGACCTCAGTACTACTGGTTAGGTAGGGAGCAATCAAGGCTGGGTTCCCCCACTTCTAACTTCAGTCTCTTGACTTACTGGAAATGGCAGGCTCCAGCATCATGTGAATGCAGGGTCAGGGTGAGGCTCAGCTGTGGTGCTCCCCTTGGTCAACTAGTTATGTAATGCTCCAACCCAGGTTCAAAATAAGGCAAGGTACTGGAAGGCTGCAGGTGTCGATGAGATGGGACCCTAAGGCGGATCAGTAGCTTCAGGGGAGAAAAATGAATAAATTGGAGGTGAGAACATCTTTATTTTTCTCCCTTTCTTTCACTTCTTTTCTCATTACCCATCCTGTAGTCCACTCTCTTTCATCATGCCTCCTTTCATTTCTCCCCTTTTGGTTGCTCTGCCCTCCCAAATCCTTAAACCAATCCTACAGCACTCCATGACATTCCTACTCTCCTGATGCCCTCTTAGATAAGCCTACAGCTTCCCTCTGTGCCTTTCTAGGCTTTCTCCAAAGAACCCAACAAGATACCTGTCACTGCCTCCTTTTGAGTAGCAACACCGCCTGCCCACCCTACATTTTTGCCACTTTCTTGCTCAGGAAGGGCAGTGGAAAGGGATTCAGCAGTAACTTCAAAGGGAAGCTGGATAAGTATTTGGAAAGGAAAAAATTGTAGGGCTGTGGGAAAAGAACAGAGGAATGGACCCAACGAGGTAGCTTCTTCAAAGGGCCAGCATAGACATGATGACTGAATGGCCTCCTTCTATGTTGTATGATTCTATGATCAGTCCTGCACCTAGTGTGGTCTCCTTTGTTACATTTCTGTCCTGGCTGCAGTTGCTATGTAGCCTGTAGGGATGTGACAAGGAGATGCTCTTAAATGGCCCAGCTTGTTGCCAGTGCTCCATAGTTAACCCTCTGGAAGTGTCGCTGCATCTCTCCTAACCAAGACAAGTATTTTACTTCAAGATATGAGTATACTAGTCGGAGAAACAACTCCCAGAGGAATAGTGGCAGATGTGGGCTGCTAGCTGCAAGAGTCTAATCTCTGGGTGCATTTACATTAGATTTTCAGTGTCACTTTAAAGTACTTTTCATTCCATACTGGTGTTAAATCTGTTGATACTTGAACTGACTCATACGAACATAAGAAATAGGAGCAGAAGTAGGCCAATTGGCCCCTTAAGCCTGCTCCACCATTCATGGCTGATCTGTTTGTGTTTTGAGTTCATTTCCATCTACCTCCGAAAACCTTTGATTCCCAAGCCTAATAAAAATCTATCGACCTTTGCCTTAAAAATATTCAGTGACCCCGCCTCCACCGCCTTCTGAGGCAGAGAGTTCCAAAGTAGCACAAACCTCACAGAAAAATATTCTCCTCAGCTCTGTCCTTATATAAGGGTGACCCCTAATTTTAAAACAGTGCCCCCTAACTCTGGACTCACCCACAAGAGGAAACCTCTTTCCATGTCCACCTTGTCAAGAACATTCAGGATCTTATATACTTCAATCAAGTCAGCCGTCACTCTTCTAAACTCCAGTGGAAACAAGACCAGCCTGTCCAACCTATCCTCATAAGACAACCCACTCATTCTAGGTATCAAGCTAGTAAACCTCCTCTGAACTGCCTCCAATGCATATACAACTTTCCTTAAATAAGGAGACCAAAACTGTACACAGTATTCAAGATGCAGGTCTCACCAACGCCCTGTATAACTGAAGCATAACATCCTTACTTTTACATTCAATTCTTCTCACAATAAAGGATAGCATTCCATTAGCCACCTTCATTACATGCTATACCTGCAGACTACTTTTTATGACTCATGCATGAGGATACCTAGATCCCTCTGCACCTTGGAATTCTGCAGTTGTTCTCCATTTAAGTAATACTCTGCTTTTTTATTCTTCCTGCTAAAGTGAACAACTTCACATTTTCCCACATTATACTCCATCTACCAGATTTTTGCCCACTCACTCAACTTATCTATAACCGTCTGCAAATTCCTTATATCTTCTTCACAACATACTTTCCTACCTATCTTTGTGTAGTCTGCAAATTTAGCTACCATGCTTTCACTCCCCTCATCTAAGTCATTGATATAAATTGTAAAAAGTTCAGGCCACAGCACAGATCCCTGCAGGATTCCACTCGTCACATGCTGCCAATCAGACAAAGACCCATTTATGCATACTCTCTGTTTTCTGCCACCCAGCCAATCTTCTATCCGGGCTAATATGTTACTCCCTACACCATGAGCTTTTATTTTCCACAATAACTTTTGATGTGGCACCTTGTCAAATGTTTTCTGGAAATCGAAGTACTGTACAGCTACAGGATCCCCACTATCCACCACACATGTTACTCCTTCAAACAAATTGGTTAACGATCATTTCCCTTTCCTAAAACCATGCTGACACTTTCTGATTACCTTGAGCTTTTCTAAGTGCCCAGCTATAACCTCTTTAATGATCAACTCTAACACCTTCCCCACAACAGACGTCAAGTAAACTGGCTTATAGTTTCCTGTTTGGAGTGAAGATCAAACAATGGCTTGGACTTTTCCCATTAGGAGAGGGGGAGATTGGGGAAGAAAAACACAGCAGGTTCCCCTCAACCTACCACTCTGAGATCCCTCCCATATGCATCACACTGTGGATGTTAACAAGTAGCCCAGGCACAGGCCTGGGCCTGGTCACTTGCCATCCCACTTGAGACCTCGGTAATGCGTGATATAGGGGCACAATAGCATTAAAATCAACATTTTCTTTCACAGAACTGTGGTGTCTTTGGTCACCGCGTTGTCTAATTGTGTTTTAAATTTACTCATCATTGAATTTACAGATTACCAGCCGTTCATTCCAGAAAATGTGCAAGAAACTGTTGGCCAGTCTGACAACAGTACAAAAAAGCAGTGGAACTTAACAACTTTCCCTAAATGTGGGAAAACACCCTGGTAAACATTCTACATGGTAAAGCTCCCTGATAAACACTATTCTACACAATATAGCTCCCTGATAAACACTATGGGCAGAATTTTGACTTCACCTAAACGCAACTTCTCAATTTACATCATGGTAGATTTTTACCAGTTAATCTGGTGTTAGGGACCACTCATGATAGGAAACTGCCTACTTTTTAGATTCATTGAAGTAGGCCATGTTGGGAAGATGTTGGTTACAGAATGTGTCTGTTAAAGAAGTCGTTGTAGTGTTCTGTATGTTAACAGCGAGTCTTTATTAACTACTTGTATAGACAACTAAATACAAATATATACAATATACAAATATACAGTAAAGGGTGCAGGCATGGTGCTATCTCCATTATTGGTCTGTTACAAAAGTATCATAATTTTCATAATATTCTAGTTTATTGTCAAATAGGTTTATGGGTATGAGTTTGTATGATTCTGTCTGTGTGATTTAATTACTTTTGGAGTCAGGTAGACTGCAAGCTTGAAATCATCAAAATAACCTAGGTGTAGAAATGTACATGAAATGCTAATGGACATGGATGCCATCTTAGCATGTAAGATCTGAAGGTAATTTGCATTTTTAGATAAGGGAAGGGATTGTTTGGATTTCAAAGGGATGTTAGTCTGTTTACAACAAGCCAGACAAGCAAAGCTAAGGAATGTGATTATTTTTCGCAAAGGTTACTGACAATATTGGTAACATGGAAGTTTTTATACTATTGCAAAGGTACAGTTCCAAAGACATAAGGAACAATGGAATTTACACATTAAAGAGAGAGAAACATATATAAAGGAGAATGAAACACTATGTTGGGGGGGGGGGGGGGGGGGGGCGGGGCCATATGAGATCTAACGGGAATGTGTGAAACAGCCTCGAAGAAGTGTCCAGCCATTTGTGCATAAGTCTGCTGTGCCCAGTAATTTGGAATTCCACTGTCAAGTGGGTACTGTGTTAACTTGCTGTTTTTTTAAAATCTAAAATCTATTTTGGACTTTTGCCTTATAGGGGGCGTGTAATTGGGAGTCAGGTTAATGAGGAATTTTAGGAATTGTTACAGCTTTGTAATTGTAGTCTTATGTATGTGTTTGAAATCTTTTATTTTGTCAATAAACATTTTAATTTAATTTTTTAAAATCTCTAAAAGGTCTTAGTGGTTTCATTATTTCTGAATTCAGTACACACATTTTCTCGTAATAAATACGATTTGCAAAACCGTTGAGATAGCGTGACCAAGTTTCCCTTGTGGATTTGGTCCACCTGGCACATATCATCTGCCACGTCAGCACAGGTCTTAACATGTCTCTGACCAACACCACACTGACCCTAGGTCTAGATCATGTGCTTTCTTGCATCACTGTGAGCTCAGTCCCACATTAACCCTGTATATACCAGACCCTTCTACTATACCCCCCCAAGTCTTTATCCCATTTGCTTCAAGTTTTACATTATTATAAGTCGCGTTTACCTTGTTGTTACAATCTTAATGCTACTCCAACATTATTGCTATTACAGTATTAGTGTTAAAAACATTCTCAGTACCCCATTCCCCCCCTTCAAGTCCTTGAAGTAAGAGGTTCAGGCAGTTTGGAGGCCTTACAATCCTTTCACAACTTGTCACCGTCCTGTCGGAAGAGTGATAGGTTCTGTTGGTTCTGGTTCTTGTTGTTGGTGAAGATTGTACTGGCATTTGGGTATGCGTTTTTTTTTTGATTGCTTTATGTTGAACCACGCCTGGTCAGTTCTGCTATTGTGTTGATGCATGGTTGCATCAGCAGAGCAATGGAAAGGGCGATCAACAGTGCTATCAAGTGGCACCTGCTCAGCAATTAGCTGCTCATTGACACTCAGTTTGGGTTTTGACAGGGCCACTCAGCTCCTGACTTCATTACAGCCTTGGTCCAAACATGGACAAAAGAGCCGAATTTCAGAGGTGAGGTGAGGGTGAATGTCCTTGACATCAAGGCAGCATTTGACCGAGAGTGGCATAAAGGAGCACAGCAAAACTGGTCAATGGAAATCAAAGGGAAAACTCTCCACTGGTTAGAGTCATACCTAGCAAAAAGGAAAATGGTTGTGGTTGTTGGAAGTCAATCATCTCAGTCCCAGGCCATTGCTGCAGGAGTTCCTCAGGTTAGAGTCCGAGGCACAACCATCTTCAGCCGCTTCATCAAACACCTGGTCACCATCATAAGGTCAGAAGTGGGTATGTTCACTGATGTTCAGAACTATTCGAGACTTCTCAGATACAGAGGCAGTCTGTGTTCATATGCAGCATGACCTAGACAACATATAGGCATGGGCTGGTAAGTGGCAAGTAACGTTCACACCACACAAGTGTCAGGCAATGACCATCTCAACAAGAGAGAATCTAACCATCTGCCAGAGCCATCACTGAATACCCCACTATCAACATCCTGCCGGGGGGGTGGCGGTTATCATTGACCAGAAACTGTACTGGATCGACCATATAAATACTGTAGCTACAAGAGCAGTTCTGATGCTAGGCATTCTGTAGCAAGTAACTCACCTCCTGACTCCCCAAAGCTTGTCGACCATCTACAAGGAACAAGTCAGGAATGTGATGGAATACTCTTCACTTGCATAGATGAGTGCAGCTCCAACAACATTCAAGAAGCTCAACACCATCCAAGACAAAACAGCCCATTGATTGGCACAGCATCCACCACCTTAAACATTCACTCCCTCCACTACCAACGCACAGCAGCAGCAGTGTGCACAATCTACAACATGGGTTGCAGCATTTCTTCAAGGCTCCTTTGACAGCACCTTCCAAACCTGTAAGCTCTACCTCCTAGAAGGGCAAGGGCAGAGATGCAAAGGAATTCCACCACCTGGAAGTTACCCTCCAAGCCACATACCATCATGGCTTGGAACTATTTTGATCTTCCTTCACTATCACTGGATCCAAATCCTGGAGCTCCCTCCCTAACAGCAGTATAGGTGCACCTGCACCACATGGACTGCAGTGGTTCACCACCACCTTCTCAAGGGCAATTAGAGTTAGGCAATAAACGCTGGCCTAGCCAGATATACCCACATATCGTAAACAAATAAAACAAAAATGACTACCGATGACAGTGGCATCCTGTTTATTACAAAGAAGCACCATTCAAAATCGGCTATATCCCTTTTTGCACAAGTCCAAAAAAAGCACAATTTAATTCATTTCATCGATGCAAGATGACACCATCGTCGATTGTTGTAAAGACCCATCTGATTCACTAATGTCCTTTAGGGAAGAAAATATACCGTCCTTACCTGGTCTGGCCTACATGTGACTCCAGACCTACAGCAATGGGATTGACTCTTAAATGCCCTCTGAAATGGACCAGCAAGCCACTCAGTTGTATCAAACTGCTACAAAGTCACTAAAAAGGAACGAAACTAGATGGACCACATGGCATCGACCTAGGCATCGGAATAGACAACGGCAAACTCAGCCCACTCCAACCTGCAAAGTCCTCCTTACTAACATCTGGGGGCTAGTGCCAAAATTGGGAGAGCTGTCTCACAGACCAGTCAAGCAACAGCCTGACATAGTCATACTCAGAATCATACCTTACAGATCATGACCCAGACACCACATCACTATCCCTGGGTATGTCCTGTTCCACTGCCAGGACAGACCCAGCAGAGGTGACGGCACAGTGGCATACAGTCAGGAGGGAGTTGACTTAAACATCAACTCCGGTCCCCATGATGTCTCATGGCATTAGGTCAAATATGGACAAGGAAACCTCCTGCTGATTACTACATACCACCCACCCCCCTCAGCTGATTAATCAGTGCTGCTTCATGTTGAATAACAACTGGAGGAAGCATTGAGGGTTGTAAGGGTGCAGAATGTACTCTGGGTGGGGGACTTCAATGTCCATCACCAACAGTGGCTCGGTAGCACCACTTCTGACTGAGTTGGCCAAGTCATAAAGGACATAGCTGCTCGACTGGGTCTATGGCAGGTGGTGAGGGAACCAACAAAGGGAAAAACATACTTGACCTCATACTCACCAACCTGCCTGCCGCAGATGCATTATCCATGACAGTATTGGCAGGAGTGACCACTGCATAATCATTGCAGAGACGAAGTCCCATCTTCACACTCCATTGTGTTGTGTGGCACTACCATCGTGCTAAATGGGATAGATTTCGAACAGATTTAGCAACTCAAGACTGGACATCCATGAGGCTCTGTGGGCCATCAGCAGCAGAATTCTACTCAAACACAATCTGTAACCTCATGGCCCAGCATGTCACCCACTTTACCATTACCATCAAGCCAGGTGATCATCCCTGGTTTAAATGAAGAGTGCAGGAGGGCATGCCAGGAGCAGCACCAAGCATACCTAAAAATGAGGTGTCAACCTGGTGAAGCCATAACACAGGGCTACTTGCATGCCAAGCAGCATAAGCAGCAGCTGATAGACAGAGCTAAGCGATCCCATAGCCAGCTGATCAGATCTAAGCTCTGCAGTCCTGCCACATCCAGCCGTGAATGGCGGTGGTCAATTACACAACTCAATGGAGAAGGCTCCAGCATCACAGATGCCAGTCTTCAGCCAATTCGATTCACTCCACATGATATCAAGAAATGGCTGAAGGCACTGAATACCACAAAAGCTATGGATCCTGACAACATTCTGGCAATAGTACTGAAGACTTGTGCTCCAGAACTTTCCATGCCCCTAGCCAAGCTGTTCCAGTACAGCTACAACACTGGCAACCACCCAGCTATGTGGAAAATTGTCCAGGTATGTCCTGTACACAAAAAGCAGGACAAACCTAACCCATCCAATTACCGCCCCATTAGTCTACTCTCCATCATAAGTAAAGGAATGGAAGGTGTCATCAACAGTGCTATCAAGCGACACTTGCTTAGCAATAACCTGCTCACTGACACCCAGTTTGGGTTCCACCAGGACCACTCAGCTCATGACCTCATTACAGCCTTGGTTCAAACATGGACAAGAGCTAAACCCCCAAAGTGTGGTGAGATTGACTGCCTTGGAATTAAGGCCACATTTGACCGAGTGTGGCATCAAGGAGCCCTAGCAAGACTGGAGTCAACGGGAATCGGGGCAAACTCTCCGCTGATTGGATTTATATCTAGCACAAAGGAAGATGGTTGTGGTTGTTGGAGGCCAGTCATCTCTGCTCCAGGACATCACTGCAGGAGTTCCTCAGGGTAGTGTCCATGGCCCAAACATCTTCAGCTGCTTCATCAATGATCTCTCTTCCATCATAAGATCAGAAGTGGGGATGTTTCGCTGATGATTGCACAATGCTCAGCACCATTCACGACTCCTCAGATACTGAAGCAGTCCATGTCCAAATGCGGGAAGACCTGGACAATATCCAGGCTTGGGCTGACAAGTGGTAAGTAACATTCATGTCACACAAGTGCCAGGCAATGACCATCTCCAACAAGAGAGAATCTAACCATTGCCCCCTGACATTTAATGGCATTACCATCACTGAATCCCCCACTATCAACATCCTGGAGGTTACCATTGACCAGAAACTGAATTGGACTAGCCATATAAATACTGTGGCAACAACAGCAGGTCAGAGGTTAGGAGTCCTGCGATGAGTAACTCCCCTCCTGACTCTCCAAAAGCCTGCCCACCATCTGCAAGGCACAAGTTAGGAGTGTGATGGAATATTCTCCACTTGCCTGGATGAATGCAGCTCCCACAACACTTAAGAAACTCGACGCTGTCCAGGACAAAGCAGCCGCTTGATTGGCACCACAACCACAAACATTCACTCCCTCCATCACCGACGATCAGTAGCAGCAGTGTGTACCATCTACAAGATGCATTGCAGGAATTCACCAAGACTCCTTAGACAGCACCTTCCAAACCCACAACCACGACTATCTAGAAGGACAGGGGCAGTAGATAGATGGGAACACCACCACCTGGAAGTTCCTCTCCTAATTACTCACCATCCTGACTTGGAAATACATTGACGTTCCTTCACTGTCGCTGGGTCAAAATTCTGGAACTCCCCAACAGCGCTGTGCGTCCACCCATACCACATGGACTGCAATGGTTCAAGAAGGCAGCTCACCATAACCTTCTCAAGGGCGACTAGGGATGGGGATCAAATGCTGGCCCAGCCAGCGAAGCTCACATGCCGTGAATAAATTTTAAAAAAAGATGTGCCATGGCCACCACTGATGTCAAGGCCAGGAGACACCACCCCCTCTTTTCTCCCAAGGGTCTGTTAGTCACAGTTGGCAGTGAAGTCTTTTGTCAGCAGGCTGCACGGCACGCACTTTCCTGCAGCCATGTTTACATCTGGTAAATAGAGCAACAGTTGGTGGAATTGATGTCTTTTTCCTTATTTGTTCTTAGGATGTGAATATTGCTGGCAAGGTCCATTATCAATTGCCCTTGAGAAGGTGGTGGTGAACTGCCTTTTTGAACCACTGCAGTCCATCTGGTGTAGGTACACCCACAGTGCTGTTAGGGATGGTGTTCTGGAATTTTGACCCAGTGACAGTGAAGCAACAGTGAAGCAACAGCGATATAGTTCCAAGTCAGGATGGTGTGTGACTTGGAGGGGAACATGGAAGTGGTGTCATTTTGTGGGGTAACTGGGTTGAGAATGAGTTAAAGAGTGTTGGTACAAAGTGGTCTCCTCTACATTGGAGAGATCAAACGTAAACTGGGCGACCGCTTTGCACAACACCTTCGGTCTGTCCGCAAGAATGACCCAAACCTCCCTGTCGCTTGCCATTTTAACACTCCACCCTGCTCTCTTGCTCACATGTCTGACCTTGGCTTGCTGCATTGTTCCTGTGAAGCCCAACGCAAACTGGAGGAACAACACCTCATCTTCCGACTAGGCACTTTACAGCCTTCCGGACTGAATATTGAATTCAACAACTTTAGGTCTTGAACTCCCTCCTCCATCCCCACCCCCTTTCTGTTTCTTCCCCCTTCCTTTTGTTTTTTCCAATAAGTTATATAGATTTTTCTTTTCCCACCTATTCCCATTATTTTTAAACCCTTTAGGCCCTGCTAGCCTTTCCACCCCACCCCCACTAGAGCTGTACCTTGAGTGTCCTGCCATCCATTCTTAATTAGCACATTCGTTTAGATAATATCACCACCTTCAACACCTGTGTTCTTTTGTTCTTTTGTCTGTGACATCTTTTGATGATCTGCTCCTATCACTGCTTGCTTGTCCCTACAACCACACCACCCCCCCCACTTCTCTCCCCCCACCCCACCACCCTCCACCCCCCACCTTAAACCTCCTTATATTTTACCCCTTTGCTAAGATTCACTCAGTTCTGTTGAAGGGTCATGAGGACTCGAAACGTCAACTCTTTTCTTCTCCGCCGACGCTGCCAGACCTGCTAAGTTTTTCCAGGTAATTCTGTTTTTGTCTAGCACAAAGGAAGATGGTTGTGGTTGTTGGAGGTCAATCATTTCAGTTCCAGGACATCACTGTAGGAATTCTTCAGGGTCCAATCATCTTCAGCTGCTTCATCAATGACCTTCCTTCTATCATAAGGTCAGAAATGTGGATGTTTGCTGATGATCGCATAATATTCAGCACCATTCACGACCCCTCAGATACTGAAGCAGTCCATATCCAAATGCAGCAAGACCTGGACAATATCCAGGCTTGGGCTGACAAGTGGTAAGTAACATTCATGTCACACAAGAGCCAGGCAATGACCATCTCCAGCAAGAGAGAATCTAACCATCGTCCCTTGACATTCAATGGCATTACCATCACTGAATCCCATGCTATCAACATCCTGGGGGGTTACCATTGATCAGGAGCTGAATTGTACAAGGCATATGAAAGCTGTAGTTGCAAGAGCAGGTCAGAGGCTAGGAATCCTGCAGTAAATAACTCACCTCTTAATTCCCCAAACCTAGAAGGCACAAGTCAGGAGTGTGATGGAATATTCTCCACTTGCCTGGTTGAGTGTAGTCCCAACAACACTCAAGAAGCTTGACATCATCCAGGACAAAGCTGCTCTGCTTGATTGGCAACACATCCACAAACATTCACCCCCTCCACCACCAAACAGTGGCAGCAGTGTGTACCATCAACAAGATGCACTGCAGAAACTCACCAAAGTTCCTTAGACAGCACCTTCCAAACCCACGAGTACTACCATCTAGAAGGACAAGGGCAGCAGATAGATGGGAACACCACCACCTGGGAGTTCCCCTCCAAGCTATTCACCATCCTGACTTGGAAGTATATCGCTATTCCTTCACTGTCGTTGGGTCAAAATCCTGGAACTCGCTCCCTAACAGCAATGTGGGTGTACCTACACCACAGGGAATGCAGCAGTTCAAGAAGGCAGCTCACCAATTAGGGATCAGTAATAAATGCTGGCTTAGCCAGTAACGCCTACAACCCGTAAGTGAATTAAAAAAATGTTCTGGATGCGCTGAGGATGCTGAGTAAAAGGTGCTTTATAAATTTATGTTCTTTTTATCTGTATAAGGGACCCCTATGGCAGAAGATGGGTCATGCTTCAAATAGGAAAATTATTGTATTTTAATTTTAAATAGACAGAAGCATGTGGTTTAAAAATTGGTTTTATCTCGGTGTATTTTTAAAAGAGGTTCTTTGTCTGAGAGCCTTGGTAGCCTAGGACATATTACAGTTCAGAGATTGTTCATAATTCTATGAGAAACAGGCTATGGATATTACAGCTGTTATGCAGTCAGCTGGTATACACTCACTTTGTTCAAAGGGGATAAATCACTTAATTATTGATCTTGTGCAGGATCACGAGTATTTGATTTGCAAGCTCCAGCTACATACTTTCAGACAATGAAGATGCTTTCTCTGCCAGGCAAGGACTTAACAGAAACAAAATCACCAAATGACCAAATGGCCAGAAGATCATATCTTATTTTATTTTTAATATTGTAAATCATGCCCTATTTCTAATCTTGTGTTATGACTGCACATTTGGATGTTTAAACTAAATCAAACAATAGTATTGAAGAAAAATACATCTTCAGTGCAACGGCCTGACCTCAGCTGGAGCACGGTACGTCATTACAATGGATCTTAATATCTCAAGTTAGGAAGGGAACCAATCAGCCAAAGCCTCAGCTCTTGGTTGCTATCCAGTGACTACTAGTGGGAGTTATGTATATGGGATTACCAGATAGGAGCAGTATGGGCACTTCTGCGGTAGCTCGCTCAATGTTTAAATACCCCACCAGCATGCAAGAACAGCTATTTGGGTGAAGTACCTCAGGGATACTGGCAATTATTAAGCTTCTGGGTTACCAGCACTTGTTAAACTATGTCCTAGCACGCATCAGCCTGCAGGAGGGGAAAAAAATTTAATGTAGCCAAAAGAGAAAGCAAGAAATCTCAGCATAGAACTCAGCTCAGAACATTAAGCAGTGATTTCATGAAACTCACAGCTCAATATTTTGTTAACCTTAGTCCATCTGCTGCTGAAACCCATAGCCATGCTTTTATTTACCTCCAGACTTAACTATTCCAATACTCTCCTGGTCAGCCTCCCAACTCTCATAAATTTGAGGTCATCTAAAACTCTGCTGCCCATATCCTAGCTCACCCACCGTCTCTGCACTCACTGATCTACATTGGCTCCTGGTTCTAGGAAACCTCCCTTGAAAAAATGTCATCCCTATGTTTAAATCCCCTGATGGCCCTTGCCCTTCTTATCCCTGTAACCTCCTCCCACCACTGCAACTCTCCAAGATCTCTGTACTCCTCCAAAACTGACCTCATTTCCATTTCCCACTTCCTTCATCCCACCATTGGCAGATGTACTTTCAGCTGCTAAGGCCTTAAGTTCTAGAATTCCCTCCTTAAGTCACTCGGCCTCCTTATATCTGATCCTTGAAGACCCTTCTGAAACATACCTCATTAACCTAGCTTTTGGTCACGTGTCTGAATGTCTACTTCTTTGGTTCAATGTTAGCTCATTTGTCTAATTATGCTTCTGTGAGGTTTTGCTAAGTTAAAGGCAGTATACAAATGCAAGTTGTTGCTGTTACAAGCATTCAATACAGTACCCTTTTGATTTCAGCAGTCAAGGGAGCAGCCAGCTGCTGAACAGCATTGTCCCATGTCCACTGATTCATACCAGCGCTTGGATTCTCTTTTCCCTTTATCTTGGTCTATGCCTTCAGCCTTGGAGAACGATGATGCTAGGACTCTACAACTCTTTGGAAGCTTTCTGAATTTTCATCCTCTGCCTGAGATATGTCCCCTTAATTGTCCCATCCTTTTAGTTTTGACAGAGCACAATTGTCTTCTATTAATGGCACAATCTCGTGACCAATCTGAGTAGGTCATTTTTACGCAAATGCATTTAGACCAGAAAGTTAAGTACTTTCAGTGGTTGTGATTCAGGTGGATTTTAAAGCAGCACTAATCAAATTAGAACTAACTTACACTCGCAGAAAAAAATCAGCTCAAAGAATTTTACAGCACATAAGTAGTAGGCTATTTAGCCGATCGAGCCTGTGCTGGCTCACAATGAGTTATGCAATTAGCTCATTCCCCATACCTTTTTAAAAACTTGCCTTGTTCAAAACCTATGCACTTCCTGTTTAAAAACGATTATACATTCAGCTTCCACTGCTGTGTCCATCAGGGTATTTCATGCCGGAGCATCCTCTCTCGACTCCCTGCAGAGTTGCATCTTTTGCTTGTCTGTCTCTCATACAGATTATTTGGTCATTATTCCATTACTGCTTGTGGGAGCTTGCTGTGTGCAAACTAACAGCTATTTTTTTCTACATTACAACACTTAAAAATAATTCATTGTAATGTACTGGGGTGGTCAAAGGCGTTATATAAATGCAAGTCATTTCTTCCTTTCACGGAACCTGCTGGTTGGTTTCTAAACATATTTGTTTTTTTTTATATTTGTTTGAAGCCAGTGAATCATCCATAACCCTCAAAAATAATCTGATTAGCGCCTGGAAGCTGTGACCAACTCACATTGGCACCCGAGACGGGTGTTAATTGAGACGGTGACATTTGAAGAAAATTGAAATTTAAAACCTGTGTTTGCTTTCTTAACAGGAACTGAACTCTCATCAATCAAGGAATAAGCATTAGAGTTATTGAGAGAGAAACAGCCAATGTTCACATTATCATGTTCTGATTCATAATTTGATCTGACAGTGGAGCATTATTAACTTATTATGCAAATTGGGTGGCCAACACCTTGACTAAATATAGCAAATACTCTGTTGGTTAACAATCTGACGGATGTCTAAACGCTATGCTATAAGCAGTGAAAGCTTTCATAAGGCTCAAGAACAGATGTGAAACACAGGCACAGCTGGACTTCTGATGATGGAGGTTATCACTGTTATGCTATCATTTTTATGGTCCAAGAGCCTGTTACTGTAGGACTGTAAGGAGACTGGAAAGAAGGAAAATTTCATCTGGCTCCTCCCACCATTCAGGAACATGCTCAGGAGTCTGTCCTGTGTCTTTATAACAAAATGTGAAAATAGTTGGAGGCTGGATTTTCCCTCCAGGAACAGAAGTCAGGATTGTTTCCAGGTTCCAAACACACCCCTGGGGGGATAAACAGTAACTCATTGGAATTTTCACAGGGTGTTCATTTAATTGACATGGAGGCAGGTTCTCCGTCCAATTCAGGACAGTGGAAATAGTCTTAAAACTGGGGTCTAATTAGAGCTCTTCCAGCTTCAAAGGAGTAGCTGAGTGGAATAGAGAATAACTGTAAGGAAGAGGGCACTTCAACATGGAGATGTCCACGCTGTAACTTTAAAAAACATCTTATATTAAAAAATGGTTCTTGCAGCCAGGCGACCACTGTGGCGGGATAGGGTGGGGAACCCCTTTGCACTGCAGTTTATGGCTGTTCTCACACCCAGGCAGACAGGGAGGGCCTCCAGGCCTGCCTGGAGCTCAAGCACCCCTAACCTCCCCCTTGTGTCCACCCCGAGTCACGTAACCTGGCCCCCATTAGTGTGGGAAAATTCCAGTTATCTGCCTTTAATTGGACTTAAGGCAGTTAACCAGCCTAATCAGCTACTTGTTGCAAGGTGAAATGGTGCCAGGAACCGACATGCCAATTGGTAATAAAAAGAAGAATTGCTGGAAAAACTCAGCTGGTCTGATAGCATCTGTTGAGAGAAAGGCATAATGTTACGAGTCCATATGACTCTTCTTCAGAACTAAAGAGAAGTAAAAATGTTGTGAAATATATATTGTTTAAGGGGGGGGTGGGACAGACGAAGCTGGATAGAAGGCCAGTGATAGGTGGAGGCAAAGGACAGGTTGCAAAAGATGTCATAAACAAAAGGTCGAATGGGTGTTGATGGTGGTGATACTGGCTAAAGGAGGCGCTAATGGTGACATTAAGAGTAGAAAGCAGAATGAGCAAATGACAGATGGCCCTAGTGGGGGTGGGGTGCAGGGAGGGGATGGTGTGGGAAAAAAGATTGAAATGGGCTAAATGGAAATAAATTTAAAAATTAATAATAACAGGTGGAGAAAATATATATAAAAATTAAAAAATAAATATTTGAAAAAAGGGGATCAAAAAGGAGTAAGGATGGAGGAGAGAGTTCATGATCTGAATTTGTTGAACTCAATGTTAAGTCTGGAAGACTGTAAAATGCCTAATTGGAAGATTAGGTGCTGTTCCTCCAGTTTGCATTGAGCTTCACAGGAATATTGCAGCAGGCCAATGAAGGACACGTGGGCATGAGAGCAGGGTGGTGTGTTGAAATGGCAAGCGACAGGAAGGTCCAGGTCATGCTTGCGGACAGACTGAAGGTGTTCCACAAAGCGGTCACCCAGTCTGCGTTTGGTCTCTCCAATGTAGAGGAGATTGCATTGGAAGCAGCGAATGCAGTAGACCAAATTGAGGGAAGTGCAACAGCTTCACTTGAAAGGAGTGTTTGGGCCCTTGGACAGTGAAGAGAGGGGAAGTAAAGGGGCAGGTGTTGCACTTTCTGCAATTGCATGGGAAGGTGCCTTGGGAGGAGGTTGAGGTGTTGGGAGTGATGGAGGAGTGGACCAGGGTGTCCCAGAGGGAACTGTCCCTACGGAATGCTGACGGGGGGGGGGGGGGGGGTGGGGGGGGGGGGGGGGGTGAACGGAAGATGTGTTGGTGGTGGCATCATGCTGGAGTTGGCGGAAATGGCGGAGGATGATTCTTTGAATGCGAAGGCCGGTGAAGTGAAAAGTGAGGACAAGGGGGACCTATCATGGTTCTGGGAGAGAGAAGAAGGTGTAAGGGCAGAGGCGCAGTAGATGATTCGGACACGGTTGAGGGCCCCGTCAACCACCATGGGTGGGAAACCTCAGTTAAGGAAGAAGGAAGCACTGTTTTGGAAAGTGGCAACGGAGTCAAAGGAATGGAGAGAATGGGATGAAGTACTTACAGGAAGCAGGGTGTGAGGAATTGTAGTCGAGGTAATCAGTGGGCTTGTAATGAATATTGGTGGACAGTCTATCACCAGGAACTCAGACAGAGAGGTCAAGGAAGGGAAGGGAAGTGTCAGTGATGGACCTTCTGAAAGTGATGGAGGGGTGGAAATCATAAGCAAAATTAATAAATTTTTCCAGGTCCAGACGAGAGCATGAAGGGGCACCGAAACATTCATCGATGTACCGGAGAAAGAGTTGTGGAACAAGGAATATTCCACATACCCCATAAAGAGACAGGCATAACTGTGGCCCATGCGGGTGCCCGTAGCCACACCTTTTATTTGGAGGAAGTGAGATGAGTTTAAGGAGAAGTTGTTCAGTGAGAGAACAAGTTCAGCCAGGAGAATGGTGGTGGATGGGGATTGTTCGGGCCTTTGTTCAACGAAGAAGCAGAGAGCCCTCAGACCATCCTGGTGGGGGATGGCAGTGTAGATGGATTGGATTATAATGTTAAAGAGGAGGCGGCTGGGGGCAGGGAACTGGAAATTGTTGATATGATGTAGGGCATCAGAGGGATCGTGGATGTAAGTGGGAAGAGACTGGCTCCGTTCTCTCTCCCCTTGTCCAGCCTCTTCCCACCTACATCCGCAATTCCTCTGATGCCCTACATCATATCAACAATTTCCAGTTTCCTGGCCCCAATCACTCCTCTTCACTATGGACATCCAATCCCTCCGACATGTCTCCCTTCTTCCTTAACCACGGTGGTTGACAGGGCCCTCAATTGTGTCTGACCTATCTCCCGTGCCTCTGCCCTCACATCTTCTTCTCCCTCCCAGAACAATGATAGGTCCCCCTTGTCCTCACTTTTCACCCCACCAGCCTCCACATTCAAAGGATCATCCTCCGCCATTTCCACCAACTCCAGCATGATGCCACCACCAAACACACCTTCTGCTCACCACCCCCATCAGCATTCCATAGGGACCGTTCCCTCTGGGACACCCTGGTCCACTCCCCCATCATCCCCAACACCTCAACCCCCTCCCACAGCACCTTCCCATGCAATCGCAGGAAGTGCAACACCTGCCCCTTTACTTCCCCCCTCCTCACTGACCAAGGGCTCAAACACTCTTTCAAGTAAAGCAGTACTTCACTTGCACTTCCCTCAATTTGGTCCACCGCATTTGCTGCTTCCAATGCAGTCTCCTCTACATTGGAGACACCAAACGCGGACTGGGTGACCGCTTTGTGGAACACCTTCGGTCTGTCCACAAGTATGACCCGGACCTTCCTGTCGCTTGCCATTTCAACACACCACCCTGCTCTCATGCCCACATGTCCGTCCTTGGCCTGCTGCAAACAGGAGGAACAGCACCTAATCTTCCGATTAGACATTTTACAGCCTTCCAGACTTAACATTGAGTTCAACAACTTCAGATCATAAACTCTGTCCTCCATCCTCACCCCTTTTTGATCTCCTTTTTTCAAATATTTATTTTTTAACTTATATATTTTCCCCCACTTTTTATTATTAATTTTTAAAATTTCCATTCATTGTTTTATCCCCACCTTTCAGCCCATTTCAATCTTCTTTCCCACATCGCCCCCTCTCCCAACTTGCTCATTCTGCTCTCTACTCTTAATGTCACCATTAGCATCACTTTTAGCCAATATCACCATCATCAACACCCCTTCGACCTTTTGTTTATGACATATTTTGCAATCTGTCCTTTGCCGCCACCTATCACTGGCCTTCTATCCAGCTTCATCTGTCCCAATCCCCTTTAACAGTATATATTTCACCACATTTTTACTTCTTTTTTGGTTCTGAAGAGTAGAAACGTTAAATTTGTCTTTCTCCTCACAGATGCTGTCAGACCAGCTGAGTTTTTCCATCAATTTTTGTTTTTGTTTCAGTTTCAGATTTCCAGCATCCACAGTATTTTGCTTTTGCCAATTGGTAATGCTATTTTTCGGACCACTCGCCTCCAATCCCAACCTTGATGGTGGTCAAAAATCTAGCCCAAGGTCTTCTGTTTAGTCATGTTGGGAGGGGGTGGGGTAGCAGGTTAAAAATACTTATCCTGATTATGGGAGAAGGTGAAATGACTTTTACTGAGTGCAGGAATGAGAGAATCAGGCAAGATAGAGAGAGAAACAGGAGGCACGAGTCTTCCTCCACAACTTCTTACCTCATCTGCAATGTGGAGCTGGTGTGAAATCAGATAAAACAGTTGGAAAATAATTTTAACTGTCTGGACAAAGAAAGCAGTCAAATCTTCCTCTTATTCCAGGATTATCCTGGAGGATCATGGAATGGTTACAGCAAAGAAGGAGATCATTCAGCCCATCAAGTTCATGCTGGCACTCTCCAAAAGCAATCCAGCTAGTCCTGCCTCCTGTCCTTTCCCTATAGCCCTGCAAATTCTTTCCCTTTAAAATGCTTACTAATTCTGCTTTGAAAGCCACAATTGAATCTGCCTTCACCACCCTTTCAGGCACTGCACTGCAGATCATAACCACTTGCTGCATAAAAGTTTTTCTCATGTTGCCTTTCGTTCTTTTGCTAATCACCTTAACTCTGTGTGCTCTGGTTATAGGCCCTTCCACAAATGGAAGCAGTTTCTTCTGATCTGTGTGAACTTTTTTGATTTTGAACACCTCTGTCAAATCTCTTCTCAAGATTTTCAGCTCTGAGAACAACCCCAGCTTCTACAATCTACCTACATAAGTGAACTTCATCATCCCTGCATTCTTGTGAATCTTTTCCTTTTAAGGCCTTTACATTCTTTCTGAAGTGCGGTTCCTAGAGTTGGACACAATACTCCGGCTGAGACCAAACCAGTGTTTTATAAAGGTTTGTCATAACTTTCTTGTTTTTGTACTCTATGCCTTTGGCTATAAAGTTCAGGATCCTCAATGCCTTATTTTTCTTTTTTGGAAAAATATATTTTATTCCTAAAATATCTGAAGGAACATTACAAAACATTTTAAAATGACTACCACAAAAAGTGAAATCAGATTCAACTTTTCCACATAGATCATGAGGTGCTTCACTACAATGAATGACCATTACAGACATCGCAACATGGTCCTTATAGACAGTCAGACAGTGCAATGTATTCCACTCACCTACATAGATCATATTGCACTCTGGGGTGCTTCAATACAATTGAGACACATGCAGTTTTCACTGCATACATTCCTTCTGAGTCATACAACCCGAGGGGTCTATACAGTTCCCAGCCCCTCAGTGCACTGTAGCAGGAAGGTCTTAGACTGCAACCCTTCTCCACTGCGCCTTTGCAGTGGCTGACCCAAGCTTTAGTGTGTCCCTCATCACGTAGTCCTGGACCTTGGAATGTGCCAGTCTGCAACACTCGGTCGGAGACAACACTTTGCACTGGAAGACCAACAAGTTTCGGGCAGTCCAAAGAGTGTCTTTCACCGAATTGATGATCCTCCAGCTGAATTTTATGTTTGCCTTGGTGTGTGTCCCTGGGAACAGCTCATAGAGCACAGAATCCTGTGTCACAGAACAGCTCGGGATGAACCTCGACAAAATCCACTGCATCTCTCTCCAGACTTTCTTTGCAAAGGCACATTCCACAAGGAGGTGAACAACGGTCTCTTCCCCATCACAGCCACCTCGAGGGCAGCATGCAGGGATGGTGAGACTCCTGGTGTGTAGGAAGGATCTGACAGGGAGGGCCTTTCTCACCACCAGCTAAGCTATGTCTTGGTGCTTGTTGGAAAGTTGTGGTGATGAGGCATGCTGCAAAATGAATTTAACAGTCTGCTTGGGGAACTATCCAACAGGATCCACCATCTCCTTTTCTCGCCGGGCTTCTAGGACATTACATGCTGACCACTGCCTGATGGACTTGTGGTCAAAAGTGTTTCTCTGCATAAATTCTTCCACGATGGATAGGTGGAACTACTTGGAGCGTTCTGCGGCAGCGTGGCCAGACCCATCATTTGCAACACTGGGTACAGGTAAAACCTCATAGTGACACTTGGTGTTTGTGTACCGAGGGTCTACACACAGCTTGATGCAGCCACACACAAAGGTGGTCAACAGGATGAGGGCAGTGTTAGGCATGTATCTTCCCCCTTTATCTAGAGGCTTATACACTGTGTCCCTGCAAACACGATCAATTTTTGACCTTCAGATAAAGTGAAAGATGGCTTGGGTGATCGCCACCACGCAGGAATGGACCAGACAACACCGAGAGTGCCTCACGCCTAATGACCAGATTCTTACCCGCAATGGAGAGGGAGCGTCACTCCCACATGTCCAGTTTTCTTTCCATCATAGCCACTCACTCCTTCCAATGCCTAATGCATGCCCTGGTCCCTATGAACCAGTTCAAACTGGTCGCAGATGTTGATCAGTCTGCGCACCAACAGCAGATCCAAGCAAAAGATGATGACATCGTCCATGTACAAGGAGGCTTTGACCTGAGTGCCTCCACTGCCTGGGATCATCACTCCTCTTATGCCCGGATCCTTCCTGACGGACTCAGCAAAGGGTTCTATACATAAACAGGACAGGAGGGAGGGGGCAGGCCTGCCTGACTCCAGATTTAATTGGAAAGCTTTCTGATCCCACCCATTGATTGAAACCACGCTACTGATGTTTGTGTAGAGCAGTTGGATCCAGTTGCGGATTCCCTCCCCAAACGCCATTTTGGAGAGCATATCCATCATGTAGGTGTGAGATATTCTGTCAAAGGCCTTCTCCTGGTCCAGGCTGATGAGGCAGGTGTCCACATCCCTGTCCTGTACATAGGCAATCGTATCCCTGAGTAGCGCAAGGCTGTCAGAGATCTTCCTGCCGGGTACATCACAGGTCTGGTCCGGGTTGATAACCAACTCCAGAGCAGACCCAATTGGTGATGACCTTGGACAAAACCTTATAGTCCACATTCAACAATGAGATGGGTTGCCAATTTCTAATTTCCTCCCTTCTGCTTTTAGATGAGAGTGATGGTGCCTTTCCTCATGAATTCTGACATGCTACTGGCCAGAAGCATACTCTCGTACACTTATAGCAGGTCTGGCCCATCCAGTCCCACAGAGCTGAAAACAACTCAGCTGGTAAGCCGTCACTTCAGGGAGTTTTAGTCTTCTCGAAGGACTCAAGGGCCTTAGTCAGTTTGTCAGGAGTTAGCGGTTTGTCCAGACTCTCCCGCATACTGTCGTCTAAGACCTCTGTGATAAAGGACAGGAAGGACTGGGAGGCTGTGCTGTCATGTCATACAATCCAGCATTAAAGGATTTGCTGATCTTCAAAATGTCAGACTCTGTTGAGCCGTCTTCTTCCTTCAGGCTGACAGAGCTCTCTCTGTGTACCTTTTGGAAGAAATGTGAGCACATCTCACCCTGCTCCACGGAGCAGACTCTGGGCCGGAAGATGATCTTGGAGGCCTCCGTGGCAAAGAGTGGGCCTTCCTGGCTCTTCACCTCTTGGAGGTCCTCCTTGACATCCACCCCCATCGACTGCAACTGAAGCACGTTCTGCATGTTTTTCTGGAGTCGTGACATTTCCTTCTGTTCCTTTCTAGCTTTCTAGACAATTTTGAGGATGAAAAACCTCTTGATGTTCTCCTTGATCACTTCCCACCAGTGTGTCAGGGGCTCAAAGAGGGGTTTCACAGTTCTCCAACCTTTGTAATCTCTTGAGTTCCTCAATGTTCTTTGCAGTCAGCAGTTTCAAGTTCAGCTTCCATGTCCTCCTGCCAACCCTCTGGTCTTCCTGTAAGTGACAGTCAGCTAGTAGGAGGCAGTGGTCAGAGAAGAACACTGGCTTGACATTGGTGGAACCGACTGTGAACGCACGGGACACAAACAGGAAGTCTATCCTGGAACAGATGGACCCATCTGGCCGCGACCAGGTGTATCTACACTGTGCTCCATCTGCAGGGTTGCTGAAGACATCGTGCAGCTTGGCATCTTTTACTGTTTCCATCAGGAATCTGGACGTGACGTCCAGTCTGCTGTCAGCCCGGCTGGATCGTCCAGCCGCATCAATGATGCAGTTAAAGTCACTGCCCAGGATGACTGACCTGGAAGTCACCAGCAGCAGTGGAAGTTGCTGAAGGACTGCCAGCCACTCACTGTTTTGAGCTGAGGCATACATGTTAATTAACCGGAGTGGAGTGTTCTTGTGTAATACATCTGCTATGAGGAGGCACCCGCCCACCACCTCCTTGACCTTGGAGAGGGTGAAGTTGCTTCTCTGCAGCAGAATGCTCAGGCCAGAGGAACGCGAGTCGTTTCCTCCCGACCAGATCAATGACCCATGGGACCACTGCCTGTAGGAGCTGAGGTGCGGTATTGCAGACTCCTGCAGAAACAGCATGTCTGCTTTGACCTTGGAAAGGTAATCCAAGATCGCAACACATTGCATAGTATATTTAATGCTACGCACATTAATGGATACAATCTTTATCCCCATTTTTAAAGCATTTTGTTGCTTACCAAACATGTTGTCTTTGAGTCCGGTCCTTTGATCTGCTTCTGCATACCCATAGTATTTGCAAATTGTCTCACTTTGGATGGGCTGAGGAAACCGTTCTGAACCGCCCCCTGGAGATGTTCCACTCAGGTGGCATCGGGGGGTTCATGCAAGGGACGAGGTTTGAATTGTTCGCTGTTGGAGAGGTCTCTCCAATCCACTCTCCCTCTGGGGCATTGCTGCTCCCGGCTTCCTGGAGCTGGGGTGCGCTGAGCGCTTCACTGCTCCCAGTCTTCTGGGGCTGGGGTACGCTGGTCTCTTCATTGCCTCCAATGTTCTGGAGCTCGGTTGTTTCCTCTTCCAGCTCCCTAGAACTTTGCCGCTTCTTCTGTAGAGGCCGCTTTTGCCCTTCTTCGTCCGAAGAGCAGCAGCCCTTGTCATCCATGTCGGATGGGAGTCGCTTCTTGCTATTCGTCTGCGAAGTGGTTTGGTCCCTTCTTAGCCCCTTTTTCTTTCTGGTCCTCTTCACCAGCTGCCACTCCACCAGTTGATTGGCTGCTGGTTCCTCCTCCATTGATTCGCTCTGCTGAGGAGTGAGAGGTTCGGGGGCAGTGCAGTCTGCTGCCTCAATCTTTTCCTTCGTCTTGTCTCTCTGTTTCCTCCTTTGTCCTACTGTGTTCGCTGGAGACCTTGGTGGGTGGGGGGGTTGCAAGTGTCCTTGGTAGTAGTGACATTGACCATTTCATCTGCTTCCCCCTCATTGGCTTTGGCCACTTGTGCTTAAGCGAGGCAGCGATTCGGGTAGGTCTTGTAGAGGTGGCCTGCCTCACCACACAGTTTGCAGCAGTTAGTCTGTTTGCAGTTCTTTGTCTGGTGCCCTTCCTGCTTGCAATTCTTGCAGAGGACGGCGCTGCAGTTGGCTGCCACATGACTAGATTTGCCGCATGAATGACAAAGTTTGGGCTGCCCAGCGTAGACAAGGTAGCCACAGCTTCCCCTGACAGCGAAGCTGGAAGGAGAGTGGGGTATTGCTCCCTTATCTTCAGTGTGACCTTGACCTGGTGCTTGCTGGTCCAAATCCCGAAGGCGTCTTTGACCTCGGTGCAGTTCCCAACCTTGCTGACATACCTGGCGAGAAATATGAGCACATCGGTGACAGGGACATGGGGGTTGTAGAGGCGCACAGTCATCACACGGCCCCTTTGTGACAGCAGAGCAAAGAGTGCCTCTACCATGAGAATTGTCATCTGTGGCTGGTCTCTTTTCTCTTTGAACACCTTCAGGAACTTGACACAGACAGCAACATTCTTGAAGGTCACATCCACTTAGCACTGGGGAAGTCCTGCAGACAGTAGACCTCTGCAGCTTCAAATCCACATGACTCCAAAAGGATTTGCTTAATGAAGAAAGCACGGTGCCTGGGTGAACGACCTTCACTGTCCTTCACTACCACCTTAAAGGTGTACCGTACCCCCTGGCCATATGTCTGCCCATTCATCCAGCCTGTTTCCTCTCAAAGTCTTTCACCATTCTCCTCAATGTTCACTGCACTTGCAAGTTTTGTGCTATGCAAGTTTTGAAATTATGCCCTAGATGCCCAAGTCCAAATCATTAGTGTATATTTCAAAAAGCAGTGGTCCCGCTACCAACCCCTGTGAATCCCATTAAATACATTCTCCCAGTCCAAAAAAAAACTGTTCACCACTACTTTCTGCTTCCTGTCATTGTTATTTGATGAGCTTCAACTTTGCACTTTATCTTACAGATAACGTCCCAGACACCATCATCACCACCCATGGGTATGTCCTACCCCACCGACACAACAACAGAGGTGGCAGCACAGTGGCATATAGTCGGAAGGGAGCTGCCCTGGGACTCATCAACATCAACTCCAGCCCCCATGAAGTCTTATGGCATCAGGTCAAACATGGACAAGGAAACCTCCCGCTGATGACCACGTACCACCACAACACCCTCAGCTGATGAATCAGTACTCCTCAATGTTGAACACCGCTTGGAGGAAGCACGGAGGGCGGCAAGGACACAGAATGTACTCTGGGTTGGGGGCTTCAATGTCCATCACCAAGAGTGGCTCAGAAGCTCCACCACAGACCGAACTGGCCGAGTCCTAAAGGATATAGCTGCTAGACTGGATCTGCGGAAGCTGGTGAGGGAACCAACAAGAGGGAAAAATATATTTGACCTCATCCTTACCAACCTGCCAGCTGCAGATGCATCTGCCAATGACAGTATTGGTGGAGTGACCATCACCCAGTCCTTGTGGAGACGAAGTCCCATCTTCACATTGAGGATACCCTCCATAGTGCTGTGCTAAATGGGATAGATTTCAAACAGATCTTGCAATTAAAGCTGTGGGCCATCAGCAGCAGCAAAATTGTACTCGACCACAATCCCTAACCTCATGGCCCGGCATGTCATCCCACTCTACCATTACCACCAAGCCAGGGGATCAACCATGGTTCAAAGAAGAGTGCAGGAGGGCATGCCAGGAGCAGTTCCAGGCATACTGAAAAATGCAGTGTCAAACTGGTGAAGCCACAACACAGGACTACATATGTGCCAAACAGTATAAGCAGCAAGTGATAGACAGAGCTAAGCAATTCCACAACCAACGGATCAGATCTAAGCTCTGCAGTCCTGCCACATCCATTTGTGAATGGTGGTGGGCAATTAAACAACTCACTGGAGGAGAAGGCTCCAGAAACAAACATCCCCATCCTCAATGATGGAGGAGCCCAGCACATCAGCACAAATGATAAGGCTGAAGCATTTGCAACAATCTACAGCCAGACGTGGCGAGTGGATGATCAATCTTGGCCTCCTCCAGAGGTCCCCAGCATCATCGATGCCAGCCTTCAGCCAATTTGATTCACTGCACGTGATGTCAAGAAACGGCTAAAGGCACTGGATATTGCAAAGGTTGTGGTCCCTGACAATATTACGGCAATAGTACTGAAGATGTGTGCTCCAGAACTTGCCATACTCATAGCTAAGCTGTTGCAGTACATCTACAACACTGGCATCTATCCAGCAATGTAGAAAATTGCCCAGATGTGCCCTGTAGACAAAAAGCAGGACAAATCCAATCCGCCAATTACCACATCATCTGTCTACTGTCCATCATCAGTAAAGTGATGGAAGGGGTTATCAACAGTGCTATCAAACTGCACTTGCTTAGCAATAACCTGCTCAGTTTGGGTTCCGTCAGCGTCACTCAGCTTCTGACATCATTACAGCCTTGGTTCAAACATGGATAAAGAGTTGAACTCCAGAGGTGAGGTGAGAGTGACTGTCCTTGACTTCAAGGCATCATTTGACCAGGTGTGGCACCAAGGAGCCCTAGCAAAACTGGAGTCAATGGGAATCAGGGGGAAAACTTGAAGCTGGTTGGAGTCATAACCAGCACAAAGGAAGATGGTGTAGTTATTGGAGGTCAATCATCTCAGACACCAGGGCATCACTGCAGGAGTTCCTCAGGGTAGTGTCCTAGGCCTAAACGTCTTCAGCTGCTTCATCAATGACCTTCATCCCATAAGGTCAAAGGTGGGATTGTTTGCTGATGATTGCACAACGTTCAGCACCATTTGCGATTCCTCAGATACTGAAGCAATCCATGTCCAAATGCAGCAAGATCTGGACAGTATCCAGGTCCAGTTCCAATATCCATTGCCCCTTGACATTCAGTGGCCTTACCATCACTGAATCCCCCACTATCAACATCTTGGGGGTTACCATTCACCAGAAACTGAACTGGACTAGCCATATAAATACCACGGCTACAAGAGCAGGTCAGAGGCTAGGAATCCTGTGGTGAGTAAACCACCTCCTAATTCCCCATAGCCTGCCCACAATCTACAAGGCACAAGTCAGGAGTGTGATGGAATACTCTTTAATTGCCTGGGTGAGCGCAGCTCCAACAACACTCAAGAAGCTTGACACCATCCAGGACAAAGCAGTCCACTTGATTGGCACCGCTTCCACAAGCATTCATTCCCTCTACCACCTATGCACAGTGGCAGCATTGTGTACTATCTACAAGATGCGTTGCAGAAACTCACCAAGGCTCCTTCGACAGCACCTTCCAAACTCATGGACTGCTACCATCTAGAAGGCCTACGGCAGCAGACACTTGGGAACACCACAACCTGGAAGTTCCACTCCAAGCCACTCACCATCCTGACCTTGGAAGTATATTACCATTCCTTCACTGCCTCTGGGTCAAGATCTTGGAACTCCCTCCCTGATAGCACTCTGGCTGTACCTACACCACCGGGACTGCAGTGGTTCAAGAAGGCAGCTCACCATCACCTTCTCGAGGGCAAATAGGGATGGGCAATAAATCCCAGCCTAGACTGAGATGCCACATCCCGTAAATAAATTTTTTAAAAGCCTTTTGGAAGTCGATATACACTACATCAACCACACTGCCATCATCAACCCTGTTACTTGAGTTTTTTGATTAAATAAGTTAGTTAAACATTGTTTGCCTTTAACAAATCTGTGCTGGCTTTCCTTATTTAATCTACACTTGTCCAAGTGACTCCTAGATTTATTGTGAATTACTGACCCAAAACTTACAGAGTCGGAACCCCTTTGACCAACTGATCAAACAGAAAACTAATCATTTACCTGGATACATCAAAAAAGCTTCGATTTCCGATGAAGGGTCCTGCAGAACTCTCAGCACAGGAATGGCACTAGTCTCCATATTTAAAGATCCCCAAGCTTCTGAGTGTGCAGTAATGAGCGGGTGGATGGGCATGTGAGGGGGTATGAGGGTAACAATGGGGTCCAGTGGCAGGGGGGAATAGGGCAGCAGCTGAGTGGGGTGATTGAGATGGGTAGAATGAGTTGAGCTGGGTAGTTGGGCCAGGAGATATAGTCGGGTTGGGTCAGGGCAGGAAGTCGGGTGGCGGGGGTTAGTCAGGTCAGGTCAGGTTGGGTCAGAAGTGGTAGTCAGTGGGGGGGGTTGTCAGGGGACGGCCTGGGTGGTGCTGGAGCTCGTCAGGTTGGCTTGTGGGGGTCAGAGGGAGGGGAATCAGGGGGTCAGATGTATAATTACACAGGAGTTAGGCAAGGGTTCTTCTGTCTAAAGTTTCCTGGGTAATACCCAGGTAAGTAAATTGGGACTGTCCAAAATCTCCGATTCTAACGCAAGAGTCTGAGATTTTTTTGAAGGTTGCCAGGAAGCAGGGGACTTTTTCTGTTGGAAGTTCAAAATTCACAGGCAATCACCATGGAATCAATGCATTGGGACTTCCGCAGGGTCCCGAAGCATGTTTTTGGGGGTATATCCAGATTCCAATAATCCAGAGACCTGAAGATCTGGGCCTTTATTTCTAAAATTTCCATACCACCATGACTGGCCTATAGATGCTGCATTTATCCTAGCACACTTTTCTGAACAAGGGTGTAACATTTGCAATTCTCCAGTCCTCTGACAATACCCCTCCCCGAATCCGAAGAGGATTGAAAGCTTATGGCAATTTGCAGACTTACTTACCTCAGCCTCCAGGTATGTATCCCATCTGAACTTGATGACATAACTACTTTAAGTGCATCCAGTTTTTCTAGTACCTCCCCTTTATCCATGTTTAGACCATCCACCATCTCAACTATGTGATCTTTCACTGTGATTTTGATAGCATCTTCTTCCTTAGTAGAGACAATTGCAAGGTATTCATTTAACACCTCAACCATGCCCTCTGCATCCAAGCGTAAATCTCCTTTTCAGTCCCTAATCGACCCCACTACTACTTACTACTTGTCTACCATTTACGAACTTAAAGGCATTTGGGTTACATTTTACATTAGCTACCGGTCTATTCTCATATTCTCTCCTTGCCTCTCATTTCACTTCCCCTCAATGTTCTACATTCAGCCCGATTCTCACTTGCATCAACCACCTGACATGTGTCATACTCCTTTTTCTGCTTCATCTTGCTCTCTATCTCTTTCAACATCTAGGGGGTTCTGGCTTTCGTTGTCCTACCTTTCTCCCTCATTGGAATGTACCTCAACTGTACTCAAACCAGCTCCTCTTTGAAGACAGCCCAATGTCCAATTACATTTTTGCCTGGCAATCTTTGATTCCAATTTACCCCAGATAGATCCATTCTCAACCCAATGAAATTGGCCAGCTCCAATCAAGTATTTTTACTCTAGTTTGCTCCTTGTCTTTTTCTATAGCTAATCCAAACCTAATGATCACTGTGGGGACAATTGTTTTTTTTCAAAGACTGTTGTACTCCTGCCCCTCTATCTTCACTGCCAAGTGTGAGGAGCTTATGGATTTCTTTTTTCAACAATCGAGACTAACTATACAACTGTGTTATGTGCCATTGCTTCCTCATCTTCCCCCACCCTAATCCCAATCCTGTAATGTTCCTAATATTTTCCCCCAACCTCACCAGGCTCATTTCCTCCATGAGACCTCTCTCTGATCCAATGATCACATTCGCACTTAACTCCTGGCCACTCAACTATCTTTCACAAGGATGCCAGATATTTCGCATCTTTCTTCCCATCCTTTAAAGTACAACTCTTGGGAGCATGGCACTGTGTCATGGGGCGCTGCAATGTAGGTTTCGCCTGCAATTTGCTCCTGGTCTGTATTGTTCTTGGACGAAAAGTCAGCAGGCAGAGGCAATCATTTGCAGTGATGAGAGAATCACGAAGCCTGGTTACCCCAGCGTGGATCTGCAGATTGCCCAGATACATAGTGGCATTGGCAAATAATTTTCTTACCATAGCAGTGGTGTGAAGCACTGTCTGCTTCCACTCTTTACCTGAGGTGTGGTGCTGGCAAGAGCAAACTTAACTAGTGGGAGAAAATATATTTTGAATGTAGGCTTAAAATGTACATTTTAAATTAGGACAGCAGGAAGACCATAAAGAATTTCCGAGGTTCACACAGCACCAGACACACAGATTCTGTCCCCAGAAATTACCCTGATCCCAGCAGAATTCAAGGCTCTTCTCCAGTTGTACAAAGTCAAAAAGAGCTGGTGCACAGTACCTGCCAGTCTGAGTCCATGGGGGGCAGGAACATATCGCAATTCTCCTACAAAGAGAAAGAGAAAGAACTTCATATGAAGCAACAATGGAAGATCTTCATTAGCTGTGATGTTTTAAATTCTAACAGTAAACAGGAAGAAAATACAGATGCAGCCTAACAACACAGTTGGGGGATCACCCTAATCAACTAGTCGGGGGATCAGCCATAAACCAGAGATCAGCATTTCACACAGTCAGGGTGGGTTCTCAGAGATCTATGAAGGATTTTGATAGAGTAAATAAGAAGAAACTGTTTCCAGTGGCAGGGGAGTTGGTAACCAAAGGACACAGATTTAAGATATTGGCAAAAGAACCAGTGGCATGATGAAGAAATTTTTTTAATGCAGACAGTTGTGGTCTGGCTTCACTGCCTGAAAGATTGGTGGAACCAGGTTCAATAGTGACTTTCAAGAAAGAATTGGGTTTATACTGAAAAGGAAAAAAATTGCAGGACTATAAGGAAAGAGCAGGGAGTAGGGCTATTTGGATAGCTCTTTCCATGGTTGAATGGCTTCTTTCTATGCTTCTAATTAGAAAAGCATGACAGATTATTTTTTATGTCACTGACACATTTAAATTTTGATGCACATTATACACAAAGCTTTTAATTTGAACCATTTAAAAATACTATTGTCATCGGGCCACTGCAAATAAATAAAGGCTTTAAAAGCTCGATGTATTTTTATATCAGTTTTCTCACGGGTGCCTCAGTTTCTTGTATCTTCTAGCCGCAGATCTCTGACTATCCATATAGAAAATTAGGATTACAGTAATCTCCTTTGCTCAATAAATGGTGCGACAGTTTTATTATTTGCTAACCTTGTCTGTTGTCAAATAATAAATATCACTGGAGAAACTTCACATCTTAATTCTGCCTGTGAATCCCCCTGGACAGTGTCATTGCATTGAACCATATCCTTGTACACAAAATCAAGGGTGGCTTCTACAACCAAGGTTAAATTGGTCAGACCATGCCTAATCAAAAGGGAGAAAGATATTTCATAGAGGTAACTAGTAACTGCTTCTCAACACCACAATGAAGCAAAGAACTAGGGGATAATTTTAATCCCAAAACTTGGGTTGAGGTCAGGTGAGATGTAAGAATTTTTAAATCTCAACCCCAACCCACCTCCTATTTGCCTAATTCCTGATCTAACAGAGTCAGGGTTGGGGCCTTTACAGAATTGCTTGTGGACCAGGAGAAGCAGGTGTGCTTACACCCACCTCACCAAGTTACCTTCTTCCTTGCCATTGGAGCATCACCCCTGCCATTGGAGCTCCATCCAGTTATTGGAACCTCCTCACATCCACCCCACCTCTTGGGAATAGGGGATTTTTTTCATACGTAGGGCGTGGGTATCGCTGGCTAGGCCAGCATTTATTGCCCATCCCTAACTGCCCTCCAGAAAGTGGTGGTGAGCTACCTTCTTGAACTGCTGCAGTCCATGTGGTGTAGATACACCCACAGTGTTTTTCGGAAGGGAGTTCCAAGATTTGGGTCCAGCGACAGTGAGGGGCCAGCAATATATTTCCAAGTCAGGATGGTGTGTGGCTTGGAGGGGAACATCCAAGTTGCAGTGTTCCCATGTGTCTGCTGTCCTTGTCCTTCTACATAGTAACAGTTGTGGGTTTGGAGGGTGCTGCCTGAAGAGCCTTAGTGTGTTCCTGCAGTGCATCTTGTAGATGGTGCATACTGCTGCCACTGTGCATTGGTGGTGGAGGGAGTGAATGTTTGTGGATGGGGTGGCAATCAAGCGGACTGCTTTGTCCTGGATGGTGTCAAGCTTGAGTGTTATTGGAGCTGCACTCATTAGGCAAGTATGCTATCACACTCCTGACCTGTGCCATGTAGATGGCAGACAGACTTTGGGGAGTCAAGAGGTGAGTTACTCGCCTCAGGATTCCTAGCCTCTGACCTGCTCTTGTAGCCACAGTATTTGTATGATTAGACCAGTTTAGTTGCTGGTCAATGGTATCCCCCCAGGATGTTGATCGGGCATTGGATCCCCTCCAAAGATTCAGAAACTATCTTCCACACAATCCCACTAACACAGCAGCAGGTTCTTTACCTGCTTTTCTGGCTACAGGCTCCTTCAGAATGCTCCCCAACCAACAAGGAGCCATGCCCGTCAATCGGGCTTATTTCATGGCTGGGAACCTGTTGAAAAGAAAAGATGTACTGTCTGTTGTCTGAAACTGCACCCCTTCCGCACGAACAGCCGGCCCATCAATATTGGGGCCCTAGTGTCAACATCACTATCATGTCATGCACAAAATATCTGTCTTTTGTTTACCTATGCCAAATCAACTGCAATTCCAGATAATTGATTGCACATGTAATGGTTTGGCATGTTTGAGAGATGTGCTACTAAATGTCTTTCTAGATGCTGTAACAGGTTTAGCATTTAGCATAGAAGCAAAATACTGCGGATGCTGGAAATCTGAAATAAAAACAGAAAATGGAAGGTCACTGAATCACAGGTTTATTACAGTGCAGAAGGAGGCCATTTGGCCCACCGTGTCTGCACTGGCTGTATGATTGGCACTAAGTTCACTTAGTGCCATTCTCCTGCCTTCTCTCAGTAACCCTGCACATTCTTCCTTTTCAAGTTACAGTCTAATTCCCTTTTGAATGCTTCGATTGATCCTGCTCCGTTTGAACCTGCCTCCACCACAATCTCAACCTTTTGAAGTTCCACACTATCCTCCTCACAGTTCACAATACTTCCAAGTTTCATATCAACCTGAAATATTAACTCTGCTTCCCAGGCAGAGTTGCTGCCTGGTCTTCTGGGTATTGCCAGCATTTTCTGTTTTTATTTTAGCATTTAGTACAGCTGATTAGTAACATAGAAGTGTGTGCTTGCGATCACTTTATAGCCAGATTTGATGTGGTACTGAAAGCCAAAAATAATATACCATTGCACTCATCTACAAAAGTATAGCCAGAACAACAAGAAAAGTTTTAAGGTGGATCAGGTTTTTCAGCAGAAAAGGAAAATAAAAAAAAGAAACATTAAATGCATTGAAGAACACGATGAATTCCTCATAGCATTGTTTGCAATAGATTGGAAATATGACAGAAGTGTTAAGTAAAATACAGAAGTAGGTAGTAGCAAACTTGTTTCTAACTTTGAGCCTTTCAGAAAAGTGAGTGTTTCTTAATCTTACAAACATAGTTAGGGAGAAAAATTCTCCTTGGGCCATGGCGTAAAATGGGTGATACCAAATTAACTGCCCATCATACGCAACAATTGATATTTAATTCCACTGACAGCAATGAAACTGAAAATGGAGGTGCTCTGTGGGGGTCCAATCCAATAATGCATATTCTAAGCCACCACCGGAGACGAACATCCAGCTGTTTGAATGTGGCATGTTTTTAATGACACAGCAGTTTGTAAAGGCTGAGTTATTTTAAATCCCAGAGGGAAACTTTAAACAACTGTCATAAGCTATATTTTCAATTGGTATGTTTTGAGTTGCAGCTCTAAATTCAGGAATAAAGCCACCAGTTCTAGCGAGGTTTTTATAACAAACTAAATTAAACATTTATTAATTTCCAACAAATTAAACACATACACATGGCTACAAATTACTATCACAACTTTTTTTTTTAAACAAATTCCCAAATTAATCTCTATTAAGGCAACAATAACCAATAGGCTTAAACAGACACCAGGCAAAGCATTTTTCAACTTACAAATTCAAAATGAAATTGTTCCTTCACAGATACAGTGGTAGGCTTACAGGCTTAGATCTTACATGTCTCTGACCTGCGCACACAAATTCCTTTGTTATACCCAGCCTTCTCCTTTGAATGTAAATTTTCATTGTATCTCCAGGCCCTTTGAACCCCTTTCATAGTACCAATTTTATTAGTAATATAAAGACTGCTTGGCATCTCCTAGCTAGGTGCAAGATTTCACCCCCAGCCTTTGAATGGTTTATTGAACAAAATGCAAATATACCCTTTACCTTACTGCTTATATCTCAAAATATACATCAAAGCACCCAGACTAGCTGGCTTTAATCCAATTAGTACACACAGACTAAACCTCTAGTAAAAAAAAATTCCAATAACATTATATACATTAATATCTCTTCATGACATCCTCCTTCCTATTGAAAAATAAAACCTGGCGTCGTTTTAAAAACAAAACCATCTCACACTAAATCCTATTCTTATTTCCCTATTACATTACCAGATGCATGCATTAAGATCACAATATAGATACACAAGTCCTTAGAATCAACATAAATCACTCCAATTCAGTGTCCAGGTTTTTTTTAAAAAAACATGTCCAATTTTCCTTTAAGCTTCAAACTCTTGATAATGCAACTGTGAAGATTTTCTCTTCCAGCAATGTGTATAATATGTAGATTAAATGATTGTAATAATAGACTCCACCTAAAAAGCCTTGCACTTCTGTCTCGAAATTTGTCCAGAAACGTTAAAACATTATGGTCGGCATAAACAATTATTTCTGATGAACTGTTTGCAACATAAATTTCAAAATGCTGCATTGCTAACACCAAACCCAAAGTCTCTTTTCTGATCATTGAATATCTTCTCTGTTGTACATTCAGCTTCTGTGAAAAATACCCAATCAGTTTTTGAATTCCAGTGTCATCTTCTTGTAACAGTACAGCCCCAACGCCTATATCATTTTCATCAACGGCCAACTTAGATTGCTTGGCATAATTGGGTACTGCAAAAACTAGTGTCTTGGTTAATACTGTTTTAAAATTATCAAATGAATTTTGACACTCCAGTGTCCACTGAAAGTTCTTGTTTTTTTTTAAATAGTTCAGTCAGTCGAGCAACAACTTGGCAAAACTTTGGTACAAATTTCTGGTAAAACCCACTCATGCCCAGAAATCTCAAAACTTCTCATTTTGTTGTAAGCACTGGGAAGTCCATGATAGCCTTGACTTTTGCATCTCTCAGAGCCACTTTACCATGTCCAATGGTATGGCCTAGATACGTAACTTGCGCTTTTGTAAATTCACTTTTAGCCAAGTTCATCACCAAATTAGCATCTTGTAGGCGAGTAAATAATTCTTCCAAATGCTGTAAATACTCCTCCTTTTTATTCCGAGAAAAAAAAAATCCTTGGAACTTCCAGCTACTCCTTCTCTTCCCTGAATACCTACCTTCCTTTCATCTTCCTACTTTTTAACCCCTTTCCAATTTGAAAGGGTGATGAGAAAAAGGTTTAGCTCTTTGAACTAACTCAATCACCAGCTATCTCTGCTGATTGTCTTACAGAATCAACCCTCTGTTCCTCCACGAGTTCTCACTACCAAAGGAATTTAATCTTTAAATTCTTCCAAAAGAATTACTTCCTGAAGAGCAGCATACATTGTCTCTATTTTTAGTGCCCGTATCCACCAGTGAAAATTACTTTGTTTTACTCTTTCCAACTGAATCTAAGTTTGCCCAGGCTGTTTTCGCAACCTCCTAAATTTCTGCCTGTATGCTTCAGGAACCAACTCATATGCACTCAAGATAGCCTTTTTCACCACATCATAATTCACAGACATTTCTTCTGATAGCAAAGCATATATCTCATGCACTCTACCCACCAATTTAGATTGCAATAATAATGTCCAGTTTTCCTGTGGCCATTTCATCTGTTTAGCTAGCGTATCAAATGAAATAAATAATGCTTCAATATCGTTTTCCCTCAAACTTTGGAAGAGCTTGTACAAATTTAAACATCTCCCCACTGGATTCCACTCCGGAGATAAGTCCTTCCTCAACTACTGGCATCTCTGTTTTTTAACTGCCAACATTTTCAGTTGGAATTCTCTGTCTTTTTTCCTCTTTCCTCCCTATCTTCACAATTTCTAATTCCCTGCTTTCCTTCTCTCTCCTGTCTTTCTACCAGTTCCCTTTTAAATGCCCGTTCTCTTTCCTTTGCTTCCAATTCAAGCTTTTTCAGTTCCTTTGCTTGTTCAAATTCAAGCATCTTCATTTGTAACTAAATCTCACTACCTCCAGTTGTGACTCACTAATGTCAGGTATGACTTCCAACTGTAGATGCAGTGCTATACTTTTAATTATATCCGATTTCCTAGTCCCTGCAGGTCACCCCAATTTTAACTTATCTGCTAACTCTGTTAACTTACTTTTGGTTATTTTTCCCAACCCAATCAGAGTTATATCTTCTACTCCCAGGCAAGTCTTAGCAATTGCCAAAGCCATCTTGCAGTCTCACCACTTCTAAAAAACCTCACCAACTTCTGGGCCAGGATCTTTAGATCGGCAAGTGGGGGCTGGAGCCCGCTCGCCAACACATAAAATGACGCGGGATGACATCGGGCAGAACTCCTGATGCCACCCTGTGTCATTTCAATTTTCAGGTTGGTGGGGGCGCAGCCGAATCAGCTGTGCGCCCGCCGACCTGTCAAGGGCCTATTGAGGCCATTTTAAAAGTCATTAAGCTCATTAATGGACCTGCCCGTCCAACCTTAAGGGTGGCGGGCAGGCCGGGAGCCCTGGTGGGCTTCAGAAAAAGCCATGGGTGGGATGAGGTTTCATGAGGGTTTTTAAAAATTTAATAAATGTTTGATTAAAAGTGATGGACATGTCTCAACTGATGTGACAGTGTCACATGAGGGGACATGTCAGGGAAATTTTATTTTTGCCCTTTCACCATTTTTAAATTTGGCGCCGATCTCCCTGGGGCAGCACTTTGCCTCAGGAAGATGAGTGTGCTCTTTTGCGCGCATGTGCAAAGAGCGCACTCTCAGCTGAGAGAATCCTCCCCCTCCCGCACAGGGCGCGCATAGCACTTCCTGGCGGACGTCAGGCTGGGAGGGCTTAATTGGCCCGCCCACGTAAAATGGCGGCTTGCCCCCGATCAGGGGCGCCGATCGGAGGCGCGCCCACTCCTGCACTTCCCAACGGGGGGAAAATTTTTCCCCTGAATTCAAAGTGTTTCTCGTACTCGTAACCTTAAGATTCACCAATTCCAAAGCAATCAAGTAATTATAAATATTATCCCGCCAAAAGACCCCAGTTGTTATGACACAGCAGTTTGTAAAGGCTGAGTTATTTAAAAATCCCAGAGGGAAACTTTAAACAATTGTCATAACCTATATTTTCAATTGGTATGTTTTGAGTTGCAGCTCTAAATTCAAGAATAAGACCACCAGTTTGAGAGGTTTTTATATCAAACTAAATTAAACATTTATTAATTTCCAACAAATTAAGCACAAACACATGGCTACAAATTACTACTATCATAACTTTTTTAACGAATTCGCAAATTAAGCTCCATTAAGGCAACCAAAGCCAATAGACTTAAACAGGCACCAGGCAAAGCATTTTCAACTTATGAATTCAATGAGGTTCCTTTCAACTTGTTCCTTCGCAGACGCAATGGTAGGCTTACAGGCTTAGCTCTTACTTGCCTCTGACCTGCACACACAAAACTCCTTTCTGTTATACCTAGCCTTCCCCTTTGCATGTAAATTTTCATTGTATCACTAGGCCTTTGATCCCCTTTCATAGCACCAATTTTATTAGTAATATAAACATTACATGGTGTCTCCTAGCTAGGTGCAAGATTTCACTCCCAGTCTTTGAATGGTTTATTCAACAAAATGCAAATGCAACCTTTACCTTACTGTCTACATCTCAAAACTTCCATACATTAAAGCACCCAGACTAGCTGGCTTTAATCCAATTAGCACACACACAAACTAAACCACTACTAAAAAAAAATTTGCAATAATATAATGTACATTAATATCTCTTCACGACACATGTGCTCTACACGAAACTGAGAAGAACCTTGGTACATAAAAAACACCTCACTTTGCCACTCAATGTCCTAAAACACTCACCTTCAAATGCTTTATTAAACAGGGTAATTACTATTTTGTGCACAGCAAGATCTCATAAACTGCAGAAAGACAGATAGTCAGTTATTATGTTTTTAGTTGTGTTGGTTCAGGGAGGAGTGTTGGCCAGTACATCAAGAATATATCTTACTCTCCGAATATTCCTAGGGAATCTCTCGTGTCCATCTGAACCGTGAGACAAGCCTCAATTTAACATCTCTCCAAAAGATGACAATGCAATGCTCCCTCAGTGCTACACTTGATAACATGATTATGCCTTCACAGATGTTTAATCGTGCCACAATATGATTCAGAGACTGCATCTAACTGAGCCAAGCTGACAGCAACCCGTCTACATTTTGTTAAAGCAACGTTAAAATAAAATGATGATAGAAACTTAGCAATAGTAATGGTACAAGAGCTAAAAAGGTGAAAACTAACCTTTAAAGCTCAAACAGATACACTTTAATAGATACAAAGAAACAAATGTACTGAGTAATTCAAGAATTAAGGATAAAACGAGCGATAGAAGTCTTAATAGAAGATTAGAATTATTAAGAGGTCAATTAAAAACACACAATGGGAAAAAATCCAAATGGTCTACGGGAATATTTCAGTTAACTTGGCGATAGATGTTGTGCTGAAGGCCAGTTAAGCCTTGAAGGGACAAGTTGAAAAGATAGAGAGAGAACCAGTTTAGGTAACTGATCAATGAACGGACTCTCCACATCAATTTTCGCAAGCGATTACTGTGTAATTTCCTGATCTTGTAATTTTTTGAACAAAAACCTACAGCGTAAGCAATAGGGCAATCTGTCACCAAGAAATGTGAAAAGGGCAATTATGCCAGCTGCTATAGATATTAGAATCCTGAAGGAAATAGGAAACACTCGGATTAAAATTTCTAGGAGCATCATTAGCACAAGAGCTGTGATGAGGCAAGTGTACAGAAATGTAGGAAATTATAGAAAGAGGAATTGGTTAACGTGCCAACCTCTTTTTGGTTTGGATCTCAAACTCATTAGAATTCGCTCACTATATGTTTCTAATCTTCTCTTTGTTCAGCAGATTATAAAATATTACTTTCTGATTGGCTCAAATTTAATCAGAAAACAATGTTTACTATTATCTACTTATATCAGTCTCATACTGCTGACAGTTTGGTGTCTCCTGAATCTATTTGTTTCATTATGTTCTCTAATAATATATTCCAAATGAACATTATGCTCTGTGGCATATAGTTCTATCTAAACCTCTCTACTGCTAATTTCCTTTAAAGTTTATTCTTCAGTTTGAGTCTTTTAGTTTTGTCAGAACAATTTCATCAATTACTTTCATAACTTTGAAAAATCCTTTTAGGTCACTTCAAAGCTCCTCCCCCAGCAAGGACATTCCCATCATCTTTTGATTTTCTTCGTAGCCTAAGATTTGTGACTTCTGGTAACACCTTGACAGCTCTAAACTGTGTAGTTTAAAAAGCAATATCCTCCCTATCACATGGCGATCAGCGTTGCAGGCAGGGCTTAACCAGGACCACATATTTAGAAATATCACCCCTTCTGATATGCATCCTGACCACCACTAATATAACCCAGGCATCTTTCTCTTTTATGGGTGATGCAATTTCAATGTTTCTACCACAATAACCCTTTAATCCTTTATACTGGATGAGTGCTCCAATTAACATATACTTTCTATTAAAAACTTCACCCCTAATTATTTATATTTGCCTACATTTAACTGCATTTTCTTTCTGCAGCTCCTCTTTCCTAAAGCATCAAATACTTCAACATTTGGGGCCAGATTTTCATCAAGGAGATGTGAATCAGGTGTCAGGAATTTCTCAGACCGCCACCTTATCTGTCCCGTAGAAGCCTGCTTGCCTTATTTGTGACAAGGAGGCAGGCATGGGATGGAGGTAGGCCCAGTTGTATTCATGGCTGTAGAACCTCTAGCCCTCACCCACCCCCATGAACCTTCCATAGCCCCATATCACCTGTACCCCTCATATCCTCCACACATCAAAGAACAAGAACAAAGAAAAGTACAGCACAGGAATAGGCCCTTCGGCCCTCCAAGCCTGCGCCAATCATATTGCCCGTCAACTAAAACGTTATGCACTTCCGGGTTCCTTATCCCTCTATTCCCATCCTATTCATGTATTTGTCAAGCTGCCTCAAACACCACTAGCGTACCTGTTTCCACCACCTCTGGCAGCGAATTCCAGACACTCACTACCCTCTGCTTAAAAAACTTGCCCCGCACATCACCTTTATAATTTTCTCCTCTCACCTTAAATCTATGTCCCCTAGTAATTGACTCTTCCACCCTGGGAAACAGCTTCTGACTATCTACTCTGTCCATGCCACACAGAAGTTTTGTAAACTTCTATCAAGTCGCCCCTCAATCTCCGTCGCTCTAGTGAGAACAATCCGAGTTTCTCCAACCTCTCCTCGTAGCTAATAACCTCTAGACCAGGCAGCATCCTGGTAAACCTCCTCTGCACCCTCTCCAAAACCTCCATATCCTTCTGGTAATGTGGTGACCAGAATTGTACGCAATATTCCAAATGTGGCCTAACTAAGGTTCTATATAGCTGCAGCATGACTTCCCAGCTTTTATACTCAATACCCCTGTCAATGAAGGCAAGCATGCCATATGCAAGTTCTGTTGAGGGGTCATGAGGACTCGAAACGTCAACTGTGCTCTTCTCCACCGATGCTGCCAGACCTGCTGAGTTTTTCCAGGTATTTCTGTTTCTGTTTTTGTTTTGGATTTCCATCATCCGCAGTTTTTTTTTATGCCATATGCCTTCCTGACTACCTTATCCACCTGCGTTGCCACTTTCAGTGACCTGTGGACCTGTACACCCAGATCCCTCTGCCCGTCGATGCACTTAAGGGTTCTGCCATTCACTGTGTAATTCCTGCCTGTATTAGATATTCCAAAATGCATTACCTCGCATTTGTCCGGATTAAATTCCATCTGCCATTTCTCCGCCCAAGTCTCCAACCGATCTATATCCCGTTGTATCCTATCCTTTGACAATCCTCTTCACTACCTGCAACTCCTCCAACCTTGGTGTCGTCTGCAAACTTACTAATTAGCCCCGTTACATTTTCCTCCAAATCATTTATGTATACCACAAACAGCAAAGGTCCCAGCACTGATCCCTGCAGAACTCCATTAGTCACAGCTCTCCATTCAGAAAAGCACCCTTCCACTTTTACCCTCTGTCTTCTATGACCAAGCCAATTCTGTATCCATCCTGCCAACTCACCTCTGATCCCGTACGACTTTACCTTCTGTACCAGTCTGCCAGGAGGGACCTTATCAAAGGCCTTACTGAAATTCATGCCACTGCCCTTCCATCGTCGATCATCTTTGTCACTTCCTCGAAAAACTCGATTAAGTTAATGAGACACGACTTCCCCTTCACAAAGCCATGCTGCCTCTCACTAATACATCCATTTGCTTCCAAATGGTAGTAAATCCTGTCACAAAGAATCTTCTCCAATAAATTCCCGACCACTGACACAAGGCTCACCGGCCTGTAATTTCCTGGATTATCCCTTCTTAAACAATGGAACAACATTGGCCATTTTCCAGTCCTCTGGGACCTCACCCGTAGCCAGTGAGGATACAAAGATTTCTGTCAAGGCCCCAGCAATCTCCTCCCTTGTCTCCCTCAGTACTTTGGGGTAGATCCCACCTGGCCCTGGGGACTTATCCACCTTAATATTCCTCAAGATACCTAACACCTCTTCTTTTTTGATTTCAACATGATCCAAGCTATCTACACACTCTTCACTAGACAAATTGACCGCTAAGTCCTTCTCTTTGGTGAATACTGATAAGAAGTATTCATTCAGTATCTCTCCCATTTCTTCTGGCTCCACACACAGATTCCCACCTCTGTCCCTGAATGGGCCCACCCTTTTCCTGGCTACCCTCTTGCCCTTTACATGTGTATAAAAGGCCTTGGGATTTTCCTTAATCCTGGTTGCCAGTGACTTTTCATAACCCCTTTTAGCCCTCCTGACTCCTTGCTTGAGTTTCTTCCTACTTTCTTTGTATTCTCCACGGGCTTCATCTGTTCCCAGCCCTTACTGATGCTTCCCTTTTCTTTTTGACCAATCTCACAATATCCTTCGTTATCCAAGATTCCTGAAACTTACCACACTTATCCTTCATCCTAACAGGAACATGCCAGTCCTGAATTCTTATCAACTGATGATTTTGTCAGTTGTTGATTTGCCCTCAAACATTCGCCTCCAGTCTAGATTCCTCAGTTCCTGCCTGATATTGTTATAATTAGCCTTCCCCCAATTAAGCAGCTTAACCTGAGGACTCCTGTTTTCTTTATCCACTGGTACCTTGAAACTTACTGAATTATGGTCACTTTTCCCGAAATGCTCTCCTACTGAAACTTCGACCACCTGGCTGGGTTCATTCCCTAATAGCAGGTCCAATATTGCCCCTTCCCCAGCTGGACTATCTACAAATTGTCTCAGGAAGCCCTCCTGGATGCACCTTACAAATTCTGCACCATCCAAACCCCTAGCACTAAGTGATTCCCAGTCAATATAGGGAAAGTTAAATCACCCACCACAACAACCCTATTGCTCTTACATCTTTCCAAAATCTGCCTACATAACTGTTCCTCAATCTCCCGCTGGCAATTGGGAGGCCTATAGCAAACCCCTAACATTGTGACTGCAGCCTTCTTATTCCAGAGCGCTACCCATATTGCCTCGCTGCATGAGCCCAACAAGGTGTCCTCCTGTCATACAGCTGTGATATTCCCCTTAATGAGCAGTGCACCTCCCCCACCTCATCCTTCATGTTCTTCCAGTATCTACTATGTGCGGAACCAATGAGCCATTGGCAAGTCTGACAAGTCTTTTGAGATGCTCCTGAAATTGACACAATGAGTAAAGAGACTTTGAAAATCATTTTGAAATAAACTGCTGATCTTACAACATTTAAGTGTCTATCACATGCAGATATTTATAGTTACAATGGCAAAATCTTTAATCCGCTTCACACCTCAATCTTAAATAAACACACAAGTGCTGAAAAAACTCAACGATCACAAAGTAATGATTCAGTCACACAAAGCTTTCACGCCCCTGCAAGCTGCCAAGTATATTGCCCATTCTTGGAGCTCATCCAAGCATTCATAAGGGCATCTGGAAACTGTATGAACAGAAGCAGTTTGAACAGATGGCCAAACATCTGTTATTACAGATGGCCTCATTATGAATGATTGTTTGAACTCCAGTAATGGCTAAAGGACTCAGCCCTGTAGGCAATGTTGACAGAGGGCTAGCTTTGCTTGATTGAAGTGTGACTCAGATTACATTTTTGTAATTGATACTATAAATGGCTGTGATTGATTCAAAGCTTTATAAGAAGGTAAGAGGGGCAATATATTTCAAAGGAATGTTGAATGGCTGTTTTTTGGGGAAAGTTCCCGACCCAAGAAAAACACTCCCCCATGGTGCATGATTCCTGAGGTGCCACAAGCCATGCCTATTAACAAAACTGGTATGGCTCCATCAAAATTTTAGCAGGTTGAAATGCCCGCCACCACAACAGAGCTGGAAAAAGTGGGAGTCCTGCATGTAGGCTCACTATCCGCTCCCTTATCCCACATTGATAAAAATGACCGCAAATGGGAATGGGGCAAGAATCTGAGCCTCCCAACTCAGCTCAACACCACAAAAATCCAGGCCTTGGTGGATTCATTCCTCTTTGGTTGCTCTACCTTCAATTTTAGAATTAGCTATAAAGTTGAAGATTTTGCTTTCAACACTCTCATCCAGCTCATTTTAGATTAGCTTTAGCCCTGACCTCATAGCCTTTATCCGGTTTAAACAAATTCCATATATAGCTATGTTGCTACCCATTTTCAGGGCAAATTTATATCAGCATTCTATTTCACCCAATCAATGACTGTCTGCACTAGGCATCACTACCAAGGGGAAACCTTGTCAAATGATTGTTAAAAATCTATGTAACACCTACTTGTTCAAATGGCAGCAATTAGTGCACTGTTGTTTTGGGGCCTCTTTGTAGGGTGCACAATATAGTAATTACCATATTACCTTCTCTAAGTTGTAAATTGGACAGGTGGAGCGACTAAGGTCATGATTTGAGCTGCTGTGTTACTGATGAATCGTAGTGACCTCAATAAAATTAAATGCCTCCACATTTCAAGTTAAGGAAGGAGAAAAACAGATATCCAAAATCGTTATAACAATTTGATAGGGTGGATTTGAACAAGCCAGTTCCTCTGTTGGGGAAATCAGAAACAATCTTAACATTAATGCTTGACCATTTTCAAGCAAAATCAGGAAACTCTTCGACACAAGTGTTATGATCTCAGTGGAGACCAGAAACGTTTTTATTTATTTCTTTGGAAATCCAAAAACCCAATAAAACGAAGCCATGAGTTCATGATTTAAAACAAAAGAATTTTGCTTTACATAAAAATCAAAGAACGCAAATACTAATAATTACACTATACCTTAAATAGTCAGTTACAATAAAGCTATTAAAAGTACAATGAAAACAGATACTTGTAATCAGAACCAAATTTCTTAACTCAAATTTCCTTCTACACCCATTTGACTTACACCCCAAATTAGTTCAATTGAGATACTTATCAGAAATTGGAAGATTAACCACTTAGACTGTGTACTGTTCAGAGATTAATATAAGGACTGAGATTTCTTGGGCCTTCCACTTACTTACAGCAAGGTTGTCCCTTCAAGTCTCTTCAAACAGTTCCATGGATGTAGGCTCCCAGCTCAACACAGGTATTGATAGCATCTCTTCTGTTTCTAAGGGTCCTTACCTCTGGAGTTTTGCATCTAGAACTTTCTCTCTCTCTTCCCCCTATTAACTTGACTATCCCTGAAGTCCAACTCACTATTAATAGAATCCTTCAGCGAACAAGAGTTTTATTTAATCTCCTTTAGCCAACACACAGAATTTTAACCGAACCCAGCTTGAAAGAGATGTTTCCTGTCGCAAACCTGTTCTAAACTAAAAACTAAAACCCCTGCTTGAGACCTCAAGCACTTCCACAATCTACTTCACCCCATAATTAACTTCCTGTTGACCACTTTTCTATTATTTATCGCCAAGGCAACTTGGTCATATGATCAGTTATGGAAGCAAGGTGCTTTACCAGAAATAGTCTCCTAGAGAAACATAGTTCTTAAAGAGACCATCACTCCAACATAAAATATTGCTTCTTTCCCCCAAAAAGCACATGGGCCATCACACAAGGGTAATAAGAAGCCTAGAGCACCCTCAGTAAAAGTCTCTGGATGGGGGTCAATCTCAGCTTTCAAGATGGAGATAGATTTTTATTTGGGAAGGGATATGGAGAAAAGCTGGGTACATAGAACCGAAGTGCTGATAAGACATGATCAGATTCAAAGGGCTCAATGCCCTATTCTTATTTTTCATATTCCAATTAAGCAAGTAAATCAGACTTTTGGTTTACATTGTATTTTATTGTTCATACTTTGAGGTGAAGATAATACATCTTCACCATCTGGAGTGTTTGGTAGGGTTTTGGTAGATATGTAATTGACTGCTAAGGCTGTTCTGCATACAGAAGGTTCTGCTGCGAATAGACAGGGTGCTGCAGGCGATTGAATTTTGGACAAGTTGCTCACCCAGGATTTCCTCTCCTTGTGTTTTCTCTCTGCCTCTAGTATGCATTTGCTTTCGAAGGATGCCACATCATTTTTTATTTGACTGCGCCAAGTGCAGCAATCCTGGGCAGGTTTCTGCCATGATGTGAAGTACATCAAAACGTCCAAATGAAGCTCTGAGTGTCCTTGTAGCGCTTCTTTTCACCGCCATGAGAGCGCATCCCAGACTCAAGCTCTCCATAGATGTTTCACTTTGGTAAGCATGTGTCAGGCATTCTGGCTATAGGACTGACTCAACTCGGTTGTGACTGTGTCAATATGGTGTGCATGCTTGGCATGCCAATTCAGATGAGCACCGCAGTGTCTGGCAATTTGTCCTGCCATCGGATTTTCAGAAGTTTCTGAAGGCAGTTCAAGTGAAAGTGGTTGAGCTTCTTGGCATGGTGCTGGTACACAGTCCAAGTCTTACATATGTAAAGCAGATTGGACAGGACTATTTCTCTATAGACTTTCAGTTTGGTAACAGGCTCACTCCTCTTCATTCCCAGACTGCTACATTATAGCAATCACAAGACCACCAATCCAAATGTAGACTGTTCAGTTCAAGCCTGAGCTGGTCCAAATATTAATCTTCCACCTCGCTGTGTAACTTTTACATCTCTTTGTATTGCTGGGATCTTGGATATTCTTATTTAATTAGTCATTTGGTAGTACAGAACTTGAGGACTGCTGAAAAAAAGAGACATGTCAAAGCTTTTCGCCTTGCACTTATCAGGACACTTTGCAATAATACCAATACAAGAGGAAAACAGCAACTTATACAGGTCAAGCTGCCTAGTTTAAATTTCAAACAATGCTTGGCAGTTAACTGTCAGTCACCATCAATTAGTCCACTCTCCATGGCAACGCCTCTACAGAGTCCACTTGCCAACCAATCAGCACTCCCATTTCATACAGTATAAATTGTTGATTTCCCCTTGTATTATTATAGCTAAGTGTCCTGCTGAATGTAAGAAGAAAAGCTTTAACATATCTCTTTTTTTCAGCAATACTCATGTGTTATTAACAGCAGTAATTAGCTGGCACTCAGTGAGACAGGCAGCCTACTTTTACTTTGTTACATTCTCCCTAGTAAATTCCCTGCAAAATGCAAATCATACATAAGAGTGCGCTCAGTAAAAGTCAGTGAAATTATTCCTCCCTTTGTCACCCACTGACTGTCCTGATAGGCTCCTACCAACTAGGGAGTGTTGCCATCTGGCATTTTACTCCTCCTCCTTTCCCCCTCCCCTCCACACCTTCTGCCTCCTTTTCTACCTTTCCCTCAATCATCATTTGAGAATGGCGGACTCACCCGCGACTCCTGTCACAATGCTAGCATCAAACCATGCATCATTAGTCAGTGACTAGATAGCATCCATGGAAAATGACAGAAACAAAAGGACAACACAGTGTATTGAAGACAGAAAGGGCAAGTATTTCCAGAACCAAAAGCAGAACAAAAGATTTGAGGTTGAGAGAGGAGAATTTCAAGCCTCTCCAGTTTGGTTAATTCAAGATGCTTGAACAGAGACAGACCCCTGGCTACAATTTAGTCATAGGAAGAGATAATGAGAGAACAAGGTTCCTCTGATGATTTTAAACTAAAGCAAGGACTGGCCTCCAAGGGTTTAGCTCAGGTCATTGTGAAACTTGTTGCAATACATGTAGGCTGCATTGCATATATTGCAATACATATGCACATTATATCAGAAGTACCCTTGACATGATCACATAGATGGTTGGTATGGGAAATGGAAATGTTACACTCGGTCAGTAGTCGATGCTGTTTTGAAATTACTGCTATTGTAATTTTGGAAAAACAAAATTAGCTTGAATTACAATGAACCAATCCTATTCCTATTGGGAGTGTGAAGGGCACTCTACTGTGTATTCTACCCAGGGAGAATTCAGTAGGACAGTGTAGAGCTTTGCCATGTATCGCAACCTGAGAGACATTGATGGTAATGTCAGCAGAAAAGAAATAGAAAATATTCTATTTCTCAGCAACCTTTGCATAAATAATAAAATACATCTTTAAGAAAGGTTTCTAAATTTCCAAACTTCTCTTGATACAAGTGAAATATTTGAAATTGTTTTCTATTTTGACAAGATCCCTAAGGGAATGTTCACAATTCAAGAGGTGTGAATGATACTAGGCAGAGGAACTGGAACAATTTGTGACTGACTGCGAGAACAGAGCCAAGTATTAAAACTGAATCATAGTTAGTTCTGTAAAACATTAATATCAGGTTGTTGATTTCATAATAAACAAGAGGTTTGCCCTAATCTGCCTCCATTAACCCTTCGCACATGAAAGGGGGAATGTAAGTGCCACACAAGTGGAAGCAGGATGGGCCCACACACAACGTGACTGTATTAGACAGATTGGCTTGTTTAATTTTGACCATCAGTGCAACTCCTGGTAGGCCCACAGCACAAACCAGCCCCTAATTGACCACTAAATTGGCAATCTCAGTTAGTGGCATCACTTGGTGGGTAGGATGTATATCCCACCCAGGGATAGAAAATAGAAACTGCCACACTGGTTCAATGGAACGAACTCTTGAGATTTAGAATAGGATATTATGAGGGTATGTTAGTAGGAACTTTACACTGTACCAGACCTGAGGGCACCTGATGCAGAAAGGAGATTGCTCCAAAATAAAAGTGGGGAAATGTCTCCTCCCGCTCACCAACCCCACCAGCACACAACCCCACACCCCAAAAATATCACCAGAGGGCTGATGCCTGTATCACAGCCAGCCCCCAAATTGGTGTTCTCGTAGCTGATGAGCTACATCGGGATACCCAATCGGTGTCCACAGCTCAGCAGAATTATGTTGCTGAGGTCCAAATCCCAATTTCGGATGCAGCCTCTGGCCTGCACTTTGCATGAGGGAAACTGTTTTGTGCCTGAAGTAGGCCTAATTAATTTTCTCCCTCAATGTTTGGTATGCAAAGTTCATGTGCACACACATTGCATTGCTGGCAACTAGTATGCATATCCATTATATGCATTTTTATATTAGGTTATTGTTCACATACCTTTTCATATATCATGTCCAGTGGAAACCATTATGCGCAAAAGGTACAAAACAAGGTTTTACCACTCCATTCCTTCTCCAGATCATGCACAATTTATCATCATAGGCTTTACTTCACTTATTTAATATGCCAAAGGAAAATGCTTTATTAATTTGGGCAAGTATAAATATTTTGGAGTTTTGCTAGAATAGCTGAGGTTAAAAGGATAATTATGAAGTATCTGATTGTCTTAGCCTATACTTGTTCATATAATCTCTGATCTCAGCCCTGACCATTTTTATCATGTTCTTTTCTTTCATTAAATGCCACAGCATCAATTGCTTTCCCTAGGAGTTTGCTCCACATGTCAATTGTTCTGTTGCAGTTATAAACTTTAGCTTAACACAAAAGCTTATAAAGACCCATGCTTCTATTATTACTTCCAATCCCACAAACCCACGCACACGCCCCACACCTCCCCCCACCCCCCCACACACACACACACACACACACACACACACACACACAAGGTTCATTCACTTTTTCTGGGATCAACACAAAGTTATGACACAGCTCTCCAGAACTCACTAATTTCCTACAGTGATCCAGCTATCCTCTGAGGTAAGACTCTATGAGGGTCCTTTCATTAACTTTTTGGCTACACAACTCTCTACCTTTTCTTTGCAGACCTTATGACTGTGAATGCCTCAGCTCCTCCTTATGGTTTCTGTCAGATCCCAACTACCTTCCCACAGCTTTCCAAGCTAACTCTGCTGACTGCTTTCTGTCACGAAGCTCTATGAGGACCACTGTAGATTTCTTCTACTAGCTGCAAGCTACAACAAATATTCCAGTTGTTTTTCCCTCATGAAACCAACTGTACTGCCGTTTTCTGTCAGCAAACACACAGAGATACTGAAAATTAAACAAAAGAACCATGTACCCTCACAGCGTGTCTTTATGACAATGATAGTCTCAAACAGAAATGTAAATTAATTAGTTTACCTTCAATGTAACTCTTTGATTCTGTAACTAATATGAATAATCTGTATTGTTAATGGAGTTTTACAATCCTTTCTCTAGACTCCCTCACTCCATTATAAGTTTAGAGATGGATCATCCATTGTTCAAGTTTTTTCACTATCTGACCTTGCAAGATTAACATAGGCTACCTTTTACGTGTAATAAATGAAGACTTGTTTGAGTTGCATTTACTTCAGAGTTGTTTTTTAAACCAGTCCCAACCAGATACCCTCATTTGCACAGTTAAAATTTGAATTCCAAAACAAAAAAGTTATATTCTAAAGCATATGAATTATGAACTAGATATTCACAACACATAATTAAGGCTCAGTTCCGAAGAACAGTCATGTTGGACTCGAAACGTTAACACTGTTTCTCACAAGATGCTGCCAGACCTGCTCAATTTTTCCAGCATTTACCGTTTTTATTTCAGGTTTACAGACTCCACAGTATTTTGCTTTTATTACATGCTTGAGGCTGGTTAGTTTAAAACTTTTGTCCTCCACATCTACTATCAAAGTCCAGGTTTAATAGCCTAACTACAAATACAACTTCCAGCAATTTAAACACCTGGATAATATTTGTCACAGTCTTTCTTTTTCTGCCAGAGTGTTCTCCCTCATTTCCTAGTCAATATTTATCTTTCAACCAACATCACTAAAACTATCTTATCTCATGGCATGATTGTGAGAGCTTGTGGACGTGAATTGGTTACTAGATTTCCTATGTTACAGCAGTGACCATACTTCAAATGCTATTGAATGCCTGTAAAACAGTTTTTGAAGTCTTGAAAAGCATAAATGCAAGTCTTTATTTAAAAAAGCTGCATTTTCCAGTAATGCTCAATACTTAAGTGCTGAAGGGCAGATTTTTCCTACTGGGGCAGGAAACCGAGCTTGGGACTGTTTCCACATCCTGAACTCACCACCAGGGAGAGAACAGTCACACATTGCGATTTTCAGGAGATGCCTCCTTAATTGGGACAAATACAGGTTTACCTTCCAATTAAAAACAGCAAGTAGACTCTTGAAGCTGCAGGGCCATCAGTGGCCTTCCAGCTTGAAAGGTGCAGCAGGCTGTAATGAAAGTAAGAGGTGGGTGCGTCAAGATGGACATGCCCTCCCTCAATTTTTTAAAAAATCTGAAATAAAAAATGTAATTTTGGAGCCATGCCATTGGGACATGGGAAAAGGAGGGAAGTGTCAGTGGGTAGTCTCCTGCATCCAAGGTCTCCAGGCATGCTTGGAGCTCTGGCAACACCACCCGCTCCAGTCATGCTGCCAGGAGGTCGCCCAACTAGGCAGTAAACTGGTCACTGTTGCCTGTAGGCAAATTCCAGTCAGCCACCTTAATTGACCTCAGTTGGCTCTTAATGAGCCGCGATGTCTACCTGCCACATGCAGGCAATTGGCCCTGCTGTCCCACAATCCCAGAGGTGGGAAACCAATATTCTGGCCAGCAGGGCTACTTTTAGCCTGCCACCTCCAATCCTTGCATTCAAATAAGTTTTCAAATCAATGGGTATTATCTTATTCACTTTATGACATAACAGAATATCTTCTGATTCACCCACAGGTGATATGCTAGTCAAAATATTATAAAAGTAAATCCAAAACATTACTTAGAGGTACCCTAAGAAAATAGGATGATTTGATGTAAATAGGATGAAAGGACATACAATTAAAGTAAATAAAACGTGCTTCAAATGAATAATCCTCCATTTTTTACAGACCTTCTACTAGAATAGTCTATGTTGCTTCCAAAGAATCATACCAGATACTATTCCTAACAGGCTAAAATATCATTACCTGGAAAAACTCAGCAGGTCTGGCAGCACGGCGGAGAAGAGTTGATGTTTCGAGTCCTCATGACCCTTCAACAGAACTGGGTGAATCCAAAGAGAGGGGTGAATTATAAGCCGGTTTAAGGTGGTGGTGGTGGTGGTGGTTGGGGGTGGGGGGGGAAGAAGGGGAAGGGGGGGCGTGTGGTTGTAGGGACAAACAAGCAGTGATAGGAGCAGATCATCAAAAGATGTCACAGACAAAAGAACAAAAGAACACAGAGCTGTTGAAGTTGGTGATATTATCTAAACGAATGTGCTAATTAAGAATGGATGGTACGGCACTCAAGATACACCTCTAGTGGGGTGGGGGGGCATAAAAGATTTAAAAATAATGGAAATAGGTGGGAAAAGAAAAATCTATATAATTTATTGGAAAAAACAAAAGTAAGGGGGAAGAAACAGAAAGGGGGTGGGGATGGGGGATGGAGGAGGGAGTTCAAGATCTAAGGTTGTTGAATTCAATATTCAGTCCGGAAGGCTGTAAAGTGCCTAGTCGGAAGATGAGGTGTTGTTCCTCCAGTTTGCATTGGGCTTCACTGGAACAATGCAGCAAGCCAAGGACAGACATGTGGGCAAGAGAGCAGGGTGGAGTGTTAAAATGGCAAGCGACAGGGAGGTTTGGATCATTCTTGCGGACAGACCGAAGGTGTTCTGCAAAGCAGTCGCCCAGTTTACGTTTGGTCTCTCCAATGTAGAGGAGAGAACATTGGGAGCAACGAATGCAGTAGACTAAGTTGGGGGAAATGCAAGTGAAATGCTGCTTCACTTAAAAGGAGTGTTTGGGCCCTTGGATAGTGAGGAGAGAGGAAGTGAAGGGGCAGGTGTTGCATCTTTTGCGTGGGCATGGGGAGGTGCCAAAGACAGGAGTTGAGGAGTAGGGGGTGATGGAGGAGTGGACCAGGGTGTCCCGGAGGAAATGATCCCTATGGAATGCCGCCGGGGGGGGGTGAAGGGAAGATATGTTTGGTGGTAGCATCATGCTGGAGTTGGCGGAAATGGCGGAGGATGATCCTTTGAATGCGGAGGCTGGTGGGGTGATAAGTGAGGACAAGGGGGACCCTATCATGTTTCTGGGAGGGAGGAGAAGGCATGAGGGCGGATGCGCGAGAGATGGGCCGGACACGGTTGAGGGCCCTGTCAACGACCGTGGGTGGAAAACCTCGGTTAAGGAAGAAGGAGGACATGTCAGAGGAACTGTTTTTGAAGGTAGCATCATCAGAACAGATGCAACGGAGGCAAAGAAACTGAGAGAACGGAATGGAGTCCTTACAGGAAGCGGGATGTGAGGAGTTGTAGTCGAGGTAGCTGTGGGAGTCGGTAGGCTTGTAATGGATATTGGTGGATAGTCTATCACCAGAGATTGAGACAGAGAGGTCAAGGAAGGGAAGGGAAGTGTCAGAAATGGACCATGTGAAAATGATGGAGGGGTGGAGATTGGAAGCAAAATTAATGAATTTTTCCAAGTCCCGACGAGAGCATGAAGCAGCACCGAAGTAATCATCGATGTACCAGAGAAAGAGTTGTGGAACGGGGCCGGAGTAGGACTGGAACAAGGAATGTTCCACATACCCCATAAAGAGACCTCTGAAAACTTCTTTGCAGAATTTGAAATAATGTATTTCTCAGCAGGAAGTGCACTGTATTGTTACTCAGTGAATACAGAATGTTGGCATTGTGGAATTACGTCAAGTATATGTTTAGGCAATCACATCCGATTGACATGTTTCTGTCCAAATTCAACAAAACTGAGCAAAATCTGTAATGTTTATATGCAGATGTCTCTCTTGATCTAAAACCTGTTTCCTTTCAGCCAATACTGAACAGTCCATTTGTTTGATGTACTGAGTGGATCCAATATTTACAAATCAACCCAAGGAGGCAAATGAGTTATGGTAGGATATTTAATTAATTGGATTGTTCTGATAAAAACTAGCCCTGATAAACTTAAGAGTCAAAATACGAGCCTGTGAACTTATTTTGTCAACTGCAAAGGCTCTCTGCGAATGTGATTGGTTCATTTTGAAGTACTGACTAGTAATTTAGAAAAACTGAGTAATTTGACTGCCTATTCTTTTGGTCAGTCATTCCTTATTTATATTTTTATGCAATCATTTTCTTTAATGCTTGATTGGTAACTCAACAGGTAAATGGTTATTTTTGCTTTGCCCCAATAATGTGTAATGCCCTGAAGTACAACACTCCAGGGCTATATTTTCATGGTGTAATACTACAGATGCTCTCTGGACACAAGACTTTTAATTGCATTGGTGCTAGAAGATTTCTCATGGTGTTCCTCCAAGGTTATCGTGGCCAGGGGCAGGGAGTGCAACAGCTCGGACAGAAATAGAACTGAAGCATTTTGGTGCAAAATGTAGCATAGGGCAGGAAGCAGAGCAAATGAATGGTGTGGGAGCTGGGGGCAGGCTGAAGGAAGACACTGGGTGTTAACTGCTTAATTTAGGCTGCATTTGTTGCAATGCCAAACACGCACAGTTCTTGTGTTTAACTCCTTGACATCATTGCGAGCGATTTTCTGCTTCTTTAACTAGTACTTCTCATTCCCTGGATCTACTCTCCATGATCCTGAAAACTGGTTTGTTTCTGTGCATGTATGGACTAGTGCACATCCACAGAGGGATATTGGCAGCTATCTTGCATTGGCAGGAGACATGGTGTATAATTTAAGGTTAAGTATGTACAGATGAAGGGCACTCATTGGTTAATTACTTGTGCAGATAAAAAATACACTTATGCCCATTAAAGGAGTTGATTATTTATTTAGTTTATTAGCTCATTTGTTTAACTGTTGTACTCAAAAGAGTATAAAGAAACACTGGGGTGGAGTGCATCAACAACCCTTAAAATACTTTAATTTAAAATTTGATAAGGTTCCTTTAAAGTTTGATTTTTGTTTAAGTGGCCTTTAAGGGGCTGTTAATTAATTCATTAGTTAATTAGTTCATTTGCTCCACTGTTGTAGTCAAAAGAGTATTACGATACACTTTTTGTTAGTGTCCCTTTAAGGGGCAGTTCATTAGTTAAAAACATAAAAACTGCGGATGCTGGAAATCCAAAACAAAAACAGAATTACTTGGAAAAACTGAGCAGGCCTAGCAGCATCGGCGGAGAAGAAAAGAGTTGACGTTTCGAGTCCTCATGACCCTTCGACAGAACTGAGTGAATCCAAGACAACAGAACAAAAGAACACATAGGTGTTAAAGTTGGTGATATTATCTAAACGAATGTGCTAATTAAGAATGGACAGTAGGGCACTCAAGGTATAGCTCTTGTGGGGGTGGGGGGAGCATAAAAGATTTAAAAATAATGGAAATAGGTGGGAAAAGAAAAATCTATATAATTTATTGGAAAAAACAAAAGGAAGGGGGAAGAAACAGAAAGGGGGTGGGGATGGGGGAGGGAGCTCAAGACCTAAAGTTGTTGAATTCAATATTCAGTCCGGAAGGCTGTAAAGTGCCTAGTCGGAAGATGAGGTGTTGTTCCTCCAGTTTGCATTGGGCTTCACTGGAACAATGCAGCAAGCCAAAGACAGACATGTGGGCAAGAGAGCAGGGTGGAGTGTTAAAATGGCAAGCGACAGGGAGGTTTGGGTCATTCTTGCGGACAGACCGCAGGTGTTCTGCAAAGCGGTCGCCCAGTTTACGTTTGGTCTCTCTAATGTAGAGGCGACCACATTGGGAGCAACGAATGCAGTACACTAAGTTGGGGGAAATGCAAGTGAAATGCTGCTTCACTCAAAAGGTGTGTTTAGGCCCTTGAACGGTGAGGAGAGAGGAAGTGAAGGGGCAGGTGTTGCATCTTTTGCGTGGGCATGGGGTGGTGCCATAGAGGGGGTTGAGGATTAGGGGGTGATGGAGGAAACGATCCCTACGGAATGCCGATAGGGGGCGTGAAGGGAAGATATGTTTGGTGGTGGCATCATGCTGGAGTTGGCGGAAATGGTGGAGGGTGATCCTTTGAATGCGGAGGCTGGTGGGGTGATAAGTGAGGACAAGGGGGACCCTATCATGTTTCTGGGAGGGAGGAGAAGGCGTGAGGGCAGATGCGTGGGAGATGGGCTGGACACGGTTGAGGGCCCTGTCAACAATCGTGGGCGGAAAACCTCGGTTAAGGAAGAAGGAGGACACGTCAGAGGAACTGTTTTTGAAGGTAGCATCATTGGAACAGATGCGACGGAGGCGAAGGAACTGAGAGAATGGGATGGAGTCCTTACAGGAAGCGGGGTGTGAGGAGCTGTAGTTGAGGTAGCTGTGGGAGTCGGTAGGTTTGTAATGGATATTGGTGGGCAGTCTATCACCAGAGATTGAGACAGAGAGGTCAAGGAAGGGAAGGAAAGTGTCAGAGATGGACCACGTGAAAATGATGGAGGGGTGGAGATTGGAAGCAAAATTAATAAATTTTTCCAAGTTCCGACGAGAGCATTAGTTAATTAGGTTAATTGTTTTAAATTTGCTCAAAAGAGAATAAAGAGACACTCATTGACACTGGCGGTGGGTTGTTTAGTTAGGAGCTATACATTTGAAATACCTACTTTTGGAATAAATCTAAAACTGAGTAAAGTTTGACTTCTGGTCCTCTCCTTCACCAATTGATGGAAAGAAGTTTAACACTAGGCCGGAGCTGAAGCAGAGATGGATTCCTGTGAACTGAGGGAAGAACCTGAGACAGACAGGAATATTTGTAGAACTGAGAAGCCAGATGGGAATGAGGCAAGTGTTGAGTAGGAGAACGAGACTAATAAGTCTTGGAGTAAAGTTTGAAAATTAAAGTTATTGGTGGAGTGGATGTTTGGATAGTAGATAGTGAATACAGCAGGGTTAGTTCCGTGTAACAAACAATAAACATGCTCGAAGTCCTTAGATATAGCTGGTTACACGGGCCCAGACTTTCCAGCCTGCAGCGGAGGGTGTGTTGAACGCTGACTCCGATTTAATCTGCCAATTTATCATTTTACGCTGGAGGCTTTTCACCGTCCAATGCCGGCTCCAGCAGGGATGCAGGGTTGAACGCAATTGTGAAGCCAAACTATCGGAACGTAAGTCTAGTGCAGCCGCACTCCCTGTTTTGTGACCCTTCAACAGAACTAAGTGAATCCAAGGAAGGGATGAAATATAAGCTGGTTTAAGGTGTGTGTGTGTGTGTGTGTGTGTGTGTGTCGGGGGGGAGGGGTGGAGGATGGTGGAGGGGGTGGTGTGGTTGTAAGGACAAGCAAGCAGTGATAGAAGCAGATCATCAAAAGATGTCACCTTTTGACATCTTTTGAAGATCTGCTTCTATCACTGCTTGCTTGTCCCTACAACCACACCACCCCCTCCACTTCTCTTTCCCCACCACCACCACCCCCCCTACACACACCTTAAACCAGCTTATATTTCACCCCTTCCTTGGATTCACCTAGTTCTGTTGAAGGGTCATGAGGACTCGAAACGTCAACTCTTTTCTTCTCCGCCGATGCTGCCAGACCTGCTGAGTTTTTCCAGGTAATTCTGTTTTTGTTTTGGATTTCCAGCATCCGCAGTTTTTTGTTTTTACCCCCTTTTTGTCAAGAACTGAAGACACGCCTCTTCACGTCTGTATTCAGTTTATTGTTTTAAATGGAGCTGTATAGCCCCATCCCACTGACAGTGCTAACCCAGACCACCCCCTCCCTCACTCACCAGCACCCCCCACCCTCCCCCGCACCTCACAAAAATGCTCAACCCACCCCGCTCACTCCCCGACAATGCTGATTCTTCCAACATCGCCTGGACAGGAGCCAGGGATTCCGGAGGAAGAGTCGGGAGAGGTCAGGAGGAGGTGATCACTATCTGGGGAGTGGGTGCACATAGCTGGGAGGGAGCGGGGAGGGGAGATGGTTGGTGATGGTGTGTGAGAGCATTGTCTGGGGTTAGGGAGGGGTTGGGGGCAATGTGAGTGCTATTTGGAGGCAAGGAGGGAGGCGGGGGTGAAAATTCCCAGGATGGAGGCTTAACATTGCTGTGGGTTCTGGAGTGCTTCGACATTCCGGATGATTTACTTGAGTTTCACTGGCTTTATACCCACTGTGAAGAACTCTGTAAATCCATGTAAAAATTGGGGTTAGTATAGCGCAAATACCCCAAGTCGCTGTGATCCTAGCATTTGATCCCACTGTCGTTGGAATCACGGAGCAGTCAGGGTAGGGTAAAACCAGCAATCGGAACTTTAAACTTCTGGCGTAAGTACAGCGGATGTGCGCACGTCGAAACTTTCTCAAGGCCCCCAACACTTCAGCGACGGCATCTTCCCACATTCGAAGATTTGGGCCATGTTTTTTTGTCAAAGTTACCTCAGATGGAACATTAAAATTCATTCCACCTTTGTCGACTCACTATTAGCCTTAAGAATGGCCTTCCTAGGTTTCAGTGTCATCGCCTTTTCCATCATCTGACAGGATTGGAGTTTACCTCCGTCAATGTGGGGATGTACGTTAGACTGTAAGTAGGCATTCTGGGAAATGTTATAAGTGCTAACACCAAGATCTGTAATTTCTGGTCGGCTACTGTCAGGAAAGTTTCACATTGCTAAGCATTCCTCCTCCTCATCCTCCAGATAAATTTATAAACGGAGATTCTCATAGGGAAGGCATCATGCTATCTTTCCAGTGGATTTCAATAAAAATAAAATTGTTGTACTCCTCCCCTGCCCGATGTTCAGAAATAGGTAGCATGAAGGCTGTGGGCTGCTCTCAAACAAGAACATCCAAAGTAAAGCAGAAAAAGACTAAGCAAATGTAGTTTAGCAAGGATAGTCTCTTTAGATTCTGCCTGCAAATTTATCAGTTGATATTAGTTAGCAAATAAGCCATTTTGTTGATGATAAATGACAGAAAATAGACTTAAAGCATCATCTTGTCTCTCTGTCCTTTGCTTAAGCTCACTTCATTTTATTCAACCAACACTGGAAGGAAGCAAAGTCTATTGACCCTCACCCCTTCAGAAACTGTGGCGCAGGGAAGAAATGGGCAGGGATGAGCATTGCAGATTCATGACCCGTATTGCACACTCACCAACTCAGATTATACTGTATTCTTGGCACAGTGAGGCAAAAATTTCAGGGCCAAGACTTGGGTAGACAGGCAGAGCAGCATTATTGTTGCTCTGGATTAATTTTACAATGAGTATATCACAAATGTCATTTAACAGCGAGGGTCATCAAACATCGACTGAACATAACACCCTAGCCTTTGATTTTGGCATCAGCAACTGCTGAGGGTAGGATTCCTTCCAAATGACAAGGAACCTTTTATGATTAGAAAGAACATGGTATTTATATTATAAAAAGGAATGTGTGAGAGAGTATAGTAAAGACCTAGAGACCAAAGGACAACAAACAGCTTGAGCCTGGTTGCTGAATGTTTGCCGTTTCATCTCAGCCCATCAATGAGATTATTTTCTTGGATTCAGTGACACTTACCCATCATTCTTTGCAATATTGCTAATGTTCCTGTTAAAGACAGATCTATTTTTATGCTTACCATGCTGTGAAAATTAAAATGTAGCCCATCATTCTCCTTCCCTGGCCGGGGATGTGAACAGCTCAGAAATCATATCTGAAACATTCATCATGTCCATATTTTCTGATTTCTTCAGGTTTCATTCTAAAAGTGTTCTGCCATTCATTTTCCTTCACTGGGGAAGCACCTTGATCCAAGGCAATATCATGCTGTATCAGTATGACATCAGTAGCTATAGGCGAGGCACCAAAATTACAGAACAGAGGAGGCTATTTGGCCCATTTGGCCTGGGCTAGCACTAGCTCTTTAACTGTAAATATTCAGTCTAATCTCACTCCTTCCAGCCTTGATCCTGACACGGGCACAAATTGAATGTAAGAGAGGGGAGAACAGACATTCTTGACATCAAGGCAGCTGAGGTGGTAGCTCAAATCAGGAAGTTTGCTTACTCACTGGACATGCCTTAGTAAAAAGTACCCTGAAATGAGCAATGTTTGCAGTGGGTGGAGCAGGTGGGGAATAGAGTCAGGCCTGCTGAACCCAGGAGCAGAGTGGTCACAGGGGTGGGAGAGTGACAAGGTGGGCTGGTTAGAAGGCCCGCCTCAGTTCTCTGGAACTTCATTGCAGTTGTTTTAGAGTTTATTAGGCCATCTAGCCTTCACCACTCACACCCCCTCACCCCTGTGGCTTCTAATACCTTCCATGCCAACTCCATGCTGCATCATGCCCCACACCCACCCCATGGCCCTTTATACCATCCATGCCAACTCATACCCCCCACCCACCCCAAGGCCCTTCATGTCAACTCATTTCCTCACCCACCCCCTCTTTAGTCCCTCATACGATCCATGTCAACTTCACAGCCATTCACCCAATATCCATCATGGGCAGACCTCAGGAGCCATGTAGAGATGAAAAAATAAACTAACAATCTAATACAGCTCTCACTCCTGCAAACATGATAGCAAAAAAAACTCCCATTAATAGGGCAGAATTTTGAGGTCGTCGGGCAGGCCTGGGAGTGGCCGGGAAACTGTCCGCCACCCACAATCGGTCTCTGACCGATCGCGATTTCACGCTGGTGGACCAATTAAGGCCTTCCTAGTGTGAAACGCAGGCTCTTCGTTGGTTGGCAAGCAGGGGGCGGGAGCCTGTCGGCACAGACAGGCCCCGGAAGGCTGCCGGTGATAAGAACTCCAGTGTTGTGAGCAGGCGAGTATAAATCATGGAGACTAATGCAATCACCAGGTCGGGTGCCCCCCCCCCCCCCCCCCCGGTTTTCTGATGAATGCCTCGCGGTCCTCCTGGAGGACGTGGCTGCCAGAAGGGGACACCCTTGTCCCCATGGATGGAAGGAGTAGGCCACCGCACCTAACGAAAGGGCTTGGGAAGAAGTGGCAGTGCTGCTCAGCAGCCATGTGATGCGGCGCACCTGGGTCAAATGCCACAAGAGGTTTAACGACCTGCTGCGCTCAGGAAGAGAGAGTACCGTGTTGACATGGATCAGTGTGGTGAAGTGTTGAGGTCTGGCCATCCCCCGTGGAGCTCAGGGGTGTTAGGGTCTGAGTGCCAATTGTCAATGACGCCGGAGTTGGCCATTGGGTTGAGCCCTAACTGCTTGGACTGAGTGCCTTGTGGCTCAAGGCCCCATAACTCAGGTGTGCCCTGCAAGGTGTTCCTCAGGTGGGGCTGGCCAGGCTGCAATAGTGCTGGTGCACAGGGGACTAATCTATGCTTCTCTGTCGTTTCAGGAGAAGACCGCCAATAACAACATTGAAAGGTCACGGACTGGAAGAGGCCCAGCTAACCTCCTAATCTTTTCTAGATACGAGCAGGATGCCTTGGACCTGGAGAGGTGCCACTTACCTCGGTTAACCGGCTGTGGAGAGGCTGGGGTGTCAGAAGAAGCTAAGAGTCCAGTGCACAGACGTGAGAGTTCAGATGCTGCAAACATTCTTGTGTAGTCTCATCATTGATGGGAGCCTCGGAACTGCATTCCCCATTAATCATTGAAAGATGCAGATCTCTGTGGTCTCACCAGGATGCCTGGCATGCACAGTGACAATGTGATAACTTAAAGTAATGACATTTCATTGTTCTCCCTTAGATTTAGCACCACGGACCGAATTGCAGGAGCCCGAAGACCCATCCTGATGCCAGAAGTCCTCCTAGGCTCCAGAAACGCCTGCGTCACACCCACTCTCTGCATAAGGCACCAGTGCAGATACCAGCACCTTGGTGGGCGTTAGATCTGTGGCTAGTGCCAGTGCACAGCAGTGAGGGCACTTCACACTCACTTGAGGGTGCAGGCGGAGGCAGACTGTGCCCATGGCGCCAGCAGTTGGAGGACTGCTGGAGACCAGGACAATACTGAGTTGAAGGCAGATGATGAGCCTCTGGAATCATCCATTAGGCGGCAGATGCTGGATGGATCTGATAGAGATCCATAACGGTATGTGTGCCATGGTCTCCGTTATAAAGGAGGTCATGGGGAGCATGAGCACTGCGGTGACCCTCATGGCCAAGTGCACTGCCGCCTCCATTGAGACAGTGGCCACTCTCATGTAGGGGCAGCTCCAGGAACAGAATAGGGGATTCCTGGGGTTGCGCTCGGACCTGAAAGCCCTCAACGTGCACTGACCTCAGGTGGTCAGTGTCCGTATGGGAGATGGATGAGGCACCCAGTATTCCAGCTAGGTGCCCATCCATCAATGGTGAGCAACGAGGTCCAGAGTGACTCACGTTGGTGCACGATCTGCCTGTCGCCTCTGCAGGCGCCTCTCAGGGTGCTCTGAATGATGGCAGCAGCTCCTCCACTCCTCTGCCAGTGACTGTGCCATCTGATGAGCAACAGGGCAGATGCCAGCCATGGCACTGGCCACTCCATCCCAAGCAGGGTCAGCACAGGCTCAACTGGCCAGAGGACAACTGCCAAGGTCATCAAGGCCAACAAGACACTAGAGTCAACAGGCTACCTCCAATGCCAGTGCCAGCGAGGGCGGAGCAGCAAGCCATAGCATTCACAAACGTAAGTTTAAGGCACCATGAGCACAAGAGGGACTGGTCACGGGTGATCTTCTGTTGTGCAATGTTTTGTTTATTTTAACTGGTCTGACGTAGAATACCAGAGAAGGGTCTGTTAATTTGTTTGGAGTGTCAACATGAGATCAATTTTCGTTTGTCATAATGGCCTGAGTATGCTTCACATTTTTTATTTAATGTAGTGCTAGGTGTGCTAGTATGTAAAATTGGATGTGGGTGGCTCGAAACCTTATTGTACAGGCACTGAGCGGACTTTGGGTGCAAATAAAAGGGTCATTTCAGACTTCCAGGATGGAGGCAGAAGTCCAGGCATGAGGTTGAAGCTGATCTTTGGTAGCCTACCTGAAGGGAGCATTGGATCAAGGTGTCCCTGCCTCCCTGGAGGTTACCATGCCCTCAGTGTTCTCCTCACTGTGCTCGTCTGCTGACTCACTACTGGAATCATCATCTGTGGTCCGTGCAGCTGCATCAAGATCCTCTTCCTCCAGTGGGTCCCCCCTTGCCAGTGCCAGATTGTGGAGAGCACAGTACGCAACCACTATCAGTGACATCCACTCTGGGGGGTATTGTAGTGCCCCCCCTGAACGGTCTAGGCATCGGAAGCGCATCTTGAGAAGACCTATGGTCCTCTCTATCATCGCCCTTGTGGAGGCATGACTCGTATTGTAACACTCCTCTGCCTACATTCTTGGGTGGCGGAGAGGCGTCATGAGTCACCTCTTCAGCGGGTAGCCCTTGTCATCCAGCAGTCATCCATCCAGTTGGGCTGGAGCACTGAAGAGACTCACATCCTCAGACACTCCCACGTGCAAGTGTCATGGAAGCTGCCAGGGTACTTTGCATGGACTTGCAGAATCTGCATCCTGTGGTCACACACAATCTGCACATTCATGGAGTGGAATCCCTTCCTGTTGATGAAGGCACCCGGCTGACCCACAGGCACCTTGATGGCCACATGTGTGCAGTCGATTGCACCCTGGATGCAGCGGAGCCCAGCAATCGCTGCAAACACTCTGGCTCGCTCAGCCTGGCTAGCATCATCCATGCGGTAAAGAACAAAGGTCAGTACCAACTTGAACAGAGCTTCTGTCACCAGCTTGACGCAACTGTGGACAGCTGATTGGGAGACTCCACAAAGATCCTCTACTGACCCCTGGAAAGAGGCAGAGGCATAGAAGCTGAGGGCCGCCGTGACCTTCAGAGCCACTGGCATGGGGTGTCCACCCACACAGTCAGAGCTGATCTCTGGCCCAATCATGTGACAAATGGAGGTCACCCTCTCCCTTGAGAGGTGGAGCCTCCTTCGGCATTGCACCTCGGACATATTGAGGTAGTTGCATTGCCACCTGTAAACCCTGGCAGCAGGATAGTGGCGTCTTCTGCGGTCCCTTCCACCTTGGACTTCCTGCTGGCCCTGCACCCTTTGTGCTTGCACCTCTCCTCCCACAGGTCCCTCCCCTAGAAGCTGCATTGGGACACCTGGCCTTCTCTCTATTCTTCCCCTCTCTTCCTCCTCAGAGGAGATGCCACCAGCGGAGACTACAATCCCCATTACCAGGGTAACGGAAGGCTGTTTGTTACCTGGAAGGGTCCACACAGTCAGCATCTCCTGTGGGCCTTTTGAGACACCAAGGAGTCCTGAAATTAAGCCTGGAAATGCTAACAATGGAGCGCCAAACAGAGATGAAGCTGCCAAGTACCAATAAGTCATCAGCAGCAAAATATCTACCAAATTCCTCACTACTCACACTAGCAATGCTATTGACCCTTTTTAATCCTGCCCTTGGATGAGGTTTTTGAAATTGTGGGCTGCCTGTCTTGACCATGCAACAAGATCTTCCAGACCTTGCTAATGTCTAATAAAAACAAAAAATTTCTATTCAGACCCCCGCAAAGGCGGCTAATCCTTTAATACTGCGTTAAACTGTCAATCTGTGAACTCAGAACAGCTGAGATAATTATCGCTTTTGAAACTCAGCTAAGCATTCATGATGACATAACGACAGCCCTTAGGGAAATGTCAAAGAACTCTATTGAAACTACACAACCAGATGCTACTTTCATTTCTAATTTACACTTGTCAATCAAGGCAGTTTTTTTAAACTCAGTGAACTTTTTTTGAAGTTTAAAGAGCATGGTATTTAAAAAACTTCAGATCATGACAGTTATACAAACTATATCTGCCCTTCAAGAGTGTTTACGTCTGCTCCATCAATTCATGACTCCCACACTGTGGGTAAAGGCCACCCCAAGGGCCAAAATAGGACCTGTTTAAATTCAGCACTGAGTTCAAATGGCCCTGCTGTGTTTGGGTTTTCTTCCTGTGTGGGAGTCAGGCCCAGCCCCCTTTCCACTACCAGCAAAAATTAGAACTTTTGGAAATGGGGTGGGATTTCTGCAATCAGGTCTCGCCCACCATTTTTAAAAGTTCACGGAGTCGATAAGACTTCATGAAAATACGGCCCAAAGAGGTTCAAAAGAAAAACCCTCTAATAGCTGGAGGCATAACTGATGCAAAGGAATATGGTTGTGATTATGAGAGACCAGTCGTCAGAGTCCCAGATTTTATTGCAGTAGTTCCTCATGGAAGCGTCCTAGGCCCAACCATTTCCACTGCTTTGTTAATGAACCTGCCCCACCACAAGGTCAAGTGAGGACCATCTTAAGAGTATTCAGGTTCAATCATAACTCCACTGGTGATTCGAGAGTTTTCAGCTTCAGGCACAACACCACAGAAAATAAAGCAGCCCATGCTAGCCTCCAAACAAGGCCTAGGTAATGTGCAGACATACACTGACAAGTCGCAGGAATCACATGTGCCACACAATGGCAAGACAAGAGTTTAATGCCTATTCCTAGTTACCCTGTGAATGTGCTTGGTCACTTTAGAGGGCATTAGCGAGGGATTGGAGTCACACATAGGCCAGATAGTGTAGGGCAACAGGTTTCCTTCCCTAGATGACATTAGTGAGCCAGTTGGGTTTTTACAACAATCAAGCAGTTTCAATCGCTTTTTGTTTTTAAATTGATACCAGTCTTTCACTTCCAGATCTTTCTAAAAAAAGAACAGAGTTGAAATACTCAAACAGTGATGGCAGGATTTGAACTCTCATTCTTCGATTGTTAGTCAAGGGCTCTGGATTACTGGTCCGGTAATAGAAACATTGCCCTGTCGCATTATATGATTATGAGAAGGCCCTTCATAGCTGAGCCTAATAGGGCCCATACCACACATTCATGTACACACTTCAGGATCACCGGACAGCAATTAGGAAAAGCAGCCCAAATGTTTTTTTTCCCCCTCTCCTTAATTCACAGGCCTCAAGGCCAATGGCAGTACCTCTATCACTGCTGAGCTCAGTGAAATCAATACAGACCTGATTTATTTTAATTCCCCTACTTGTGCACATGTTGAGGGGTAGGGGGAGGCAGATGACACCCAGTTCACCAGTACAGCATACAGGAGCTGCATTAATGGAAACTAGGGCAAGATTAAAGCAAGCATTCTTAAAACAACCATAGGGACTGATGTGGAATTGCATTAATTAAGATGCAAAGGGGTTATAATTAAGAAAAAGGCAAGCACTGTAAAGCGCTGAGGAAAGGATTTCAAAATCACAAATCAGTTATTGAAAGGAGATGCAAGTAGCAATGACTTTCAGTAAGCTGACCCATCAAAGGATCTCTGAGACATTTGCTTTTAATCAAATCTTACGTGACTCACCATTGACATCTGCTCCCGCAGCAGAGGCTTCTCCTCTGTCATTCGTAACTCCTGCAGTCCAGCCATTTCCAATCTGTGCCAGTCAAATCCTGTAACACCCACAACACAGAGCAATGTTACCAGACAACAACTGGGACACTTACTGATCATTTTAGCAAAGCGTCTTTCTTTTTTGAAATCCAACACAGAATTTAGATCACTGGAAGACTGACCCTTTAATATGTGGTGCTTGCCCATGTTTCCCACCTATGTGTGCGCTGCAGAACCCTTCTGTTTTCTCAAGGAGAAAGGGGAAGCTAGTGAATGTTTCCTCCACGGCTCCAACTCCAGAGTGGCTGCCCCAGTTAGCCAGTAGGTGGAACCTGCAGTGTGTTACAGTGACAGGGCAGCTTGAACGATACACTGTCCATGTCTTAAAGGGGAAATCATCCTGTATGCAGCGACTCCATTTAAAGGGGAGGTCAACTGATGCTCAGTCTGTTCCGTTTAAAGGGGAAACCCACTGTTTTACCATCTACGCAATTTAAAGGAAAGCTCAAGTAGCATGCAGCAAAAATACGATCAGCAAGGTTACCCCAGAGTATCCACAAACTCAATCTACAATCTGAATTTCTGTCTTTGCACTGTTACTCCAACATCAACATGATGTTTCAGTTACAATGTGAACAACATGCATTAGTGAATAAAGGATTTTAGGTCAAATTGCATCCAGGAGGGTGTCAATATTTGCAGCAGTTCTTACAGTTTGATAAATGTTGATGCATAATGTGTGTCATTTAAAGAGGAAGCATACAGACATAAAGCTTGCTCCATTTAAAAGCCCTAAAATTTGCTGCATTTAAAGAGAACATTATATCTAAATAAACTATTCTTTAAACTGGAACCAAAGTGACATTCAATCTCCTCCATTTAAATAGGAACCCAACCTCATTTCACAATAGGTTTTTATAGGTTGTTTACTAAGAAAAAATAACTTACATTTATAGAGTAAAAGAAAATAGTGCAGATGCTGGAAATCTGAAACAAAAACAGAAAATGCTGAAAAAAACTTAGCAAGTCTGGCAGCATCCATGGAATTAGAAACAGAATTAATTATTCTTGGAACTGGAAGGGTCTTCCAAAGAAAAGTCTTACTGGACTCGAAATGTTAACTCTGTTTCTCTCTCCAGATGCTGCCAGACCTGCTGAGTTTTTCCAGCATTTTCTGTTTTTGTTTAATTTATAGAGTGCCTTTCATGAATTGAGGAAATTCCAAACTTTTCACAGCCAAAGTAGTACTTTTGAAGGGTAGACTTTGCTGCAACATTGTGGTCAATTTGTGCACAGCAAGGTCCCATAGTCAGCAATGAAATAAAGGGCCAGATAATCTAGTGATGTTGACTGAAGGTTAAATGTTTATCAAGTCATAGGGAGAACTCTCCTGCTTTTCTTTGAACAATGGCATGGGATCTTTTACATCCTCCTGAGGAGCCAGACAGTACCTTGGTTTAATCTCCCATTCCAAAAGATGATCCCTCTGACAGTGTAGCACTTCCTCAGTACTGCACTAAAGTGTCAGCCCGGAATATGTCCTCAAGGCCTGGGGCGGATTTTGAACCCAGAACCTCCTGATTCAGGTGAGAGCACACCTAACTGCTGGACTGTCCGACTTTCTCTGTTTATGGCACAAAATTGGATGCCATGTTTCCTACATTACATCATTGACAACACTTTGGACAGAATTTTGCCCTCGTCGGTTAGACTCGGCAGGGATGAGCAGGAACTGTTGGGAAGCCGCCCATGATCGGGGCCTGCCCGCAATTTCACACTGGCAGGCCGATTAAGGCCCACCCAGTGTGTATTGCATGCTGCAGCACTCAGTGCTGCCTGTGTGGGGGGTGGTGGGGTGGGTGAGAGGGAAAGCGAACAAGTTTACGAGTGCGTGCAGGAAAAGTTCCCTGAGGTACAGAGTTGCCTCAGGGAGGTGAGGTGAGATGTATGAAAATATAAAAGAAAGATTTTAAAAATGTTAACAACATGTCCCCTCATGTGACTGTCACATGAGCAGGGACATGTTAGAAATTAGTTTGAAATTTTTTTTTTTTTTTTAAGTGACAAATCAAAACCTCATCCCACCTGTGGATGAGGTTTCACAAAAGATCCAAAGGCCACTTGTCCTTTTCGCCTGAAAAATTTAATTCAATTAGATCTTTAATGGCCTATTGGCCTGTTAATTGTCTGTGGGTGCACTGCTGACTCCTGCACGTGTCCGCTGACCGAAATATCGCATGTCATTTAACGCTCGTTCAGGTCTGGTTGGCGTCCACCCGACGAGCAGAAAATTCTGCCCTTAAAATGTACTTTATTGGTTGTAAAGCGCTTTGGAACATCCTGGGATCATGAAAAATACTGTATAAATGCAACTTTTCTTTTTCTTATTTACCTACATATCTACACACTTAAGGTTTCTCTTGCCACAAGAACAAAAGGTTCACTGGTGTGATTTCAAGCTGCTCTCTCCATCAGTAGTAACACTTTGACCAGGACGTGTGGTATTCCTGGCTACAGTTGCTCCACGGAGTTGCTGACCTTAGTTTGCACTACAGGTGGAGGCGCTGAAAGTATGCCGTGTTCTCAGGATGAGGAGGAAGAGAAAACCGAATAGAGGGTCACCTAGACAGCTCTCTCACACCTCCCAGTGACCAGTTTCAGAACACTGGTGGTAGTGATGTGAGGGAATGGATCAGTGAGGTGTGCCAATGCCCATGGTTGAACTCACTGTCCAGCAACTCCAACAAGGCTCCTTTAGTCAGTACAATGCTCAGACACAAGCAAGCTAAATTTTGAGACCAATGTCAGGGTTAAGATTGAATGCATTCAAATGGCAGCCAAAGATGCAATAGCTGATTGATCATTCAATCCATATCGACATAACCCTGTTTATACACTTGAAGAAACAATTCTGACAAATCCCCCTCCAAGAAGCGATACCACATATGTGCAGTTGAACAAGCCAATCTCAATGTTGAGGTCGTCTTGGATGATTCTGCCTCCCCCAATCCTCCAGTCTCTAGGTTTAGGAGTTATGAAAGGACCCCTCAAAATGAAGAGGGTATCAGTGAGTGGCAGGTCGTTGGCAGTACAATATATCAGTTTATGTCCTTGATTTTGTAATGACTCCCAACTCTTAACTGAACAGGGAATAGCATTTCCAAGTAAAAATGTCAATTCAAAAGTTATCCCAGAATACTTCTGCACAACTCCCAGTGGTAACACAGCAAGCCCCTTCTGAATGAAAAGCTCTACAGAGGTGTACAATAAAGAAGTCTTATCCTGCTGAATAAACAGTAATGCCATAAAGTTAAAGTAGAGCTTCTCTGTTGAATAAAGGTCTCCATACAGTTACACAGTAACCCTTACCTTTGAGTAAACAGCAGCAAAACGCTAGTGCATAACCCATCCTCTGTTTAATAAATTGTCCATGAGAGAGTAACATTACACTGCTTAATAATTCAGTGAACAATCTTCATATGACTGAACAAGCTACTCTACAATTAGTTGGTAACTCAGCCTACTGAATAAACAGCAACCTTGTACAGTTACACAGTACATAATTCTTAAGCTACAAAATAAGCATAAACTCCATATAGTTGTGAGTAATTCTTGCCCTCTTGAATAAATAACAAGTTTACAGAGTTACACAATCAGTAATTCTTACTCTGCAGTATCAAAACAAACAGCATGATTTCATTTAACAGCTCTCTGACCTTTTAAGGCTAGCAGGACTGTGGAGAAAGAGAGTGGAATGGGAATAATTGGATAACCCTTTCAGAGCTGGCACAGGCATGATGGGTCAAATAGCCTCCTCCTGTGTTGTATGATTCTATGAAACGCATTGCATGAGAGGTGGAATAATTTTTCACTTACTTCCCCCTGTATTTATAAGAAACCGCTGGATTCTTCTCTGGGCTATGTCAAATGAAATGGGCGCTTCTTCAGGCAGCTGCTAGAAACACACCTACAGTCTCATGGTTTGAATTTTTTCAATCATGCCCTTCAGGATACTAGGTGTAATTCGCACAATCCAATAGTGTTAACCAACTTCTTGAGTGGTAGGTTTACTTTGAGATAACATCTTCTAGAAATGCAGGGTAATGTAATTTATTGTCCCATGTTTTTCTAATGTAAAAAACTGAACAAGCTGGAGCTCTTCAGAATATAGAAGGCTGAGAGGTGTCCAAATAAAAGGTCTTTTAAAATTTTGAAGGGGTTTGAGAGGGTACACAGAAGAATCCAAAAACAGGGTCCATAAATATAAGATAGTCACTAATAAATGTAAAAATGGAATTCAGGAGAAACTTGTTTACCCAGTGAGCATTTAAAACATAGAATATATTACCACAGAGAGTAGTTGAGATGAATAGCATAAATGTATTTTAGGGGAAACTAGTTAAGTGTATGGTGGAGAAAAGCATAGAAGGGTGTGTAAATGAAGTAAGGTGAGGGGAGGTTCATGTGGAGAATAATTACTGGTATTGACCTGTCAGGCCAAATGGCCTGTTTCTTTGCTGTAAATGTTTTGTAATTCCCAAGAGCTGTGGATTGCACTGTGGAGTGGCAGATGTATGTTCACAGCCAGGATCCTCCACATAGAGAGTTACTCATATGAACAGGAATAGGTCATTCAGCCCTTGAACTTGTTCCACCATTTAATTAGAGCATGGCTGATCTGTATCATATCTGTATCTGTACTCTGCCTTGGTTCTGTAACTTTAAATAACAAAATACAATCAATCTCAGTTTTGAAATTTTCTAATTCCTGCTGTAGACGTTTAGTTCAAGTCCATGCTGAATTACGGGCAGTTTTTGTACTGTGGATTTGTGCTCAATATAAACCAGTTTAAGGCCATTTAAATTAATTTTAGGCAGCGTCCTTACGCAAGCAGAGTGAGAAGTCAATCCTACATGATAAGTCACTACTCCAAAAGTTAATAATTGTGGGAAGCACTAAGATGCTTCAACATAAAGGTACAATTTAACAAATGTATTATTTTATTTATCTCACTGTCTGGGCTGCATTTTTACCCTTAATCCTAAAGCCTGAAGACCAACATTGCACCTGTCTGACAAATATTAGTTCAAATCAGACTGCAGGTTCAGTCAAAACCATTATAATAACTATAATCATAGCAGACAGAGAACAGTAGCGTGGCACCAGAGAGTAGGATTATTGATGCACTCATCTAACACTCTCAGCCACGCTGTTATGGGGAACTAAGGGACAGAATGAACTGTCTCCCACCAACTCCCACACATGAAGAATTGCTCCTAAAGTGTACTCACATCTCTTAGCTGCCAAGCTTAATCCAAGCAGCTTGAGCAGAGGGCTGGGAGCTGGTAATCAACCCTCCATCTCAGCTGCACATGGTGTTTGCACCAGAGAGGGTCAAAAAAAAGGGGGATACATTGTTTAAAAGCAGGGGGCCCCAAACTCAGAACATGTGATAATGCTCTAACCTTCACCTTATCTTGCACAATAAAGCTCAACAATACTCACATTAGTGTCACAATACATTAATACTCTGTGAACACCATAGTATTGTACACACAGAGCGTGGTGCAAGATAGAACTGGTGAAAAAACCAACAGAAAATAAAACCCAAAGCTCAGAAACAACACACGCTGAGTATATACTCCAAGAACAAATATTAGAGAGATTATTCAAAGCAATAGTCTAAAATCAGAATTTAAGTGAAAATTATAAACTATTGGAGTTTTGCATTATGGTTCGCCATCTCACTTAAACCCCTTAAATAGATTCCAGACTATAAATTACTCATGACATCCATTGTACTAAATGTAAACCATCTTCACCTATTGATGAGATCACAGCCTGTAACTCACTCCCAGTTAATCACTGTCCTATAAAAAGAACAGCCTTTTAAAACCCCAGCCTAGTATCTCCCCGCTACTACTCTTTGAATGAAAAAATTGTCCACTACTCTTCTCATCCTGGGTGGCATACTGCATTCAGGGTCTTTGCCTTACAACTAGGTTTCACAGCTTTTTAAAAAACTGAGCAGTCGTGTTGTACACCAGCTTGTTATCACATACAAATTGGAACATCCAAATAGGTCATTCAGTCCGAACAGCCCATGTGGTATTTACTCACCACCCCCCAACAAATGAATTCCTCTTTCTCTTCACCCTCTTTCCCTTCATCCATCTATCCAGTCTAATCTTGAACATTGACATCGTTTCTGCCTTAGCTGCTAGCACCGGAAATGAATTTCACAGCCTCACAGTAGAAATTTCTCAAGCCCCAAATCTCTTATATTTAATCTTTTCTCAAACGGCTTTCATTCTTGACCCTTCAACTACTGGAAATTGTTTTCTATGCATCATGTCCATAACTTTAAACACTTCTTTTATAGGATTGTTCAATCTGCATTGTTCTAATGAAAAATTACCCACTTTTTCTATCTTTATAGTTTATATCCTCATTTGAGCATTCTATTGCATCTGCTTTATACCCTCTTTAAAGCTTAATTTCCTTCCAATATGTGGAGCCCAAACATTCTCAGTGTTCTAACAGAGTTAAAATTAAATTTTTAACATAGAACTAAAAGCTAAGTGGTAACAATGAACCTAAGAAAATACCACTTCTTTTTAAAAGCCTTATCAACCTCAGGTTTTGCCTTTAATATCCTCTTTCCCATTTCCTATTCATCTTGTTTCCACTCTCTGCTTGAATTCTTGCCATGAGATAAATTAACATTTATCTGAAATACTGCAATTCAAGTTCTTTACTTTTCTGATCTCTCTCCTTTCTAATATGTCTTCTGTCTCTTCTTTCCAGAATGATCATTTGCTATTCACATTTTCACGCTGTATGATCCTCACTGCCTCATTCACGCTGTCACTTTTGGCTGATTGGTCCTGTTTGTTTTGTTGGCTTCTTGATGAGGCCGTCACTTCCTCCTTCCTTTCTGGCTGCATTCCTCACTTCAACATTTGTTATCTGTCTTCAATGGAATCCTTCTCCATGCTCACTCCCATCTCTGTTTTGGACTTGTCAGCGTCTCTCTCCAACCACAGTCTCTTCAGTTGTCTTGACATCTAGCACTCACTGGGTCAGAACTTTTAGCCAAAATATTCTGATATTCCTCCATTCTCTCCTCTCCATGTCCATATTTTAAAATAATCCATAAGGATGACCCATAGGTTGTTCCAGTGTCATCAAGATAAAAAGGATAAATTTACACACTTCCCCCAAAAAAGACATAACTTATAAAAGGAACTTTAAAATAAAGCATACTTTAACAAAACAAAAGGAAAGTTATAGCTCAAAATCATAACATCGCCGCCTGTCTATTAGGCCACTCACTTCTGAACTCTAAACTTACCTCCCTGAAAATCTGCAAACAGAATAGACGGTTAAATGGTCTCATGTTTGCCCACCTGACCTATGGTCTGCTCGCCCAGTTTTAATCCTGACTAGGTGGTCCTACTATGACAGCCCATGTGTATCTTAAAATCAACTACTGTATGTATGCACTGACAACAGGTCAAAAGAAACAATATAGCATTGCAGGGAGTGTGTCAGTATTTCTATTATCACTTCTACATGCATAATTTACCTTCATCTGCTGTAGTAACATTGCAAAAGTGAATTCAGTTAACAGCCCCTAATGATGTGTGCTGTAAATGGAAGGTAACCCAGCACAACAGAGAAGTTACTATGTAATAGCAGACCAAATTGTATTCAAATTAACTCCACAACAAAATGAAATTTCATGTTTGTGTTAGCTTCAAGAATTGCAGAAACAATTTAAGAGACAATGAACATAGTAATACAAGGTCCTCATAATAAAATGTTTCAAAAATAATTGTTAACATTGTCACCCTTATCCCCTTTCTTCCACCCACTTAAGGTGTTTGACTCCTTCCTGAGATGGGATTACACAGGGGCCATCTGTTTCCTGTTCTTTGCGCAAGTGGGAAATTTTCATAAAAACTATGTTGAGAGGTTAATTCCGAGAAGCTCCAGAACAAACAGCAGAATCCTCCACAGACTGTTCCCACGGGATGCACTCTGTTATAAACAACCGCTGCTGGAGGACCATCAACTCACTGAAAGACGCTGTCTGGTCCACTTGAAAGTTGCTGGGCTTTCGGTGGAAAGAGCTGTTAGCAACCCAGTGATGCACACTGGCACATTCCAAGGTCCAGAACTATGTGCTGAAGGATGCACTAATGTTTGTGCAGCTGCCGCAAAGGCTTAACAGGGAAAGGCCATTGTCTAAGGCCCTCCTGCAATAGTATACCCAGGGGCTGGAACCTGAGTGAAACACCTCAAACTTTATGCACCAGAGAATGTTTGACATGAAATGCAAACGCCTATTCTAAATATAACCTGTAATGACAAGAAATACTGTACTGAAACAAACTGATCTGTACTGCCCTTTGTAATGTCGGATGTAATATTATTTTACAAATTTTATTAATAAAGTATAGTTTTGGAAAAAATATTTCCTGCTCTCACCCAACACCACAGTTTATTCTTAGTGGTTAATGTCCAGCATCTCAAACTGTGGGAGCAAACCCCAGTCAGTTCCAGGATCTTATTGGACGGGTCCCCGAGACTTAAGTTATACCGCACTCACACCTAAAGAAATACCCTTAATAAAAGATCTTCTAAATACACATACAAACTAACATATATCCACTGAATCGAACTTCTTAATATTCTATTAATTCGCAGAAAATTGATCCAAAACAATGAGCAACAATAAACTATAGGGCCTGTAAGTCACCTAGAGACCGAAACACTTCAAACCCGAAGCTAACACGAACAGCAAGTTATTGATTATTGAAAGCTCCCTACTCTTGAACTCACCCGACTGCCGATAAAAGATTAAGGAAATGGCAAGAATGAGCAGCTCCCGTTGATCGACTGGTACTGGAATCAGGGAACGGACCCCCAACTCCGCTCCAAATAAATATCTTAGTTCCGCAGGAATTTCCGCCCACTTTTACCCGACTTGTCGGGGTTGGGATTCCGGCTCCACACCACCTTCGTGGGGATGGGGACGGTTCCCGAGGCCGCTCTGTTCAGCGCTGTCGGAGTCACTCAGCGGAAAGAGGTTTCCAGTCGCTGGTCACTCACACCCGAGTGACAATCCTGTCTCAGTGACCCAGGACACAGAGAGACAAGCAAGGAGACACCCACTTCTACAGCATCACTATCAGATACCGGTGATGCCCAGACCCAGTCTCCAATAGACACCCAACAACCCCACTTACTCGATTCAGTAGCACTCAGATACACCATTGTCTGGTAGTCATTCTGAAGGAATGAATGGACAGTGGGGATGTATCAGGAGATTTGAAATGAGCTATTCAGAAATAAATGACAAAATAGGCACAGGCAAATACAGACCCATCAATTAATGACAATGATTATCTGGAGTGAGCCTAACGGTTATCTATGCAGCAATGACCTAATTAATGGGTTTGTTCTCTGATCGGTAAAATGTGACACGTTCCAGATTTTAACTCATTAAGTGGATGAGCTTCGAGTGAGTTCAAATCTTGTCCTATACATTGTTCTCCACGGATCTGTACTGGGGCTTTCACCTTTTCACCATATATATTAATGAATTGAATGAAAGAATAAGGTTGTGTATTCATCTGTGCAGGTGATAACAGAAGCTAGCATAAATTCAGAAGGGAAGAATTTTATGGATTTAATATAAGTTTTAAAACATAGTAATGGAGAAAATAATAGGACTTAAGAACACCACAAAATCTCTAGAACACAGTCTTCTGAAGCTGTATTTTCAAAGGGCCAGCAAGGGCAGAGTTGGAGAGAGCAAGAAACACTTAAGCTCCTTAAGGAGCTCATTAAGGGGTCCATGCAGTTCAGAATGCAATTTTGAATGCTCAATTTGGCAAACCCAAACAGTCTGGTGCAGCCACTGGGTTCACTGCAGGGCCATCAGGTACAGTCTCCCCACTAATTTACAACTTACCTTTTCTGGATGATCTTGTACTGGTTAAAGCGGTGCTTCATTATCTACACTCCATGGCCCCTTGCTTTGCAAGACACTGCCAGTCCTCTAGGGAGCTGCCTGCTCTCTTCTGCAAGGTAACAGCAGCCTGCAACATGGCTGCTGCCTGCCTTTGCCATCGACACCAGGCAGACAGCTCCTGCCTCATGAAGATGATTGGCATCTTTCAATGGACACTGAATTCGCCTACTGGCCAATTAGGCAAATTGAATTTAAAAATCATTTCAGAGGAGTACCACAGCTCAGGCATAAGACAAGATCTGGAATTCATCCAGATGTTGTGTTCCCAACCCCACATTAAAAATCCTACCCCTGGTGTCTACACCAGAGAATTAAAGGAAGCTGGTAAAAATGTTCAAAGTTTACTGTCATGATAAATGCTAATTGTGGTTGTGGACTCCAGCATTAGATACTATATGATACTCTGTACTATATATGGGAGTCACCTGACCTGGGGGTTGCATATCAGATAGCACATGTTGGAGCCTGTCCTGATAAAGTTCAGATACAGCAGATATGTATCCATGTTAGGAAAATGTGTTATCAATAAAATTAGCTCAGCTATAATGTCGACAGCCTTTGTGCATCATTTAAAAAAGAAACAAAACAAGATATCTACTAGATTCAAAAATTGTGCCTTAGGATTGAAAAATTGCAAATTACACTATTATTTAAGAGTGGGAGACAGAAAGAAGGTAACTAACGACCTGTGTACTAATATAATTTGTGGAGAAATTACTGGAATCTACCATCAGACACTGAGTTTGAGGAAAATGATAAATATTTGGGCTTTTTAGTCTGGAATCAAAATGGTCTTGTAGTGATATACAAGATGGCAATCAGAATCCACTTGCCAATGAATCAGCACTCTCTTCTCATGCAGTATAAATTATTGTTCCCTTTAGAATTGGTATTCTTGCAAATCTGTCCCAATGATTGAAAGCTAAAAACACAGCATGTTTCTTTTTCAGCAACATATAAGATTGTTAAGGGTACATTCCATTAAACTGTGAGAGTAGAACTGGGGGCACGGTTCAAATAAGTAAAAGGTAATTGTAGGACTAATATCAGGAAAGTCTCCTTCATAGAAAGGGTGATCAGTATGTGGCAGAAACCTTCATTATAGTTATAGTGGCAAAAAATTGGAATAATTTAAGAAGCGATTGGATGTTGCAGAGAGGAAAATATTAGGATCTCTCTGGATGGGTGAATTAAATGGGTGTTGGCCTTCCTTATCTATAATTATCTTCTGATCTTCTGATTATTCACCTAGTCTGTAATAAATACCAAGTGGAGACCCATTTACGATACAATATTCACTGAAAAAGGATGCAAAGATACTCAGACAAACCAGGCATTCTCACTAACTATTGGGGCATTTTACACAATGACCCTAAAATTTCCACAGGGTCCACTAATCTACCATCACAACTTCAATGGGAGATCGGGGTACATCTCAGAGAGTCAGTATTAAAAGTGTTTGAGCCATTACTCTGGGGTTTCTGCCAACTTCCTGCTGAAGATTTGCAGCAGTTCAAGGAGGCAGTTCACCATCACTTTCTCAAGGGCAACTCGGGATGGGCAATAAATGCTGGCCCAGCCAGCAAAGCTCACATCCCATGAATGAATAAAAGAAGATATGATGGAAGATCAGGAGAACGCCAGCAAAATTTCAGTAGTACCAATTTTATTGCTTCTCTGTAACACTGAGTGGATAAATGGATACTGGCATTAATGGTCTCAGAGTCGATCGCACTGGATCTGAAGGGAAATCCCAGGATCACACAAAATCGTCAATAACTATGTGTATTTAGTCTTTAATAGATAACAAGAGCATAGACATGAGGAGTTCACACTCCAACTGCAGATTCTGGGTCACAGCATAAACAGGTGCAGGTTCAAAAGTTCAGCAGAGAATTAAGGCAAGCGGGAAACTTTACAAGAAAGGGAAATTTAATTAATTTAAAAACACTGTTCATCCTATGGATAATGAATTCAATATTTTTCCATTGCTGGCAAATGTTGACAACAGAATGAAAATATCAGTTTGGACTGATTAAGTTCCCTTCAAAAATATTACCAGAGGGAGAGTTAGAGGTATGTTAAGAAGGGGAATAACATTTTCTTCCCATTTACAATAAAATTAATACAGTCAGATAAGTTTTAGTCTAAAGAGTGACCCAAATAAGTCCGAGAGAGTAACACTAGAGAGTAACACACAAACAGGTGTTAGAAAGTGACACCTACAAGTGTTAGAGAGTGACGTGCAAAGGTGTTGGAAAGTGACATGCACTAGCATGAGAGAGTGACATACACACAGTCTATAGGGAGTGACCCCAACAGGTGCCAAAGAGCAACACACACGTTGCTAGAGATGACACACAAGCAGGTGCTAGAGAATTACACCCACAGGCTCTAGAGAGTGACATCCAAGGGTGTTGGAAAGTGACACACGGAGGTGCTGAAGAGTGACATCCACCAAAGCTAGAGATAAACATAATCAAGCTCTGGAGAGCGGCACACACATTGGAGAGTGACACACACACAAACACAAAGGCTTTAAAGAGTGATACATGCATGTGCCAGAGAGCAACAATGACCACATCAATAAGCAGGAGTCTCACAGTTTATAGATTATGTCCCTTCCTTCACATTAGTCATCCAATCGCAAAGTATAAATTAGTTCTTCAGCTATCGCTGTGTCTAAATTAATTAGGAAGTTTAAATATAGAATAAATGAAGACTAAATTATGTTAGATGCCCATGCGTCTTATTCTTAAACACAGCAGGGTAATTGACTTCAGAAAAACACACAATGGAATAAAAATATTAACACAAGAGGTTTTGTGCTATTCATTAAATTTCATTAATTACTAGGATAACTATTCTTCAAAAATTGAATATAGCCTGCATAAAGGTGAAACCTAATGGTATAAAATGCTTATAATCTGTAGGGACTGGGGTTTTCTAACCAGATCAAAATTGAGGATATCTCATGGTGAACAGCAAGTTAGGGGGGATATTTCCACTGGCGAAGTGACATTACCTATTTATCTATTAGCATCATGACATATACAGTAAATTCTCAATCCAACACTTTCAGCCCTGGCTCGATTGATAACACTCTCTCCCCTGAGTCCGAAGGTTATAGGTTCAGGTCCCACTCCAGAACGTGAGGAATAAAATCAAGATTGACACTCCAGGGCAGGGCTGAGGGAACGCTGCACTCTCATACATGCTGTCTTTCAGATGATTTGTTAAACCGAGGACCTATCTGCCCTCCCACGTAGACATAAAAGATCTCATGGCCGAATTTCAAAGAAGAACAGGGGAGTTATCCCTGGTGTCCTGGTCAATATTTATCCCTCAATCAACATCACAAAAATACATTACCTGGTCATTATCACATTGCTGTTTTAAGGAACATTACCCACATTGCAATAGTGGCTACACATCAAAAGTATTTCATTGGCTGTAAAGTACATTTTCTCTTCCTTTGAGCATTTTTTTCATATTTCATGCGATGTGGGTATCGCTAGCAAGGCCAGCATTTGTTGCCCATCTCTAATTGCTCTTAAACTAAATGGCTTGCATTTCAGGGGGCAGTTAAGAGTCAACTACATTACCGTAGGTCTGGAATCATATGTAGGCCAGACCAGGTAAGGATGGCAGATTTCCTTCCATCTAAAGGAAGGAAATCTGAAACAGATTGGTTGTTATGACAATCGACAACAGTTTCATGGTCACTATTACTGAATTGAGTTTTTAAATTGTAGATTATTACTTGAATTTAAATTCCATCAGCTGCCAAATTCCATCAGGTGGGATTTGAATCCTTGTTCACCAGAGCGTTAGCCTGGGCCTCTGGATTACTAGTCCAATGACATTACCAGCATACCACCATCGCCTCCATATCTCAACTTATTCCACCTTCTTGCCCCTCCTTTAAAATCCTTGTTCTCTGCTGCCCACCCAAGCACCATAAAAATTTTAAGACTGAGATGTCTTCCCTGTTTTCGTCTCTTTGTCTCTGCACCGAATGACTCCTCATCCTCAGTGATTTCAACCTCCATCTCACTCTTCTCCTATCCTCCTTTAACTTCTCCCTCCATACAAACTCCACAACTCATAACCCCTTGATTTGGCCATCTCGGCCTCACTAATTACATTGTGTTGATCAAAGATAAGGTCAGATCTGATCATTTCTTCGTATTGTTCGTCATCCACATCTCCTTTCTCCCTCCCAATACTACTTCCTCTGGTATAAATTTCTGGAAAAAAACTTTATCCAAACTCATTTACAACTACACTTTCAAATTCCTAGCTGCTTAGCCTTTGGCTCTCCATTCTCCACAACATTTCTGCAGTTACCAATCTGCTCAAACACTCCCTTACCTCCACTTTTGAAAACCTTATCCCCATTAAAACCATTTCTGGTTGTACACCAATGCATTTCACAACAGTACATAAGCGATGTGCACCTGGCGACCTGCACTTCGCTCAGGACTTTGAGGTTCATTTGCCTACCTTGCTTCAGGCAGCACTCAATCATTAGCGCCAGGCTTTGCAGGCAGCACCACATCACTTTTAGGGGTCTCATGGACAGATGTCTACCTACCAGACCAGTGGTAAGATGTGTTGGCTTTTCAACAGCTGCAGGACTTGCTTGGGGAAGGGGGGTATCTCATGGTGTCTGTGGGGGCACATGTTGATCTGTGCAAGTGGCCTCAAGATGGTGAGGGCTGAGGAGGCAGTCTCCAGAGGAGATGAGGCTAGATGGAGATGTGAGGATGCATGTGAGACAGTGAGCTGGCAGTGAGTGAAATGCCAGTGAATATGGAATGGCCTTGTGAGTGTGTAAGTTTAGAGTGATGAGATGGTTACTTTCCTCTGGTGGCAGGGATGAGATCACTCATCCTCTTTCTGCACTGGATGCCAACCTCTTATGTGCAGTGTTGGCTCTGACCACCACTACCACTGCCTCCCAAGCTGGAGTGGTGAGATTGCTGGATGTCCTGTGGCCAGAGCAGGGGTACAGGACATCACGGTGGGCCTCCAAATGGCATTCTAGGGACGGGTCACTGAGCTCTTCTTGGTTTTCGGGCCCATGTCTTCACTGCAGCAGTCCTGGGCTGCAAACATTGAGAATTGTATGCATGACTATAGTTTAGAAAGGCACTTGGAGTGATGAAACGGTGAGGTAACGGTGCCGCAAGCAATTCAGAGGCCACCCACCAGTGATATAACGTGTTTCCTGTGTCTGCATAATTAATGAAGTGGGAAGTGGACAATCTGGCACAAAAATCCACCTTTACAGCTGGTGGGAAAGATGTCTTTTTTCATGCCTATCATAGCAATTAGTGCAATTCAAGGAAAATCCCGCCTATTGTATTTGGTCCCTGCCACAAACTCCATTCTATAGCCACCCAATCAATCCCTCTTCCTGGCAACTGTCTGAGGCTGAACCAAAACATTCGTGACCTCATATTTGACCTTAGATGAGCTTCTGACCACATATTCATGCCATCACTAAGACTGCCTAACTCCACCTATAGATAACATTGCTCAATTCTGCACCTGCCTCAGCTCAACTGCCGCTGAAACCTTCATCCATGGCTTTGTTACTTCTAGACATGCCTATTCCAATGCTCTCCCAACCAGCCTCCCACGTCCTAGCTTCAATAAACCTGAGGAAAATGAAAACTTTGCTGTTCGTGCCTTAACTATCACCAAGCTCATCCATTAGTCCTGTGCTCGCTGTTTTACATAGGCTCCTGGTTAGGCAATGTCTTAAATTTTAAATTCTCATCTTTGTTTTCAAATCCCTCCACGGTGACATCCCTCCCCATCTCTGTAATTTTTGCCAGACCTTCAACACTCCAGGATATCTATGCTCATTCAATTCTGACCTTTTGGGCATCCCTGATTTTGGTCACTCCACCTTGGCAGCCCTCCCTAAATCTCTCCACCTCTTTCCCGTTCTTTAAGATGCTGCTTAAAACCTACCCCTTTAACAAAGCTATTGGTCATCTATTCTAGTGTCTCCTTATGTGACTCAGTGTCAAATTTTGTTTGAAAACACACCTGTGAAGTACCTTGGATTGTTTCACTAGGATAAAGATGGTACATAATTACAAGCTGTTGTTGTGCAATTCTTCAACACCTTTTAGTGTAAATCAGCAACAACAAAGATAATTCTGTTCTCTTAACCACTTAAAGATGCAAGTAAGATGGGTCTTGCCAGCACAGACACTTTGAGGTTTGAAGGACCATTGGCAAGAGAAGTAGAAAATATCACACTGGTCAGATGAACATTTCCTAGTGTACATCAGAAAAAGGGCACTTATTGGAAAAGAATACTGCGTGGTGGGAAATTAAGACCCTCACTCAGAGGTTCTTAAGTTATAAGTAAAAATAATTTAAATTCCTTGCCCCAACCCATAGAAATAAGGCGCATGAGCTATGTTAATGAATGTGATGACATGATAGCTATAGCAAACAGCAGAAAAATGAGCAACAGCGCAAAGTTTGCCTCGACTATCAGAAGATAACTTATTTATTCCTGTCAAGAAATCCATTGAATATCAAGGTGCCTTTACTGGCAAAAATAAAATCAGTTCAGCATAAGACATAGGAGCAAAAGTAGGCCATTTGGCCCATCTGTCTGCTCTGCCATTCAGTGAGATCATGGCTGATCTGATAATCCTCAACTCCACTTTCCTGCCTTTTCCCCTTAAACCTTGATTCCTTTACTGATTAAAAATCTGTCTATCTCAGCCTTGAATATACTTAATGACCCAGCCTCTCCAGCCCTCTGTGGTAAAGAATTCCACAGATTCACTACACTCTGAGAGAAGAAATTCCTTCTCATCTCTGTCTTAAATGGGCGATGCCTTACTCTGAGATTATGCCATCTGGTCCTAGATTCTCCCACAAGGAAAACAACCTTCCAGCATCTACCCTGTCAAGCCTCCTAAGAATCTTATATGTTTCAATAAGGTCACCTCTCATTCTTCTATACTCCAATGAGTACAGGCCCAACATACTCAACCTCTCCTCACAAGAAAATCTCTCCATTACGGGGATCAACATAGTGAACCTTCTCTGGACTGCCTCCAATGCCTTTCCTGAGATAAGGGGACCAAAACTGTTCACAGTATTCTAGGTGTGGCCTAACTAGTGCCTTGTTTTAGCAAGGCTTTAGCACAGTTTTAGCAAGACTTCCCTATTTTTATACTCCAATCCCTTTGAAATAAAGGTCAACATTCCATTTGACTCCACTATTACTTACTGAACTTGTATGCTAGCTTTTTGGGATTCATGCATGAGGACGCCCAAATCCCTCTGTGCTGAACTTTCAGCAGTCTTTCTCCATTTAAATAATATTCAGCTCTTCTATTCTTCCTGCCAAAGTGCATAACCTCACATTTCCCCACATTATATTCCATCTATCAAGTTTTTGCCCACTCACTCAACCTGTCTCTATCCCTCCACAGACTCTTTGTGTTACCCTCACCACTTGTCTTCCCACCTATTTTTGTCATCCGCAAACATTCATTTCCCTCATCCAAAACATTAATATATATTGTCAATAATTGTGGCCCTAGCACTGATCCCTGTGGCACTCCACTAGTTACAGGTTGCCACCCTGAAAATGCCTCCCTTATCCCAACTCTGTGCCTTCTACCAGTTAGCCAATCCTCTAGCCATGTTAATATACTACCCCCAACACCATGGGCTCTTAACTTATTAAGTAGCCTTACGTGCAGTACCTTATCTAACGCCTTTTGGAAATCTAAATATATTACATCTACTGGTTCTCCTTTATCTATCCTGTTTGTTACATCCTCAAAGAATTCTAGTAAATTTGTCTGGCATGATTTCCCCTTCAGGTAGCCATGCTGACTTTGCTTGATTATATTATGCATTTCTAAATGCTCTGCTATTACATCCTTTATAATAGACTCTAACATTTTCCCAATGACGGATCTTAAGCTAACTGGCCTATAGTTACCTGTTTCTTGTCTCCCTCCCTTTTTGAATAAGGGTGTTACATTGGCAGTCTTCTAATCCTCTGGGACTTTTCCAGAATCTAAGGATCCTTGGAAGACTACTACCAGTGCATCCACTATCTCTGCAGCTACTTCCTTTAATATCCTAGGATGCAATCCATCAGGTCCGGGGGACTTATTGGCCATTAGCCCCATTAGTTTCCCTAGTATTTTTTCTCTAGTGATAGTTATTGTATTTATTTCCCCTCCCCTCCTTTTGCTCCTTGATTATTTAGTATTTTTGGAATGCTATTAGTGTCTTCTACCTTGAAGACTGATGCAAAGTATTTATTCAACTCCTTTGCCATTTCCTGGTTCCCCATTATTGTTTCCCCAGCCTAATTCTCTAAGGGCCCTATGTTCTAGCCACTGAAGTGCACAAGGGAAATTGGTTCATGACAGCACAAAATGTCAGTAAATTTGATACAGTTCATAATGTGCATAGCATTTCTATGAATAAATCGACAGCTTTAACAAAATATAGTAAAGATAAATTCTGATGATGTGCCAGCCATGGCTCAGTTGATAGCACTCTTGGCTCCAAGTCAGAATGTTGTGAGTTGTGGTTCTGTTCTTGGGAACATAGGAAATTGGAGCACTCCAATGCATCACTGACGGAGTGCTGCATTGTCAGAGGTACTATTTTTTGGACAAAACGTAATCCGGGACCCCATCTGCACCTTCAAATGGACATGAAAAATCCCACAACGCTATTTTGAAGCGGAGCAGATGTGGTCCCTGGTGTCCTGCCAAATATTTATCCCTCAGCTAACACCTAACAACAGGTGATCTTATCATTATTTCATTGCTGTTTATGGAAGTTGGCTGCACATAAATTGGCTGCTGTGTTTCCTACATTACAACATTTGACTACACTTCAAAATACTTAATTGGCTGTAAAAGGCTTTGGATGTCCTGAGTCTTGAAAGACATCATAGAAGTGCAAGCCTTTTCTTATATAAACAAAGACTGTTAGGACAACATAGACATCCAAAAATCATGATGTAGTGTGAGTCAGGACCTGTCATGCTGACTTACCCAGTCAGAAGGCTGGGTCAGGAACTGTGCAGACTTTCTAGCTGGACATGGAGGCTAATAACAGGCATAGGAGATTCCTGGAAGTGAAACAGATGTCATGCTTCAAAGCACCATCCTGATCTGGAAAAATGTCACTGTTCCTTCATCATTGCTGGATCAAAATCCTGGAACTTGCTCCTTAACAGCACTGTGGGTATACCTACACCACCTGGATTGCAGTGGATAAAAGGTAATTAGGGATGAGCAACAAATGCTGATCTTGCCAGTGGTGCCCAAACCCCACAAATGAATAAAAAAGTGATACACAAAGAAGCTAGCGAACAAGGCATACATTAGAAAGTGACATAGGATGATGGTTCTAACTACTATGTCATAGGAACATAGGACATAGGAGCATGAGCAAGCCACTTCGAGCCTGTTCTGCCATTCAATAAGATCATGGCTAATCTGGTTGTGGTCTCAATTTCACTTTTCTGTCTGCTCTCCAGAACCTTTGACTCCCTTGTCTATCAAAAAAATCTGTCTAATTCTGCCTTGAATAAATTCAATGACCCATCCTCCACTGTTCTCTGGGGAAGAGAATTCCAAAGACCAATGAGTCTCAGAGAAAGTTTCTCTTCATCTCAGTCTTAAAAGGGAAGCCTCTTATTCTAAACTGCGTCCCCTAGTTCTAGCCTCCCTCACAAGTCGAGACAATCTACCTTTTCAAGTCCCCTCAGGGTCTTATATGTTTCAGTAAGCCCACCTCTCATTCTTCTAAACTCCAATGGGTATAGGCCCAACCTGTTCAATCTTTCTTCACAGGATAAGCCCTTCATCCCAGGAATGAGTCGAATGAACCTTTGCTGTTCTGCTTCCAATGCAATTATATTATTTTTCAAATAAGAAGAACAAAATGGTACATAGTATTCGAGATGTGGTTTCACCACATGCCCTGTACAGCTGCAGTAAAACTTCCCTACATTTATATTCCACTCCCCTTGCAATAAACAGCAACATTCCATTTGCCTTCTTAATCATTTGCTGTACCTGCATACTAAATTTTTGTAATTCATGTAACAGGACACCCAGATTACCACCGATATAGAAGCAAAATACTGTGGATGCTGGAAATCTGAAACAAAAACAGAAAATGCTGGAAAAACCACAACTCTGTGGAGAGAAAATAGCTCTGAAGAAGAGACATATGGACTCGGAATGTTAATGGTTTCTTTTCTCTCCAAAGGTGCTGTTAGACCTGCTGCATTTTTCCAGCATTTTCTGTCTTTGTTTCAGATTACCACTAAGTTCTGCAATCTCTCGCAATTTAAATAGTAAACTGCTTTTCTATTCTTTCTGCCAAAGTGCACAAGTTGACATTTTCCCACATTATACTCCATCTGCCAAATTTTTTCCCACTCACCTAATCTGTCTATTTCCCTTTGCAGGCTCTCCCCTCTTGACAATGTACTTTCCTACCTATTTTGGTTTCATCGGCAAATTTAGCTACCATATATTCAGTCCCTTAATCCAAATAATTAATGCACATTGTAAACAGCTGAGGACCTAGGATTGATACCTGTGGAACTCCCCTAGTTACAGCTTGCCAACTCAAAAAAGACCCATTTATCCCTACTCCCTGTTAGCTAATCAATCCTTTATCCATGGTAATATGTTACCCCCTACATCATGTTCTCTTATCTTGTGTAGTAACTTTTGATGTGGCACCTTATCAAATGCCTTTCGGAAATCCAAGAACACCAACCTACAGCTTGCCCTTTACATCACCTTGCTTGTAACTTCATCAAAGAACTCTGATAAATTAGTTAAATGCAATTTGCCTTTCACAAAGCCATGCTGACTCTGCCTGATCACATTATGATTTTCTGCTTTAGCCTCCTTAATAACTGACTCTAGCAATTTCCTTCTGACAGATATTAGGCTAACTAGCCTATAAATTCCAGCTTTCTGTCTCCCTCCTATCTTGAATAAAGATGTTACTTTAGCTATTTTCCAGCATCTAAGGAATTTTGGAAGATTATAACCAATGCATCTACTATCTATGCAGCCACTTATTTTAAGACCCTAGGACACAGGTCATCCGGTTCTGGGGACTTGTCAGCCTTTAGGTCTAATAGTTTCCCTTGCACCTTTTTCCTAATGGTGGTGGCTGTTTTTAGTCCCTCCCTCCTGTTCACCTTTTTATTTTCAAGTATCTTTGGGAAATTTTCTAAGTCTACTACAGTGAAGACAGACACAAGATACCTGTTTAGCACCTCTGCCATTTCCTTGTTTTCCATTATCAATTCCCCAAGCTCTCTCTCTAGAGGACCAATACTAGCTTTAGTTACTCTTTTTCTATTTAAATACTCTTACCATCTATTTTTATTTTTCTAGCTTGCTTTCTCTCATACTCAACTTCCTCATTTTTTTTGCTGGTTAAATTCCAGCCAATCTTCTGACCTACCACTAATCTTTGCAGATTTGTGTGGTATTTCTTTCAATTTGATACAATCCTTAACTTCTTTTTTCAGCCACAGATAATGCATTTTTCTCAAGGAGTCTTTCTTTTTTACTGGGATAAACTTCTGCAGTAAGTTGGAGCCTTACAATTTGTATAGATTGTGTCTCTTCCCTCACACAAGTCATGAAATCACAATTCTTCAGCTATCCCTGAGTCTAACTTAATTTAAATATGAATGAATAGAAAATTAGTGAAGTTAAGATGACCATGACACCTCATTGTTAAACACATGATTGGCTTCAAAAGGTCACCTATGGAATAAAAACTGAATCAAACCCTCTTATAATGGAGGGGACAGTGAAGAAACACAAGAAGATAAAGGAATAGGCCATTCAATTTCTTGAGCCTGTTTCCCCATTCAGTTAGATCATGGCTGATCTGCAGTGCAAATCCATTTACATATTTTTGCTCCATATGCTTTTGCATCTTTACCTAACAAAAACCTACCTCTGTTTTCAATCCACCTAGCTGGAACAAAATTTTTGAGGAGTAATTCCAGATTTCCACTAACCGTTGTGTGAATATTACCCTTGAATGGATTAGCACTAATTTAAACATTCTGGCTCTTTGTTCTGGACTCTCCCACCAGGGGAAATAGTTTTGCTCTATCTATACTATCAAATCCTTTAATAATCTTCAACATCTTAATTAGATCACCCTCTTAATTTTCTATAATCTACTGAATGCAGGCCTAGTTTATGCAACCTTTCCTCGTAACTTAACTCTTTTAGCCCAAATATCAATTGTGAATCTGTGCTGCACCTCCTCCAAGGCCAATATATTCTTCCTGGAGTGCGCTGCATGAACTATAAAATTGGAATGAAACTCTCCAACACTCATCATGTGGAAGAAACAGAAGAAGGTAGAAAAAGAAAGAGGCCATTCAACTCCTGGAGCCCATTTTGCAATTCAGTTAGATCATGGCTGATCTGTAGTTCAAATCCATTTATGCATCTTTGCTCCATATTCTTTCATACACTTACCCAACAAAAATCTACCTCAGATTTCAATTTTCTAAATAGGTCTAACCAGAGTAACTTCCATCTTTGTACTCCAGCTCAACAGAGATATTGGGGAGAATTTTCCTCATGTCGGGCGGGCGCAGACCAGATTGCTGCCCGCAGTTGGGTCCGTGCCGCCATTTTATGCTGGCGGGCCAATTAAGGATCCAATGTGGCGGGGCGCACATGGATCTAGTGCTGCAAAAGATTCAATGGCTTCCTGCGCTCAGGAAGGGTGAGTACCATATTGGCTCAGGTTGCTTAATGCAGCCGTCACCCTTTCACCCCAGCCGACCTCCCCACCCCCCCCATCACCCCCCACCCCAGCAACTCTGAGTACAGTAATGGCATTGAATCCTTCACAGCATGTATCCCTTGCTGGGTGTGCCAGCAGATATTGGCCATGCCTAGTTCACCCTGAGAGGATTAAGCTAGGATAGGTTCTGCATCCACAGCATGTGTGACACTGACACCCACAGCATAGGATGGAGGTGAAAGTCAAGGATCTGCACCTTTGCAAAGTGCTGGAACTGGGAAGCATGTCAAAGTCAGGGTGCTAACATGCTGGGAGGGGAGCTTCCAGGTGGCGGGGCACCAATCCATCTGCTGGTCTTTGCGCTCCTTGTGCTTGTGCCTCCTTGCTTAGCAAAGTAACACCTTGTGGTTCCACATGTGAAGCAGGCAGCATTTGGGCAAGGGGGTGGGGTGTCAGCCCTGGCTTCTTTGGGTGCTTGTGCAGTAGCTGCAAGGTAACAAAGAGCTGGAGTCCTGCAATGTCCCACTCTGGTTGGGGTGGCAGGGATGCGATAGGAATTCAGCTGTTGGCTGGATTAATCAATGCTCTTCTCTCCTTTTCAGGAGAAGGCTGTGCACAATTCCGCAGAACGGATGTGGACTGGCAGAAGCGCCATGCCCCCAGGAACACCAGTGGCAATGAGCCTGGGCTGCCACAGGGATGTATGTTTGGCAATTACTCAGGTCATCATGTGTGTCCCAAAAGCCATGGCACTGCTGCGGGTTGACAATTGATTATGGAAGGATGAGCGCATAATGATTCGGGGGAGCAGCATGCAAATTGATGTTGTTTGCACTGTAACTAATCAAATGCCCTTGTTCTTCCTTTCAGCATCACCAGAGCAGGGCCAGGAGGGGGAGGCAGGGGGCCCACCTCTCATCCTTGAGGGCCCAGAGGAAATCCACTCATCAGCTTCACACCATCTCTGCCAGGCAGGCACCAGCGCAGATACTAGCACCTCGGAGGGAATTAGATCTTCGGCTAGTGTCCCGGGGCACTGCAGTGAGGGCACTTCACACTCGCTTGAGGTGCGGGCAAAGACAAAGAGTGCCCAGGGCACCGGCAGTCGGAGGACTGCTGGGGACCAGGTACATCCTCGGTCAGAGGCTGATAATGTGCCTCTGGAATCATTCATGAGGCAGCAAATGCTAGAAGTGCAGCAGGGTAAGAGGGACCATCTGGCAGAGATACGTGAGACTTTGCGTGGCATGGTACCCTTGCTTGAGGAGTCCACATAGAGCATCACTGATGCAATGAGCCTCATGGCCGAGCGCCATGCTTCCTCCATGGAGTGAGTGGCGAATCTCATGGAGAAGTTCCTCTAGGAGAACAATCAGGACCTCCTGGGGTTGCGTTCGGACCTGTAAGCCCTCACAGCGGCATTAACCTCAGCTGGTCATTGCCCATGTGGGAGATGGTTTGGGTACCAAGTATCATCCATCTACGGTGAGCAGGGATGTCCGAAGCGACTTCAGATCGGCGCACAAGCTGCCCATTGTCTCTGCGAGCTCCTCTCAGGGTGCTCGATAGATGAGGGCAGTAGCTCCTCCGCCCATCTGCCAGTGACCATGGCATCCGATGAGGCTGCAGCGACTGGGGAGAAGCCAGCTGTTGAACTGGTTGCTCCCTCCCAGGCGGGGCAATCAAAGACTCCACGGGCCAGAGGATGTCCGCCAAGGTTATTGAGACCAACAGGACAGCACAGTGAGCAAGCTGTCTCAGATGCCAGTGCCAGCGAGGGGACAGCACCTGGACTTAGCACCCATAAGTGTAAATTTAAGACATCTTAGGCACACCATAGGTTTCTCACTGGTGCTTTTATGGTGGCCCATAGTAGTTCATTGAAGACTTGGTGTGATGTCCAACACCTTTTTTTTTGGTTTCTGAAGTTACATTTGTTCTCTCAATAAATGTTGATATGCTGCCTTGCCTCAGGGTGATTCCTTACTTCTGCAAGTGGATGGGAACCCGTGATATTATGAGTGAGTTGTTTGACATTGAGCTTTATTGAAAAGGGCCTTAGTTAATGTTACTATCTAGGCAGATTTAGCACTCAGGTATTGAGATTGGAGCCTGCAGCCCTGGCATGTGTTGGAGGTCCATCTGTGTTGGGCTAGCTGAAGGTTCTTTGGATTAAAGCCTCCCTGGAGTATGCCCGGGTCAGTGTCTACCCCCTCAGCCTTCTCTGTGCGTGTTCATCCTCGGACTCACTGATGGACTCAAAACTGCGCATCTGAAGCAACTGCGTCAACAACGTCCTCATTCTCTGCGTCACTCCCTTCCAGTGCCAGATTGCGGAGAGTACAGCATACAAATGGTGGGGGGTATTGGAGTGCGATCCAGGCATCGGAAGCACATCTTGAGAATACCAATGATTCTCTCCACCACAGACCTTGTGGAGGTGTGGCCCCTATTGTACTGCTGCTCAGCCTCTGTTCTTGGATGGCAGAGAGGCATCATGAGCCATCTATTGAGGGGTTAGCCCTTGTCATCCAGCAGCCATCCATCCAGCCAGGCTGGAGCACTGAAGAGCCTCAGCACCTGGGAGTGTCTGGATTTGTAAGCGTTGTGGGAGATGCTTGGGTACCTTGCACAGACTTGTACAATCTGCATCCTGTGAGCACGCTATCTGTACATTTATGGAGCGGAAGGCCTTCTTGGTGACGAAGGCACCAGGCTTACCTGCTGGCACCTTGATGGCCACATGTGTGCAGTCTATTGCACCCTGGAGGTGGGGGAAGCCAGCAATGGCCGCGAAGCCTCTGGCGCACTCTGTTTGGCCGGCCTCGTCCCAGCAGTAGTGGATGAAAATCAATGAATGCCTGAACAGAGCTTCTGTCACCTGCTTGACACAAGCATGGACAGCTGATTGGGAGACTCCACAGAAATCACCCAACCCTAGAAAGAGTCGGAGGCATAGAAGTTGAGGATAGCTGTGACCTTTAGAGCCACTGGCATGGGGTGCCCATCCACACAATTTGCAGAGATCTCAGGGCCTACCATCTGACAAATGGAGGTGACTGTCTCCCTTGAGAGACGGACCCTCCTTCAGCACTGCACCTCAGACATATTGAGGTAGCAGCTTCACCGTCAGTTTACCCTGGCAGCAGGATAGTGGCGTCTTCTGTGGCCCCTTCCACCTTGGACTTCCTGTTGGCCCTGCGCCCCTGTGCCTGCGCCTCTCCTCCCAAAGGTGGCTCCCCTTGAGGCTGAATGTTGGCTCCTGGCTTCCTCCCCCTTCTGGCCCTCCCTTCCTCCTCAGAGGAGGTGCCTACAGTGGAGAGCACAACTCCGAATTCCAGGCTAAGGGAAGGTTTCCTGAAAGTTGCAAGCCCCAAAAATGATCTTCCCTGTAGAGTCCTGACCTGAAGGCTTTTACTCCTGTCCAAGCAGCTGGCATGAGTTTTGAAGTATTCCTGCTCACACAGGCAAGTATCAGTAACTTACACACTTAAATACTTGAAAGATAACATTCGCAACCCCAATCTCCCCTCTTATCCCACCCATGGATGAGGTTTATACAAATGTCACCTACCTGCCTGCCCATTGTGCCCATATGACATCCTGAAGATTGCACAGGCCCTGAGAAATTGCAATCAATTGCTGCTTCAAGGGCCTTAACTGGGTGATTAATTAATGGCGGTTGCGCATCCGAGAACATCGTGCACCCGCCCACCTAAATATCGCGATGTCGCCCAGTGACGTTGGGACACTCGCTCAACGTCACTGCGCATCATTTTATGTGTCGGCATGCGGGGCCCGCCCCGCATGCCAATGGGAAAATTCTGGCCATTGCCTTTTAAAATTACTGTTATACCTGTTCACCAGCTTTTAGTGATTTTCATACATGAACTCCAGTTTCTAGCTGCTTGCCATTTAGAAAATACTCTGATCTATCTTTCTTAGATCCAAAGTGAATGATCTTACTTTTCCAGGGGACATTGAGTCCTCAAATGGGGAGAAATAACAACAAACAAGAAAGTATGTCACTCAGGTTACTAATGTGTCCAGACTAAATATTTCAATGGTATTCTCCATGGAACAATATCTAGTGTTCATTGCATAGCTTTGAAGCTCTGCATTAACAAACCTGGAAACATATTAGCCACAAAAGATAAATGCTGGCACATCAAGACTTTCATCTTTCCACAGCCTGCAGAGTATGATATGCTTTGTTAGACCTATTGAGGTCAGGTACCTCAGCACAAACATATTCACCCATTGAAGATCAATTGCTTTATTACTCCCCATAACCAATGTGTTTTGTATGTGAAGAGTGTGTTTTCTTAGCCTCAGAGTGGTTGTTCCAATTTTAAAAATTCCAGCAGCAAGCTCTTTATGAAGTGAAAAATATGGAAGGCTATAAAACATCACATACTAACCTGGAGGTTTAAAAACGTGTCAATGCACTAACTTGACTCACCCACACAAAGATTAAGACACAGATGAGGAAAAAATACAATTACAATTTATGACTGCCTCAGTCTCTTTTATGGCAAGCTTGTAGTTTCTTAGATGAGGTAAGGCTTTGGTTGAATTGAAGGTCTTGTAAGGTGAAGCATTCTCAGTCAGCTGCAAGGTTTCTTGCGGTTGAATTTCCAGGAGGCTGGTTCTCGGGTGTACTTTAAGTTGGAACAGGTTGGGGGAAACCCTTCTCTTTGTTAGGAATCTACCACTTTCAAGGTATTGCTGTTTATTACCATTGCTGCTTGGATGTCTTGCAGCTGGTTGATGGTTTTTGGTGGAATCTGTCTGCAGAACAGCATTGCACATTTTTAAAAGCAGGCAACAAATATGGCTGTCTCACCATTGACTAGTGATAAGTCCAAAGTCCTTTTCCAAATAATGTGGGTGGCTAGGCCACCCTTTGATGGTTTTCACACCTTGCAAGCTTAAGACAACCTTGTATCTGAATGACCTATTCGATTTGAAATTACCCTTTTGAATTAGTTTCAGGAAAGGCTTGAGTCAACATTAGTCTGGAAAGTTCCTTTTGTTCCCTCTTGAGACAGGGGAAGTGTTTCAATCCACAATAGAAGTCAGGTGATCCTCAGGAAGCCATATTTTTGTAGTCTTATGTGGTTTTTTTTCAACAATATAAAGTATTGGCTGAAAGTCCATTATATGCTGGAACATGACACAATAAAGAATATTAAAATAAATTTTGACACTGAGCCACACAAAAAAGATATTAGGTCAAGTGATCAAAAGTCTGGTCAAAAGAGTAGGTTTAAAGGATGGTCTTAGAGGAGAGGGAGGTAGACAGGCAGAGAGGTTTAGGGAGAGAATTTCAGCTGAAGGCACAGCTGCCAATGATACACCGATGAAAATCAAGGATGTGCAGTAAATCAGAATTGAATGAGTGTACAGATCTCATTAGGATCTGAGGCCGGAGGAGGTTACAGAGATGGAGAGGGGCGAAGCATAGAGATAGAAACATAGAAAAAAGGATCAGGAGTAGGTCATTCGGCCCTTTGAGTCTGCTCCACCATTTAATATGATCATGGCTGATCCTCTATCTCAACGCCATACTTCCGCTCTCTCCCTATACCCGTTGAAGCCTTTAGAGTCCAGAAATATATTTTCTTCTTAAATATATTCAGTGACTTGACCTACACAGGATTCTGTGGTAGAGAATTCCACAGGTTCACCATCCTCTAAGTGAAGGAGTTTCTCTTCATCTCAGTCCTAAATGGTCTACCCCATATCCTGAGACTGTGATCCCTTGTTTTAGACCCCCCAGCCAGAAGAAACATCATCCTTGCATCCAGTCTGTTCAGCCTGTCAGAATTTTATACGGTTCAATGAGATCCCCTCTCATTCTTCTAATTTCTAGTGAATACAGGCCTAGTTGACCCTATCTCTCCTTATACGACAATCCTGCCATGCCAGGGATTCCATGAAGGGATTTGAAAACAAGCATGCCATATTAGGAGCCAATGTCAGCAAGCACAGAGGTGATAGTAAATAGGATTTAGTGCAATGAGGCAAATGGGAACATTTTTAAAACCTTTTATTTTACCCCTAGAACCCTTTGGTGACACTGTGGTGAACCTCCTGTGAAAATCTCCCTCTCCCACCTCAGCTGCTGCCAATATTTAAATTAGCTTAACCCTTGAATTGTAGGAATTGGGGAACGTTATCAATGGGCAGGTTAAGGTTCTGCTCCACCGCTGCACTACTCTCATCCTGCCCCATTACCCTACCCAGCTCAAGGTGTCTCTAGGGATTCCACAATCTCCACTATTTAACCTTTGTGAATCACAGACACATTGAGTGTATATTTATGTCAATTTTGTTTCCTAAGTGGTTTGTGTACACATGCACTCGCATTATGGCCTTTTAAATGCATAGAGGAATATCAGGACTTCATACAGATATATCAAAGATGATTTTTCACCTATGTAATTACCAATTTATTTGTATTTGAAAATGCATTTTCATGGTTAAAAGTTTTTCCTATTTTTAAGTACCAATTACTGTGGAATGTGAGGGCAGTTACAGTCAGTGGGCATTGAGCCTAAGCTAGATATAATTCTGTGCTATAGCCTTATACCTTCTACTGCCTGAGTACTTTTCAGTTGAGACCCTTTGCAGTTTCAATAAGCAAGGAATGTCTATATACCTTCTCTCTTCAACCAAGTTCCCATAAAGAAAAAGGCCAGTAAATTATAAATCCTGCTCCAGGCATTTTAAAAAAAAATGTTATTGAAAAATCAGGATGAAGGGATAAATCCCAAAGCTCGGGACATCATCGAATAAAAGAGAAGTCACAGATCAGAAGTAATAACTAGATGATACAAAACTTTGGGCTTAAAGGACAGAAGGCTACAGGTGAAAGGATAGATTGAGGGTGCTCAAGAGTTCATGGTTTTCCAGCCCTTGGATGGAAGGAATGTGATGAGTTCAATGCAGCGGCCTCCCACCTCCCAATGACCTACCCCTCAACCTTCAAGCCCCTCATGACCTCCGACCCCCAGCCAGACATCCAACCCCATCCCTCACGCCCAGGACCTCTGACCACCCCCCAACCCCACCAGACCTCCGATCCCCTCCCATACCACCTGCCCTCCAAACCCCCAAATGCTATCCACTTACCTTAGACACATCTCTTCTCCCTGGCCTGTTAATTTCACTGGCCCTTTATACTTATCTACTTTATGGTAGCAAGTGCTGTTAAAAAGGGGACATGGCTTCCTTGAATCCGCCGGAGCTGCGATTGGGGCCTGCGAGGAGTCTTTCGATGCAGGCCCCAAGCAGCTCCAGCAAATGGAAGTGTCCACATAATTTTCAAGAGCAGATAAGTACGTATTTATTTCTTCTAATTCCTGTGGGCCATCTCTTTCCCATGCTAGTTAAGAAGTTACGGGCCAACGTATCACTGTCCATGGGAAATCTGAAGTTCACGCACAAATATCATGCATAAGTGAGCGTTGGGACTTCCTTTAGGTTCAGACATGCAACAATGTTTGCCACTACTTCAATTGGAAGATCTAGGCCAACGTCCTTAAGGCTATCAGGGTTGGGTTGAACAATAAATTATGCTCTCGTTTGAAAAGAAAATGCATTTTTTTTTAAATTCCCTAAATTTCTTACAAATTCATCCATAAAGCACCATCACTTATATGATAGCAGCAATTACTTGGAGTGGGACCACATGAAAGGTTTATTATGAAAGTGAAGGCAACTGGTGCTAAAGTGAATGTAGCCAAGTGGATAGAGATTGCCAGGGGACAGAAATCAAAAAGTAAGAAAAAATGGATACATTAAAATTGGTGGGATGTAGATTGTGGTGTAGTCTCAGAGATCTGTTCTGAAACCTCTTTTATGTAAACTATCTGGACTTCTCAGAAGAAGCAGTGGCATAATAAATTAGCAGATATGGCAAACCAGTTATGAAGTGTATGTGTCCTCACTCACACTAAGACAGATCTCCTCATTGTAAGAGATCCTTTATTTTCTTCTTAAAACCATTCAACTCTTTTCTCCATCTTGGTTTCTCTTAAGGTAAGTTTCAGCAGTAAATTAATTTTTTTTTCACACATAAGCTTTAATTTCTTCTTCAAGTCTTTTCTATCTTTAGCATTCTCTACCTCTCCTTTCACCATTGATTTTCAACCCTATAGACCTTGCTGCCCTCTTGTGCACTGATTCAACTCCTCCCTATAAACCTTCTTCCACTTTTTGGCCTGAAACAGCCAAGATTCCTCACAGGCTTCCATTTGCCTTTGCAACCTGACCAAATAAAGTCATTTTCAAAGTTACAGGATAGTGATCAGGAATACAAAACCTGGCTGACTTTTCCTAAATTAAGCCAGGGACACTGATGCCAATTGCAGCAGTCTGAATGCCAATTTGGCTGGCATCAACTAACTCAATACACTCTCGGTCTATGTGGCTCAGCTTACTTTTTGGATAAACTCACCGCACCAAAGGAGGAATACCACCAGACATATTTTTAACAAGCAGGCAGCAAGTGTTATGAGTCTGTTTCCTGCATGGAGAGGGGGGAGGGAATGGGGGAACCCACCACCTGGGTGTATCAAAAATATGGAAGAATTGAAAGGTGCAGCTTGCCAACATGTCCAGGATTTCCATCCCCATGGAGCCCTATGGTGTCAGCAGTGGTTTAGTCAGTAGCATTCTCGCCTGTGGGGTCAAAAGATAGTACATTAAAGTCCCACTCAGAAGACAAAATCTAGGCTGACACTCCAGTGCAATGCTGAGGGAGTGCTGCACCATAGCTAGTGCTATCGTTCCAGGTGAGACGTTAAACCAAGGCTCTGTCTGTTCTCTCAGATGGATGGAAAAGATCCTGTGGCATTATTTCAAAGAATAGCAGGGAAGTCCTGGCCCATCTTTAGCTCTCAGCCAACATTACTGAAAACACAGAGTATTTGGTCATTATCACATTGTTGTCTGTAGGAGTTTGCTGTACATGATATGGCTGCCACTTTTCCATTACAACAGTGAATTTTGTTCAAAAAGTACTTCAATACATGGTGCATATACCCACAGAGTCCTTTGGGAGTACATCATTTTTTCTGTGAGCTTAATTACATCATTCAAGTAAACTATTTTTCACCAGCAATGGTCATGTTAGAAACTGTTTGAAAAAATACAAGAGAAAGTAGTGTCTATTCATGCCATGAGATGATTTTTCACCTTAATAGCAGACAAAGCCTTCAATGAATTTTGTTACCCAAGGATATTGGGATGTTGTGAAGTCATGACAAGTGCTATATAAATGCACATTCTTTTTTACTTATTTCTCTCGAAAATCCCCTTTCATTATTGCTATGCCTAAGCAAACTCAGCTCATAAACAGAAGATTGAATGCAAATGCCAGTCAAAATGGGCAAGCTTACCTTAAGCATAAGCTTGAGTGAGAAGCCAATAGAGGCTGGTATACTTGGTCTTGGCACAAGTTTGAGTGTAAATGCTATCTGACATTGACAAGTGTATGACACAGCATGTGTTCCTAAGAATGTGAATTACGTCAAGTAGGTTTTTGTGTTTGCATGTCTAAACAATGCAAAGTAGCTAATGACCACAGTACCAGAAATGTAACCTTTATAAAGCCAATCTAAAGACCATCAGACTGAGCAATTGCTCCCCTGGGTTATGTCTCTAGCCAGCCAAAACTAGCAAGGAAACACCATAACAGTAGCCTGAATTTTCAGTTGAGACAGCATACACGGTTCTCTTGACTATGAAACCCTGTCTGGACTTGTTTATGAATAGGACTTACAATGGAAATGACAAAGGTCAATGCCATTATGGAAGTTATTATCCAAACAGATTGGTTTAACTGAGCACGTCTGAAGTCTGGTTTGCTCTCAATAGGAAATGCATTTCTCTAAACTGGTTTGTAATCACACCTAAGCCCTTGCAGTGTAGAATTAGGACTAAAAGCACTGGTAATACTTTTCACAATTCCCTTTGCATTCTGACAACAATCACATTATAATGACACCCCTGAGGCATTTTCACCTCCAACAGCTGCAGTTAGTGCTATTAGTGTCAGAATATGAATATGTAAAACGCTGACCTAGAAAAAACTAAATAACAGTGCTGGCAAATAATACCAGCTGTGAGATCGTTGTCATAATCCCTTTCTCTTTGTGTATCCTAATTTTTCTCTTTCTCCAGTTTTCTCCCCCTCTTATTTTTCCCTTGCTTTTTTCTTCCTTCCCTAAAGGACATGACTCCGAATGAAGTACAGTTCCATAGGCACAGGCAGCCTTCCCATATCTCACACATGTCCCTTTACATCCCAATTTTGTAAGTACCAGAAGGGCATTTGACTATAAATGGCACGACAGTCTAGTAGGATCCTCTCCTGATGTCTGCACACTTGCACTTCCAGCAGTCTAGCTGAACTCACTGAATAGTGATCAGGAGTTGGGAACCTTAACCCACTTTCTCCTTCTAAAGCAAGCTGTTGCTACCCCAGCCTCCAACCCCTCTGACTAACACCAAGAGCCCGATTGGATGGGAATGGAGGCGGGATTTAGAAAAAAATGGCTGCCAAGCCAAGCGGCCAGGAATCCAACATCCATTTTTGCCTTTTCCCATTTTCATGAGGGTGGGGTAGGGAGCAGGCCCCGAACAGTCCCGCTCTTATGAAGGGCTCATTAACAGCTCATCTCCGGTAAGTATTTTAATTTTCAGCGAGGTGGCTGGAGATCAGCAGCTGTCTGATATTAAACCAGCTGCATGGAAGCGAGAACCATGAAATGGAGGCAGGAAAAGTTTAAAACAGTAAACAGAATATGGTGGTGTAGTGATAATATCACTGGACGAGTAATCCAGAGATCCAGGCCAATGGCCTGGTGACACAAGTTCAAATCACATGACAGTAGCTAGTGGAATTTAAACTCAATTGATTAATAAAATTCTGGAGTTGAAGGCTAGTCTTAGTAATGGACTACTAAACTATCATTGATTGTCATAAAGGCCCATCTGGTTCATTTCCTTCAGGAAAGGACGTCTGGTGTCTAGCCTTGATGTGACTTCAGGCCCACAGCTCTTAATTAAATGCCCTCTGAAATGGCCTAGCAAACCAAACTGCTGCAGAACAGTCAAAAAGGAATAAAATCGGAAGGGCACGGCACTAACTCAGGCACTGGACATGACAATGGCACACCAGGCAGCTTTTGTCAAAATTGGGATAGCTGTCCCAAAGAGCAGATAAGCAACAGCCTGACATAGTCATGCTCACAGAATCATACCTTTCAGCCAAATCCCAGGCACCACCGTCACTGTCCCAATGGCAGGACAGGCCCAGCAGAGGTGGCAGAATGGTGGCATATAGTTAGTAGGTAGTTAACCTGAGATTCCTCAATATTAATACTGTACCTCATGAAGTCTCCTCCACATTGAAGACCAATTGAAGGAAGCACTGAATATATTCTGGGTGGGGGAGCTTCAATGTTCATCACCAAGCGTGGCTCAGTAGCACTACAACTGATCCAAGCTGGTCAAGTCCTGAAGGGCATAACTGCCAAACTGGGCATGCAGCAGGTAGTGAGGGAACCAACAAGAGAGAAAAACCTATGAGGCTTTGTGCTCACCAATCTACTTGTCACAGATGCTTCTGTTCATGACAGTATTGGTAGGAGATACCACCGCACAGTCCTTGTGAAGACAAAGTTCCGTCTTTAGACTGAGTGTACCCTGCATTGTGTTGTGTGGCATTACCACCGAGCTAAGATTCAGAACAAATCTAGCAGCTCAAAACTGGGCATCCATGAGGTGCAGTGGGCCATCAGTAGCAGAGGAATTGTATTCAGCCACAATCTGAAATCTCATGGCTTGGCATATCCCTCTATCTTTACCATTAAGCCAAGGGTTCAATGAAGAGTGCAGGAGGGCATGTCAAGAACAGCATCAGACATAATTAAAAAATGAATTGTCAATCTGATGAGCACAAGACTATTGCATGTCAAAATAACATGAGATATACAGGTCTAAGTGGTCCCACAACCAAACGAATAGATCAAAGCTCTGCAGTCCTATTGCACCCAGTCGTGAAAGGTGGTGGATAATTAAACAACTAACTGGAGGACAAGGTTCCACAAATATCCCCATCCTCAATGATGGGGGAGCCTAGCACATCAAGCAAAAGATAAGGCTGAAGCATGTGTAACCATTTTCAGCCAGAAGTGCTGGGTGGACGATCCATCTTGGCCTCCTCTGGAGGTCCCCAGCATCGCAGATGTCAATCTTCAGCCAATTTGATTCACTCCACGTGATATCATGAAACGGCTGAAGGCACTGGATACTACAAAGGCTACAGACCCTGACAACATCCCAGCAATGGTATGAACATTTGTATTCCAGAACTAGCCATGTCCCTAACCAAGCTGTTCCAGTACAACTGCAACACTGGCATAGGAACAGGAGAAGGCCATTCAGTCCACAAAGCCTGCACCGCCATTCAACATGATCATGGCTTATCATTGACTTCAATGCCTTTTTCCCACACTATCCCCATATCCCTTTGTTATTGGCATTTAGAAATCTGTCAATCTCTACTTTAAACATACCCAATGACTGAGTTTCCATAGCCTAATGGGCAGAGAATTGCGAAGATTCAAAGAAGGCATCAACCCGACAATGTGGAAAATTGCCCTAGTTTGTCCTATCCACAAAGAGCAGGACAAACCAATCGGCAAATTACAGTGCCATCAGCCTCCTCTCAATCATCAGCAAAGTGATGTGTCATCGATATGTAAGTGGCACTTACATAGTAATAACATGCTTACTGATGCTCAATATGGGTTCCACCAGAGCCATTCAACTCCTCATTATAGCCTAGACCCAAACATGGAGAAATGAGCTGAATTCCTGAGATGAGGTGAGTGACTGTCCTTGACATCAAGGCAGCATTTGACCAAATGTGACTTCAAGGAGCCCGAGCAAAATTGAAGTCAATGGGAATCAGGGGGAAACTCTCTGCTGGTTGGAGTCATACCGAGTACAAAGGAAGATGGTTGTAGTTGTTGAAGCCAATATTCTCAGTCTGAGGACATTGCTGCAGGAGTTCCTCAGCGTAGTGTCCTAGGCCCAACCATCTTCAGCTGTTTCATCAATGACCTTCCCTCCATTAAAAGGTCAGAAGTGGAGATGTTTGCTGGTGACACTGTTCAGTACCGTGCGCAACACCTCAGGTACTGGAACAGTCCATGTCCATATGTAGCAAGACCTGAACAACATTCAGGCTTGGGCTGATGAGTGGCAAGTAACATTTACGCCATACAAGTGCCAGACAATGACCTTCTCATACAAGGGAGAATCTAACCACCTCCCCTTGACATTGAATGGCATTATCATCACTGACTCCCACAATATCAACATCCTAGGGAGTGACCACAAACTGAACTGGACCAGCCATATAAATACTGTAGCTACAAGAGCAGGTCAGAGACCGGGAATTCTGAGGCAAGTAACTTACCTCCTGACTTCCCAAAGCCTGTCCACCATATACAAGACACAAATCAGGGGTGTGATGAAATACTCTCCCCTCGCCTGGATGAGGCTCAGCAACACTCAAGAAGCTTGACACCATCCAGGACAATGCAGTCCACTTGACTGGCACCTCATTCACCACCTTAAACATTCACTCCTTCCACCACAGACTAACAATGGCAGCACTGTGTACTGTAAACAAGATATATTGCAGCAACTCACAAAGGCTTCTTCGACAGCACCTTCCTAATCCACGACCTCTACCACTTAGAAGGACAAGGGCAGCTGATGCATGGCAACACCACCACCTACAAGATCCCCTCCACACACCATTCTGACAAGTAGCAAGTAACTTATGCACCACATAAGTGTCAGGCAATTACCATCTCCAACAGAGAGTCTAACCATACCTCTTGACATTCAATGGCAATACCATAGCTGAGTCCTCCACAATCAACATCCCGAGGGTTTCCATTGACCATAAACTGAACTGGACTAGCCATATAAATAATGTGATACAAGAGGTCAGAGGCTTGGAATCCTGTGACCAGTAACTCACCTCCTGACTCCCCAAAGCCTGTACACCATCTACAAGGCACAAGTCAGGAGTGTGATGGAATAGTTTCCACTTGCCTGAATGAGTGCAGTTCCAACAACGCTCAAGAAGCTTGACACCATCCAGGACAAAGCAGATCATTTGATTGGCACCACACCCACAAACATTCACTCCCTCCACCACCGATGTACAGTAGCAGCAGTGTGTACCATCTATAAGATGCACTGTAGGAACTCACCAAGCCTCCTTAGACAGCACTTTCCAAACCCACGACTGCTACTATCTAGAAGGACAAGAGCAGCAGATACATGGGAACACCACCCAAACTGGCCAGATAAGGCAGGTGTGCTCAGGATGTTAAATTTGTAGAGGATGATGATGGCATGCTGTGAAGAGAAACCATAAGATCCTCAAATTGTAGCTGTGAATGTTTGACCTCAGTTTGGCTTATGGCAGTGCACATACCCTCTGTGAAAATTCCCCTGTCATGAAGACACAATGAAGGTCCTAATAGTCACTTAGTTGCAGGAGGATGATGATGACATGTAGTGAGGTCACTACCTAGATCTTCACATAGCCTCTGAGAAGGTTTGACTCCTGTCTGGCCAAGGGTAGTTCACTTGCACTCTGTGATCAGGGTCATATCATGGAGATGCAGCCATGAAACTTTAAAAGCACTTGATCCTTTGTCCACCTTCAGAGCCTGAGCCCTTCAGGAGCACAGCGTCACTGGTCACAGGTGCTGAAGAGATGGGGGCCAGCCCCACCTTAAAGGTGTTGAGAGCACACAGAGAGAATGACAGATCTCTGTGACGCCTGCCCATGACATTCTGGCAGCAATGACAAGCACCGTTGAAGTGCAGGCATTACTAATATGTCCAGGGAGTGTGAGGTCGGACCATCACTTTGGTCTGAAGGTTGCACAAAGCACAGGGAAGAGGCCCTGGATTGAGACACCTGTCTTCATCTTGTGCAGAAAGCTTTCACATCTGAGTGGCACTGTTCATCAGAACAAGGAGCCATTGCAGAGACAAATTCTTGGGAGTTTATTTGCAATTGTGAACATTATGTACACCTGTGCCCAGGCTGTGCAATTACATCTTCTCACTCGGTGTGGAGGGGGGCCGGGAAGAAGGAGGACCTCCTCGTGAACCTGCTCCTAGGCCTGGCCAAGTTGGCCATTAACAGGCAGTAGGCGATCGAGGGGGTGGTCCCGCCCGATTGTTTGGCCCTCTTCCGCGGCTACGTTTGCGACCGTGTGTCCCTGGAGAGGGAGCACGCGGTGTCTGCCGGCACCCTCGAGGCCTTCCGTGCCCAGTGGGCACCATGGGAACTGGGGTGTTTTATCAGCCCCTTTAATGTTTGTAAGTTTCCTTTAAACTTTGTCCTTAGTTTTACAGCTGACCTGACTTGGGGGCTGTGTTTGTTTTATCCCTTATTTTGTTGATTTAGTTTAATTGGTTGACTCTCAAAAGAGTTACATCTTCTTAATCTTCCACAATTCTGCTGCAATGTCTTGGTGCTCCCCCGACGTCCACAGTAGAGGTGGAGGCAGCCTGCTGACTGCTACGCACTATTGTCTGTCTTAACTTTGGCGGATGTCCTCTGGAGGGCTGAGACCTGGAACGCCCCAGCCTGCTTTCAGGGTCCTGTGGTAGTGGCACCCTCCTCGAACTGTGGAGCTGAAGCTGCTGAGGTCACAGGAAGAGGGGGCTCAGATGGGCCGTACACTTCCTATGGGTGTCTAAGATCCCCTGGCTGACAACTTGAGGGGAAGGGGTGGCTGAAGTGAGATTGAACTGCTCCGCGCCCCTCTTGCGTACACACTGTTGGAGGCCAATTATGGCGTCAGCGATGGATTTGAGCCTGCACAGTAGTGCAGGAATGACGTCCTGGACCAAGGTCTCCTCGGTGCATTGGCATGCCAGCGCTAACACCTCAGCCTGAAGGCAGATGGACTCCTCCATCGTGCTTTGCAATCTGAGGAGTGCAGTGGATATCTCTTCCTGATGTTCCCAAGCTTGCCCTTGCAGCTCCAGCAACTGTAACATGGCTGAGTCCAGAGGCTCGTCATTTGACTTGGACAGCAAATTTCTGGTGTCCAGCGGTCCTCTGAGTGCCGGATGCCTGGGAAGTCCCTGCCACCACCTGCTGTGGATGAGAAAGTGCAATGTGCTCACCAGGTTGTAATACTGACACCACAGAGGTGTGTGTCTCTGCGCTGGCGGAGGGTATGGGTGAGCCCTGTGACACATCTTCAGGAAGGATTTCAGTGGATTTCTCTTCTAAGCTTCCCTCGGGGCTTGTTTGGAGGCCCTAGGTCGTGAACTCTCTTGGCAGTTTCCCAGATATGCCTGCGAAAGCAAGGAGAGATAATTAGTGCATAACAGTGCCCTGTGAAACAGGACATATCACTCATAGCATGGTTGTCTGATGGATTTTGCACTGCTGGCTCCTTACTTGGTAGAGCATCACCGACATCACTGTCAGCGCAGGAACAGTCCAGATCCTTGCCGGCCAGCTGGATAGCTCTGTTTTCAAAGTCCATGAGGAGTTTGATTTCATGTATTACTCCACCAGTATGTGATCTCCTACTCTTCTTGTGTGCCGGCTTGTCCTGCACGAATAGAGATGGAGAGAATATAAGCAGGATGCCTGCCAGGCCAAATGATAAGAATGCCTGGCATGTGTGCTGGTGGTGAGTGGTCCCATGGACGGGATGAGGACAATGAAGGTGTGTATCAGAGAGTGAATGGTGATTCCCTTGAACTGGCAGTGAGTGAGGGTCCTGTGGATGTTTGATGAGTTTATGAGTTGAGAGTGATGAGAAGAGTGAATTACCCTGGTAGAACGGAGGAGATCATTCATCCTCTTACAGCACTGGGTGGCTGTACTCTTTTGCAGATGTTGGTGCTGACCACCACTGCACCGCCTCTGAAGCCAGATTAGTGATGTTGCTGCCCATCCTGTGGCCAGACCGGGGTAGAGGACCTCACGGCGGGCCTCCACTGCGTCCAAAAGGTGCTTGAGGGACACGTTATTGAATCTGGGGGCTGTAATCTTTTGCTTTTTGGGACCATATCTTCCATGCAGCCAGTTGCACTTTAAATATGGTGCCCTGTGTGATGAAGCGGCGAGGCGATGGCATGGCAGATGAATGAGAGCCGGCCCGCCATGGAAACAGTGTGTTTCTCAGGAATGCATAATTAAAGCGCCAGGTTTGGGATGATACGGCATGAAAAGCCGCCATCAATTTTAATTTGCAGCAGCGTTCCAAACTTCTCCCACACTTCCTACCTAGAAGTGTATCCTAACTTCACTCCTGAAAAGGCTCGCTCTAATTTTTAGATTATGCCCCATAGTTTTAGACCCCTGAAATGGCAAAATAGTTTCTCTGTATCTAACCTATCTGTTCCCCTTAATATCTCAAAAATGTTGATCAACATCACTTAACCATCTAAATTCCAGGAAATACAACACTAGTGTGAGAAATCTCTCTTCGTAATTTAACCCTTGGAGTCCAGGTATTATTCCTTGCAGGATGCCACTTGTCACATGCTACCAATTAGAGTACTTTCCCATTATTGGAGGCAGTATGTGGCACTCCCTCCAAGACCAATATACCCATCTTAAAGTATGGAGCTCAGAACTGCCCACAGCACTTCAGGCTATAGTTGAAGCTGACTTCTATCATTTTGTATTCTAGTGCTTCATATATAAAGACCAGCATTCAATTATCCTTTCTGATTATTTTCTATACTTGTTCATGACATTAATGATCTGTGTACCTGGGTCCTCAAATTTCTTTGGAGCTCCACTATATCTAGCTTTTCTCCATCTAGAACATGTCTTGATCTTTCCTTTTCAGGTTCAAAGTGGATGACCTCATCTACAGTGAAATTCATTTGTCATAGTTTTGCTCATTCATTTAATCTATCAATATTTCTTTGTAATTTTATGCTTTCACCTACACTGCTTACAATGCTGCTATTTTTGTGTCATTGGCTAATTTGGATGTATAGCATTCTATCCCATCATCTAAGTTGTTAATAAATACAGTAGTTGGTTGAAAGCCCCAACAGAGATCCTTGCAGGGCACCATTAGTCACATCCTGCCAATTAGAGCACCTTCCCATTATTCCTACTCTGAGTTTCCAGCAGTCCAGCCAATTTCCTAACCAGGTCAATAACTTGCCTTTAATTCTATGGACTTCAACTTTAAATAACAGCCTCTTATGAAAGACTTTATCAAATGTCTTCTGGAAGTCTATGTAAATGAAAGTCGTAGACATTCCCTGTCCACCACTTTAGAAACAAAAGAAAGACTTGCAGTTATATAGGGCCTTTCATGACAACATGGTATTTCACAGCACTTTACAGCTAATGAAGTACTTTTGAAGTGTAGTCACTGTTATAATGTAGGAAGTTTAGTCACCTCTTCAAAAACTTCAATCAGATTACTTAGGTGTGGCCTACCTTTTAAAAGTGGATGCTGTTCTTTCTGATCAGTTGAAAATTTTCAGTATACAGTTGCCTTATCCTTAATTAATTATACTCTAGTAATTTCCTAACAGCAGATATTAGACCAACTGGTCCATAATTATCTGGTTTCCCCTCTCACCCTTCCTAAATAGTGTAGTGATACTTGTAATTTCCCAATCCAAAGGTACAATTCCTGAATCGAGAAAACTTTGGAATATTATAGTTAGGGCATCTGCAACGTTCTTACCACCTCCATAAAACCTGGTATTGAAATCATCTAGTTCTGGGGGTTTGTCACTCTTTAATATTTTTGTATTTATTGGCCAGGATAATTCACTGTTATTCTTCAAATAGTGCTATGAGATCTTTTGCATCCATCTGCAAGTTGACATAGGGTTTCCAATTCTGGATGGAGGTTTTTCTGGAGGTTTCATCACATGACCTCTTGCTTCAAACCACCCCACCTCCACACTCCAGACATTGGTCCATCCTAAAGAGCACCACTGTCTTACCACGCTCATTGGAAAGGGAACAGATCTTTAAAACCCAACTGAATTAATCTTGACTGTTAGTGAAACAGCCTTGTTTTCCCACATTTCTAATTTTTATAACTAAAAAATAAAATTGTGTAAAGAAAATGAAAGAAAGAATGAATTTTGTTTAATGCGCATATGATTTTTCTCCTGGGTTGCTTCCAGAAATGTCCTGGAGATTAATATTCAATTCCTGGAGACTTCTGGAGGGTTGATAACTCCAGACAGGTAGGGCCTAAGGTTAACATTTGTTCTGAAAGATGGTATCTCAAATAATGAAGAAATCGTTCAATACTGCACTGAAATGCCACCCTAGATTATTTGCTCAGATCATGGTATAGGTTTAAACACACAAACTTCTGACTCAGGCAAAACTGCTACCTCTGTGCCCAGGTTGGCACTTACTAGCAATCCTGCAAGCTTAAAATTAATAGCAATAATAATGAAAAGTTTAAAAAATAAAAAACCGAGCACCAGAAAAAGATGGCCCTAGCTACAAGTTTTTAGTAATTAACAAGTATACTCTAGCTGTAATAGTAATTTATTTATTCACATGGGAAATACCTCAGGTCCTTTTATCTGTGTGTACTTATTTTAATTCTGATGCAAGTTTCATTTTTGGATACGTGACATTCTAATCAACTAAAATATAATTCAAAATGACTGACTACTACAGAAAAGTCCTTTCTTTATTGGGTGAAGTGCTGTTCAGAAAAATGCCAAATGAACATGAAAACAAAGCACAGCCAAACAGACTCTTTCCCAATTCAACAAATTCCATGAATGTTAAAGAGATTATAGCTGTACATCCAAATGTTCATCATGGTCCTTCCTAAATAGGCACCCTTTTGTTTTTCTAACCCTGACAGGATGACTTTTAGAAAAATACCGTGAAAGACAAACAGCTCAAGGACAAACAGAACATGACTGCTGTAGGAATGTACACTCAGTTCCACATAAGCAAATATTTGATAAGGGAATACTTCTCTTAACATAGTCACTCATGTTGTCATTGGGACATTGTTATATGCACTAACAATGTCACTGACATTGAGAGGTCATAACATGTATTTCTATCAGTGTATCACTACAAACAATGTCACTGAGATATCACTGCATATTGTCATTGGGATGTCACTATGTGCAATTATACTAGGATATCAACCAAAGATGTCGCTGCACCTATTCACTGGGGCATTTTTATACATCAACAGTGAATCATCATTACATACAGGGGAAGACTTTCCTGTTTTCCCCCCTCACTGTATGGCATCATCTGGGCACAGCGCATAGAGGAAAATTAGGTGGGGGAGGAGAGTGCACCCATAAGAGCCTGCCTGATTTATCAACCATTTACATTAATAAATGGAAGATCAGGTGCTTTAACATAAAAGCTTTTCCAGTGCGATTTTTCCTAGATGTGCTGCACCCAGGTGATCTAATGCAAGGCCCAGATAAAGGAACCAGAAAATCTGTCCCAAATAGTAATTCTGATAGCATCTGTACCATCACTGTGATATTGATGAACACAGTGGCAACATCACTAGACAATGCCGCTAGGATTTCACCACATATTTTCCCATTTCCACTTGAATTACCTTTGGGATTTCTGAGTGAGATTTCCAATTAACATCAAATTGTAGGAACACCTTTGTGCTGTCCATCTTTGAACACTGATAACTGATGGTGAGACTACTCAAACTGATTGTTATTAAACACTTCTTGTGGTCATCCAAGAGACGAGATTTTCTATTTTGAATTTAAATCTAAATTTGAATTTAGATCCTAACAGCTTTCTATTTCAGTGCAATAAGTGTTTTCTTCATCAACCAAATCATCCTGATTCAAATGGTAGTTGTTTATCAATAATTTATTTTGACAATTAGTAAATGCCAACATGTATTTAGTGGCATAATAGCTGAAGTCACTCATCTACTATGATGTACAGATATAATTGCAGGTGAAATAAGGATGATCACCAGACAGAGAAGAGAATTAATATCAATTAAAATGAGCAAAATTGAACACTCCCAATAAAATTCTGTGTTATAATAAGAGGAGCCAGGGTTTGAAAAGAAAACATTAGCATTGGGACTGAATGACCCAGATATTGTAGTCAGTGACAAATGAACAACATTGGCCATTCATTACATTTGCAATTTGCAGTAATTAGGGAATCAAAATATTGTGGTGCTTTCTATGGTGGATCTGGGACCTGTGTGAACAGGGCAAATGCCTCCTATCAGGTTGAGGGATTTTTACTGACACATGAAAGTGTAAGTCATTATATTTAGTTCAATGACAAATCCTTCAAATAGTGGCCAAGCTGAGCCAGTGCTTAGTACTATAACTCTGGCCCTCATAACAGTAGCATGTGATCGTCATCCCACCAGACTTTCTGATGTCTGCATGTGTAGAAGAAAGGAAGCAGGGTTAAGTTGCCAATGCAGCAGTGCCAGATGTGGTAAGAGGCATGGGGGCCAGGGCTGAAAGACCAGAGGAGAAGAGAAAGCTTGGGGGATGGTTACACTGTAGGGAATGGGAGGGAACCTCACAACGGGCCCAGGGATTTTGCCAATGCAAAATTGATGATGAGGACCTCCCTGAGGGACCTCCTGCCCACCACCAGTCTGTGCAGAGAAACCTGCCAGGCTGGGTGCTTGATGTGGGCCTCTACTGCTGCTGATTAAACCCTGGCAGAGGCAGGATGATGCCTTTAAGTGGGAATTAATTACCCACATAAGGGCCTCAACTGGCACACTGGCAGGCAAGCCACCTGACACACCCCGCCCTCCGCCACTGGTATAATTGTGTTTGGGGTAGGGGTGGGTATGCAGTCGGCAGGCAGGTTGCCCACTGGATTTATCATGGCCCCTCATCTTTAAACCCACCGTGGGGAGTGTGAAGTTCAGCCCATGGTTTCATTTCATCATGCCCACATTGGCTAGCAATAAGTGCTAAACACATTCACACAATAGATTTTGAGCATAATTGATAGCACTGAAGTCAATGTGCACACAGACATTACATTTGGAAAGATGTACATCCACTGCATGGCAAAGGGGAGTTTGAGTTGTGTTCTAGAAGTGTATAACCTTAAAATTAGAGCTAGGTCAGAGTGGTGTTGATTAAACAGGTTGGCCTCCCTCCCTTACCACTACTCCTCTTCCACAAAGCAAAGATATGGAGGAATTCCTGTTGGAAAGCTGAATGCCTCCTGTGTGAAATATTGGGGTTAAAAATGGCAGCTATATGTATATCTACACCAAATCAAATAGCCACTTGGCAAAGTAATTGGAGACAACCAAAATATTGTTTTTAAAAAAGCATCAAAATCAAATTAATATGAGGGTTCTGAAAATGAGCACATTTCAACAGTTACAAAAGAATTGTGTCTTTATTTCCTCTTATTATTTGTTCATGGGGTGTGAGTGGCACAGGCAAGACCAGCATTTATTGCCCATCCCTAATTGCCCTTGAGAAAGTGGTGGTGAACCACATTCTTGAACCACTGCAATTTATGTAGCACTTTTTCATGTCTCTTTTTATCCCTTTCTCAATCCCATCTTTTGTTGTCTCTATTTCGCTATCTGTACATGGTTTGGCATGGAATTAAATATTATAACTTAAACTTTATGGTTTAGACTCTATGCCTCTCAATAAGAATTTTTCAATCTGATTGGAACACACTGTAACACACTGTTACTTGTCCTATTCGGGATGGAGTTCCAGGATTTTAACCCAGCAACGTTTAAGGAAGAGTAGTATATTTCTAAGTCAGGATGGTGTGATACTTGGAGGGGAACCTGCAGGTGGTGGTATTCCCATGTGCCTCACCCCTTGTTCTTCTAAGTGGTAGAGGTTGCGAGTTTGAAAGAAGCTGTCGAAGAAGTCTTGGCGAGTTGTTATAGTGCGTCTTGTAAATGTTACACACTGCAGCCAAGATGCGCTAGTGGTAGAAGGAGTGAATGTTTAAGATGGTGAATGGAGTGCCAATCAAGTGGGCTGCTTTGTGCTTGATGATTCCTCGGATGTTAGCTGTACTCATCCTGGCAAGTGGAGGGTATTCCATCACACTCCTGACTTGTGCCTTTAGATGGTACAAAGGCTTTGGGGGTCAGAAGACGAGGTACACATTGCAAAATACCGAGCCTCTGACCTATTCTTGTAGTCATAGTATTCATGTAGCTGCTCCAGTTAAGCTTCTGAACAGTGGTAAACCCAGAATGTTGGTGGTGGAGTATTTGGTGATATTAATAACATTGAATGTCAAGGAGAGGTAGTTAGCCTTGCTCTCTTGCTGTCGATAGTCATTGCCTGGTCCTTGTGTGGCATGAATGTTTCTTGATACTTATCAGTGCAAGCCTGAATGTTGGTCAGCTCTTGCTACATGTGGGCATGGACTGCTTCATTATCTGAGGAGTTGTGAATGGAACTGAACACCATCCAATCATCAGCATACATCCTCACTTCTGACCTTATGAAGAAGGCAACTGAAGTTGTTTGGGTCTAGGACACTGTCCTGAGGAACTCTTGCAGCAAAGTCCTAAGCCTGAGGTGATTGGTCTCACAGCTACAATCATTTTCCTTTGTGCTCGGTATGACATCAGTCAGTGGAGAGATTTCCCTTGATTCCCATTGACTTCAATTTTGCTAGGGCTCCTTGATGCCACACTTGGTCAAATATTGCTTAGATATGAAGGACAATCACACTCACCTCACATCAGGAATTCAATTCTTCATCGATGCTTGGACCAAGGCTGTAATGAGGTCAAGTGCAAATGGCCCTGGTGGACTCAAACAGAGCAAGTGAGTAGATGAGTAAATGCTATTTGATAATACTATCGACACCTTCCATCACTTTGCTGATGATTGAGAGTGAACTGATGGGATAGTAATTGCTGGATAGACTTGTCCTTTTTTGTAGACACGATATCAGGACCTAACTGGGCAATTTTCCAAATTGTTGGGTAGATGACAGTGATGTAGCTGTACTGGAACAGATTGGCGAGAGCCTCAGTTAGTTCAGGAACATAGGTCTTCAGCATTACAGCCAGGATATTGTCAGGCCCAAAGCCTTTGCTGTATCTACTGTGCTCACTTGTTTCGTGATATCACATGGTGTGAATCGAACTGTCTGAAGATTGGCATCTGTGACACTGGTGACCTTGAGAAGGCCAAGATAGATTATCTACGGCACTCTGGCTGAAGATGGTTGTTTACACTGATGTACTGGACTCCACTTTCATTGAGGATTGGGATGGATATGGAGCTTCTTCCTCTCCCGTTAATTGTTTGATTGTCCGCCACTGTTCATGGCTAGATGTGGCAGGACTGCAGAGATTTGATCTGATCCATTTATTATGGGATTACCTAGCTCAGTCTACAGCATCCTGCTTTGAGTTTAGTATGCTAATAATCCTGTGTTTGTAGCATCACCAGGTTGGTACCTTAATTTTGGATATACCTGGTGTTCTCCTGAATTGTCTCCTTCACTCTAGAATGAACCAGTGGACCTCCCTAGGCCTGATGGTAATGGTACTGTGAGAGATAAGCAGAATTATGTGGTCACAGATTGTAATGGAATACAATTCTACTGCTCCAACCGAACATCATGGGCCAATTTTGAGCTGTTAGGTTTGTTTTGAATCTATCCCATTTAATACTGTGATAGTGCCAAGGACTTTGTCTCCACAAAGTCTCCTAGCAATACTGTCATGGATAGATGCATCTTCGAAAAGTAGATTGGGATTGGTGAGGATGAGGTCAAGTGCGTTGATCAGCCATATTGGTTTTCTCACTACCTGCTCCAGGCCTAGTCTGGCAGATGTGTCCTTCACTGCTAAGCCAGTTCAATCAGGAATATGTGCTGAGCCACTTGGTGATGGATGTTGAAGTCCTCCTCCTGAGTACTTTCCATGCCCTTGCTAAACCTTGGTGCTTCTTCCTGTCACTGGACTCGCTGCCTTCCTCACTATAAGGAGCAGAATGTGCCCTATTAGGCCAAAAAGGAATTCACAAGTAAGGTTGGAAACCAGCAGATCTGGTTCCTGGTTTTTTTTAAGCCATTCTGCCGGACTCCTGTCAGAATTAAATCAGGTCCCATATTGAATCCTGTCACTTCAGGAGATTATCCACCCACAGCAAGTAACTCGTCCATATAAGATGATCAAATGTGAAATGACCTGTTTCAGAAAGTAGTCTTAAAATGGAGGTGACAGTTCGAGCTGTTGGTGAAAAGATATTCTGTTTAATTATATTTTACAACTTGGGTTAATTAGTTTTATTGTGTGGTCCCACATTTTTCTTCATCCCTGCCAATTTTACTCTTGGTTGCTGATGCCATTTAAGTCACACCTTAGAAAATGTGAGACGTGTGTCACTTTAGGGTTCTGAGCACACTCTTATTTAGATGAAAGCTCCACAAATGCAGGTTTAATGACAGCTGAGGTACTTTCCCCACACCATCACTACTCCAAGATCTGCATATTTAGACCTCACCACATGCATCTGGACATATTAGAAAATGACTATCCTGGGTATCTTCGCTTCACCAAGACAGATATTGCAGTGCAGTACCAAAAGATTGTTGCACTATCAAAACTACATCTTTTGGACAAGATGTTAAACAGAGGCCCCATTTGCCTGCCCAGATGAATGTAAAAGATCCCATGGTGCTACTGTGTTCCAAAGAAGAGTTTTCCTTAATATCCTGGTCAATATTTATCCCTCAATCAACATCACAAGAACAGATTATCTGCTCATCATCACATTGTTGCTTGTGGGAAATTGCAGTGCACAAACTGATTGCCCATTCCTACATTATAGCAATGACTACATTTCCAAAGTACTTCATTAGCTGTAAAGTGCTTTGAGAAGTTGTGAAAGGTGCTATATAAATGCATGTCTTTTAGTTGCTCAGTGGCTTCTTTGTTGATTGTTCCTCCATCCATTTTGAGAACTATTTGTCTATCGTTTGGTAACTTCCATTAACAGCATGGTTCAGGCCATAAACTCACAGCTTGCAAAATTCCCAGTATCTACCATGCATTGCAATGTGCTCACACATCAATTTACTGTGGCTTGGGGCAAAATTGGAGTATTTAATTCCTATGCATGCCAGGAGCTGTTTGATTTTGTTTTCTTCAGCATAGATGTTAAAATTAAAGTTTCATATTAAGTTGAAAACTGGTAATTATCTCCCAAGTCACTGTGTGGTTTCTAATTTGGGTCTGATCATTTTCATTGCTCTCACTTTCAGTTCATTTAGTCTACAAATATTATTATAATATAAAATATTATTCAATGATCAACCAGTTTCTGGCTAAATTAAACAATGCTGGAGAAAGTGAAGGAAATCACAAGTCAATCAGTTCCCCACTGACAGTGAAGTTTCTCTTCTTGCAGAACCACAGGATATTAATTAGAAAACCCAGGAATCCTACTCAGGCCACCTTTTGTTCCAGACCTGACTGATTTACATAACTGCAAAGTGTTATGCAATAAGTTGCCACAGGTCAATTTAGTTTTTTAAGAAACAAACTTTATCCTGACAATGACTTTAAAATATGACAAGTCCAGACATTTTATTGGACTTACAGGTCAATTTAAATAAAGCACAGCCTATTAACTGTTGAAGAGCTAACTGGAGACCAGCATGTGATCCTGTGCCGTAAATTAGACCATCAACAGAGTGATTGTGGAAATCAAACTGAACTTCTAGAGATCTTCTAGCTGAATTTTCAATGGCCCTTAATAAGATGATAAATACGAAACCAATTTTTTTTTGTCATTAAACCATGACTTCACTATGGATTCCAGATGAATCATCTATATTGGACCCAAAGCAGTGGGGGACTGTGACAAAGGTAAACTATCCTTCCTGATCTGTCTGTAGCCTTTGAGGTGGTTGCCCACTCCAGCCCATCCAAGCCACTCTACCATTGTCCAGCTGGCTGGGACTAATTTCCCTGGTCCTAATCTTCTCTATCTGGTTGCAGCCAGAGAATCCTCTGCCATGGCTTCTCTTTGCACCCTCACAATATTACCTCTAATGTTCCCAAGGATTTATCATTGGACCCTTGCTACTTCTCATTTATCTGTTGTTTCTTGGCAACATCACCCAACACAATACTAGTTTCCACATGTATGCCTGTAGCACCCAGCTCTACCTCACCACCACTTCTCTTGACCTCTCCACTGTCTCCAGATTGCCTGTCCAACATTCAGTAATGAATTAGTTGAAACTTCTTCCAACTAATTGTTGGAAAGGCCTAAGTCACTGTCTTCTTTCACTAGTCAATGACTACATCTGTTTCCCTAGCAACTAGCTAAGGCTGAAACAAACTGTTCATAACCTTGGTGTCATACTTGACCCCAAGATGAGCTTCTGACCAAATATCTACGCCATCTTTAAGACTGTGTGTCCACAGCCATCAAGGCCCTAAGCACTGAAATTCCCTCCTTAAACTTCTCCATCTCTCTTTACTTCTTTAAGACACTTCTCAAACCTACCTCTTTGATTGACCCTAATATCACGTTTAGCTTGGTGTCAAATTTTATTTTGTAGTGTTCTAACACAGTGCCTTGGGACTTTTTGCTACATTTAAAGGTTCTACATAAGCACAATTTGTTGTGTAAAAACATATAATGGGAGATTTACGTCTATGCACTAGTATATCTGCATAACCTGTTGCTATTATTAATGTACTGCTATTGAATTTTAAATTAAAATATTCAAGTAGAATCGTGGGACAATTATAGCACAGGAGGGGTCCATTCAGCCATTGAATCTGTGCTGGTTCTCTGCTAGGGTAATTCAGCTAGTCCTACCTTCTGCCCTTTTTCCATAACCCAGAATTATTTTTAAAAATCCAATTTCTACTTGAAAGTCACAGATTAATTTGTCCCCCACCTGCTCAGGCAATGCATTCCAGATACTAACCAAAGTTTTTTGCATTTTGATGCCCAGCACAACGTCTGGATTCAACAGAGGAAGCATGCTTTCTGCTCGCCAGATCTCCTATAACTAGACATGCAGTTTGAAAGCAGAGTAACACTATATCTATATATATATATATATATATGTTCCCAACTATACTTGCTGTTACTTGAACATTTTTTGAAATCCTCAAGCTATTTTGCAGCTCCTGTCATAGACACCCATCCTCCTTATTCTATAGCTAATTAAAATGCTTGCCAAAAACATGTTCCTTTGTGCAAGAATCTCCCTCCTTGACACAGAACATTGCTCAATACCACTAAAGAACTGCCGCAACTAAGTGCCTCGTATTATAACTGAACATAAGGAAGGTGGGTATAACATTAACAGACATCTTCTCATCCAAGAAAGATGCTGTGTATTGGGAATCACTGCAATATACCTTTTCCTGTACTGCCTGTTCCCTGGTGGTTGTGCTCTATGCAATCACACTCATTCATTTTCCACTTATTCTCATTGTACCTCATCCAGCCTACTTGATACAGATGGACTTTGGATTCCCAGTCCCCAATTATGAGAGCATTGAATGCAAACCCTCAATGTCCCATACTTTGTATAAAGAAAGGAATGTTGTTAAGATTTAGGACAACTCCATTGCACAAGTATAATTGCTTTGTAAGTAAGTACATGCACAATGTAGGCATAATCAGAAATTTGGAAAGCCACAAGACCCTGCTTTCAGCTACCTTGGCCTGAAGCACTGGCATTCCCTTCCTAAACCTCTTCACTTTAAAGATGCTCATTAACACCTATCTCTTTGACCAAGCACCTGTCCTAATAACTCCTTATGTTGCTCAGTGTTAAATTTTGTTCAGTGATGCTCCTGTGAAGTGCCTTGGGGCATTTTATTATTTTAAAAGGTGCTGTGTAAATAAAAGCTGTTGTTATGGTTGTATGTTGGGACTTGGGATTTCCGCAAAAGGGCCTAATTTACCCCTATTTGGGCCTGAACATCCCAAAAAAGTGAAAATCAATTTTAATATTGATGAAATGTTACAGACGAATTGACAATCAGGTTTGTCAGAAAATCAAAAATGCTCAATATTTGTATTTGCCCTGGAGTCAGTGACCTTTGCTTGGAAAGGAATCACATGATCAGTCAATTAGCTGCATTAAAACAAAATAACATATCAAAGCTAATTAATTTGTGGTAGAAACAAATGTTTCTGCACCTCAATGAGAATAAGTAGCTCTATCCAAACAAGTATGTGTTTAAGACCCCTGAGGGACTCTAAGCCTCCTTACTTCAATTTCACCCAGGTCACAGAAAAAAAGGCACATGAGTGAGACAAAGCAACACCTGAAGTGAGAACGGAAAGATAAAGAACAGAAATAGTGGTAGGCAAAATAATCAAAAACAAAAACAGGTAAGGGGAATGGAAATACAAGAGACAAAAGCAAAAGGGGAAAGAGGAAGGTACATATGGAAAAAGAGAATAAGAGATGACAAAAAGAGGGGTCAGAATTTTAGCAGGCCTGCTTGGGGGTTGGGGGGTGATGCAGGGGTCAGTTAAAAAGAAGGCAGCCACAACGGGACAGCTCCCTGACAGTCCTGTACCAGGGCGGCCCTGTGTTGTACCCAGGCATTTTCACAGTGCCAGACTAATGAGGGCAACTGCTCGGTCAAAGGGCAGCTTATTTGCATTCTTAAAGGTCCTATTAAGGACTATTTGTTCACTCTCTCATTCTGTCAATGTGTTTGTAACTTTATTTCCATCTACACCACTTGCTATATCTTTTGTCATTGTCAAACTTGGAATTATGGATCTCTTTCATTATTGTGGTGAAGGCAGGTTCAATTCAGGAGAGGGAATTGGATTATGATCTGAAAAGGATGGATGTGCAGGCTATATGGAGGGTGAAAATGGTGCTAGGTGAATTGCTCCTTCAGAAAACCAGCACAGACACGATGGGCTGAATGGCCTACTTGTATGTTGTAACCATTCTGGGATTCTGTTCAGAGCTGTCAGTGTTTTACCAACAGCAGGGTGAAGGGAGCTCACTCCAGCTTAATGTAGGTAACTTCCCTGTGGCAGATCCGGAGACTCCATCGTCCAAAAAGGGGGTTGTGGCCAGGGAAAGCACCCATGACCCAAGTGATCTGCCCAGAAGGGCTTCCCCTCAACCCATGGCTTCCTGAATTTTCCTTTTTTTTTTTAGAAAAAAACTTACCTGTCAGAGGCTCAAGATCCTGCCTCAGCAGTGCCTACTGCTCCTGGTGGCACAGCATCAGCAGCCTGCTATCCTCAAATGAATGACAAGGCCACCTGCAATAAAAGCACTGAGACTGCCCTACTGGTAGCAAATGCGAGCTGAGGACCTGCTTTTTGCCCAAACATCAGGGTCCAAAAGCCCAAGGTAAAATTCAGCCCAGAGCTCATGACAGAGGCACAGACAACGAAATATCCCAGTAAGTTTGCATGATGCCCTTACACTTGCTTGGCAGGTGCTGGAATTGTGCTGTTTCCGAACATTTATTCAGCTTCTGTCAATGAGCAGCAAGAAAATAGTGTTTATTTCCAGCTCTGGCAACATCCCATAGTTTGCAGGGGGTGGGTGCAGGGTTGGTTGTATACAAACAGAGGTCCAAAGCCATATAGAGCAGCAACTCCTCAGGGGTGAAATGACAGGCAGATGGAGGGGAGGTAGACCAGAAGAGGTCACCACCCTGTAATGAGTACTGCTGTCACAGGTGAAAGGGCAATGTCAGAAAAAAGCAACATCAAACCAGAAGGTGTAAAGTATCATGTGACTAGTACCATAGCAACACAAAGTACATTTTGTACTTGCAGCTAATGGATTATATAACATATGCTGTTATCCAAGTGGAGCTCTATAGTGTTGGTTTCAATACTGTTCAGTTAACATCAATTACCCTTTTGCTCCACATCATAATGGCTCTTTAATCAAGCAGATGCCAGGTCACTGTTCCTGCAGACCTATCATAGCATGAAAAGTCGCCAAGAATTAAGTTAAAAGGGCAAGGCCTAAAGAAAAGTAAATGTTTGGGAAACAGTGCAATGCAACATGAAACAGACCATTGTGCTGTAACATCACCACGTTCCTCACTAGCGACAAAGCAAACCACTTAAATCATTCAGTGATGATGCAAAAGCTCTTGGTACATCTGACATGGTTACTGTCAATGTTGAATATTTCAGTTAATTACTGATGATCTCAAGTTACATGCATTTTAAGTTTTTTTTAAAAAACAAACATGGAAGATAGTTGTTGGAGACAGGGCAGTTCCCTCATCGAAGAATTTGACAGGATGACCAAGGAGTAACTTAACCTTGTAAAGTTTACTGCTCATCAAAATTAAGAATTTTAATGTTGGGAAACAGAGCACTTTCCATTTGTGGCCTAGATTTTCTGCTCCAGTTATACCAGCATAACTCTAGTTACAGTGTGGGGTGAAAAATGTTTTGGCTACTACTCTAGACAAGGGAAGCAGAAATAATTGTTGATTTCCTGGCAACCAGCTTTGCTATGGGAACTCAGGTGAGTATTTAAAGAAAGGGTTGAAAAGCCTAAGCAGTTATCACCAATGTACAGTTTCACAGTATATATGACACAAGTGGGCTGTTCAGCCCAACCAGTCTATGCCAGTGTTTATGTTCCACTTGAGTCTCCGTCTTTTCTCATCTAAATCTACCATTATAACCATCTATTCCCTTCGCCCTCAATGTTTCAGTTTCTTATAGGTTTGGTATGAGCCTTGATGCCTAGAAGTCTGGGTGGACCTGTGGCTGAAAGGTCAGTCGGTTAGGGTTGTTTATATATAGTTTTTTTTTAAATGACATTATACAACCCCTGAAGTTAAAGATAGGTTTAAAAGTTTGGTTTTTTCCAAAATCACTTAAAGTAGAAAAGACTAGGCTGTTGCCTAACAACAGTGGTCACATGACACTGACACACAGACAAGGGAAAGTTCAGTGTGTGTCAGAGTGAAGACCAGGATTTTCAGTTGAGAAGAGAAAATTGCAAAGCTAGTGGACAGTAGTTACTGAATAGTCAGTTATAAGACTCAGTAAAGTGACCAGTTTAGCAGTTTTGCTGCTGAAACAGTGGCTTTAAGTGTAGTTATTTTTTGGGTATCTCAGGGAGATACGAGTTGGGTAAGAAGCATCAAGTGAATGCTTAAGAATTCATTAGAAGAAAACCGTTTGCATGTGTACCAGTCCCAAGCAAGCAGCCTTTGTGTCAAGCTCAACATAACTTCACTGATTTATGTCTGTTAAGATATTGCTGGGTAAAGGAGTATTTGGAAATGCAATCATCTTGTATTTGTATTGAGATCTTTCCAACCTTTTTGTCTGGTCTAATAATATAGTTTATTTTATTAATAAATGATTTACTGTGTTAAAACTTCATCAGCAGACTCCTGTGAATTTGTCCAACACCTTTCCTCGGTTTCTTTTTAAAAAAAAAAAATTGGGATCTATCAAGCCAGGTTTCACTCTGGGATCTGACTTGTCCAGTATTAACATCAGCTGGGATCATAAAGTGGATCCAAAATCCTTGGATTTAAGTAGGGTCTGTGAATCCTTAAAGAAATGAGTATATGGAGGTACTGGGCATAGGAACAGGCATTGGATCTAGAATGGCTTTGATTGTTGCTAAGACTTTTCTGGGAGTGGAAGATGTAACAATGGATTATTTGAAATCCTTTAATAAGGCTACACTTAAGTTAGCAGGTAAATTGCATGTTGAAATAAAAGCAGGATTTCGTAAGGATGATATTGATTGAAGTAATTACCCAGCACTTAGAATTTAAAAAGGGAGAAGCCTGAAACTGATGTATCACAGCTAGAGTTAGAAAAAATTTCAGTTGCAAATGAAGCAGCTTGAGATAGAAAAAGATGAAAAAACTCTAATTAGCAAAAAAGGAAATGAAAAAGCTTGAACTCTAACTCCAGAGAGAGAAGTTAGCAAAGGAGAAAAGAGTGAGTGTTTCAAAGGAAAAGAACTCTGACAGCATGAACTGGCTAAAGATAGACGTATAATAAGGAAAGAAGGGGAAGATGGCAGTCCAGAGGATAAGTTTGATTCCACTGAAGATCTTGATTCAACCTAAAATCTTCCTTTAGTGCCTTGGTTTAGAGGATGGAGCTGAAAGATATTTCAGCTCATTTGAAAAGATGGCTGTGAAGCTGAAGTGGCCAAAAGATGTTTGGACCTTGATGTTACAAATTATCCTGATAGGTACAGCAATGAATGTATACTCTAGTCTGTCAGAGCAGTCTGTAGACTATGAAGCAGTTAAAAGGGCAATACTCAATGCTTATGAGCTTGTTGCTGAAGCTTATCAATTAAAGTTTAGGGTGGTAAGGAAAAGGCCTATCAGATTTTTGTAAAAAACATGCTGTAGGATTAGTGGTTTCGATCACTAAAATTGGGGGAAAAAAATTGAATGTGAGGGAAATGATTATGGTAGAATTCTGAAGTAACATTCCAGTAACCATTAGGACTTAAAGGAGTGCTAAGTATCAAAGACCTGAAAAGTGGCAGTTTTGTTTGAAACCTATGATATCTAACACAGTTACATGTGGGGAAATGGTCATATGGAAATCAACAGGGAAATTGGAGAAATAGAAAACCTGGTGACGGAAAAATTATTAGCTCTAGGAAACAGAAGGATGCCAAAATAAAAGAGATGCAAAGAAAACAGTTTGTTTCCACTGCAATAAAACTGGACATACTAAAGCTAATTGCTAGAAATTAATTGGGAGACTAATGCAGTAATAGGGATGTCTAAAGAATCTTTAGGAAAAACTAACTTGAGGAAGGAGACAAGTGACAAAACAGCCATATTGCAAATGCACAGTGAAGGTTCAATCTACTACAGATAGAGATAATTCCTCAGTAGTCAAGTAAATTCAGAAAAACTAACTACAGAAGGGTTTAAAGGTTTCCTTTAAAAGGGAGAGGTATCCACTTATTCTTCTAATCAAGGAGGTAAACTAAAAAAGATATTGAGACACTGGAGCAAGTTGATCACTGACGCTGGCTAATGATACAATTTGTCTTCCAGAGAGGTTAATAAAGGAAAAAATATTATTTGGAGGTATCCATGGAGGTTATAAACCAGTTCCATTATATAGAGTTGGATTAAAGAATGATTTAGTATGTGGAGAGATTACAGTTGGAGTAGCGCATAAAATGCCAAAGCAGGAATTAATTCCTATCTTGGGGAAAGACCTGGCTAGTTCAAAAAAATATTAGCCTCACTGAGGGTGTTGGACCAATCAGTGGAAGTGAAAGAAACTGAAATACTACAGGAGGAACACCCTGGATTGTTTCCTGACTATACAGTGACTAGATCTCGGGGCCCATAAAATTAGGCGGGAAGAAGAATCTATGAAAAAGGGAGATGAAGTAGAAATAGTTATCTGACATTATTTTTGAAAACCTGAGCAAAAAGAAAGGTAAAGAAAATGAGGCTGACAGGTTTAGCCCATCTTTGGTAGAAATGCAACAGCCTGATCCCGAGTTTGAGCTGTATCAAACAGCCTACTCAAACTGAATCAGAACCAACACTTGAGTGTTAGTATTTAAAAATATCAAGTGCAAATGAGGAAATGGAGAGCACCTCAAATACCAGCAGTATAGGAGTAGGAAGTAGTTCATAAAGTGGTAGCTCCATCTGAGTATTGCAACGCTGTTTAACGAATAGCTCAAGAAATTCCAATGGCAGGTCACTTGGGTATTGGGAAAATGCAGGCTAAAATAATGAAACCTTTTATTGGCCAGGATTACATAGGCGTAGTTAAATTCTGTCAGACATGTTAGGTAGTGGGGAAACCCAAATTGACAATTAAACCTGTACAAAACCAGAAGTGGGAATCAATATTTTAACAATTATGGATGTTTCAACAAGATTTCCTGAGGTGGTGCCTTTGGAGAAAATTACAGCAAAAGTAATACTGGAAAAGTTAGTTCTAGGTCAAGACTCAAATTTTGTCACTGAGGGACTAAGACCTCACCCTGTTTTTTTTTTACTTATAAAACAGGTGTGCTTAGTGCTCAAAATTTAAAACTGAACAAAGACCCAAAATGGCTGAATCTATCTGACTGTCATGAAGCTATTAATATATATAATGTTACTGGAAATTTATTTTTTAAATTGATGTTTAGTCCGGGTGTGTCTGCATTTTAATTGGATTAAAGCCAGGTAGTCTGAGTGCTTTAATGTATAGTAGTTTTGAGATGTAAACAGAAAGGTAGAGTGCATTTGTACTTTGTTGAATAGAGCATTCAAGAAGGGGAGTGAAATCTTGCACCTAGCTAGGAGAGATCATGTAATATGTTTATATTACTGATAAAATTGGTACTATGAAAGGGGGTTTTATTGTTAGAAGAGGTGGGTTCAATGAGAATTTACATTCAAAAGTTCTGGGTATAACAGAAGGGAGTTTTGTGTGCGCGTAGGGCAGAGGCATGTATAATCAAAGCAGCTGTAAGCCCACAACTGTCTGCAAAGGAACCTTATTTGAATTTCTAAGGTGAGAATGCTTTGCCTGGTGTCTGCTTAAAGTCTATGGGTTGTTGTTGCCTTAGCAGAGATTAGTTTGGGTATTTATTAAAGTTATGATAGTAGTAATATGTAGCCATATGTATATGTTTAACTTGTGTAAATTTAATAAATGTTCATGTAGTTTGATAAAAGCTCCTCAAACTGGTGGTCTTATTCCTGAATTTAGAGTTACAACCTAAACGTACCACTTGAAATTATAGGTTATGACAGTTTAAAGTTTCCCTCTGGGATTTTAAATAACAGCCTTTACTAACTGCTGTGTCATAGTGACCCTCTCACAAAAGGAGCTACCTGGCAGTCGCAGAGAAAGTCTTATCTCATTATCCCTGAAGAGCCACTAATGACACATTGTGGGGGCTGCACAAAATAAAAGCTATACAAAGGTCATCGGTATTTCATAACCCAGGCTGGCCACCAGGAGTCTGCTCATCTGCTAAAACAAAGGGCCCTGCAACCTTCCTTTCAATTCTTAGTGGTTGAGACATTCAATAATGTCAGGGACCCTTGTCAAAGCCAGAGTGGAGTGGGGGGGAATCATTTGATATGGACCTATGGTTTACGAAACCAGTAATTTTGCCTTGCTGTACTGCAGTTTCTGTCATTTTACCATTTAACTAGCATCATCACAGACAATGAGCTCTGGCCCCATCTACACTGCTTCAGCTGGAAAGCCTGTACCACTACAAAAACAGAATTACCTGGAAAAACTCAGCAGGTCTGGCAGCATCGGCGGAGAAGAAAAGAGTTGATGTTTCGAGTCCTCATGACCCTTTAACAGAACCCTGTACCACTGCCTACCAAGGCTGAATCATCTCCGTGTGGATAACTGAACTATCTGGAACCCATGTGAAACACTTCCTCTTCTTTGTGGTCTCCACACTGTAAATCTCTTTTCTCTATCCTCCTTTCATTGTATTAATGCAAAAGAGACAACAGTGTGACCTTCCATGTTTTGAGTGCGTGCAAATAAACTAATCCTTTGAATTCATCGTATTGAGTTTGCTGTGGAGTCATTAATAGAATGGGTCACACCAAAACAGAGGGGTCAGGAAATATGCTACCACTTATAAAGGGGGAAAACAATTCAAAAAGCCTTTGTTTGTGGTGAGAGGAGAAAATAATGCTGTTTAACTTAACTTCCCTCCTGTCTAGAAGTCACAATTATTCAAAGAAATAGTGAATAGTTTGGGAATTAAAAATATTATGTCTTAGCTTATCATCTGCAGTCACAAGGATCATTAGAAAGATGACATCAAACTTTAAAGATCATGACTAAAGCCTATTGTCATGAATGTCCTGATGATTAGGATAAAGGAATTCTATTTTTATTATTTGCCATCAGAAATGCTCCTAATGAGTCAACAGGATTGGGTCCTTTTGAACTAATTATTGGGCATGAGGTGAGAGGATTTCAAATTAATTAAGGAAAAATGTATAAACCAGAGCTCAGATGATACTTTTGACCTGTGTTAAATTCCTGGGAGACATTAACCAAAGCATAAGTTAGCCAAAGAGCATTTGTAAATTGCTCGACAAACAATGAAAGTTAGAGCAGATAAAAATGTCAAAGTTTAAAGGTTTATCAGTGGAGACGAGGTGTTAGTATTACTCTGGTGAACCACTAAAAGTGAGGTTCACTGGACCTTGTCAAATTGAAAAGAAACTTCGTAAATTGCATACTGAGTACTCCAGACAAAGAAAAGTCAGCAAGTGTATCCCATTAATATGTTGAAGCAATATTATGACAGGGAAGATAGTCAGGGTAGGAGTGTGTTTACAGTGGTAAAAGAAGTAGGGAGTGAAATAAAAATCAGGGCAATTCAAGAATGAATCAGAAGTCAAAAATTCTAAAGTTGACTCTCTGGTAATCAGATTGGATAATACAGAGGTGCTTAAACATTTAGAAGTAATATTAAGCTATTTTCCAGAAACCTGTGGAGATGACTTGCGGAAGCTAATACAAATTCATGAATTGATTTGTGCAAATAGGCTCAGGAAAACATTTTTAGACCTACAGGATGTTGATGTTGGGGCTGAATCGTCCATAAAGCAACATCCTTACAGACTAAATCCAGAGAATTAAGCCTAAGTGAGGGAAAAGATCAAGTTCACGAAGGAAAGTGACATTGAACGGAGTCACATTAGCTGGAGCTCCCCTATCATAATCGTGCTGAAACCAAATGGTCGCAGCGGTTATGTATAAATTATCGCAAAGCTAATATGGTAACAAAGGTAGATTGATATCCAATTTGACGGTTAGAAGACGATTGAAAAGATTAAATAGGTAATATGAGTTATAAAAACGAATTTATTGGAGGGATATCGGTAAGTTCTGTTAACACAGTCAATACAATCAAAGAAATATCGGCTTTTGTAACCCCAGATGGACTTTATCAATGCAAAGTCATGCCTTTCGGAATGAAAAATGCACCAGCAACTTTTCAAAGATTAATTAGCAAGGTCATTGGATTATGCCACTAGGTATGTATTGATGATTTGGTTGTGTTCAGCCAAACCTGGGAGGAACATATACAACATTTGAATGAGTTATTTGTTCAGTTACGACGAACCAGTTTGGTTATAGATTTGACAAAAAGTGAATTTGTCAAGCAAAAGTAACTTATTTGCACCACACTGTGGGACAAAGCTGAGTAGCACCTAGAGAAGCCCTTATCTTTGCTATTTTGGATTTTCTAGTGCCCAACACAAAAAAGAGATTTTGCAGTCTATAGGCATGAGTTGATTCTATCAGAAGTTTGTTCCAAATTTCAGCACTGTAATGGCACCCCTGACAAGTATGTTAAAAGAAAGGTAAGAAATTTGAGTGGACAAAGGAGTGTCAAAGTGCCTTTGACAGCTTGAAAGCTGTACTGACTGCCACATCAGTTTAAGCAGTGCCGAATAATGCTAAACCACTTAAACTGGCAGGTGCCAGTGACGTGGGTGTTGGTGCGGTGTTCTTACAGGAGGATGAGATGGTGATCGAACGGCCAGTTAGTTACTTTTCCTGGAAATTGAATTCTTGCCAGCAAAAGTATTCAAAGGTGGAAAAAGAGATTGAGCTTGGTGTTGGCTCTATAACATTTTGAAATACACACAAATAATAGTCTCTGCAGAGACTATTATTTATATGGACCATAATCCGCTAACCTTTATACAAAAATTTCATATCAAGAATCTGAGGCTGTTTCATAGGAATGTAATGCTACGGCCATATAATTTGAAAATTATTCACTTAGCAGGAAGAGACCAAATCATAGCCAATGACTTATCAAGATTTTAAATGTGGAGAAACGTGAATGTCATGATCAGGGTAGACTTGTGTGAAATATAACTATTGGAGAGTCAAGTATCCTTGCATATTTGCTGTAAATACCCTGTTATTGTTAAGAGTAAGGTTTGTATAATTAAGATAGGGATTAATAAGGGGGGATTGTTTAATAGAAAATGAAAACTCCTTTAAAGGTGCCTTCTCCTTTTTGTTTAAGAAGTTCAGATCTATCAAGCCAGATTTCACTCTAGGATCTGACTTGTCCAGTACTAACATCAGCTGGGTTCATAATGTGTAAACCACAAAAGAGTTCTGACACTGGGGATTCCAGCCAAGTTTCAGCATTGTGGACAATGGAACTCCCATCATCGTCATCACAAGTCGGATAGGCAGAATATTGTGGCTTCTGCATCAGTCAACACCACCAGCTTGGGTACAAGAAATGGGGGATAAAGGAAAACTCCTATCTTGCCTCAACAACAGACCTTGATCCAATCTTAGACACCTCTTAAAATAGTACTATGACATTCCTCCTCTCTCACACACCATGGCTGTTGTGGCCTCTAAATGAGATTTCAATTTGGAGGGAGTTTTGTCCCATCCGCCCATAACCACTAGGAACAAAGCTAAGATCAGCTGCACATGTGGGACTGTTACAGCTCCCAAAGGAGACTTTCATCTCATCGTTCTAAGCCTAGAATGCAACAGAGGATTAATATCTAAAGTCGTACTCTGTCCCCAAGGCATATTTTGAACAGGAAACCACAGAGAGATCAGCAGCCTGTCTAATCAAAGATTATGTGGGGGCAGAGTTGTGTAGCAAAAGAACTGGAGTGGGGATTTGAAGAATTCTGTTTTTTTTTAAACATAGCGAATTGTACTGTTCTGGAATGCACAACATGAAAGAGTTGTGGAAACATTCGATGGTCTAAATTCAAGAAGGAATTGGAGGTACACTTAAAAAGGAAAAATTTGCAGGGCTATGGGGAAAGACTGGGGAAGTGGGACTAATTGGATAGCTCTTTCAAAGAGCTGGCACAGGCATAGTGGGCCTTTAGATGTCCTTTTGTGTTGTATGATTATATTCTAAAATTGCAGTGTAAAGACACAAGCACACCTTAAAATCCAAGTGACAATTTGTACAAAATACTTAAGGATACTTTTAAAAACATACACAGAAATGGTTTAAGTTATTAGACCTAGTTAGGATTAAATTGAATAGCATTTTAAAAACTCAGTTTAAAATAAACAGATGGCATATTAACAGTTCTACGGCACAACAGCCAGTAAATACAATATTAAAAGCTGGACACATTTAGATGGCAGAGGGCAACACAATCAGTCTTATTACAAGCATTTTACATAATTCAGCCATAAAGTCGCAGGAACCTCGATCTCATTGTAACGCATTACCATTCTTCAATGTGAAAGAAGTTAATGTTGATGAATTGGTAAGGCCCTTGGGCCATGTAGTTTACCTTCCCTTTGCCAGTAGCACAAATCTAAGGGGCATATTGAACCAGTCCATGGCACCAGTCTGCTTTAAGAAATAACCTCTGCAGATTTACTGTTAATCCAGAAATTATATTTCCAGTGACCTACATTGTTAACATTTCACAGAACTTGACTCAACCACACTATGAGCTACATCTCTGCTGCCCTCATTAGTAGCAGGAGAGATACTACACAGCCTTCTAAAGGAATATTTTTAGTTTGCCGCATGTCAGTATTCTGGATCTCAGTTATTAGCTCTGGCATAGGTCACTAAGAGTCAAGGAGCCAGTGATGACAGAAATGAATATTTTAGGCATCAACGAGCAGCAAAGCACAGCAACAACCAAAAGCTCCAGCATAACAAAACAGAACTACGGTGGAGCTGTAGTGACATCATGCCAGTGACATGTCTATTCCTCAAACGAAGAAAGATCTGTCCAACATGAATCAAGTAAGACCCAGAAAGAAGCACAGATCAAGTCCAAACACCAGAGAAGTCTGGAATTGAAGTGTGATACTCAGAATCGAAGGCTCTATCATCTTGTCCGAGGATGGCACAACATCCTTGTTGTGGTTAGCAAAAGGAGAGAAACAATCATACAATTTGAATAGGGCTTTGAATAGAAATCTAAGCAAGAACAAAAGTATAATGCACATGGTTATCATGCACCATCCTACGCCAGGAGAATTCTTCATTCTTTGGCTTTAAATGTTAAGACAGGCAATTGATTTTAGAAGGAAAACAGAGGATTAAAAATAATCTTAAAAGCCTGGTCTACATCTAGTGTCTTTTCCTGGGCAGTTCAAGCAGATACTTAATAACAAAATGGAATTGGCAATTGTAAGTGCTGCAGGGATCCCATATTGGATATCAGCAAGGCTCAAAATGAAGGCAGATGGCCCTCTCAGTGACAAAAGATGCTGGCTCACTACAAAATCAAAATCCTTACAGCATCAAAAGTAGGCTTGAAAGAAAGCCTTCGCAAGTAGCTTTGTGTGTGCAAGGAGAGGGTGATGAGCAGGGTTCCAGTGCAATCACTCCAAATCCAACAGAGTAATTCTGCCTCTCAGTGACATTACAATGCCCTCCGACTGGTTTAATTTTGATCCCAACGTGATTACATTGTTCTAATTACTCGGTTGTAATTTCTGAAGAATTACTTTCAACTCAGGAAATCCAATTATACATTGGAGAGGAATCTCTGGTATTAGCCACCGGTCTTAGCATCTTTCTGGCCAGAGTTCCACTTCAGGCCTCCATTTCGGCAAACTTCCGTTTGCCATAGCTCTGAACCAGGTTGGAGGTGGTGATCTGGACAGCCTGCCCCTTCTCCCACCTCTGAAACTCGTTCAATCCCTTCTGACCAGCCCGGAACAGCTCCCGCTCTAGCTCATCCAGATGAGCCACTAGTGATGATGTGTCTTCGTTGTACGCGTTCTGGGAGGAATCCATGATCCGGCGGAAGCGGTTGACAAAAGTCTGTGCCAAAAACAATCTTAGTCAAAAGTACAATACAGGAACAGTAGATTTAAAAAACCTACATAAAGTGACAGCCTAAGCCTTGGCCAAAATGGAAATGATTGGACAATTTCTCCATCTATCATGCATGGAGACCATGCTACTTCAAGTAACTGTGATTACTTTTAAGCACATATTTTGCATTATATAAATATAATTATTCTGCACTCACTAAATTTTGGAGGAATAATCCTGCTGTTATCAGGAGATTCTGCTGTAGTTTTGGTCACAAGAATTGCTTGCTGTGGTTTAGAGCGACTCTGTTAAATAGACTCCTTTAGCCTTAAAATGGAATCTGTTTGTTGCAAGTCCCATTCCTTCCCCCCTACTCATTGGCTGACAGTGATTCCTCAGTGCAGCAATAAGTTAGAGTTTTTCTGTAGGACAATTCAGAATAGTGATTATAATATGATTACCTGCCAAAATAGATTACTTCTACGCTCAACACTATGCTAGAGCTAGAAACTGTAGCATTCTGAAATGTTTTTATAACATATATGAGCAAGTATAATTGGACAGCACAATAACAGCAACATCTAATCTCCAAGGAGAATGGGAGGAAGTCACAAACACAACTGTTACTTTGAGGAGGACATCTTTCAGATGCCAATTGCTTATACTGTGGATTGGAAAGGGGCCAGAAAGATACGCACGTGACAGAAAAGCCCTTGGCTAATCCAATGTACCTCATCGTAACCAGTTTCAGAGTGCTCCAGGCAGAGGGACCAGGAAACTGGTCACTGCCTTTAGCAGTGGTGTATTTTTGTTTATTTCTTTATGTTTTGTCTTTAATTAGTAACTTGTTTTTTAGGATACCAGCTAGGGTGCATTGTGAAGTCAGACACTGTTAGAAAGCTGTACTATCAGGAGAGATACATACACATTTAAGTGTCAGTAAGCCAAGGTGATACTGCACTCAACATTGAATAACAAGATTGAGATTCAAGATCCTTCCAGAATTTAAACATATAATCTAGACTAACAACACCTCAGTTGACGGAGTGCTGCGTTGTCAGAGATGCCATCTTCAAGATGATATGTTAAACCAACTTCTCATAAGACCTGCCTGTTCTAGTGACTCAGGTGTACTTTAAAAGTACACCTAATCTCTTGGTTCTATTTGAAGGGCAAGGTATTTTCTCAGTGCCCTGAATCACCAAATGCCAGGACTTTGCTGTGTCCAAAATGTCTGCTGAGGTCACCTAAAGAATAACTGTTTGCAGTTTAAAATAATAAATTGTATTTGAAGTACAATGGAACATTGAGAGCTGTGATAAGATGCTAGATAAATGCAAATTCTTCCCAGCATTTATTCCTTTTACACAGGAAATGATTAAGAACTTACGCAAAGAGAAACAGCAGCCACATATCTGAATCCTTATAAAGTTACATCAATAGAATATCAATCTCATTCCATAATACTCATATCCAAATAAACAAAAAGTGCTTGAAATACTCAGCAAGGTAGGCAGCATCAGTGGAAAGACAAAAACAGAATTACCATTTCAAGTTTATGACCTTTCATCAGAACTGGCAAAAGTTCACAACAGAACAAGTACAGAGGTAGGGAAACAGAGAGGGGAGGGAGAGAATAAAAGGGAAGATCTACAATCAGTTGGAAAGCAGAAGAGATTCAATAACAAAAGGGAAGACAGTGCAAAGCCTAAGGGGTATTAACAACACTGGTCATAACTACTGCTTCCATTTTTCTGGACAACAGTGCTGGTAAAGCTTCTGCTGTTGCCATTTACATGTCTTCAAGAATGATCTTTTGTTTATTTATCCTATTGCTATTCCCTTTATTTGCACAATCATTCCTTTTGACAGCAGCTGCTCTGCAGTAACTCACCAAGGCTCCTTCGACACCACCTTCCAAACCCACAACCTCTACCACCTGGAAGAACAAGAGCAGCAGGTGGACAGGAACTCTTACCTTCTACAAGTTCCCATCCAAGACACACACCATCCTGACTTGGAACAAAATGATGTTCCTTCACTATTGGGGATCAAAACCCTGGAACTCCCTCCCCAACAGCACTGTGGATAACCCAGACTGCAGTGGTTTAAGGTGACTCACAACCACCTTCTTAAGGGCAATAAATGCTGGCCTTACCAGCAATGCACACATTGCATAAGTGAATTTCAAAAAATTGCCAGTTCTAACAAAAGGTCATCAACCTGAAAATTTAACTCAGTTTCTCTCTCCAAAGATGCTGCCTGGCTGCCGGGTATTTCCAGTGTTTTCCATTTGAATTTCCAACATCAGCAGTGTTTTGTTTTTAATGACATAGCCTTTAATGAAAAAAATTGCACCCTGAAATGCAGTAAATTGGGACACTCACCTGTAGGATGGTCTGAGCAATCTCTGTGTTCTCTGGGTTATTAAAATGCAGCAGCTGTGTTCCAAAACCATAATAATATGGCCCCATTTTGTGCAGGTCCACTACCTTTGCGTCAGCACTGAAAATTGTCCGCCAGCCACCCTTGTACACTTTTGGCGTGCCAGCAGAGACAATGCGGCGTTTGGGGTCACACAGTCCTTTGGCCAACCAAAGTGGGAGTTCCATCTTTGTGCCCTTTTTGGAACAAAAAAAAATTCAGCTCACAATAAAAACAACAGCTGCTCAATAGGGAACAGTGCAGCTATCAATTCTCGGCAAGATAGGAATCTTCATTTCCTATCATTTGCTGAACCCAAACAAGGAAGAAAGAATAAGAAAAAAAAAGACATGCATTTATATAGCACTTTCCATGACCACAGGTTGTCTCAAAACACTTCACAGCCAATGAAGTATTTTTGAATTGTAGTCACAGATGTTAAGTAGGAAACATGGCATTCACTTTGTGCACAGCAAACTCCCATAAAGCACAATGTGACATTGACCAGATAATCTATTTTTCATGATGTCACTTGAGGGATAAATATTGGCCTGAATATCAGGGATAATTCCACTGCTCTTCAAAATATTGCCGTGGAATCTTTTGCATCCATCCAAGCAGGCAGACAACATCTTGGATTAACGTCTCACTGGAAAGACGGCTCACCACCAACAGTGCAGAGCCCTTCAATGGACTGGAGTGTTAGCCTTGATTTTTGTGCTTGAGCCTCCGAAGTGAGACATGAACCCATAGGCTTGTGACTCAGAGGCGAGTGTGACACTATACACATACACATATAGAAACTTTTAAATTTTTAGGACGTCCCAAGGCACTTCATAGTCAGAAGAGAACTTTAGAAATTAATCCATTGTTGCAATGTAGGCTATTATGACTGGTCCCCAGGCGAGGTCCAATTTAACTTCCCAAACAGGATCCCAACTTTGTTATGCTCCTGGGTGAGGAGGAATGAGCTGGCTTCCCTTCTTTATTCAACCCACTTGGTTGGTAGCAACAAGGTTAATTTCAAAGGGACCCCTTCCCCCAATGGATACCTTTCCCCAGTCCAACTATATATATATATATATATATACATACACATACAAAATGAGTCAATTTAACCACGCTTTGAGTCGAAGAAAGAGTAAGTTTATTAGTTACTAAAAACCCGAGAAAAATAACAAAAAGGCAACACACACCATACACATAGATCAGAAATGAGAAGAGTCCAAATAAAAGTTCAAAAAATACGAATCAGTCTTTGGCTTGTCCGCGAGGCGTAGATGGCAAAACGTTGTGACGTTCAGTTGGGTGATTCTGGTAGGGCTGACTTTAGTAGTTCCGTGGTTCGTTTGGAGACACTTGGTTCTGCTGGATAGTTGAAGAAGCTATCCTATTTCCTTTTTGATTGTGGCTTCTGCTGCATTGCCTCCACAGAAAGCGCTAGAGCGCGCAACAGACAGGGCAAGCACGAGTGCAACAGAAAGCCTGAGCAAGAGCCCGAGCCCGAGCGAAAGCCCAAGCTCGAGCCTTGTTGCTGTCTCACAGCACATCAGTATAGCTCTGCAGCTAGCTTTTTAACCCATTTTTCCCTGAGTATTTCTGTAAGGGAGAAAAAAAACGTCTTGCGCCCAGTGTCTGTTGTCTTTGATCTGACTATTTTACACATTGAGATATAAATAAACAGGAGATGGATTTTAGATGCCTACTGAGACGTGGTAATCAGTCTTTTGTCTCTGCAACCACAGGAGATTGAAGTTCAGTCTTTTGCATCTTCCCTATCTCCTTTTCAAGTGTCCCTGCTTGAAGAAGACCATGACACATTCTCAGGTGTGGCATTCCATGTTCTCTCAGGACAGGTGTGTCAGTATAATTTACCTAGGAATTTTTCCAGAAAGCGGTCACTTTACATTATCAGCCATTTTTTGCTCAGTGTCCTTGCTTGTATTTCCTTAAAAAGTTCAATGGACAGGTCAGCTGCAATCACATTTGATTTCCCGGCAATGAGAGTGATTTTTAGGTGGTACAGTTGGAGAAACAAACTCCAACTGAGTAATCTGGCATTCTGTCTTATAAAGGTTTGTGGTCAATATAGACAGTGGTCTCTCTCTATCCCTTTTGGACATACATCTCAGTGTTTGAAAGCCAGTAATAAACCAAGGGTTTCCTTCTCCACTGTGGAGTTCTGTTTCTTGTGCTTGTTTAGTTCTTTGGCAAAGTATCTGATTGGAGTCTGTATCCCCAATTTGTCTTCCTCAAGGAGGACAGCCCCTACCCCAATGTCACCTGCATTGATGGCTTCTTTAAATGTTTGGTTAAAGTCCGGAGCTGCAAGCACAGGCTCGCCTGTTAAAATGGCTTTCTGCTTCTCAGTAGCTGAATGGCATTTCCCCATCCATATTATGTTTGCTTTTTTCTGTAGGTTTGTCAGCGGGCTGGCCAACTGTGCTGAATTTGGGACGAACTTGTGGTAGAAGCCACAACTTCATGATTTTCCTTTTCGTTGTGGGAATGGGGAACTGTGCTGCTGCTTGTATCCTTGCAGCCCTGGGCTGTACTTGTCCTTGACCCACCGCCTGTCCTAGATAGGTCACCTGAGCCTTAGCGAGCTCGCTGTTTGCAAGATTGACCACTAGGCCTTTAGTACTAGTAGTGTACTTTCTGGATGAGGGCTTCCAGTTGCTCTAAGTGAGTTTTCCAGGTGTCACTGGACACTAGGTACACTACATGATTAGATAAGCCCACTAATACTAATTCATCAACTTTTGAAAGGTGGCCAGGGCATTTCGGAATCCAAATGGCACGACTCGACACTGGTATAACCCATCCAGAGTTACAAAGGCGGAGATTTCCTTCATGCAGGCAGTCAAAGGAACCTGCCAGTATCCCTTGAGTAAATCTATCTCTGTAATGTAGGCTGCTTAACCTACCCTATCTATGCAGTCTTCCAAGCTGAGTATTGGGTAGGAGTCGGCTCTGGTCACTGCATGAACTTTTCAGTAGTCAATGCAGCTTGTGCATGAGCACAGCTGGGGAGCTCCAGCTACTGCTGCTCGGCTCTATCGCTGGTTCTCCAGCATATACTTAATCTCCTCCCAAATCTGGGCCTAGGCAATTGGGATGTTGCCTTATGAGACGGACCTCTCCCACAACTACATCATGTAGAGCTAGTATGGTGCAGCCTGGCTTGTCTCTGCATAAGCCTTTAAATGTGGTGAACAGCCTCGTCAAGTCTGCTAGCTGTTCTGCAATTAGGTGGGTGAATAAGGAGTCTAAGTTCGCTCATATCTTGGTCTTGGTTGGCCGGGTAGTAGGGGGTTCAATGTGGGCCTCACTCCCATCCCCCCTCAATTCATCCCCACTGCTACCCTCATAGGATAGGTCAGTGGCAGTGAGACAGACCATCACCTGCTCGTCCCGTTCTCAGCTGTGATATTGCTTTATCATATTGGCATGACACAGCCTTTGCTGGGGTCTCAATTAGATAGTTTACTTCTCCGAGCTTCTTTGCTGCTCTGTATGGGCCATTGAACCGGGCTTTTAAGGGCTCACCTGCTATTGGTGGGAGCACTACATAATCTCCTGGCTCAAAGGTTCTGGCCCTGACACGTTTGTCTGCCTGTTTCTTCATAGCTGTCTGGAAGATTTTTAAGTGTTCTCGGGCCACAGCACAGGCTCTCATGAGTCGCTCCCAGAACATTATTACGTGGTCTAACATGAAGACTTCCTCCTTCAGTTCTAAAAATCTCTCCTCGATTAGATCAAGGCCCTTGCACTTGGTGCCCATAAACTAATTCAAACACAGTAAAATCAGTGGACTCATTGGGTGAGTCCCTGGTAGCGAACAGAAGAAAACTTAGTCTTTTATCCCAGTTATATGGCTATCCATGGCAGTGTGCACTGATCATTGTTTTTAGGATCTGCTGGTACTGTTCTAGCATCCCCTGCGATTGCAGGTGATACACTGACGACTCCAGCTGGGTCACGCCCAGGCTACCCATGACTCCTTGGAATATTTTGAACCCTGACCTGACTGAATCTCGGTGGGCAGACTGGTAAAGAATTAGGTTTATTCCTACACCACATTTTTGGCAGATATGGTTCTCAGGGGAACAGCCGCTGGGAAGCAAGTAACCACATCCATGATGGTGAGGATAAACCGCTAGCCTCCTTTTGATTTGGGCAAGGGCCCCACACAGTCCTCTAACACCTTGCTGAACGGTTCCCCAAAAGCCAGCACAGGGATCACAGGTGCAGGTTTTATTGCAGGCTGGGCTTTTCCCACAACCTGGCAGGTGTGGCAAGTTCTACAAAACCTTACTTCATTCCTGTGGAGGTGTGGCCAGTAAAAATGTTGGCTGATGCGGGCTTGGGTTTTGCTTATACTGACATGCCCAGCCAAAGGAATTTTGAGAGCTAGCCGTAACATTTCCCTCTGGTACCTCAGCAGCACCACTACCTGGTGGATCACTCCTCGCTTGCAGGTCTGTGTAGGCGGTCTCCATTTCTTCATTAGCACCTCATTTTTAATGCAGTAGCATTCAGGGACTGCTTCTGCCTCAGCTTCAGTTTAGGTAGTCTGAGCTAATGTTTTTAACAGTTTTTAACAGCTTGCTGGGCTGCTACCAAGGAAGATCTATTTATTACCTCCTAAGGGTCTTCTAGACTCCCAAAAAAAGGTTTCAGATAACCAGACCATAGGTCTTCTGTCTGCAGTGCCACTTCATCCTCCACTGACGGAGTTTGTCTGGCCATAGACCATGTTACCAAACAGTCAGGGAAAATGCCAGGCACTTTCGCCTGCTGCTGTTGTGTCTCCCTGACCTCAACTGGCTTTCTCAGGCCACTAGGGATGCTTTTACCTTTGATTCCACCAGGTCATTGCAGGGGAGCAGGTCCACCCTGTCCACAGGCAAATGAAGGACGATTCCCAAGATACTGGTCCTGATACAAGATTGCACTCCGGATGCAACCGGTATAAGGGGATGGGCATGTATCCTCCTTCAATCCCCTTTACCAACGTCTTGGCACTTACTGCACTCTCTGGTGGAAAGGCATGCCCTTTCCCAGCAGTAGTTTGGCTCGCCCCTGTATCGCTATAGGCTTATTCACCTCATCCTGCGGAAATGTTGCTGCCCTTCCTTTAGATACAAAACGCTTGTAACTCTTAGGGATTTGTTTAACCTCACCCGCACTCTCAGAAGTGTATCAACAGGCATTTGCAGCCACAGTCAGAGCCATAGCCTGGTCTGCTATGCTCTCTGACTCTTTCCTATTATCTGCACAGTGTGTACGTGTTCCGATAAATCCTACTGGTTTTTCCCATAACCTCCAGCAGTTGACCTGGAGGTGACCTACCTTTCAGCAGTTAAAACACAACAGGTTTCTTGGCCTCACTTTTCACCTTAGCCCAACCCTTTCTGTCATGAGGGCGAATAGGATTTCCTTGTCTCCCATGGGTGCTCAGTTTTCGATCACTCTCTCCACTCTATCCTTTCCAGTTGGTCAGGGGTGACTAGGGGACATCTCTTCTGCGCCAAGGATTTGTGCATCAGCTCATAATAATCAGCCAGTGTGGCTGCCTTCCTGGCCCCTGTTACCCTCTGTTCCTCTAAGTGTGTTCTTATTGGAAAGGTATGGAGTTTTTAAACTCAAGGAGAATTATTTCATGGATGGTTTCGTAAGTGATTTCGGTTTTAAGTGCCCGCACCCACTGGTCAAAAGCAAGTTGCTTAAGCCTTTTAAATTCCAGGTATGTCTGATCAGGCCATTTCCTAGGGAGACAAAATCTCTGATGGTACACCTTCGACACTAACTGGTACGCACTTAAATTGCCCTTTATGCTGCCTCATAGTCAGTGGCACTTTTCTCAGGCTAGAGGGAGTAAATTTTGAGAGCTCTTCCTGAAAGTTTACTCTGCAGTAGTATGGACCAATGTCGGTCTGGCCACTTTAACTGCTGTGCTAACCGCTCAAAAGAGATAAAGAAGGCTTCATCAAACTTGGGGATTAAACAAGCAAACCAATTGCCTCAGCCCTTAAGTCCGAGCTAGTGGTATCTCCAAGGGGCACAATAGGATTCCTGCCCCTCAGCTTGAGCTGCTTCAGTTTAAACCCCATTTCCCTCTCTTTTGTCCTGAAATTCTCTCTTCTCTCCATGCCCTTTCCTGTCTTTCCTCTTTCCCTTTCCTTTCCTCATTCCTGAAATTCTAATTTCTGCTGCTCCAATTTTAACCTCACTTCCGCCACTCTATCCATTTCATCCTCTCAATTTCCAACTGTAGGCCAATGGCCATCCCTTTTAAAATTTCGGGTTTTCTGGCTTTCAGACGAAATTCTAATCCTAAGTGCCTTGCTAAATCTTTTAACTTTGAGGGGCAGAACTATTAAATTTTCATAACTAATATCCCTTCTGTCTGTAAAAACACGGCATCAAATATGGATATTTTTACACTTTAGAAGGGCAGACTCAAGAAAATTGTGTGTTTTTTTAAAATTGGTTTCAAAGGAATAATTTACTTTCCCTACTCTAATTCTTCAGTTTCGTCTGTGGGCAAAGCCCCCAAAATGACCTGTCCCCAGCAAGGTTCCCCCAATTTGTTAACTGCCCTAACAAGCTCCCTATTTTGTTATGCTCCGGGTCAGGAGGAACGAGCTGGCTTCCTTTCTTTATTCAACCCACTCATTGGTCGCAACAAGGTTAATTTAAAAGGGATCCCTTCCCATCTGGATACCGTTTCCCAGTCCAAGTGTACATTTTGTTTTAGAAGGCGCCAATTTAACTAGGCTTGAGTCACAGAAAGAGTAAGTTTATTAGTTACTAAAAACCCAAGAGAAATAATAAAAAACGCAACACACATACACACAGTTCAGAAATGAGAAGCTAAGAGTCCAAATAAAAGTTTTAAAAAAATATATAATTCAGCCTCTGGCTTGTCTATGAGACTTAGATGGCGATACATTGCGGCCATTAAATTGGGTGATTCCGGTAGAGCTGACTTTAGTAGGTTCGCAGTTGTTTGGAGACATTTGGTTCTGCAGGATAGCTCAAGTAGCTGTCTTATTTCCTTTTTGATTGTGGCTTCTGCTGCCTTACCTCCAGTGCCAGCAAGAGTTTGCCTATAACTGCAAGAGTGACTAGTTGGTCTTCTTGTTGCTGCCACACACAGCATACCAGCACTGCTCTGCAGTTAGCTTTTTAAACCATTTTCCCCTGTGTATTCCTGTAAGGGAACAAAAAACATGTCTTGCGCCCAGAGTCTGTTACAGAGTCAGAGGTGTACAGCACAGAAACAGGCTCTTCAGCCCATCATGTCTGTGCCAGTCATCAAGCACCTATCTATTCTAATCCCATCTTCCAGCACTTGGCCTGTAGCCCTGTATGCTATGGCGTTTCAAATGTTCATCTAAATACTTCTTGAATGTTGTGAGGGCTCCTGCCTCTACCCACTCTTCAGGTAGTGTGTTCCAGATTCCAACCACCCTCTGGGTGAAAAAATGTTTCCTCAAATCCCCTCTAAACCTCCTGCCCCTTACCTTAAATCTATGCCCCCTGTTTATTAACACCTCCACTAAGGGGAAAACTTTCTTCCTATCTAAGCCCCTCATAATTTTGTATACCTCTATCAGGTCCCCCCTCAGCCTTCTCTGCTCTAAGGAGAATAATCCTAGCCTATACAGTCTCTCTTCATAGCTGAAATGCTCCAGTCCAGGCAACATCCTGGTGAATCTCTTCTACATCCTCTCCAGCACAACCACATCCTTCCTATATTGTGGCGCACACTACTCCAGCTGTGACCTAACTAGTGTTTTATACAGCTCCAACATAACTTCCCTGCTCTTATTTTCTATGCTTCAGCTAATAAAGGCAAGTATCCCATATGCCTTCTTAACCACCTTATCTACCTACCTTGCTACCTCCAGGGATCTGTGGACATGTACACCAAGTTCCTCTGATCCTTGGTACTTCCAAGCGTCCTACCATTCATTGTGTATTCCCTTGCCATGTCAGTCCCCCTAAAATGCATCATCTCACGCTTCTCAGGGTTAAATTCCATTTGCCACTGCTCTGCCCATCTTACCAGCCCATCTATCTCGTCCTGTAATCTAAGGCTTTCCTCCTCACTATTTAGACACCACCAATTTTAGTGTCATCTGCGAACTTACTGATCATACCTCCTACGTTCACATCTAAAGCATTAATGTATGCTCCAAACAGCAAGGGTCCCAGCACCGATCTCTGTGGTACAACACTCATCACAGGCTTCCAATTGCAAAAACAACCTTCGACCATCACCTTCTGCCTCCTGCCACTAAACTAATTTTGGATCCAATTTGCCAAATTGCCCTGGATCTCATGGGCTCTTACCTTCTTGGCTATTCTCCCATGTGGGACCTTGTCAAAGGCCTTACTGAAGTCCACGTAGACTACATCAACTACACTACCCTTATCTGCACAACTAGTCACCTCCTTGAAAAATTCAATCAAATTTGTTAGACATGATCTCCCCCTGACAAAGCCACGCTGGCTACCCTTGATTAATCCTTGCTTCTCCAAGTGGAGATTAATCATGTCACTCAGAATTTTTTCCAACAGTTTCCCTACCATTGATGTTAGACTCACTGGCCTGTAATTACCTGGTTTATCCCTACTAGCCTTCTTGAATATGGTACCACATTTGCTGTCCTCTAGTTCTCTGGCACCTCTCCTGTGGCCAGAGAGGATTTGAAAATTAATGCCAGAGCTCGTGTCATCTCCTCCCTTGCCTCCCATAGCAGCCTGGGATACATCTCATCTGGGCCTGGGGATTTATCCACATTTAAGCCCCCTAAAACCGCTAATACATCCTCCCTTTCAATGCTAATTTGTTCAAGTAGATCACAGTCCACCTCCCCGATTTCTACACCTACATCGTCTTTCTCCATAGTAAACACAGATGAAAAGCAACCATTTAAAACCTCACCTACGTCTTCCGGTTCCACGCACAGATTGCCAATTTGGTCCCTACTCTTTCCCTGATTATCCTCTTGCCCTTAATATATTTATAAAATGCCATGGGATTTTCCTTTATCTTGCCCGCCAATGTTTCTTCACGCCCCCTTCTTCGCTCTCCTAATTAATTTTTTTTTAAGAACCCCCCCACTACACTTTCTATACTCCTCTAGGGCTTCCGCTGTTTTCAGGCCTCTTTATCTGCCACAAGCCTCATTTTATTCCCTTTATCCAATCCTCTATATCCCTTGACATCCAGGGTTCCCGGGACTTGTTGGGCCTACCCCTCACCTTTACAGCAACATGTTGGCCCTGAACTCTACTTCCTTTTGAATGACTCCCACTGGTCTGACTCCCACAAGTAACTGCTTCCAATTCCACTTTGGCCAGATCCTGTCTTATCATATTGAAATCAGCATTCCCCCAATTCAGGACCTTTATTTCCGATCCATCTTTTGTCCTTTTCCATACCTACCGTAAATCGTAGAGTTATGGTCACTATCCCGAAATGCTCCCCCACTGACACTTTTACCACTTGCCCAGCTTTATTCCCTAAGATTAGGTCCAGTACTGCTCCTTCTCTTGTAGGACTTTCTATGTGCTGGCTCAAAAAGCTCTCCTGCATGCACTTTAAGAACTCCGCCCCCTCTAAGCCTTTCTGGCTAGGACTATCCCGGTTAATATTGGAGAAGTTGAAATCCCCTCCTATTATTTTCACACTTCTCTGAGATTTGCCTACGTATCTGCTCATCTATCTCCCCCGACTGTATGGAGGCCTATAGTACACTTCCAGCAAAGTGATTGTCCCCTTTTTGTTTTTACGTTTGATCCATATGGCCTCATTTGAGGAACCTTCTAAGATACCATCCCTCCTTAATGCAGTAATTGATTCTTTGATCAATAGTGTAATGCCACCCCTTCTTTTACACACCGCACCTGTACCAACCCCCACCCTCACCCTCCCACTCCACCCCACCGCCTGAAGATTCTATACCCTGGAATATTGAGCTGCCAGTCCTGCCCTTCCCTCAACCATGTCTCTGTGAAAGCAACAATATCATATTCTCACATGTTAATCAACACCCTCAAATGATCTGCCTTACTAGTAAGACTCCTTGCGTTAAAATAGATGCAATCCAGCCTTGCATTATTCCTTTGTGCCTTAACAGGTCTATATTTGCTCTGCCTTCCAGACTTACTTAGTTTCCCTTCTATATTTGGTTGTGCATCACGCCCTACTGTACCTACACTCTGGATCCCATCCCCTTGCCAAATTAGTTTTAACACCCCCCCCCCCAACAGCACTAGCAAACCTCCCGCAAGGATGTTGGCCCCGTTCAGGTGCAACCTGTCCAACTTGTACAGGCCTCACCTTTGCCAGAAACAGACCCAGTGATCCAGGAAACTAAAGTCCTCCCTCCTGCACCATCTCTTCCGCCACACATTCATCCTCTCCATCCTCCTATTTCTATACTCACTAGCAATTGGCATAGGGAGTAATCCAGAGATTACAACCTTTTGAGGTCCTGATTTTTAATCTGCTCCCTAAATTCTTGTTGCAGGACCTCATCCCTCTTTCTACCATGTTGTTGGTATCGATATGAACCATGACCTCTGACTGTTCGCCCTCCCCCTTCAGAATGCCCTGCAGCCGTTCGGTGACATCCTTGATCCTCGCACCAGGGAGGCAACACACCATCCTGGAGTCACATCTACGACCACAGAAGCGCCTGTCTGCACCCCTCATTATTGAGTCTCCTACCACTATTGCTCTTGCACTCTTACTCCTCCCTCCTTGTGCAGCTGAGCCACCCATAGTGCCATGAACTTGGCTCTGGCTGCAAGGTCCAGAGGAACTTTCATCTCACTGTATTCCAACACAGAAAAATGGTGGAGTGAGATGCGCTCTGGGGCTTTCCTGGCTACCTGCCTTCCTCTGACTGGTGGCCACCCGTTTCCTCTATGACTGCAATTCCTTAAACTGCGGAGTGACCACATCTAAAAACATGCTATCCACGTAACCCTCAGCCTCGCGGATGCACCATTGTCTCCAGCTGATGTTCAAGCTCCGAAACTCGTTGCTCAAGCTGATCAAGCCGGTGGCACTTCCTGCACATTTGGTCATCCAGACTGCCGGGAGAGTCTAAGAATTCCTACATGCTGCAAGCCATACAACACATGGGACTGAGGTACCTTGCTATACTTTTTGTCTGTTTTTAGTTAAATGGCTATTTCCTTAAATTTAAGCCAAGTAGAAAACGATTTAGTTTTTCTTAAAAAAAAAACAAATGCTGAGACTCTTATCCTCTGTAATGTCGCTTTAAAGTGGAAAAAAACTTACTCACGACCTACCAATCAGCTCTCTCCCTTGTCCTGACATCACTCCTTTCGAATTCCAGCACCGCCGAATGTCTGGGTGAGAACCGGCTCCCGGACAGGTAAACTCCACTCCCTCACAGATAAACTCCCTCTCTTTATACAACCGCTCTGCTCCCACTCTTTATACAGTCGCGCCGCTGACCTCTAAGTGCTGCTGACTGCCTGTCCTAGGGTCCTCCTCTCACACTCTTCTAGGTGCTGCTGACTGCTTGTCCCAGGGTCTTCCTCTCACACTCTTCTAGATGCTGTTGACTGCTTGTCCCAGCGTCCTTCTCTCACACTCTCCTCTGTTGTCTTGAGCATTTTACACACTGAGATGTAAATCAACAGGAGATGGATTTTAGATGCCTGCTGATATGTGGTAGTCAGTCTTTAATCTCCTGTGGTTGCAGTGACAAAATTGCATCTTTCCCATTTCCCTTTTAAGTGTTTCTGCTTGAAGGAGGCCATGACATCTTTCTAGGTGCAACATTCCATGTTCTCAGGACAGGTGTATCAGTATAATCCACATAGGAAGTTTTCCAGTAATTTGGCACTTTACATTATCAGCCATCTTGTATTTCTTTAAAAAAAAACACGTCTTCCTTAAAAAGTTGAATATGCCCAATTCGTGGCTGGAATCGGCTTTTCATATCAATGCAAATGTGGCAACCAAATTTGTCAATCAGGCAGAAATTAGATAATTGACCAGACAATCCATTTTAGGAATGTTGAATTCTGGGATAATTATGAATGTTTTACATCCATTCAAGACAGGGCCTTGGTTTAAAGGCTCACATGATTGATGATGTTTCCCAAAGTGCAGCACTGAAGCGTCAGTCTAGATTATATGTTCATGTCTCTAGAATAAGGCTCAAACTTGCAAATTCCCAATTCAAAGCCAAAGCTTTTCAGGGATTCAAAGTTGTATTTTAAAAATACAAAACCATTTGTGCCAGAAGTGATACGTTTTGGGTTCTGTTGGTAAAACTGCTTTTAAAGAAAAATCAAAAGCTTCTACGTAATATAAAACAGAATTGAGTACAGGAAACAAAGAATTTTCTGTTTTTCTTGCCTCCAATTCAATTTATGGCATACAAAAACAAAAATAGCTGGAAAAACTCAGTAGGTCTGACAGCATCTGTGGAGAGGAATACACTTAACGTTGAGTCCGTATGACTCTTCATCAGAACCAATCTGATGAAGAGTCATATGGACTCGAAACGTTAAGTGTATTCCTCTCCGCAGATGCTGTCAGACCTGCTGAGTTTTTCCAGCTATTTTTGTTTTTGTTTCAGATTTCCAACATCCGCAGTATTTTGCTTTTATCTTACAATTTATGGCATATTTGTCACAATTGCAGAAGTGCTTCAAGAAGCAATTCTATACTGTCAGCTTAGGGCTCACATGTTGCACAAACCATCTTTTTACATAACAGAGGTCATTTCTTAAACAGCTGAAACATTACAAGAATAACTGCACAGATAGTTTGATGCTACCAGTTCTGATAGTGACCCTTCCCACTCACTGAAAGCACATTCAGAATAGCAATTCATCACCATTTTGCCAGCCTACTCTGGTAAGCTGAGCTGCTTAGTTGCTATCAGCTAGAGCACAAAGTTGCCTTTAAGCTCTGCTCATGATGACATGCACAGCCTCCAAAAGTCGCAGTGGCACCCCATATGTACTGTTAGTTCACCAGTGACAGTGAAGCAATGACATGGCTGAATACAGGATATTGAATATAGGATATATCCAGGCAGATGGCAATAAATAAGATTCTCTAGCTTCTGTGGTTTCAATTTGAGGGGCTGGAAGCTCCACTTTAAGGATTCAAAATCATTTGCTTATGACAAGATTTAACATGTAATTATATAGCACCTTTAAACATGTCAAGGCTCTAAACAAAGTATCTCATTAAGGCTAGGCTAATTGAACATTTCAAAACAGAACAATAACTTTTTATTTGATTCCTTTAATACCCTCTCCTAAGAGTGTAGATGGAGTTAAGCCATGATCTAATTGAAAGGGGAACAGGAATGAGGTGATGAATTGCTTACTCCTGTTTCTAAAGAGTGAAAATAGATACCAAACAAAACAACAAAAGCAGGGAGATGATATAAGGCAGGATTTTAAAAGTGGGGATCAGGAGAAGTAATGCAGATGGACTTAGAAGAAGAGTTTGAGTGTAGCACCCAATCGATTGGAAGATCTAAACTGGTGCTGAATGAAGAGAGTAGGAACATGAAAAAGCAAGACAAAATGGGCTCCCACATAGCACTGGAGAAGGCTGCAGAGGTTACACAGGCATTTGTAGACAAGGACAATTCCTAGTGGCAATGCTCTCACCTCAGTCAGAATGTTATGGGTTCAAGCCCCAATAAAGAATTTGAGTGCACAATGTGTACTGACAACATGCAGTACAGTACTGAGAGCGCATCATCTCAGGTACAGCCTTCTGGGTGAGATGTTAAAGCAAGGCCCTGATCATCTGTTCAAAAAGATGTGAAAGTTCCTCAGGCATTATTTGAGGTATCATGGCAAACACTGAACTCTCGACCAACACCACTGAAACAAATTAACTGGTAATGTGTCTTTGTGTTGCTTGTTTGCAAATTGGTCTTTATATTTGCTTATGTAACAACATATACAAAATTAATTAATTGGCTGTGAAGCACTTTGTGACATCCTGAGAACATGAAAGGCACTATAAATGTGTTGTTTCTTTGAAGTCAATGGATTCAACACAGGAAGCCAATGCAAACAACAACAACGGCAGCAGGATAAGATGCAGGTGGCAGATTTTTTTGACGGAATTGGGAGTGAATGATAAGACATGCAATCAAGGGAACACAAAGCAGCATGCAAAGGGCTTACATGTCTTGGATCCAACAGAGGGTGCTGGTGGAGAAGTGACTGAAGCATTCTGGGAGAAGTCATCGCAGCCACCGCAACTCAGGAGGGAATCGAGGAGGACCCATTGTCAAAGAACAGAATAGCCCCAAACATTACATTGCTGTAGTGTTTCCATCCCTCCCTCCTCCTCAAACCTAAAAAAGAGAGGAAGAGGCAGTGCCTTCAGGAGTGCACCAGACCTGCGAGGGACACGCTTCTGAAAGTGGATTTTAAAGAAAAAGCAGCTGATTGGTGAGTAATCCTGGGAGCAGACTCGGAGGGAGGAGCACAGGAGCAGTGAGTATAAATCTAGCTTACCTCAGGGATTCGCAGCCTTGTCTCCAGGGAGGAGCACCGGAGCGGTGAGTATAAATCTAGTTTACCTCAGGGATTCACGGCCTTGTCTCCAGGGAGTAGACTCGGACGGTGGAACACCGGAGCGGTGAGTATAAATCTAGCTTACCTCGGGGATTCGCGGCCTTGAACCTAGGGAGCAGACTCGAAGGGAGGAGCACCGGAGCAGTGGCCTCGGGGCATAGAGTAACTGAAACTAAAACTGAAAAAGTGACGTCACAGGAAAGCTGTGACCTGATTGTCTGGTAGGAAATCTGCACCAAATTTGAAAAAAAATACACTGTGAAGCTAATTAACACATTAAGTCGAGATGGTGGGCAGATGATGTGCTGTAGCTGTAGGATGTGGGAGCTGGCAGATCCCATTGCGAGCCACAGTGACCACATCTGCAGCAAGTGTTGGTTGCTGGAGGAACTCCGGCTCAGAATTGATGAGCTGGAGTCCGAGCTCCGGATGCTGCGGCACATCCGGGAAGGGGAAGAGTTACCTGGATGCTTTGTATCAGGAGGCGGTCACACCCAGTAGATTAAGTACGGTCAGTGGTCAGGGTCAGCAGGGCACCCTGCAAGTGAGGCAGGTAGAGGGATCCTGTATTCAGGAACAGAGGAGCCTCAGCTCTTGATCTTGTCCAATAGGTACGAGGTACTTGCTCCCGGTGTGGATGAGGAAGACGGCTGTAGGGAGGATGAGCCAGCTTACCATGGCACCATGGCAGAGGAGGCCATTCAAGAGGGGGGAGCAAAAAGGCAAGTGGTAGTTGTAGGGGATTCTACAATTAGGGGAATTGATAACTTCCTTTGTAAGCAGGCTCGATAGTCCCGCATGGTATGTTGCCTGCCCAGTGCCAGGGTGAGGGACATCTCTGACCGGCTTGAAAGGATATTGGAGAGAGAGGGGGAGGATCCAGTTGTTGTGGTCCATGTCGGGACAAATAACATAGATAAGACTAGGAAAGAGGACCTGTTTGGGGATTATCAGGAACTAGGAACTAAATTAAAGAACAAAGATTATAATCTCCAGATTACTACCCAAGCCATGTGCAAATTGGCACAGGGACGCGAGAATAAGGGAAGTAAACATGTGGCTAAAGGAGTGGTGCGGGAAAGAGAGGTTCCATTTCATGGGGCACTGGGATCACTATTGGAACAGAAGGGATCTGTACCGTTGGGACAGTCTTCACCTGAACTGATCTGGGACCAATGTTCTAGCGAAAAGGGTAAATAGGGTGGTCAAAAGGACTTTAAACTAGAAAGTGGGGGGAGGGAAGGGTAGAACTCCAAGAAGCATGACTAATGGGAAACAAAGCAGCAGGTTAGCATGTTGGGGGGTGGATTCAACTTCGTGGAAAATTATGAAAAAACTGAAAAGAAAGGAGAGGCTATTGAAGTCCCCAGAACACAAAATAGGATAGAGTGCAAAGGGCTAGGAATCTAACTTCAAGCACATCAGATAAAGGGATGACAATGAGAAAGGGGACGGGAAATACAGGACTAAAGGTGTTGTATCTGAATGCACATAGTATACGAAATAAGGTAAATGAGCTTGTGGCGCAGATTGAAATTGACAGGTATGATGTGGTGGGCATTACGGAGACATGGCTGCAAGGGGATCAGGACTGGGAGCTAAATATCCAATGATATACATCCTATCGAAAAGATATGCAGGTTGGCAGATGGGGTGGGGTTGCATTGTTAGTAAGAAATGAAATTAAATCGATAGCAAGAAATGATGTAAGGTCAGATGATGCAGAATCTGTGTGGGTAGAGTTGAGGAACCACAAAGGTAAAAAAAATCATAATGGGAGTTATGTACAGGCCTCCGAACAGTAGTCAGGATGTGGGGCACAAGATACACCAGGAGATAGAAAAGGTGTGTAAGAAAGGCAAGGTTACAGTGATCATGGGGGATTTCAATATGCAGGTAGACAGGGAAAATCAGGTTGCTAGTTGATCCCAAGAAAAGGAATTTGTGGAATGTCTACGAGATGGCTTTTTGGAGCAGCTTGTGGTGGAGCCCACTAGGGAACAGACAATTCTAGATTTAGTGATGTGTAATGAGGCAGATTTGATAAGGGAGCTTAAGGTGAAGGAACCCTTAGGAGGAAGTGACCATAATATGATAGAATTTACCCTGCAATTTGAGAGGAAAAAGCTGGAATCAGATGTAACAGTAATACAGTTGAATAAAGGCAACCACAGAGGCATGAGGGAGGAGCTGGCCAGAATTGACTGGGAGATGAGCCTAGCAGGAAAGAAAGTGGAACAGCAGTGGCAGGAGTTTCTGGGAGTAATTTGGGAGACACAGCAAAAATTCATCCCTAGGAAGAAGCAGCATACTAAAGGGAAGACGAGGCAACCATGGCTGACAAGGGAAGTCAGGGACAGCATAAAAGCTAAAGAGAAAACATACAATGTGGCGAAGAGCAGTGGGAAAACCAGGGGATTGGGAAGCCTACAAAGACCAACTAAAAATTGAAATAAGGAGGAAGAAGATTAAATATGAGGATAAATTAGCCAGTAATATAAAAGATTGCAAGAGTTTTTTTTAGGTATATAAAGGGTAAGAGGGAGGCAAAAGTGGACATTGGGCCGCTGGAAAATGACACTAGAGAAGTAGTAGTGGGGAACAAAGAAATGGCAGAGGAACTGAATAGGTACTTTGCGTCAGTCTTCACAGTGCAAGACACGATTGACATCCCCAAAGTTCAAGAGAGTCGGGGGGGCAGAGGTGAGCATGGTGGCCATTACCAAGGAGAAGGTGCTAGGAAAACTGAAAGGTCTGAAGGTGGATAAATCACCTGGACCAGATGGATTACACCCCAGAGTTCTGAAGGAGATAGCTGAAGAGACAGTGGAGGCGTTAGTGGTGATCTTTCAGGAATCACTCGAGTCAGGGAGGGTCCTAGAGGACTGGAAAATCGTTAATGTAACACCCCTGTTTAAGAAGGGAGTGAGGCAAAAGACGGGAAATTATAGGCCAATTAGCCTGACCTCGGTCGTTGGTAAGATTTTAGAGTCCATTATTAAGGATGAGATTTCAGAATACTTGGAAGCGCATGGTAAAATAGGGCAAAGTCAGCATGGTTTCATCAAGGGGAGATCATGCCTGACAAATCTGTTAGAATTCTTTGAGGAGGTAACGAGTAGGTTAGACAAAGGAGAGCCAATGGATGTTATCTACTTGAACTTCCAGAAGGCCTTTGACAAGGTGCCACACAGGAGGCTGATCAGTAAGATAAGAGCCCATGGTGTTAGAGACAAGGTATTAGCATGGATAGAAGATTGGCTGTCTGGCAGGAGGCAAAGAGTGGGGATAAGGGGGTCCTTCTCAGAATGGTAGCCGGTGATTAGTGGAGTTCTGCAGGGGTCAGTGTTGGGACCACAACTTTTCACTTTATACATTAATGATCTAGATGAAGGAACTGAGAGTATCCTGGCTAAGTTTGCAGATGATACAAAGATAGGTGGAGGGACAGGTAGTATTGAGGAGGCGGGAAGGCTGCAGAAGGATTTGGATAGGTTAGGAGAATGGGCAAAAAAGTGGCAGATGGAATACAACCTGGGGAAGTGTGAGGTCATGCTCTTTGGTAGGAAGAATAGAGGCATGGACTATTTTCTAAATGGGGAGAGAATTCAGAAATCTGGAGTGCAAAGGGACTTGGGAGTCCTAGTCCAAGCTTCTCTTAAGGTTAACTTGCAGGTTGAGTCAGTAGTTAGGAAGGCTTATGCAATGTTGGCATTTATTTTGAGAGGACTAGAATATAAAAGCAGGGATGTGCTGCTGAGGCTTTATAATGCTCTGGTCAGACCACATTTAGAATATTGTGTGCAATTTTGGGCCCCATATCTCAGGAAGGATGCGCTGGCCCTGGAGAGGGTCCAGAGGAGGTTCACGAAAATGATCCCAGGAACGAAAGGCTTAACATATGAGGAATGTTTGAGGACTCTGGGTCTATACTCGATGGAGTTTAGAAGGATGACAGGGGATCTGATTGAAACTTACAGAATACTGAAAGGCCTGGATAGAGTGGACATGGGGAAGATGTTTCCATTAGTAGGAGAGACTAGGACCCGAGGGCACAGCCTCAGAGTAAAGGGAAGACCTTTTAGAACAGAGATGAGGAGAAACTTCTTTAGACAGAGAGTGGTGAATCTATGGAATTCATTGCCACAGAAGGCTGTGGAGGCCAGGTCATTAAGTGTATTTAAGACCGAGATAGATAGGTTCTTGATTGGTACAGGGATCAAAGGTTACGGGGAGAAGGTGGGAGAATGGGGTTGAGAAAGTTATCAGCCATGATTGAATGGCGGAGCAGACTCGATGGGCCGATTGGCCTAATTTCTGCTCCTATGTCTTATGGCTTTATGTGTTCAGCTTCTCGCCTACCTTAATCACCATTTGCAATAATGGCTGCAGTAAAAGAGGAGGATAAAATTAACAACTTGGAGTTATATAGAGCCTTTATCATATTAAAGCATCCCAAGGCAGTTCACAGGAGCGTTATAAATCAAAATGTGAGACTGAGCCATGCAAGAGGATATTAGAACAGATGACCAAAAGCTTGGTCAAAGAGATAGGTTTTCAGAAATGGCTTAAAGGAGGAAAGAAAGGTACAGAGGAGAGCAATTTAGGGAGGGAATGCCACTGCGTAGGGCCTTAGCAGTTGAAAGTACAGCTGTCAATGGTAGAACGATTAAAATCAGGGATGCTCAGGAGGCCAGAATATCTCAAAGGGTTGAAGAGCTGGAAATTACAGAGATAGTGAGGACCAAGGTCAAATTAAGTTCTTACAACCAATTGACTACTCATATTATACAAGACTTCACCAAAGCATATTGAGCTTATCGGGGTTATCACATAGCTCATAAACTGAAACATCAGCATTAAGTCTTCCACAATAATTCAATGTCTTTTACATCGTGTCACCTATCATTTATCATTTTGTCATACATTTTAACATTACCTATTGCAACCGTGCCTTTCCACCATATAGTAGGGCAGATTTGACCCCAAATTCAGTAGGCACTATTTGTCATCGATGGCTAGTAAAATACAGCGGTTGCAAACTGAACCTTTGTAAGGAATCCACAGAAGGTTAAGTGCTTTTTAAACAATGAGATAAGCCTTAATTAATATCAAACAACCTCCCTGGCACTTAAAATTAATTTCTACAAGCGTGGAGTTCCATTCCTTCAGATTTTAATTACTGTTGGAGATTTTTAATTTGTCTTTTATTACTGTCTCTCTTTATCCCACCTTTCTTGCCCTTTCAACTCCATTCATTCCATGTGGAGCGTTTTGTACTTGCAAGCAGTAAATTGCAGAAATTTCTGTCTGTCTTTTTGTAGCATTCTTACCTGAGTCAGAAGGTTGGGAGTTCAGATCCCACTCCAGGACTTGAGCACAAAAAATAAATGCTGACTCTCCAGTAAAGTACTGAGGGAGTGCTGCACTGTCAGAGAAGAGGCCTTGTCTGCCATCTCAAGTTGACATAAAAGATCCCATGGCACTATTTCGATGAGCAGAAGAATTATCCCCATTGTCCTGGCCAACATTGATCCCTCAATCAATATCAAAAAGACAGTTTATCTGAATGATTGGAGCAATTGCAGAACTCCGATGTACTGAGGAATCTGGGTATCCGGGTACATGAATCACAAAAAGTTAATATGCAAGTGATTAGGAAGGCACATAAAATGTTGTCATTTATCACGAGGGGAATGGAATATAAAATTTGGAAGTTTTGCTACAGCTGTACAGGGCTTTAGTAAGACCACATCTGAAATACTGTGTACAGTTTTGGTCTCCTTACTTAAGGAAGGCTAAAACTGCATTAGAGGCAGCGCAGAGAAAGTTCACCCAACTGATTCCTAGGATGACGGGGTTCTCTTATGAGGAAGGGTTGAACAGGTTGGGTCTATACCCATTAGAGTTTAGAAGAATGAGAGGTAATCTTACTGAAACACACAGGATCCTGAGGATATTTGACATGGTGGATGTTTTCACTTACAAGAAAGACTAGAACTAGGGGTCATGGTTTACAAATAAGAGGTCTCCCATTTAGAATGGAGAGGAGGAGAAATATTTTCTTAGAGGGTTATTAGCCCATGCAATTTGCTTCCTCAGAGAGCAGTGGAGGCTAGGTCATTGAATATATTCAAGGCTGAGTAAGATAAACGATCGATTGAAAAATGAGTCAAGTGTTTGGGGGGCAAACTGGAAAGTGGATTTGAGGCCACATTAGGACAGCTGTGATCTTATCAAATGGCAGAGCAAGCTCGAGGGGCTGAATGGCTTTCTCTTGCTCCTAATTCGTATGTAAGCAGACTTGCCAACTCTCACAGATCTATTGCGGGAGATGTGATTTGTAACTAAAATTAAGTCCATTTTGCAAGTGAAATTTTGTAATTTTTTAAATCCGGTTTCAAAACCAAGTACTCTCTTATACCAATGCTTCTGCATATGCAGAGCAATATTACACCAGATTTCACTGGCTCTCGGAGAATACCACAGTGCAATACAGAAAGTAAATCTCCTCTCACAACTGCAGCCGCACCCCCCCCCCCACCCCCCCAGCTCCCTCTTCTGTGCCCAAGTGTTGCTGTGTTGCTCATCCCTTCACTCTCTATAGAGCCCCAACTCTGTCCAATATTTTAATTGTGGAGAAAACTCTCTCAGCACTGCTTTTGCACAAGCTTACAGAATATGACACATAGTCAGTTATCTGACAGTCAATTACTCGTGCTTTCTCTTTGTCTCTCCCTCACTGTCTCTGCACGTATCTTTCCCGCTGTTTCTATCACCAATATTAGTATGGTTGGTGGTGCTCTTACTCCACATGCTGAAGTGAACAAGTTAAATTCAGTGGTCTTGTGACTGTGAGCAAACTAAGAACAAAAAATGAGTCAATCCATCCTCTTTATATGAATTAACGGACTTAAGTCATTCCAAGTTTTTGGTCACAGAACGGACAATCAAAATAGAAAAACCCCTCATCTCCCACTCCCCCCGCCCCCAAACCTGCCTCAATCAACTCCACAAACCAGAGATTTTAGGTTGATGAGACAGGTTACACGTCTGAAAACATTTAGGATTTTTTTTTAAATGTGAAGCACTTCAGATGGAATATAGTTTTTGTAAAGAATCCTGATCTGTTAGGGATTAAATAAACCGGCAATGAGGTTTACAAACCAATCTTTGTTGATTGGCCCCTGGGAAGAAAAGGCAACTGTTTAAAAATCTCTTGATTTTTCCGATTCTGTCTCGTTTACAGAAAATCAAAATGAGTAATTTCTCGGGTACCCCAGGAAGATAAGTTTCTGTTTCTACTTCTCGTGCTGTAATTAAAACATTTCTTCCATAACGCTACTTTCCTTCGGTTTGTTTACATTGCCTTCGGGAGTCCCCGGAAACGGCGAAATGATCCCTTTCCCTTCGCGGTCTACCCGCACTTGATAGCGGCCAGGCCCACTCTCTTACCTCGGGGATGAGATCGGCCTCGCTGCTCTTGTCTAGGAAGCCCAGGCGCGGCAGCACCATCTCAGTCCGACACGGGATCTTCTCCTGGGTCATCAGGATGTCATCTACGCTGAAGAAATTTTCCTCCAGCCCTCCCGACGGAACCGGCATATAGGACTCGGAGCGCGGCATAGCCGAGCGGGTTCGTTCAAGGCGGGCGAAGCGGAGTGGGAAGCTCGAGCTGCCGGAAACAAGCTGGCGCTTCAAATCTCCCGCCCTGGCCCCGCTAGGAAGAAGAAGCCGAGCGCAGAGTGATCAATTTTGCTGGTGTTATTAAAATCGTAATTTTATAAAACGCCTGGAGACCAGGATAAGCTTGCATTGTCAGTGTTTATTATTAATAAACCACCACGGCGTTTAAAACACACACTCCCCCCAAAAAATATGGAGGCAGCGACGTTCAATGACATCAGCGACGATGACCTAAACGAAAAATGACGTCCGCCGTGTCGCGCGGCAGGTGGTCAGTTGGGTTTTGAAAAGAGAACGAGGAAGCGAGCGAAGGTGGGGCGGCGTTCGGAAGGAGGCAGACAAAGGACGCCGTAGGGACGGGTGGGGGTGAGGAGGGACGGGCAAGAGCAGCTGGTCGACACGAACAAGAATGGCGAGCCACTCGGAGCATCCTGACACCTCGCTAAAGTTAAGGAGGAAGAGTACCGCGCGGTTTTCCAATTTGCACACGAAGCCTCAAACCATCGAGCGGTCCAAGTTCTATGAGGACCTGGTGGAGGAGATGCGCCGGAAGATGTGGTAAGTGCTCGAGGACAAGGGGCAGCGTTGGCACGTTGTGCAAGTCTCCCTGCCACGCATGCGCACTATTGCCAGGTCCATTCAGCCTAGTTGGGGGAAGTCGGTTATAGAATGGTTACAGCACGGAGGGATGGCCACTCAGCCGACGTATCCGCATGGCTTCTCTGCAAGAACAACTCATCTAGTCCCTCAGCCCTACTTTTCCGGCAGCCCTGCATTTTTTTTATTTTCAGATAATTAGTCGATTCTCTTTTGAAGACGTGGATTGAATCTGCCTCCACTACGTTCTTGGGCATTGTATTCCCGATCCTGACCACTTGCTGTATAAAAAAAGGTTTTCATCTCATCGTCCTTGCTTCTTTTGCGAGTCACCATAAATAAGTGTCAGTCTGCCAGTGGGAACAGTTCCATTTAATCTACTCCGTCCAGACCCCTCATGATTTTGGATATCTCTATCAACTCACCTATTAATCTTCTGGTCTCTAAGGAGAAGAGTCCCAGCTTCTCCAATCTATTTATGTAACTTAAGTTTCTCATTCCTGGAACCATTCTTGGGAATTTATTTTACATCCTCTCTAATGTCCTGACATCCTTCCTTCCTAAATTGTGGTGTCCTGAATCAAACATGATACTCCAGTTGCAGCCAAACCAATGTTTTATACAGATTTATCATAACTTTCTTGCTTTTGTTTTCTATGCCGCTATTTAGAAACCAGGATCCTTTATGCTTTATTAACTGCTTTCTCGACTTGTCTTGCCATCTTCACTGATTTGTGGACATAAACCTCCAGGACCCTCCTGCAACCCCTTTAGAATTGTATCCTTCATTTTATGTTGCCTTTCCTTATTTTTCCTATCAGTTAATCTCCACAATTCTCTGCATTGAGTTCCATACACAACTTATCTACATGTTCACCAGCCTGTCTATGTCCTTTTGAAGTCTATCACTGTACTCCTCACACTTCACAATGCTTACAATTTTTTTGTCATCTGTAAATTTTGATATGTGTCCTACACACCCAAGTCTAGGTCATTAATATATATCAAGAAAAGCAGCAGTACAAATAGTCATTTGATATTACAGAACTTGAGTATTACTGAAAAAAGACATCAAAGTTTTTCATCTTGCACTCATCAGGATAATTCACACGAATACCAACTTGTAAAGGGAACAACAATTTATACTGCATAAGAGAGTGTTGATTGATTTGCAAGTGAACTCTGATTGGTAGAGGCGTTGCCATGGCGAATGTATCAGTTAACTAATAACTGACAGTTATCCACCAAGCTTTGTTTAAATTCAAACCAGGCAGGTTGACTATGATTGGCCAAGGCTTTGTCTTGGGAAGTGAACCAGGGAATGGCAGTTGCTATTTGTTTAGTTGAAAAGGCCTGCGCATGTTCTTTCTGCAAAGGTCAGGGTCATGTGTATTAATATATGTAGCTTCTAGCATGTCTAAGTGAGCCACACTGTGAGGTCGATTGATAATCTTAAACTGGTTGTCAGTCTAATTTTTATCACGCTCAGGATTGTTTAGCAAACGTTCTCCATTTACGGAATCGCATCTAATGTCGGACACTATGTTTTGAGTTTTAAAGCACAGGCTGGTTGGGTTCACTCAGTACTCTGCCTGTTGCGACCAGCCATAGGGACACACTGATATGATCTGCCAGTTTTTGGGACATACACACCTAACATCACACCAACACTGAAATTCATATACCGAATTGCTCATTTCTGTGATAGGCAGAATGTCTTTTTGGCTTGACGGCAGCATCCTGTTAGTGGCGAATGCCACTAGTGTTGCACTGCATAGTAGCAGCGTGAAACGGCTAGCTTCACCTGTTTCTCAAATTTTTGAGATACCTTATTCTTCCGGGGTAACCTGAGTTAGACGGGGCACTTTTCAGCACCGGAAGTGGCGGCCTTAGGCCTCTTCATGAGTTTGCATGATATACAGCAAGCAATTATCTGATCAGGGGAGCCATTATCTCAGGATGGCTTTGATGCACCCTATTTCAGCATCATGGTGAGCAAATGGCCTGGGCCCTACTGATGAGGTTGCCGATAAAGCCAAACTTAAAGCATGTATAATGCGTATATTGACCAATGAAGGTGGCTTGAGGTAGACCAGGCTTTTCCAACATACAGTGCACGGGTCAGATGCAGCCCACGAAGCCCCTCTATGCAGCCAGTTTTCAAAATTCTGGTCAAACAAGTAAGTTTGAATGGAAGATTTTGCATGGAGCTGCTCCTCTAATCACAGGCCATTTCTCTTCCACGTTTGCTGCTAATAGGCTCACTAGTGAGCCTACCAGCAGCAAATGTGGGAGAGAAACAATTTGTGATTGGAGGAGCTGCAAACACTAGCCGCAATGCATTTGGGGACCGGGGAACCCAGGAGCGGGAGCTGAGGGCCATGGAACACAGGAGCCAGAAGCTGAGGGTTGTGGAACCCAGGATTGGGAAGCGCTGGAGCAGGGAGCTGAGGGCCATGGAACCCAGAAGCAGGGAGCTGAGATCTGTGGAATCCAGGACCCGGTAGCTGACGCCATGGAACCCGGGAGTGGGAAGCCCAGGAGCGGGGAGCTGAGGGCCAGTGTGCCCAGGAGCAGGGAGCTGAGGGCCGTGGAAGTGAGGAGCCAAGGGCCAGCGTGCCCAGGAGTGGGAAACCGAGGGACGTGGAAGCCAGGAGCGGGGAACCCAAGAGCAGGGTGCTGAGGGTTGGCGTTCCCAGGAGTGGGGAGCCGACGGCTGGGGAGCCCACGAGTGGGGATGCCGGGAAGTAGGGACCAGGCATCCAGACTTGAGAATGAGGCCGCAGGAGCGTGGCCCACTGTCGTCTGAGTAGGTGAGTGATGAGAGACTGTGTGCAAGAGAGTGTGTGTGAAGGGGGAGAGAGAGGGAGAGGATGTGATGGGGAGGGGTGTGGGGAGAGAAAGCATGTGGGGGGCAGAGGGACGAGGGAGAGTGTATGTGGGGGGGGGGGGGTGCAGTGTGTGTCCAAAAGTCTGGCTTACTCCCAGTATGAGGGTTTTCATTCACCCTCACCCCCACACACCATCATGCACTCTCATCCACTCTCACAGTGGGTCAGGGTGAGTGAGTGGTGTGGGTGAGTGAGTGAGCACCTTGGGACTGGGAGTGAACCGGACACACACACACTCACTCTATTACACTCTAACATTCATCTTTATTTATTACTCTTTTTCTTTGCTCTGCAAGTTGTTTCATTTCATATCTTTTCAAAAAAAAATTGTGTGTAATGTTGCACTGAACTTTATCTTTCTGAAATTTGTTCATCAGCCCCCTTGACTGACAAAAATTTTGAAATATGGTCCCTTCAGATGAAAAGGTTGGACAACCCTGTGGTAGACAATAGTAGAGGACTCACTGGTCTCTCAACTCGCACGTCAAGGAAAGGGAGCTCATTTGATTGCTCCATTTGAAAGATGAATTTGAGTGCAGGATGGAGCCCATTAAGGTGTGTGTGCTTTGATAACATGTGTCTTTTTTCAGCAATACTCAAAAGCAGGGGTCCTAAACACCAAACTCTGGAGAACCTCTTTATATGTCTTCCTCCAGTCTGAAAAACAACCATTCACCACTACTTTCTGTTTACTATCACTTAGTCAATTTCATATCCATCCTGCTCCAGTCCCTGTTATTCCATGAGTTCTAACTGTACTCACAAGTCTGTTACATGGCACTTTGTCAAATGCCTTTAGGAATCTATGTACGCCACATCAACCACATTCCTTTCATCAATCCTCTCTGTTATCTCATCAAAAAAACGCAAGCAAGATAGTTAAACACCCTTTGCCCTTAACAAATCCATGCTGGCTTTCTTTAATCATATTTGTCCAATTCAGTTTGTTCAAAGTAGAATCGATATCACTGATGCACTTAGGCAACTGCTGCTTTTATGAGAAAAGTTATATTTTCAATAGAATAACGTATTGGGAAACAGCATTGCAAACACAGCTGAAGGATTGCACAAAAAAATTAACCATTAAATATTTTTCTTCAGGATATTTACTGCAATTGCAATAACTGATCAGCTGCATTGTGATAGGCAGTGAGATTATGAAATCATGGAAACTTACAGCACAGGAGCTGTTTGCCCAACTGTGCTTGCGCTGGCTCTTTGAAAGGGCAATTGTGCTTAGTCCCACATTTGCCTATAACCTTCTAAGCTCCTTGTTCTCAAGTACTTGTCCAGCTCCCTTTAAATCAGCTTCCACCACCTTTTTCGTTAGAACATTCCAGATTCCGACCAAGTCTCTATCCTATCGAAACCACTCGTCATCGTGAAAACCTCTATTAGGTCACCTCTTAATCTTCTCTGTTCTAAGGAGAAAACACCCAACTTTTCCAACCTCTCTTAATAACTGAAATCCCTCACCCCTGGGGGCAACCTGGTTATCCTGCTCTGTAACTTTTTAGGATGTTTTATTATCACTGTGCCAACTGTGAAATGTCCAGTGTGAAACACATTAGCCAGAATTTTCTGGTCTCGTTGGTGTCAGGCGAGGACAATATTGTGGGAAGGTCAAAAATTGATTTCATGCTGGCGTGAAATCACAGCGGGATCATCTGATGATGCCTACCATGGTGGAACACCAATCCCGCTGAAGACCGTTGTGAACCCGCTTTGCATCTGAGGAGCAGGAGATGCTGGAGCCCTACAACTGCGAGATCCTGGAGGAACACATGCATTGCATGCTGGGTGGATTCTCATGGACTTGGCCCTGCCGTGAAGCAGCTCATGGAAGTTGGGAGGTCTCCGTTGATGTCTCGAGTCTGCTTTGGAACGTCACAGTCTTGGCCACGGGCTGATAATGGATGATCAGTGAGAGAGAGGAGAATAAGGCTGGGGGGGGGGGTGCGCAAAGGTGTTGTGAGGTTAGTGGAGAGGAGGTGTAACAAGGGAGAATGTGGCAAGTGTAAGGGAAAGATTTCAGAGGGTGGAAGAAGTCCGGGGTGGTTTGGGGGTGGGGGGTGGGGGGGATGCAGAAGGAGTCCAAGAGGAGGAAGGAGTAAGGGTGGAGGAGGGAATAAAGGGGGGGATGTCCAGATGAATGTGCAAGGAAGGGGTCTGTGGAGTCAATGACTGCTCGGGGAGAGAACTTGGGTGTGGTGGGCGGGAATGGTGAGTATGAGAGGGGGCAGAATGAGCTGGATGGGTGGGAGGATGAGGGTGTGACAGTAGCGGTAGAAGGGACGGCGAAAGTGGTTGCTGGGAACTTGGAGGCAGACATGGGAGTGGAAAGGAGAGGTCGGCATTCTCAGGAAGGTAGGGGACGTGTATGTTCACCTGGACATTCTGGAAAGAAAAAGTTTCAGTTTGGTAGGTCATGGTGGGGAGGTGGAAGGTGATGCCAGGATGGCCAGCAGTGATGGTGGAAAGGACATGAGTGTCTGAGGGAGGGCAAAGGACAGGGAAGCTTACGGGAAACTTGACTATGACCATGTCTTTCAAATTGAAAGTGAGCGAAGCCTCGTGCTGGGCAGGCACATGTGCAGCGTGGGAATGCAATCAGTAGGTGGGCGGAGATGCAGGTCAGCTCAGATGGACAACTGAAAGAAAACCCCAGCAGGCAGCATTGTAAATGCTCGGGACATTGAGATGAGCGTGATGGAAGAAGACTCCGTGTGCGTGGGAGAATGCTTGCACAAGGCTCCAAAAGACCCTGCCATACATGCATCCGCACGCGCCCACACACACACACACACTTCTCCCTCCAGAATCACTCATGGTCCGGCTGCAAGCAGCTGAAGTGCTAGTGGTGATGGGGGGGTGAGGGGGCGGGAATGCAGGGGGAGGACTTGTGAAGTCTGAAAATGAAACTGAGAGACAACAATACACATCATTCAGTGAAAGTAAATATATTTTCATATTATGAAGTGACAAAATGTGTTCACCCGTGATCAGAATATCTTAACTTTTCTAGGCCTACCACTTCTTCTAAATGCTGCCCTGACATCCACAGCAGGGCTGGAGACAGCCTGTGCGATGGTTGGCTCTGTTGCCTCTGATGACGTCAGCATGCGTCCTCTGGAGAACTGAGGCCATGAGGGCCCTGGCTTGCTTTTGTTGTCTTGCTGTGGGCCAGCTGCTCCCTCTGTGGTGACAGAGGATGAAGTTGAAGGGGTCACAGACAAAGGGGACTTGGAGGGAGAGGACAGCCTCTGAGATTCCTGTGTGGATGACCCAGGGTTATCCAGCTGCCGCTCCTCCTCCATTCGGGTGTTCAAGGGCCCCGGCCTGACTCTTTGAGCGGAAGGAGCACCCGAACAGACACGAGATGCCAGCTTTCCCCCTCATGTTGCCACTGCAGGAACTTGCCACTGTCTACCATGATGAAGTGCAGATCTGCGCACATCTTTGCATTCTGCTGGGTCAGGGTCTCCATGATGTCCACTGTCCATCCCATGGAGACTGCCATACATGTATGTGTGGCACCACTTCATCAGAGAACAGGTGGACTCACGTGCCACTCTGCTGAGGGCTTCCACAGCTCTGCTTGATGTTCTCCCACCTTCTCCTAACTCTCCACAATGAGTTAGAAGCCTGAATCCAGAGGCTCATCACCTGACTCACACCACACAAATGCTTCTACCCCAGCAGTGCTCCGAGTGCCAGGTAGCTCGGCTGAATCTGCCTCCTCCTGCTGTGGACACGTGTCTGTGCAGTTACCACCATATTGTGAAGCCGAGCCTGCTCTAGATCTAGGCCCCACTGCAGTGTGTCTCTGCACTGGTGGAGGATGTGGGTAAGCTCTGTAATGGGTCTTCCAGGCTGCTTATTTCCAGCTGTTCAATGGAGGTGTCCTCTTGGCTGGAGGTGAGGACCAGGATGGAGCTGAGGGACTGGTTGGCTGAGGGTTGCTTGGCAGAGCCCCCTGTGAACCAAAGTCGAGATAATTAGTGCATGGCAACAAAAAATCAGGAGAGAGAACACTCACAGTTGCATCGAGAGAGGGGTGATGTGGTGCAGGATCCTCACGTTGATGTTTGCTGCTCACTTCACCGTCACCACAGGCATGGTCCACATCCTCACCAGTCAGTGCAATGGCACGTGCCTCAAAGTGAGTGAGGGGATGAATGTGGGCCACTCCACCCCCGGTCTGGGACCTCCCCCTCCTGTTGTGAGCCAGCTTCTCCTGCATGAAAACAGATGGAGAGAGTGTGAGCAGGACGCATGGCACTGCGTGGGATGTTTGCATGGTGAATGAAGCCATGGACAAGATGAGGATACGAGTTCCAGAAGATATGAGTCTGATGGAGATATGAGGGTATGTGTGTGAGAGTTAGTGGTGTTGTCCCTTGAGGCATGAGATCCCTGTGGATGTGTGATGGGTTTGTTAGCGTGTGAGTTGAGAGTGATGAGGTGTCTTACCCTGGCAGAACAGATGAGACCATTCATCCTCTTCCTGCACTGGATGGCTGACCACCTCCGTTGGTGCTGACAGCTCCTGCCACCGCCTCCCAGCCCGGATTGGTGACTCTGGTGGATCTCCTGCGGACAGAGTGGTGGTAGAAGATATTGCGCCACTGTGCAGCAGGTGCTGCGGCAAAGAGTCGCGAAATTGGGGGCTGCCATCATCTTTGCTTTCGGTGCCATCTGTCACCCGGAGCAGTCCTGGTCTGAAGCATGCGCTCTGGTGTGCTTTAAATATAACCTCCAGAGTGAGGAAGTGCTAAAGCCATGGCGTGGTAGGCAAATCCGAGCCCGCCCACCAGCAATCCAGCATGTTCCCCATGAATGAATAATTAATGAGGCGGAACGCACCAAAAATGGGACAATACAGTGTGAAAAGCCACCATTGCAGCTGGCAGGTAAAAAAAATCCTTTATCTCACCTGCTACTGCACTTTGTGCAAATCTGGGATGGTTCTGCCCTTGAAGTGGTCAGCTAGTCCTGGGTTGTCTGTACAGCAGTGCCTGTTGGATACTGAAGACTTCCAAACCAGTTGCCTCTTGATTGCCACCAACAACAAAACAACAAGAACTTGCATTTGTATTCGAGGTATGGAAAGAATTCTGATCCGAGCTTTTAATGTCTTATTGAATCCTGTGGTTGACTGGGGTTATTTTAACCCAGCACAGTAACCAGCAGTTTAAAACTTTTGTCCTTGCTACCTAAGAACTGTGTAGATGGCAGCAGTAAGGTTGAGAAGGATGAGATGGGATAGTGCACCACGGTTACAGTCACAGAAAATATAGTTTGTGAGTTTGATTAGGGCTGTTTTAATGCTGTCCTGGGGGCCTCATTAGCAAGGTTCACACATGGAGTTGGAGGAAAGACAGGTATGAATTTGGACGGGAATGATGTTGAAATAATTTGGAGAGGAAAGCAAGATCAGAAATGGTGCGATAGTTTGCAAGGACGGGTGGGGCTGCGGTGGGGGAGGGGGGGTGGGGTGGGGGGTGGGGGGTGTCAAGGGTGGGTTTTTTGAGGGGGAATGTGATTGCAATCAATGTGAGAGGGAGGGAATCTGAGGAGAGAGATCTGTATATCAGCTAGCATAGGAGTCAGGAAGGGAAGTTGGATGGTCAGCACTTTGGTGGAAGTAAGGTTGAGTGATCAAAAAGTGGGTCTCTGCACAAGGCAAGTTGTAGAGGGCATGAGGGGAGATGGGAGACAAAATAGAGAAAGATGTAAGTTCAGGCTGGAGCAGGGGCAAACCTTGGATGAAATTTGGCTTGGTGGACAAGGGGAAGGGATGGATGTGGCTGAGGAATTTGCGGGGCGGGGGTATGTATGCGAGACGGCAGAAATGGAGGTGGATATGACTGGGTAAAAGAAAGGGAAAGAGAGGCGTCCAAGAGGGGTAAAGAAAAGAAAACTGAGACAGAGGTACTGGGCTTGGGTGAAAATGAGCCCATGAGGGGGAACTTCAAGGTACGTAACTATGGCAAAAAATATGCAGAAAAGGGAGGACACAATAAGAGAAAGTCCAACTTTAAAGTCAGAGGTTCTGTGGTGGATTAAAATTGACTTCTAGATATGGTAGAATCGGCTTGGAGCTACGATGAACCAATGTCTAGCTTCACACACAGGTGTGGAGGGTGAGTGAGTCCAGAAGGTGTTTGACGACAGAGTATCAGTGGGCATGCTGCTGGAGATATTCCTTTATAAAATAGGTAAGGAGGTGTAAAAAATCGACCGTGAGGAAACATAGGAACATGAGCTGAGTTTAGACGATTGTGTGACAGGTTAGTTTTACCCTACTGATGATGTGTTGTTGCAATAATAATCCTGTTGAGTACAAGAGGCACCACAGGCCTCAGGGGTCAGAGGATATTCAGATGCACACCATTTTCAAACCTAACAATAAAAGGTTGAATAACCTCAGCAACAAGTAATGTAGTTCTATTAATTTTATTGAATATAATTAAATGAGCGATATTTATAAAAATGCACAGGAATACACGAGGAATTACTGCAATTTCCCAAAAGAAAATTGTTGCCAATGTGTCATGGGCTGTACTTTCTAACTGTGAAATAAAGACCTAGTTTCTCCTAGTCATCATCTGTTATTTCAGGAGGAGCTGTGGAAATTCCAGTGTAACAGGTATTTGTAGATGTTTTTCACCATTTCTCTGTTTCATTGACCTACCAAAAGTTATGGCAGGTCAGCAGGAAAATCCCTGTTAGGCCAAATGATTTACCTAGTGATTCTGACTAAATGAAAAATGGTTCTAGAAACATATGCAAAGTTGAGTACACTTGTGAAATGATCACAAAATAAGACGTTCAACCCCCCTGAAAAAGATTTGGGGCAGAAATTTTCGCTCGGTGGGCAGATGCGCGCCCAACCCACTCGAGCGTGAATTGACGTGCGTTGACATCGGCCGAGCGTGCTGACGTCAATGCGTAGCCACTTGATTGGTCGGTTGGTGGGCGCACACCAGAGCAGGCAGCACACTCGCCAACAATTAAAAGGCCTGGTAAGACCGTTACTTTATCAATTGACATAATTTTTTTTACTGCCCGTCCAACCTAACGGTTGGCAGGCAGGCGAAAAGTCCAAGTGGCCTTTGCATTTTTTTTTGGAAAACTCCTCCACGGGCTGGATGAGGTTTCCAAAAGGAAATAAAGATAAAGTAAAAACTTAATTTTTCATTAATAACAGAGTCACATGAGGGGACATTTTTTTTTATTACTCTTCGTCTCCCAAAGGCAGCTCCATGCCTCAGGGAGATTATGCTGTGTTCATGCTTGCACTCTCCCCACCCCACCCCCCACCCCTGCACAGGCAGTGCTGAGTGATGCTGCTTGCGTTTCACCAGCGTGAAATCGCGATGCGGTGCCAATTGTGGGCAGCAGTCAGCTTCCCGACCTCCCACCCTGCCAAGGGCAAACTTCTGCCCTTGGTTACCAAATGTCAGTTTTTACTTGAGCAGTTTTACAGTGTCAGATCTCACATGGGACACTGCTGTTTTGGGAACTAAACTGTAGAAAAGATACATTGACCTTGGGAGGGGTACAGCACAGATTCACCAGAAAATACAAGGGCTTAAAGGGATTGTCACAACTCACTGGGGATAAGTGCGCTATAATGTCAAGCCCCACTGCTCCCCAAGCTGTGACAAATGTGAGAAAGTTTAATCAGACCACCAAATTGCCCCAATTTTACCTTACTGTGTAATTTAATTTAATTTAGATTAACAGAATAAGAGCATCAGGTTTGTAAACTTAACAAGTAAATAACTTTATTAAAATTTTTTAACCAATGACAAAAAGAAATATGAACTGTTAACTCTTAAACTCTATCTTACTCTACCCCTTTTTAACCCCTATACACAAATACACACACACATAAGACACACAGAAGGATTTAATGGATGAGGTAAGAACAGTTCGATAGCACCAATCTGGAGTACAGGGTGAGATGAGTTGATTTTGCTTAAAGTTTTCCAAGTTCCTTGCAGACTTGTACTTCTAACACAAGGTGATCTTTCAGCACTTCCAGTCTGTAGTTTACTTGTTGAAAACCTGCTTTCAATGCCTCTATTAGTGATTTCTCCCCTTTTCTCTTGACAGGGATACAGAGGTGTGAGGAATAGCCAGTTAATTACTATGGCAGAATTATTGGAGTTTTATCAAAAAAAACACAGGAGAGAGAGGTTTTTAGGTCTTTCCTTTTGGCAGGTTAGGATCCTTCTCCTGGCTACTGCTATCACAAAACCCTGGTCACCTGGTCAGCAGCCAATCAAGTGCCGTTGCTAGGCAGTTCTCTCTTAAACCATGTCCTTTCTGGGACCATTGTCCAACTTGGCACGCGCTGTTTCAAGAAGTAGCAACATTGTAGATTCCTTTTCCTGCTTCAGGGAACATATTTTTGTAAATTGCAGCGACTGTAGGTTTTTAAAGCCACAGTCCAAGAAAAATTAAAAAAAAAAGCTCTTTGCAGGATAAATTATGTATGTAGGTTGCATAAAATTGGCTTTGTTTTGAGTATAGAAGGTTGAGGGGTAATCTTATCAAGGGGTGTTTAAAATGATAAAAGGATTTGATAGAGTAGATGAAGAAAAACCATTTCCTCTAGTGGGAAGGTGCAGAATGAGAGGGCATAATGTTAAAATTAGAGTCATGCTCTTTAGGAAGGAAATCAGGAAGCATTTTACGCAAAATGTAGTGAAAAGCTGGAACTCTTTTCCCCCAACAGGCTGTTAATGCTGGATTGCATGCCAAAGAGTAGCTGCAATGGTGCTGATTTGAATTTATTTAATGAAGAGTTAGAACAGATGCATTGGACCAAATGTGCTCCACCTCTGCTGTAAATGCCTATGATCCTGTGCATAGCGTGGATGCTCATCCAGTTACCCTGAAATCCTGCCGAGGAGCTACTTACTGTAACTTACTGGAGGGAAGTCGAAGTTTCAGAGAAATTACATTAACAGCTGAACACAACCCTTTACACCACCTAAGTAATGACAATAGTCTGGTGGTAGGCCTATAGAATCTTATAAATGAATAAGAATAAATGACCAATAAAATTATATGGCTCCCTCTAGACATAAAATTGTTCTTTTTTAAAAAAGGTCATAAAAATACTGCATTTGATTTTAATTCTATGCCAAATGGCTGAACACTTACACAGAAAAAGTACTTTTCCAGGTTTTCCTCTTAACAATTGGCAGTTATTTAATATTGTCTTTTGGGAATAGTGTTCCCATTTGTTGTAAAAAAAATTTAAAGGTGAAAGAAAGAACTGGTATTGTAAATCACCTTCCATGGCTTCCAAAGTGCTTTATAGCCAATGAAATATTTGTACTGTAGTCACTCTTATAACAGAAGGACACTAACTAGTTTTCACACATCATTGGAATAAATGACCAGATCTTATTTTTGTGTGGTGTAAGTTGAGCAATATATATGTTGGTCAACAGACCAGGAAAAATGAACTGTTTTAGTTCAGAGGGCAAACAGGCCTTGATTTAACGTCTCATTTGAAAGAGTGTTCTTCAAATGGTCCGGCATTACCTCAGGACTGCATGGAAGCAAATTATGTACACATGCCTCTGGAGTTGAGCTTCAGACCACAACCTTTTGACTTAAAGCTTAAAGTGCCACTGTTGAGCCAGGACTGATAGCATATTCCCCGCCATATGAGTGTAAACTCTCTAACAGAAAATCACCTCAAATATTTCTTAGTTCAAACTGTAGAAAAGCTTCTTTTGTCAAACTGTATGGGCTGGAGGATTGAAGCGGGACCAGATAGTTGGAGGTTTTGTAGAGGATTTGGGGGGGAATGTCAGAGGCCTCGGGGGGGTGGGGGTGAAGGTTGGATGGGGGAGAATGACAGAGGTCAGGAGGAAGGTGGTTGGAGGTCTGGGGGATGGGAGGGGTTCTCGAAGGCCTTATAGGGAAGGTTAGGGTTGGATGCCCAATCATGGGAGGATTGCTGATGCAGGCATGCTGAATCCACAGTCCTTACCTAGGTTTAGCTGCTAGGCCTCCCAAAGCTTGGGAAATCTGACTGCCCATAGTTAAATTTCAAATGTCAAAAACAATGAGGCTCATAGCTTAATTATAATACTTAAAGTGCCAACCTGCCTTAGAGTAGGTTGGTGCCTGCCCATCCCCATCCCTCCTTCATTAAGACCAATTGTGGGTGAGTCGGATTGGGGTTTTTAACCCTTTAACCTAGCAACCGACCCAAATCCACCATTATTTTATTTTAAGGTTAAAATTCCATCCTATGACTTTCTGAATTGGGCAATTTTATGGTTTTGGGCTCTTACCTGGGAGCCTTGTTTTTCAGAAGCACATACTAAAACTTTGGATGCCCACAGTCTACAATTTTTCAACTATTTAAAATAATAATTAATAATCACATGCAGTATACATTTAAATTTCTGATATGTATTTTCAGAAAAGACGTGCTTTCTCCCAGGACAACATTAAAAATTTTTTGCTAATTTCCCATGCCACTGTATTTGTAGATTTTATGAGTAAAATTGTGTCAAAATAGAATTAGTTTTCGACTGGAACACAGTTGAGACTACTCTAATTCTTATATACTGTAGGCTGAAGAATACAGAGCTACCTGTTTTGTGCCTATGTTTAATGCTATACACGATGATGTTTATGCTGAAGGAAATAATTGTGACATAATTATCTGGAGTTTACCGACTGATCGTCACAATTGTCTACCAGTACATAACAGCATCCATAATTAATTAGGAGACTACTATTCAGATCATTTCAATTCGAGCAGCTTCTAAGCCAATTTTTTTCTTACAGTTGCCACAAAAACCGAGAATCACTTCTTAGCTCTTCCAGTGGATTTCTCAACTACCGTGGGATTTTGAATTGGGCTGTTGTTGTGCTGGTAGGTATTATGCTTCTATCTGAGAAAAGAACAGCAAGAACCATTTAGCATCAGGTTATAATGTGCTTCAGCTGGATATAACACAGTGGCCATAGTTAAAAATGTCACATATTGCTCTGTTTTATGCTTTTAATGCTATTTCTATGGTTGCTGGTCTTGGTAATGCATTTGTGTGGCAGTGCCTTTTGCTTGTTTCTTTCTATCAAAATTAATATATGTGAAATTAATTGAGATTTTCTAGCATGGCATTTTTGAAATTTCATATGATCATGCCACTCATGCTCTGAGAAAAGCCATAACACTTCCTGGTTGTTGTTAAAAACGTAAGGAAAGAAATGTTTAACCACTGCATTTCCAAACAGAGTATTTAAAGCGTGAAGCAAGAAATGCCATTTGGCCTGTGATGATAAATGGCCTAAAATTTGCTTAAATATATTTTTCTACAGCTTACGGGCAGGATTTTTCAGTCGCCATGCGGGGGAGGGCTCGGCACACCACGTAAAATGATGGGTGATGATGTCGAGTGTACGTCCCAATGTCATCACGCAGTCCCGTGATATTTTGTTTGGAAGGCACACATCGGAGTCGGCTGTGTACCCGCCGATATGTAGACGGCCTATTAAGGCCATTAGGAAAGTAATTGATGTAATTGTTAATGCTGCCTGTCTAACCTTAAGGTTGGCGGGCAGGTGAAAAGGCCAAGCGGTCTTCGAGTTTTTTAGGAAACCTCATCCACGAGCGGGATGAGGTTTACTAAAGTTTTTTTTTTACTAAGTAAATAACATTTTATTCCTAAACATAAAAACATCTCCCATCTCATGTGACACAGTCTCTTGAGTGGGACATGTTTAAATACATTTTTAAACCATTTATTCAATTATTTCAATATCAATTCAATCTCCCTGATGTATGGAGCTGTCTCAGGGAGATTGAAATGCTGTTTCGTGCGCATACGCAAAAGAGCACTGGCCCCGACCCTCCCCCTGTCCGCATAGGTAGTGCTGAGCGCTATCGCTCGTGTATTATGCTGGGTGACCTTAATTGGCCCGTCAGCGTAAAATGGCAGCGCACAGCCGATCATGGGTGGCGATCAGCTCTGCGATCGCTCCCACCGAGCCCGCCAGCAGTCTGAAAAATTCAGGCCTATGTAAAATTTGTATAATAAGTATCACTTAATTATTAATATAAATTCAAACTCAACACCATTTATTCTGCAAGGTTATTAATGACATGACTGGATATAGGATCCTTGAGTTTATTAACAGAGGGGAAAATTTTTTCCCCGTCTGGCGGGCCTTTCAGGGGCGGGCGCGGAGCCAATCGCCGCCTGCGATCGACTCCGCGCTGCCATTTTACGTGGGTGGGCCAATTAAGGCACGGCTTCTGAGGCTAACGGGGGTGGGCAGGCGGCGGCAGGAGTGCAGTGACAGTCAGGTCCAATGGTGACCCGGGGACCTGTTCAAATAGTGCGCAGGCAGACTTACAAAGGCTGTCCATCATGGCCAAAAGAAGGGCTCCCCAGAGCGCTCCTGGAGAGCAGGCCAGGCAAGAGGGTAGGGCAGTGTGCCCTTCAATTTTCTAAGGAGTGCCTAGCTGCCCTCCTGGAGGAGATGGCAGCAGAGCAGGAGATCCTTGTTCCAAGGGATGGGAGGAGGAGGCCCCCCACCCCCCACACCTAACTAAACGTGCCTGGGAGGAGGTGGCAGACATAGTCAACTCCCGTGACGTGATGCGATGTATGTGGTCCAGTGCCTCAAGCAATTCAACAACCTCTTGTGCTCAGACAGGGTGGGTACCATGTTGGCAGAGATCACTTAACACAGCAGGTAGGCCCCCCACCCCCCTTCCCCCCTCCCCGCAAACTCTGAGTGCAGTTACAGCATTGAATCATTCACGACATGTTTCCCTTGCTGGGTGAGCCAGCAGATATTGCCCATGCCTAGCTCGCCCTGAGAGGGTAGTGCAGTGCTGAGATTGGTTCTGCACCTGCAGCATGTGTTAGACTGACACCCAGTTTTGGGGGTAACCTCAAGGATCTGCGCCCAGGCGCAGTGCTGGAACTGGAAAACATGCCAAAGTCAGGACACTGACTTGCAGGGAGGGGTGCTTCCAGGTGGCGGGGCACCAATCCATCTGCTGCTCTTGGCATTCCACATGCTTGTGTGTCCTTGCTTTGCAAGGTTGGACCGTCCAAATGTGAAGGAGGCAACAAGGCGGTGGGGGGTTGGGGGGGGTAGGGGGGGTGGGGGGTTGGTGGTCAGCCCTGGCTTCTTGGTGTGTGCGCGCGGCAGCTGTGGGGTGATGAATCACTGGAGCCCTGCAATGTCCCACTTTGGTTCGGGTGGCAGGAATGCAATGGGAGTCTGGGTACAGGGTGGACTAATCAACGCTCCTCTCTCCTTTTCAGCAGAAGACTGCACCAGTGTTGCCAAGCAGATGCAGACTGGCGGAGGCCTGGCCCAATTGGCCATAATCACCAGATATGAGCAGGAGGCAATGGACTTGAGAGGCGCCATGCGCCCAGGTCCACTGGTGACGGTGAGGTTGGGGTGCCTCGGGGAGGTAAGATTGCCGAGCGTTGAGGTCACCGTGTGTGTCCTAGCAGCCATGGCCCTGCTGAATGTTCAGTGATTGAAGCTTGCAACATGGGTTGACTTTTGATTATGGAAGGATGAGCGCATACTGATCCAGGGGTCAGGCATGCACATTGACATTGTCTCTACTTTAACTAATCAAATGTCCTTGTTCCTCCTTTCAGCATCACCGGAGCAGAGCTGGGAAGAGGAGCCTCTGACACCTGAAGGACCTGAACAAATGGACTCACCAGCGTCACACCATCTCTGCCAGGCAGGCACCAGCGCAGATACTAGCACTTTGGTGGGAATTAGATCGTTGGCTAGTGTCCTGGGGCACAACGGTGAGGGCATTTCACACTCGCTTGAGGTGCAGGCGGAGACAGAGAGTGCCCATGGTGCCGCAGTCGGAGGACTGGGGACCAGGCACATGCTTGATCGGTGGCTGATGATGTGCCTCTGGAACCGTCCGTGAGGCAGCAGATGCTGGAAATGCAGCAGGGTATGCGGGAGGATCTGGCAGAGATACATGAGGCAATGCGTGGCATGGTGCCTTTGCTGGAGGAGTCCACACGGAGCATCACCGATGCTGTACTCAAATCCTCTTGCGATGAAGGCAACATACCATTTGCCTTCCTAACTACTTTCTGCGCCTGCATGCTTGTTTTCAGTGATTGGTGTACAAGGACACCCAGGCCCCTTTGTACATCAATATTTCCCAATCTATCACCATTTTGTTTTTCCAACCATAGTGGATAACTTCACACTTATCCATGTTATACTGTATTTGCCCACTCACTCAACTTGTTTAAATCACCTTGAAGGTCTCTTAACATCTTCCTCACTACTCACATTCCCACCTAGTTTTGTGTTGTCAGCAAACTTGGAAAAATTAGAATTGGTTCCCTTATCCAAATCATTGATATATATATTGTGAATAGCTGGGGCCCACATACTGTACCCCACTAGTCAATGCCTGCCACTCTGAAAAAGACCCATTTATTCCTACTCTCTGTTTCCTGTCTGCTAACCAATTTTCAATCCATGACAGTATATTACCTCCAATTCCATGTGCTTTAATTCTGCACACTAACCTCTTAAGCGGGGTTTTATCAAAAGCTTTCTGAAAATCCAAATGCACCACCTCCACTGGTTCTCCCTTATTTATTCTACTAGTTATGCCCTCAAAAAACTCCAGTAGGTTTGTCAAACGTGATTTCCCTTTCATAAACCTATGCTGACTTTGTCTAATCCCGTTGATATTTTCTAAGTGTCCTTTATAATAGATTCTAGCATTTTCCCTACTACTGATGTTATGCTAACTGGTCTGTAATTCCCTGTTTTCTCCCTCCCTCCTTTTTGAAATAGTGGGGTTACATTTGCCATCCTCTAATCTGCTAGGACTGTTCCAGCATCAATAGAATTTTGGAAGATGACAACCAACACATTCACTATTTCCGTGGCCACCTCCTTTAATACCCTGGGATGTTGATTATCAGGCCCTGGGGATTTATTGGCTTTCAGTACTGTTAATTTCTCCAGCACTATTTTTTTTAGTAATACTAATTTCTTTCAATTCCTCCTTCGCACTAGACCCTTGGCTCCCTGACATTTCTGGGAAGTTATTTGTGTCTTCCTCTGTGAAGACAACTAAAGTAGTTGTGTAATTGCCCCGTCATTTCCTTGTTCCCTATTATAAATTCTCCTGTTTCGGTCTCTAAGATTCTATATTTTCCTTCACTAATCTTTTTCTTTTTACATATTTATAGAAGCTTTAATGGTCTGCTTTTATGTTCCTTTCAAGTTTACTCTCATACTCAATTTTTCCCCTCTTAACCAATCTCTTGGCCCTCCTTTGCTGAATTCTAAACTGCTACCAATCCTCAGGCTTGCTGCTTTTTCAAGCAACTTTATATGACTCCTCTTTGGATCTAATGCTATCCTTAATTTTTTTTGTTAGCCATGGTTGGGCCACTTTTCCTGTTGTGTTTTTGAACCTTACATGTTTCAATGAAATCACCTCATTCTTGTAAACTCCAGAGACTATAGGCCCATTTTACTCAATTTCTCCTCATGAGATAACCCACTCATTCCAGGAATCAATCAAGCAGACCTTTGTTGAACTATAACAAAAATACCTGGAAAAACTCAGCAGGTCTGACAGCATTTGCGGAGAGGAACACTTGATGTTTCGAGTCCGTATGACTCTTCATCAGAACTAAGGAAATAGAGAAATGAGGTGAAATATAAGCTGGTAGAGGGGGGTGGGACAGGTAGAGCTGGATAAGGGGCCAGTGATAGGTGGAGGCAAAGAAGAGATTGCCAAAGATGTCATAGACAAAAGGACAAAGGGGTGTTGACGGTGGTGATATTATCTAAGGAATGTGCAAATGGGGACATTAAGCAAGCAGGACAAGCTAGTGGCAGATGGCCCTAGTGGGGGTGGGGTGGGGGGAAGGGATCGAAATGGGCTAAAAGTTGGAGATAAAACAATAGATCAAAATAAATTTAAAACAGGTCGGAAAAGAAAAATATGTTTTTTTAATAATTACAAATTATTGGGAAAAGGGGGTGGGGATGGAGGAGAGAGTTCATGATCTGAAATTGTTGAACTCAATATTAAGTCCGGAAAGCTATAAAGTGCCTAGTCGGAAGATGAGGTGCTGTTCCTCCAGTTTGCGTTGAACTTCACCGAAACGTTGCAGCAGGCCTTTGTTGAACTATCCCTTTGATGAACTATCTCTAAGTCAAATATGTTGTTCCTTATGTATGCAGGCCAAAACGGTACACAGTACTCCAGGTGTGATCTCACCGAAGCCCTGTACAATTGCAGCAAGACTTGCTTACTCTTGTACTTCAAACCCCTTTCAGTAAAGATCAACATATCATTTGCCTTTCTAATGCTTGCTGTACCTGCATATTAACTTTGAGTGCAAGGACACCTAAATTCCCCTGAAACCAGCATTTAATAGTTTCTTAACATTTTTTTAAAAAGTCTGTTTTTCTGTTGTTCCTACCAAAGTAAATAACTTCACATTTCCCCACGTTATACTCCATCTGCCCCCTTGTTGCCAAATCACTTCATCGATTTGCAGCATCTTTTGCTGAACTTTCGATCCTGGCAGGCACAGGAATGGAGATATACGGGCCCGAAAATACTGGCACTTGGCTGGCATACCAGCTTCCCAGCACTTTTGTGTTGCCAAGAGGAGGGTGAGATTGTGATCCTGCCAGATTCCTCATTAAGTCCAATTAAGGTGCTGCTTCACCCTCCCAGTAGGAAAAACACAGTTTGGAGCAGTACTCTTTTTCCCAGTTCTAACCGATGTTCCATTTTTAAGTATACAAGACCAGTTTGGAGCAGTATTCTTGTTTCCCAGTTTTTACAGTTTTTTCGTTCTGGGCTCCTTGCATCATGGAATAGGAATAAGGCTGTCAAAGACAATTGGGCAACCAGCTGACCACAAGGAAGGCAGCAGCTAGCAACAGAGGCACAACTCTCAGATTTTGGACCCAGTGGCAATAAGGAGCAACACTGACCTCAGGAAGGCCAGAGCCCCATGCATCAGGAGGTCAAGGAAGAGAAATGAGGAGCAGGAAGGACAGGAAGACCATACCTTTTGTATAGGATCTGCATCTGAAGAAAGAACTTCCTGGAGATAGCTAAGACCCAGTGTTCTTCGTGTCTCTCCAGGCAGATGGTCACAGACATCTGTGCCTTCGTCACTGAAGACCTCACACCTTGGAGCACTGGTTGCCATGCCCTATCAATAGCTGTCAAAATCACTGTTGCAATGAACTGCTTCGATTCTGACTCCTTCTAAGTATCAGTTCCAGAACTTGGAAGCATCTCACAGATGGAAGCATACCACTGCACCTTGCAGGTCACTGATGCCCTGTATGCCAGAGCTGGACAGTGCATTCATTTCATGACAGATGATACCCCTGGGGATAGAGGGCATTGAGTCTTTCATCCTCTGGCAGTACAGGGTGCCGCAGATTTCCTCTCCAAATCCATAGAGTGTGGATGGATCGTAGAGAACAAGCAATATCCGTTGAAGAGATGGCTACTCATCGCTCTGCTGGAGGCCAGACAGAGGCACAGATACAACCAATGCCACCTGTTTAGTAGGCATTGGCTTCACAAAATGCGATTTTATTGTCTGAATTGGTCAGGTGATACCCTCCATTACAATCCTGCAAGAGTCTCGGTCATTGTGGTGGTCTGCTGTGCTCTCAATACAATGGCTTGCCAGGGAATTCAGTGATGTCCTGAAATCAGATAGCTCATCAGAGGAGCAGGAGCAGAGAGAAGAGAAAGAAATGGAGGTGAAGGGGGAGGATGCAGAGCACTAAGGTGCCCTGGCTACACTAGAAGTGACTGAGCAGGGGGTGGGGTGTAAAGGTCTTGTCAGGATGTCATGAGTGCCAGGGATAATTTGATTCAGGAACATTTCAACTGAGTACATCTGACCCTGGATGAAGGGCATGGTAGGGACATCATTCTGTGGTATCTGCGCTAACACATCCATTCAAGACACAGTATGACTCATCTAATTGCCAATGAAGGATGCACATTTGCCCAAAGGTTTTATTTTCACCGTGGAGGAACTCTTGATCTCCGCCATCTCATACCACTTTACTTGTCATGCTAGCAATAAAAGGTGTCTCAGACATGTGGCTTAAAATGTCATTAGATATATATTGCTAAGCAAGGAAAATAGTGCACAGAGACAGTAAGAAAACACCCCAGTGAAGCACACAGTGCGCTACACGATGCAGTGGATTTTGTGCTTGGCCATTCATACAAAATGCTCTCCTTGTGGCCTCAGAGGAGGTGGAGGCAGCTTGCAGCTGAGGTGCATGTGGCAGAAATCCTCATCTTGGGGATGCTCGTGGGGGCATCTCCAGAGACTGGGGCAACTGCATCATTGCAGGGGCAGCCTCTGTCACTTGGCCCTGCTGGATAGATGCTCCCACTGTCAGGGGAACCAAGGAGACCAAGGCTGATGAAGGTGCCCATGCGGTTGATACCCTCATCCTCCTTCGTAATGTCCTCAGCAGTTAGCGGGTGCTCTAGGTGTCTGGAGGAGGTCACCAGCTGGGGTATAACTGGCATCCACTCTTAACATATCTGTGCCACCAGAGCTACTGAAAGGTCCAGGCCACACATTTCAAAATGCATCCTTTGGACATCATTGCACATTTCCTGCAGACACTTCAGTGCTGCTGCATATGGCTTTCCATGAGATTGGTCACCGTCTCAATGGAAGATCTTATGTGCTCATATCCCTGAGCCATGGTGAAGTACCTGACCTGGATAGACTCCTCCATTATCTGCCATGACCCCACACTACGTCAGCAAGCTCTGATTTGTGGGAGCACATCTCCTGCTGCTGTCCTATGTAGAACCTCCTTTTCTTGTGTCACTTGAGGTCTGACATTTGTGCCTAGCTTAGCAGGGTTCTGTTTGTCCATTTGAGGAGAATTGCTCTGCTCCCTCTGTTTCTGGCACCTTCTTCAGCCCACTAGTGTTGTGCTCTTCACCCAATGGCACACTCTAACTGTATGCGAGGACCCATCGAGGTGACAGTACCTGCACAGGTTTGTGTTGCCTTACCTGTTTCATGTTGCTTCTCTTGGTCTACTGTTTGGGAGAGAGAGAGAGGATTTTTTTTTTCATTTATTCATGGGATGTGGGTTTTGCTGGCTAGGCTAGCGTTTACTGCCCATCCCTAATTGCCCTTGGGAAGGTGGTCTTGAACCACTGCAGTCCATAGGATGTAGGTATGCCCACACTATCGTTAGGGATTTCCAGGATTTTGACCTAGCGACAGTGAAAGAATGGTGATATATTTCCAAGTTAGGATGTTGTTATGATCCCAGCTGAGGTTACCCCTGGACGAGCCTGATCTCAGAGTGGAACCCAGCTTGATAGATCCTAACTTTTATTTGTTTGGTTAGATACTTGGAGAGGGGCTACTGAACAGTGTCACCGGAGTCAGCTAATGAACTTTAATAAATGTTTTATGCTTTAGTTAAAACAAGAAAAGGTGAACTATATTACAATGCTCCTTCACCCACAACTATACCTTTACAGGTATATACAGATTTGTAAGGATAGCACAAGTTACAAAAGCTATCTTATACTTTAATGTTCACAGTAAGTACAGTCCGTGTAAACCAATACACACCACATTCTGAAATCAAAGTGACAGATGCCACCTCAACCAGATGCTATGGATCTCTCCTCAAGTCCCCCCAGATGCTTGTCACACTGTGAGCCAATCAGTCTCACTGAACTACATCTTTCACACGAGGGTTTCAATCTCTGCTTTCTAAGAACTCACCTTGGAATCTTCTGCCAAACCAATGTTTTCTCTCAGACACCTTCCGCAAGGATCCACCTCCAGGGTTTCAAACTTTCCTTCCGATGTTCCTCTTCCATGGGTCACCACATGCATTCAAGCTATCTTCCACACACACTGTCTCATCGACTCAGCTGTCAACAGTACCACTGCTTCACGTGCCTCTGGATTCTTGGGGTTTTGCTGTAACTTGGTACTTGCTATCCATCCCCTTTGATCCAATCTTTCCTGGAAGCTACTTTCGACCAATTTTAGCTTGGGACTGGCAATCTGTCCCTTCTGGGTTTCTTCTGTAACCTTTGAACCAGCTGAACTCCAACACCTTCCATATCAAACTGCTGTTTCTAGCTTTTCTGTGTATGTCTGTGGGAGGGACCTGCCTCTCTGGATTCCTGTTGCCAGACAACAGCCCAATTCTACTACTTTTGTTTCTTTACCTCATCTGCAACAGTCATAAAAACCTCATTAGAAATGCAGGCACCTTTTTAAAATGAAACTAAAACTCAATTTAACCTTTTTCTTAATGCACCGATGCAGAAATACAAATCGAGCTTAATCTTTAAAGCTAAAACTCATTCCACAAATACAAATATAACTTACTTAAACAATCTCTATTTCCTAACAATAGTGAGTGGCTTGGAGGGGGACTTCCAGGCGAATGAGTTCCCATGTGTCTACTCTCCTTGTCCTTCCCTGTGGAATGCACATTACACATGTGGAAGACATAAGAAAAGATCATGAGAGCTAGCCTTGGAGACCAAAACCTGCTGCAGTGCTGAGACTTCATAATGCAACTCAATGTTTGGATGTGGTGGAGTGCAATACAACCTCTTAATGAGCCATTGCTCCCTATAATCGCCATCTCCACCATTATTGCTCATTTCGCCAGGTCTGACTTGCTTCTGGTCAATGTTCCTGGCAATTTCAATTACCTTGATCCTCCATGGGTGTTCTCTCACCTGAATGTAGAGAGCACGTTCTCCGGTTTGAGCCCTATTCCAAGCATTGTGAGCTCCTTATCCTGCAAGGCCAAAAGAGAGTGAGAGAAGACACTGCTGTCACATATGGTTGATTTCATCTGCTTCAATTCATTAGCAGCTGCATGTCTCACTGGTGACAGATCCTCAGCAGCACTGTGGCTCTTAGCCATTCTGGGGGGATTGCATGCCAAGTGGTATCTTGTTCAGTGGCAGTATCTGCCCTGGGAATCCTCAACAGGTGCACCTGCTGGAGGGCGTATATCCTGGGACCTGTCCTGAAAGCTGCAGCTGGCACTCACCTTGCCAGAGTGCATGAGGTCATTGAACCATTTCTGACACTGCATCCAGGATCTTCTGCCGCTCACTATGACAGTGATGTCCTGCCAGACCTTGTTCCTCTGTGTGGGTATCCTCCACTTGCCACACTCCAGGAAGAAGACCTCCCTCCTTTCCCTCACTGTCTCTAACATAACCTCAAGAAATGAGGGGTGGCCCAGACCTCCAGTTCTCCTGGGACATCTTGGAGATGGCAGCAGATAGAATTAAACAGCAGACCTGGTAATGTGTGCTGTGGTCTGTTTAAATTGGGCCCACACTTGAATAGTCCCACCTTCCTTCCCCTTTCCAATGGCCTTAAATTGGATGGTGAACCCATCTCCATATCAACTAAGGGGTCACCAAATAACTATCGTGCATCATTTCAGTTTCCCATGTGAGGCGGGTTTGCAACTTGGAAATTGCCTTGACTTACATTTCCCGTCCTGGACAAGAAAATTCATCCCCCTGTGTCTTCTTCATAGCTTACTTTCCAACCTAGCAAACTTGGATACATTACACTGGGTCCCTTCATCTAAGTCAGGGGTCTGCAGCCTAGATGACAAAAAGCAGCATTATAAAAAATTTAGTCAACAACGCAGGGCAGGATTTTCCCTTTCGCGCTTTTAAGTATGGTGTCGGGCAGGCAAAGCGGTGTTTTCCCCACCAAGCGCAATGGCGGATTTTCATGCCATATTGTCTGCTCCCAACCTCATCATAGCTGCAAAAACCAGAAGCCCATTGGATCGTAGGTGCCTTTGATACGCCCGCCCTGCCGTGACCTCAGTGGTTCTTTCCTCCAGGCGCCATATTTAATGTGCAGCCGCAATCAGCCAGGAAAGCCCCACAGAAGACATGGCCCTGAAAGGCAAGAAGAGTGCAGCTCCCAGGCTCAGCGACACTTTGCTGGGCCAGCAGCTGGACGCTGTCAAGGCGTGCCGGGATGTCCTCTATCCCAGTGATGGCTGGAAGAGTTCCATCAATGCCACCACTCCGACTTGGAGGCGGTGGTTTTGGCAGTCAGTGCAAATGCGGCACAAAAAACTCTGCAATCTAGTGCAGGAAGAGGATGAATGATCTCATCCATTCCAGTAGGGTAAGTCAACTATCTCATCACCCCCAACTCTCACATTCATAAGCCCATCAAGACTTAGCAGGATGACACTTCACAGTAATCTCACACACTGTCAGCTGAATGTACATCACCACTCATTCTCTCACACACATCTTTATATCTCCATCTGGCCTCGTATCCAGTGTACACCGCGTCCTCATCCCGTCCACTGGTGCACTCATCCCGCACACAAGCAGGCATCCTTATCATCTGCCTTGACATGTGCCCAATCTCTCCTTTTGTGTTCATGCAGGACAAGCTCGCACACAATAGAGGAAGGTCCCTGACTGGGGGGTGAAATGGCTGAAATTGAGGCCCTCGCTCTATATGAGGAGCGTGCTTTTGCACTAGTCGGAGAGGACAGGAATCGTGCATGTGACGACGGTGAGATGGGCGGTGCACACCCAAGTGAGGACCCTGCACCAGCTCATCCCTCAAACAACCATACTGTGAGTCTATTCTGCTGCCTTCCAGTCACAGCCATGCTTAAGTAATCTCTACTTGCTTTCATAGGCACCTTTGGAAAGCGTCCTAGGGTATCAACCAGCTAGGCTCTCACCTCCAGCTCCGAAGACAATTCGGAGGCAGAAGAAGAGGAGAGCACTGTTGAAGACCCGTCAAAGCGTTCACCCACACCCTCCGCCAGCGCATAAACACATACTCCGGCGGAACCTAATTCTAGAGTAGCCTTGGGGTCACAATCTGGTGAGCACAGCGCACAGTCTGGTCCACAGCAGGAGGAGGCAGGGACACCTGAGGTAGCCGGCGCTGGGAGGACCGCTGGAGGCCAGGATGTTGCTGAGTCCAGACCCAGTCCTAACTCAGTTGGTGGAGCTTCAGCGGCAGTCAAAAGAATATCGGGAAGAGTTGTCAGCTGCTTTGCACAGATCGTGACGAGTGTTGGATGAGTCTGTCCACGTTCAGTCTGAGGTTATGGTGTCGGCATATCAATGCATTGAGGTCAACACTGGTAGGATGGTGACTGCCATGAAGACCTTTGTTCAGTACGTAGGTCCTGCACTGCTGCAGGAGCAGCACTCCATCGCTGTAGTCATTGGTGGCATCCATCAGCGAAAGGGAGGTAGAGCAACTCAGTCTCACTCCAGCATACCCTTCTCCTAAAGAAGCCAGCCAGAGGCCCTTGGACATCCATAGGGAAATGGACCAGCATGTGGACCCCCCCAGGGCCATCCACCCAGGTGACTTTGGGAGTGGCCAGCCGATCCCAATCCCCTCTTCCTGTGACCCCATCAGCTCTAGCTTCACAGACCGAGGAGGCTGCACCTGCAGCCCAACAGGAGACTCTCAGCAGGCCAGGTTCATCCATGTCTTGGCCTTCCAGAGGACACATGCCAAAGACATCACAGACCACAGGGTGTAGGAGTCAACAGGCCACTTCCACCTCCGCTGTGGATGTCGGGGATACACGAAGATGCAGAGGTAGGATTAGGAAAATTAAGAAATATATGGTGGCACAGGTGGTAACCATATTTTGTATACTTTACACTAATGTTATTAGAATACCACCCATTTGACAACTTCTGTTTATGCCTCCTCAGCTGTGTTGTTGTCCATTAGGTGTGACACAGTGGTCCTAACGCCACTTATTGCAGGTCTCAAAACCACACTTTGGCGGGTCAAGGTCTCAGCTTCCACATCACCACAGAGTGTGTGCGTACTCATAATTTCCAATATCACTGATGCCTTGTCCTTAATGTCAAGTTTGCTTTTGCAAGGAGCCTCATTCACATGATGTGCTTCTTGATGTATTCTTCAATCTTGCCTGTTTAAGATTAAAGCTAAGTTGTTCACCTGTCTTGTCTGCATTATTGTAAGGTGAAGGTCTCGTTTCCACCGAGACATGTGTAAATGCATGGAGAAAGGTCATAGGTCCTCACACGTCATTTACTTACTGTCATCTGACAGGATTTCCTATCTGAGACCTCAAGAGATCATGTGCGATCCTGTCCACCTTGTGCGTATTCAGCTCTCACAGTGCACAATTGCTAAGCTCAGCGACAAATGTGAGCACCTTTCCTCATTTAAGTGCCAGAGCTCTGATCCTCAGATGCAGTTAATTTTGCTGATGCTCAAGCATCCAACCTTCTGTCTTTCAAACTTTACAGTTGTCTGCATGGTGACCACAAGGTTCTCGTCACAATGTAGAAGTGCAGAGCCGAACCTCGCATTTTGAGTAGCTTCCCTTCACCTGTACCCTCACAGAGGTCATTGAAGATAAAAGCAAATGATCATATGGTGCGATCAAAGGAGTTTTGGAACATGCTGTGAAAGTTCATATGGTAGCTTCTGAACACTTTTGAAGGTACCAGTGGGATGCAACCCAGATTGCAATGAATCAGATGAAGGCTGTTTATTATCAAACAAGTGGTTCATGGTGTGTTTGCATTTTGCAGTTAGCAATGGTCAGGGCTGGCCATGAGGATAGACTGACTGTGTAAACTTTGTGATCCTAAGGTGCTCCAAATCCATGGAAAAGTCAGGATGCATGCATGCCTGCATCCTTAACCGAGAGTGGCAGATGTCAATGTGTTGGAGGAGAAGGGGACACAAAGGGCTGTGTGATGTTGAAATGGAGTTGTACCTGCATAATATCCCCTGCTGCATTGGCCGCTTGACCATTGAGGTGACCCAATGCATTGTCCCATTTGGCAGGTAGATCTCCTTGAGGAACTTTATCAGACTGAAGGCGTACAGCTACGAATGCTCTGAGGATTGTGGAGCTGCTCCTGCATCTACTAGGTTTTTGTGGTGACTGCGATGCTGCAGAGAAGTTACAAGAGGCTGTGCCCTCTACGTGTGATACCTGAATGCCCTCGTCCAGGTTGGACCTCCTCTCAACAAGGACACATGTTATTGAGCCTTTATCATCCTTCAAAAGACCAAGACAATGGTTGGAAGCTCACTCTCAACTTGAAATGTACGATTGTAAGGATAGGGTTAGCAACGCTGGTGTTCATGTGGGCCAATGAGAGAGGACAGTTGTTCAAGAGGATACAGAATACTACTTGTCATCCTCCTCTTGGAATCTGGTGGCTATGAGGCCTTCACGTGAACACCTGCCTCATCTAGCCTGTGCTATAGCCACTTCCCTTGCAGCCTTGGCTTCCTCAAACTGTTCGTCTTCATCTCCTTCAATGTCCTCCGCATCGGAGGAGACATGCAGCTCCTCCGTGGTAGTTTCCTGATATTTCGCGCGCACCTGCATTATTTGCTTCTTATGACCAGCTGAACATTGAGCGAGAGGGAACCCTTTCCTGCTTATACATTGGAGTACCTGTTGCCAGGGAGCTTTGATAACCACACGAGCGCAGTCAATAGCACCCTACACCTGTGGAAAACTGGCAATCTCAGCAAAGCCTAGTGCTATGGCCTGCTGGCTCTCTTGATCTCTGGCGAAGTGCATGTAATTGTGGCTTTTGCAAAAAGGGGTCAGTAGCCTCGTGAATGCATTGTTCATTGACGCTTGGGAGATCCCGCACAGGTCCTTCGTGGAACCCTGTAGAAGCCACTCCTGTAGAAGCGCAGTGCAGTGCAGTGGTCACTTTCAGAGCCACTAGAAATGGATGGCCTCCTGGTCCCCCAGTGCCAGCTCCCGTAGAATGTGACAAATGTGAGTCACCAATCCCTGGACATGCAGAGGCATCGGTGACACTGTCTCTCATTCATCTGTAGGTAAGACATGCTGGGTTTGTAGACCCTCGGTCTCGAGAGCTGCCTAGGCACCACATTTCCTCATCCTGTGCATCCAGAGGGGGCTCTGCTGCCCCTTGCTCTTGAGTGTTTAGCTCCTCCCTCTAGCAAGCCTGGCGTCGCAATTGCATTCGTCTCCACATTCCCTTGTGCCTGTTTGCAAGAATGCAGACAGTAACAAATCCAGCCTCCAACTTACTAAAGTTTCCCTCTCTGTGGCATCAGTGGGAAAGAAAAAATGAGTCAGCATAAGTTTCCAAAGCTACTTTTTCTATATATGTCTAGTGTGTGACTGAGGGTTCAAGGTCTTGGGTCCATTTATGGCACCTATTCGACACTAAAATCTTGGCCAGCGCCAAGAATGTTTGATGGTACACCTTCCACGCACACCCCCCCTCATCCTTGACATGGCTGGCTGTTATGTGATTGGTTTAACCAGGCGCTGGGATCCTCAATCTCAGTCACTGCACTGTCATGCTATACTCTGTGATCCTCATGAGGATCACAATGTTCTTTGAGGATCTGTTATTATTGGAGGTGACTCTGAGACTTCTCATATGTGAGCTTGCCATCTCCAAGACTGTGAGCTCCTGCTTTAAAGACGTACCTGGAGCTTTCCCAGTCACCTGAAAAGTCTAAACCTCGTTATTACTGTGGGCACTTGGCAGGATAATGATCTGGGGACCCGGGTTTGAATCCCGCCATGGCAGATGGTGGAATTTGAATTCAAATTTTAAAAAATCTGGAATTGAAAGTCTGTATATAAAGAAAAAAGAATAGGTTAAAGCAAGGGGCTCAATTACTGCTGTGGCTGGTCACTAATCTTAAATGAATGTGCTTCATTGCTTCTCTCTCCTGATGCCCTGCATTATCATTGAAAGACTGCTAACGTGTCTCAGGTGAATACACAATTCAGTGGGGTGCCACTTTAATTGGCACCCTGGGGGTGCCTTATGTTCAGGTTTCCCTTCCTCCAAGGATTTTCAAGCCTTCGCCATTTTGATTGCGGAGGATATCATGTGCAACTCCCTGAATGCATTGAGACAGATGTACCTATCCCCACCCCATTGGCAGATTATCCCACCCCTTCTTGAGCCCTATTGCACAGTGACCCCCTGTGCAACCCTCGAATGGTCCTTCAATTCCTTTTAACCATCTACAGCCTACCCTGACTGTGAGCGTGCCAACCGCGGCTCATTAATGAGTCAGACAGCCGCTGGACCAAGGTGCCCATTACAACGAACATAACTTGCTGGGTACAAGTAACATTTTACTTGCATGCCCTTCCCCTCCCTTGTCTAGGTCAGGGACAGTCTTTACAACGTCAACACTCTAAAGTTAAGCGCCTCGTCACTCTGCCATTTTCAAATTCTGGCCCCAGCTTGTTTACAACCCACTCTGAGAAATGCTTCCCCATTCTGGCCCAGATGATGTTTCCAGTCCATTCCTCCTCCCCCCACCCCCCCCCCCCAAAAAAACCAGTGATGTCTCAGAGTGCATCCTTTGCCACTTTTGCCCTCTTCCCCATGGAGGTCTTGCCCTGTGGCCCCTTCCAACCACTGTCCACTTTTGCCCCATTTCCCGTGAAGGCCTGGCCCTGCAGCCCTTTCCACAGCACCCCTGCCTTACCACTAGTCTGGCTGGTAGAGTCTTGCCTATGATAACTCCCTGAGAGTGATGTGGTGCAGCCTGTGAAGCTTGGCGCTGAGTTGAGGTGCCACGAGTGCTCCGCGATGAAAGGTAGGTAGGCAATTAAACCTTGAAGTCATGAGTGAAGTGCTGGTTGCTAGATGCATGTCGCTTAAATATATTGTGAAACATGTTGGGCTAATTAGATGCTGATGTGACTTCTTTATCCAGCTTGGGGGATGATACCGGCAAGCAGGCTTTATCATGAGTATTCATCACATTTAAGTGTATTCAAATGGCCTTCCTCTGCCATTGTAGGCTGGAGTGGACAATAGGACCCTGTTTTCCTGTGATGTAAACCTGTTTTTAATGGTCTCGCAATATTTTCCACACTCGCCCATCATGACAACCGACGTAGGTGGAAGCAGAAAATCCTGGCCAATATCTTAAGAGTTGCAATGCTATTACTCAAGCTGTTACTCAAGTGCCAATAGCAAAAAAAGCAATTCAGAGTAAAGTTTATGGATTTCTATGCAACACGATTTTACTAACACTCATTAGCATGTATTTATTAATATAACTGAAAGAGGACATTTGATTATCAAAAACATTTTAAAGATTTTGACAAGAGGTCGCTAATTGAATGATGCTTTCTCACAAGTACAATGTTAATAAAAGTTTAAAATAACAAAACAAGCTATTTAATTAACATCAGCTCCTTAAATGAAAAATATTCTTTTAATGCGATTTCTGATGCTGGATTTCTTTGGACTGTCATTCAACATCTGGGCTGTACGCTGTCATTATCATTTTTAAGCAGTACTGTAAACTTTCATCCTGCAACTGACTTCTCAACTTGCTTTTTATGAAATTTTTACTTGTAAACAGCTGCTCAAACTGGAGCTTTTCTATGCCTCACAGCCTGCGCAGATAACAAAAGGCATGTCTTTAGCTTTTTGAATAATTTCATTTTTGTTTTTAAAAATCACTACAGCTGCTCTGAGACTTTGATAAAGCACTCTTTTACATATTAACTATCTGTGAATGGCTTTCTTTTCACAGTCTCACAAGCTGCCAAAAAATAAGTAGTACTTCAGCTACCCGATGATTTCATCCACTTAGCAAACGTATTCTTAGATTTTCTTGCCTTGTTCTTCAGCTCCTCCACCACTTTTGGGCTTCTCCAGCTGGATGGGATTCAGCTAAGGCATTGTGCTTTTCAGTGAAATGCCTCTCAAGATTTGATTCTTGTTGGCGATTTCTCATGCAAATGAGACACACAGGGAGGCCAGCCGAATTTGGGATGAATGTTAATGAATCAGTCCATTCATCTTAATTCTTGATTTTTCCTTTTCAATTCTTCTCTTCTTTGAAACTATTTCCAAAGCATCCTCAAAACAACAGCCAGAGTAAAAACAAAAAAACTGTGGATGCTGGAAATCCAAAACAAAAACAGAAATACCTGGAAAAACTCAGCAGGTCTGGCAGCATCAGCGGAGAAGAGCAAAGTTGATGTTTCAAGTCCTCATGACCCTTCAACAGAACTAAATAGAAATAGGAAAGGGGTAAAAGCCAGAGTAAGTTTGCTCCTTCAGCGATTTATCCAGTTGCCTGCGCTCGACACGTGTTCCCCAACACAGGCCAGAATGAGTGCGCTCTTTTATTGATTAATACGTCTGCCTGCACATACTCACCAACACAGCATCAAGATCATCAAGTGCACTTCTGTTACAATTTTCTGCACCCCACTTGTACATCTACCCAATCATGAGGGACTACCCATTAATACTGATCTATCAGGTTCTGAATACGGTGACCATTCAGAATGCATCATTTTGGGTGAGCTTTACAACAAATCAGGGCTAAATGGAGTGCAATGTCTTATTGATTAATGTACCTGCCTATGCATGACCCACGTGATTGGATGGTGGGCGATACTGCAGGACACCATTTTTCCTGGTGAAGCATTTCAGATTTTCACATGGCTTGTTTTTATGTTTCTGTATTGAGGGCAGACTGGGGGAAGAATTCTCTGAAAACTCATTGCAGTCAACGCTTGAAGGATGCATTGGTTCAGGAGTTGCTCGGGAATCACATATCAGATCCCAGGAAGCTGCAGTTTGCTGACCCCTGATCTAAGTCATTTATGTAGATTGTAAAAAGCTAAGGTCCCAGCACTAATCTTTGTGACAAGGCACTAGCAAAAACTTCTCAGAACCTTAAATGAAATCATTTAGATCTACTTTTTGAAATACTTTTAGAGGAAATCTTTATGAATAAATTCATAATGTTGTTTCCAATAACAACTAGAACAATTCTTAGCAATTTAAGTTTGTTCTCGAGACAGACTTTACCAAGGAGTTTTATCTTACGAGAATCTTTATGGTTTGCGTATTTTTCATCTAGTACAGGTCTGATGTCCAAAATCTGGTACCCTCAGGACCAACACTGTACCAGATTTTGTGAAAGGGAAATCATGTTTAACCAATTTATTGGAGTTCTTTGAAGAAGTAATATATGTGGATGAAGGGGAACTAGTCTATGTACTGTATTTAGGTTTCCAGAAGGCATTTGATAAAGTTCCACATCAAAGGTTATTGCGGAAAATAAAAGCTCATGGTGTAGGAGGTAACATATTAGCATGGGTAGAAGATTGGCCTGTTAAGGAAACAGGGTAAGTCTGGGTCTTTTTCTGTTTGGCAAGATAAAACAAGTGGTGTGCCACAGGGATCAGTGCTGGGTCTTCAACTTTTTACAATTTATATAAATGACTTGGATGAAGGGACCAAAGCTATAGTTGCTAAATTTGCTGATGATTCAAAGATAGGTAGGATAGTAAGATGTGAAGAGGATACAAGGAGACTACAAAGGGATATAGATAGGTTAAGTGACCTGGCAATTGGATTATAATGTGGGAGACTGAAATTGTCCATTTTGGCAGGAAAAATAAAAACAAAGCATATTATCTAAATGGTGAGAGATTGCAGAGCTCTGAGATGCAGAGGAATCTTGGTGTCCTAGTGCATGAACCATAAAAGACTAGTATGCAGGAATTAGGAAAGCTAACAATGTTATTATTTATTGCAAAGCGAAGTGAATACAAAAGTAGGGAGGTTATGCTTCAGTTATACAGGGCATTGGTGAGACCACATCTGGAGTACTGTGTACAGTATTGGTCTCCTTATTTAAGGAAGGATGTAAATGCATTGGAAGCAATTCAGAGAAGGCTTACCAAACTAATAACCTGGATTGGGAGGGTTGTCTTATGAGGATAGGTTGGACTAGGCTTGAATCTGCTGAAATTTAGAAGAGTAAGAAGCAATTTGACTGAAGCATATAAGATCCTGAAGGATTGATGTGGGACAGGATGTTTCCTGTTGTTGGAGTATCTAGTACAAGGGACCACTGTTTAAAAATAAGGGGTCGCCCATTTAGGACAGAGATGAGGAGAAATGTTTTTCTCAGAGGGTTGAGAGTCTTTGGAACTCTTCCTCAAAAGGCGGTGGAAGCAGTGTCTTTGAATATTTTTAAGGCAAAGGTAGATATTTTCTTGATGAGCATAGGGGTGAAATGTTATTGGGGATAGACGGAAATGTGAAGTTGAGATTATAATCTGATCGGCCGTGGTCTTATTGAAGGGCTGAGTGACCTACTCCTGCTCTTAATTCGTACATTCATATTTTGGATTTTCCTGGACTTTGGATTACCTGCTGATGGAACAGGCAGCTTTGTGTCTAGAGAATAGGGAGAGCCAGTAAGGGGAGGGAGATCTTAAAGCACTGCAGTGGACTCAGGTCCTGTGGTGGGAGCAACCTTTCATTTTTAGTGGGGAAACGGGATATAACTTTGAACAGGACAATTCATGGTAGTAAATCAGTGAATAGTACCACCAACCGAATGTAAATACACAATTTGTTGTTTGGGGATGTGGGCTTCATTCCTGAACATTTCTGAATGCCTTGCTGATCTGACGTTGGTATCGCTGAAGCCAAATCCCTTAACAGCAGTATTCAAGAACATTTTACAGCTCTATGTTTGAGAAAATAACATTTTTCTGGTTCTCGTATATATCATGAATCTGGTGTTTCTTTATCTCTTATGCTTGCTGCTTTGCTTAGGTGGCGCCTCACACAATATGAGTTTCTGTAGCTGTTTTAGCTAAATAATCCTGTATGCACAACTCTTGCTGATTCTGTTCTCTGGGATCAGCCCGAGAATGACCTCTTCTTCCCCACACTTACTCTGTTCTGGGAGTGGCGGCCAGATCTCCCGAGAGAAAAATGCCTGGCTTTGGACAGTTTCAGTTTTCAGACCGCCAGATTTTGAACATTAAGATAAAAGCAAAATACTGCGGTTGCTGAAAATCTGAAATAAAAACAGAAAATGCGAGAAAAACTCAACAGATCTGGCAGCATCTGTGGAGAGAGAAACAGAGTTAACGTTTCGAGTCTGTGTGACTCTTCTTCAGCAAAGGATGATAGATTTTTCTCCCTGAAAGACATAAGTGAAATGGATGGGTTTTACAACAATCCAAAGTTGATCATGATTATTATTACTGAAAAAGTTATTAATTAAATGTAAGTATTCACAACGGCCATTTGAACTCATTACTCCAGAACATTAGTCCGAGCCTCTGGATTTCTGGTCCAGTAACATTATCACTATGCTACCTTCACCAATAACGCAAGTTATGGCAACAGTGGGATAGCCTCCAGCTATTTTGGTTATATCATGAAAGTGACCTCAAATGATACTGTTTTAATTTCCCAGAGATATGGTTAAACAGGTGCAGTTGCTATGGATTTAAGTTCAAAATACTATTCAGCAAATAATATTAATTGTGTCTTGGACACCAGTTTCATGGTATAATATGCCATGTTCTTTAGGAGTAAATTTTATTCTAACTGTGCAGTGGAGTACTAATTCTGCTGATTAACAATATCTACAAGAGAGTTAATTTCTTTACAGTTAAGTGCTTCAACGTTGTAGAAGGATTCCAGACAGAATCATAGAATGATAATAGCACGTAAGGAAGCCGTTTGTTCTGTTGTAACGGTGCCAGCTCTCTGTCAAGGCTACTCAGTTAGTCCTACTCCTCTACCTTTTCCCCAGAGCCCTGCAGATTTTTTCTCTTCAGATAATTATCCAATTTCCTTTTGAAATACACGATTAAATTTGCCTCCACATGCTCTCTGGAAATGCATCCTTTTCTTTGCCTCATGTCACCTTTCTCCTTTTGCCAATCAGCTTAAACGACGTCCTGTGGTTCTTGACCTTTCCATCAATGGGAACAGTTTCTCTCTAACTACACTATTCAGACCCCTTATAATTTTGAACATCACTTTGAACATCTATCAAATCACTTCTCAACCTTCTCTAGAGAGAACAGTCCAGCTTTTTCAACCTATCTATCTAATTGAAGTCCCTCATCCCTGGAACCATTCTCATAAATCTTTTCTGCAGCTTCTCCAATGCTTTCACATCCTTCCTAAATGTGCCCAGAATTGGGGATACATCTCCAATTAAGGTTAGCCCAGGTGTATTATAAAGGATCACAATAACTTCCTTGCCTCTACCCTTCTATTTATAAAGTCCAGTATCCTGAATGCCTTATTAACCATATTCTCAATGATTTAATGATTTGTGCACATGAACTTCTGCTTTTACTTGTCACTTTTGTTTTCAAGTGTACAGAAGAAATACGATATCACACTATTGGTGGAACAGCACTTAAGCAAAAGGTTACCATAACACTCAGCCTACAATACTATGTGAACTATGGATTTTCCACACTGAAAGAATACAAATAATGTATTTCACATTAATTGGTACAACTTTTTCTGCACTACTAACTTGCCATACTGTATCTTTTTGTTAGACAGATATGATAGCATTATTACAATATACAAATTAGATTTTAAAAAATAAATGTATTTATATTAGTTTCCTTGTCCTTTCCCAGATTTTGACTCATGCATATATGGTTTTGGAAAACTTGATCACGTATGTATTGTACCTATGATTATGAACCACTCCTGCTTTAAATATTTTCGTAAACTTTTTCATTCTTTGGAAAGTTTTTTGCTTTGTTTTCTACAGGAAATTGGATCTAGGAGACTGTTTTGCGTTGAAATAGATGCTCCACCATCAAATCCTGATAACAGAATTTAACTGAAATTAGTTCTCTTGGCTCAAAATGTGCTGTTATTTTAACAGAGTCCAAGATCAATTAACTAACCTAATTGGATAATGTGAGTTAGCAGAAGAAAATCAGAGTATGAGGACTGCAATAGGGAGTCCGGACAATTTTCTGTCCATTAACTTAAAAATACGAAAATTCAGGGTGACCTTGTTACCAAAATATGATTCTCCCGGTCCAATTTTCCCGTTTATATTGTCCTCAGGCAATCCATCGGTAACAGGAAAGTTTACGCCATCAAATGATCAGGAAAATTTAATACCTGTCAGCATGGCTATACACTGGACATTAGCAGGTGCTGCTAGGTTAATTGCTGCACTAGCAGGATTGTCCAGCACTCATGTATAAGATATGTAAATTCCACAGGGTTACCGCTCATCTTACCCAGTAATTTCAGCAGAAAACCCTAAAAAAAAACATAAATGGCTGAAAATGGTCGTTAACCTGAAGTTTCCAACAAAATTCTGCAGGAACTATGGTAAGAGACCAATCAGTTCGCAAGACCCTGTGCAAGTTCGTGAACAGTGGGCAGAATTTTACAACCTGTGGGCGGGCGCACGCCCGACCCAGTCGGACGTAAAATTACATGTGATGACATCAGGTGAGAGCCCTGACATCATCACGCACCTGTGCGATATTTTGATCAGCAGGCGTGCATGGCTGCTGGAGCCGCGCCTGCCATTAATTAACAGATCACTTAAGGCCCTTAACAGTCCTGTTGATGGCACTTTTTCCTTGCCCATCCGATTTTGCACTCGTCGCACAGGCAAAACGGGCAAGCAGCCAGCCAACATTTGCAAAAACCTCACCCACGGGTGGGATAGAAAGGGTCAGCAGCATTGCCAGTGTGAGTAGTGAGGAGTTTTGGAGATAATTTGCTTATTGGTACTTGGCAGCCTCACCTCTATTCAGGGCTTCATTCTCAGCATTTCCAGGCTTCATTTCAGGACTTATTGGTATCTTCAAGGCCCCCGGAGATTCAGACCAAGTAGACCCTTCCAGGTATCAGCCTTCTGTTATCCTGGGAATGTGGATTATGGCCTCTGCTGGAGGCACCTCCTCTGAAAAGAAAGAGAGGAGCAGAAGGGAGAGGAGGTCAGGTGTCCCAATGCAGCTTCCAGAGGAGGGACCTGTGGGAGGAGAGGTGCAGGCACAAGGTGTGCAGGGCCAGTAGGAAGTCCAAGGCAAAAGGGGCCACAGAGGATGCCACTATCCTGCTGCTAGGGTTTAAAGGCAGCCATTCAGCTATCTCAAGATGTCTGAGGTGCAAAGCCGAAGGAGGGTCTGCCTCTCAAGGGAGACTGTCACCTCCATTTGCCAGATGATTGGGCCTGAGATCAAGTCCAACTATATGGGTGGACACCCTGTGCCAGTGGCTCTGAAGGTCACAGCGTCCCCCAACTTTTGTGCCTCCGGCTCTTTCCAGGGGTCAGTGGGGGAATCTGTGTGGAGTCTCCCAATCAGCTGCCCACAGTTTCGTCAAACTGGTGACAGCTCTGTTCAAGCAGGTCCTGATCTTTACTCTTTACCGTATGGACGAGGCCAGCCAGGCTGAGCGAGCCAGCGGCTTTGCAGCATTTGCTGGGCTCCCTCGCTTCCAGGGCGCAATCGACTGCACACATGTGGCCATCAAGGCAGCGGCAGATCAGCCCGGTGTCTTTTGCAACAGGAAGGGATTCCACTCCATGAACGTGCAGATAGTGTGTGACTACAAGATGCAGATTCTGCAAGTCTGGGCAAGGTACCCTGGCAGCTCCCATGAGGTTTACATCCTCCGACACTCCCAGGTGCCGAGGATGTTCAGTGCTTCAGCCCGACTGGATGGATGGCTGCTGGGTGACGAGGGCTATCCGTTGAAGAGGTGGCGCATGACGCCTCTCCGCTGCCCAAGAACAGAGACAGAGAAGCGTTACAAAACGAGTCATGCCTCCACAAGGGGGATAGTAGAGAGAATGATAGATCTTCTCAAGATGCGTTTCTGATGCCTGGACCGTTCAGAGGGAGCACTACAATACCCCCCACAGCTGGTGTCACTGATAGTGGTTGCATGCTGCACCCTCCACAATCTGGCATTGGCAAAGGGGGACCCAGTGGAGGAAGAGGATCTTGATGCTGCTGCACTGGCCACAGATGATGAATCCAGTAATGAGTCCAAAGATGAGCACGGCAAGGAGGACGTTGAGGGCATGGAGCCAGACCTTCGTAACCTGCAGGGCTACCAAGGACGCTTTGATCCAACGCTCCTTCAGCTAGGCTACCAAAGATCAGCTTCAGCCGCATGCCAGGGCTGCCCCCTCCATCCCAGATGTCTGAAAGGACCCTTTCATTTGAACACCGAGAACACTCAGTGCCTGTGCAATGAAGTTCAGAGCCACCAACATCCAGCATTACGATACGGCGTTCCCCACACCAATGAAATAAAAAGGTGAAGCATACTCAGGCCATGACGACAAAAACACAATTTATCTCATTCTGACAGTTCAATAATATTTATATAAATGTTTCTGGTTTTCAACCCCAGACCAGTATACATAAAGTCAAGATAAATGAACATAAAGTCACCCCGTGACCTGTCCCTCTTGTGCCCATGGTGCCTTTAACTTACGTTTGCGAGTGCTGCATCTTGGTGCTCCCCCTTCGCTGGCGCCAGCATTCGAGATAGCTTGCTGATCGCTGTCTTGTTGGCCTTGATGACCTTAGCAGTCATCCTCTGGCCAGTGAAGCCTGTGCTGGCCCTGGCCAGTGCCACGGCTGGCACCTCCCCAGACACCGCAACCTCATCAGATGCCATGGTCACTGACAGAGGGGCAGAGGAGCTGCTGCCGTCGTCCAGAGTGCCCTGAGAGGAGCCTGCAGAGACGACGAGCAGCTCGAGCGCCAACATGAGGTCACTCTGGACCTCCCTGCTCACCATTAATGGATGGGCACCTGGCTGGGATGCTAGTTGCCTCATCCATCTCCCACATGTACACTGACCACCTGAGGTCAGTGCCTGTGTGAGGGCTTTCAGGTCTGAGCACAACCCCAGGAACTCCTGATTCTGTTCCTGGAGCTGCCTCTCCATGAGAGGTGCCACTTTCAACGGAGGAGGCAGTGCACTCAGCCATGATGATCAATGCAGTGCTGGTGCTTCATATGGACTGCTCCATCACTGAGACCATGACATACATACCCTCATGGAACTCCGCCAGATCCTCCCACACATCTCGCTGGACATCTAGCATCTGCTGCCTAATGGACGACTGCAGAGGCTCATCATCAGCCTTCGACTGAGCATCATCCTGTTCCACAGTAGTCCTCTGACTGCTGATGCCCTGGGCACTCTCTGCCTCTGCCTGCACCTAAAGCGAGTGTGAAGTGCCCTCACCAATGTGAACTGAGACACTAGCCGCTGATCTAATGCCCACCGATGTGCTGGTATCTGCACTGATGCCCGCTTTAGAGAGCTGGTGTGATGAAGGTGCAACAGAAGCTTGGTTGTCTTCCGGTGCCAGGCCTGGCCCATCGGGGTCCGCAGAGCGCAGGCCTACTGGTGAACCTGAAAGGAAGATCAAGGACATGCCATTAGTTAAAGTCAACACACTGTCACTATGCATGCTTGGCACCCTGGTGAGACCATGGGGACCTGTATCACGGTGCCCTTATCTTCCAATGATCAATGGGAACTCCAGGTTCGAGGCTCACTAGAGACTACACTAGAATGGTTGCACAAACCAAAAGTCTCACCTCTGTGCAATGCACTCTCATCTTTGCCTGGTACGCCGCCTCTCCAAGCCCAGTTGCATGGGGCGTGTGCTGGCTCTCAAGCTCCAGGACATCTGGATTGGATTAGGAGGCTAGCGGGGCCTCCACCGGTGCAAGAACTTTCAATATTGTTGTGGGCCGTCTTCTCCTGAAACAACAGAGGAGAATTGATTAGTCCACTCTGTACCTGTAGCTCCAGTGCAGCCTGACTAACCCCAGCTGAGGAGCACCTGGCAGGGCTCATCCAAGCCATGGGCCTCGAGCTGCAAGGCACTCACACCAGCCAGATCTCACCCCCTTTGCCAACTCCGGCCACTGACAGTTGGCACGCAGACTGTAGCAACCCTGAGGTCCATGGGGGACGGCTACCTCTTAACACTTCTGCGCACTGACCTATGCAAGCACAGCACTCACCCTTCTTGAGCACAGCAGGTCATTGAAGCGTTTCCAGCACTGGACCCAGGTGTGCCATACCACATCATGGCTGCTCACCATTGCTGCCACCTCCTCCCATCCCCTCCTGGTGATGTGTGGTGGCCTCCTCCTCCTCTGACCCCTGGGAACAAGGGTGTCCGTCCTGGCTGCCACCTCCTCCAGGGGGACAGCGAGGCACTCATCAGAATAGAGGGGGGCTGTGCCCACGCAACCTGCCCTCCCGCCTGCCATGTCCACCCGCACCGAATCCAAAGCAAGAGCACAGGAGACATCCTTCCGTGGCAGCCATCCAAGGGCTGCCTGAGCCGCTTTTAAACTGGCCGCCGGGTTGCCATTGGACTTGGCGGTCAACAGGCCCCTGCCCCCGCTTGGCCCTTCCTGGCCAGTGCGGAGCCATGTTTCATGCTGGGCAGGCCTTAATTGGCCCACCAGTGTGAAATCACGGTCGATGCCCGATCTAGGCGGCGGACCGGTTTCTGGCTGCTCCCACCGCGCCCACCCGACGACCTCAAAATTCTGGCCAGTGTATTTTTTTAAACAATTGGAAGTTTTCTTCTAGATATTATCTGCTTTAGTCCATTGTACCTTAACCCCAACAGTCCATGCTCCTTCAAAGGAAGCTAGGGAAAACACTTCCAGCAATCTTTTTGATACAGAGGGCATTATTTAGTTTGCCACCTTCTCACAGGCCTGTTCCTCCACAGAATTAACAGCTTGATAAATATCCTCAAAAATGTTTTTCTGCTCTTAAGGAGCTCAGCCAAAACATCCTGGATCTTTACTAATCTCTCTTTACTTTTGCATTTTTTTATTTGTATGGCTGGGGAAGTAGTTATTATTCAGTGTCAAGGTTAACAATTCACAATCCATTCAAATGCTTCAGCTGACCCAGTGTGAATGGTTGTGATACCACTAGGAATGGATCTCAGAGCAGAAGTTCAGTATGTGGGAGATGATCTAACTTGGATGGCCACAGTCATAATTTGAGCTGTTCCACTTGTGGAGTAAGTGGCCACATATTCCCTGGCCTGTCCTCAAGCAGTTGATGGTTGTACAGATTTTCCATGGCAGATCGAAACCTTGGACTTCCCTACTCAGGTCAGTTAGTAGGTTACAGTTCGTGATGTTCGCAGTCAGCCAGGAGGTGCGCCAACGGGACGTGGGGCTGTCACCTGTTTGTACGATGTGTGAACTAATGCATGGGTTTTTTTGAGATCCTGTAGCAATGGGAATGCTTTGTTAGGCAGGTGGTGTTCTTTGAAAATGTTTTACCTACAGACATCAGGAGGCACAATGTGTGCCAGCATAGGAAGCCACTCAAGCTTTTAAATCTACTCAAGCAATGCATATTGTAAAATTACTTTCTTAACCGTGTTGAATCATTCGCAAAACATTTTGTTCATCTGCTTTTTAGGTCCAATATTTGCATCAAATTTGAGAGCGAAGTGTTGTGCTTGTGCCTAATTACAAATTAGGGAGAAGCTAGAGATTAATTTTTGTTGCTAGATTTAATGCTGGCAGTTAATAATCTAAACTTTTTTATATTTACCACCAGTTTGAATTATCCAGCAAGTTACTCAGTTGGAATCTTCAGTCACAGATTTCAGAGTTAAACATTAACAGTTAGGTCCTACTGAAAAAGCATTGTAGGAGCATTCATGAATGTGTATTTTATTGAGATGGCTGAAAAACTAACACCAGCAATAAATTGATGATTTACTCAAGAACCCTGTATTCAAGGCCCCTGTATTGCTTGACTCTGAATAGCAGCGCAAAGACAGGGCAGGATCTTTTCAGTCTCACAGTGGCAGACTTGTAGGTGGGACCAGGAGGAATTTCACAGAAGTAGGCATTGGGTCCACGGGCCAACCTGTTCCTGCCACTGGGCGATCTTCTTGGAGGCGGGACAGCACTGGCAGAAGTTGCCTGCCTGTCAGCAACAGGTAGCCAATCTGCATAACTAAATGCCCATTTCTGGGCTGAGATGTCTGGAAATGGCTTGCCTGTGGCTGGCCTGGGGAGCCCTTGAGGCCTACAACACTAACCTCCCCACTGGGGCCGCCGTCATCTGCAGGCCACAGCCGCTACCACTGGCCATCTTGTGGAGGAGTTTCCCTCACAGCTGTGGCCACCATTCATTTTATTAAATTGCAGCCTCTTAATAGCTTCCTCAAGATGGAGGCACCTTTGTGTTCCATTTCCCCTCTGACAGTGGAAGTCACCTACCTTACTGTGGGGCTGGTGTCCTGACATCCAGAGCAGGGTGGAGACCCAAAAATGCTCCCAACTCGTCCTAATAGCCTAACAGCAAAAGATTCCGCCCACATGTCAGATTTCCTTGTTACTGTGCCAGGACATATTGGATTATCAGGGCACATTTCAAAGAGGAAAATTGAGTAAGGAAAATTGAATGCCAATAATGAAATCTGCTCAACTTTCCATACATTTAAATCAACTGACTGAAACCTGGATAGGGTCTCTTGCAGGCCCACAACAAGGGCAGGATTTTTTGCTTGGCGTGCAGGCACGTGCCCGAAACAATCAATCGTGAACTAGCACATGATGTTGCACAAGTGTCCTGATGCCATCGTGCACTCGTACGATATTTCGGTCGGTATGTGTGCGAAAGTCAGCAGCACGCGCCTGCCGACAATTAAGAGGCCTATTAAGGCCATTAATGTTGCAATTACCAGGGATTTTTCATTGTCAGTCCAATATTATGGTTGGCAGGCAGGCGAATCGGCCAGGCCGTCTTTGTCTTTTTGACGAAACCTCACCCCTGGGCAGGATGAGGTTTCTGAGATTAAAAAAACAAAAATGTTTGGACAGAATTTTCAGCATCCATATGTTTAGGTGACTCATTCTGATGTGTGCACATTTTTTTGGCATTTTAAAGTCTTTATTTATGGCTTTTGGATTCTTCAGCTCCCTGAGGCAGTTCTCTACCTTCAAGGGGCTTTCTCTGAGTGCTCTGCCGTGCCCACACTGACTTCAGCGCTCGCTCTCCTCCCACCCCCTAAACATTTAAGCGTGCCTTTCACACTGGCTGGCCATAAATTGGCCAGCCAGTGTGAAATCACATTTGGGGGTCTGTCACAGGTGGCAGCCTGTTTCCTGGCTGCTCCCAGGCCCGTCGACTGCGCTCAAACTCTGAACTCAAAATCCTGCCACAACAGTTTCCAACATGTTTCACTTAGATGTTCCAATACGCCCAACAACGGTAACAGGAAAATATATCTATTTAAAAATTAAATTTGCAGATCTCCTAACTTCTTTCAGTTCCTCTTTCTTCCTACAGTCTTCCTGTTTTTAAAACCCAAGCTTGGTGTCACCAGACCACCATTGGCAGATTTTGCTCATCTCCTTTATCATTTTAAATTTTTGAGATATTCTACAATAGCCTTCACTTTGATTTCTCAATTACAAATAAAGCGGGCCTGAAACTTTGTAGTTATTCCTCTGGTCACCCACCATAACTTCTACAACCTCCCCGACAGGGGGAGGGCATTAAATGGCTGAAAATGATCATACATTACTTTTCTCTGTAGAGTAGCAGTTACAGTAAAACTCACCTCACTTTAATTCATTAAACCTCTTTGTAGTATTAAAGAACAGAGAGTCATTGAGGTCTACAGCAGAGAAAAAGGCCCTTCAGCCCATCAAGTCTGCGCCAGTCAAACAAGTGCCTAACTATTCTAATCCCATTTTCCAGCAACAGGCCCTTTGCCTTGTATGCCAGGGCATCGCAAGTGCACATCCAAATACTTCTTAAATGTTATGAGGGTTTCTGCCTCTGCCACTTTTTCAGGCAGTGAGTTCCAGATTCCCACCACCCTCTGGGTGAAAAAAATTTTCCTCACATTCCCTCTAAACCTCCTGCCCTTTACCTTAAACCTTTGCCCCCAATTATTGATCCCTGTACCAAGGGGAAAAGTTCCTTCCTGTCTAACCTATCTATGCCCCTCATAATTTTATACACCTCAATCATGTCCCCCTTCAATCTCCTGTCCTCTAGGGAAAATAACCCCAGTCTACCCAATCTCTCCTCATAACTAAAACTCTCCAGCCCAGGCAACATCCTGGTAAATCTCCTCTGCACTCTCTTTCATGCAAACACATCCTTCCTATAATACCGATTCCAGAACTGCACGCAATACTCTCGCTGTGACCTAACCAGCGTTTTATATAGTTCCAGCATAACCTCCCTGCTTTTATATTCTATGCCTCAGCTAATAAAGTTAAGTATCCCATATGCCGCCTTAACCACCTTATCTACCTCTCCTGCTACCTTAAGGGACCAGTGGATATGTACACCAAGGTCCCTCTGATCCTCGATACTTTCCAGGATCCTACCATTCATCATGTATTCCCGTGCCGTGTTTGTCCTCCCAAGTGCATCACCTCACACTTATTCGGATTAAATTCCATTTGCCACTGATCAGCCCATCTGACCAGCCCGTCTGTATCCTCCTCTAATATAAGGCTATCCACCCCACTATTTCCCACCTCCCTAATTTTCGGTGTCATCTGCGAACTTACTGATCAACCTTCCTATGTTCAAGTCTAAATCGCTTATATATACTACAAACAGCAAGAGGTCCAACACCGATCCCTGTGAAACCCCACTGGCCACAGGCATCCAGTCACAAAAGCACCCCTCGACCATCACCCTCTGCTTCCTGCCACATAGCCAATTCTGGATCCAATTTGCCAAATTGCCTTGGATCCCATGGGCTCTTACTTTCGTTGTCAGTCTCCCATGCGGGACCTTATCAAAAGGCTTGCTGAAGTCCAAGTGGACTACGTCAAATGCATTGCCCTCATCTACACTCCTGGTCACCTCTTTGAAAAATCCAACCAAATTGGTCAGACATGACCTTTTCTTAACAAAACCATGCTGAGTGTCCTTGATTAATCCCTGCCTCTCCAAGTGTAGTTTAATCCTGTCCTTCAGAATTGCTTCCAATAGTTTCCCCACCACTGAGGTTAGACTGACTGGTCTGTAGTTCCCTGGTTTATCCCTTCCTCTCTTCTTGAATAACGGTACCACATTGGTTGCCCTCCAGTCCTCTGGCACCTCTCCTGTGGCCAGAAAGGTATTGAAAATTATTGCCAGCGCCCCTGCCATCTCCTCCCTTGCCTCACTTAGCAGCCTGGGATATATTTCATCCAGGGCTGGAGGATTATCTACTTTTAAACCTGCCAGACCATTCAGAACCACCTTCCTTTCTATGCTGATTTATTTAATTATATCACAGCCCTTCTGCCTGATTTCCATACCCACATCGTCCCTCTCACTTTTGACCAAATAAACTGGCTTAGTGTTTTCGTTTGGGCATGTTTTTACAGTGCAATTCATTTGAAATGAGCAAAAACAGTCCAAATGTTTTCAATGCAAATTACTTTCAGCACAACATGGCTTCCTCAATCTTTTGGGCTTAGTTAAAAAAAATGCAGTTGAATTTTGCCCAGCCCACAAATTGGCCATACCCCCAAACCAAATTAATCATTATTGCAAGTTTCCACTAATTGTGTTTGTTTGCAAGACTTTGAGAAAGCTTTAAAAAAATGTAAACCTTTTTTAAATGCAAGGCCATAAAAAGGCAGGCTTTAAAAGCTTTTGACCAAGATTTTGTTTTTAATTTACTAAGAAACTGACTACTGTACACCAGTGTAACTACCAAATGTCCCATGTAGGTTTTGAAAATCATTTTCAGTTTAAAATTGGGTTACTCAGATGTGCTGGACAAGACACTTTGACTGAAATGCTTTATATTGTGATAAACCCATTTTCAGTTGTTGGTCAATCTGTACCAAGTTACTACTTTTAAATATATCAAGGAATATTTTTTTAAAAACATTTATTTAAACAAGTGAAGAGGGCACTCAGTAGAGCGTGCACCTTCACCATGCTGTGTTAAACTCAACGTTATTACAATGACGCAGCATTTTCTTAAGGCTTTTTAAAGTACAAAGCTGAAAAAGAAATCTTTTTATTAAGAGTGCTGTTTCTCCCTGAGGCGGCTCCAGGCCAATGCACATCCAACAACCTGCCCTGAAAACTCTGCTCTCATTCTGACAGCTGTGATAAATTCCACCACAGCAGCTAAGACACAGTCCACAACATCAACAACATTCTAAATAAAAAAAACCAAAACATTCTAAAAAAAAGTCAATTCACCCTATCTCTCAATGTTAACAGATACTTCAAAAAATTCCAGGATCCAGATCCACATCTTTGCCTAAAACTAATCAGTTCTTCCTTGGGCTATACCCTTTCTGTGTGCCAAGTTTCACTGAAATCTATCCATTAGTTTTTGAAATGTGAGGCAGAATCTTGTAGCAGCGGGGGACTCATCTGCTGGCTGGACCAGTGAGAGACTCTCACTGCCTCTTTTCGCAAAGGCCCACCAAGCCACAAGCCAATCAGGCAGTCGTGAGGCAAGCAGCGGGCAGGCCTTCCCTGGAATCATGACCCCGGAGGTAAAAGTGTTGCCTGCCAAGAGACCAACAACTTAGCAGCACCACTGGGGAGGCCGTGGCTGCTGCCGGAAAGATGGGCTGTGGAGTCCCAGAATCATCAGCGACCCAGGTCACAGGTAAGTAATGTTAGGGGGAGGTTGTGTTGCGAGGTGGGTGCTGCGGAGAGAGCAGTGAAGGTGGTTTGGCAGCAAGGGTCGAGGGGCAGGAGGCTCTCAGTGGGCACCCCCTTCCAGATATCAAATCCTTCGATTAGGCTCTGAGTGCCTTTGGTCAAGGGACCACCCTCTCCCCCTACTCTTGGAGTTCACAGGCTGCACATTTGTAGTTGTTGTGCATGCTGCATGGTGATAGGCCCACCTACAGCTGGGCTACTACCAGCAGCGGTGGGATGAGGCCCTTAAGTCGTCATTAATTAGCCATTTCAGGGCCTCAATTGGTGGTGGGCAGTCCATGGGTCGTCCCACCCAAAACTTAATTCTGATGGGAGGCAGGAGGGCATCAGGGTTCAGTTATGGCACTATCCTGCCTAATTACATGCCCTTCATGCCTCCAAGCACAACACCAGAAAGAGCAAAAGATTCTGCCTATCTTGTTTGCAAACAAACAGATTAACAAACAAGTGCATAAACATTACCTCCACCCACCTTCAGTGGCAGAGGTAAAAAAGGTTACATTCTAAAATTCTGCCTGACTGCGCTGTTTCATGGTAGATTTTACATTTGGCAATATGCAGGAGAGTTGAAACTCAGGGTGGGAAAATAACAGTTCTCAAAACTAGTGCAATTTTGGGTGCAATTTTCAAAGTAGAAACTTGGCTGGATTTTCTCCTCCGTGCATGCGCACATGAAATGTGATGTTTTCCCCACTGGGCGCAATTGCAGATTTTTCGCCGTATTGTCCATTTCCTGCCTCATTAGCTATGCATCAGCAGGAAACACATCGGATCACAGCCGGGTGGCCTCTGATTCGCCTGCCCCACCGTGACCTCAGCGTATCAGTGCTCCAGACGCCATATTTAAACTGCACCAGCGCACAGCTTTCTCAATGCCTGCAGCCCAGTACTCTGCCACGGAAGACATGGTTCCCAAAGGGAAGAAACATGCTGCGCCAAAATTTAGTAAAGCCTCAAGGGGCCACCTGCTGGACACCACCGAGGCCCGCCAGGATTTCCTCTACCTCTGTCATAGCCAGTGGAGATCCACCAATCTCACTACTCTGGCTTGGGAGGTGGTGGCAATGGCAGTCAGTGCTAACACTGCACAGCAGAGCTCAGCCACCCAGTGCAGAAAGAGGAGTGATCTCATCTGTTCCGCCAGGGTCAGTCAACCATCTCATCACTCTCAACTCTCACACTCCCAAACCCATCAGAAGTTTGCAGGGTGACACTCCACACGGATCTCACACACTGCCAGCTCAAGGGACCTCACCAGTCACTCTCACACACACCTTCGCATTGTCATCATGTGCACGGCCGCACTCACCACCCACACAAGGCAGGCATCCTTATCATTTGCCTTGGCATGCATCCTGCTCACACACTCCTGTCTTTATGGAGGATAAGCTCGCACACGATAGAAGGGAGGAGTCCCTGGTTGGGGGTGGAATGGCTGAAAGTAAGGTCCTCACTCCTGACGAGGAACCTGCCATTGTGCTGGCTGGAGAGGTCCAGGATTGTGCCTGTGGCTGGACTGATAATCCAGAGACCCAGGGTAGTGCTCTGGGGATCTGGGTTCGAATCCCACCACAGCAGTTGTTGGAATTTGAATTCAATAAAAATCTGGAATTAAAGTCGAATGATGACAATGAAACCATTGTCGATTGTTATAAAAACCCATCTGGTTTACTAATGTCCTTTAGGGAAGCAAATCTGTTATCCTCACCTGGTCAGGCCTACACGTGACTCCAAATTTGCAGTAATGTGGTTGACTCTTAAATGCCCTCTGAAATGGTGTAGCAAGCCACTCAGTTGTATCACTAAAAAGTCAATAAAAAGGAATGAAACCAGACAGACCATCCGGCATCAACCTAGGCACTGGAAACAACAACTGCAAACCCAGCTCTGTCGACCCTGCTAAGTTCTCCTTACTAACATCTGGGGGCATATGCCAAAATTGGGAGCACAGTCTCACATATTAGTCAAGCAACAGCCAGACATAGTCATCCTCACAGAATCATACCTTACAGACAATGTCCCAGACACCACCATCACCGTCCCTGGGTATGTCCTGTCCCACCACAGGACAGACCCAGCAGAGGTGGTGACACAGTGGTATACATTCAGGAGGGAGTTGCCCTGGGAGTCCACAACATCGACTCCGGCCCTCATGAAGTATCATGGCATCAGGTCAAACATGGGCAAGGAAGCCTCCTGTTGATTACCACCTACTGCCTCCCTTCAGCTGATGAATAAGTACTCCTCCATGTTGAACACCACTTGGAGGAAGCACTGAGGGTGGCAAGGGTGCAGAATGTAGTCTGGCTGGGGTCTTCATTGTCTATCACCAAGAGTGGCTCGGTAGCATTACCACAGACCGAGCTGGCAGAGTCCTAAAGGACATAATTTCTAGACTGGGTCTGCAGCAGATGGTGAGGGAACCAACAAGAGGGAAAAACATACTTGACCTCATCCTCACCAACCTGCCTGCTGCAGATGTATCTGTCCATGACAGTACCAGTAGGAGTGACCATCGCACAGTCCTTGTAGAGACAAAGCCCCATCTTTACTTGGCACTACCACTGTGCTAAATGGGTTAGATTTTGAACAGATCTAGCAACTCAAGACTGGGCATCCATGAGGCACTGTGGGTTTTCAGGAGCAGCAGCAGAATTGTACTCAACCTATACTGTAACCTCATGGCCGGCATATTCCCCCACTCTACCATTACCACCAAGCCAGGGGATCAACCCTGGATCAATGAAGAATGCAGGACGGCACGCCAGGAGCAGCACCAGGCATACCTAAAAATTAGGTGTCAACCTGGTGAAGCTATAACACAGGACTACTTGCATGCCAAACAACATGAACAGTGTGCAATAGACAGAGCTAAGCGATCCGACAACCAACGGATCAGATCTAAGCTCTGCAGTCCTGCCACATTCAGCCTTGAATGCTGGTGGACAATGAAACAAGTCAGTGGAGGAGGAGGCTCCACAAATATCCCCATCCTCAATGCTGGAGGAGCCCAGCACATTAGTGCAAAAGATAAGATTGAAGCATTTGCTACAATCTGCAGCCAGAAGTGCCGAGTACATGACCCATCTCGGCCTCCTCCGGAAGTCCGCAGCCTCACAGATGCCAGTCTTTAGCCAATTCATTTCAATCGACGTGATACCAAGAGCAGAATTTTAAGCTTGACATGCAGGCGCACGCCCGACCCACTTGAGCATAAAATAGCGTGTGATGGTGTCGGGCAAGCATCCCAACGTCATCCCATAAGACTGTAAGACCATAAGATGTAGGAGCAGAAGTAGGCCATTCAGCCCATCGAGTCTGCTCCGCCATTCAATGAGATCATGGTTGATCTGATAATCCTTAACTTCACTTTCCTGCCTTTTCCCCATAACTCTTGCTTCCCTTACTAACTAAAAATGTCTATGTCAGCCTTGAAAATACTTAACAACCTAGCCTCTACAGCCCTCTATGCTAAAGAATTCCACAGATTCACTACCCTCTGAGAGAAGAAATTCTTCCTCATCTCTGTCTTAAATGGGCGACCCCTTACTCTGGGATTATGTCTTCTAGCCCTAGATTCTCTCACAAGGGGAAACAACCTCTCAGTGTCTACCCTGTCAAACTGTAAGATTCTTATGTGTTTCAATAAGGTCACCTTTCATCCTTCTAAACTCCAAAGAGTACAGACCCAACCTACTCAACCTCCCCTCATAAGAAAATCCCTCCATACCCAGGATCAACCTAGTGAACCTTCTCTGGACTGCCTCCAATGCCAGTGTATCTTTCCTTAGATAAGGGGACCAAAACTGTTCACAGTATTCTAGGTGTGGTCTAACTAGTGCCTTGTATAGTTTTAGCAAGACGTCCCTATTTTTATACTCCTTTCCCTTTGAAATAAAGGCCACCATTCCATTTGCCTTCCCTATTATCTGCCGAACTTTATGATAGCTTTTTGGGATTCATGCACAAGGACTCCCAAATCCCTCTGTGCTGCAGCTTTCTGCAGTCTTTCTCCATTTAAATAACATTCTGCTCCTCTATTCTTGCTAAAGTGCATAACCTCACAATTTTCCACATTATATTCCATCTGCAAAGTTTTTGCCAACTCACTTAACCTGTCTCTGTCCCTCTGTAGACTCTCTGTGTCATCCTCACCACTTGCCTTCCCACCTATTTTTGTGTTATCTGCAAACTTGGCAATAGTACATTCACTTCCCTGATCTAAGTCATTAAGATATATTGTAAATAATTGTGGCCCTAGCACTGATCCCTGTGGCACTCCACTAGTTACAGGTTGCCATCCTGAAAATGTCCCACTTATCTCAACTCTCTGTCTTCTATTAGTTAGCCAATCCTCTATCCATTCTAATATACCACCCCCAACACCATGGGCTCTTATCTTATTAATTAGGCTTATGTGCGGATTCTTATTAGACGCCTTTTGGAAATCCAAATATATTACATCTACTGGTTCCCCTTTATCTATCCTGCTTGTTACCTCTTCGAAGAATAGCAATAAAATTTGTCAGGCATGATTTCCCCTTCATGAAGCCATGTTGTATCTGCTTGATCATATTATGCTTTTCTAAATGCTCTGCTATTACTTTCCTTATAAAAGACTCTAACATTTCCCCAGTGATGGATATTAAGCTAAGTGGCCCATAGTTACCTGTTTTTTTTTCTCCCTCCCTTTTTGAATAAGGGTGTTACATTGGCAGTTTTCCATTCCTCTGGGAATTTTCCAAAATCAAAGGATTCTTTGAAGATTACTACTAGTGCATCCACTATCTCCATAGCTGCTTCCTTTAATATCCTAGGATGCAACCCTCATGTCCAGGGGACTTACCGGCCTTTTGCCCCATTAGTTTCCCTAGTACTTTTTCTCTAGTGATAGTTATTGTATTTATTTTCTCTCCCCTCCCCCCCCACCCCCGCCAACTTTTGCCCTTTGATTATTTAGTATTTTTGGAATGCTATACGTGTCTTCTACCGTGAAAACTGATGTAAAGTATTTATTCAATTCCTCTGCCATTTCCTGGTTCCCCATTATTATTTCCCCAACCTCATTCTCTAAGGGGCCAATGCTCATTTTGGCCTCTCTCTTCCATTTTATATATTTAAAGAAGCTCGTATGGTCTGTTTTTATAATACTTGCTATTTACCCACAGAGTTTACTTTCTTCCTCATTATTATTTTTTTGGCCATCTTTTATTGGTTTTTAAAATTTTCCCCATCCTCTGACTTACCACTAATTTTTGCCACATTGTGGCTTTTTTCTTTCAATTTGATATTGTCCTTAATTTCCTTGTTAATCATGGCTGGTTTATCCCTTCCTAGAATCCTTCTTCCTCTCTGGGATATATCTTTGTTGTGAGTCATGAACTGTTTTCTTAAACATTTGCCATTATTCATCAATCGTCTTTTCTTTTAAACTTGTTTCCCAGTCCACCCCAGCCAACTCTGCCTACATTCCTTTGTAATAACCCTTATTTAAGTTTAGTACACTTGTTTCCAACCCATGTTTCTCACTCTCAAACTGAATGCTAAATTCTAGCATGTTATGGTCACTGTTTCCGATGGGATTTTTTACTCTAAGATCATTTATTAAACATGCCTCATTACACATTACCAGATCCAAAATAGCCTGATCCCTGGTTGGATCTACAACATATTGTTCTAGGAAACTGTCACGAATGCACTCTATGAATTCTTGCTTGTGGCTACCTCTACCAATTTGATTTTCCCAATCTATATGAAGATTAAAGTCACCCATGATTAATTCACTGCCTTTTTACATGCCCCCATTATCTCCTGATTTATTCTCTGTCCTACAGTATAGATGCTATCAGGGGCCCTATAGATTACCTCCACCAGTGTCTTCTTCCCCTTGTTATTTCTTACCTCTACCCATATTCTACATGGGTTCTACATCTTCCAATCCAAGGTCATTCCCTGCTAGCGTACTTATTCCATCTCATATTAATAAAGCTACCCCAACATCCTTTCCTTCCTGCCTGTCCTTTCGAAAATTCACATACTCCTGAACATTTTGATCTCCTTGTAACCATGTCTCCGCAATGGCTATAAGATCATACCTATCAACCTCTATCTGTGTCAGTAATTCATTTATTTTGTTCTGAGTACTACTGCATTCAAGTAGAGCTCTGCAATATTTCAGTTGGCGGACACGAGCAAAAGTCGAAGCGCACCCGCTGACAATTAAGAGGACAATTAAGTCCATTAAAGTTCCACTTGTCCCCGATTTTTCGTGGTCCGCCCAAACTTACAGTTGGCGGACGGGCAAATCGGCCAGGCGGCCTTTACATTTTTGATGAAACCTCATCCAAAGGTGAGATGAGGTTTACGTTATTAAATTAGAAATAAAATTGTATGATTAGAATTTTCATCATGCATATGTTGACTGATTCTGATGTGTGGGACATTTTTTTCCCGATTTTAACATCTTTTATTTATTGGTTTTAAATTCTTCAGCTCCCTGAAGCACCTCTCTGCCTTCAGGGAGCTTTCACCCCACGCTCCCCTGCACCTGCGCTTACATCAGCGCTCACCCTCTCCATGGCAGCGCTGAGCATTTCAGCTTGTGTTTCACACTAGCTGGCCTTTAATTGGCCAGCCAGTGTCAAATTGCAGTCGAGGGCCAATCGCAGGTGGTGTTCCATGCCCTGGCTGCTCCCGGGCCCGCCAATCGCACCCGCATGCCGACCTAAAAATCCTGCCCCAAGAAACGGCTGAAAGCACTGGGTATTGCAAAGGCTATGAGCCCTGACAATATTCTGGCAATAGTACTAAAGACTTGTGGTCCAGAACTTGCCATGCCCCTAGCCAAGCTGTTCCAGTACAGCTACAACACTGGCATCCACCTGGCAATGTGGAAAATTGCCCAGGTATGTCCTGTACACAAAAAAGCAGGACAAATCCAACCCGCCAATTACCGCCCCATCAGTCAACTCTCGATCATCAGTAAAGTAATGGAAAGGGTCATCAACAGTGCTATCAAGCGCCACTTGCTTAGCAATAACCTGCTTACTGACGCGAAGTTTGGGTTCCGCCAGGGTCACTCAGCTTCTGACCTCAGTTCGGTCTTGGTTCAAACATGGACAAAAGAGTTGAATTCCAGAGGTGAGGTGAGAGTGACTGCCCTTGACATCAAGGCAGTATTTGACCAAGCATGGCATCAAGGAGCCCTAGCAAAACTGGAGTCAGTGGGAATCGGGGGAAAACTCTCCACTGATTAAAAACAAAATTAAACATATTAAACAGATACACACTAAAATATTGCAGGGTTGGTGCTAGGTACCTAGCAGAAAAGAAGATGGTTGTGGTTGTCAGAGGTGAATCATCTCAGTTTCAGGACATCACTACAGGAGTTCCTCAGGATAGTGTCCTAGGCCCAACCATCAGCTGCTTCATCAATGACCCTCCTTCCATTATAAGGTCAGAAGTGTGTAGTTTGTTGATGATTGCACAATTTTTAGCACCATTCGTGACTTCTCAGATATTGAAACAGTTCATGTGCAAATGCAGCAAGACCTGGACAACATCCAGGCTTGGATGATAAATGGCAAGTAACATTCATGCCACACAAGTACCAGGCCATGACCACCTCCAACAAGAGAGAATCTAACCACCACCCCTTGATATTCACTAGCGTTACCATCGCCGAACCCCCCACTATCAACATCCCGGGGGGTTACCATTGATCAGAAACTGAACTGGATTAGTCATACAAATACTGTGGCTACAAGAGCAGGTCAGAGGCTAGGAATCCTGAAGCGAGTAACTCACCCCCTGACTCCCCAAAGCCTGTCCACCATCTACAAGGCACAAGTCAGGAGCCACTTGCCTGGATGAGTGCATCTTGAACAACACTGCATCATCTACAAGATGCACTGCAGAAACTCACCAAGGCTCCTTTAATAGCACCTTCCAAACCCACAACCACTACCCTCTAGAAGGACAAGGGCAGCAGATACATGGGAACAGCACCACCTGGAAGTTCCCCTCCAAGCCACTCACCATTCTGACTTGGAGATATTTTGCCGGTGTTCCTTCATTGACTCTGGGTCAAAATTCTGGAACTCCCTCCCTAACAGCACTGTGGGTGTACCTACACCACAGGAACGGCAGCGGTTCAAGGAGGCAGCTCACTACCAGCTTCTCAAGGGCAATTAAGGATGGGCAATAAATGCTGGCCTAGCCAGCAAAGCCCACATCCGTTAAAATGAATCAAAACAATTGAGGAGCCTGAACCAGCTTGTCCCTCAGATAGTACAATGAGTGCATTGTCATATTTTCAAATTACCTAATTATTCCTACTTTCTTTCTTAGGCACCTCTTGAAAGTGCCCGAGGGCATCAACAAGCCAGGCCTTCACCCCCAGCCCTGAGGACACTTGGATGAGGAACCAGAGGATAACACCATGGAAGACCTGTCACAGCGCTCACCCAGACCCTTTGTGCAGAGGCACACATTTTGGTGGGACCTAGTTCTAGAGCAGCCTTGGGGTCACAATCTGGTGAGCACAGTGCACAATCTGGTCCACAGCAGGCAGAGGCAGGGATATCCAAGATTGCTGGCACTTAGGGGACTGCTGGAGGCCAGGATTCTGCTGAGTCTGAGTCAGATGACAAGTTTGTGGACTCGGTCCTAACTCAGTTGGTGGAGCTGCAGCAACAATCATGGGAACATCAGGAAGGGTTGTCAGTTGCATTCCTCAGATATCAACGATGGAGGAGTCTGTCTGCGTTCAGTCTGAGGTAATAGTGCTGGCATGCCAACACAACGAGGTCAACAATGGTTAAATGGCGGCACCATTGGAGACATTGGGCCAGGACATAGGTCCTGCAGTGTTTCAGGAGCTGCACTTCATCGGTGTAAGCATTGGTGACATCCATTAATGGCTACACGAGGTGGGTACTGGGCACCTCGATCTCACTCCAGGTTCACCTTCTCTTCAAGGAGTCAGCCAGGCACCCTCGGGTGCCCATTGGGACAAGGAACAGTAGCTGGACACCCCACCCAATTGAGTTGGGGAGTGTCCAGCCAATTCCACTTCCCTCTTCTGTGACCCCATCACCTCGGCTCCATAGGCCAAAGACGGTGAACTTGCCCCACACCAGCAGATCCATAACAGGCTGGGGCCCTCTACGTCTTGGCCCTCCAGAGGACATCTGCCAAAGCCTTCTCGGACAACACGGCATAGTAGTCAGCAGGCTGCCTGCACCTCTGCTGTGGATGTCGGGGATGCATCAAGATGTAGTGGTAGGGTTAGGAAGTCAAGCTTGTCACCAAAGCAACTAGAATCGCACCCATCACCTCTTGTGTATGCCTCCTTTTTATGATGAGCTGTGTTGTCAATCAAGTGTGACGCCATGGTCCCTTCCACCACATCGCAGATGTCACTATAATTTGCCTCTGGTTGATGCTGTCTGCTTCCACCTCATCACAGTGTCTGCCTGTTCTTGGATCATTTCCAACATCAGTGATGCACAATGTAAATTGTGCTTGTGGGAGGAAGCTCATTTCCATGTTTTGCTGGGTCATGTCATGTTCATTCTTAGCTGTGTAAGATTGAGGCTGAGGCGTTCACCCATATCGTCTGCATTATAAAAGGTGAAGATGTAGTGTACACAGAGATGTTTTAACACATGGAGAATGGTCGTATAACCTGGAACTCCACGCACTCTCTGTCATCCAGCAGGGTTTTCAATTTGTGAGCTCATACTCGGAACTTGTGTGTGCTCCTGTCTTCCTTGGGCATTGCTGATTCGCAAAGTGTACATCGGCTAAGCTTACCAATAAGTGTGAGCACTTTCCCACCTCAATGTGCCGGAGCTCTGCCCCTCGTAGCCACATTATTGCCCAGGAACTCGAACCTACAACCTTGAGTGTTTCTCATTTTGTAGTTGACTGTTTTTTGGCCACAAGGCTCTCATCGCCATGTAGGGATGCAGTGCTGTGTCATACATCTGTGTAGCATCGTGTCACCTAAACACTCGCTGAGGTCAATGATGATAAATCCAAATAGTGATGTGTTGCCGTCAATGGAGCCTTTGAGTATGGTCTTGAAGCTTTAGACAGAAGCTTGAGGGCAGCAATGGGATAGGAGCGAGGATGCAGTGAAGCTGAATTGTGTTCTTTATCAGTGAAGCGTGACCTTTAGGCCTTCATGGTGCCTTTGCATTTTGGAGTTCACAAGGACCAGGGCAGACTGTCTGTTAAAGAAAAGGCATTTCAATGTCTGGCAGGCAAGTGTGTGAACATCGTCATCCTCACATGGTCTACCTCCATTGAAAGGTCAGCATCCCTAACTGAGCTTGCTGGATGTCAATGTGACGGAGATGAAGATGATACAGAGGACTGAGTGACCTCAAAGTGGATTAACACCTGTGGAATGCCCTCAGCTGCCTTGGCACAAGTGTGACCTATCAGTATCAACATCAAGGTTACATAGAATGCATTATCCCATTGCTGGAGATGGATCTCCTTGAGGAGCTTTGTCAGACTGAAGGCATACAGCTAGAAGTCCACTGAGGATTGTGGAACAGCTCCTGCTTCTACTAGGCTGCTGTACCGACTGGGATGCTGCAGAGATGCTTGAAGAGGCAGCATCTTCTGATGCCGGGATGCCCTCAAGTCAGCAAGGACTTCATCTTTCAAAGGATCAAGATAATGGTGAGCCAAGTGTGTAAGTACTCACTCTCAAATTGAAGTGCACGGTTGAAATGAGAGGGATACAAACCCTGGTGTTCACCTGGGTCAAGACTACTACTCGCCACCGTCCTCATGCAATCTGGTAGCTATGAGGGCATCATGTGCACGCCTGCCTCATCTGACCCGTGCTATAGCCTCTTCCTCTGCAGCCTCAGCTCCCTCAACCTCATCACCCTCATCCCTTTCAATGTCTTCCTCATCAGAGGAGACGTGGCTCCATGGCAGCATCTGCCAAGTCCTGCCCCCTTTGCAGCGCCAGGTTTTGCAGCACACAGCAAGCCACCATGATCCGTGAAACTCTCTGTTGAGTGTACTGGAATGCTCTGCCAGATATGTTGAGGCATCGGAATTGCATCTTCAAGATGTCAATGATATGCTCCACCAATGTTCGGGTAGTGCTATGAGCATCGTTGTACCTTCTCTCAGCTGAATTTTTTGGCAGTTGCACAAGCAACATCAGCCATGTCTCTCACCCAGGAACCAACCCTGGATCCTGTGTGATCACTCGGAGATGTCTGGACCTGCGATCTACTCAAGATATGAGTCATGGCAGCTTCCTAAGTATCTTGTGCAAACCTGCATGATTTGTTTCCTATGGTTGCAGAGCAGCAGCACTTTGAGCGAGTAGAAGCCTTTTCTGTTGATGTATTGGAATGCCTATTGCGAGGGAGCTTTTATAGCTACGTGACTGCTGTCGATGGCACCCTGCACCTGTGGGAATCCAGTAATCTCAGCAAAGCCTAGTGCCCTGGCATCCTGGCTTGCTTGATCTCTAGTGAAATCAATGTAATTGTGAGCCTCAGCAAAAAGGGCGTCTGTTATCTCCTGTATGCATTTGTATGTGGAAGCTTCAGAGATCTCACAGCGGTCCCCAGTGGAGGTCTGGAAAGAGCCTCTCGAGTAGAAAGTAAGAGTGGTGGTGATTTTCAGAGCCATTGGAAATGGATGACCTCCCAATCCCTGTGGTGTCAGCTCCTGCAGAATGTGGCAAATGTGAACCACCAGATTCCCGGACATGCAGAGTCATCGATGGCACTGTTATTTTGCTCATCTGCAGAAAAAACAAGCGTGTTTTGTACATCGTTGGTCTTGAGAGCCACCTATGCACGACATTTCTGTGAGCCTTATCCTCTGAGTCTGAAGGGGGCCCTGCTGCCTTTTGCTCATGAGAGTGAAGCTACTCCATTTGTCGCAATCTGTATGTGATTATTCAGGCAGCAATAAATCCAGCCTCCATCTTTCTGAAGGCCTCCTCTTTGCGGCATCAATGAGAAAAAGACATGAATCAGCATGAGTTTCCACAGGTCCTATTTCTGTCGATGGGTGGAATCGTGCGATCCCATTGGCTGCAGACATCAGGATGGGCATGGTGAGAAGGCCAAAAATCGGTTTCATGCTGTCGTGAAACCAGTTTGCAATCAGCCTCTGTTTCTTGCCGTCCAACACCAGGAACTTCATCTTAATGCATTTGCATTTCATTATTGTGCCCTCACACTGGAATCCTCCCCCAACTGCAAATTTACCTCCATGTCGGTGTGACTTCAGAACGACGTGATTCACGACTGCTTTTAAAAGGTGTGCACCTGGTGAGCTGAACTTTGAGGGGAATTCAGAGGTGAATGCACACAGCCTTGCGCAATACTCGTGAACGTTACCCATAAGATATCAAGGAAGAGGTGCTGGGCATTTAGGGAGGGCACAGGCAAGTTGCTATTTCCCGGCTGGCTTTCACTGCGGTGCCGGGGCAAGGGCTCCATTGCAGGTGAGGCCGGGGAGGCGGGGCAAGGCAGCACAAACTGAAGGAAGTAGACAAGCACGTGGGGGGTGAGGTAAGCGGCCACACACTTGGAAAAGCTGTCAAAGTAAACATTCTTCCGCAGCTAAGACCGTTCACCAGCAGTTCAATTAGCATACTGGGAGTTGGGCCTCTGAAGCTTTGCTGCCCACACAAGCAGTGCAAAAGCATGAATGTGCCACCAAATGCTCCAGACATTTTCAGCCGTCAGACGTAGAGTGCAAATTAATGTGCATTTTAAGGGGCAGCAGAGCAATTGGACGACTGGGCAAGTTGTAGAAAGATGGCCTTGGTGCAGTCACTGGTGGAGGCGCTCACAGCCTCTTGCAACATCTTTATGAAAGTTTGGACCAGTATCCCCCATGGTTTGAGCTAACAGCGCAGCCTTGCAGTGCAGCTTGGGAGATTGCCTGAGCTGAGAGCACAGTATGCAGTCCAGCTCCCGCCATTTGGTCAAGTGGAGTGGGGCATAGGTGGGTGGGGTTTCGGACAGCCATGAAGAGCACTACACATTGGCTGTCCAAGTGGCCAACACTCCTGCATTTGTGAAGGGGTCTTCAGACTTAACCGGGAGAGGTCCTTAGAACACATATGATAACCCACGCATCTCCCTCTTTGACCCTGCAGGAGGAGAACATCAGGATCATGGTGCCTGGTGATTTAGTGGTATGCGTCATGGCTTACAGGGAGCAAAGAAGAAGAGTATGGAGGAGGTATCTGGCTTGGAAAGGCTCCCTCAATATGAAGGGGCGGCAAGGTCTGCTGCTGCTGTACATGCAGCTGAAGACCCACAGAGAGCTGTTGCTCATAGGCGGTTTGCTAGACCCAGGGTCTATAGGTGGTGCCTGTCATTCCTGCAGATGACTGAGAACCAGGGTCGCCGAAGACTGCGCACATATAGGGAACTAATTAATCACATATGCCACCAGCTGCAGGATTTGACCCCATGGGGACATGGAGGGCATTCACTGACAGTGGCTGTGAAAGTGACCGCAAAGCTCAATTTTTATGCCAATGGCTTCTCCCAGGGTTCCACAGGTGACCAGTGTGAGATTTCGCAAACCTCCACACACAAGTGTTCCTTGGAGGTCATGCACACCATATCTGCAAAGGCACAGAACTTTGTGCATTTTGCCCAGGATCAGAAGAGCCAGGAAATAAGAGCGCTGGGTTTTGCGCAGATCTCTGGTTTTCAACAGGTTCACGGTTCCAACGACCACTCACATGACACATAGATCTCCATGGCAGCAAGCAGTCAACTATGCCAACTGCAAGGGCTTCCACTCACTGAATGTTCAGCTGGTCTGTGACCACCACAAATACATCCTACAGGTCTGCAAACAATTCCCAGGGAGCATCCATGGCTCTTACGTCCTTAGCAGGTCTCAGATCCCTGACATCTTCCAATGTCCAGAGTGGCTGCAGGGTTGGCTCTTCAGGGACAAGGGCTACCCACAGAGGACATGGCTGATGATGCCTGAGTGTTGGCCTCAGACTGCAACCTGCAGATGGTATGACAAGGCTCATGCCGCAATCCAGAATTTGGTAGAGCAAGCAAATAGGCATCTTGAAACTGAGGTTCCAGTGTCTCAACAAGTCCGGTGGAGCACTGGGTTACAGAGGGTGTCGTGTATCATTGTAGCTTGCTGCATATTACTCCACACACCCTGGTGTTGCAACAGCGGGGAGAGGAGCTGACTGAGGAGGAGATGGAAGAACTGCACATCTCTTCCAATGTGGAGGACATCGAAGGAGATGACAGTGATGAGGTCCTTGAAGGTGAGGATGCCGGCGATGGGGCCATCACACTGGCCAGACAAGGCAGACATGCTCGGGAAGCCCTCACAGCCGCGAGATTCATGGAGGATGATGGCGAGATGCAGTGAGGATGGTCCTGACATCCACACTTTGCATCTGTGAACGTTTGACTTCTGTGTGGCTGATGGAAGTGCACATACCTTCAGTGCTCAGTGGAGGCCCTAATAGTCACAGGATTCCAGGAGGATTATGACAACTTGCAGTGAGGACTCTCCATAGACATTCATGTTGCCTCTGTTAATGTCTGACTCCTGTCTGGCCAAGGGCAGCTTCTTGCACTCTGTGATCAGGGTCATATGGAGACGCAGCCATGAAACTTTAAATGCACCTGATCCTTTTTCAGCCTTCAGCACCTGTCCCCTTCTAGTTCACACAGTCACTAGTCACAAATGCTGAAGAGATGAGGAATTAGCCCCACCTCAGATGTGCTGAGAGCACACAGAGGGAATGATGGAACTCTATGACATTTGCCCACGACGTTCTGATAAAAATGACAAGCACCATGGAGGTGCAGGCATCACTAATGTGTCCAGTGAGTGTGAAGCCACACCATTACTTTGATCTGCACAAGGAAGTGGCTCCGGACTGTGCCACCTGCCTTTATCTTGTGCAGGAACCAAGGTTTCACATCTGAGTGACACGAACATTGCTCATTAGAACAAGGAGCCATAGACAATGAGACATTCTTGGGAGTTTATTTATAATGGTGAACATTATGTACAAGTGATTAATACCTGTGCCCAGGCTATGCAACTACATCTTCAAACCTGCTTGGCCTAAATAGCCAAGTGGTTATGGTACTGGGCTTGTAACCCCAAGCTCAAGAGTTCAAATCTCACAATGGCAAACTATGAAACAATGTAACTTCATCTGAATAGGAACAGATGGAAATGTGTTTGTACTCAAACGAGTTACAAAAGCATAGATGATCTTTGGCTTGGCCTAAATAGCCAAGTGGTTATGGTACTGGGTTTGTAACCCTAAGCTCAAGAGTTCAAATCTCACAATGGCAAACTATGAAACAATGTAACTTCATCTGAAACAGATGGAAACGTGTTTGTACTCGAAAGAGTTACATCTTCAAACCTGCTTGGCCTAAATAGCCAAGTGGTTATGGTACTGGGCTTGTAACCCCAAGCTCAAGAGTTCAAATCTCACAATGGCAAACTATGAAACAATGTAACTTCATCTGAATAGGAACAGATGGAAATGGGTTTGTACTCGAAAGAGTTACATATAGGCTTGGCCTAAATAGCCAAGTGGTTATGGTACTGGGCTTGTAACCCCAAGATCAAGAGTTCAAATCTCACAATGGCAAACTATGAAACAATGTAACTTCATCTGAAACAGATGGAAATGGGTTTGTACTCAAAAGAGTTACATCTTCAAACCTGCTTGGCCTAAATAGCCAAGTGGTTACGGTACTGGGTTTGTAACCTCAAGAGTTCAAATCTCACAATGGCAAACTATGAAACAATGTAACTTCATCTGAAAAGGAACAGATGGAAATGGGTTTGTACTTGAAAGAGTTACATATAGGCTTGGCCTAAATAGCCAAGTGGTTATGGTACTGGGTTTGTAACCCCAAGATCAAGAGTTCAAATCTCACAATGGCAAACTATGAAACAATAGGCTTGGCCTAAATAGCCAAGTGGTTATGGTACTGGGCTTGTAACCCCAAAATCAAGAGTTCAAATCTCACAATGGCAGACTATGAAACAATGTAACTTCATCTGAATAGGAACAGATGGAAATGTGTTTGTACTCGAAAGAGTTACATCTTCAAACCTTCCTAACTTTGGGTTCAAAGGCTTGGTTCCAGTGTTGGCACCTATTCTCCACTGAAATCCTGGCCAGCACTAGGTAAGTTTCAAGGTGCTCCTCCCCCCCCCCTACTCTTTACATGACCAACTGCAATGAGATTGCTTTGGTCATGTGCTTGGATGTGCTGCTTTCAGGCCAAGTGCTGCTATCCTAATTCACTGCACTCTAAGACAACATTCTTTGGAATACACATGAGGACTAATGTTTAGGGAGGAACTAAGATTACTTGAGGGGGGAGTTGAGGCTTCTCATATGTGAACCTGCTAGCATCAAGATTCTGAGCTCCTTTTAACATGCATCTGCATCTTGTCCAATTACCCAATTGCTCTTGACCTCGTTATCGCTCTGGGGAATTTCCACGCTTGGAACAAGGGTTTAATACAAGGAGGTCGATTCATGCCACGAATTGGGATTAGTTTCACATGAATGCGCTTCATTGCTTCACTCTCCTCATTCCCTGCATTGTCATTGAAAGGTTCCTAACATGTCTCAGCTGTGCATTTCTCCTCATTTGGGAATACACCATTCAGTTGCGTCCCCTTTTATTTGTCCCCAAGTGGCCCTCTGAGCCCTCACCAGCGGAGCTATTCCTCCGTTTAATTTTGTACTGCACCATCATTTCAGGTTGCAAGGTGGTGGTGCTGAGGTCTTACTAGACAATCTCCTATGTGACTGTGGAAATCCCTCCCATTGTCCTGCAGCATAATGTTTAGGTTTCCCTCCCCCCAATAACTCTCAAACCTCCCCCTCCAATCCTTCATCCCCTTGTGATTGCGGTGCATATTCCTGTGATACCCCTGAATCATTTGAGGTGAATGAGCCTATGCCCCTTGTGAACCTTACCCCTCCCCACCTTGAAGCCTATTGCATAATGAAATATGCAGACCCCCCACCATGAAACCTTCGAATGCTCCTTTTCCCCATCTACAGGTTGCAGATGCCTCCCTTGACTGTGAGTTTGCCATATTCGGCCCAGTATTATGCCAGAAACCTCTGGACTGATGCGCCTAATATTTCAACCACGCCTTGCACGCAACATTCTGGGCATGACTGAGACTGGACTGACATACCCCCCCAATCGCTGGACCAAGACAAAGACAGCCTTTGCAAGGTCAGCAATGTAAACTGAAGCACTTCTCATTCCAAGATCCTCACATTCTGGCTGCAACCTCGTTTGTCCTACTGTAAAAGACCCCATTCTGGCCCAGAGGACATTTCCACCCCACACCCCTTAGTCATGTGTCTGAGTGCAACCTTCAACACTCTTTCCCGCCCCCCTACCTCTAATCCAGTCCTTGCCTGGTAGCACCTTCCTTTGCCTTTGTCCAGTTCCCCCACACCCCCCCACCATTAACACCTTGCCCTGCAACACATTACAAGCCCACCTTAACAGGATGCTCAGCATGTAGCGTGCAAGGCATGGTTGAAATATTAGGCGCATTGGTCCAGGGGTTTCTGGCGTAATACTGGCGAACAGTGGAACAGCAATGGCAGGAGTTTCTGGGAGTAATTTGGGAGACACAGCAAAAATTCATCCCTAGGAAGAAGAAGCATACTAAAGGGAGGACTAGGCAACCATGTCTGACAAGGGAAGTCAGGGACAGCATAAAAGCTAAAGAGAAAACATACAATGCAGCGAAGAGCAGTGGGAAACCAGGGGATTGGGAAGCCTACAAAGACCAACAGAGGACAACTAAAAAAGAAATAAGGAGGGAGAAGATTAAATATGATGGTAAGCTAGCCAGTAATATAAAAGAAGATTGCAAGAGTTTTTTTAGATATATAATGGGTAAAAGAGAGGCAAAAGTGGACATTGGGCCACTGGAAAGTGACACTGGAGAAGTAGTAGTGGGGAACAAAGAAATGGCGGAGGAACTGAATAGGTATTTTGTGTCAGTCTTCACAGTGGAAGACATGAGTGACATCCCCAAAGTTCAAGAGAGTCGAGGGGCAGAGGTGAGTATGGTGGCCATTACCAAGGAGAAGGTGCTAGGAAAACTGAAAGGTCTGAAGGTGGATAAATCACCTGGACCAGATGGATTACAGCCCAGAGTTCTGAAGGAGATAGCTGAAGAGATAGTGGAGGCGTTAGTGGTGATCTTTCTGGAATCACTCGAGTCAGGGAGGGTCCCAGAGGACTGGGAAATCGCTAATGTAACACCCCTGTTTAAGAAGGGAGTGAGGCAAAAGACGGGAAATTACAGGCCAATTAGCCTGACCTCGGTCATTGGTAAGATTTTAGAGTCCATTATGAAGGATGAGATTTCAGAATACTTGGAAGTGCATAGTAAAATCAGGCAAAGTCAGCATGGTTTCATCAAGGGGAGGTCATGCCTGACAAATCTGTTAGAATTCTTTGAGGAGGTAATGAGTAGGTTAGACAAAGGAGAGCCAATGGATGTTATCTACTTGGACTTCCAGAAGGCCTTTGACAAGGTGCCGCACAGGAAGATAAGAGCCCATGGTGTTAGAGGCAATGTTAGAGAGCATGGATAGAAGATTGGCTGTCTGGCAGGAGGCAGAAAGTGGGGATAAGGGGGTCCTTCTCAGGATGGCAGCCGGTGACTCGTGGAGTTCTGCAGGGGTCAGTGTTGGGACCACAACTTTTCACTTTATACATTAATGATCTAGATGAAGGAACTGAGGGCATCCTGGCTAAGTTTGCAGATGATACAAAGATAGGTGGAGGGACAGGTAGTATTGAGGAGGCGGGGAGGCTGCAAAAGGATTTGGACAGGTTAGGAGAATGGGCAAAGAAGTGGCAGATGGAATACAACCTGGGGAAGTGTGAGGTCATGCACTTTGGTAGGAAGAATAGAGGCATGGACTATTTTCTAAATGGGGAGAGAATTCAGAAATCTGGAGTGCAAAGGGACTTGGGAGTCCTAGTCCAGGATTCTCTTAAGGTTAACTTGCAGGTTGAGTTGGTAGTTAGGAAGGCAAATGCAATGTTGGCATCTATTTCAAGAGGACTAGAATATAAAAGCAGGGACGTGCTGCTGAGGCTTTATAATGCTCTGGTCAGACCACATTTAGAATATTGTGAGCAATTTTGGGCCCCGTATCTCAGGAAGGATGTGCTGGCCCTGGAGAGGATCCAGAGGAGGTTCACGAGAACGATACCAGGAATGAAAGGCTTAACATATGAGGAACGTTTGAGGACTCTGGGTCTATACTCGATGGAGTTTAGAAGGATGAGGGGTGATCTGACTTAAACTTACAGAATACTGAAAGGCCTGAATAGAGTGGACGTGGGGAAGATGTTTCCATTAGTAGGAGAGACTAGGACCCGAGGGCACAGCCTCAGAGTAAAGGGAAGACCTTTTAGAACAGAGATGAGGAGAAACTTCTTTAGCCAGAGAGTGGTGAATCTTTGGAACTCATTGCCACAGAAGTCTGTGGAGGCCAGGTCATTAAGTGTATTTAAGACCGAGATAGATAGGTTCTTGATTGGTAAGGGGATCAAAGGTTATGTGGAGAAGGTGGGAGATTGTGCTTGAGAAACCTATCAGCCATGATTGAATGGCGGAGCAGACCCGATGGGCCAATTGGCCTAAGTTCTGCTCCTTTGTCTTATGGTCTTAACACTAGTCAGATAAGTAGGGCCTTGCCTGTGCAACCAAGCTGAAAGTGATGTGTTGCTGCCTGTGAAGCCTGGCACTAAGTCTGAGGTGCCATGAGTGCAGCGCAATGCAGGGTAGGCGAACAAACCTTGAAGTCATGAGTGAAGTGCAGGTCTCCAGGTGCACATGGCTTATATGTAGTTGTGAAACACATTGGTCTAATTAGACACTGACGTGCTCTGTTGATCCAGCAAATGGGGGGTGATTCTTGTGAGCAGCCATCATAATGAGTATTCATGATATTCAAATGACATTCCTGACATGGCACAGCGGGAAACATGCAGCACCATTGAAACCTGGAGTGAATGATTGTAACCTGTTTTCCCGCCGATGTGAAAGTGATTTTTTCGCTCATGATATTTTCCACTCCTGCCCGCCATGACGTCATGACACCTGCCGCGGGTGGGAATGGAAAATCCCTGCTTCTACCCCACTATGTTGTCCCTGTGAGTGGGCTTATATTCACATTTTATAATAAGCCTTTTCTCTGAACCAACTGACTCTAAGGAACCCTGCCTGTTCTTTTAGCTGACTTTTTGGAACTGACCTTATGGAACATGAGCTTCTGTCTTTTGTTTTCTATCTGGATAGGAAACTAGCAACTTGACCTCTGACCTGTTTTGGTCCAAGGGTTGGCTATTTGAGCTACCAATTAAATCAGCTATTTTCTTTGAGGATGGGTTCCACCAGAAGCTGTCTCCTATTGTTTGCAAAATGAACAGGACCTTTCATTCTCAACTGTGCAGATGTTTGCTGGGATATTATTTTACCAAGCTTCTATTGCCTCATGAACCTGAATAGGCTCTCATCTGAAGATATTTTTATTCATTCACCAGACACGGGCACCACTGGCAATATCAGCATTTATTTCCCATCCCTAATTGCCCCAGACAAGATAATGGTGAGCCACCTTCTTGAAACACTGCAGTTTGTGGTGCAGGTGATGAGGGATTCCTAAACTTTTGGCTGGAATTTTCCCCACTAGCCTCTGGTGGGTTTTGTGGCAGGCGGGACTGGAAAATTAGGAGAGAGGCCAAAAATCGGAAACCCACTGGCAGGAAAGCAGTTTGGAACTTTCCCTTCAGCACTTACATGGCGTGCTGATGGTGGGTCAGGTTTCCAACTGATCCATGGCGGGAACCACATTTGCATGCATTACCATGCCATGAATGCTCAGGAAAAACACCATTCACCAGAATCAGTTAGTCCCTCGCAATCTAGTGCCGCATCAGCAGGAAATTAGACCGGTCTGAAACATGTTTGGAAATAAGTGGCTGCAACTGTCGCTCCTAACTTAGAGGTGAGTGCAACATGCAAAGCCTACCTGCAAAAGCACCACTCCTTGTACTCACAAATAACAGTGATGCCACACTGATGGAAGTGTAGGATTGCTCTGCTCAATAGCTTTTTCCATTCTATGGGAGCCTTTCTTCTGTGGGGCTCAGGCAAGGTTGCAATATGAGACAGTGGGGGGAGGGGGTGGCGGTGGAGGAATACAGGGTGCAATGGGAAGGAGACACGGAGTACAGGGGGCAATGGTGGGGTTGGAGGGGGAAAGGAAGAAGTAAATTTGGTGCAATAGATGATGGTGGGGTTGGAGATGGGGGAAGGAAGAAGGAGACATGGGGGACAATGGGGTTGGAAAGGGATGGGGGGAGACGCTGGCAGGCAGAGGGGAGGCCAAGGGTGGGGAAGCTGGAGCCCAACATTGAAGACTGGAACATAGACACCGTACGTGAATGCAAACTGAACTGCATGAATTAGAGGGGATGCATGCAGACTCTGGAACACGGGGTGGGGGGGAGCAGGGGGTTGCTTGTGTTAGTGTGGCACGAGAAGGGTGGCTTGCACAGAGATTCATGGAGGCTGGGGGAGGGAAAAGTCTTGAAAGGCTTTGAGTGTACTATAGGCCCCCCAACAGTCACAGAGAAATAGAAGAGCAGATATATAGGCAAATTTCAGAGAAGCATAAAAATAATAGGGTAATAATAGTGAGGGATTTCAACTTCCCCAACATTAACTGGGTTAGTCGTAGTGTGATGGGTTTAGAGGGAGCAGAATTCTAAAAATGCATCCAGGAGAGCTTTTTAAGCTAGTGCATAGAAGGTCCTACAAGAGAGAGGGCGGCTCTGGACTTAATTTTAGGGAATGAAGCTGAGCAAGTGGTAGAGTTATCAGTGGGGGAGCATTTTGCAGATTGTGATCATAACTCTGTTACACTCAAGGTTGTTATGGAAATGGAAAAGGATGGGCCAAAAATCAGAGTTCTAAATTGGGGGAAGGCCAATTTTAATAAGGTCAGATATGATTTGGCCTGAGTGGACTGGGAGCTGCTACTTTTAGGTAAATATGTGTCGGAGCAGTGGGACTCATTCAAGAAAGAAATAGGGAGAGTACAGGGCCAACATATTCCAGTAAAGACAAAGGGTGGGACCAACAAATCCAGGGAACCCTGGATGTCGAGGGATATATAGAATTGGATAAAGAGAAAAAAAGGACGCTTATGGCAGATACTGAGAGCTCAAAACAGCGAAAGCCCTAGAGGAGTATAGAATGTGTAGAGGGGAACTTAAAAAGGAAGTTAGGAGAGCAAAAAGGGAGGCATGAAACAATATTGGCAGGTAAAATAAAGGAAAATCCAAAGTTATTTTACAAGTGCATTAAGAGTAAGAGAATAACTAGGGAAAGAGTAGGGCCCATTAAGGACCATAGTGGTAATTTGTGCATGGAGCCGGAAGACGTAAGTAGGGTTCTAAATGAATAATTTATGTCGGTGTTCACAAGTGAGAGGAACGACGTGAGTATGGAAATCAGGCAGAAGGACTGTGATATAATTAAGGAAATTAGCATAGAAAGGGAGGAGGTTCTTAGTGGTCTGGCAAACTTAAAAGTAGATAAATCTCCAGGCCCGGATGAAACATATCCCAGGCTGTTCAGTAAGGCAAGGGAGGAGATGGCAGGGGGGCTGGCAATAATTTCCAATACCTCTCTGGCCACAGAAGAGGTACCAGAGTACTGGAGGACAGCCAATGTGGTACTGTTATTCAAGAAGGGAGAAAGTGATAAACCAGGGAACTACAGGCCAGTCAGTCTAACCTTAGTGATGGGGAAACTATTGGGAGCAATTCTGAGGGACAGAATGAATCTACACTTGGAGAGGCAGGGATTAATTAAGGACATTCAGCATGGTTTTGTTAAGGGGAGGTCATGTCTGACCAATTTAATTGAATTTTTCAAAGAGGTGACCAGGAGTGTAGATGAGGGCAATGCATTTTACGTAGTCTACTTGGACTTCAGCAGCTTTTGATAAGGTCCCGCATGGGAGACTGATAACGAAGGTAAGAGCCCATGGGATCCAAGGCAATTTGGCAAATTGGATCCAGAATTGGCTGAGTGGCAGGAAGCAGAGGGTGATGGTCGAGAGGTGTTTTTGTGACTGGATGCCTGTGTCCAGTGGGGTTCCACAGGGATCGGTGTTGGGTCCCTTGCTGTTTGTCATATATATAAACGATTTAAACTTGAATGTAGGAGGGCTGATCAGTAAATTCACGGATGACACGAAAATTGGTGGAGTGATAAATAGTGAGGAGGATAGCCTTAGATTATAGACGGGCTGGTCAGATGGGATGATCAGTGGCAAATGGAATTTAATCCAGATAAATGTGAGGCGATGCACTTGGGCAGGACAAACAAGGCACAGGAATACACGATGAATGGTAGGACCCTGGGAAGTACCGAGGATCAGAGGGACTTTGGTGCGCATGTCTGCCGGTCCCTTAAGGTAGCAGGACAGGTAGATAAGGTGGTTAAGGCAGCATTTGGAATACTTGCTTTATTAGCTGAGGCATAGAATATAAGAGCAGGGAGGTTACGCTGGAACTCTATAAAACGCTGGTTAGGCCACAGCTAAAGTATTGCGTGCAGTTCTGGAATCCGCATTATAGAAAGGATGTGATTGCACTAGAGAGAGAGTGCAGTGGAAATTTACCAGGATGTTGCCTGGGCTGGAGAGCTTTATTTATGAGGAGAGATTGGATATACTGGGGTTATTTTCCCTGGAGCAGAGGAGATTGAGGTGGGACATGATTGAGGTGTATAAAATTATGAGGGGCATAGATAGGGTAGAAAGGAAGGAACTTTTCCCCTTGGCAGAGGGATCAATAACCTGGGGGCTTAGAGGGGATGTGAGGAAGAATTTTTTCACCCAGAGGGTGGTGGGAATCTTTAACTCACTGCCTGAGAGTGTGGTAGAGGCAGAAACCCCCTTAAGATTTAAAAAGTATTTGGATGTACACTTGCGATGCCATGGCATACAAGGCTGCGGGCCTAGTGCTGGAAAATGGAATTAGAATAGTTTGCTACTTGTTTGACCGGTGCAGACTCGATGGGTCGAAGGGCCTTTTTCTGGGTGCTGTAGACCTCTATGACTAACATGAGGGACAGGTTGCACAGAGACCTATGGAGGGGGCAGGGCAAAAGGACACCTTTGTCAGCAGTAAAGAAGAAATGGTTGAGCTCCTTGAAAGACAGTCATATTCACTGGTCTGGTGCCAAGTAGTCAGGCGGTCCTCGGTCTGTTTGCACCTCATAGTCAGAGTGAGAGTAAAGGCAGTCCTGCAGCTTTGCGGGCCATGCTACAGGGCTATGCGTGGCACGCACATTGTGCCTCTCCTCCAGGGAGGGACAAAGAGCTGTGTACTCAATTGGGAAAAGGCACAGCTTTGTGTGCAGTGCATGGTCATGGTCTTATCTGGCTTGGTACTGAGCTGCAGATAGGATGGTCATAGGGGAGGCATCTGCAGCCTGTAAAGGGGGAAAACGTAACACAGAGGGTTGTATTCAAAACTTTTCTGGGTGGAGGGTCAGGGGGATTCTCCTCTGTACATAACCATGCACACAGCCTTGAGATGAAGGGTGAGGACCACTGTGGGCATCAGTACATCAAAAGCTATAGGTTCAGGTAGGTAGGTTGGAATATCATCCACAATTACTATGGGACCCAGAGTTACTGGGAAAGGCTGGAGAATAATGGGAGGGAGCTCTACCTGCACACTGTGGGGTTCCAGGAAGAGTGGACGGACACAAACACTCACAGAGGGAGGGTCGAAGCCGGTCTCAAAATCAAATCTTATCACCATCATCTTATCAACATGAAGTAATGGCACAGTATCAAATCGAAAGTGGACAGGAGGGGTCTGATTCAGTGTGGGAGGAGCCCCGGCTGCACTCGGGCCCATTTCAGGGGCACCCTCAAACTGTTAGGACACAAAACAGTGAAATGGAGTCAGAGTTGATAGAAAAGAGGAAGATTTCTTTGAGAAGGTTCCATTGAAGACATTGCTTTTTTTGCACTTTAATGAGAGACTGAGGGAATCACTGACTTCACAACCCAGTAACTCCATTTGAGCTTCAACAGAGAGGTATGTGAGAATGTAAATGAGAGCAGGCATATGGAAGGCATAGCTGCTGCATATTTGGCAGATAATCAATGAAAACCTGTGATGTGCTTTATCCAATTGGCATATATCTTAGGCCAAAGGACATCCAGTCATTGCTGAAGTGCAAGTTAAGGTTGATCAGCTTTAAAGATAATAGAGTGCAGGAGTTCCTTTGGTAAGGTCGCATATTTCATCATTTGTCCAAAGCTCTTAGGTTCTGTGGGATTCACATGTAAAGTATCAGAGTTATATTTGCCCGGTGTTCATTAATGTCTTGCATCGATCATTCCCCAGGGCGAAGGAGGATTGAATAATGGAGTCTGTGATCAGTGCTGCCTTCTTGATGGCATTGATCTGACTGAGGAGGAGGAGAAGGGCCCGGCACCACTTTGCCCTGCTTCGAGAGGAGGCTTGGCCTTAGGTCCATGGTCCAGGGGAGCCCCAACAACAATCAAAGGATGAGGAGCAAAAACAAAAATACCTGGAAAAACTCAAAAGGTCTGACAGCATCTGCGGAGAGGAATACTGTTAACATTTCGAGTCTGTATGACGGACTTTAAACGTTAACTGTATTCCTCTCCGCAGATGCTGTCAGACCTGCTGAGTTTTCCAGGTATTTTTGTTTTTGTTTTGGATTTCCAGCATTCGCAGTTTTTTGCTTTTATCAAAGGATGAGGAGGTTTGACCTATCCCACGGAGGCAACTCACACAACCAAGGATCTACTGAAGAAGACTCCTATCTGGAAATGAGCAACAGACAATGCATTTCTACACTTATCTAGAGAGGTGGTGGATCACATCTGCCACATTCTGCGGGAGGATCTAATGCTCCATTGACTGGAAGGACATCCCTTGCCAATGGCCTTGAAGGTTGACGCTGCACTCAATTTATTTGTCTGCAGATTGTTCTAAGGGTCCAAAAGGGACCTCTGCGGCATCTCACAGTCATCAGCACATAAATGTATCAAAGAGGTGATAGATGCCCTCTACCTATATTAATGGGGAACCTGGAAATGGCAGTTGAGTTGAATAAATACTTTGCATTAGTGTTCACGGTAGAAGACACTAATAGCATTCCAAAAGTACTAAATAATCGGGCAAAAGCGGGGGAGGAAATGAATACAATAACTATCACTAGAGAAAAAGTACTATGGAAACTAATGGGGCTAAAGACCAATAAGCCCCCTGAACCCGATGGGTTGCATCCTAGGATATTAAAGAAAGTAGCTGCAGAGATAGTGTATGCACTGGCAATAATCTTTCAAGAATCCTTCAATTCTGGAAAAGTCCCAGAGGATTGGAAAACTGCTAATGTAACACCCTTATACATAAAGGGAGGAGGAAAAAACAGGTAACTATAGGCCAGTTAGCTTAACATCTGTCATTGGGGAAATGTTAGAGACTATTGAAAAGGAAGTAATAGCAGAGCATTTAGAAATGCATAATATGAACAAGCAGAGTCAGCATTGCTTCATGAAGGGGAAATCATGCCTGACAAATTTATTAGAATTCTTTGAGGAGGTAACAAGCAAGGTGGATAAAGGGGAACCAGTAGATGTAATATATCTGGATTTCCAAAAGGGATTCGATGAAGTACCGCACATAAGGCTACTTGATAAGATAAGAGCCCATGGTGTTGGGGGTAGTATATTAGAATGGATAGAGGATTGGCAAACTAATAGAAGACAGAGAGTTGGGTTAAGGGGGACATTTTCAGGATGGCAACCTGCAACAAGTGGAGTGCCACAGGGATCAGTGCTGGGGCCACAATTATTTACAATATATATTAATGATTTGGATGAGGGGAATGAATGTTACAATCACCAAGTTTGCAGATGACACAAAAATAGGTGGGAAGGCAAGTGGTGTGGATGACACAAAGAGTCTACAGAGGGATAGAGACAGGTTAAGTGAGTGGGCAAAAACTTGACATGGAATATAATGTGGGAAAATGTGAGGTTATGCACTTTGGCAGGAAGAATAGAAGAGCTGAATATTATTTAAATGGAGAAAGCTGCAGTACAGAGGGATTTGGGAATCCTTGTGCATGAATCCCAAAAGCTAGCATACAAGTTCAGCATATAATAGGGAAGGCAAATGGAATGTTGGCCTTTATTTCAAAGGGAATGGAATATAAAAATAGGGAAGACTTGCTAAAACTATACAAGGCACTAGTTAGACCACACCTAGAATACTGTGAACAGTTTTGGTCCCCTTATTTGAGGAAAGATATACTGGCATTGAAGGCAGTCCACTAGGTTGATCCGGGGTATGGAGGGATTTTCTTATGAGCAGAGGTTGGGTAGGTTTTGCCTGTACTCATTGGGAGTATAGAAGAATGAGAGGCAACCTTATTGAAACATATAAGATTCTTAGGCGGCTTGACAGGGTAGTTGCTGAGGGGTTGTTTCCCCTTGTGGGAGATTCTAGGACCAGAAGGCATAATCTCAGAGTAAGGTGTCGCCTATTTAAAATGGAGATGAGGAGGAATTTCTTCTCTCAGAGGGTAGTTAATCTGTGGAATTCTTTATCACAGAGGGCTATAGAGGCTAAGTCCTTAAGTATATTCAAGGCTGAGATTGACAGATTTTTAATGTGAGGGAATGAAAGGTTATGGGGAAAAGGCAGGATAGTGGATTATCAGATCAGGGTTATCAGATCAGCCAGGATCTCATTGAATGGCGGAACCGACTTGGGCCAATTGGCCTACTTCTGCTCCTATGTCTTATGGTCTTACTGTAAGGCTCATCATTTTGTAAACTTCACGCTCAACAAAGCTAGCCAGGCTGCTAGATTTTGGGGGTTTTCAGATATCTCAGGCTTCCATAGAGCATAGCATGCAATCAATTGCACACATAGCATTGAGAGCTCCATGGCACCAGCCCCTAATGTTCATTAACAGGAAAGGGTTCCATTCCATCAACTGGTGTGTGATCATCAGATGCACGTTTGTGCCCAATACCCTGGGAGTTCTGATGACTCTTACATCCTGAGCCACTCCCAGGTGCCACAAGTATTCAAAGGGCCTCAGCCAATACAGAAATGGCTGCTTCAGGATAAGCAGGGTACCCGCTCAAACGATGACTCATGACACCAGTGCGCATCCTCTGAGTCATTTGGAAGAGAGACATAACAAGGCACATAAGGCAAAACGATCCATCATCGAGCAGACCATTGGCATCTTGAAGATGAGTTTCTGATTCTTGAACCACTCAGGTGATTCTCTGCAGTACTGTCCATGGAGGGTGGCCCACATCATCATGGTCTACACAACAGCCTTCACAACCTGGTGTTTCAAAGGGATCCCTTGTCAGATGGAGACATTGAGGAGGCTGAATGCTCCTTGGATGATGAAGAGCAGGGAGGGCAGGAACCTGAATTGGGAGATGATGGGCTGCTTCCAAGGGAGGATCCCCTCAAAGAACTATGACGTGGAAGAAGTGCCCATGGCACACTGATACCGACACAATTTCAGGATGATTAAAGTACAGGCAGTGGGACACAGCCACGTTACTTCCGTCCCTTATGCTAGCGGACTGAAAGGCCTTTGCAACCAGTGACATCAAGAGCAATTTCAGCATTCAACGTTCAACCTTCAAGCCTCATGATTCACTAGGCCCTATTCATTGGAAAGGAGAGCGCCAAGCTCTCCATCACTGCGCTCTGGAAAGTGATAGTCACCATAACAGCGCAGACATTGCATCAAAAGATTTGATGCAGTGGTGGCCACCTTTATGAGAAACATTTTGCAGACATCCAGTAAAGAGTTTGATACATCTCCCTGACAACACAAGCGTACAGGAACCATCAGAGTCATCTACACATCACATGTGAGCCTCACAAAGGGAGGCAAAAACTGGGAGCATGGATCACCCTCACAATAGGAGGGCACATAAGTGCATATCCACAATGCTTTCAAATGACGAGACCATTCTCATGAACAGCAAATGTATTTACAAAGGTGCATTATATTCACAGTGATTCACCTTAATTTTTCTAACCCTACTACTACATCCAGGTGCATCCCCGACATCCGCAGCAGAGGTAGAGGCAGCCTGCTGACTGGTATGCCCAGTTGTCTTTGATGACTTTGGCGGGCCTCTTGAGGGTTGAGAACTGGATGGCCCTGGCCTGCTTTGTGTCTCCTGCTGTGGGGCAGGTGCACCCTCCTCAGCTGGAGGTGATGGGGTCACAGGAAGAGAGAATTTGGGATCAGCTGAACTCTGTCAGAGTCATCTGTGAAGATGGACCCGGAGTCTCCAGCTGCTGGTCCTCCTCCCTGTGGGTGCCCAAGGGCTCCTGCCTGACTCTCTTTGGAGAAGGGGTGCCTGGAGGGAGGTCAAGGTGCCCTGGCCCCCTCTCGTCTAACCACTGATGGATCCCACTAAAGCTTATAGTGATGGAGTGCAAGTCTGAGTGCACATCCAGCAGGATCTGATGGACCAAGGTCGCCAAAGTGATCACCACCCTTCATCCAAAGACCTTGAGATACTCGTTTGTCGGGGCCAAGACAGCAGAAGGACTCCTACATCCTTTGCTCTACCTCTCACAACTCTCCTTGATTTTCTGCTGCCTGTTGTTGCATCTCCATTAAGTGTGACATGACTGTCACACTTCAGCCAGGGGCTCAACACCAGACTCAGACTCAGCGGGTGCCTGATCTCCAGCAGTCCTCCAAGTGCCAGAGACCTGGGCTGTCACTGTCTTCATCTGCTGTGGTGACATGTCCATGAGGTGTTCCCCAGAATGTGACCATGAGCCTATCTATAACTATAATAACTCCAGGGGGTTATTATTGAACTTCGAAGCAGCTCTCTTTGTTGCAGCCATCTGGAAATTTCTTCTTCTTAAGGCTGGGCTGGAGAGACTGAGGGCGACATTTATATGTGGCACCTGGACCTTCGAGCCCATTAGGTGATGGCGGGGATCAGTTCCTGACCCGCCATGTGGTTCAGAGAGAAACTTGCCTATGCATAATTAATGAGCTTCTGTGCATGAAATCAGGTGCAATTTCCCACCACTCTGCCCAGAAGGATACATGCCACAAAACCTGCTCACCACAGTACTTAGTTTCAAAAATGGAAAATTCTGCCCTTTGACCAGCAACAATGAATGAACAATATATTTCAAAGTCAAAACAGTGTGTGATTTTGAGGGGAGCTTGATGGTGTTCTCATGCATTTGCTGTCCTTGCCCTTCTGCATGATAGTAATTACAGGGTTTGGGAGGTACTGTTGAAGGAGCCTTGGCAAATTGCAGGAGTATATCTTGTAGATGGTACATACTGCAGCTATGGTGCACCAGTAGTGGAGGAAGTGAATGTTTAAGGTGGCGGGTGAGGTAGTCTTTGTCCTGGATCATGTTAAGCTTCTTGAGTGTTGTTGAGGCTGCACTCTTCCAGGCAAGTGGAAATTATTCCATCATTTCCTGACTTGTACCTTGTAGATGGTGATCAGGATTGAGTTGCTCACTGCAGTTTACTAAGTCTTTAACCTGCTCTTTGTGCTCACAGCATTTATTTGGTTGATGCAGTTAAGTTTCTGGTCAGTGATAACCCTAGGATGTTGGTGGCAGGTTTTGTGATGATGATGCTGTTGAACATCAAGGGAAATGGTTAGATTCTCTCTTATTGGAGAGAGACATTGCTTGGCACTTCTGTAGGACAAATTTTAACTGCCACTTATATGCCCAAGCCTGAATGTTGTCCAAATTTTGCTGCTTGCTGAGGCATGGACTTCTTCATTATCTGAGGAGTTGTGAATGGAGCTGAAATCTATACAATCATAAGCAAATATCCCTACTTCTCACCTTATGATGATGGAGAGGTCAATGGTTGAGCCTATAATCAATCCCTGAGGAGATTCTGCAATGATGTTCTGGGTTTAGATGCTTGGCCTTCAGAACTACAACCATCTTCTTTTTTAGGTATTGTAACAACTACATAAGGAGAGACTTTTTTACAGTTTGTGAGGAAGATACACAAGATATACAAAAGAGTGTACAATTAGCTACTGTCTGGCTGGTCTCAATGTGGTGATTCCACATTGTGGTCATTTTGTTCAGTAGTCTTCCTGGGTGTAGTTGTATGGAGCAAATTTCCATGTTTTATTCCCAAACAGTCTTGGTTTGCAGTAGATTTCTCTTCACAGGATGGCTACTTCGCAAATCTGGGCACAATACTTGCAAGAGGGACAGAGAGGGCAAACAGCTTCAGCCTCCCGTTTCAGTACAGCATTCTTGATCTCTCCCCTGTTTGTAAATAGTCTCTTAAAGCATTCTGCCAGCTGTATATTCCAGAGAAATTCTATTGGTCCATGTTTGCTGCAGTCATTGTTTTAGAATAGGTAATTGCATTTTGATATCTCATCTCAGAAACATTTGAAAAGTTTCAGGATAGTGTATAGCCAAAAGGAGGTGGGGTCTTTCACGCTCCCCTGGGAGTTAAGTGTCTTTTTTTCCATCCCATTTGAACAAATGCAATCTGTATATTATAACCATCTGGGTAGTCTCCAGTGTCTTTAGAGGGTTTCAGTTTTTTTTAATCCAGCCAGGAAAAGAAAAATCAGAAATTGTACCTTTAAGGAAAAAAGCACATCCTTATAACAGTATGACTCCAGCTAGATTTACCCCTGATTCCCATGACTTTATTCAGTTTAACTAGCACTCCTTGATGCCTCACTCGCTCAAATGCTGCTTTGATGTCAGGGGAAGACACTGTCATCTTATCCCTGGAATTCAGCCCTTTTGTCCATGTTTCTACGAAGGCTTGAGTTCTGGAGTTGAGTGGTACTGGCGGAACCCAAACTGAACATTGGCGAGTAAGTTATTGGTGAATGTGTCACTTAAGAGCAATGTCAATAACAGTTTCCATTATTTTGCTGATTAAGAGCATGCTGAAGGACAAAAGAGCTGAAATCTAGAGGTGAGGTGAAATTGAATGCCCTTGACATCAAGGCAGCATTTGACCAAGTGTGCCATCAGGGAACCCTAGCAAAACTGGAGTCAGTAAAAATCAGGGGGAAAACTCTGTGCTGGTTGGAGTCATACCTAGCACAAAGGAAGATGGTTAAGGTTTTCAGAGGTCAATTATCTCAGTTCCTGGACATCCCTGCAGGAGTTTCTCAAGGGTAGTGTCCTAGGCCCAACCATCTTCAGCTGCATCATCAATGACCTTCATTCCATTACAAGGTCAGAAGTGGGGATGTTTGCTGATGATTGTACAATGTTCAGCACAATTTGTGACTCCTCAGATATTGAAGCAGTCCATGAGCAAATGCAGCAAGACCTGGGCAATATCCATGCTTGGGTTGACAAGTGGCAAGTAACATTCGCACCACACAGTGCCAGGCAATGACCGTCTCCAAAAAGAGAGAAAAGAACCATCACCCCTTGAATTTCAATGACATTGCCATCATTGAAACCCCCATTATCAACACCCTGGGAGTTAGCATTGACCAGAAACTGAACTAGACTAGCCATATAAATACTGTGGCTACAAGAGCAGGTCAGAGGCTAGGTACCCTGCAGCGAGTAACTCACCCCCGACTCCCCAAAGCCTGTCCATCATCTACGTGGTACAGATCTTCACTTGCCTGGATGAGTGTAGCTCCGCAATACTCAAGAAGCTTGATATCCAGGATACAGCAGCCTGCTTGATTGGCTGCCATTCACTCCCTCCACCACCGATGCACAGTGGCAACAGTGTATACGATCTACAAGATGGAGAGCTCACCAAGGCACCTTAGACAGCACCTTCCAAACCCACGACTGCTACCATCTAGAAGGACAAGGGAACATGGGAACACTACCACCTGGAAATTCCCCTCCAAGCCACTCACCATTCTGACTTGGAAATATATTGTCGTTCCTTCACTGTCACTGGGTCAAAGTCCTGGAACTCCCTCCCTAACAGCACTGGGGGTATAGTGGGTATACCTACACCACATGGACTGCAGCGGTTCAAGAAGGCAGCTCACCACCACCTTCTCAAGCCAGCGATGCCCACATCCCACAAATGAACAAAAAGAAAATTGGTCAGATTGGAATTGTCCTGCTTTTTGTGGACAGAACATACCTACACTATTTTCCACTTTGTTGGGTAAATGCAAGTGTTGTTCTGAATTGACATTCCCAGGATGCAACCGTCCTGTAAGTGTAACTTCTTAAGAGCAAATTTTAACTGATATGTAAAGTAAAAATTTAATATAGATCATAGTAAACACCTAATGATAAATTCTTTAGAAGCCCAGAAAGTTGGCATTTGTCTAATATAGATTCCATTTGGCAGTTTTTAGCATAACACCTGTCATATGGGAAATGCTGGAACTTATAGCGGGGCACGTAGAAAATCTCAGTGCAATCAGGCAGAGTCAACATGGCATTCTGAAAGGGAAATCATGTTTTACTAATTTATTGGAGTTCTTTGAGGAAGTAACAAGCAATGTGGATAAAGGGGAACCTGTGAATGTGCTGTACTTAGATTTCCAGAAGGCATTTAACAATTTGTCATCTCAAAGGTTACTATGCAAATTAAGAGCTCAAGTTGTAGGAGATAACATATTGGCATGGATAGAGGATTGGTTAGCTAACAGGAAACAGAGGAGAGGTTTTTCTCCCCATAGGGGGGTTGCCTGAATCTGGGCCTGCCTCAGGGAGATTATTTAAGTTCAGGAAAATTTAATAAAGTAAAAAAACATTTAAGACTTGTCCCCTCATGTGAAACTGTCACATGAGCTGGGACATATCTATTAATTTTATGAAAAATTTTTACAAGGCCTTAAAAACCTTCATGAAACCTCATCCCGCCTGTGGATGAGGTTCCTTGAAAAATGCTAAGGCCGCCTGGGCTCTTCGCCTGCCCGCCAACCTTAAGGTTGGATGGGCAGCTCAGTTTATTGCTTTAATTGATAGTTAACTGGCCTTAATAGGCCTTTGACGGTTCGGGGCGTGCACAGCCGAGTTGGCTGCGTACCCGCAAAACTGAAAATTCGAATGACGCACAGTGACGTCGGGATGCACGCCCAATGTTACTGCACATCATTTAACGCGTCGGCGAGCAGGCCCCACTCCTGCTCACTGAGCCGAAGTTTCTGCCCAGAAAGTAGCGATTAATGGTTGATTTTCAGGTTGGCAAGATGTGATGAGTGGAGTGCCACAGGGATCAGTGCTGGGACCTCAGCTATTTACAATTTAAATCAATGACTTGGATGAAGGGATCGCATGAATGGTTGCTAAATTTGCTGATGATACAAAGATAAGCAGGAAAGTAAGTTGTGAAGAGGACAAAAGGAATCTGCAAAGGGATATAGATAGGTTAAGTGAGTGGGCAAGAATTTGGCAAATGGAGGACAATGTGAGAGAATGTGAACATGTCCACTTTGGTGGCAGAATAGAAAAGCAGTATATTATTTAAATGGTGAGAGATTGCAGAACTCTGAGGCACAAAGAAACCTGGGTGTCCTGGTACACGAATCACAAGAAGTTAGAATGCAGGTACAGCAGCAGATTAGAAAGGCAGCTGGAATGTTGCCAGTTATTGCCAGGGGAATGGAATATATAAGTAGGGAAATTTTACTGCAGTTGTACATTTGGTGAGACCACACCTGCGCCAGGATTTTATGGTCCCACTGTGGCATGTTTGCCCCTGGACACGGCGAGCCATTTAAATCTCCATTCAGTTCAGCGGGACCATATTATCCTGTCGGGCGGGAGAGGACATAAAATCCTGGCCCCCGAGTACTATGTACAGTTTTGGTCTCCTTATTTAAGAAAGGCTATAAATAGATTTAAATATAAAAGTAACAGTACCTGGGAATGGTGGGGTTTATCTTATGAGGAAATGTTGGACAGGCTGTGCTTGTATGCATTGGAGCTTAGAAGAATGAGAGGTATTATTCTTATTGAAACATATAAGATCTTGAGGGGACTTGACAGAGTGGATGCTGAAAGGATGTTTCCCTTTGTGGGAGACTAGAATGAGGGGACAGAGTTTAAAATTATAGGTCTCCCAATTAAGACAGAGATATGGAAACATTTTTTTCCCCTCAGTGGGTTGTGAGTTTTTTGAACTCTGTTCCCCAGAGATCGATGGAGGCAGGATCATTGAATATTTTTAAGGCAGAGGTAGATCGATTCTTGACTAACAAGGAAGTCAAAAGTTATCTGAGGTAGGTGGGAATGTGGAGTTGGGACCATGATCAGATCAGCTATGATCTTATTGAATGGTGGAGCATGTTCAAGGGTCTGATGGCCTACTCCTACTCCTGCTTCTAATTCATGTGTTTTCATCCCGTTGACATCTTACAGCATATGTCACAGTATATTAGCTTCACTGTGCCAGGCAACAAGAAGGATAAAGAAAAGCTAAAACAAAAACAGAATTACCTGGAAAAACTCAGCAGGTCTGGCAGCATCGGCGGAGAAGAAAAGAGTTGACGTTTCGAGTCCTCATGACCCTTCGACAGAACTTGCGTTCGAGTCCAAGAAAGAGTTGAAATATAAGCTGGTTTAAGGTGTGTGTGTGGGGGGCGGAGAGATAGAGAGACAAAGAGGTGGAGGGAGGGGAGAGGGGTGTGGTTGTATTTCAACTCTTTCTTGGACTCGAACGCAAGTTCTGTCGAAGGGTCATGAGGACTCGAAGCGTCAACTCTTTTCTTCTCCGCCGATGCTGCCAGACCTGCTGAGTTTTTCCAGGTAATTCTGTTTTTGTTTTGGATTTCCAGCATCTGCAGTTTTTTTGCTTTTATCTAAAGAAAAGCTAGATGGAAGGTCAGCACTCAAGCTCTGTTGCATATTGTCTTACAGCATAGATACAAAAATATGTTAGGCAAATCCCAATCCCTCATATTTTCAAGAGAATTTATTTAAGCTTTGAGATCTAGTAGACTTTTAGTAATGTGTCCAGGATAATGAAGCTGAAAACCTTACCTGGCAGAATTTTTTAACATTGGACTTATCCTATACCTTCGTATGATTTTTGTCATCCTTGATGAGCTAATAGAGTAGCACACATTCAGATGTTCTGAATAAAAAGCATCTTCACATTTAAACTTAAAATTACTAAGTGAATTTACTTAAGATAAGATAAGATATATTTTTGCAGGAGAAATCCTTCCACCTAACTGCCTGAGTGGAAAAACAATTAGAAAATTGTAACTCTACTAGACTAACCATTTGTAAATGACTTTTGTATTAAACAGTGTTTGTGACATTTCTTACACTATAGAAGCTTTTGTGAGCCTAACCTGTCTCTCTTAAATTCAAACAGACAGCTTCCTGCATTTACGGATTTGCAAATCGGCTCCTTCCTTCTCTCAGAGACTTTCCAAACTGCCTTCTCAATTCAAATAGAATCATGGGCAGAATTTTCCCTTTGCTGTGTGGGGGAGGGCCGCGCACGTAAAATGACACATGGTGACATCGGGCGAGCGTCCCAACATCACTGTGTGCCATTGCGATATTTTGCTGGGCGAGCGCATCATGATTAATTAACGAGCCACTTAAGACCCTTGAGGCGCCAATCGACACTGATTTTTCAGCGCCCGTGCAATCTTCGGGTTGGTGCACAGGCGCAGAGGGCAGGCAGGTAGGACACATTTGTATTAATCTCATCCATGGGCAGAATAAGAGTGCTCACTGAGGTCACAATTGTGCACAGTCAAGTACTTATTTATGAAAGTTTTTGAAACTTGCCTGTGTGATCTGCAGTACTTCAAAATGCAATCCAGCTTTTTTTTTTCTGGACTCTTAACCTTCAGGCCAGCACTCTGCAGTGAGTAATCTTTTCTGGGCCTGCAGGTTTCAGGAAGCCTTCCTTTAGCCTGGGAATGGGAGCTGAACTGTCCACTGGAGGCAACTCCTCTGAGGAAGGGAGGACTAGAAGGCGGAGGAGGCCAGGAGTGCACATTCAGCCTCCAGGGGAGCCACCTTTGGGAGGACAGGCAGAGGCACAAGGGGCGCAGGGCCAAGAGTTAGTCCAAAGAGGAAGGGGCCACAGAAGACGCCTCTATTTTGCTGCCAGGGTATACAGGCGGCGAAGCAACTACCTCAATATGTTGGAGGTGCAGTGCCAAGGGATGCTCCATCTCTCAAGGGAGACAGTCAACATATTTGTCAAATGAAAGGGCCTGAGATCTCTGCTAACTGTGTGGTTGGACACCCCATGCCATTGGCTCTGAAGGTCACAGCTGCCCTCAATTTCAATGCCTTTGCCTCTTTCCAGGTGTCGGTGGGTGATCTTTGCAGTGTCTCCCAATCAGCTGTCCACACTTGTGTCAAGCAGGTTACAGATGCTCTGTTCAGGCGTGCGTTGACCTTCATCCACTACCGTTGGAACCAGGCAAGCCAGACACAGTGAGCCAGAGGTTTCATGGCGATTGCTGGCTTCCCCCCGGTCCAGGGTGCAATGGACTGCACACATGTGGCCATCAAGGTGCCAGCAGGTGAGCCCGGTGCCTTCATCAACAGGAAGGGCTTCCACTCCATGAATGTGCAGATAGTGTGCGATCACAGGATGCTGATTTTACAAGTTTGTGCAAGGTATCCAGGTAGCTCCCACGATGCTACATCCTCAGACATTCCTAGGTGCCGGAGCTCTTCAGTGCTCCAGCCCGGCTTAACGGATGGCTGCTGGGTGACGAGGGTTATCCCCCCAGAAGGTTACTCATGACGCCTCTCCGCCATCCAAGAACAGCCGCTGAGCAGTGGTACAATAGGTGCCACACCTCCACAAGGGCTGTGGTGAAGAGAACCATCGGTCGTCTCAAGATATGCCTCCGAAGCCTGTACCACTCAGGGGCACACTCCAGTACTCCCCAGATTATGTCTCGGTGATAGTGGTTGCATGCTGCACTCTCCACAATCTTGCACTGAAGAGGGGGATTGCAGTGGACGATGAAGATGTCGACCCAGTGGCTGCGGCTGCACACGATGAGTCTAGCAGTGAGTCCGAGAATGAGCATGAATGGGGAAATGTTGAGGGGGTAGATGCTGACCCAGGCATACTCCAGCAAGGCAGGGACACCCGGGAGGCTTTAATCCAATGAATCTTCAGCTAGAGCACCACAGATGGACCTCCAGGACAAGCCTGGGCTGCAGGCTCGATACTCGACACCAAAGTGCAAAATCTGCCAGGCTAGGAACAGTCACTAAGGGCCTTGTTAATAAAGCTGAATGTCTAACAAAGCACTCATTACAATTTTGGAAACCATACACATGCAGAAGAAAAGAGGCACCCTCAGCCATGGTGACATATCTGAATTTATTATGTCAAGCAAACCAACTTATTCCAAAAAAAAAAGAACCGTGTTACAAAACAAAGCAAATCATAAGGACCTCATCTTGGGCCAACACAAAAGCACCAGTGAAAAACCCGTGGCATGCCTAAGATGCCTTATGTTTTTGTTTCTGGGTGCTATGTCTGGGTGCTGCCCTATCGCTCGGAGTGGCATCTGAGACAGCCTGCTGACTCTGTTGGCCTCAAAGACCTTGGCAGTCGTCCTCTGACCTGTGCAGCCAGTGCTGGCCCCACTTGAGAGCAAGCTGCCAGTTCCACAGCTGGCATCTCCCCAATCGTCACAGCCTCACTGAATGCTGTCACCCTCATCCGGAGTGCCCTGAGGTGGCTGCAGAGGCGCCAGGCAGCTTCTGCACCGATGTGAGGTCGCTTCAGACCTCCCTACTCACCGTGGATGGATGGGCACCGAGCTGGAAAAGTTGATGCCCAAACCATCTTCCACACTGGCATGGACCAGCTGAGGTCAATGCCAATGTGAGGGCTTGCTGGTCAGAGCGCATCCCCAGGAAGCCTTGATGGGTCTCCTGGAGTAGCCTCTCCATGAGAGTCACCACTCTCTCCATGGGGGATGCATGGCGGTCGGACATGTGGCTCATTGCTTCGGCGATCATCCGCATAGACTCCTCCACCGAAGAAACCAAGCCAAGTATAACCTCATACATCTCCCCCAGATGCTCCCGCACACCTGGCCACATTTCCTGCACCTGCTACATCACAGACAATTCCAGAGGCACATCATCAGGCACCGACTGAATATGTGCCTGGTTCCCTGCAGTCCTCCGACTGCTGGTGCCATGGGCACTCTCTGTCTCTGCCAGCTGCTCCAATGACTGTGAAGTACCCTCACCATTGTACCCTGGGATACTAGCCAGTTCAAATTCCCACCGAGGTGCTAGTGCCTGCCTCGCAGAAATGGTGTGACGCTGGTGAGACCTCAGGCCCCTCAGGTGTGAGAGGGGCCTCTGCTGCTGCTCCTCCTGGACCTGCTCTGATGATGCTGATAGGAAGAACAAGGACAGTGAATCAGTTAATGTGGATACAATGTCAAAGTGCATCCCTGTCCCCTGAATCATTACGTGCTCATCCTTCCATAACCAATGGGCAAGGCATGTTGCAAAATTAAATCAGTTAACATTCAGCAGTGCTACGGCTGTTGGGAGAACAATGCTGACCTCACTGTTGAGCATAAATACCTGGCCGTGGCACCCCAGCCTCACTGACACCAGTGGACCTTGGCACATGGCACCTCTCCAGATCCAGGGCTTCCTGCTTGAAGCAGCTAGGAATGGCGATCTGCACCTGGCCACCGTCAGTCCTTGTATGCTCTGCAGTGTATGAGCATTCTTCTCCTGAAAATGAGAGATGAGCATTGATTAGTGAAAATTGCACAAGGACTGTCTTCGCACACGGTCCACCCCATCCCCCATCCAGAGTGGGACATATTGTCTCCAGAGTCTTCTCACCCCGCTGCTGCCGAACACTCATACAAAGATGCGAGGCCTGCTCCACACAACCCCCACCCCCACCCTTGGACACATGCTGCCTACATCACATTAGGCACCACACGGTATATCATTCCACAGCAAGGAGGCACGAGCATGCAGAGTGCAGAGCGCAGCAGATGGTTCGTTGCCACGCCACCTTGAAGCTCCCCTCCCAGCATGTCCGAGAGTTCAAACACATCGCCTAGGTGCAGTTCCTCCAGGTTGCTCCCAAATCAGTCATGTGGGACTCAGTGTAACACATGATGTGGGGACAAAACACATCTTTTCATCTCCCTCTCAGGCTGACTTCAGCATGGGCAGTATCTGCTTGCCCACCCAGCAAAGGACAAATGGCATCAATGATTCAATGCAGTTACTACACTCGGACTTGGGGTTGGGGGGGTGGGGAGCAGGGGGGTAAGCCAACTTGCTGGGTTACATGACGAATGCCAACATGGTACTCACCCTGCCAGAGCGCAACAAGTCGTTGAAGCGCTTGCAACACTGGATCCAGGTGCGCCGCACCACGTCACGGGAGCTCACCACCTCCTCCCAGGCACATTTTGTCATGTGAGGGGAGGCCTCCTCCTCCCATCCTGGGAAACCAGTACCTCCCGTCATGCTGCCACCTCTTTGAGGAGGGCAGCAAGGCAGTCATCCGAGAAATGAGGGGCAGACTGGCCCCCAGCCCTACCCTCCACTTGGCCTGTCCCGCTGCCCTACCCTCCAGCCTGGCCTGTCCCGCTGCCCTACCCTCCAGTCTCGCCTGCTCTGCTGGCCTACCCTCCGGATTGGCCTGCTGACCAGAAGCCCTCTGGTGAGCCCTTCCACTTGCCATTGTGAGCAGCGTTGCAAAGGCTGCCAGCGCTTCAGATAAACAGGCTGCTGGGTCGCCATTGGACCCAGCGGACAATACACTCCCGCCGCTGCCCGCCCACTCCTGCTATCCTTGGGAGTCGTGCATTACACTGGGCGGGCATAAATTGGCTCGCCCACATAAAACGACAGCTTGGACCCGATCGTGGGTGACGATTGGGTCTGCGCCCAACCGCTCCTGCTCCGGAAAAGTTTACTGGGAACTTTGGATTTTGAACGTCTGACAACCCAAATTTGAAAGGTAGCTGTCAATCATCTGCAAACTAAACCGATCATACAGTATTGTTTAATTTTAAAATATTCTTCTCTCCAGGCTATAACTGATGAACTTTGTAGAATGGTTTCGATACAAACTAGTATGAGAATTTGAATTGCAGTCGTTTTTTTCCCCCTAAACTGTTTTTATTCTAAGACTTGGTTTAAAGAACATGCATCAAATCAAAAATAGAGGGCAAATACCTCATTATGCCAACCAGATTTCCTTCCCTCTTTGTTACAGTTGGTATATAACCAACAGGAACTAAAGAGAAGAGAAAATAACTTGAAAGAGTGGGCATTAACACCAAAATCAAAACGCAGTAATAGAATGGGATTAGGTAGGTAGGTCAGGTGCTTCTCACGTGTCGGTGCAGACTCGAAGGGCCGAAGGGCCTCTTCTGTGCTCTGTGATTCTGATTGAGGTTTTTCTATATATATATGTTACATCTATGATAATTTTATATCCCAACTTGCTCATTATGTGCACTTTAGTTTATAGGTTCAAGTGTAATATTACTGATAACTAAAGTATCTACACAGGTATGGACTCCTCGTGGATCCTGTTCAGATTATTGCATTTGCCTTGAGTGACCCCAACACTTGGCCAGGTTCATATTTGATTATTGGTGAGTACAGCACGTAAATTAAAATTAACGATTGTTGATACTGAATGTGATTTTATTTTCATCGGATTTATATTTTGTCAGCTTTTGTATTTTACCCTTTTAAATAAATCTTAATTTCCTTTAGAAAATTAATGACAATCAGTGATATTTTTCTAAAAAGAGATCATCAATTTTAAACTTGTATTTATATTTCAGCCAAAAGAATAATTAAATTAAAATCTAAGACAATCATTCAGTTAACCTGTAATATCTCCAACATCCTCTTTGGGAGTGGACAGTTGCAAACATATGTCGTCCAATCACAGGGATATCAGGAAGATTGTCTGGAAAAGTGCATTTTTTAAATCTGTTCATGGAATGTGAGCTTTGCTGACCAGGACAGCATTATTGCCCATTCCTAATTACCCTTGAGATGGTAGTGAGGTGGCGTTGAGCCTCGTATATACCTGTATACTACCTTCCTGTTCCTCCATTGTGCTTGTTTAATAATACACCATGATTATTCCTCCTATTTAAAACTCTATTCACTCATGGCCCTAACCTCATATTTGCACATTCTGCTCTTGAGGTTGTGAGGTTTGTGGCTGCATTGCACTGAGGAATGAAGTGACACATTTCAGTGAAGCCAATGACTTTGCAGGTACTGCTTCTGATGATGAGTCATTTGCACACCCAGTGGCTTTGGGTCTAAACCAGTATCCACATGAGTACTCATTCTTTGACCTTGGTCAACCTAGTGAGGTCATAAAACATTTCCAATACTGAATAGCCAACACACCTTTTTTCCTGGACCATGTTTCCCTGGGTACCAAAAGGCCTTTTTTTTTAACCCCTGCCTCCACTAACATTATCTCTGCCAATGTTTATGAGAGTCTTGGTGACTTGGTCATTGCAGACCATATAAATGTTGAAAGCCCTTTAATTGCAGCAGCTAACTGTTGCTTTCCTCCCTTCTGGTGGTGGACATCCAATCAAGAGCAGGATTCTCACACAGACCCCATCTAGAGAATTGTGTTCAGTCTGGCACCTTAGGAAAGATATATTGGCCATGGAAGAGAATCAATACAGATTCACCAGAATGGTACTTGGACTTACAGAATTAAATCATGAGAACAGGTTGCATTAATCTGGTTTCTATTCATAAGGACATAATAAATAAGCAGGAGTAGGCCATAAGGCCTCTCAAACCTGCTCTGCTATTCAATAAATTCATGGCTGACCTAATCTTGGCTTCAATTCCATTTTCCTGCCTGTTCTCAATAACTCTTGACTCCCCTGCAGTTCAAAAATCTACCATCTCAACCTCTAGTATACTCAATGTCACAGCCTCAAAAGCACTCCGTGGTAGAGAATTCCAAAGATTCACAACCTTCTGAGAAATGTGTTTTGATCCCTGTAGAGACCAATAAAAAGATATTTGAATTTCCATTGAGCAACTTAAAGAAATTGCATGACAAGATTTCAAATTTTAAGACTTTTACTGCAACAAACAAATGTGGACTACACATTAACGAGTGGGCAACTAATTCTCTACTAAAGGTTATTCTTTCTAGTTTAATGTCTGAGCTTGACTGATAACCCTATAGCACTTAAAAATACATTACACCATGCATTAAATACATTACACCATGCTTTCCACAGAATTGCAGTCCTTTCAAGAAACAATCTAAAGTCACTCCAACTTCTAACGGACTCACTTCTCCCCCTATTGCGACGTCGTAACATCTCGTCATCATTCTCTCAATCTTCTGAAAATTTATGAACTGGTTTCAGCAGTAAGACCCACTCCAGTGATTCCTTCACCCGGTTTTGCCAAGATAAATCTTCCAGTGTCCTTATATCGCTGCGGGTTCCTTCTCTTCAACCTGTTGGACCAGCTGCCATCAGCATTCTGTCTGATAGTTAACATAGGAAACAACAGGCCTGAACTTCCATGGAGTGGCAGTCACTCTGCTCATAGCTTCCTACTTCAAAATCCAGGCAATCCTTTCTCGCCCGACCTTCTGACTCAGGCTATGCAAGAACTGTGTAGGGCAGTGTTGCCCTGAGGCCTTCAGTCGGGGACTGCACAGCCAGAGGTAAGGCCACACCTTTTTTTACCGTACTAGCTGCCATAAAGCAGGTATGTTTAAAAGACCAGCCACTTTTAAGCCAAGGAGAAGGTTGGTTTGTAAGGTAAGTGTTAGGAAGGGTGGGGGCCAGTTGGGGTGGATGTGGTTGGTTGGGGAAAGGGGGAGGGTGGTCTGTGGGGTACATTGGTCGGGGGGGTTGGTCGTGGTGGATCGGGTGGTCAGCATGGGGGTGGGTGGTCAGTGGGGGAGGTTGGGTGTTTGGAAGCTAGTCAGGTGGTGGATGAGGCAGGAGGGCTCGGGTGGCCGGTGGAAGAGTAGAGTGGTGGAATTTAGATATTTTCTTTATGACTTACAGCTTCCACCCCCCCTTGACCACTCTTTCATCTGGAAAGTCATCTTCTTGGACCCAATATTCCCCCCGCTCATTTGGCAAATATCCTTTTGGACCTCCATTGCTCCCTGCAAATCAGCAACATGTCTGCATACAAAGAGCAGCCCAACAGTTTATTGATGCCTCCCTGCAAGTTATCCTCCAGGGAGTCTGGGAACGACAAGATGTACTCTTGCCCAGGGAAGGCAAAACCCTCCTGTTTGAGCAAGGTGACCTGGACAGAAATTGCAGAGGAGTTGAGCAGCCATGGGGTCCAGCCATGAACTTGGGCGCATTGCCCCAAAACGATGAATAAGCTCCTCCAAGCCAACATGACATTGCATCAAAGGATTTCTCATGACGGTATCGAACAAAGAGTTTTCAAGTGGGGAGAGAGTCCAGGCTGGGAACTGTGTGTTCATCATCAGTACCACATGGCAAAAGAGGCCAGACTGTTTAACAGTTGTGCATTATAAGGCAGTTGGGCACTAGGTAGAAAGTGTGGCCAGTATGTGGCATGGGGGTGCTTGGGAACAAGGGAGATAGATGACACTTCAATGCCGCTGAGTCTCCACTTTGCCGTGAAGAATAAGGAAACCTTCAATGCCAGGGAGAGCACCAAGAGTGGAGGAGGAGTGGTCAACCTCTAAGTGCTAATGCCTTGTAAGGAAGAAGACTTGGGATAGTGGGCGAGCAGGGTGACTAGTCCATTGCATATTGCGAGGCTGGACTAGCCAGCCAGCAGTGTAAGAATGCCTCCAACCTGATGTTGAGACATTGACAGATTAGAGACACACATGAAACTGTAGTTTCCTGATAGACTGAGCTTCCCCTTAAGGTCTTTCTTGTTCTCCATTGTAGGTATTCGCCATAGGCAAAGAAGGCCAAGAAGGCCAAAGCCCATAGTGGATTTCAATGATTCCACCTCTGATGAAGTTCAACAACACCTAGAGAATACACCTTCATCTACCTCTGCATCATCCTTCACCAGCTCAGTTACACTTACGCGGATTTCGGAGGGATCGTATATAGAATCGGGGGCCACATGCTTGTGGTCACTTGACAAACATGTCCCAGCAGCTGAGGGAAGCTGGTTCAACCATGGTCCCTGACAATGGCAGGACTGTGGGGATTAGGCCCATGCTGAGTCCTAGGCTGATGATGGCCTCTGGTCTCAGCCAGGTGCCAGAGGCTATGCGGAACCTTGCGAAGACAATGGAGGTGTCCATACAAACCTTGGGTTCTGACTTGGCTCCAGCCTGTGAGTGCGTGGCTTGTTCGATGGAGGGGTTGGCAACCACCAGGGAGAGCCAGGTCTACCATATGATCCATATGCGCAAGGACTTGCATTCCCTTCAGGTGCCCCTTCTCCGGGGTACAGGAAAGTGCCATTGAGCACTGAGTTGGAGGAAGAGTGCCAGTCATCCTCTCAGGGCACACCCAGGGTGAGTGGGTGCTCCTCCTCCCTCTGCCAATGACCCCAGAGTCTCATGTAGGCAAGGCCGAGGAGGGTACAGTGCAGGAAACCCTATATAGGCTGGGACCCTCAGGACCAGGGACCACCAGAGGACATCTGCTAAGGTCATCGCATACAATGGGGCATCACTCTCAACAGCCTGGCTCCTCAACAGATGCTGATTTTGGGGTTGCACCAAGGCGTAGAGTGTAAGGGAAAAATTAAGACATTATGAGATTACAACTGTAGCACGGGTGTTGAAACACTGTAAACTTATGCACATGTACTTATATTTCACATTATATTTTGTTTACTTGATAATTGTATACATTATGTACATTTTTGGGACATCTTCATTCATTGGGTATATTGCACTGTTATGTTTCATGATTGGCAATCGTTGCTGAATGAAGGGTACTGAGGGACATTTCACTTGTCTAGGCAACAATGTGGCAGTGTGTTTGAAATCAGGCTTTATTGGATGGTAATGTGTGTGGCGTGATTTGTAATCTGAAGGCGATGAGACATGACTGAACATGCAGCATCGGTTGGCCTTCCCATAAAGGATGTACCAAGGAGACTAGCTGAGGTTACATTCAATTGCAAGAAGTGATCTACTGCGTGTGCACTCATGGCCCTGTCAATGTGAGCAAGGAGCAGAAAGATGGCTTCTAATAGCTTCAGTGACTTACATGCTAGTACGAAGTCTGTATCCTTGGGGGCTGTCATATCTTTTCATCCTGTGTGATAAAAGTCTGCTTCCCTTGGCCTTCTAGCAGGCAGAGGATGTGGATAGAGAGGTAGCTCCACGTGGAGGCTGGCAGAGGGTAGCACACATTCAGAGCAGGCAATGGTTTGCTGGCAAAGTACATCTGGTCATGTAGATGTCTCTTTCTTGGGCAAAACGATTGAAGATGAAGTTATCCCTGACAGCCTTGGCTTGTCTCTTCATGACCCTGGTATTTTGGAGAGGTGCAGCGATATCTCTGTCTTCTTCCTCATATTCCTATCTGTCATCGTCATTTGAGGAGAAGAGCAATGATGTGCAATGCACAGCGGACCATGACAATCCTGGACACCCTCGTTGGCATGTATTGCAATTTTCCCCGGGGCAGTCAAGGCAGTGGAAGTGCATTTTTAGCAATCCTTTGGTCTGCTCTATGATTGCCCTGGTTGATCCATGTGCTGCTTTGTAACGATCCTTTGCGGGGCTGTGGGGATGACACACTGGTATCATGAGCTACACCCTCGGGATAGCTTTTGTCACCCAGGATCCAAACGTGTTCTTGCTCAGGGGCCTCAAAAAGCTGTGGAAGCTGAGAGTTCCATAAAGCATCTGAGTCATGAGAGCTCCCTGGGAAACGAGCAGACACCTGCATAATTCTTTTTCAGTGGTCACAGAGTACTTGACTGTCAAGAGAGTGAAACCACTTTCAATTGACAAATCCGCTGACTGTTCCCAGAGAGCTCTAACGGTCACGTGAATGCATTCAATTACAACCCTGTACTTGTGGGAAACCCACAATGGCCCAGAAGCTAACTGCTCTTGCAGCCTGGCTATCAGCATTTGTTGTGAATCAAGTGAATTTATTGGCTCTACTGAATAGGGCGTTGGTCACCTCCCATATGCATCTATGTGTTGCATTATGAGAAATGCCACACATGACCCCCCATGAAGCCCTACAATGAGCTGCTGTCATAGAAATTTGGGCTGCAGTCACCTTGAGGGCGATTGGCATGGAGTTCCTGCAAAGCCACAGGGCTGCAGGTCTTGTTGAAGGAGCACACACAGTTCAATGATTGCCTCCCAGGAAAGCCTTCGCTGCCTCTGGCATTGCCTCTTAGACACCTGAAGGTAGTTGGTGCGCATTCTGAACACGCACTGACGCATCAATGCTCTTCAGCAATTATGATGACACTGGTGGCCTCCCTCCTGACCTCCCTCCCCCACAACTGGTGTTGGCTGATGATGTTGTGGCCTGTGTTGTTGTGAGAGAGCAGCATCTGCCCAGTCCTCCTCTGGAGAATCCTCTCCTCCATCATGCGAGTTTGCAAAAATATTGGATGTATGAGACCCAATGCAAATACACGAGGTGACCTGTGTGAAGAAGACAGACAAAGATAAGAATACCTTTGTTTACATGGCCTTCGTTCTTAAAGCAACTGTACTTGACCAGTGGGAATGCATGACCCACCCATGGACCACATCCAGAACTCCTTCCATCCCACAGTGGCTTCCTCCCACAGCAATCTGATCTCCTGCGAGCTCAAAGTTTCGTGGCAGCACTCTGTCACCCTGCAGCTGCAGCGCATCCATCTCCAACCTCTCTTTGTTACCCCAAAGCTTCCTCCCATCTCTCTTGACCCACCCAATATTACCTTACTCCTTCCTCCAATCATACTGGAGTCTCTAACCATCACCCTTGACCCAGAAGCAGTGACCCTCAATCCCATCTCACATCCTCGACCCTCCCCAGCCACTCACTCTCAGCCTTTGTGCTTTCATCATCAATCCTCCCTTCATCATCCTGACGTACCCTCAGTATCATTGTCCCTCCCCTGGAGACCATTGACCTGCCCTCCCTCCAATTGGATCTGCCTTGCTTCAAGCTCGATATCCCTTCCCTGACTGTTAACCTGCCATGTGTGGTACAGCCACCTCCCTCGGACACACAAGGCCAGACCGCTCCATCAACAGACCCCGCTGTATAGGCCAGAGCCTGCATCCCTTTGGGCACCTCCTTCCCCCTTGCCTCCAAACATGCCAGTGCTTTGATGTACTGCCTTTTGAGGACCCACCCACCATCTCCCTCATGCCAGCCCAATTACTGTTCTGTTTGAGGAGCCATCCACCATCCTTTCCACCACCCAAACACCCACTCCCTCTTCCTTGCTACTACTAGACTGTCCAGCTTTTCCTCCTTCCCTCCCCTGTGATGCTGAGTTGGACAAAAACAAAACTTCACTTCAAATCCAAAGACTGAACAACCTCGTTGGTGCATGCCACCTGTAAACTATTGGGAAACAGGAGGCATGAGTTTCCCATGTGCCATTGACTTAATCTTGAAGATAGTATTTAATTTGGCTTTAGTGACTCTCTCCCCAAGTTCGATACCTTCATCCTCATTCTCTTGGGTGAAGGATGTAAAGTATTCGTTCAACACTCTACCGATGTCCTCTGGCTCCACCCATAGATTGCCCCCTTGGTCCCTAATGGGCCCTACTCTTTCCCTGGTTATCCTCTTCCCATCGATATACTTATAGAATATCTTGGGATTTTCCCTACTTTTACCAGCCAGAGCTTTCTCATATCCCCTCTTTGCTCTCCTGATTGCTTTCTTAAGCTCCATCCTGCACTGTCTGTACTCCACTAATGCCTCCACTGATTTGTTTCCCTTGTACCTGCTAAAAGCCTCTCTTTTCCTTCTCATCGTATCTTGAATATCTCTGGTCATCCATGGTTCTCTGGGCTTGTTATTCCTTCCTATCACCCTAGAGGGAACATGTTGAGCCTGTACCCTCCCTATTTCCTTTTTGAACACCCCCCACTGTTCCTCTGTAGATTTCCCCACAAGTAGCTGTTCCCAGTCTACCTTGGCCAGATCCTGCCTTATTTTACTAAAATCCGCTCTCCCCCAATCCAAAACATTTTATTGCAACTTGTCTATTTCTTTGTCCATAACAAGCTTAAATTGTACCATGTTGTGGTCGCTATCACTAAAATGCTCGCCCACCACAACCTCAGCCACCTGTCCGGCTTCATTCCCCAGAATTAGGTCCAGCACTGCACCGTCTTTTGTTGGACTCTCTACATTTGACCTAAAAGTTTCTCCTGTACACATTTCAAGAAATCCACTCCATCCAAGCCCTTAACACTATGTCTATCCTAATTAATGTTGGGAAAGTTGAAATCACCTAATATACTTACCCTATTGTTATTGTTTTTATACACCTCCGCGAATTGTGCACATATTTGTTCCTCAATTTCCTGCTGACTATCTGGGGGTCTATAATAAACATCTAACAATGTGGCTGCCCCTTTTTTAATTCCTAAGCTCTACCCACAAAGCTTCATTCAATGCCCCCTCCCTCCAAGATGTCATCTCTCCTTACTGCAGTAACTGACTCCTTAACTAATAATGCAATGCCTCCTCCTCTTTTACCCCCTCCCCTGTCTTGCCTGAAGATTCTATATCCCGGAATGTTGAGCTGCCAAATCTGCTCCTCCCTCAACCACATCTCAGTGATGGCTACTATATCATAATTCCACATGTCAATCCTCACCCTTACCTCATCCGTTTTACCTGTAATACTCCTGGCATTAAAGCAGAGGCCATCCAGCCTTGCCTTATTCCCTTGAAACTTAATGCAGCTGTACTCCCTCTGACTTGATTGTTTTACTGTATTATAATGTGTCCCTATTCTGCTAACATTCTGTGTCCCCTCCCCCTGCTGAATTAGTTTAAACTCCTCCCAACAGCACTAGCGAACCCACCCGCAAGGATGTTAGTCCTGCTCTGGTTCAGATGTAGACCTTCCCGCTTGAACAAGTTCCACCTTCCCCAGAAATGGTCCGAGTGAATCAGGAATCTAAAACCCTTCCTCCTGCACCAACTCTTAAGCCGTGTTTCATCTGCGCTATTCTCCTATTTCTGTGCTCGCTAGCACATGGCACTGGGAATAATCCAGAGATTACAACCCGAGAGGTCTTGCTTTTTAGTCTACTGCCTAACTCCCTGAATTCTTGATGCAAGACCTCATCCCTCTTTCTACCTATGTCATTGGTACCAACATGTACCATGACCTCTGCCTTATCAACCTCCCCTTTCAGGATGTCCTGCAGCCATTCAGTGACATCCCGGACCCTGGCACCAGGGAGGCAACACACCATCTTGAAGTCACGTTGACGGCCACAGTAGCGCTTATCTGTGCCCCTGACTACAGAATCCCCTATTACTATTGCTCTTCCTCTCTTCCTCCCCTCTGGTACAGACGGCTGCTTGTGGTGCCAGAAGCTTGGCTCTATCTGCACTCCCTGGAAGCACCCTCATCAGCCTCCAAAATGGAATACCAATTTGCAAACAAGACCCCAGTAATACTCTGCTTTTTTATTCTTCCTGCCAAAGTGACCAACTTCACTTTTCCCACATTATACTCCATCTACCAGAGTTTTGCCCACTCACTCAACTTATCTATATCTGTCTGCCAAATCCTTATGTCTTTTTTACAACATACTTTCCCACTTATCTTTGTGTCAACTGCAAATTTAGCTACCATGCCTTCGCACCTTTCATCTAAGTCATTGATTTAAATTGTAAAATATGAGGCCCCAGCACAAATGCCTTTCGGGACTCCACTTGTCACGTGCTGCCAATTAGGCGAAGACCCCATTTATGCATAATGTCGGTTTTCTCCCTGCCAGCCAATCTTCTATCCAGGCTAATATGTTATCCCTCTACACTATGAGCTTTTATTTTCCATAATAACCTTTGATGTGGCACCTTATCAATGATTTCTGGAAATCCAACACATTATGACTACAGGCTCCCCTCTATCCAACACCCATGTTACTCCTTCAAAGAAGTTTAATAGGTTGGTTAAACGTGATTTTCCTTTCGTAAAACTATGCTGCCTCTTCCCGATTATCTTGAGCTATTCTAAGTGCTCAGCTATAACTTCTTTAATGATCGACTCTAACACCTTCCCCACAATAGACATCAAGCTAACTGGCCAAAGTTTCCTGTTTTCTGCCTCTCTCCCTCCCTTCTTGAATAGAGGGGTTAAATTTGCTACTTTCTGGTCTGATGGAACCTTTCCAGAATCTAGGGAATTTTGGAAAATTAACATCAATGCACCTGCTACCTCATTAACCACTTCTTTTAAGACCCTAGGATATAGTCCACCTGCAGCCAAAGACTTGTCAGCCCACAACTCCATCAGTTTGCTCAGTACTGCTTCCCTAGTGATTGTAATTTCACCAAGTTCCCCTCTCCACTCCACCTCCCAATTTACAGCTGTTATTGGAATGTTTTTTGTATCCTCTATAGTGAAGACAGAAGCAAAACATTTGTTCATTTCATCTGCCATTTCCTTATTATCTACTATTCACTCCCCATCCTCGCTCTCTAGAGGACCATCACTCACTTTACCTACTCTTTTCCTATTTAAATACCAGTAGAAACTCTTGCTATCTATTTTTACATTTCTAGCCGCACATTTCTAATTTCTTTCTCCTGATTAACCTTTTAGTCATTTTCTGCAGTTCTTTATATTGTGACCAATCATCTGACCTGCCATTCATCTTTGCGCAGTTATATGCATTTTCCTTTAAGTTTGATGCTTTCCCTAACTTCTTTAGTTAATCACAGACGGTGAGTCCTCCATTTAGAATTTTTCTTCCGCAAAAGAAGATGCTTCTTGTGAGTATTCTGAAATATCCCCTTAAATGTCTGCCACTGCTTCTCTATTGATCTATCCTCCAACCTAGTATCCCAGTTCACTTCAGCTAGCTCAGCTTTCATGCCCACATAATTGCCCTTATTTAAGTTTAAAATACTAGTCTTAAACCCACTCTTCTCCCTTTCAAACTGGATGTAAAATTCAAACATATTATGGTCATTGCTACCTTGGGGTGCCTTTCCTCTGAGGTCATTAATTAACCCTGTCGCATTTCACAATACCATACCTAACATAACATGCTCTCTGGTTTGTTCCAGAATATGCTGCTCTAAGAAACTATCTCGAAAACATTCTATGAGGACCTCATCCAGGCTACTACTGCGGGTCTGATTTTACCAGTTTATATATAGATTAAAGTCACCAATGCTTATTGCCATCCCTTTACCACAAGCACCCAATATTTCTTCTTGTATACTTTGTCCTACAGGGGATCTGTCATGGAGTTATAGAGGTCTACAGCACCAAAAAAGACCCTTTGGCCCATTGAGTCTATGCCAGTCAAACAAGTACCTAACTATTCTAATCCCATTTTCCAGCACTGGGCCCATAGCTTTGTATGCCATGGCATCGCAAGTGCACATCCAAATACTTCTTAATTGTTATGAGGGTATCTGCTGTACCACCCTTTCAAGCAGTGAGTTCCAGATTCCCACCACCCTCTGGGTGAAAAAATTCTTCCTCACATCCCCTGTAAACCTCTTGCTCCTTACTTTAAATCTATGCCCCCTGGTTATTAATCCCTCCACCAAGGGGAGAAGTTCCTTCCTGTCTACCCTATCTATGCCCCTCATAATTTTATACACCTCAATCATGTCCCCCTTCAACCTCCTCTGCTCCAAGGAAAATAACCCCAGTCTATCCAATATCTCCTCATAACTAAAACTCTCTAGCCTGACAAGTTTCTGTCCTGGATGACCTTTGCATTAGGAGAAATCTTGGCCCAGTCAGTATTGACACAGCAGTCAATGACAATATCCTCCCATCATAGACCCTGCTGAGGAAATAGGAGATTTGTATATGCATTGCATTCAGAGCATGACTGTTCTCGACGTAGTCCAGCTGAAAAAGGTTAATCCTTCCTAAATACCCTAAGTCAATGAGAGAACTATCATGCAATGAATCCCATATCGAGTTGTGTGCTGTGCCTTTACACAAGGATCACATAAAGCACTGCTAAGCAGCCATCAAGGAACAATGTAAGATCATCACAGGTGAGGAGACAGCTTCATCAAGATGAGCACACTTCTCTGACACCACACGCTCATACCCTTCTTGCAGACGTTTGTAATTTTCCCAATTGATCCTTACCTCCTTAGTTCAGCCTTATGCATGGGGAGTGGCAATGAATGAGTTTGAATGACATTCAGCCTTAAATGCGGAGATGAGAACTACCTGCAGAGAGTCATGGAAGCCCATGGGGTTCAATGTTTGATACTACTTTTTCCAAAAACTCACTCTCATAAAGTAAACACCATTGCAAACTACACACTGGAGAAACGATTAAAACATTGGTCACGATGAATACTTGTGCCATCCACAAACAACAGACATCATTGCAACAGCAGCAGGAGAATGACTCACCTTCTTAAGCATTTCTCCTAAGCCCAAATAAAGTCTGCATGATATTTCTGGTTGACAGGTGCATTAGCCAGCCATTAGCATCACATTTATAGTCAGAATTTTTCCAGCCCCTCTATGGCTGACCTGCCGAGGGTAATACAGCGGAGAAGCCAAAAACCCATTGATTTTCAGTGGGTGGGGATGATTCCAACGGTGGGCAGGGCCGGAAAACCCTGCCCGATGTGCCTTTGCTGATGTCACAGATGTGGAAATAAAGGGTACTTAATGTGGTGAGATTGTGTGAGAATTAATGCAACAGAAGATCCATAAGGTGCACCTCCTTTGCCTGATCTGCTGGATTTGATGGAGTCATTGGCAGAGGAGAGGGGGAGCGGCAGGGCACTCTTGGAGTGTCCTGGGTGGATACCCCTGGGGTGCCAGGCTGGAACTCCTCCTCCCTTTGGGTGCCCATTGCCCCCTCCCTGACTCGAGGAGAAGGGGTACCTGGAGAGGAGCCGAGATGCCCCTTCCCCCTCTTGCCTAGCCACTGTTGGAACGTAACCATGGCTGGAGTGAAGGTGTGCAGGTCTGAGCACAAATCCAGCAGAAACTGTTTGACCTGTGTCTCTAAAATGGCTGCCACCCTTCCAATGGAGACTTCAATGCGCCTGCATGCCGGAGCCATGACATCAGACACAACATGGATGGACTCCTCTGTTCATCGTTCTAGTCTGCTAATGGCATCTGACAACCCTGCCTGATGCTCCCTTCCTGTCTCTACATCTCCAACATGTCTCTTAGGACTGAGTTCAGAGGTTCATCATCAGACTTGGTCTCTGCAGGGGCCTAGTGTCCAGCAGTCCTCCAAGTGTCAGAAACCTTGGCTGTCACTGCCTCCACCTGCTGAAGACCCTTGGCTGTGAGGTATTCACCAGATTGTGAACCCAAGCTTACTCAAGGACTAGGTTCCACTGAGGTTTGTGTATCTGCACTGGTGGAGTGTGCAGGTGAATGTAGTGACAGCTCTTTCTCTGAGGATACATCTGCTTCCTCCTCAGAGGTGGTTTGAGTGATGGGACTGAGTCTTCTTGAGGAAGTCCTCCCCTTTTTTTACTCATACCTAGAATAGAGAGAAGAGAGAATTAGTGATTGCCTAGGCAGGCTCTTTACATTAAAAATCACTCACAGTCATTGCCCGCATGTTGTCAATGTATTGATGTACACTGGATGCATCCTCACTGGCTTGTTGGGGGAGGCCGATCTCACCTTTCACACAGGAACGATCTCTGTCCTTACCAGCCAGCTCTGCAGCCTGCTCTTCATACCATGAGAGAGTTCACAGCTGCGGGGTTCCCCTGTTAGTCTTGGTTCTCTCCCCTTTGTTCTGTGAGATCTTGTCCTGCATAAAGACAGATGGATTGACTGTGAGCATCATGGATGAAAGAACACTTCAGAAGCATACATGCCTGTTATGTCTGCTGAACCCTCATTAGTAGGGGATTAAGATGTCGTTTGTACAGGAACTTACATTAGATGATGAGCTTAAAGTGGCTGACAGATATTCAGTGCTGATGTCCCATCTACTGGTTGTATGTGACATCTCATGGGCTCTAACCCGTAGACTGCCTGATGCCCTTACAAGGGTGAGTTTTCAGTGAGTAAAAGTTTCACTTAACCTGGTGGAACAGAGCAGATCATTCATCCGTTTGCAGCACTGCAGGGCAGTCTTTTCTGAGTACCATGGCCACTAACCTCCTTACTGGCCTCCTCCCAGGCTGGCATGGTCATTTGGGAGGACCTCCTATTCCCATCCCTTGGAAAGAAGACCTCCTGCCTTTCCTGGACGACCTGCAGGAGAATCCCCAGGGAGGCTTTGCTGAACCATGGTGCAGAAAGGTTTGCTTCTCTTCGGGGCCATTGCTTTCCTGTTCAACACAACACCTGGCCTTCAGTGAGTGAATGTCTGTCCAGATGCCATTTAAATATGGTGCCAGGACCTTCGACCCCATGAGGTAACGCCAGGGTTGGTGAATCCCTGTCTGCCTTGCCAATACATTTGCCGAGCTCCTTGCTGATGCATAATTAATGAGCTGAAAAGTGGAAGATCAGGTGTGTTCAGCCAACCCACCACCAAGCAGGAATCATGCAGACTTTCCTACCCGCCACTGGACTTAGTGTCCAGAATGGAAAATTCCACCCATAGCTCTGTAAAAGCAGAATGGCAGATGTAAAAAGCCATAAAAGGATAAATTGGATCTTGGGTTTTACACATAGGAGCAAACTGTGCAAATATATCAAATCCACTGCATTAATTTGCCTTTCCACTATGTCGTTTCCTCAAATTATACTAAATTAATCAAGCATGGCCTGTCCTTTAAAACCCATGTAGTAAAACAAAAACCTAACAAGGAATATCTGAATATCTACTGTTAGATCATAGTTGGGATAGGGGGAAGGATGAAGTTCTCATCCCCTTCCCATTGCCGTGAGTAAAATACCAATGGCAGGGAGGGATCTTTGTCATGTGGCAAGACTGCCAGGATTTGCTGTGCTGTGAGGGACCCCTGCACCAGAAGAGGCTGCACCACAGGAATATTCCCACACCCTCACATCTGATCGATCCTTCCCCAAGGTGGGGCCTGCCTGATTGACGCTGGCGATCCCAGATCACCTTTCTTCCGTGTTTGCTCTGTAGCCATTGGTCCAAGGACTGCTGCGGTCTCAGCAGTGACCAACACTCCTAGGATTGAGGAGCAGCTGACCGTCTGATTGGCCAGCAGTTCTTAGAGGCAGAACATCATGCCTAAGGAAGATGGAAGCCGCAGCCTCAGGCAACTAATTGCTTGAGCCACATAAAGCCTTGCAGCTTCCAGGCCTGGTGGAGGCAGGCTTGCCCCCAATTTTCCAGACAGTAGGTGTGGCCATCACCTCAGCATTAAACCCCAGCCACCATACAATTTTGGGATACCCCACGTAGGAGAGTATTAGAGCCACATAATTCTCCAGGATAATACTAGGGATGGTGTTATCAGGAAGTTAAGATGTAGTTATACTGAAAAACTAAGGTTGTGGTCAATGAAGCAAAGAAAATTATAGGAAAATCTAATAGAAGTGTTCAAAATTATGAAAGAATTTGAGAGGGTAAATATTTCTATTGATGCTGAATTAATAACACTGGAGCTTTTTTGGATTGCATGTGAAAGCACATTACCATAAAATATAGTATAAACAAATGAGCTAACAGAATAAGGTAACCTCAAGTAGAAATTGTTTAATTGTTTAGTTAATAATTCTTAAACAATAAAGAGAAATACATTTAATCTTCAAAATAAATTTATGAACACTGCCATTTAATGAATGTTAGTGTGGGGCACGCATTTAGGTTAGAGAACAACGTTTTTTTAAAATACATCTCAAATCAAATCAGTAATATGACCAAGTTTTCTCTCTTTCAGTGTCAAATGTATATGTCCTTGTTGCTCTTCATATAGAAAGATCTCTGTCAGCAGTAAGTGTATCTCTGTTGTTTTATAAAATTGAGATTTTTAAAAATGTTGTTTTACGAATTTTAGTCTTTTAACTAACCAATATTGAATCACAACTAAAGGTCCCTGCAGGCTATGATTTCATAGAGAGCGCCATTGATGAGCCTGCTTCTGTCATAGAATTTTACAGCACAGAAGGAGGCCATCCTGCCACATCATGCCTATGCATCTTTTTGACAGAGCTGACCAATTTAGTCCCATACCTGAACTTTTTCCCCATAATCCTACAAATTAGTCCTCTTCAAATACATGTATAGGCCTTTGAAAGCACCTGTAGAATCTGATTTTACCCTTTCAGTTATTTGATGCCAGATCTTGACAACCCTCTTTGTGAAAACAATTATTTTCATTTCCTCTCTTAGTTCTTTGTCAAATAAGTCTATGACCATTGGTTACTGACCCACTTGCCAGAGGAAACAGTTCTTCCTTCCATGCTCGATCAAATCTCCTCATAATTTTGAATACCTCTACTAGGTCCACCCTTAATTTTCCCTGTGCTAATGGATATATTCCCAGCTTCCCTAATGTCTCCACATAACTGAAGTTCTTCATTTTGGTATCATCCTGTAAACCTTCTCTGTACCCATTCCAAGGCCTAAAGTGTGGTGCCCAGAATTGTACATAATGCTCCAGCTGAGGCCTAACCAGTGATTGGTTAAGGTTTAGCTTTTAGCATTCAATGCCCCTACTTACAAAACCAAATATTCCATATGTTTTCTTAACAGCCGTATCAACTTCCCTGCCGCCTTCAAAGATTTGTGAATATACGTGCCCAGGTCCCTCTGCACTTGCACTCTCTCCTCAAAATAGTTCAATTTACAATAATCTGCCTCTCCACGTAATTCCTTCGAAAGTGCAAACATTCACACTCAGCTGCATTTCTTGCATTTGCCATGTGTCTTCCCATTTCACCAGTCTGTCTATTTCTTCCTGAAATCTGCTAGCATTTTCCACATTATTTACTATGTTGCCCAGCTTTGGATCATCCACAAACTTTGAAATTATACACCCTATGCCCAAAACCAAGTCATTTGTATATATCAAGAAAAGCAATGATCCTAATATCAACTCCTGGGAGCACACCCTGCCAATTACTGTGAGGAACCTGTTTTTGGAAAAACTGAAAGACATTGTATTTTGGACGTTCTTCCTCCTGAGTTATTTTTTAAAGTTTGCAATATTAATTTGGTGCTGTGAATATGCTATTCTTCAAGAAACCACGAGATGTCGAGCAGGAACTTCTGGAGAGGGAAGAGATATTTGTATATCTAAGTTAACAAAGAACCTGTTGTTGCCAGGCTAAAGACTTGCTGATTGGTTATAACACCTGGCCTGAGAGACGTATTCTCTGAACATGTTAGCCTTTAAAACTTTCAGTGAGGGAGTGTGTGTGGGTGCCTTAGAAGCAGGCTGCAAGATAAGACTCTTTTCCCCTCTCTCTGACCCACCTTTATGTTATATGCAATTTAGAGTGAGTTAAAGTTTCCTCAGAAATGCCTCATCAGGATAATTCAACTGCTCTTTTTGAAAGTTTGCGAAATTGTGATAAGTAAGAGTCAACAAGGGGAGTTTCAGCAAAAAAATCCATCCGAAAGAACTTCTAGATCTATTGTGACCATAATTCTGTTAGAGCAACAGCGCGGAGATCTTTTCCAATTTTTATCCTTTTAAAAGAAACTTTCCCATTCTCCAGCCTCTGCAGGGGACTGTGTTTGTTTTGTCCTGTTTTGTGTTTCTGTGTGTATTTGAGGGTTCGAATATCTGCTTTTTTAAAAAGGGGGAAATCATTAAATTTCTAAACTACAACTTTTATGTTAACCAGTTTATTAACTTGTTTTTTTAAAAGTACTTTATTTTATAATAAATCATTTTTTATGTTTACTGAAAGAAGCCTGGTTAGAGTCTTTTTGTGCTGGGAATAACAGTATCAAAGGGCAACAATTGGCCAGGTTTGTGGGTGAATTAAACCTTTAAACTATTGTTACAATCTGTGGAAAAGTGGGGCTAGAATTAACTGACACTCCTCCCATCTCAGACCATAACACCACTCGATACCACTGTCCCTTTAAAACCCTTTGCTTCTATTTTCGGAATAAACCTGTTAAGTTTACTTTATCGAATGACTTTTGAAAGTCTTTTTATATCAAACATCGACTGCACTACCTTCATCAACTTTCTCTGTTACTTAATTAAAGAACTCAATCAAGTTAGTCAAACATGATTTGTCTTTAATCCATTCTGGTTGTCCCTTCTTAACACATGTTTTTATAAGTGAGAATTAATTTTATCCTTGACAATGGTCTCTAGTAGTTTTCCCACTGCTGATTTTAGACTGATTGACCTGTAGTTACCAGGTTTATCCCTCTGCTGTTTTTGTAACATTTGCATTCCTGCACTGTTCCGTTACCACTCCCATATCCAAGGAGGATTCAAAGATTGTGGCAGAGTTTCTGCTAGCTCCATCCTAGCTTCCCTCAACAATCTAGGCTGCATCCCATTTGGACCAGTCGACTTGAGTGATACCAACATAGTTAGTACCTTCTTCTATCTATTTCCATTCTGTCCAAAATCTGTATTCCTCCCTTCTCTACCACAATATTAATGTCTTCCTCTTTTGCCAAAACAGATGCAAAGTACTCATTCAGTGCCTTGGTCACGCTCTCTGGCGCCACAAGAAAATTGTCTTTTTTTCTCAAATTGGCTCCACCATCATTTTAATTTTTAAATGTTTATGAAAGAGTTTGGGTTACTTTTTATGTTATGCTGCTAATCTTTTCTGATACTGCCGCTTTTTCCCTTGTTTACCCTTTATCAATTTCCCCTCCCCCCATGCTTTTTGTAATCTATTTTATTCTGCACCTGAGTTTTGTTGTAAATCTTTTTTGTTTTATTTTAATCTCTATTTCCTTTGTCAAACAGGGAACTTTAACTTTGGATGCACCATCTTTCCTCCTTTTGGGTATATGTTTGATTTGGATGCAAACTATCTCCATTTTGAAGACCTGCTATTGCTTATTTACTACTTTCCTGGTCAATCTTTGTTTCCAGTCCACCCGTGCTAGGTCACTTCTCAAATCATGACATTGGTTCTGCTCTGGTTGGGTATTTACTCCTTTGCTTTTTCTGTGTTACTTTCCATAACTATTTTAAACCTAATCTCATTAGCTGACACTCGCACATGCAATTTATCAGCAGATAATAATCAGAAATGGCGACTTTGTGTGATTTTCCACCTTCTTAGCCTAGAGAAACTCGTGCCAAAAATGTTACATTTACTTACTTGCTGAGATCAGTTAACTCAAAGGACCAACTTAATTGAATAAGAAAAAAACCTGGAACTTTCCCGGTCTATTTGGCTCAATATCATACAACAGGTATGTTATAGTGGGCCTCCAGCAAAACTTGTTTCTAATTTTGACATTCATCACAACTTCAATGTGATGCATCCTACAAAAAGTCTAGTTTCTATTCAAAAGACATTAAATAGACCTGAAATTTTGTTTGGGTGTTCCCTCAGTCTTCTGGACTTACAAAAGGAGAATCCTGCAGAATTTCAGGGCCCATATTTTTATATAAAATTTTGGCTCATAAAACTAGGCAAATATCAGTTGGTTTCACGACTAGCCAACAGTGGATTGGCTCTACATGTGCATTGATGTTTACTGATTTGACTGAAGTCATCACAACATTAAATTGCTTCTTGAATTCAATTCTAACTGAAAACTCTTGCTTAAGCTAATTGAATTCTGGATCCTTTATAGGGCTAATTTTCAGTTTCCTATCAGAGGCAAATGTTTGCTTAGAACTAAGATATTTGTGTTGGTTGTCAAATGTTTGGAGATGCATATTATACCAGGTCATAAAAATAATGAATACAGATCACAGGGCTAACAATTGCCTACACTTACAGTTTGTTATATTTAACCACCGATATCAAACTTTCGGGTCCTTCCATCCGTTTTTATAAATTGGCATCACATTTGCCAATCTACAGTTCCTTGGCAGGACTCCTGTATTTAGTGATTCCCTTAAGATATCTATCAAAATATGACTGATTTTATTCACTGTCTTTTAGTGTCCTTATATGGGAAAGACAGTCCTCAGGTTCCTTAGTAAATTATGACAGATATAAATCATAAGGACAACTGTTAGGGTGAACTGATGTTTCCTTAGTTCTGTGTGGGCATGGTAAGGTTGCATACTTGATATGCCCAATATCATCCCATCAGAATGTATCAGAGAGAAGCTGTCCTTTATGATTTCTCCCACAGAATGAAACTGGTATTTGTACACTCAAAAACAAGTAGAAGATGCATATGATTTGAAAACCATATCATGTCTTGGTAAAAATCACTAATGTTGTTTTCAGTACACTTTAAATATATACACTGGTTTGGAATTCAGAGTAAAATATTAATCACATCCTTCATTGCCATGAATTGCCTCAGCTACAGTTTTGTTTTGCCAAATATCTGCTTGTGTTTAATTTTGAGGAGTGTAGTATTTCTGCTAATGTACAACGGTAATTATACAGCTGCATTTTTATGAATAATATGATTGAAAATTCCAAAGTCCAGATGGTCAGTGATTACATTGTTTTTCAAACTAACCAAGACATTTGTACTTGCAGCATTGTCTATAAATTCTCCCAACCATTACATTACATTTATCCCATAGAAAGCATTGTAGTCGATGCAAGACTTTCCTATTAGGATAAATATAATGCTTTGTGAAATTGCTAGCCATCTATACAAGGTTGGAATTTATGAGTTTTTTTTCCAACTTTCCATTTATTTGTGGTAGTGAAGCAACTATAGTTAGTAGTTTGGGAAAGGTTAGTAAATGTGGTTAAACTAAACAGATTTTGTTTACATATTGCAGCTCACAATGAGTGAAAAATCAGGGTATGCAGCGCAGATGATCAATCTTGGAGTAGTTCTACTTTTTCCGCTGTTTGTTCTTGCAATGACTTCAACTAGTGCAGGTTAGGAACTCCTTCTGTTCACAATTTTTCCCCTTTGTTTGCTACATTTAAAATTCCCAACTTTCACCTGTCTCACTACACCTCACTGCACATTTGTGTCGACTACATTGATCACTGGAAATAATGGCAGAACAGCGGGGTGTGCATAAATACATGCCCAATTCATGCCATCTCCACCACCATGTGAATGCTTCCATGAGGGGCTGGCAAGCTCAGTAATGGACGCAAACACTGGTTCAGCTTTCAGATCTGAAGGTAACCCAAGTTTCTCATTTCCTGGAATAAAATATCCTATCTCTCGACCTCAAGGAAAGTTTTTAAAGTATTAACGGGAAATATGAAGGTCATTTTCTGCTTAAGGCCCCTGAAGAATGTCCAACAAGTGCAGACCCAATTATATTATCTTGGGGGAGCCCAGGAAAGCCTGGGCAGCATAGCAGGGGAGGAAACTTGACATTATAGATCTCTACCTTCATTTTCTCTTCCCTGCCCAAATGCAAGTGAAGAAGAAATTTGTCCTAGAAAAATTTTATTTCCCACAGGTTAGTTGATAGCTGGAACAAACTGGAGAAAGTAGTTGATTTCAGGTCAACTTGGCACCCAGAAAAAGTTGCTGGCTCAATATCTGTTGAGAATTGGGACTGAGCATTAAAGATATATTTAAGAATTTATTGATTTTTCTCTAGAGGAGGGTTAAGAAGGAAACCAAAGGTGGAATCTAATGCCCCTCCCAGAGGCGAGTTACGAGGCTGGAGTGAGGGGTTGCCATTTGGTTGTGTGGGAGGGTGAGATTGGGGACCCCGCATGCCCCCCCCCTAATTAAGCCTGGAGCTGGAAGGCCTTTCTGCCAGTATGCCAGTTGAGGCCCTTAAGTGGGTAATTAATGCCAACTTAAGATCCTCATCCCGGTGCCACTGCTATTCGGGCCAGGGACTCACCATACGAGGAGATTGACAAGCAAACCCTGCCAGGTAGTATAGTATTAATGGGAGGGGGAGACATCCCTTGTTCAAAGGCGCTCAGTGCCTGATTGAAGGACAGAGCATCGAGAAGAAGGGGGGGTCCCGCAGACACACCCCCAAGCCTTTCTTCCTTCTAACTTCCCCCGCCCTTGCTGGTGACCCCTTCCCTTACCTTTCTCCAGCGATTCACAATAAACCCTGGGGTATTATCATCAACAGTCACAACTCACGGTTGCTCCCACCGTCATGGAGAGCTGCCATCTTCTGATTGACCAACAGCTCTCGGAAGTGCGATTTTCACCCTACTGGGGCAAGTCCTACAATTAAATATCACTGTGGAGCTCTGAGCCCTGCCGTCTGGTTCCCGCTGACACTTAGGGACTTAATTCTCTTGGGTCTCCCAGAGATCAAGTCAGCAATTTTGGTGGCAGATTTCAGGACCCCACACGCCCTCATTAAAATCCGCCCATAGAGTTCAACATATTTGAGAGGAATCCATTTTTGACTTTGGCTTTTCCTATGTCCTGAGGCCTCTTGTGCCATCAAAGCTCATCTCTGATACAGTGGGCTAGAAATTTGGGAGCATTCATTTTGAGCGCAAAATCACATTGCCTGATTTATGAGCCTTGATATGCACCTCATTTCGATCTAGCCAGTGAGCTACAGAGAGTAGCAAGTAAAACATGTTTGAAATTTGTTCATTAATGGCTGGCTGCAGCCTGGGTTCATTTAATGTGGGATCAGGAGGAGAATTCCCGTTCCTTCAGGTTCTACATTCATGTTCCTGTGTTTTAAAAACTTAGCTTATCCTTTGTGCCAGGTGCCTCAGGGCAAACAAGTTTAGTAGTAGAGACCTTATTTGCATGATGTGTGAAGGGCCTAATGCCAGCTTGAGGTATTGACGGTGTATGTCAATTGTTTTGGCCTTCAGCAATTTGGCTGGCACACATTTCAGCTCATACTGAGCATGCACTTCCTGCCCGCCATTTTGGAGGCCGATTAGCATCTGATAAACATGCACTCATTTCAGACTGCTGCGGTGACATTCATCAGTCAGCTGTGCGTGTTTACATTAATGCACACTTTATAAAGCCAATGGGCGGAATTTTTCCGTCAGCGAGCTGGGGGCAGGGCCTGCACGCCGATGCAAAAATGACGTGGGATGACATTGGTCATCCCGTCCCATTTAAATATTCAGGAAGGCGGGTGTTCATGAGGCCATTGACAGGATAATTAAGACAATTAAAGCTTAAGGCTGGCGGGCAAGCCAGGAGCCCCAGCAGGCTTCTGAAAAAACATGAAACCTCATCCACTGGCGGGATGAGATTTCCTGTCTGTTTTAAAAAGCTTTAATAAAGTTTTGTGATATTTATTAACATGCCCCATCTCATGTGACATTGTCACATGAGGGGGACATGTTAATAATTTTTTTATTTTTCTATTTTTGAAGTTTATAGAACTTTCAGTGCTCTCCCTGAGATAGCACTTAGTCTCAGGTAGATGCGTGCTCTCTTGCGCGCATGTACGAAAGAGCGCACTCTGACAGTTGGAAAATCCCTCCAATCCCCCGCATAGGAAGCGCATAGCGCTTCCTGTTGGGCAGCCCGCTAGGCGGGCCTTAATTGGCCCGCCCACTTAAAATGGCGGCGGGGCCCTTTTCAGCGGCGGTGATCTGCTGCCCGCCCGCCGCCGAGCCGGTGGGGCCCGCTCGCCCATCAAGGGCAAAATTCAGCTCAAAGACTTTACCTGATTCCTTATGGACCAAACGTGGCACTGCACTAGACTTTTCTAGAATTGCAGGCCTTCCCCACATGTGAGGCATCATTTACTGCACACACGTAGCCCTGTGTGCCCCCACACAAAACTTTGGAGTTCATGTTGATAGGAAGGGCGTCCACTTGCTGAGCATACAGCTGTTGTGTAATGAAATGCAGTGTATCATGTAGGTACGCACTGTTGTGAAATGAATGCATGCCAATGCAGACAATGAGAAGCTGCAATGTGAGATCACTATGACATCACCGTGTGTAAGGCTGGAGAATAAAAGGTACAGCCTCCATGTTAGATGTTTACTATTGTCTGTGATCTCTACTGCAGATGTTCACTACTGCCTGTGACTCTGTATCAGTAAGACTCCATGTATACCTTATGAGTCAGGCATATATTCAAGTAATCAGCCTATGTAGCTGTTAGGACCCATGCCCTGATCAAGGCCCGTGCAGAGCTGTGTATAGTTAATAAACTTCATGTAATTGTGTTCAACAAGAATCCTCGTCAGTCTCAATATCTTGCCTAGCATAGAGATGGATCCCTTGAGGTCTGCATCAAGACCCTTAACATATATGGTGGCTGCAGACCATAAGAGACCATGACATGGTTGGCAGTGGTGGTCGCTTCTAAAGATCTCGCAGCAAATAAGGAGGTAATTTCTGAGGATACCAGAACATAAGGCAGAAGACTACTCAAGCAGCCACATCAGTTGCAGTGATTCCACCCTCCCAGTTCCAAACCAGACTCCTCGAGGGAAGGACAGTCTGTAAGTATAGCACTTTAAGGGAAGTCACTCGCAGGCATTCTCAGTCCAGGTGCTTTGGTTTAAAAACAAATAAATCCAATTCTTCAACCACAAGAACTTGAAATCCAAAATTAGGCACAGAGATTAGCTACAACAGACATCCAAGTTCAGAAGCGAGTGAAGACCTCACTCCAAGCTCAGTGATTTGGGTGGAAGGTTTCGTTTTATCTGAACATTGAGATCAGCTACTTATAAGCCACTCATCCTAACAGTGAAGGCTAGAGCTAGGGTTTGGTTAAAAAAAGCATACCGCAGGCTGAGAGAGCCAGGAGAGAAAAGTCCCCATGGCTCTCAGCAGAGCTCAACATGACTGTTGCTTGTTTCCGTCATTTCATTTTTTCGGTTTCAATGCCAAAATTAGCTTTCCCGCCCTGACAATTGAGACGTGGTAGCAGTAGAATAAAAAGAACAAACAAGACAAAATCTCTGCAATCTGAAGACCTGCAACTTAAAATTCTTTCTCCTTATTTCCAGCCAGACTAAAAAGAAGCCAAGCATCTAAAGTGCTACTTTTAAAGTATACAGCAAAAGATCAGGCAAGCTTTTTCGTTTAGCAGCACACTGTGAAGGGCCTATAGTGGTACATTGTTGCAGCGTTTGTTCCTGAAAAGCACAGGGACAACAGACAGGCAGCAGGGTGCAAATCCTCATCCAAAAGGCACAGCACTCAGCACTTACATTTGTGTAGCACCCAGTGCAGCAAATAACCAAGAATATCACAATGACAAATAGAGATTTGACTGAACTGGCAAGCAGGAGATCTTCTTGTAGAATTTCAACTCTTTAGGCAGAAAGTGCGCTTGCATTTTGTAGACCAGCAGGTACAGGACCAAGAGGAAAAGCTGCCAAATTACTAATGGCACTTGGCAACGAGGGCCTAATGCGTGTAAACTCATCAGGCCTATCTGCAAACATGCCAACACACCGAGGTCAACACTGGTAGGATGGCGGCCGCCATGGAGCCCTTGGTCTAGGACGTTGCTTCTACACTGCTGCATGGGCTGAACTCCATCGCTCACGCTATAGCTGACCTCCAACAGTGTGTATGTGAGAGGAGTGTGGGGCAGCTTGATCTCACTCCAGCTACCCTTCTCCTCAAGGACTCAGCCCTTGGATGCCCATAGGGAGGAGGATCAACAGGTGCACACCCCAGGGCCATCCAGGTGACTCCTGGAGTATCCAGCCCATCTGAATCCCCTCTTCCTGTGACCCTAGCAGCTCTAACTCCACAGTTCGAGAAGGGTGCCACTGCCACACAGCAGTCCCCGAAAGCCGGCCGAGGTTCTCCAGGGCCTTCCAGAGGACGCCCATCAATGTCATCACAGATGGCGTAGCAGTCAGGATGCTGCCTCCACCTCCGTTGTGGATGTTCGGGGAACACCAGGATGTAGCGACAGGGTTATAAAGGTTATGAAGATGTAGTTACACAGCCTGGGCATGGGTGTTAATCACTTGTACATAATGTTCACTATTGCAAATAAACTCCCAAGAATGTCTCCCTGCCTTTGGCTCCTTGTTCTGATGAGCAGTGTTCGTGTCACTCAGATGTGAAACATTTCTGCACCTGATAAAAGCAGGTGTCTCAGTCCACAGCCTCTTCCCTGGCTTTGTGCAGCCTACAGTCCAAAGCGATGGTTGGGCCTCACACTCCCTTGACTCATTACTGATGCCTTCACCTCAGCGGCCCTTGTCAGTGCTGCCAGAATGTCGTGGGCAGACATCACATAGTTCTGTCATTCTCTCTGTGCGCTCTCAGCACCTTTAAGGTGGAGCTGGCCCCCATCTCTTCAGCATCTGTGACCTGTGACGCTATACTCCTGAAGAACTCAGTTGCTGAAGGCGGACAAAGGATTGGATTTTTTTAAAGTTTCATGGCTGCGTCTCTATGATATGACCCTGATCACAGAGCGCAAGTGAGCTGCCCTCGGCCAGACAGGAGTCAGACATTCTCAGAGGCTATGTGAAGATCTATGGAGTGTTCTCACTGCATGTTGTCATCGTCCTCCTGCAACCGAGTGATTATTAGGGCCTCCATTGCGCCTCCATGACAGGAGCATTGTCACAGAGGGTATGTGCGCTGGCATAAGTCAGACTGGAGTCGAAAGTTCAAAGATGCAATGTGAGCATCTTATGGTGTCTCCTCACTGCATGTTGTCATCATCCTCCACAAATCTAGCATCTATGAGGGCCTCCCGAGTGCATCTATCTTGTCTAGCCAGTCCGAGGGCCTCATTGCCATCATCGTCGTCTTCAGGGACCTTCTCACCCTCATCCCCATCGATGTCCTCCTCATTGGAGGAGATGTCCAGCTCCTCCATCTCCTCCTCAGCCAGCTCCTCTCCCTGTTGCAACGCTAGGTTGTGATGATGCATGACACCCTCTGTGGACTATATTGCGGGGCCACACCAGACCGGTCCAGGCACCAGAACCTCATTTTCAGCATCCCAATGATTTGCTCCACCAAGTTGCAAATTGCAGCATGAGCCTCATAATACCTTTACTCTGCCAGAGTCTGATGCCGCCGCACGGGTGTCATTGAAGATTACATCTTGGTAATGGACTGTTTACCAAATTCCCTTTCATTTGGCAGATCAAAGACATAACCATCTTTACTGACACACTTACCATGATTTTCAGCATGTTCGGTGTGCCTGAAACCATCATCTCAGCCAATGGACCCCAATATACAGGATAGCCCTTCCAGGGCATGTGCAAAAAATGGGGAGCAAAACACATCACATCTTCCCCATTCTACCCTCAGTCCAATGGATTAGCAAAATGGACCATCAAAATGGTCAAAACAACACTTATAAAGTGTAGGGCAGCCAAGCATAATTTCAGAATCACTATGCTCAATCTTTGTGCCACATCACAGGGGGACAATCTACCCTCAGCTGCCAATTTGATGTTTGGGAGGCTAGTCCTCTCTCCCATCCCATCTACTCCCAATCCAGACTGAAGCACATGATATTCTATTAGATCAGAAAGAGAGTATGTCCCAGCATCATGATCAAATAGCAAAACAGTTAACACAGTTAAATGTAGCTCAAAGCGTGCGTATATCAGATCACCACACAAAGATGTGGGAACAAGGAAAGGTACTGCGAAAGTGTACACAGCCGTGGTCATATGAGGTTGAGATGTCAAAAGCACAGATCCTCAGAAGGAACCATCAGCATATTCACATCATGCATGATGCACCACAGACGGATCAGACTGACGATGACTCAGACACAGAGGGTGTTATTTCAGTCGCAGAGGACCATGCAAGTACCAACACTAAGACAAGATGATCCCACAGTGACCAACCAAGAAACAAAATGAGAATGTACAACTACAGAACATAACACAACACCCTGAAAACTATACAAGAACAAGATATGGTCGTGTCATATGTCCATCAAAACATTATCTTCATGCGTAAAGACTGTACCATGACTCAGTCTTATTATACTTGATATTCACTGTTATGTCTGCTCTCACAAAGTTTTTCTTTTATCAAAAGGGAAAAGGGAGATGTTGTGATATAGTATGCACACCAATGCTGACAATGACATGTATGTACCTTTAAGAAGCTACATGGTGACATCACTATGACATCACTGTATGTAAGGCTGGAGGATAAAAGTTACAGCCTCCATGTTGGATGTTCACTATTGTCTGTGATCTCTACTGCATATGCTCAGTACTGTCTGTGACTCTGTAACAGCAAGACTCCATGTACACCTTATGAATCAGGCATATAGTCCAGTAATCAGCCTATGTAATTGCTAGGACCCAGGCCCTGATCAAGGCCTGTACAGAGCTGTATATAGTTGTTGCTAATAATGTTCAACAAGATCCCTCGTCAGACTCAATATCTTGCCAAGCATAGATAGCAGAAAGACAGATCCCATGAGGTCTACATCGAGTCCTTCAACATATTTGATGGTAGCAGACCATAAGAGACCATAACATGCACCAAGTGTCCTGGCAGCTGTAATGATACCTTTATATTGCACCAGTCATCAATTTCAACTTTCGTTACTCTAGTCAGGGTAAGAGGCTGACTACTTGGACCCAAGAGCTACCCCCTGCATACCCCCTGACTATACCTGTCAGGAGCCCACACACAGATACAGAAATGAGATATATTCAAAGCCCTGATTGAGCAAACGATTGGTATTCTGGAGCAACGCTTTCACTGGCTGCATAGGTTTGAATGTCCCTTGCAATACTTTCACCAGAGATCTCCAGAATCATTGCCATCTGCCCATGCTCCCCAACATTGTGGTACAAGAAATAAAAACTTGAATGGCTTTTCTGTAGACCACCACTTTGCCATTCAGAAAGTATGATGGAGAAAATTCAGTATCAAGACAGATAAAGATGGCAAAGAATCCTGTGGGAAATTTCTTCAAACCTCTCATCTGTCGTACTTTGCATTCTCCATTTGTCCATTGCATCGATTTCATCCACCTCCATTAGTGTGAGCTCCTACATTGATAGTGGCCTGCTTCCAGATCTGGAGAGCTCCTTCTTGTGCTGCAGCTTGGCCTGTGACAAGAGTTGGCGGGAATGTTTAATTGTAGCTTGCTGAAGAGACATAAAGCTGTTTGTGGCAGCTTAGCATAGATTGCATGGTATGGGAAAGTAGGCCCCATAAATGTCAGAGGGGGGACATAACATTTGCCAAGAGGACCAGCGAGAAACAAAAGGAGGTACCTAATGCGTGTTGTTGTCATTGGAGGAAAGGGATGGAAATTGTGGATGGTAAAAAGCTGTACAAATTGTTTGAAAGCTGTGAAAATAAGCCTCACCTTGGAAGCTTTAGTTAGGTTATTGAATTTCTTCCTGCATTACTACCAGGTCCATGATGTCAGATTTCTGACATTCACATGGTCTGCTACCTCTGCCTGTTGTTGCCAGGCTAACTGCAGTGCACTCAGGCCTCATTTGTAGGGAAGAACACCCCCTTTAGCCTGGCCACCTCCTCCTCCGAGATCTCTGTGGTATTGTCTTGAGAAATTGTGTGGGGAGTTCTGGTAGTGGATATTTTCCTTGCAGCAGCAGCCTTGACATCCATTCTTGACAAAAGACTTTGTCCCTTTAAAAGGTGCAAGCTGCCTTTAAATCATTGATTTCCTGTCCTCATGGGCAACCTGCCAATTACAAATGTGAGCAGTGCTGAGAGCTTGCCTGCTTATGGAAACGAGGCCATCTGGAAACTGTTTCAGTAGAAACAGATGGGGGCGGAAGTCCCAGGATTGGGTCTTGCCCACTATTTTAAATGGCACTGGAGTCAGCCTGAATCAACAAAAATCCTACCAAAGTATCTCAAAGTGGCACATGTCTCATCAACAATCTTGGATGGATATGGCTGATGTCTGCACACACTTTAGACCAATTTTGAGTACAACTCGAAACCTTTGTGTAATAACCATGAAGGCAAATGTCTGATGTGGTCTGCTGTGAACAGGTGGTTCATGCCTTTCTAATTGGCGATTGATAGTGTCCACCCCCTGCAGAATTCTTTTCAAAAGTTTGATCACCACTGAGATTAGGCTGACTGGGCGTAATTACTCGGTCTATTCCATCCTCCCTTTTTAAGCAATTTTACAATGTTACCACACCTCCAGTCCTCTGGATCACCTGCAGACAGAGAGGATTGGATATGATGGTCCGTGCCTCTGCTGTTTTTCCCTGGCTTCTCTTGGCAGCCTTGGATACATTTCATCTGGGCCTGGCAAGTCGCCTGCTCTCAGAAATGTTAAACCCTTAATATGTTTTCTTTCACTATGTTCATACCATTGAATGTTTCTCACTCCTCCTCCCTTAACGACAATGTCTGCAGCATCCCCCTCTTTTGTGAAGACAGATCCAAAGGACCGGGATTTCACCACTGAAGTGAGTAGCTTGAGTCAGGAAATTCCCCCAACTTGGTAGACCCACCTTGGTTTAAAGGACCCCCTGAGATCCAGTTGTTCGCTCCAGGGAGGCAGGGATGGGATTAAATTAGGCCTGCCAACCCCAGAAGAAGATCCTTGGCAAGTGGCAATGTGGGCTAATTAGAAGGCCATCTCGGTTCTCTGGGACTTTGTCCCAGTTGTTTAGAAGCTGTTAGGCCCTCTAGCCCTCACCCCCACCCACCCACCCATGGCCCCATCTATATGAACGTGTTCCCCCAACCACTCCCATGCCCCTTCATACTACCCATGGCCCTGCGATGCCAACTCCATGGCATCCATGTCCCCTCCATGCCTTCCATGTCAATTAGCGCAGTATGTAGTAAGTACAGAACCAGTGATCCATATAATAACAATGGCAAGTGTTGAAATGCTGAGAAGAAAACACCCATTCAGAAATCTTTTTTGAAAAAACTACTACTCCTACAACTCAATAAATGTATCAATCAGACAGGGGAATTAAAGTACAGTAACAAGAAGCTTTAAACCAGTTCACACCTCTTAATTTTACCAAATAAGTATTCAGACATTGACAAAAGAGATCACAGGAAAAATAGCTTATAACCACATAAAGATGTCAATCAAGCAAAGTGAACACCCCACTCAGTTGTCAAAACAGAACCCCTGCTGAGCTATTGCATTTGTGAGTCTTAGAGCTCAACCAAACATTCATAATGAGGCCATCTGGAAACTGTTTCAGTAGAAACAGATGGGGGCGGAAGTCCCAGGATCGGGTCTTGTCCACCATTTTAAATGGCACTGGAGTCAGCCTGAATCAACAAAAATCCTGCCCAAGTATTCATTAACAACTACACCCAGGTTTTGTTCATAAATTAACTTTTTCCAACTCAAATTGGTAAAATTAGCTTTTTCCAGCCCACTTTTGCGAAATCATATCACAAACTTAGTAAAATTGGTCTTTCCTCAGTTTAAAACCATCTTGGTTTATCTTTGTCCTTTTCCATAACTGTACTAAATCAAACTGAATTATGATCATTACCACAAAAATGCTCTTACACTGATACCTTTTCCGCTTGCCCAGCTTCATTTCCTAAAGCTAAATCCTGTATTGCCATCTCTTGTTGGGCATGTTTTGTACTGGATATAAAAAAATTCTCCAGAATGTATTTTAAAAATTCTGCACCCTCTATACCTTTTACATTGATCTTATTCTAGTTAATATTAGGTTAGTTGAAATCCTCTATTACAGCCCAATAGTTTTCTGCACTTTTTAGCAATTTGCCAACTTATTTGCTCTTCTGTCTTTCTCTAATTGTTGGAGATTCTTATTATATAGTGATGATTGCCCCTTTTATGTTCCTAAATTTAACCCACATGGTTCCATTTAATGATCATTCTAGCATATCACCCCTCCTCACAACTGTAATTGTTGCTTTAACCAATATTGCAATCCCCTCCTTTTCTATTCCTCTTACTGTCCCATCTGAAAACCTTGTAACCAGGAATGTTGAGTTGCCATTGCAGTTCTTTAAACCATGTTTCGATGATAGCTATGCTATCACACTACCAAGTGCTTATCTGTGCCTTCAATGCATCTCTCTAATTCACTCGACTCCTTACATTGAGGTATATATCACTAATCACTGAACAAGTTATTTGTTTATTTTCTAGCCTTCATTTTCTCTGCCTTCCATTCTTGCTTACTAATTTTTTACCTTCCATTTCCGACTTTGCTTCTGTCCCTTCTGAATCTATGCTCATGTTCCCATCTCCTTGCTAAGCTAGTTTAAAACATCTCCAACAGCACTTGCACATCTTCCCTCCATGTATTGACCTGGTGGAGGTGCAACTGGTCTGGTTTGTACAGGTTCCAATTCCCCCCGAACCATTCGAAATGCCCCAGGAATCTAAAGCCCTCCTTCCCGTACCACCTCTTTAGCCATGCATTCATGTGCACTATCTGCCCATTTCTGTGCCCACTACTGTGTAACACCAGGGGCAAACCAGAGATTATTAACTATCAAGTCCCACTTTCAAATTTTTCTCCTAACCCTCTGAGATCTTTCCTTGCATGATTTAATTCCTTTTCTTCCCATGTCTCTTGACACTGGTATGAACCACCACTCCTAACTGTTTAACCCGCCTTCTGTCCCCCACCCCAGAATGCTCTGCAGCCACTCAGTAACATCCTGGCACCAGGAAGGCACTATCTTGGAGTCATGTCTGATTTGTGGGAATTTTAAAAAATTATTATTCATTCATGGGATGTGGGTGCCAGCATTTATTGCCCATCTCTAATTGCCTTTGTTCAGAGGGCATTTAAGAGTCAACCACATTGCTATGGGGTTAGAGTCACACTAGGCCAGACCAGGTAAGGTCAGCAGATTTCCTTCTCTAAAGGACATTAGTGAACCAGATGGGTTTTTACAACAATCGACAATGGTTTCATGGTCATCATTAGACTTTTAATTACAGATTTTTTTTTTATTGATCTCAAATTCCACCATCTGCCATGGCAGGATTTGAACCCGGGTCCCCAGAGAATTACCCTGGGTCACTGGATTACTAGTCCCACCACCATGCCATTGTCTCCCCAAACATGTAAGCCTCATTGTCCAGAACAGAATTCAAAATGTCAAATCTTAGCAACAGAACACAGAAATAGCAACTTTTAATATTAAAATTTTCATTATACATACTGTGAAATAGCATAAGATAGAAGTTTGTTATTTGATATCTTGATTTGTACTGCCATTTTGTGGACACTCCCTGCTAATTGAATATATTTATGCTAATAGACTTCGGCTTTTGTGTATGTAGTTATCATTCGTGACTTTCCTTTGTCCTCTTTATGTTATTTGTATATGCAGCTGGATCAGCAATGGTCTTAGTAGTACATACCATCATATTCATGAAACTGTATTCATACCATGAGGTGAATAGGTGGCTTCGTGAAGAATGGGCACCTTTAGGTCTAAAATCAGCCATAAAACATCCAGGTAAATCCATTTTGCATATTCCTGAGCACTGTTACAATTGTGTTCTTTCAGCCTTTTTTGTTATATTATCATACTAATTAATCTAATTTTGATGCTTTTGCAGGTATTTCATCATGTACGGTTGCACATGATGAAAACAACACTGATGGGAGCAATGAACAGCAAGTGGTTATCTTTCCAGACAACTTGACACTAAAAGGTATAGACTTTATTCCTTATCCTACTTCGCAGATGATAGTGTAATGTTACTGCAGTTATTTCATCACTGTGGAGAGAGAGATTAGTGACTTTTATTTAGTGTAACAAATTACAATTTCAATTTATATTAGTCTAGATTTTTTTGGTAATAGGTATGAGTTTTAGCCAAAGAGTAAAGCTATTTCCCACTGAATATAAGCAATGACATAGCCAGAAATAAGGTGATGAAACTACCCTTCAATACTGAGGCTTAAACTGCACTGCCATTTTTTAAGCACTCACTCCTCTTAGATATGTATGGGGCAGAATTTTCTGGCTGACATGCGGGTTGCGGAGCCTGCACATCAGCGCTTAAAATGTCGCACACTGATGTCGCGCAAGCGTCCCGACGTCAATGCGCAGCATCACGATATTTAGGTCGGTGGGCGCACTATGCAGCGGGACTCGTGCCCACCATTAATTAAAGGCCTTGTTAAGGCCCTTAACTTGCCAATTGACGAGGATTTTGAGGGGCCCGTGCAAACTTCAGCTTGGCGCACGGGCCGAATGAGCAGGCGGGTAGGTGATTTTTTTATCAAAACTCATGCACTTGTGGGATATGTGGACTCAGAGGGGTTGTTCATGTTTTTCATGAAGTATTTAATGCAGAAAGTGTTTTAAACTTGCCTGTGTGATTGTTAGCAGTTCACATTGATTTCCAAGAGCTTTTTGTGTGCTTTGAAGCTTCAGCTCACCAGTCTGCAGACAGTAATCTTTATCAGGCCTGCAGCTTTCTGGAGGCCTCCATTTAGCCTGGGTATGGGTTCTGACATCTCCACTGGAGGTAGCTCCTCTGAGGAGGAAGGGAGGGATAGAATAAGGAGGAGGCCTGGAGTGGATAATCAGACTCCAGGGGAGCCACCTTTGGGAGGCCAGGCACAAGGGGTGCAGGGCCAAGAGGTTGTCCAAGGTGGAAGGGGCCGCAGAAGACGCCACTATCCTGCTGCCAGAGTATACAGGCGGCGAAGCAACTACCTCAATATGACTGAGGTGCAGTGCCGAAGGAGACTCCATCTCTCAAGGGAGACAGTCAGCTATATCTGTGAGATGATTGGCCCTAAGATCTCCCCTAACTGTGTGGGTGGACAACCCATGCCAGCGGCCCTGAAGCTCACAGTTGCCCTCCACTTCTATGCCTCTGACTCCTTCCAGGGCTCGGTGGGTGATCTTTGCGGTGTCTCCCAATCAGCTGTCCACACTTGTGTCAAGCAGGTTACAGACGCTCTGTTCAAGTGGGCATTGACCTTCATCCACTACCGCTGCGACCAGGCAAGTCAGACACAGTGAGCCAGAGGCTTCGTGGACATTGCTGGCTTCCCCCACATCCAGGGTGCAATAGACTACACACATGTGGCCATCATGGTGCCAGCAGGTGAGCCTGGTGGCTTCATCAACAGGAAGGGCTTCCACTCCATGAACGTGCAGATAGCGTGTGATCACAGGATGTTGATTCTGCAAGTTTGTGCAAGGTACCCACGCAGCTCCCTTGACGCCTACATCCTCAGACACTTCCAGGTGCCGGGGCTCTTCAGTGCTCTGGCTCAGCTGGATGGTTGGCTGGTGGGTGACAAGGGCTATCCCCTCCGAAGGTGGCTCATGACACCACTCCGCCATCCAAGAACAGAGGCTGAGGAGTGCTACAGTAGGAGCCATGGCACCACATGGGCTGTGGTAGAGAGAGCTTTCTCATGATGCACTTCCGTTGCCTGGACCGGTCAGGGGGCGCACTCCAGTACCCCACTGATCACATCTCTCTGATAGTGGTAGCATGCTGCGCTCTGCACAATCTTGCACTGGAAAGGGGGGATGCAGTTGATGATGAAGACCTTGACGCAGTGGATGAGGCTGCACATGATGTATCCAGCAATGGCTCAGAGGATGAGGAAGCACAGGGCAATGATGAGGGGCAGCATGCCGACCCGCTAATACACTAAGGAGGCAGGGACACCCAGGACAATTTAATCCAGCGAACCTTCAGCCAGCTCCACATACATGGATCAGCAGGACCAGCATTGCCTGGCACTTCCACCCGTGGCACTTAAGTGCTACATCTTCCACCTCATCAGCCACAACTAAGGGCTTAGTGCAGAAACATCAATGTCCACTCAAACACTCATGAGATGCCTGTGAAACATACAAATGCAGCACAAAGGAAACACCCTCAGCCATGGTCAGAAAACGACTTTATTCCATCCAACATCAAAGAGAAATTCCTCTCTTACAAACATAACTATTTGTTCCCTAATCTAAGGCCAACACAAAATCACCAGTGACATACTCGTGGAGTGACTAACGTGCCTTATGCTTTCGTTTGCAGGTCCTACGTCTAGGTACCGCCCCATCGCTTGGAGTGGCTTGTGAGACAGCCTGCTGACTCTGCTGTCCTGTTGGCCTTGATGACCTTGGCAGGCGTCCTCTGGCCCGTGGAGCCTGTGATGGCCCCGCCTGGGAGGGAGCGGCCAGTTCCTGAACTGGCACCTCCCCAGTTGTCGCAGCCTCAATGGAAGCAACGGTCACTGGCAGAGGGGCGGAGGAGCTGCTGCCCTCATCCGGAGTGCCCTGAGAGGAGCTTGCAGCAACAACAGGCAGCTGCTGCACCTATGTGAGGTCACATTGGCCTTCCCTGCTCACCGCAGATGCATGGGCACCGAGCACCAATACTTGGTGCCCAGAACATCTCCCACATTGGGAATGACCACCCGTGGCCATTACCGCTGTGAGGGCTTGCAGGCCAGAGCGTAACCCAATCAGAAGAGTCTCAATCCGATCGAAGCCCCTCTCCATGAGAGTCGCCAATCTCTCAGTGGAGGAAGCGAGAAGCTCTGTCCTAAGGTTCATGCCTTCACTTACACTCTGCCTGGACTCCTCCACTGCAGAGACCAACTGAAACACACCCTCATGCAACCCTGCCAGATGCTCCTGCGAATCCTGCCACTTGTCCTGCAGCTGCTGCATTGGTGACATCATCAGTGCCGGACTCAGCATGTACCTGGTCCCCTGCAGCCCTCCGGCTGCTGGCGCCATTGGCACTCTCTGTCCCTGCCATCTCCTCCAGTGATTGTGAAGTGCCGTCTTCACTGTGATCCGGGACACTAGCCGACGTTACATTCCCCACCAAAGTGTTTGTGTCCGTGTTGGTACCTGGCTGGCTGAAATGATGTGCTGCATGTTGCACGTCTTGGCCTTCAGGTGTGGAGTGGGGCCTCTGGTCTTGTTGGCCGCGGCCATGTGGTGGTGATGCTGAAATTAACAACAAGGACAGTGCATCATTTAGCATTCAGTCAGTAACACCTTTCATCTCTTTCACCCCCCCAGCCTCATAAGTCACTCACCCTTCAAGACCCTAAGGAGACGAACATTGGTGGGGTGGAAAAGAGTCAAGAGGAGGCCCAACCATTAGACATGCATACAGACAGGCTGGTCAGATGGCCTAAGGAATGCCACATGGAATGTTATGTGGCATTGGAGTGAGGAGAGTGCAGAGGTACCTGACCTGGATGCATACTGGCCTGGAGAGTTGTGGTGATGAGGAAACATTGCAAACACTTGGGACATTTGCCGTGGAGCACAGGAGATTGACAGGTCACATTATTGACCTTCGTACCATTATGAGGGGCATAAAATGGGTGGGCAGAAGGCAACATTCCCCCTTGGCGCAGGAATGAATAACGTGGTGGCATTTATTTAAGTTAAGAGCCATGAGGTTGACAGATGAGGTGCTGAGGACCTGTTGGACAGAGTAATGTGGGATGCACTGCCTGATAGGGTGGTGGAGGTACCAACCCTCCTAAGATGCAAAACGTCTTTGGCTGTGCAGCAGCGATGCTGTGGCATATTAGGCCATGGGGATAGTGGTCACAAATGGGATAAGGCGACTTTGGAAGGTGCTGGAGATGCGCATCTTCAAGGGGATGAGGGACCTTTGTGTATGACCCACATGTCTGAGTGTCTCAGTCTGTGAATGAGCAGTATTGCAGCATTGACGATTGCAGCAACCATCAGTGGTTTGGATGGTGGGCAGACAGAGTGGATGGGACTGTGGACCTCAAATACCTGGCCGCTGCACCCCAGCCTCGCCGCCACCTGCCACCCTGGCCGCCTGCCTCCTCTCCAGCTTCATGGCCTGCTCCTCGTAGATGGTGAGGTGCTGGAGCATGGCGGGTCCACCACCAGTCCTCTGGAGCTCCCTGAGATTGTGTTCAGTTTTTTGCCTGCAGAACAGGATTTATTGGGGCTGATTGCTCATGTACTCTGCACGCACATGCCGCACCCCAACCACAGTGGCCCATCTGAGGATTCCAGCGGCTCCTGTCCACATTACTGGTGATCAATCCCCAGAAGATAGTACGGCTGGTCCCAACCCCCTCCCCCAAAGGCCACCTTGGACACATTCGATATCCATCACTTTGAATAATGCACGAGTCTTAGTGCCCATGGCAAGGAGGCGCAACTAGGTGCGGCGCCAAGGCCAGCAGATAGCTCTTGGCCATGACACCTTGAGGTTCCCCTCCCACCATCTCATCACCATCAATATGACAAGTGTTGGAGTTCTGAGTATGTGTCCAGCTGCCTCCCCTGCAGGTTGCCCTCAGACTACTTAAATGCGACAAACACCAACATATGCTGCGGGGAGAACCCAGCTTCTCCTCAACCACTAAGGCTGATGTAAGCATGGTCACTATCTGCTTGCCCACCCAGCATGCGCCAACTGCCTAATGCAGTAATGACGGTAAGACGTGGGGGCGGGGGAGGGGCTCAAAGTCTAAGGCTACCTGCTGGGTCAAATAGCCAAGGCTGACATGGTACTCACCCTTCCAGAACGCAGAAAATCATTGAATCGTTTGCGGCACTGTGTTCCTGTGTACCACACGTCGTCATGGGTGCTTACTGCCTCACCCACCTCCTGCCACGCCTGCTTGGTGACGTGGGGGGCCCTCTTCCTTCCATCCTCAGGATACAAAATATCCTGATGTCTGGACACCTCTTCGAGGAGGACAGCAAGGCATGCATCTGAGAAGTGAGAGGCACAGTGGCCCCTCGCTGGCCTATCCTGCAGCCTGCCCCCCTCCTCCTCCTCCTGCTCCTGTGCTCTGAGAGCAGCCTGTCTCTCTCTGTGAGTGGCCACCGTGTACTGCCTCAACGAGGTTGCCTGGCCACTCTTTATACAGACTGCTGGTTCCCCATTGGAACTGGCAGTCTGGACACACCTGCCTCCACAACGATTTTCCCGTTCTACATGGGAGTCGCTAACCCGCTGGGCAGGCCTTAATTGGCCCACCCGCGCAAAATGGCGGCACAGCCCATTTCGGTGGTGGCAATCGGCTGCCCGCCCGCCTGTCTGCCGCCGAGTCGGTCAGGCCTGCCCTCCCGTCAAGGGCAAAATTCTGCCCATGGTGTTCTATGCTTCATGGGAATAGGTCTTGTCATTTTACAAATAGCATGTTTCTTGGGAATAGGCATTCTTTTTTGCAACATTATGTGATTATATGTTTATTCTTGTGAAGATTATAAATTAATGACCTTGATTGTTATTATGCTTGTTTAGCCAGTAGTGAATTATATCTCTTACCTTTGTTAAAGTGGAGAATCCAGAGAATGGTTGTAGAAAAGCTGCTTTAGGTTGCACATAGAAGCACTGAAGGGGACAATGTAAGTTAAGTAGCATTGGGAAGATGACCTAAGATATTAGAGTACTGAAAGGGTCGTGGTGGTAAGGATGGGAGGAGCAAAGGAATATTGGGATATGGGGGCATGAGGGAAGGAATATTTAGGTGTAGGAGTAACGTGAGGGGATTTGAAAGCATTGGAATAGGGTGTTGGGAATGTGCAGATGGTGGTCCTATGGTGTGGGAGTAGGAAGATAGTGGTGATGAGATGTTGCAACATTGACAATAGGGTTGTTAGTGTGAGAGTAGTGAGAGGTAGATCTTGGAGAGCTTGGGCAGCGAAAGGGGGCTTATAGAGTGCTGCTGAGAAAAGTATTAGAAGCATATGCACGGCCATGACTGGTAAATAGGGTATAAGTTGTTTAAACAACTTACTCCTCTTTTAGCCGTTCAGTAAAAGCATAATAAGCACAGTAGATAATTTAGAGTCTGTAGGATTTGTCATGTCCAATGGATCTGATTGAATATTTTGAAGTGGTAGTCAGGAGAATGTCAATGGATGTTATTTGGGTAGACTTCCAGAAGTCATTCAATAAAGTCCCTCATAAGAGACTGTTAGCTGAAGCTAAACTTCATGGAGTTGAAGCTAGGCAAATTATTTACCAAGTTAGGAAATTGGCTGAGTGAAAGGAGACAAAGAGTTGGGAAAGCACTCCAATTGGCAGGTTGAGACTAATGGTGTCCTGCAAGGATCTGTGTTGCGGCCTCAAGTATTCACCATATTCAATAACCATTTAGATGTTGGGATAGAAAGCCAAGTATCCAAATTTACCGATGACACATAGATAGGCGGTATTATAAGCGATGTAGATGAAAGATGTAAAATTACAAAGACATATTAATAGGCTAAATGAGTGGGCTAAACTATGGCAAATAGATTTTAGTGTAGACAAGTAATAGGTCATCCACTTTGGACCTAAAACAGATAGATAGAACAGGATATTTTCTAAATGGTAAAAAGCTCGAAACAGTAAGCTGCGAAGAGACTTGGATGTCCAGGTACACAGATCATTGAAATGTCATAAACAGGTGCAGAAAATAGTCAAAAGGCTAATGAATGGAACGCTTGCCTGCATTGCTAAAAGAATAGAATACAAGAAGGAGAAGCCATGCTTAAATTATGCAAAGACCATCTGAGGCACTGTGAGTAGTCCTGGGCACCACACCTTAAGAAGCATATATTGGACTAGGAGGGAATGCAGTGTAGATTTACCAGAATGATACCTGGACTCCAGGGGTCCAATTACGAAGAGAAGTTACACAAACTATGGATGTATTCCCTGGAATTTAGAAAGTTAAGTAATGATTTAAGCAATATCTTCAAGATATTAAGGGGAACATATATATATACGAATATACTAATTAGGAGCAGGAGTAGGCCACTCAGCCTCCTCGAGCCTACTCCACCATTAAATAAGATCATGGCTGAGCTGACTGTAATCTCACCTCCACATTCCACCTACCCCCAATAACCTTTCATCCCTTTGCTTATCAAGAATCTATCTACCACTAACTTAAAAATATTCAAAAACTCCACTTCCTCTGCGTTTTGAGAAAGAGAATTCCAAAGACGCACAACCCTCTGAGAGAAAAGATTTCTCCTCATCTCTGTCTTAAATGAGCAACCCCTTATTTTTAAACTGTGACCCAGTTCTAGATTTTACCCCAATAGGTAACATCCTTTCCAAAGCTACACCATTAAGACCCCTCAGGATCTTATATGTTTCAATCAAGTTGCCTCTTACTTTTCTAAACTCCAGTGGATACAAGCCTAGCCTGTCCAACCTTTCCTCATAAGACAACCCATCCACTCCAGGTATTCTGTTAGTAAATCTTCTCTGAACTGTTTCCAACACATTTACATCCTTCCTTAAATAAGGAGACCAATACTGTACTCAGTACGCCAGATATGGTCTCACCAATGCCCTGTATAACTGAAGCATAACCTCCCTACTTTTGTGTTCAATTCCTCTTTCAATAAATGATAACATTCTATTAGCTTTCTTAATTGCTTGCTGTACCTGCATACTAACCTTTTGCAATTCATGCACGAGGTCACCCATATCTTCCTGCATCTCAGAGCAATACAATCTCTCACCATTTAGATAATATGCTGCTTTTTTATTCACCCTGCTAAAATGGACATTTTCCCACATTATTTCCAATTAGCCAGATCTTTGCCCACTCACTTAATCTATCTATATCCCTTTGTAGCCTCCTCATGTCCTCTTCACAACTTACTTTCTTACATATCTTTGTGTCATCAGCAAATTTAGCAACCAAACCTTTGGTCACTTTATCCAAGGCATTTATACAAACTGTAAAAAGTTGAGGCACCAGCACTGAACCCCACTCGTTACATCTTGCCAACTTGAAAGTTATCCATTTATGCCTATCTCTGTTTCCTGTTAGCTAGCCAATCTTCTATCCATGCCAATATGTTACCCCCTACACCATGAGCTTTTATTTTCTGCAATAACCTTTGATGTGGCAAGCAAATGTCTTCTGGAATCTATCACTGTACACACACTGGTTCCCCTTTATCCACAGCACATATTACTTCTTCAAAGAATTCCAATAAATTTCCCTTTCACAAAGCCATGTTTGCTTTGCCTGATTACCTTGATTTTTTCTAAGTACACTGCTATAATATCTTTAGTAATAGCTTCTAACATTTTCCCTATGATAGATGTTAAGCTAACTGGCCTGTAGTTTCCTGCTTTCTTTCTCCCTCCCTTTTTGAATAAAGGAGTTACATTCACTATTTTCCAATCTAATGGAACCTTCCCCGAATCTAGGGAATTTTGGAAAATTAAAACCAACACATCAACTATCTCATTAACCACTTCTTTTAAGACGCTAGGATGAAGTCCATCAGGACTCAGGGACTCTATTTTTTTCCCAGATAGGGTAGATTCAGAGAGGCTATTTCCACTAGTTAAGGGTTTAAAGGACTTAGTCTAAAAATTGGTCAGACCTTTCAGGAGGGAAATTATGAAACACTTCTACACAAAAAGGCTAGTAAAAGTTTGGAACTCTCTTCCGTAAACCCCAATTAATGGTAGATCAATTGTTAATTTTAAAGCTGAGTTTTGCAGAATCCTTTTAGCCAAAGATATCGAAGGATATAAAGCAAAGCTGGGTATATGGAGTTAGGTTGCAGATCAACCATGATCTTAATGAATGGAGGAACAGGCTCAAGGGATAAATGGCCTACTTCTGTTCCTATGGGTGGAGCCTTGTGCCCCCCATGGTGAGTTAGGTGGTGGGGGAGCATTTAATGGGCAGAGGGTGGCCGCCATCTCCCCACTTCCACCCCAAATAAGCCCGGACTAGGAAGGCTCGTGAACAGCATTCCCACATGCTGCCAATTGAAGCCCTTAAGTTGGCAACTTAAGACACCCACTTAAGTATGATCCCAGTGACGGGCAGGGAGCTCACCATTCAGGTAGCAGGACAAGCAAACCCTGGCATGTTTGCCCGCGTGCTCCCGGGAGGGTCCCGGGATTGATGGACCCAGCACTGGGAAGGGTGTTAGCCTACTGAAAGCCACTTCCTACCCTTGCCACTAGCCCGACTCACACCCCCATGAAACCCACCAGTGGCCTTCCTCCTATTATCACTCACCTGTGTTGGGGGTCTTCTTGATACGAGGCCTCTGATGGGTGTAGTACTGGCAGCAACTACTGCTTCTCCAGTGGCATTACTGAGTAGAGAAGAGCTGACGGCCTCTAATGAGCGGGGGGTGGGGGTGGGGCATACTTCTGCTTCTGGGGTCTTTAATCTCAGGGGAAGGCCTGCCACTGGCCTGTTAAATGTCTGAGTGGCACAAGATTCAGCAAATCTTCTCAAAAAGAGGTGGCACAGGTGCCTCACAGGCTCTCCAGATGTTGGCCGAGACCCTCATCACCTCCACAAGATTCTGCCCCAAGTTCCTTTGTTTCCTGTGTTCTCAGATCACAGTCTGGAGGGAGAAGACAAAGGGCGGATCAATGTGAAATTGGGGAAGTGGATGAATGAGAATAAAGAATGCAAACCTTAAATTCTTCTCTTTCCACCAGATTTACAGAAGGAGATTGCTATAATTAATTTACCCTATAGTTTTAAATGATAGTGATGCTATGTTCCTGTGAAACTCAGGGGAACAAAAGTCTACTGGTATGAATTCTGACAAGGTTTTAAGACTCTTCAAATAGTGCACTCAGATAATGCTGCCCAGCTGGGAATGCTGCAAATATATTTAAAAACTGGCAGCAGCAATTTTTGCTGGGGTTCTTTGATCTCTCGTCATAACTTTGGTGGAGGATCGGAAACCCTGGGAGAAAGGAATAAACTGTAAATTGTTGTTTATGCCATTTCTCTAGGTTTCTACTGAAGTTACAGCAGGAGATTCGGGAATCTCCAGGATGTTGTCTTGCTGGGTTTGGATTTATGACTGGCATTTTGCCAGAACACCAATGACATGGGATTCACTGTTTTTAATGCATTTTAAATATTTTAATATGTTCAACTGATCTCCGTGCCCATGTGGAGTCTGGTGCTGGGTGCTCACCATAGAATAAGCTTAAAGGTATTTTGTGTGGGAAGCAGGAGGATTTTATTAGCTTTCAAAAAGGTTGTATGTACTTTGAATGCATATTTCAGCCTCACCAAAAGCTATATGGGGTAAGAAAGTGACTGGCAAATCCAGCGGCTGATACAATAGTATGAAGCAGAAACAGCCCAGTCTGTGAACTAGTGATGGAGAAGTGCATAGCTGAAGGTGCTGCTGCATGACAAGTTGGCCTATTTGAATTCCATAGTATCCTCCCTGATGGACAGTGGACAGAATGTCTAGTGGTATGTGGCATCCAGGCACACTGCTATAAACTGCAAGAATCGGCAACAGATAGAACAAGTATGGCACAATCACCAGCTGCCCAGTTAAGCCTAATGAACAGTAAGTGCCATTTGCCAATTACCTGACACATACACAATGTCATAGGCAAACAGTCTGTACCAATCTTATTGTTGTTTCCCACCAAACCCTGTCACAGCCTTACAGCTCTTTCACCTTACAACTGTAAATAACAATGGAAACCCTTTGCATATTCACAGCTTCAAAGGAACTTCAAACTTAAAAACATTATTTCACAATCTAATGACATGATGCATGGGCATTTAACGACAGACAAGACATGCTGCAGCTTTGTTAATGTGCCCCTTCAACTTAATATATTTCTGCTTGCGCAACAAATTGGCAATTAATAATAGGAAAATACTAACTGGAGGAGAACTCAAAATTTCTATTTTTTGACTACTTTCCAGGAGACCAGCTTGAACATTTTTTTTATTCTTTTGCAGGATGTGGGCATCTATGACTAAGCCATCATTTGTTGCCCATCCCTAATTGCCCTTGAGGAGGTTGTGGTGAGCTACTATCTTCAACCTCTGCAGCCCAAGTGGTCTAGGGGCACCCATAGTGCTGTAAGGAAGGATTTTTACCCAGTGACAGTGAAGGAATTGCAATATAGTTCTAAGTCAGGATGGTCTGTGGCTTGGAGGGGAACTTGCAGTTGGTGCTATTCCCATACGTTTGCTGATCTTGCCCTTTTAGGTGGTGATATTTTGAACTGCCACCATGATCTGTGGACTCTGGCGTGGTTCTTGCTTACAGGTATGCGTGACCTATCTTTCCTAGACAGTGTGTAGTCTTCCTCTGGCATTTGTTTTAAACTGGCTTATTAATACTATATATAAACAGGTTGCAGAGCAGGTAGTAGGTTGCAGAGAGGTTCCATCCACTCTCAGGAGAGAGTCTAGCACATGACAGCCTGATGTCATTAACATATCATCATCTATATCACACATTAACTATTTACATTGCATTTCTGGAACTGCCTTTTAATGCTACAGATTGTTCCGAACTCTTAGTCTTCCCACCCGCCACCACTGTTATGAGGAATTCAGTTTCCCACAGTGTTCTCGGCCCTTAAGGAAGATGTCTTGGAGACATGCAGTCATTCTGCTTAACATCAGTGAAGTGGGACAGCAACTTTGCAGCATTGCTGGTAGGCGGAGAGTAGACTTCAGGACTGCTGAACTGTAAGGACAATGGATCCTTTGCAACACAAAACTGATGCAAGAGAGAAGGCTTGAAGGACATCAACTTTTGGACTCTTTTGAACTAGAAGAGAAGAAATAAGGACTCTCTGAGGAATGTTCTGCTCTGTGAAATCACACTGGTGATAGACCTGAGAAGATGAATGATGTTCAGCTACAAATAAGGCTTTCACAACCATATCATTCACTGCCGCATCGAAGACGAGAAAAGTCTTAAAGGTCTGAGATTCCAATGAATCTGGACAAATAGAAAATCAACAAAGCTCCTGTAGACATTTCAGGAAATGAAGAAGAGATGAGTCCCCAATGGTATTTCAGAAAGAATGTCTACTTTCTGTAGGGAGCAGTAAAATTGCCACACTTTTCTCTGTGTAAGGCTGTGCCACTGTGGGCAATTGGAAGAATTTTTGAGAATATGAAGATAAGACAACACTATTTTCTATAATGGAATGAATTTCTAAGACATATGAAATTGAATTACCTGTAGACAAATTTCTTGTAGCTTCCTGTGGATGACTTTTCAGTATAGGATTCTGCAGCTTTAGAAGCTCTGAAGATTCTGGCTCAGTTTTTGTGCTGAAGAACAGCAGTAGTGGGAAGAAAATTTTCAGCTGGGATTGAAGTATGGGCAACAATTGACCTTCACCCCTGGAAACAGGTGTTACCAACGCTTTGGCAATGTGATCCTCTATGGAACAAAACCAGAAAATGCTGGAAAAACTCAGCAGGTCTAACAGCATCTGTGCAGAGAAAAACAGAGTTAACGTTTCAAGTCTGTATGACTCTTCAGAAGAAGAAGAGTCATACGGACTCAAAACGTTAACTCTGAAGAAGAGTCATACGGACTCGAAATGTTAACTCTGAAGAAGAGTCATACAGGCTCGAAACGATAACTCTGTTTTTCTCTCCATAGATACTGTTAGATCTGCTGAGTTTTTCAAGCATTTCCTGTTTTTGTTTCAGATTTCCGTATTTTGCTTTTGATCCCCCATGGACTCTGGCATAAAGTCAAGCAAGTTGTTCTCCCTGGAAGACTCTTCATGGTCAACCAGCGATAGACTAGGTATTGCATTGGTAGGTTCATTGGAATAAAGACCTGAATGCTGCTCAACCACTAAAAACACAGCTGACTGCAAAACAAAGAAATCAAAGATTTCATATGGTTTAGCAGTAGATTAGAATGGCGAACTAGCTCTAGGACTTAATCCTCTGGCAGATCACTCAGTGCTGCAACGACCTCGTGCTCATTATTTTCTTCAGGAAAGAGCCAACTCAGGTCCAAAAGGTCTTCATGCAGATGGCCACCGTCTGCTGCAGTGCCCTCTGTATCTGCCACCTCTGGCCTAGCTTCATAAAGAACTGAGAGATCTATAACCTCAATATCTGCACAGGGTCTAGTGCATGGTGTCTCTGTAATGGAAAGGAACTCACTGCTGATCGACTAAACTCCTCAGCTGCTGAATGCTGAAATTCCACTGTTTCTACATAAAACTTCGAAGATTGTTCCATGAAAGGCATTGAGTTGTTCAAATGCTGGTTATCATCTGGTTTTCCAGAATTTCCAGTAGTACAGCAACATCTCCATTCAATAAGGATGTACATTGATTGTGGACAACACACGAAAAATCAATGATCTATCGCGCCCCCCCCCCCCCCGCCCCCTCTCCTCACCACCTTATAGCGAAGAGGAGCAATTATCCTGCCTTTTATTGGAAAATCTGAGCTACTTGAACCTTGTAATTTGATATCTGATGGATGAAGGGGTATTGGCTGAAGCCAGTCTATATCATCTGTTGGTATGTTAACGCCAGCTTCCGTATCAAGTTTGAAGTTGGTATCGAAGCCTTTGGGCAAGATTTTTACCTCGTTGGGCAGGTGGGCCCAGGAGCAATCGCAAAGCCAACCGTGATCAGGCCCCGATATCGATTTCACGCTGGCTGGCCAATTAACGGCCAGCCAGTGTGAAACGCATGCTATAACGCTGAGTGGAGCCAGGGTGGGGGCAGGAGGAGGGTGAGCACAGAAGTTTGTGCATACATGCAGGTGCGAGCAATGAAAGCTCCCTGAGGCACAGAGCTGAAGTAGGAGCAGAAGTAGGCCATTCAGCCCATCAAGTCTGCTCGGCCATTCAATGAGATCATGGCTGATCTGATAATCCTCAACTCCACTTTCCTGCTTTTTCCCCATAACCTTTGATTCTCTTACTGATTAAAAATCTGTCAATCTCAACCTTGAATATACTTAACGAGCCAGTCTCTACAGCACTGTGCAATAAAGGATTCCACAGATTCACTACCCTCTGAGAGAAGAAATTCCCCCTCATCTCTGTTTTAAATGGGTGCCCCCTTACTCTGAGATTATGCCTTCTGGTTCTAGACCCTCCCACAAGGGGAAACAACCTCTCAGCATCTACCCTGTCAAGCCTCCTTAAGAATCTTATATGTTTCAATAAAGTCGCCTCTCATTCTTCTAAATTCCAATGAGTACGGGCCCAACCTACTCAACCCCTCCTCATAAGAAAATCCCTCCATACCCGGGATCAACCTAGTGAATCTCCTCTGGACTGCCTCCAATGCCAGTATATCTTTGCTTAGATAAGGGGACCAAAACTGTTCACAGTATTCTAGGTGTGATCTAACAAGTGTCTTGTATAATTTTAGCAAGACTTCCCTATTTTTATACTTCATTCCGAGTGAAATAAAGGCCAACATTCCATTTGCCTTCCCTATTATCTGTTGAACTTGTATGTTAGCTTTTTGGGATTCATGCACAAGGACTCCCAAATCCCCCTGTGCTGCAGCCTTCTGCAGTCTTTCTCCATTGAAATAATATTCAGCTCTTCTATTCTTCTTGCCAAAGTGCATAATCTCACATTTTACGACATTATATTCCATCTGCCAAGTTTTTGCCCACTCACTTCACCTGTCTATATCCCCCTGTAGACTCCTTGTGTCATCCTCAATACTTGCCTTCCCGCATATTTTTGTGTCATCCACAGACTTGGCGATAGTACATTCACTTCCCTCATCTGTCATTAATAACTAATACATTGTAAATAATTGTGGCCCCAGCACTGATCCCTGTGGCATTCTACTAGTTACAGGTTGCCATCCCGAAAATGCCCACTAATCCCAACTCTTTGTCTTCTATTATTTTGCCAATCCTCTATCCATGCTAATATACTACCCCCAACACCATGGGCTCTTACCTTGTTAAATAACCTTAAGTGCAATACCTTATCGAAGAAAATCCAAAATATATTACATCTACTGGTTCCCCTTTATCTATCCTGCCTGTTACCTCCTCAAAGAATTCTAATAAATTTGTTGGGCATGATTTCCCCTTCATGAAGCCATGCTGATTCTGCTTGATTAGATTATGCATTTCTAAATGCTCTGTTATTACATCCTTCATAATAGACTCCAACATTTCCCCAATGACCGATGTTAAGCTAACTGGCCCAGAGTTACCTGTTTTTTGTCTCCCTCCCTTTTTGAATAAGGGTGTTACACTGGCCATTCTCCAATCCTCTGGGACTTGTCCAGAATTGAAGGATTTAACATCCTAGGATGCAACCCATCAGGTCCAGGGGACTTATCGGCCTTTAGCCCCATTAGTTTTCTTAATACTTTTTCTCTAGTGATAATTATTGTATTTATTTCCTCCACCCCACCCCCCTCCCCCCCCCCCCCCCTTTTGCCCCTTGATTATTTAGAATTTTTGGAATGCTATTATATTAGCACCGTCTACCATTAAGACTGAAGCAAAGTATTTGTTGAACTCCTCTGCTATTTCCTGGTCCCCCATTATTATTTCTCCAGCTTCATTCTCTAAGGGGCCTATGTTTACTCTGGCCTCTCTCTTCCTTTTTATATATTTAACTAAGCTCTTACTGTCCATTTTTATATTACTTGCTAGTTTACCCTCAAAGTTTATTTTCTCCCTCTTTATTTTGTTTTGATCATCTTTTGTTGGTTTTCAAAACTTTCCCAATCCTCTGGCTTACAACTAATCTTTGCCACATTGTTTGTTTTTTCTTTCAATTTGATACTGTCCTTAACTTCTTGGTTAACCATGGTTGGTTTATCCCCTTCCTTGAATCCTTCTTCCTCACTGTTGAGAGTCATGAACTATTTTCTTAAATGTCTGCCATTGTTAACCACTGTCTTTTCTGCTAAACTGCTTTCCCAGCCCACTGCAGCCCACTCTGCCTTCATTCCATTGTAATTACCTTTAGTTAAGTTTAGCACAGTTGTTTCTAACCCAAGTTTCTCACTCTCAAACTGAATGCTAAATTCTACCATATTATGGTCACTGTTTCCTAAAGGATCCTTTACTCTGTGACCTTCAATAAACATGCCTCATCACACATTACTAGATCCAAAATAGCCTGACTTATGGTTGGATTCACAACATATTGTTCTAAGAAACTGAACTGAACACATTCTATGAATTCTTGCTCGTGTCTACCTCTGCCAATTTGATTTTCCCAATCTACATGAAGATTAAAGTTACCCATAATTAATGTACTGCCTTTTTTACATGCTCTCATTATCTCCAGATTTATTCTCTGTCCTACAGTATAGTTACTGTCAGAGGCCTGATAGACTACTCCCACCAGAGTCTTCTTCCCCATGCATTTTCTTAACTCCACCCGTATGGATTCTACATCTTCCAATCCAAGATCCTTTCTTGCTATTTGTTCCATCTCGTACTAACAAAGCTTTCCCACCACCCTTTCCTTTTTGCCTGTCCTTTTGAAAAGTCACATACCCCTGAATATTTAGCTCCCAGCTTTGATCTCCTTGTAATCATGTCTCCACAATGGCTATAAGGTCATATCCATTAACTTCTATTTGTGCCATTAATTAATTTATTTTGTTCCAATATTACGTGCATTTAAGTAAAGAACCATTAATTTTGTCTTTTTACAATTTTTTTACCCTTTTGACTCTATTTGCTGCTGTTTTCTAATGTTTGTACAGTCTGCCCCTTTCCATAACACTTTGGGTATCATTACCTAAATAGCTACCCTGCAAGTCTGCCATGTCCTTTTGCTTTGTAAGCCTGTGTATCCACTTTCCAGGACCCCCCCCCACTCTCTTTATTTTAAAGCCTCTCTATAGCCCATGCCCCCTCATGTGACCCATGTTACATGAGCAGGGACATGTTATAAATGACATTTCAGCATTTAAAAAATTTTTAATTCCTGTTGGAAACCTCATCCCACCCGTGAGTGAAGTTTCATAAAAAATCCAAATGCCGCCTGACTGATTCACGGTCAACGAAAAATTGAATTACTTTAATGGCTTACTAGGCCTGTTAATTGTTGGTGGGCATGCTGCCAGCTCCCATGCTCACCTGCCAACTGAAACATCGTGTAAGTGTGCGAAGACATTGCGCGCTCACCCAACGTCATTGCGTGTCATTTTATGCTTGAGCGGGTCAGGTGCGCACCCGCCTGCTCCACGAAAAATTCAGCCCTTTAACTTGCGCTGTAACTGGCCAATAGTCCTGATTAATACCATTTACTTTCCCCAGAAAATCTGTAATTCCCTCTTTGTCTTGTTTTCCAATTACTTGGATGGAGTGTATTTCATAAATATTCTCTTGTCTTCAACCTCAACCCGAGTTGTTGGATTTGCAGAAACGCTTGAAATGTCCAGTCTTCCCACACTGAAGTGTTCTGCACTCCCTGCTGGGCAGTCTTGGCATCTGCATTGTTCCTTCGCACCACAATTTTAACAGCTCAAAATGGCTGCTGCTATGGAGTTTCCTACCCATTAGCCGCTTTGGAGGGATGTTGTGTAGATGAAGCCACTGCCCGGGGGTCTACCCACTTAACTGAATCACCTAGAGCCTTGGAGTCGCGCTGAATTATAGCTTGGTTTATCTCTCAGTTTGGCTGCCTCACATGCTGAACTGCTTGATCTAAAATAAGGTCGTCTTTGGTCTGCAGAAAGTCAGAGAGTTTCTCATCACGGACACCCATGACTATATGATCACAGTCTAGCTCTTCCGTCAGCACCCGTATCTGCAAAAACTAGCTAGGCAATATAGGTCGGTGAGAATTAATTCCATTGATTCCCCAGGTCATTGGGTAAACATGCTCATTCTTTCGCTAAGTTTTGCTTTGGGCTAAATAATGTGTTGAAGACCTTGTGAATGGTGTCAAAGTCCACAATGGGCTCCTCCACTCTGTTTCAGAAAAACAATATCTGCTCTGGACTCACAGCGTAAAGAAACAACCTGACTTGATGCTTTTGCTCCTTAGCCTGAAAGCCCAAAGCTGCTCAATATCAGAGGAAGTGCCAATTCCATAGCTCCCACTTTTGGCCTCTCTGCAGGCCCTCAAGACATTCAAACGACTGGGGTAAGGGCAGGGACTGCTCACTGGGTATGATATCATTACTTCTCTCCAGTATGCTTCCTCCTTCTGTAGGGCTGTAGATACAAGCTGCTACCTAGTTTTTCTTCACTCCCTTGTTGTGGTACATCGCTGACATCAATGTTTTTTTTTATGTTGATGTTCTCACTGCTGCCACCATGCTTTGTACTGCCATCATGATCTGTGGATCCTAGGCATAGTTATTGGTTATGGGTATGCATGACCTATCTTCCCTAGACAGACTGTTGTCTTACTCTAGTACTTGCTTTAAACTAGCTTATTAACACTGTATATAAAGAGGTTACAGAGTAGGTATGTTGTTCCTGAGGTCAAAGCATTCCATTCTGTCTCTCAAGAGTCTAGCACATAACAGCCTGATGTCACTGACACATCATCATCTACATCACCCATTAGCATGTCGATTAACATTACACTACAGTAGAGGTGCTGTCAAAGGAACCTTTGTGAGTTTCTGCAGTGGATCTTGTATATGGTACATACTGCTGATAATCTGTGTTGGTGGTGGAGGGAGCGAACGTAATAGTTGATGGATGGGGTGCCAGTCAAGTGCGCTGCTTTGTCCTGGATGGTGTCAAATTTTTTGACTGTTGTTGGAGCTGCAGTCAACCAGGCAAGTGGAGACTATTCCATCACACTTCTGACTTGTAGATGGTGGACACACTTTGGGGAGTCAGAAGGTGAGTGATTCACCACAGAATTCACAGCTTCTGACCTGCTGTTGTAACCACGGTATTTATATGGCTGAATCAGTTCAGTTTCTGGTCAATGGTTACCCCCAGGATATTGATGGTGGGGGATTCAGCGATGGTAATGTCATTGAATGTCAAGGAGTAATGGTTAGATTCTTTCTTGTTGGAGATGGTCATTGCTTGGACTTGTGTGTTGTGAATGTTGCTTGCCACTTATCAGCCAAACCTGCTGCATTTGGACAGTATCTAAGGAGTTGCAAGTGGTACTGAATGTTGTGCAATTATTAGCAAACATCCTTATTTCCGATCATATTTTTTTATTATTCACTTACGGGATATGGGCTTCGCTGGCTAGGCCAGCATTTATTGCCCACCCCTAGTTGCCCTTGAGAAGGTGGTGATGAGCTGCCTTCTTGAACCGCTGCAGTCCATGTGGTGTAGGTACACCCACAGTGCTGTTAGGAAGGGGGTTCCAGGATTTTGATCCAGCGACAGTGAAGAACGGCATTATGGACAGAATTTTACGGCCCTGTTTCGGCGGGGATGGGACCGTAAAATGCAGCAGGCCATTATAAATGCCATTGACGACAGCGGGAACGTAAAATCCCACTGTAGTAAAATTTTGCCCTATATTTCCAAGTCAGGATGCTGAGTGACTTGGAGGGGAACTTCCAGGTGGTGCTATTCCCATCTATCTGTTACCCTTGTCCTTCTAGATGGTAGCGGTCGTTGGTTTGGAAGGTGCTGTAGAAGCAGCCTTGGTGAATTCCTGCAGTACATCTTGTAGATGGTACACACTGCTGCTATTGTACATCGGTGGTGAAGGGAATGAATATTTGTGGAAGGGGTATCAATCAAGTGGGCTGCTTTGTCCTGGACAGTGTCGAGCTTCTTGAGTGTTTTGGGAGCTGCACTCATCCAGGCAAGTGGGGAGTATTCCATCGCACTCCTGACTTGTGCCTTGTAGATGGTGGACAGGCTTTAGGGAGTCAGGAGGTGGGTTACTCGACGCACAACTCCTAGCCTCTGACCTGCCCTTGTAGCCACAGTATTTATGTGGCTAGTCCAGTTCAGTTTCTGGTTAATGATAATCTCCAGGATGTTGATAATGGGGGATTCAGTGATGGTAATGCCATTGAACATCAAGGGGCAATTGTTGGACTCTCTCTTGTTGGAGATGGTCATTACCTGACACTTGTGTGGCATGAATGTTACTTGCCACTTGTCAGCCCAATATCTTGTCCATATCTTGCTGCCTTTGGACATGGACTGCTTCAGTATCTGAGGAGTCACGAAAGATGCCAGACATTATGTAATCATCATTGAACTTCCCCACTTCTGACCTTATGAAGGAAGGAAAGCCATTGATGAAGCAGCTGAAGATGGTTGGGCCCAGGGCACTACCCTGAGGAACTCCAGTCCTGGAGTTGAGATGACTGACCTCCAACAATCACAACCATCTTCCTTTGAGCTAACCAACTAACGGAGAATTTCCCCCTGATTCCCATTTACTCTAGTTTTGCTAGGGCTCCTTGATGCCGCACTCAGTCAAATACGGCCCAGTTGTCAATGGCAATAACTCTCACCTCATCTCGGGAGTTCAGCTCTTTTGTCCATGTTTGAACCAAGGCTGAAATGAATTCAGGAGCTGAGTCGCCCTGGCAGAACCCAAACTGGGCATCAGTGAGCAGGTTATTACTATGCAAGTGTCGCTTGATAGCACTATTGATGACCCCTTCCATCACTTTACTGATGATCAAGAGTAGACTGATGGGGCGGTAATTGGCCGGGTTGGATATGTCCTGCTTTTTGTGTACAGGATATATCTGGGCAATTTTCCACATAGCTGGGTAGATGCCGGTGTTGTAGCTGTACTGGAACAGCTTGGCTAGGGTAGGGCAGCAAGTTCTGGAGCACAGTCTTCAGTACTATTGCCGGAATATTGTCAGGGCTCAGAGCCATTGTAGTATCCAGTTCCTTCAGCCATTTCTTGATATCACATGGAGTGAATCGAATTGGCTAAAGACTGGCAACTTCGGTTGGGGACTTCGGGAGGAGGCTGAGATGGATCATCCACTCTGCACTTCTGGCTGAAGGTTATAGCAAATGCTTCAGCCTTATCTTTTGCACTGATGTGCTGGGCTCCTCCATCATTAAAGATGGGTGGTTGATGGGGCCCAAGTCAGGCAGGCTGCTTTATCCTAGATGGTGTTGAGCTTCTTTAATGTAATTGCAGCTGCATTCATCCAGCCAAGTGGAGAATATTCCATCATGCTCCTGATTTGTGCCTTGAAGATAGTGGAGAGGCCTTGGGGAGTCAGGAGGTGAGTTACCTGCTGCCGAATACCAAACCTCTGACCTGCTCTTGTGATCACAGCATTTAGTGACTGTGCCAGTTAAGTTTCTGGTCAATGGTTACCTTCAGGGTATTGATGTTTGGGGATTTAGTGATAGCAATGCCATTGAATATTAAGGAGAAATGGTTAGACTCTCTCTTGTTGGAGATGGTCAATACCTAGCACTTGTGTGGCTTGAATGTTACTTGTCACTTATCATTCTGAGTCTGAATGTCATCCAAATTTTGCAAGTGTGCACAGACTGCTTCATTATCTGAAAATGGAATTGAGCATAATGGAGGGTGTCCTCAATGTAAAGACATGACTTCCTCTGCACAGGAACCGTGTGGTGGTCACTCCTACCAATACTGTCATGGACAGATGCATCTGCGACAAGTAGATTGGTGAGAATGAGATCAACTAGATTTTTCCCTCTTGTTGGTTCCCTTACCACCTGCCAACAGCCTATACTAGCAGCTATGACCTTCAGGGTTCCACCAGATTGGTCAATAGTGGCACTACTGGGTCACTCTTGGTGATGGACATTGAAGTCCCCAGTCAGAGTACATTCTGTGCCCTTGCTTCAATGCTTCTTTTGACTGGTGTTCAACATGGAAGAATACTGTTGCACCAGCTGAGCAGGGGAAAGGTGGGGTTGGTAGTAATCAGCAGGAGGTTTCCTTGTTTTTGTCTATAAGGCATTGAGAGAGCAAGAGAATTTGAAGCTGCAGGAGCCCTCAAAGTTATGACCACTATTATCCAGTTATCATAACTTGCCCCACATTCCAAGATTGCCTTGATTGGAACATAGGAAATCCAGCAAGGCAACAGCTCTTAAAAACTCTTCCCCCTTGCCCTTAAAGGAATAGGGCATTTTTGCTTTGCTACCAATGGTTTTGTTACTGCAACACTTGGTTACATGTTGTTTGCAGAATAAAGGTCTGCTTTGGGAAAATCTTTGCGTGCAGAAATACTAGGATAGTGTTGTGGAAAATTCATGGGCTTCAGTCAGAAATTCCTTCTTAAAGGACCTTAACAAAACTCCGGCCATGCATTTTTTTTAATCATTCACAGGATTTAGATGTTGCTGGCATCCCTAGAATTTCTTATCTATCCTAATTGTTCTTAAGATCGTGGTGTGAACAGTCTTCTTGAACCATTGCAGCCTGTGTGATTTAGACACACACTGTTATGCAGTGAGTTCCAGGATTTTGACCCAGCGATGATGTTGGACAGTATATTTTCAAGTCAGGGTGGTCTTTGATTGGACGGGAGCTAGCAATTGGCGATGTTCCCACCCGCCTCCTGTGCTTGTTCTTCTAGACTGGGAGATCACAGGTTTGAAAAGCGCTATCAAAGAAACCTTGGAGAGGTGCTGCAGTGCTTCTTGTAGATGGTACGCACTGCTCATGGTAGAGGGAGTGAATGTGTGCAGTAGTCACTTCTACAACTATTGTCATAGGAAGGTGCAATGCAACAGGTAGGTTTGTGAGGATGAGCTCAAGCAGATTTTCCCCATGTTTTGAACCTCTTATCACCTGCTGCAAGGTCAACCTAGCCACCATGTCCTTTTGGACCCGGCCAGCTCGCTCAGTAATGGCACTACCAAGTCAATCTTAGTGATGGACATGAAGTCCCCCAGTTCTGTGTCCTTGTTACGCTCAGTTCTTCTTCGAAGTGGAATCTTGATTCATGAGCTAAAGGAGGGCAGTAGGTGGTAATCAACAGGAGATTTCCTTGCCCTTGTTTGACCTCCTGCCATGAGACTCATGAGGCCCGAAGTCAGTGTTGAGAATTCCCAGGGCCCCTCCTTCCTGACTGTACACCACTGTGCTACCATCCCTGGTGGTTCTGACCTACAGGTGGGTCAGTACATACCCAGGAGTGGTGTTGGGACGTTGGCTGATAGATATAATTCTGTGAGTATAATGTCAGGCAGTTGCTTGACTAGACATGAATCTGTGAGGCTTTCTGAAAGTCTTTACTAGAATGGGATTGATTATCTTTTCTAGTAGCAGAGTGCACCAACTGGGTTCACTGGATGAAGCACTGATCACATGCAAGGGACAATGAAGGAGGCAATTGAGAAACAGGAAGCAATTGCCCAACATTCTAGCCTCAGGCCTCTGGTCAAAGGATATCTACCCTCCTGTAGCCTGCATAAGAAAGAAACCCATTGTTTCATTTTCATTCTTATTTCTACTTATTTTTATTTTTATTTATTTTCAGTTTTATTCATTGTTTCATCCCCACCTTGTATCCTATTTTCAATCTTTTTTCCCACCACCTTCAGATCCTACAACAGCCATCTGTCACTGGTTCATGTTGTTCTTTCCAGAGTGCTTACCCTTGTCCAGCTACTATCACATTTTGCTTTCAGACCTTAATGCCACCAGCAGCACCTCCTCTAGCCAGTGCCACTATCATTAACACCCTTTTGTCCATGACATCTCTGGCAATCTCTCCTTTGCCTCCACCTATCACTGGCCTTCGATCCAGCTTCACATGCTCCACCCCCCTTAAACAGTATAAATTTCATCACATCATTACTTCTCTTTACCTCTGAAGAAAAGTCATGCGGACTCGAAACATTAACTTTTTTTTTCTCTCCACAGATGCTGTTAGACCTGCTGAGTTTTTCCAGCATTTTCTGTTTTTCTTTAAGAAAGAAACTGATTGACAATCAAAAGGCCTTCACAAAATCTTTTGAAACACGCTGAACATCCTGCAAAGGTTGTAGGAGAATGTCAGGCAGTGCACCTCCAACCTTCAACAAACAATGCAGAGTGGATATTTTAAACTCCAGCACATGGAAACGCCATCGTTTTATATATAGAATAAAGACCTGAGGTGCGGAGGACTAAGATCAGATATGTTTTCTCGCACACCTATTATGACTGGGACTATTGAGAACGTGACGTCAAAATTACAGGAGTCTGATGATGCTGAATTTGCAGCTTGTGGATCAACTGAAGAAAGCCATGACACCTGTAGTCACGCTGCTCAGTGTGGCAACTTGTAGACTGATATCTCACAGATGGCTGATCATACTTAAATTACACTTAATAACCAGGTTATGGCAGGAAAAAGGATATGGTAAGGCAGTTTCCTCTCAGGGTAATTGCTAATTTCATTTAACACAGCCCATCCCCAGTTGGCAAAAGTTCAAGGTATCCACGACCTTCTTGGATGTGATTGCCAGTGTAGCAAAATCATTTCTCGTGGTACAAGACCATCTCAATTCCATGAGGCCTGCACCAACTAATGGCAGCCCACTACCACATTTGCTCTTCCTGCTTAGGGAACATTTAGATGTACATAAGAACATAAGAAATAGGAGCAGGAGAAGGCCATTTGGCCCTTTGAGCCAGCTCCTCCATTCATTAAGACCATGACTGATCTCCTTGTGGCTTTAACTCCACTTTCCTGCCTTTTTTTTATTCATTCATGGAATGTGGGCGTCGCTGGCTAGGCCAGCTTTTATTGCCCATCCCTAATTGCTCTTGAGAAGGTGGTGGGTGAGCTGCCATCTTGAATCGATGCAATCCATGTGGTGTAGATATACCCACAGTGCAGTTCAGGAGGGAGTTCCAGAATTTTTTTCCAGTGATAATGAAGGAACTGTGGTGAAAAATTTCCAGGTCAGGCTGGTGAGTGGGTTGGAGGGGAGCTTTCAGGAGGTGGTATTCCCATATGTCTTTTTTAAATTCATTTACAGGATGTGGGCATCGCTGGCTATGCCAGTGTTTATTGCCCATCCCTAATTGTCTTTGAGAACATAAGAACATTAGAAATAGGGGCAGGCATAGGCCATTCAGCTCCTCAAGCCTGCCTCGCCATTCAATAAGATCATGGCTGATCTGCCCTAGGCCTCAACTCCTCTTTCATGCCAGCTCCTCATAGCCCTCAAATCCTCGATATTTCAAAAATCATCTACCTTTTCTTTAAATGCTTTCAGTGATATAGCCTCCACAACTCTGAGGTAAAGAATTCCAAATATTCACTACCCTCTGAGAAAAGAAATTCTTTCGCATCTCAGTTTTAAATAAGTGTCCCCTTATTCTGTAACTATGTCCCCTAGTTTGAGATTCCCCCACTAGTGGAAACATCTTCTCAACATGTCAAGCCCCCTCAGAATCTTATACGTTTCAATAAGATCACCCCTCATTCTTCTAAACTTTAATGAATAAAGGCCTAACCTGTTTAGCCGTTCTTGATAAGTAAACCCCTTCGTCCCAGGAATCAGCCTAGTGAATCTCTTTTGAACTGCCTCTGATGTCAGTATATCCTTTCTTAAATACGGGGAGCAAAACTGTGCACAGTACTCCAGGTGTGGCCTCACCAGCACCTTACTAGCTGCACCTGCATGCTAACTTTTTGTGTTTCATACACAAGAACACCCAGATCTCTCTGTGCTGCACATTTTTGGAGTCTCTCTCCATTTAGATAATAATCTGCCTTTTGATTTTTCCTACCGAAGTGCATGACCTCACACTTTCCTATATTAAACTCCATCTGCCAAGTTTTTGCCCACTCATCCAACTTGTCTATATCTCCTTGCAGATTCCTTATGACCTCATCACAACATGCCTTCTCATCTATTTTTGTATCGTCAGCAAATTTGGATATGTTACATTCTTTCCCCTCCTCCAAGTCATTAATATAGATAGGAAGTAATTGAAGCCCTACATCTTTCCAACCTGAAAAAGACCCATTAATCCCGACTCTCTGTCTTCTGTGTGTTAAACAATCCTCAATCCATGCTAATACATTACCCCCAATACCATGAGCTCTTATCTTGTGCAATAACCTTTTATGTGGCACCTTATCAAATGCCTTCTGGAAATCCAATACACTACATCTACTGGTCCTCCTTTATCAGTCCACTTGCTATATCCTCAAAGAACTGTAGCAAATTTGTCAAACATCATTTCCCTTTCACAAAACCATGTTGACTCTGTTTGATTGCATTAAGCTTTTCTAAATATCCTGCTATTTCTTCCTTAATAATGGACTTTAGCGTTTTCCCAATGACAGAGAAGGTGGTGGTGAGCTGCCTTCTTGAACTACTGAAGCCCCTCTGCTGTTAGGGAGGGCGTTCCAGGATTTTGATCCAGCGACAGTGAAGGAATGGCGATATATATCCAAGTCAGGATGATGAGTGGCTTGGAGGGGAACTTCCAGGTGGTGGTATTCCCATGTATCTGCTGCCCTTGTCCTTCTAGACGGTAGTGGTCGTGGGTTTGTAAGGTGCTGCCTAAGAAGTCTTGGTGAGTTTCTGCAGTGCACCTTGTAGATGGTACAAATTGCTGCCTCTGTTCGATGATGGTGGAGGGAGTGAATGTTTGTGGAAGGGGTGCCAATCAAGCGGGCTGTTTTGTGTGGATGGTATCAAGCTTCTTGTGTGTTGTTGGAGCTGCACTCATCCAGGCAAGTGAAGGCTATTCCATCACACTCCCAACTTGTGCATTGTAGATGGTGGACAGGCTTTGGAGAGTCAGGAGGTGAGTTACTCACTGCAGGATTCCTGGTCTGTGACCTGCCCTTGTAGCCACAGTATTTATGTGGCTAGTCCAGTTCAGTTTCTGGTCACTGGTAGCTCCCAGGATGTTGATAGTGGGAGATTCAGCAATGGTAACGCCATTGAATGTCATGGGACTATGGTTAGATTCTCTCTTATTGGAGATGGTCATTGCCTGGCTCTTATGTGGCACGAATGTTACTTGTCACTTATCACCCCTGGATATTGTCCAGGTCTTGCTGCATTTGGGCTTATTCCTTTCATAAAACAATGTTGACTCTGCTTGACTGCATTTTGAGTTTCTAAATGTCCTGCTATTACTTTCTTAATAATGGATTATAGTATTTTCCCAATTACAGATCTTAGGCTAATTGACCTGTAGTTTCCTGCTGTCCGTCTCCCACCTTTCTTGAATGGAGGTGTTATATTTCCAGTTTTCCAATCCATTCCAAATTCTAGGGAGTTTTGGAAGATTAAAATCATTGATTCCACTATCCCTGCAGCCACTTCTTTTAAGACCCTAAGATGTCAGTTGGTCCAGGGGGCTTATCAACCTTATTTATTTTCCTGTGCTTTTATCTCTAGTGATAGTGATTGTTTTAAGTTTCTCTTTCCCTTTAGCCCCTTAATTTTCTACTATTGTTGGGATGCTTTATGTTGTGAAGACAGATGCAAAATACTTGTTCACTGTTTCTGCCATTCCCTCGTTTCCCATTGTTAATTGTCCAGTCTCATCCTCTAAGGGATCAACACTTACTTCAGCTATACACTCTTCCTTTTTATTACTTGTAGAATCTCTTACTGTCTGTTTTTATATTTCTTGCTAGTTTACTCTCATATTCTCCTATATTATTATTATGGTTATCCTTTGCCAATTTCTGAAATTTTCCCAATCTTCTGACCTACCATTAATATTTGCAACATTGTATGACTTTTCTTTCAATTTGATTCATGAGCTCAAGGAGGGCAGTAGATGGTAATCAGTAGGAGATTTCCTTGCCCTTGTTTGACCTCCTACCATGATACTCATGAGGTCCAAAGTCAATGTTGAGAATTTCCAAGGCCCCTCCTTCCTGACTGTACACCACTGTTCTACCATCCCTTATAGCTCTGTCCTACAGATGGGTCAGGACATACCCAGGAGTGGTGTTGTCTTCCTTAGCTTCCTCACTTTACCACAGATGATGCTTCTTTCTGATAGAGTCTTTCTTTCTCAATATACCTTTGTTGAGATTCATGAAATATCTCCTTAAGTGTCTACCACTGCTTATCCACTGTCTTACTTTTTAACCTATTTTCCTAGTCCACTGTAGCCAACTCTGTCATCATACCTTTGTAATTGCCTTTAAGTTTAAGGCACTAGTTAGAGACCAAGTTCCTGACCCTCAAACTGAATGTGAAAATCTTTCATGTTATGATCATTTTTCCCCATAGGATCCTTTATTATGAGATTGTTAATTAGTCCTGTCTCATTTCGCATTACTAGGTCTAAAATAGTCAGTTCCCTGGTTGGTTCCAGAATGTATTGTTCTAAAAACAATTATCCCAAATGCACTCTATGAACTCATCCTCAAGGCTATCTTTGGAAATTTGATTTGTCCAATCTATATGAAGATTGAGATCACCCACAATTATTGCAGAGGCTCTCTTACAAGCTCTCACCATTATTTCTTGATTTATACTCCGTTCTACAGTGTAGCTACTGTTGGGTGCCTATAAACTACTCCCACCAGTAACTTCTTTACCTTGCTATTTCTTATCTCCACCCAAGCTCATTCTACACCTTGATCTTCTGTGCCAAGATCATTTCTCACTGCTACACTGCTTTCACCCTTTATTAACAGAGCTGCCCCACGTACTTTTGCTTTCTTCCGATCTTTTTGAAATGTGAAATACCCTTGAGTTTAAGTTCCCAGCACTGGCCATTTCTCAACCATATCTTTGTAAAGGCTATCATATCATTTATTTCTATTTGTATTATCAATTCATCCATCTTATTATGAATGCTGTGTGCATTCAGATAAAGAGCCTTTAATTTTGTCCTTTTACCGCTTTTCCCTACACTGACCCTATTTGCCGGTCGCACTCTTATGTTTGTATGCAATGTCCCTTCCTGTCATGCTCTGGTTATCATTGCCACATTGCTATCCCACACTGTTCCCTTGCTTTTTCTCATTAACTTTCTAAATCGGCCCTCATGTGAATCCTTCTCTCTATCCCCCTACTGTTTAGTTTAGTCAGGATCCTGGTCCCAGCATGGTTCAAGTGAAGGCCATCCCAATGGTACAGCCCCTCTTTCCCCAGAAAATTCCCCATTAATCAAAACCCATTTTTCCCACACTAATCTTTGAGCCATGCATTCAACTATCTGATCTTATTTACTCTATGCCAATTTGCTGATATCTCAGGTAGTATTCCAGAGATTATTACCTTCAGTACTTCTGATGCTGGGTGCTAGTTGGACTTCCTCATACAAGTATCCCCCAGTATACACTGTGCACATTTTTTATTTAGTCTGGAGAGATTTGGTTGAAAAGAGCTATGTTACAGTCAGCGTAAATTATCAGAAGATGTAAGATGACAGTTGAACTACATAAGATGGAGATAAAGAATATAGGTGCACTTTGCAGTGTTTCACTCAACTTAAAACTCTTGCTCAGTCTTGGGATCTGGGATTTACTAGAAGCAATTATCAATAACACCAATCACCCTGGCTACACCCTCACCTTTCTTTATTTGCTATTGTTCCTCATCCTCCTCTGCTGCTATGCTGCACCATAGGCTTCTTTTTTGTCCTGTTGCTTACTTTTCTTTGTATTACAAAGTTGTGCAGCGTGCTGCAGACCATGATTATTTTAGATAGCTTTGTCAGACTATAAAGGAGCATCCTGAAATCTTTGCTTTAACATTTCTACAATGAAATTCTGTTTGAAGTATGCACTTTCATTGTATTTCCATTCTATTGCTGTTCAGGGATTATTATGGTGGAAAGTTCAGCCAGGGCTGTAGCAGAGAGCTTTGGCCATCTATTCAGTCTATCTGGTCCTTCAAAAAATGCAGACAATATAGGCTGAATGTTGAGGTCTGGCAGGGAGTGGGAACAGTCCGGGTGTCAAGATACTGTTGTCACACAGTTCCTGGCACCAGCGACTTTCAACAGTATGGTGGCCCCAAGAACCTGCCCGATCTAGTAATGATGATATGGTCGTTAAAGAGTTCATTGAGGGCCATGTTCAGACTTTAGCAGTGGCTTGCAGGCTATACTTCATGTCTGGAGGGGACCAGATGCATAGAGGTGGCAACACAGCAGAGAATCAGTCATGGCTGCCCCAACAAATTAAGAGGGTCCCATGGAAGGGGGAATGATGCAGAGGGCGCCTGGTCATTGGCACACAAATGCCACCTGGCCAGCAGAGTTTGCATGGAGGATAGCCAGTAGGCGCACGGCCAGCGCAGGGGGCCATTATCCTCCTGTATGATAAAGACAGCATAAAGGGAGGATCAAGGTTTCCAAATACAATTGGGAGGCCACCTGAGCACATGGAAAGTAATAGCTAGCAATGGGAGTAGTACTGTCAGATTTCGGGTCCAATGACAATGAGGAGCAACATTCTCTGCAGGAAGGGCAGAGCCCTCTGCTTCAGGATGGCAGAGGAGAGGGATTAGGGGCAGGAAGGAAACTGAGGCCATACCCTCAGCATAGGATATACCATCAAGGATGGAGCTACCTTGGGATGACCAAGAACCACTGCCTGAGGAGACTGTGACTCTGCAGGCAGACGTTCACAGAAATTTGTGCCCTTGTTATGGAAGACCTCACACTTAGCAGCACTGCTCATCATGCCCCGCCAGTAGCTATCAAAATCATTGTGGACTTGAATTTCTTTATCTCTGGACCCTTCCAAGAATCAGCTGCAAACTTGGTGGCACCTCGCAAGTGGCTGCACATCTCTGTTCCTCACAGGTTATTAATGCCCTCTTTGCGAAAACCGGGCATTACATATAATTTCTGACAGATGGTGCCTTGCAGGCACAAAGACCATTGTGTCTCACCTCCCTTGCTGGATTGCGCTAGGTAAAGGACATCATCGATTGCACCCATGTGGCTATCAAGGCATCAAGTGACCAGCCAGTGAGATTCATCAGCAAGAAGGGCTTCCACTCCCCAAACATTCAACTGTTCCGCAACCACAAAAAGAACTTCTTGCATGTGTGCACTAGCTTTCCTGGCAGCTGCCATGCTTCCGTTATCCTCCAGCAGCCTGGGGTGCTTCAGCTTTTCATTCCACCTGCCAAACTACGTGATGGATTCTAAAAGACAAGGCATATACCATGAAGAGATGGCTACTCACGTCTTTACGTAACCCTGAGACGGAGGCACCTATTTTCTTAAAAGGACAAAAAAGAGATCAGGTACTGCTGGCCTCTATGGCCAGTGCTGGCAGTTCATTGATATAAAAGTTGCATGTCTCAGTGCTAGCAGGTCCTCAGCAGCAATATGGTCTCTGAGTTTTGCTGAGAGGTCATTAAGTACCCTGGGACACACATAACTCTCATGTTCAGGAGCAGCATCTACCCTCAGGCTCCTCAGCTGAAGAGTCTGCTCGAGGTTGAATACAGAGGCCTGTCCTGAGGGTTCAGCGTTGCACTCATCTTACAAGAGTGAATAAGGTAGTTGAATCTCTTCCTGCATTGGACTTAGTTTTTCCAGACCAAACCCCAAGACATCTTTCCTCTGGCAAGAAATGCAGCCACAATATTGGTTGCCATGGTCTGTTTAAATCTCAGTTTCTGTCCAGTCTCCATTTCCAACCTGGGCCTCTAATTGGCTTCCCAGCCTTCCCCTAGCCAACCTCCCACCCCCACCCGCCCCCAGTGAAAATCAAGGGCAGTGACTGCTTCCACCGAGAGTGGAACTGGGACCTGGGAACAGTCCCGCTGTCCATTTCCCATCCCTGGTAGGAAAGTCCTACCCCATTTAATGCTGCATAATAAAAGATATACTGGTGAACACTTGCAGTTCTATCAATTTGATGCCTCTTTCCTACAATGATAATGATGCAAGTATTGCCTCTACAAAATTGTTACCTTCTTGATATATCCATAAACAGCAGACTGGCTGAACTGTTAACAATGTTGTTACTATGGTTCAGAATAGCATAAAGCTTAATGCTGATAACCTTCAAAGCTATGGAAAGCATTATCCCTGTGTAGAAGCTCTCAGCAGATAAGCCTGAATTATAGATAGCATAACTTTATGACAGCCACTAAGTGGCATGGAGATCATGAATACGGAGTTGGAATCATCCAGGCCCACAAGCAGTGGGAAGCTTGGTGGGCGGAGGAATTTAATTTGGCGTGAGGCCAAAAATCAGTTTCCCGAAGGCAGTTTGAACTTTCGGAATTATCCTCTCAGGACTTTAAAGGCGAGTCAAGCTTCCCAATGAATAATGTCGGGAAGCCCTTTTGCATGCATTGGCATGTCATGCATGCTCATTAAAAGGCCAGCTCGCCAGAATTAAGTTCCCCCTCTAAATTAAGTTTACGCCGGTTAGAAATTAGAATGTTCACAGTTATGACTGCATATAAGTGGCGCGCACCTGGCAAGGTTGACTTCTTCCACCACTTTGAAGTGAGTAGCTGCTGCTTTGGCCTTCTTAGGGACCACTCAAAAATGTCAGCCTCTGATTGAGAACAGGTGCCAATAGGCCAAGACGAAGGCTAAAGAGGGATGGGAGGCAGGGGAGAATGGAGCTGGGGCTGGACTCAGGAGGCAAAACCAGCGGGGAAGGGTGAGAGGCTGTCTTGGGAAGGAAGACAGATTATCCTGGGCATGTTACACAGGTGTCCAGGCAAGGGAGCCAGACTATCCTGGGCATGCTAGAAGGGTGTCCAGGGATGGAGCCCAGTCTGTCCAGGACTCATTAGAAGAGTAAGCATGCCATACATATCTTGAACCCATAGGGTGTAGGGTGGTGGATGGCCTCACTGCATAGTGAGTATCGTAGAGGGATGTGTCTAAAGGGAGTGGTCCATGAGTTCTTGAATTTGGTCCGAGGGGTTTGATGGAAGGTCATGGGAGGTACGGGGTACAGTCACAGTCAGGTAGGGTGGAAGTGCTATTCTCATGGGTGGTTAGTGGATGGCCTCATGGTGAGGGGTGGGATCGCAGAAAGTCAAGTACATTTGTCCTTGACAACAGGAGAGATCAGGGTAGGAGGGGCATGAGCACGTTAATAGCGAAGGGAACACTGGGGAGAGCAGGAACGTCAACATAAGTGATAATTCCGTCCAGGGTAACAAGGGGAGGCTGAATGGTTACAGGAAGGAGACGAATGACAAGTGATTGTGGAGGAAGATGAGGTGAACTTGATGGGTAACAGGGGGAGGCTTGCAAGCTAGCAAACCTCACACGCACCATGCTGAGGCTCTGAAGATTGTTGCGCGGTCCATAAAACCTTTCAAACGTTCAATATGGGAGGGGTCTCACAATGGGCGGATGCTGTTAATGCATCATTTTTGGGCCAAGTAAAGCAACATTATTAATTATTAGTCCATTCCATGGGGAACCAGATTTAGCTGAGTTCTGCTCTCGAGTTTCCAACACTCAATGAACCAGCATTGCTCCATGACTAATGGGTCACATTCCACTGAAAACCCATCAAGGGCTGGAGTGGATGTTCAACCTGTGTGATTTGGCATCTGTTGGTGTCAGGGGCAGGGAGGGAGGGAGGTGAATGCCTCCAAGTGGCATGGGTGGTGAACGGCAGCATACTCCTGACTCCAAACCTCCATCCCCAATGATAAATAGTCATGACTTACAAAGGCTCATGTGGTAAGTCTTCCTAGGTTTCCAAGGCAATAGTCTGTAGAGTCTCGAGGGTAATGGAGGCAAGCTGAATAGTGTCTGAGGGAGGTTCTCGAACATGACTGTCACACCCCAGTCGGTGCACAATGTCTCCATATGCAGTCATGTACGAAATGGAGGAACACTCATCTGTGGTCCTCCATTATGTCCTTCACCTGCAATAGGTGGGGTGGGGATGCCATGTCTAGTCAAAAAACAATCACAGGGCTTGGCATTGGCTTTGTGACTCAGAGATGGAGACAAATTTATGAACAATATGGCGCACTAGAAGGATTACTGCAATTCATTCACAGATCTACTGAGCCTAGATGATGCAGGCTCCAGGCAATTCTGCCTTTCTACTGGCTCTTGTCCAGAGGAGGAGGAAGTGGCACAAGTTAGCCCAGGGCAAGGAAGAACAACAGCCTGAGCAGCAAGAGGCACTGGAACCTCAGGAAGGTCAGAATGCTGGTGACCCAGGGCTGGTGCGACGGTGAGCATTGACCCGAACTCGGGTATATCGCAGGCAGTGCATTTACCTACAGATGAGCAAAAGGCAATACAGGAGGCCAGTTAGGATGTCCAGGAATGTGGTTGCTCATATCTGACAGCTTCTCCACAAAGACCTATTGTCGTAAGGATTTGGAGGCAATTTCATACTGGTGGCATTAAAGGTAACTACTGCCTTAAGCTTCTTTGTCAGTGGCTCCTTTCAGGGCTCCCCTGGGGACCTTTATGGCATCTCCCAGTCAGCGACACACAAGTGCATCTGGGAGGTGATAGATGCCCTCTTCAGGAGAGCTCACCAATTTGTCAAATTCTGCCTGGATCCTGAAAACCAGGCTGCCAGAATGTTGGGTTTTGTAGCAATCGCACGTTTCCCACAAGTGCAAATGGCTATTGAGTGCACACGTGTGGCCTTGAGAGCTCCTTGGCATCAATCAGTTGCATTCATCAATCAGAAAGATTTCCACTCTTTGAAAATGCAGCTGATACATGATCACGAGGACAAATCCTGCATGTTTGTGCTTGGTTCCCAGGGAGTTCTCACAATGCCTACATTCTGAACCACTCCAATGTGCTACAGGTTTTTAATGGACCTTGGCGATTGCAGGGCTGGCTCCTTGGGGACAAGGGATGCCCCCGGAAGACCTAGCTGATGACGCCAGTTCACCGTCCACAAAGTGCCACCAATGAGAGGTACAATGTTGCATATGCCATGCACAAGGGCCATGAATGAGCAGATGATAGGCCTCCTAAAGATGAGGTTCAGATGTTTGAATTGCTCAGTCCGGCACTCCAATACTCCCCTCAGCAAGTGTCCAAGATCATCGTTGTCTGCTGTTGTCCAACTTGCACAACCTCGTGCAACAAAGGAAAGACACCTTGGCTGAAGGAGACTTGGAGGACTGAGATGTCTTCTCCAATGATGAGGACAGTGAAGGGAATGGTGCCAATGAGGGCCAGCATCGCAAAGGCACATACAGAGGACATTGCAAGGGTACGACGTGGCAGTCAGGCCTGTGACAATCTAATAACTAACAGATTCCAGGCAGAGTAAGCTGGCGATACATTTCCTTGACTATTTGGTTCTCTAACCTCTGCTGGCAAGCAGGCCACAGCTCTTTTTTGTAACACACATTATACTTGGCTCTCATGTACCTTGATTTATGAAAGCTGAATTAAATTATACTACTTAACATCTGCCCCATTGGTGATTTGATCCTTTGCATTGGCCAAAGTGTGCTGATATGCACAGCCCTTAGAACCTGCACAGCACTCCCTTCTCCCATGACCTCAGGCACCTGTAAGTAGAAATTAGATATTTACCATGCCCTCACAAAGTCCATCTGCATATGCATGTTGAAAACAACATGAAACCTTATCTCGGCAGGGATGCACTCATGTCACTGTCACACCTATTCCTGATGGGGGGGCAAACCTGGCAGAGAGCTCTTTCAGGCAGAACTGGATATATGGGTGCACAGGGAAGAACAGCATGAGAACAAAATTTGTCCCTTGATATCGCTCCTCCATGCAGATTGATCAGAGTAGTTCATGTTTCTGATCCCGGAATGTCCATCACCCACAGTAGCCGCATTATCTCTTAACATCTTTATCATCCAGAAAAGTTCCGAGGCTACTTTGGAGTCCATTCAATGACAAAGCCTCACCTGCAAAATGGAGTGTTGAGTAGCAACCACACCGGACCTTCCAATTGCAGAGACTCCTACAAATTTCAATCCTAGTTGACCTTAGTATTACTGTGAGACTGTGATCCATCATTCTGTTCACCCCAGCCAAGTTAAACTTCCTTCCTGCATTGACACTGCAGACCCCTATAACAGCTCTTGATGCTTCACATTCCTCGGCATGGTCCAACACACGGACCCATTCTACTTGCTCTCACCTCATGGGATAATACCCCAGTCCTTCAATGTACTTTGGTTGCAATCCCTTTATGTGAGGCCTATTCTAACCTTTGATAAGGAGACAAGCAGGCCCAACAATTCTCCATGTGAGGTGTCACAAAGTCTTAAGTAAACTGCACACACACCTCAAATCCTACACTCAATCCCTCTTGCAGTCAAGGCTAATTTGCCTGTTGCCTCCTTACTTGTAACCTTCACTCCCCTGTTAGCTCAAAATTGCAACGCACCAAGTACACCAATAACGATTGGGCTTGCCCACCACATTATTCTCCTAACATGTGGGAAAGCCTTTGGTTTTCTGTTGTCAAGAACACAATGTAGAACTACATTCTTTCAACCTTGAAACTGCACATAAACTGTTCCTTGCCACTCACATAATCTGTTTAACTCCCCTTGAGGTCTCCGAATCCATCCACATCTCATAACAGGGCAACAGCAGCAGGAGATGCAATGACCTCACTGCACACTCTGCGCAGACATCATTTTCAAAGCTCAGAACATGGTGAGCTGCAAGAAATGGATTGCACGATGCCTGCCCAGGCCTCACGCTCACAAACGATGGCCAGTGCCTAAAAATGCACAAGTGGGATTATTAGGTAATCACGATGTTGATAATCTGAGAGAAGTGACTCTTACAAGAGGGCATCATCGGACTAGCGGCAAGATGAGAATCCAGGACATTTCCAAACAGTGCAAGTGAACATATATTTACAAGTGCCGAAATTATATACAATGATTGTACACATGTGCCATCTGTGTGCTTTCAAAACTTTATCTTTCTTTTCCTATGACATCAAAGTGTAGCACCAACATCCACAGCTGAGGTGGAGACAGCTTGCTGACTGCTAAGCCCTGTTGACTGGCCTGCGAAGGCATCTCTTGCACAGGTGCAGGTGCAATCTCCTCAGCTTGACCTGCTGGAGGTGATGGGATCACTGGCAGAAGGGACATGGAGAGGCAGAGCACCCTCGGAGGGTATTCTGGGATGAAGTCTCCAGGGTGCCTCACTGACGCCCCTTCTCCCTGTGGCAGCCCTTTGGCACTTCCCTGACTTCTTGAGGAGAAGGGGCATCTGGAGGGAGGTTGAAATGCCCTGACCCCCTTCTCCTAGCCATTGCTGCACTGCTCCCATGTCTAGAATGACATTGTGCAGGTCCGAGCGCATATCCGGCAGCCAGTGTGTACTCTGCTGGACCTAGGTCTCCAAGGCGGTCAACACTCTTTCCATGCAGGTAGCCAAGCACTTGTATGCTGGAGCCACTACAACAGACAGAACATGGATGAACACTTCCAGTCTGTGCATGGCCTCTGGCATCTCTGCCTGATATTCCCCTGCCTGTCTCTGCATCTCCATCAGATATCTTATGGCTGAGTCCAGAGGCCGCTCACCTGCAGGGGGCTGAGCAGGTCTCCAGCGTTCTTCCATGTGTTAGAAACCTCCGTGGTCACTTCCTCTGCCAGATGTGCTCACCAGATTGTGTCCCTGAACCTAGTCGAGAATGTGCACCCACTGAGATGAAAGTCTCTGCACTGGTGGAGGGTGCAGGTGAAGACCATGATGGTGCATCCTCTGAGGCTGAGAGTCATAGAGGTCTACAGCACAGAAAAAGGCCCTTTGGTCCATAAAGTCTGCGCCTGTCAAACAAGTACCTAACTATTCTAATCCCATTTTCCAGCACTGGGCCCATAGCCTTGTATGCCATGGCATCGCAAGTACACATCCAAATACTTCTTAAATGTTATGAGGGCTTCTGCCTCTACCACCCTTTCAGGCAGAGAGTTCCAGATTCCCACCACCCTCTGGGTGAAAACATTTTTCCTCACATCCCCTCTAAACCTCCTGCTCCTTACCTTAAATCTATGCCCCCTGGTTATTGATCCCTCCACCAAGGGGAAAAGTTCCTTCCTGTCTACCCTATCTATGCCCCTCATAATTTTATACACCTCAATCATGTCCCCCCTCAATCTCCACTGCTCCAGGGAAAATAACCACAGTGTATCCAATCTCTCCTCATAACTAAAACTCTCCAGTCCAGGCAACATCCTGGTAAATCTCCTCTGCACTCACACTAGTGCAATCACACCCTTCCTATAATGCGGATTCCAGAACTGTGCGCAATACCCTGGCTGTGGCCTAACCAGCGTTTTATACAGTTCCAGCATAATCTCCCTGCTGTTATATTCTATGCCTCGGCGAATAAATGCAAGTATCCCATATGCCTTTTTAACCACCTTATCTACCTGTCCCACTATCTTAAGGGCCTGGTGGACATGCACACCAAGGTCCCTCTGATCCTCGGTACTTCCCAGGGTCCTACCATTCATCGTGTATTCCCGTGCCTTGTTTGTCTTGCCCAAGTGCATCACTTCACACTTGCCTGGATTAAGTTCCATTTGCCACTGATCAGCCCATGTGACCAGCCCGCCTCTATCCTCCTGTAATCTAAGGCTATCCTCCTCACTATTTAGAACCCCATCAATTTTCATGTCATCCACGAATTTACTGATCAATCCACCTACATTCAAGGCTAACTTGTTTATTTATACTACAAACAGCAAGGAACCCAACACCGATCCCTGTGGAACCCCACTGGACACAGGCATCCAGTCACAAAAACATCCTGCAACCATCACCCTCTGCTTCCTGCCACTCAGCCAATCCTGGATCCAATTTGCCAAATTGCCTTGGATCCCACGGGCTCCTACTTTTGTTATCAGTTTCCCATGCGGGACCTTATCAAAAGCCTTGCTGAGGTCCAAGTAGACTACGTCAAATGCATTGCCCCATCTACATACCTGGTCACCTCTTTGAAAAATTCAATCAAATTGGTCAGACATGACCTCCCCTTAACAAAACTGTGCTGATTGTCCTTGATTAATCCCTGCCTCTCCAAGTGTAGATTAAATCTGTCCCTCAGAATCGCTTCCAATAGTTTCCCCACCACTGAGGTTAGACTGACTGGCCTGTAGTTCCCTGGTTTATCCCTTCCTCCCTTCTTGAATAACAGTACCACATTGGCTGTCCTCCAGTCCTCTGGCACCTCTCCTTTGGCCATAGAGGTATTGAAAATTATTGCCAGCGCCCCTGCTATCTTCTCCCTCGCCTCACTCAACAGCCTGGGATAAATTTCATTCAGGGCTGGAGATTTATCTACTTTTAAGCCTGTCAGACCACCTAAAACCTCCTCCCTTTCTATGCTAATTTATTTAATTACATCACAGTCCTTCTGCCTAATTTCCATACCCACATCGTTCCTCTCACGTGTGAACACCGACACTAAGTATTCATTTAGGGCCCTATCTACATCTTCCGGCTCCACACACAAATTGTCCTTAATGGGCCCTACTCTTTCCCTAGTTATCCTCTTACTATTAACGTACTTGTAAAATAACTTTGGATTTTCCTTTATTTTACTTGCCAATGTTTTTTCATGCCCCTTTTTGCTCTCCTAATTTCCTTTTTGAGTTCCCCCCTACACATTCTATACTCCTCCCGGGCTTCCGCTGTTTTGAGCGCTCGGTATGTGCCATAAGCTTCCCTTTTTCTCTTTATCCAATCCTGTTTATCCCTCGACATCCAGGGTTCCCTGGACTTGTAGGTGCCACCCCTTGTTTTTACTGGAATATGTTGGCCCTGTACTCTCCCTATTTCCTTCTTGAATGAGTCCCACTGCTTGGAGGCAGATTTACTTAAAAGTAGCTGCTCCCAGTCCACTTTGGCCAAATCATATCTGATCTTATTAAAATCGGCCTTCCCCCAATTTAGAACTCTGATTTTTGGCCCATCCTTTTCCTTTTCCATAACAACCTTGAATCTAACGGAGTTATGACCACTATCTGCAAAATGCTCCCCCACTGATAGCTCTACCACTTTCCTAGCTTCATTCCCTAAAATTAAGTCCGGGACCGACCCCTCTCTTGTACTATGTTCTATGTACTGGCGTAAAAAGCTGTCCTGGATACATTTTAAGAATTCCGCTCCCTCTAAACCTATCACATTATTACTAACGCAGTTAATGTTGGGGAAGTTGAAATCCCCCACTATTCTATCCTATTGTTTTTACACTTCTATGAAATTTGCCTACGTATCTGCTCTTCTATTTCTCTCTGACTCTCTGCGGGCCTATAGTACAATCCCAGCAATGTGATTGCTCTTTTTTTGTTTTTAAGTTCTACCCATATGGTTTCGTTTGAGGACCCTTCTAAGATGTCATCCCTCCTTCCAGCTGTAATTGATTCTTTGATCATTATTACAATATCCCCTCCTCTTTTACCTCCTCCCCTGTCTCGCCTAAAGATGCTATGTCGTGGAATATTGAGCTGTCAATCCTGCCACTCTCTCAACCATGTCTCTGTGACAGCAATGATATCATACTTCCATGTGTTCATTTGTGCCCTCAACTCATCTGCCTTATTCATCAAATTCCTTATATTAAAATAAATACCATCCAACCTTGCTAAACTCCCTTGTGTCTTAACTGGCCTATAATTTCTATGTCTTCCAGACTCACTTGCTCTCTCTTCTAATTTTGGCTGTGCATCTCCCCCTGCTGAACCTTCTCTCAGGATCCCACCCCCCCTGCCAAGTTAGTTTAAACCCTCCTCAACAGCACTAGCAAACCTCCCTGCAAGGATGTTGGTCCCATTCCAGTTCAGCTGCAACCCATCTGTCTTGTACAGGTCCCACCGCCCTCAGAAATGGTCCCAATGTCCCAGAAGTCTAAAGCTCTCCCTCCTGCACTATCTCTCCAGCCATGCATTCATCTGGACTAACCTCCTATTTCTTGGATGGCAAGTTGAAGTGCCTGCACTTGGTATCTACTCATGAATTCATTTTCTTCTAAATCATAGTGCACAAGAATATCCAAAGGAATTCCATCCTCAGCATTTTATTTCCTGCAAGCAGCAGTGCTTTGTTGGAGGAAAAATATCAGTGCCTAAAAATATGCTCTGCATAGCAACAGTGACTAACACTTTGTACAAAATGCACTGAATATCAACATTTCTAAAAAATAAAACCACAATCTTCTGACAACACTTCCAACTTCTGCAGGCCAGTGGATTGAGTTTTAATCCATTTAATGTTCATGTGTTCAACATCATGCATGAAGGATGTGAAATTCAGCATGGGACCTGATTTGTATCTTTCTTTTGTTCGTACCTGGGATGTGGGCGTCATTGGCTAGGCCACCACTTATTGCCCATCCCTAATTGTCCTTGACTAGACGGTGGTGTGCTGCCTCCCTGAACCACTACAGTCCATGTATTGTAGTGCGTCTACAGTGCTATTAGGTAGGGAGTTCCAGAATTTTAACCCAACAACTGTGAGGGAATGGAGATACAGCCCTAAGTCAGAATGGTGTGTGACTTGGAGAGGAACTTACAGGTGGTGTTGTTCCCATGCATCTGCTGCCCTTGTCTTTCTAGGTAGTAGAGGTCGCAGGTTTGGAAGGTGCTGTTGAGGGAGCCTTGGTGAGTTGCTGCAGTGCACCTTGTAGATGGTACACACTGCTGCCACTGTGCATTAGTGGTGGAGGGATTAAATGTTGAAGATGATGGATGGGATATCAGTCAAACAGGCTTTGCCCTGGATGGTGTCGAGCTTCTTGAATGTTATTGGAGCTGCACTCATCCAGGCAAGTGGAGACTATTCCATCACATTCCTGACTTGGTCACCAATTCCCTCTCTGTCTGCACTTCCGTAAGCTGCGGGGTGACCACGTCTAAAAACGCACTATCCATGAAACTCTCAGCCCCGCGGATGCACCTCAGTTCCTCCAGCTGCCGCTCAAGCTCTGAAACTCAGAGCTCAAGTAGCTGCAGCTGGTGGCACTCACCCAGGCAAGTGGAGACTATTCCATCACACTCCTGACTTGAGCATTGTGGACAGGCTGTGGAGAGTCAGGAGGTGAGCTACTCTCTGAAGAATTCCCAGACCCTGATCTGTTCTTGTGGTCATATTATTTATATGGCTGGTTCATTTCAATTTCTGGTCAATGGTAACCCTCCAGGGTGTTGATAGCAGGGGATTCAGTGATGGTAATGCCATTGAATGTCAAGGGTAGATGGATAGATTCTCTCTTGTTGGAGATGGTCATTGCCTGGCACTTGTGTGGTGCAAATTTTACTTGCAACTTATCAGCCCAAGCCCGAATAATGTCTAGGTCTTGCTGCATATGGACATTGACTGCTTCAGTATCTGAGGAATTGCGAATGGTGCTGAACATTGTGCAACCATCTGCAAATGTCCCCATTTCTTACCTTATGATGGAGGGAAGGTCATTGATGAAACAGCTGAGATGATTGGGCCTAGGACACTACTCTGAGGAATTCCTGCATTGATGTCTTGGGGGAGGTGGTAGGATAGTGATAATGTTACTGAACTAATAATCCAGAGGCCCAGGCTAATGCGCTGGAGACACAAGTTCAAATTCCACCTTGGCAGCTGGTGGAATAAAAAGCTAGTCCAATGGTGGCCATGAAACCATTGTCAGTTGTTGTTAAAAACCATCTGGTTCACTAATGTCCTTTAGGGAAGCTCTGGCCTACATGGTGACTCCAGAACCACAGCAGTGTGGTTGACTCTGAAATGGCCTAGCAAACCGCTCAGTTGTATCAAACCACTATGAAGTCTAAAAGGAAACTTTACTACTGAATTGAAGTTTGTGTTTGCTTGCAGATATCACATTGTTTCACGTTTTTTGAATAGTACCATGGAATATTTTTACATCTGCTTGAACAGCCAGATATGTCTTGATTTAATGCCTCATGTAAAAGACAGCTCAGAAACGTCAGCCTAGATTCTGTGCTCTTGTACTGGAGCAGGGCACCACAATGGGGACAGAGTTTACAGTTTTTAATTGCAGTATATATGTAGTTTTTTATGAACCATGTTTCCATAGAATTGAAGCTGATTGAAAATACTGTTGCCAACATCCAAATTTATCACAAAACAAAAACAGAATTACCTGGAAAAACTCAGCAGGTCTGGCAGCATCGGCGGAGAAGAAAAGAGTTGACATTTCGAGTCCTCAAGACCCTTCGACAGAACTAGGTGAATCCAAGAGGGGGTGAAATATAAGCTGGTTTAAGGTGGGCAGGGGTGGGGGGGGTGGTGTGGGTGGGTTGGTGGGGGGAGAGAAGTGGAGGGGGGTGGTGTGGTTGTAGGGACAAACAAGCAGTGATAGATGCAGATCATCAAAAGATGTCACAGACAACAGAACAAAAGAACACATAGGTGTCGAAGTTGGTGATATTATCTAAACGAATGTGCTAATTAAGAATGGACGGTAGGGCACTCAAGGTATAGCTCTAGTGGGGGTGGGGGGAGCATAAAAGATTTAAAAATATTTTAAAATAATGGAAATAGGTGGGAAAAAGAAAAATCTATATAATTTATTGGAAAAAAACAAAAGGAAAGGGGAAGAAACAGAAAGGGGGTGGGGATGGAGGAGGGAAGTCAAGACCTAAAGTTGTTGAATTCATTATTCAGTCCGGAAGGCTGTAAAGTGCCTAGTCGGAAGATGAGGTGTTGTTCCTCCAGTTTGCGTTGGGCTTCACTGGAACAATGCAGCAAGCCAAGGACAGACATGTGGGCAAGAGAGCAGGATGGAGTGTTGAAATGGCAAGCGACAGGGAAGTTTGGGTCATTCTTGCGGACAGACCTCAGGTGTTCTGCAAAGCGGTCACCCAGTTTACGTTTGGTCTCTCCAATGTAGAGGAGACCGCATTGGGAGCAACGAATGCAGTAGACTAAGTTGGGGGAAATGCAAGTGAAATGTTGCTTCACTTGAAAGGAGTGTTTGGGCCCTTGAACGGTGAGGAGAGAGGAAGTGAAGGGACAGGTGTTACATCTTTTGCGTGGGCATGGGGTGGTGCCATAGGTGGGGGTTGAGGAGTAGGGGGTGATGGAGGAGTAGACCAGGGTGTCCTGGAGGGAACGATCTCTACGGAATGCCGACAGTGGGGGTGAAGGGAAGATGTGTTTGGTAGTGGCATCATGCTGCAGTTGGCGCTTGCTCCTGCCCCACAGAACTCATTTCTCGTTATCCTGACTCCCTTCTCTCTCCCCTTGTCCAGTCCCTTCCCACCTACATCCGTGATTCCTCTGACAACTTACGTCACATCAACAATTTCCAGTTCCCTGACCCCAACCGCTTCCTCTTCACCATGGACGTCCAATCCCTCTACACCTCTATTCCCCACCAGGATGTTCTGAGGGCCCTTAGCTTCTTCCTTGAACAGAGGCCCGAACAATCCCCATCCACCACTACTCTCCTCCATCTGGCTGAACTTGTTCTCACACTGAACAATTTCTCCTTCAACTCCTCTCACTTCCTCCAAATAAAAGGTGTGGCTATGGGTACCCACATGGGCCCCAGCTATGCCTGTCTCTTTATGGGGTATGTGGAACATTCCTTGTTCCAGTCCTACTCCGGCCCCCTTCCACAACTCTTTCTCCGGTACATCAATGATTACTTCGGTGCTGCTTCGTGCTCTTGTCGGGACTTGGAAAAAATTTTTAATTTTCCTTCCAATCTCCACCCCTCCATCATTTTCACGTGGTCCATCTCTGATACTTCCCTTCCCTTCCTTGACCTCGCTGTCTCAATCTCTGGTGATAGATTGTCCACCAATATCCATTACAAGCCTACCGACTCCCACAGCTACCTTGACTACAACTCCTCACACCCTGCTTCCTGTAAGGACTCCATCCCATTCTCTCAGTTCCTTCGCCTCCGTCGCATCTGTTCCGATGATGCTACCTTCAAAAACAGTTCCTCTGACATGTCCTTCTTCTTCCTTAACCAAGGTTTTCCACCCACGGTCGTTGACAGGGCCCTCAACCGTGTCCGGCCCATCTCCCGCGCATCCGCCCTCACACCTTCTCCTCCCTCCCAGAAACATGATAGGGTCCCCCTTGTCCTCACTTATCACCCCACCAGCCTCCGCATTCAAAGGATCATCCTCCGCCATTTCCGCCAACTCCAGCATGATGCCACTACCAAACACATCTTCCCTTCACCCCCACTGTTGGCATTCCGTAGGGATCGTTCCCTCCGGGACACCCTGGTCCACTCCTCCATCACCCCCTACTCCTCAACCCCCACCTATGGCACCACCCCATGCCCAAGCAAAAGATGTAACACCTGCCCCTTCACTTCCTCTCTCCTCACCGTCCAAGGGCCCAAACACCCCTTTCAAGTAAAGCAACATTTCACTTGCATTGCCCCCAACTTAGTCTACTGCATTCGTTGCTCCCAATGCGGTCTCCTCTACATTGGAGAGACCAAACGTAAGCTGGGCGACCGCTTTGCAGAACACCTGTGGTCTGTCCGCAAGAATGACCCAAACCTCCCTGTCGCTTGCCATTTCAACACTCCACCCTGCTCTCTTGCCCACATGTCTGTCCTTGGCTTGCTGCATTGTTCCAGTGAAGCCCAACGCAAACTGGAGGAACAACACCTCATCTTCCGACTAGGCACTTTACAGCGTTCCGGACTGAATATTGAATTCAGCAACTTTAGGTCTTGACCTCCCTCCTCTATCCCCACCCCCTTTCTGTTTCTTCCCCCTTCCTTTTGTTTTTTTCCAATAAATTATATAGATTTTTCTTTTTCCCACCTATTTCCATTATTTTAAAATATTTTTAAATCTTTTATGCTCCCCCCACCCCCACTAGAGCTATATCTTGAGTGCCCTACCATCCATTCTTAATTAGCACATTCGTTTAGATAATATCACCAACTTCGACACCTATATGTTCTTTTGTTCTGTTGTCTGTGACATCTTTTGATGATCTGCATCTATCACTGCTTGTTTGTCCCTACAACCGCACCACCCCCCTCCACTTCTCTCCCCCCACCCACCACCACCACCACCACCCCCCCCCCCACCCCCCCCCCCCGACCTTTAACCAGCTTATATTTCACCCCTTCTTGGATTCACCTAGTTCTGTCGAAGGTCATGAAGACTCGAAATGTCAACTCTTTTCTTCTCCGACCATGCTGCCAGACCTGCTGAGTTTTTCCAGGTAATTCTGTTTTTGTTTTGGATTTCCAGCATCCGCAGTTTTTTGTTTTTATCCAAATTTATCATCTTGCTGATGCAAATTAATGCGTTTATACATTTATGTGAAGTCATGTATCCATAATCTTCAACTCACTTGAACTGCATGATTAAGCTGTACCACTCACCAGTCCTGAGTCCAATGTACATGCCCTTCAAAGTAATGGAACAATGTCCTTCTAATATCCATGGGTGAGTTGTCTGTATCCAGCTCTACTAAATCTGAGGCTGTGACCATCAGTGAGAAGTGTAGAGGCAAAAGAGAATTTTGAATGACCAAGTGAAGGGACACCAAAGAACTGTCACTCAGGGACCTGAATATACACTATATTGCTGAGCAATGGAAATGCACTTACCTGTTCCCCTCACCCTTACATTAGCTTCTCTGGAATCCATTAAACAAGCTGAGAGTGTGTGCATCAAGCAGAGGACATTTCTGTCATACTAGACAACATCATTACTTCCTTGCTAATCCACCCATCCCAACCACCCCCGCCCCAGCAATCCATCAATCCCAGCCACCACACATTCCCGTAGCTTGCTGAATAGGATTTCCTCTAGCTTTTATGAGGCCATTAAAGTGGGTAGGTACAAAATTACACTGCTGCTCTGGACATATTCTGGCACAACTTTGGCAGGGGTCTCTCAAAAGGGCTGCAAACTCTGCAAGGATTTGGACATGCTGCATCCTGGCCTTAAGTTGCATATCTGGCTTGGACTTCTTGTAGAAGAGCCTGCTGCTGTAACGTGGAGATGGGAACTTGCTAAATTTGGGGTTCCTGTGGCCCTGCAGAAGCCAGGAATAACGTCTGCGAAGCGCACTCTATCTCATCAGGCATACCTCATTAAAATAACAGCAGAAGTAAGGCTCACCTTGGGGGCTCCTGCCTAGCATTAAGTCATGGACTATAAGACATAGGAGCAGAAATTAGGCCATTCAGCCCATCGAGTCTGCTCCGCCATTCAATCATGGCTGATAGGTTTCTCAACCCCATTCTCCCCGTAACCTTTGATCCCCTTACCAATCAAGAACCTATCTATCTCGGTCTTAAATACACTCAATGGCCTGGCCTCCACAGACTTCTGTGGCAATGAGTTCCAAAGATTCACCACTCTCTGGCTAAAGAAGTTTCTCCTCATCTCTGTTCTAAAAGGTCTTCCCTTTACTCTGAGGCTGTGCCCTCGGGTCCTAGTCTCTCCTACTAATGGAAACATCTTCCCCACGTCCACTCTATCCAGGCCTTTCAGTATTCTGTAAGTTTCAGTCAGATCACCCCTCATCCTTCTAAACTCCATCAAGTATAGACCCAGAGTCCTCAAACGTTCCTCATATATTAAGCCTTTCATTCCTGGGATCGTTCTCGTGAACCTCCTCTGGACCCTCTCCAGAGCCAGCACATCCTTCCTGAGATACGGGGCCCAAAGTTGCTCACAATATTCTAAATGTGGTCTGACCAGAGCATTATAAAGCCTCAGCAGCACATCCCTGCTTTTATATTCTAGTCCTCTCAAAATAAATGCCAACATTGCATTTGCCTTCCTAACCACCAACTCAACCTGCAAGTTAACCTTAAGAGAATCCTGGACTAGGACTCCCAAGTCCCTTTGCACTCCAGATTTCTGCGTTCTCTCCCCATTTAGAAAATAATCCATGCCTCTATTCTTCCTACCAAAGTGCATGACCTCACACTTCCCCACATTGTATTCCATCTGCCACTTCTTCGTCCATTCTCCTAACCTGTCCAAATCCTTCTGCAGCCTTCCCGCCTCCTCAATACTACCTGTCCCTCCACCTATCTTTGTATCATCTGCAAACTTAGCCAGGATGCCCTCAGTTCCTTCATCTAGATCATTAATGTATAAAGTGAAAAGTTGTGGTCCCAACACTGACCCCTGTGGAACTCCACTAGCCACCAGCTGCCATCCTGAGAAGGACCCCCTTATCCCCACTCTCTGCCTCCTGCCAGACAGCCAATCTTCTATACATGCTCTCTAACATTGCCTCTAACACCATGGGCTCTTATCTTACTGAGCAGCCTTCTGTGCGGCACCTTGTCAAAGGCCTTCTGGAAGTCCAAGTAGATAACATCCATTGGCTCTCCTTTGTCTAACCTACTCGTTACCTCCTCAAAGAATTCTAACAGATTTGTCAGGCATGACCTCCACTTAATGAAACCATGCTGACTTTGCCCTATTTTATCATGCACTTCCAAGTATTCTGAAATCTCATCCTTAATAATGGACTCTAAAATCTTATCAACGACCGAGGTCAGGCTAATCAGCCTGTAATTTCCCGTCTTTTGCCTCACTCCCTTCTTGAAAAGAGCAGTTACATTAGCGATTTTCCAGTCCTCTGGGACCCTCCCTGACTCGAGTGATTCCTGAAAGATCACCACTAACGCCTCCACTGTCTCTTCAGCTATCTCCTTCAGAACTCTGGGGTGTAATCCATCTGGTCCAGGTGACTTATCCACCTTCAGACCTTTCAGTTTTCCTAGCGCCTTCTTCTTGGTAATGGCCACCTTACTCACCTCTGCCCCCCGACTCTCTTGAACTTTGGGGATGTTACTCGTGTCTTCCACCATGAAGACTGACGCAAAATACCTATTCAGTTCCTCCGCCATTTCTTTGCTCCCCACTACTGCTTCTCCAACGTCATTTTCCAGCGGCCCAATGTCCACTTTTGTTTCTCTCTTACCCTTTATATATCTAAAAAAACTCATTCAATCTTCTTTTATATTACTGGCTGGTTTACCCTCATATTTAATCTTCTCCCTCTTATTTCTTTTTTAGTTGTCCTCTGTTGGTCTTTGTCGGTTTCCCAATCCCCTGATTTCCCACTGCTCTTCGCTGCATTGTATGCTTTCTCTTTAGCTTTTATGCTGTCCCTGACTTCCCTTGTCAGCCGCGGTTGCCTCATTCTCCCTTTAATATGCTTCTTCTTCCTAGGGATGAATATTTGCTGTGTCTCCCAAATTACTCCCAGAAACTCCTGCCATTGCAGTTCCACTGTCTTTCCTGAGGGTCATCTCCCAGTCAATTCTGGCCAGCTCCTCCCTCATGCCTCTGCAGTTGCCTTTATTCAACTGTATTACCATTACATCTGATTCCAGCTTTTTCCTCTCAAATTGCAGGGTAAATTCTATCATATTATGGTCACTTCCTCCTGAGGGTTCCTTCACCTTAAGCTCCCTTATCAAATCTGCCTCATTACACATCACTAAATCTAGAATTGCCTGTTCCCTAGTGGGCTCCACCACAAGCTGCTCCAAAAAGCCATCTCATAGACATTTCACAAACTCCTCTTCTTGGGATCCACTACCTACCTGATTTCCCCAGTCTACCTGCATATTGAAATCCCCCATGATCACTGTAACCTTGCCTTTCTTACACACTTTTTCTATTTCCTGGTTTATCTTGTGCGCCACATCCTGACTACTGTTTGGAGGCCTGTATATAACTCCCATTATGATTTTTTTTACCTTTGCAGTTCCTCAACTCTACCCACACAGGTTCTGCATCATCTGACCCTACGTCATTTCTTGCTATTGATTTAATTTCATTTCTTACTAACAAGGCAACCCCACCCCCTCTGCCAACCTCCCTATCTTTTCGATAGGATGTATATCGTTGGATATTTAGCTCCCTGTCCTGATCCCCTTGCAGCCATGTCTCCGTGATGCCCACCACATCATACCTGCCAATTTCAATCTGCGCCACAAGCTCATTTACCTTATTTCGTATATTGCGTGCATTCAGATACAACAATATCAGTCCTGTATTTCCCATCCCCTTTCTCATTGTCGTCCCTTTATCTGATGTGCTTGAAGTTAGATCCCTAGCCTTTTCCAAACACTCTGTCCTATTGTGTGTCCTGGGGACTTTAATAACCTCTCCTTTCTTTTCAGTTTTTTCATATTTTTCCAAGAAGTTGAATCCCCGCCCCCCCCCCACCCCCCACACATGCTAACCTGCTGCTTTGTTTCCCAATAGTCATACTTCTTGGAGTTTTACGCTTCGCTCCCCCCCGACTTTCTTTTAAAGTCCTGTTGACTACCCTATTTACCCTTTTCACTAGAACATTGGTCCCAGATCGGTTCAAGTGAAGACCGACCCAACAGTACAGATCCCTCCTGTTCCAATAGTGATGCCAGTGCTCCACGAAATGGAACCCCTCTTTCCCACACCACTCGTTTAGCCACGTGTTTACTTCCCTTATTCTCGCGTCCCTATGCCAGTTTGCATGTGGCTCAGGTAGTAATCTGGAGATTATAACCCTTGAGGACCTGTTCTTTAATTTAGTTCCTAGTTCATGATAATCTCCAAACAGATCCTCTTTCCTAGTCTTACCTATGTTATTTGTCCCGATGTGGACCACAACAACTGGATCCTCCCCCTCCCTCTCCAATATCCTTTCAAACCGGTCAGAGATGTCCCTCACCCTGGCACCGGGCAGGCAACATACCATGTGGCACTCTCGATCCTGCTTACAAAGGAAGCTATCAATTCCCCTAATTATAGAATCCCCTACAACTACCACTTGTCTTTTTGCTCCCCCTCTTGAATGCCCTCCTGTGCCACGGTGCTGTGATCTGCTGACTCATCCTCCCTACAGCACTCTTCCTCATCCACACAGGGAGCAAGTACCTCGTACCTGTTGCACAAGGTCAAGAGCTGAGGCTCCTCTGTTCCTGAACACAGGATCCCTCTACCTGCCTCACTTGCAGTCACACCCTGCTGACCCTGACCACTGACCGAACTTGAGGTGCTTAATCTACCGGGTGTGACCACCTCCTGAAGCAAAGCATCCAGGTAACTCTCCCCCTCCTGGATGTGCTGCAGCGTCCGGAGCTCAGACTCCAGCTCATCAATTCTGAGCCGGAGTTCCTCTAGCAACCAACACTTGCTGCAGATGTGGTCATTGCGGCTCACAATGGGATCTGCTAGCTCCCACATCATACAGCTACAGCACATCACCTGCCCAGCCATCTCGACTTAGATAATTAATTTACTAATTAGCTTTGCAGTGTTTCTTTTTTACAAATTTGGTGCAGATTTCCTACCAACCAATCAGGTCACAGCTTTCCTGTGATGTCACTTTTTCAGTTTTGGTTTCAGTTACTCTGTGCCCCAAGGTCACTGCTCCGGTGCTCCTCCCTCCAAGTCTGCTCCCTGGAGACAAGACCGTGAATCCCCGAGGTAAGCTAGATTTATACTCACCGCTCCAGTGCTCCCCCCTCCAAGTCTGCTCCCAGGATTTACTCACCAATCAGCTGCTTTTTCTTTAAAATCCACTTTCAGAAGAGTGTCCCTCACAGGTCTGGTGCAGTCCTGAAGGCACTGCCTCTTCCTCTCTCTCTTTTGTTTAGGTTTGACGAGGAGGGAGGGATGGAAACATTACAGCAATGTAATGTTTGGGGCTATTCCATACTTTGACGGTGGGTCCTCCTCAATTCCCTCCTGAGTCGCGGTGTCTGCGGTGACTTCTCCCAGAATGCTTCAGTCACTTCTCACCAGCACCCTCTGTTGGATGCTCTTCTTCCTGTTGAGTGCAAGAATCCTTCTCCTCGATTCCCTCCTAAGTTGCGATGGCTGCGGTAACTTCTCCCAGAATGCTTCAGTCACTTCTCACCAGCGTCCTCTGTTGGATCCTGAAGATCAGGGCCATAAAACTCTTGAATTTTAAAGGAATCACCTGAAAGACAGGCACAGCTTTCTTATCTTTCCCACCTGCCTATCCGACAAACTTTGCTTAGTATTTCTAGCCTCTTCAAGGGACAAGGATGGGGCGATCCAGCAGATGAACCCCAAACTGTCAAAAGCCAGATCCTCTCGGGCCTTCTTCCTGACTGAGTGTTCACAGGGTCGGTGGTAGACCTTAAATTCTAGGATTGTGTTTTTGAAGAATTTCCAGGCTATGTTTCATTGTTACACTGTTATTTTCACCTTGTATAATATTATACAAATTATCTATGCACAGCTTGAAAAATAAGCTTTTTTCATCAATCAGTGTGCTCATAATACTGATATGAAATTAGCTCTGTAATATTTTCCTGGAGTGTTTCATTCAGAACTTCCTGGAATGCCCTGAATATCTTCTGATGGGTGGGAAGGTCTGCTGCCAGCATCTAGTTCTGCAACTGAAGTGGACCTGATCCAAAGTACTGCACCATTGAGGATTGTTTGAGTGCAGGATCCTCTCAAAGCTTGGTATTCTCTCCATTATGTTCAGAATAATTACATACTTTTAGTATACATGTCATTCTGTAAGATCATATATTTATAATGCTGTTTTTATTGTTACATATATTCTATCAATGAACAGAATTACTGCCGCATCACATGTAAAGAGTTGAATACTCTGTTACAATATTTTCCTTCTATTTACATTTGATACACAAAGTTGTGACCATGTTACCTACACTGATATGTTCATTGGTTTGAAAGTATATGTTGCCATTTACTATGTCATTTTTTCTTGAATTAAAGCATTATTATTTTTTCACTTCTGTATACATTTTATATTTCTTCCCTTCATGCCAGTTTATAAACCTATTTCATGTTTATGAGGAAGTTATAATTATGATGAAAGGCTGGAAAAATTGGAACTTTATCAACAGGATGTAACATAAGAATATAAGAAATAGTAGCAGGTGTAGGCCATTCAGCCTATCAAGCCTGCTCTGGCATCATGGCTGATATTCTACCAAAGCTATATCAACCTGCAGTATCATTATAACCCGTGATTTCCTTAGAATTCAAAAAGCTGAAGATCAGTAGGGAATTTTAAAGGTTCATATTCCTTTGAGTGAAAAGGTTTCTCCTCATCTTGGTCCTAAATAGCGATCCCTTTATTCTGAGACTGTGAGCCCTGGTTCTAGACACCCCAGTCAGCAAAAACATCCTGCCAAACATCTTCCTTGTCAAGCCCCTTAATTGTGTATGTTTCAGTGAGGGATTACATTTCATTCCTCTAAATTTTAGAGAATATAAACAACATCTACTCCACTCTCCTCATAGGTCAATTCCCTCATCCCAGGAATCAGATTAGTGAACTTTTGTTGCATTTCCTGTAAGGCAAGTATGTTGTTCCTTGTGCAAGGAGACCAAAAACACTCCAGATGTAGTCACCCTATGGCAATATATAATTCAAGTAAGATTTCTTTACTCTTATATTCTAATCCCTCTATAATACACCTGGAAATTCCCCTCGAAGCCACTCACCATCCTGACTTGGACATACATTGCTGTTCCTACACTGTCACTGGTCAAAATCCTGGAACTCCCTCCCTTATAGCTCTGTGGGTGTACCTACACCATATGGACTGCAGCGGTTCAAGAAGGCAGTTCACCACCACTATCTCAACGGCAATTAAGGATGGGCAATAAATGCTGGCCTAGCCAACGATGCCCACACCCCATGAACGAATACAAAAAAAAACAAACCATTTGCTTTCCTAATTGCTTGCTATACCTGCATGTTAACTTTCTGTGATTCCTGTACAAGGACACACAACTGCCTCTGCATATCAACATTTCCCAGCCTCTCGTCAATTAAAAAATATTCCACTTTTCTATTTTCCTTATCAACTTGGAGAACTTCACATGATATTCCATCTGCCATGTTCTTGCCCATTCCTTTAACCTATTTAAATTCTTTTGCATCTCTTTTGCGTCCTCCTCGCAGTTTACTTTCCCACTTCGTATCATATCACAGAGTTGTTACAGTGTAGATGGAGACCATCCGGCCTAGCGCATCTGCACAGGCTCTCTGAGCATTTTAACATAGTGCCAATCCCTGCCTTTTCTCCGTAACCCTGCACATTGTTTCTATTTAAATAATCATCCAATGCCCTCTTGAATCCCTCCATTAAACCTGCCTCCACCACACTTCCAAGTAGTGCATTCCAAACACTAACTACTCCCTGTGTGAAAAAGTATTTTCTCACCTCGCATTTGCTTCTTTTGCAAAACACTTCAAAACTGTGCCCTCTTGTTCCCAATCCATTTACAAGCGGGAACAGTTTTTCTCTATCTACTCTGTTCAGACTCCTCATGATTTTGAAAACTTCTATCAAGTGTCCTCTTAGCCTTCTCCTCTCCAAGGAAAACAGTCCCAACTTCTCCAACTTTTCCTCATAACTGAAGTGTCTCATCCCTGGAACCATTCTCGTAAACCTCTTCTGCACTCTGTCCAATGCATTCACAGCCTTCCTGTAGTGTGGTATCCAGAACTGTACACAATACTCCAGCTGTGTTTTAACCAGTGTCTTATATAAGTTCATCATAACTTCCCTGCTCTTGTACTCTATGCCCCAATTAATGAAGCCTAGAATACTGTATGCTTTAGAAACAGCTCTCTCTACCTACCCTGCCACCTTTAATGATTTATGTACATATACATCCAGGTATCTCTGCTCCTGCATGCCCTTTAGAATAGTACCCTTTATTTTATACAGTCTCTCCATGTTCTTTGAGTCAAACTGTATCACCTCACTCTTCTCTGCATTGAGCTTCTTCTGCTACCTATATGCCCACTCCACCAATGTGTCAATGTCCTTTTGAAACTTTACACTGTCCTCCTCACAGTTTGCAATTCTCCCAAGTTTTGTGTCATCCGCAAACTTTGAAATTGTCCCCTGCACATTAAAACCTAGATCATTTATATATATCAGGAAAAGCAAGGGTCCCAATACCGACCCCTGGGGAACTCCACTAAAACCTTTCAGCCCGAAAAATACCCATTAACCATTACTCTCTGTTTCCTATCCCTCAGTAATTTTGTATCCATATTGCTACTGTCCCTTTTATTCCATGACCTATAACTTTCCTCACAAGTCTGTTGTGTGGCACTGTATCGAACACCTTTTGGAAGTCCATATACACCACATCAATGGCCTTGCCCTCATCAACCATCTCTGTTACCTTTTCAAAAAACACCAGCAAATTAATCACACAAGATTTCCCTTTAACAAATCCATGCTGATTTTTCTGAATCAATCCACATTTTTCCATGTGACTATTAATTCTACCCAAAATAATTGTTTTCAGAAGTTTTCCCACCACCCAAGTTAAACCAACTGATCTGTAATTGCAGGGCAGATCTTTACAACCTTTTTTGAACAAGGGCATAATGTTTGCAATTCTCCAGTCCTCCAGCACACCACCCACCACCCCCACCAAGGGAATATTGAAGGATTATTGCCAGCTTCTGTGCAATTTTCACTCTCACTTCCTTCAATATTCTTGGATGCACCTCATCTGGTTCCAGTGCCTTATCAACTTTAAGTACTGACGGCTTATCCAATACCTCCTCCTTATCAATTTTAAACCCTTCTAGTGACTGAGTTTCCTCCTCTGTCACCATGGCCTGGGCAGCATCTGCAAAGTATTCATTTAACACCTCAGCCATGCCTCTTGCCTCTATGTGTAAATCCCCTTTTTGGTCCCTAATCAGCCTTACTGCTCCTCTTACCAACCTTTTACTATTGATGTGCATATGGAATACTTTGGGATTTCCTTTTATGTTAGCTGCCCATGTTTTTTCATAATCTCTCTTTGCTTCTCATATTTGCTTTTTCACATCCCTTCTGAACCTTCTGTTTTCAGCTTGGTTCTCAATTGTATTTGCTGCCTGACACCTGTCGTAAGCACATTTTTTTTTTCTTTACTTAATTTCTATCTCCTTTGTCATCCAGGGAGCTCTGGATTTGTTTGTCCTACCCTTCCTTTTTGAGGGAACATACCTTGACTGCACCCAAACCATCTCCTCTTTGAAGGTAGCCCATTGTTCAGCTACTGTTTTTCCCACCAACGTTTGGTTCCAATCTATCCGGTCCAGCTCTGTTCTTGACCCACTGAAGTCTGCTCTCCGCCAATTGATTATTATTACTCTGGATTGACCAATGTCATTTCCACCGTCATCCTAAACCTTATGATACAATGATCACTGTCCCCTAAATGTCTGCCCTCCCCCACAAGAATGTCCTACAGCCGTTCTGTGACGTCTTTGACCCTAGCACCAGGAAGGCAGCAAACTATCTTAGAGTCACGTTTACTGCCTCAGAAATGTCTATCTGTTCCCCATCTAAAGAATCCCCTATCAGTACTGCCCTACTGCTCTTCTTCCTCCCCTCCTGTATAGCTGGGCCACCTGTGGTGCCATGGGCTTGGCTCTTGCTGCACTCCTCTAAGGATCCATTGCCCTCAGCGATATCCAGAATGGAAAACCGGTTGGTGAGCAGGATCTCTGGGGACTTCTGCACTACCTGCATGTTTCCCTTGGACAGCCTGACGGTCACCCATTCCCTATCCGCCTGCTTGCTCCTGACTTGCAGTGTGACCACCTCACTGAATGTGCTATCCACATAGTTCTCTGCCTCCTGCATGCACTTCAGTGACTCCAGCCACTGATCAAGCTCTGAAACTGAAGCTCAAGCTTGTGCAGCTGGTGACACTTTCTGCATATAGGATCGTCTTTGTCACAAGAAGTGCTCATGACTCCCCACATGCCACAGGATTTGGCATTCTGCTTGGCTGAGCTGACCTGCCATGCCTTAACCTTAAACTTTTAAATCACATTATTTACTTTAGCTTGAATTACTTTTACTTACTTTAACCTTACTTTTGTACTATTAACTATAAACTGGAGCTTAGTAGAAATTCGTTGCCCTTACTCACAAATCAGCTCCCTCTTCTGTGCTTATAAATTCTTACTTTCCCTGTGCTGGTTTAGAAATTTGCGTTTTTCAAATTTACTGGGGTTGAAACACAGTCCCTAACAGCAGCTGCTCAAGAACCAATCAACTCACGATGAGTAACTCTCACACTTTTTTCCAAATCCACCTAGCAACTCAGGAAGGGTGCTCCCATGTAGGTCCAACTCCTCTCGCCCACCAAATTTGGATACATTACAGTCAATCCCCTCATCTATGTCATTAATATAGACTATAAATAGCTAAGACCCAAACACTGGTCCTTGTGGTATCCCACTAGTTTACAACCTACCAACCTGACCTATTTATTTCTATTTCTGGGCCTTTAACCAATCCTCAATCCATGCTAATATGCTCAATTTAATGAGCCCTAATTTGTGCAATAACCTTTTGTGTGCCACCTTATCAATTTTTCTATGAAAATCCAAATACACTACATTCACTGGTTCCATTTATTCACCCTACTTGTTACATCATCATTAAAAACTCTAATAGATTTGTTAAACATGATTTCCCTTTCATAAATCTGTATTGATTCTGCCCAATTGTGATTTTTCCAGTACTATTTCTTTACTACTAGTACTAATAACCTTAAGAGCCTCATTTTTACTGGAACTTTGGTTCCCCATTACTTCTGTAATGTTTCTGTGTCTTCTGCGATGAAGACAGGTACAGAGTATTTGCTTAATGACTGCCATTTCCTTATTCCCCATTATACTTTCTCCTGACTCTGCTTCTAAGGGACCCACATTTACTGTCACAAATCTCTTCCTTTTTACATATGGATAGAAGCTTTTAAAATGTTTTTATGTCTCTAGCAAGTTTACTCATGTATCTTATTTTCTCTTTCTTTATCAGTTTCTTTGCCCTCCTTCACAGAATTTTAAAATCTTTCCAGCTCTCAGCCGTACTATTCTTTTCGGCATCATTATAAGCCTCTTCCTTTAATCTGATGCTATCTTTAACTTCTTTTGTTAGCCACGGTTTGACCATTTTTCCTGTGGGAATGTATAATCATTATACATTGTGAATTAATTCTTTAAAAGTTTGCCGATGCCTGTCTGTAATCACATTTTTTAACCTAGTTTCCTAATCTACCTTAGCCAACTTGCCCCTGATATCAATGTAAATTATTTTGTTCTGAATTAAGATCCTAGTTTTGGAGTTAACTAAATTGCTCTCAAACTCAGTATAACATTCTATCATATTATGATCCCTCTTCTCCAGGGACTCCATTGTTACAAGGTTATTAATTAGCACTGTTTCATTGCCAAAAGCTAGGCCTAAAATAGTCTGTTCCCTGATTGATTCCTTGAGAAACTGATCTAGAAAATTATCGAGTGAATTTCATGAATTCATTCCCCAACTATTACTCCAAATTTAATTTGTCCAGTCTATATGAAGATTAAAGTCCCCCGTAATTACTGTATTATCCTTGTTACACGTGTCTCTAATTCCTGATTTATACTCTGCTTGACATTACATTAACTATTAGGGGGCCTATAAACTACTTCCAGTATTGTTTTCTGCCTCTTGTTTCATAGCTCCACCCCAATTGTTTCTACATCTTGATTTTCCAAGCTAAAACCCTTTGTACCTACTGTCTTTATTCCATTCCATATCCTTCTACTTTTCCATTTGGCTTACATTTTCTAAAAGTCAAGTATCCTGAAATATTTAATTTTCAACCTTGATTACTCTGCAACCCATTCTCTGTAATGACTTAGGTCTTATTAGTTTCTATCTATGCTGTTAGTTTATTATTTTGTTATGAATTCTTTGTACATTCAAACATAGTGCCTACAGCTTAAGTTATTTGCTATTTCTCCTTGATACCACCTGTGTCATTAATGCCGCATTATCTTTGTTAAGTTCTTTGTCCCTTCCACTCACTGATTTCTTTTTACTCAAATCACTGGTCTGCTGTACACTTTCAATGGCTTTGAATTTACCCTTTCCTGAATCCTCCCAACCTCCTTCATTCGATTAAGGCTCTATCTTCGAGACCTATTTATTCAGTTCACTAGGACAGTGGTCCCAGTTGGTTTAAGTGGAGCCTTTCCCAAAGAAATAATTCCAGCTTTTCCCAATTTGCCTTATGAATCGAAAACCCTGCCTCCCACACCACTCTAACCTTCTAATCTGTTTGCCCCATGACATTTTGCACGTAGCTCAGGTAACAGTTCAGAGATTATTACCTGTGACTTTCTATATTTAATTGATGCTAACTCTTCAAACCTACAGTCGAACCTCATTCCTAGCTCCATCTATGTCATTGGTTCCAACATGGACCACAACAACTGGATCCTCTCCCTCCTACTCCAAGCTCTTCTCCAGCTGATCTGGACAATCAACACAACCTTTGGAACTCCCAATTGTGGCTGCATAGAGCAGCATCCCCCTGTTCAACTGTCCTCTACCACTAACATATTCCTTTTCACATTCCCCACTTGAATGATCTCCTGTAACAAGGTATGATGGGCAGTTTATTCATCCAGCCTGCAGTAGTTAAGTAGGGGATCTGGTGGTCTCAGGGTTTTCTTGATCAACATTTTCCTGTTTCGTGACCTTTTTAAATCATGTTATCTCCCAGAATCAGCAGAAGGGCTCAATATAGCTTGCTTGTACCTGAGAGGCAACTCAATATTAACAATGTCAAATCTAGATTCTTTCAGATATGTAGAGGACTTTTAGAAAATTCACCTTGCTGCAAAAACTCAAATCAACTGCAAGATACAAAATGAATCAGATGTAAAAAACGGAGTGATTTCCAAGGTCATTCTTTTAGAAATGTGTCAGCAGAATTGTTTTGAGCATTAACTTACTAAGCCAGCAAGAGGGCATCTAGGTGTCATCTGTTTGGCAACAGTCACTCATCAGTCTGCCTACAGCCTGGGATTGGCTTCAATTTCAAGAGAAATTATTCAATTCAGGTGACCATAATATCCCAGTCACCATCTGACCCTTGGGAGAGGGAGATAATTTTCAACACATGAATTGATAAACCTAGAGAAAAACCAGGCCATGTAGTGCAGAAAGCCATCAAAATTGAAAATGGTGTGTTAGAATATGAAGCATATTAGAATAATAAAGTGACACCATGTCTGTATGTTATCAAAAGAATATAATTTTAGGGCTTCATTAGATAGTTCTCTGGTGCACAGCACCAGAAGCCACTCTACAAATTGAGTTTTCCCTCCTTGTTAGCTGAAGTCTTCATAGTGTGATGTAGGTCATCAACTTCGTATCAAGTAAAAAATGAGAAGTTGCAGATAATTCATACAGGAGACTTCACTTGATTACAGAACTTTCAGCTTTCACATCCTCAAATGTACAAGAATAATACAAGGTGCAATATTTCACCAACTTTCCTAGTAATACCTAACCTGGATTCAGCAATGGTAATGTAAGCTTACACGTGAGGTGTTGTGCATCTGTCACAGAATTATTACAAGTTCATGTCTGTATGAGCTGAAGTATAGAGGCACAATCTTATTCATCCTTCAAGGCAAAGATGACCATGTTCATCATTTGAGTGTTTGGTAGGGTTCCAGTTGAAAGATTCTGCTGCAAATAGGACAGGATGCCGCAGATGACTGAATTTTGGACAATCTGCTGACCTACGCCATACGCTGAAGACTTCAGCTAACAAGGAGGGAACTATCTGTACACCAGAAAACTATCTAGTCTAGTGAAGCCCTAAAAATAATATTCTTTTGACAACATACAGGCTTGGTGTCACTATTTTTCTAAGATGCTTCATATTCTATCATACTGTTTTCAATCTTGGTGGCTTTCTGCATTACAAGGCCTTGCCTTTCTCTAGGTTTATCAATTCATGTGCTGAAAATTATCTCCCTCTCCCAAGAGCCAGATGGTGACTGGGATATTATGGTCACCTGAATTGAACAATTTCTCTTGAAGTTGATGCCAATCCCAGGCTGTAGGCAGACTGATGAGTGACTGTTGCCAAACAGATGACACCTATATGCCCTCTCGCTGGCTTAGTAAGTTAATGCTCAACACAATTCTGCTGACACATTTCTAAAAGAATGACCTTGGAAATCACTCCTTTTTTACAACAGACTGATTTTGCATCTTGCAGTTGATTTGAGCTCAATATTTCCTCAGCTTGCACTTTCTCTCTGCCTCTGACATGTACTTGCTTTCGAAGGAGACTGCACTGTTTTTTATTTGGCTATGCCAGATTCAGTGATCCTGGGCGAGCTTCTCCCAGGCCACAAAGTCGTTATCAAAACTTCTAAATGCACTCTTCGGAGTGTCCTTGTAGCGCTTCCTTTGATCACCATGAGACCGCACCCCAGACTCAAGCTGTCCATCAAAGATTCACTTTGGTAAGTGAGTGTCAAGCAAATTGCCTACATAACCAGCCCAAATCAGTTGTGACCAAGACAGAGACACAATAAGAACGAAGGACTGGGTAAAGGCTGTCACACTGAGCCATGGAATTGGCAATGCTGGCCACAGACCTGTCCAACAAGTGGACTCCAAAGGAAAAGTTTCAAATATTTCATCTGTTCTCAGGGCAAGAGCAAAGCAATGTGACAGCCTTGGTACTAGAACCCCCAAAGTGGCAATCACAACTAGTTTAGCTTTGTCTCCTGAGCCAGAGAAATAACATTAAGAGATTCTATCACCAGCATGAACCTAGAAAATAACCCTTGTTCAATTATCTATCTAAACAATGTCATCATCTGCTTTTGAAGTGACATTTCTCTTTCAGCATGCAAAAATCAATTTGCAGTGACAAAATCAGTCGATATTAAAAATAAGTTGACATTTTTGATAGTACAGACCTTGAGTATTGCTAAAAATAGAGACATGTTACTGAAGCTTCCTGTCTTACACTTATCAGGACAAATTAAGAATACCGAATTTCAAATGATCATCACAACAATTTATACTACGGGAGAAAAGGGTGCTGAGTGGTTGGCAAGTGGACTCTGATTTGCCAAGGTGTAAAGGTGCAAGGCTTGAACATATTCCTTTTGAACAGTCTTTTCAGCTTGAGATGTGGATAATATTAATCCCTCAATCAACATCAGAGAAACAGATTAACTGATAATTACAACAGTGTTATTTGTGGGAGTTTGCTATGCGCAAATTGGCTGCGGTGGTTCCTACATTACAACAGTGACTTATTCTTTTAAAGTTGATTAGCTCAGTTGGCTGGATGGCTGGTTTGTGGTGGAGAGTGATGTGAACAGTGTGGGCTCAATTCCCATACCAGCTGCGGTCATCTATGAAGGGCATGCCTTCTCAACCTTGCCCCATGTCTAAGATATGGTGACCCTCAGGTTAACCTCACCACTAGTTGTCTCTCTCTAATGAGAAAGCAGCCTATTGTCCTCTAGGATTATGGTGACTTTCATTACGTTAAAGTACTTCATTGGCTGTAAAGCACTTTGAGACTTCCAGTTGGCTTGAGGATACTAATATAAATGCAAGTCTTTCTTTCCAATAATTGGATTATTACAAGTGGAAATGGGTCAAGGAACAATTATAAAGGAGCACACAGATTCCTAAGGCTTTTTCTAGTCATACAGGGTAACATTTGCACATAAATAGTCAGCTCAATTGAGTTAGGTTCTACCCCCATTCCTTCCTTAGATAGAAATACCACTTAGTTGCTTGTAGACAATTTAAGACAGATCTCAAAGCTTCCTCAGCAGTTGGCTATGCATGTTCTGGAAGTTATTATCAGAGTGACTGCTCATGTTATAGTGCTACAATCAATGTGTTTTGCACACTTAGAATCTCAACTGCACAGGAACAGCATTAAACCATGCCATCTAATGTCAAAAACAGCAGTTCTTTTGGTTTAATGGTTTTCTCACCGCCAGTATTATCCTATGCCAGGAAAAACAGCAAAGAGTTTTAGGAGAAATATTCATTTGCAGCAGTTTTTGATTCAGGTACCTAGTGACTCCCTGCTGTAGTGCCTCACCTATTTAATTCTTCATTCACTTTTCTTCTGCTAAACATCATTCCCAGCCAAGAAAGTATGCAGCTAATTTGCTCCTACATGCCACTGTATAGCCAGCCACAAATACATTAAAAAATGTTGCACAAAATGCACTTTCTCTGATCCACCCTCTTTGTGGGAAATCCATTCAGTTCTTTCTCATGGTTGTGCATGTGAGATCAGTAACTCACTTTAGGAAGGTATTTGCATAACATTTAATATTATTTTTCTAGCAGTTTGGCCCTTTTCAGCATTTTACTTTTGTACTTTCAACTGTGCGGACATTTACTTTTTATGACACAAAGCTGGGTACGCAGATGACACAAAGCTGGATGGGAGGGTGAGCTATGAGGAGGATGGAGAGATGCTTCAGTGTGATTTAGACAAGCTGAGTGAGTGGGCAAATGCATGGCAGACACAATATAATGTGGATAAATGTGAGGTTATCCACTTTAGTAGCAAAAACAGGAAGGCAGATTATTATCTGAATGGCTATAAGTTGAGAGAGGGGAATGTGCAACAAGACCTGGGTGTCCTCGTACACCAGGTGCAGCAGGTGGTAAAGAAGGCAAATGGTATGTTGGCCTTCATAGCCAGAGGATTCAAGTAGAGGTGCAGGGATGTCTTGCTGCAATTATACAGGGCCTTGGTGAGACCACACCTGGAATATTGTGTGCAGTTTTGGTCTCCTTATCTGAGGAAGGATGTTCTTGCTATGGAGAGAGTGCAGCGAAGGTTTACCAGAATGATTCCTGGGATGGCAGGATTGACATATGAGGAGGGATTGAGTTGGTTAGGATTATATTCACTGGGGTTCAGAAGAATGAGGGGGGATCTCATAGAAACCTATAAAATTCTAACTGGATTAGACAGGGTAGATGCAGGCAGGATATTCCAGGGGACTCCAGAACTAGGGGTCAGAGTCTGAGGATACGGGGTAGACCATTTAGGACCGAGATAAGGAGAAATTTCTTCACCCAGAGAGTGGTGAGCCTGTGGAATTCACTATCACAGAAAGTAGTTGAGGCCAAAACATTGTATGTTTTTAAGAAGGAGTTATATGTAGTTCTAGTGTGAAAGGGATCAAAGGATATGGGGAGAAAGTGGGAGTAGGCTATTGAGCTGGATGATCAGCCATGATCATAATGAATGGCGGAGCAGGTGCGACGGGCCAAATGGCCTACTGCTGCTCCTATTTTCTATGTTTCAGTGTTTATGCTCTTTATAGGATGAAATTGCATTTTGTCATATTAGCATTTGAGTTAACACCTTTATTAAAGTAGCAAACAAAGAAACTTCTTGGAATATTGGTGGGTTCATATGCTAATATCACAGTGTAAACTCAATATTAAGTGTATGTTTCTGAATTTTTCATTCAGTGCTATAGTATTCATAGGGGCAATTATGAAGGAAAGCTAAATTTAACTTTAGTGTAACTTTAATTGTTATTGTTAGTCAATGAAATTTAATTTCTTGTAAATCTTCTTTTTAGATCTTTACTATTTTTTGTTTGCACCAACACTCTGTTACCAGATGAATTTCCCAAGATCCGCAAAAATACGGATACGTTTTCTTCTGAGACGACTATTAGAAATGGTGAGAAGCTGAATGCACTATTCTAGACCAACAAATGTAGACACTTCTCTTTCTCTTTTACAAGCCTCCCTGTATTGTGTTCCAGCTGTGACTGAGAGAGTGGGTGGGTGACCAACTCGCAGGCTTTTGTGCATGCTATACTGTAGGTGACACAAAGGCAATCTGTTGGGAATCTCCCTTCAATTTTACCTTCTGCCCATATGCATGCACTTGAATACACAATCCACTTTTTATCTCGCCACCATAGCTCAGCGTGATAACTCATTATGAATGATAATTTAATCTCTGCGCAATGCCACTGGGACAACCATTCTTCAGGCACCTTCATGTGACTAAGCTGATCTTGCATGTGAATGTGAGGTCTACTCATTTAAGTATTTCAGTGGAACATATGTGTCACAATGGGTATGCTATATGAGTGGCTGACTGGAATATTTAGGATCAGCAGTTAAAAAAAAGATCAACTGGCTGCTTGTGTTGTGCTGTTAATTTTTCCTACAATAAGTACATTGAGGTATAATAATCACTTTAGGCAAAAGAAGAGAAGTGGCAGACAGAAGAATGGCTCAATTTGAATCAAAGCATCATCCTCCTGGCAAAAAAGAATCCTTTACGGAGCAGGTTTCCCCTAAAGCACCCATTCCAAATAAGGGCTTTGTGCCTGAATACTTCAACCACAATATGGGGAAGAATCCTCGGGTCATAATAAGCTTAGTGTATGGGAAATAACCTATCTCTGAGCATCAGACAATTCAGGATGTTATAATATAGAGTTGGCATCCAATAGACTAAGGCCACTCTGGTGAGGTACAACCACTGTTCTTCTGTAAACTGTAGGTAGGTGATTAGGCCTATAGACTCTGTGGGCAGTTAAAGAACAACTGTGAGCAGCACTTCTCCTTTGCGAACTTGTAATATCCCCAATGACATCTCCCTGAGGATCCCCCACCAGCTGCTGCTGTTGCTCCTCTTCCTCCAATGAGAAGGGATTGGGCAAGACGGCTCCCATATTTTTCAATATCCAGTACCTCCCTGGGTTTTCTGGAGGCCTTGAAGCAAAATTCTTGTAAAAATGCAGTGCTGTTCAACTCAAAAAAATCTGTAGGTCAAACAAGTTTTTTTTTCACAGTATATTCTAATGATAGAAGGATGCGCAGATGTCTGCCCATTTTGAATGTTTGAACTTAATCCAGTTTGTACCACTCAGTACTACTGGGCAAGTCCAGCACTGCATGTTCTTTTGGCTATTTTGTGTAAAATTGGCATTGGGATCGTTTTATAGGATCCCAATCTGAATACTGAAATTAAGCTTCTCTCTGCTTCTGGCGAGCGCCTAGGATGGCCTTCTCAAGGCCCCAAACAAAATGACAGTGCCTGACAAAAGAGGTGAATCAGGCAAAGCATGCCAGACAGATGTGTTTGCATTTTAGATGACCCATTGGAAATTTTTCTTACAATGCCCACATTAGTGTGCAGATGTCTGAACATGTCTGAAAGTACCTGCACCCACCCACCACCACACACACACACACCGGCCCCCCCCCCCACCCACCCCCGGCCGCCAAGGAGCATATAGCAGAAGAACAACGCACATTGTTGCAAGTAAAGTTAGGACCACTCTTTAGAAAGTAATGGAGCTGGTAGTGGCTGTGAAGTTTACAGCTTCTTTGAAGTTTATGTGGCTGGCTCACACGATGTCCTTGAAGGAGATCTTTGTCACATCTCATTCAGTACAGCCTTGCATCCAAGTTCATGGATACATTAATTTGCCAGGGTCAGTGAATTCATAATTTTCCCCTTGGAAAACAAGCTGCAGTGGAAAAGATCCCTTCACTTCTGCCATTTGGCATGATTTTCCAGAGTGCAAAGCGTAATTCACTGTACATGTAATCATTCCCTATTACTCATCCCAAATATTGTATCATTCATCAACGGAAAAGGCCATCACTTTATGATTATCCACCCAGTCTGTGACTACAGGAATGGAATTATGCACATGAATGCTTATTATCCTGATAGTTCCATGATTTCATGGATACATTAATTTGCCAGGGTCAGTGAATTCATAATTTTCCCTTTGGAAAACAAGCTGCAGTGGAAAAGATCCCTTCACTTCTGCCATTTGGCAGGATTTTTCAGAGTGCAAAGCGTAATTCATTGTACATGTAGTCATCCCCTATTACTCATCCCAAATATTGTATCATTCATCAACGGAAAAGGCCATCACTTTATGATTATCCACCCAGTCTGTGACTACAGGAATAGAATTATGCACACGAATGCTTATTATCCTGACAGTTCCATGATTTCTTGATCTTATGACAATCAATAGGGCCAACATTATTTGAAGGACCATGAAGACAATAGGACTGCTTGTTGGTTACCAAGGATTGCCACTGCAGCTATGTTTTAAGGAACCACTGTATAACAAGGGCAAAACCTGAAGGACTATAACACAGAAAGAAACTATTCATCCCAAACAGTCCATGTTGATATTTATCCTTGACAGAAGCAGTTCTAATCCTCTAAACCCTTATTTCTCTTCCCTTCAACCACCCATCTAATCTATCTCTAAATGTTAACATGGTCTCTGTTTTGATCACAGACATTCCAGTGCCTTACAACCTTCTAGGTAAATGCACTTCTTTTGCTCTCTGTCCTAAATCTCCTGCAGTTAAACATCCAATCCGATGTACCTTTCCTCTGGAGTTTTGGTTAAGCATACCACGGCCATCTTGAAACAATGATTCAGAGGCCTGGACAGCTCTGAAAGAGTGTTATTTTGCAGCTGGGCAAGATCTCCAAGGCCATCACTTTATAGTTATCCTGATCTGTGGCTGCAGGAATCAATTGTGTATGTTATGTGCCATTGAACAAGCAGAAGAAAGGCATCAGCAAACAATGGAAGAAGACAGTCATGAATATGAAACAGAAGACTCACCCTGTCAAAGTTATCAAAATTTATGAGGCAGTATTTTATAGATCAAGCGGTTACCTAAGTGCCTTAATACTTCCAAGGTACAACAGTGAACTCCACATATGCCAATTACCTTGCCAAATAAAACATGACCTTTATTGGTCCCAGGAATACATCATGACTCATGAATATCGCATTATTTCTCTCTAACTACTCTAATCTGCATCATAACAAAACAACCGTCATGACTCATTTGCACATCACTCAACCCAATGCTGTGGGATGCTAGTTTGTTCAGTGTATTTGGCTGCGCTGCTACCCCTTAGAGAAAGTGTTCGGTGTCTGTTCTGCTTTCTAATCATGCTCATAAATGTTTCACCAAATGGAGGTGTGTAGCTGCTTTGTGTCAATGTGTGGCTTTGTGTGATAGTCCTGGTATCCAAAATAAAAGCAAAATACTATGGATGCTGGAAATCTGAAATAAAAACAGAAAGTACTGGAGGTATTCAGCAAGTCTGGCAGCATTGTAAAAAGAGAAAGTGTTAATGTTTTGAGTTGAATATGACTTCTTCAGAACCGAAGGCAGGTAGAAATATGATGGGTTTTATGCTGTTGAAAGGAGGAGAGGGAGAAAGAACAAAAGGCAAGGTCTTGGATAGGGCAGAAGGCAGGAGAGATAAAGTAACAAAAATGTTGTGAAACAAAAGGCAAAGGAAATGGTAATGGTTGTACTAAAGCAATAAAACATTGGTCCAAAGTGAGTGTTAATGGCAGAATAACGAACAGCTCTGTTTGAAAGCAAAAACACGAAAGCAAGATACAGACTGGCACTCAGCAAAAAAAAAATTAAAATGGAGGACAGAGTTCATGCTCTGAAGTTGTTGAACTCTGTGTTGAGTCCAGAAAGCTATAAAGTGCCTAATTGGAAGGTGAGGCTGTTCCTCGAGCTTGTGTTGGTCTTCACTGGAACATTGCAGCAGACCAAGGACAAAAAAATGAGTATGAAAGCATGGCGGTGAATTAAAATAGCAAACAACTGGAAGGTCTGGGCCATGCTTGCGGACTGAGTGGAGGTGTTCCATAAGCGGTCACCCAGTCAGCTTTTGTTCTTCTTAATGTAGTGGGGATCACATTGTGAGCAGCAAATACAGTAGCCTAATTTGAAAGAAATTCAAGCTTCACCTGAAGGAGGGTTTGGGGCCTTGAATGTGAGGAGAGAGGAGGTAAAAGTGCAGGTGTTACACCTCCTTCGATTGCATGGAAAAGTACTGTGAGAAAGGGACAAGGTGCTGAGGGTGATAGAGAAGTTTACTAGGATGTCGCAGAGGGAACAGTCCCTTCAGAATGCTGGGAGGGGAGGGGAAGATGTGCCTGAAGATGGCAGAAGTGATGGAGAATGATCATTGAATGTGGAGGCTAGCGGCGTGGAAAGTGAGGACAAACCCTATCACAGTTCTGGGAGGGAGGGGAAGGGGTGAGAGCAGAGGTGTGGGCAATGGGTCAGACACGGTGGAGGGCCCTGTCAACCATAGTGGAGGAGAATCCTCAGTCGATCATCAAAACAGATGCAACAGAGATGGAGAAGCTGGGAAAATTGAATGGAATTCTTGCAGGAGGCAAGGTGTGAGGAAGTGTGGTCAAGGTAGGTGTGGGAGTCGTCAGACTTATAGTGAATATTAGTACACAGCCTATCTGCAGAAATGGAGACAGAGAAGTTGAGGAAGGGAAGGGAAGTGTCAGAGATGGACCAAGTGAAGGTGAGAGAAGGGTGGAAGTTGGAAGCAGGATTAATGAATTTTTTCCAGTTCTGGGCCAGAGCAGGAAGCAGCGCTGATTAAGTCATTGATGTACCCAAAAAAGAGTTGGGAGATGTAAGCCTGTGTAGTACTAGAACAAGGAATGATCTGCATTCCCCACAAAAAGACTGGCATAACTAGGACCCATGTGGGTACCCATAGCAACACTTTTTATTTCAAGGAAGTGAGACAAGTTGAAGAAGAAATTGTTCAATGAGAGAACAATTTCAACCAGGTGGAGGAGGGTGGTTGTGGATGCGGACTGTTTGGGCCTCTGTTCAGGAAGAAGCAGAGAACTTTTAGACCATCCTGGTTGGGTTGGAGGTGTAGAAGGATTGGATCTCCATAGTGAAGAGGAGGTGGTTAGGAAGGTGGAAATTGTTGAAATTATGTAGGCCTTCTGAAGAGTCATGGATGTAGGTGGGAAGGGACTGGGCAAAAAAATAGAGCCAAGGTAGGAAAAAATAAATTCAGTCAGGCAGGAGCAGGCTGAAACAATGAGTCGATCAGGACAGTCCTGTTTTTGGATTTTGGGAAGGAGATAGATGCACGCTGTTTGGGGGTGAAGTGGGAAGCTATGGAGGCAAGATCTCCAGAGGAGGTGAGAGCAATGACAGTTCTGAAAACAATGGTTTGATGTTAGATGGTGGGGTCATGGCCCAGGTGGTAGAAAGAAGTATTGGTGCTCAGCCTCTTCAAGGTAGACAATAACCTACTCCCTTTGCCTTTTGTTCCATGACACCTTTGTTTTATAATCTCCCCCACCATCTACCCTGTCCCAGATATTCCCTTTTGTTCTTCCTGCCCCCTCCGCCCCCTTTCAAATGAATTAAATGCATCACATTTCTACCTCCCTTGAGTTTCTGCTATGACCAATGCAGTTGGTACAGCTGAGTTATTTAAAAATCCCAGCGGGAAACTTTAACAACTGTCATAACCTATAATTTTAAGTGTTATGTTTGAGATGCAACTAAATTCAGGAATCAGACTACCAGTTCTCGAGGTTTTACATTAAATTAAATGAAACATTTTATTAATTTACACAGGTTAAAATATATATGCACATGGCTACAAATTACTACTATCATAACTGTTAATAAATTCCCAAACTAATCTCCTTTAAGGCAACAGCAACCCATAGGCTTAACCAGACACCAGATAAAGCATTTTCACCGTACGAATTCAAAATGAGATTCTTTTCACTTTGGTTCTTGTGGAATCAGTTGGAGGCTTACAGCTGTCTTTTGATCTCACATCACCTCTGCTCTGCATACCCGAAAACTGCTGAAGTTATACCTACCACCGCCCACTGAATGTAAATTCTCATTGTATCACTAGCCTCTTCTAACAATAAAACTCCTTTCATAGTACCAATTTTATTAGTAATATAAACATATTGCTTGGTATCTGATAGATGGCTGTCAGTTTTCACCCCACTTCTTGAATGCTCTATTCAAAAAATGCAAATGCATGTTATCTCACTTACATATCAAAATTAGTACACATCAAAGCACCCATACTAGTTGGCTTTAATCCAATTAAGACACACCCACAGACAAAGCCTTTATTCTAAAAGAAAAATATTTTCCAATAATATTATACACTAATAGCTTCATGGCATCCCTCTCCTTATCATAATTCTAAAAGACGGCTTCATTTTAATAACCCATCTCACACTATCTCCTATACTTATTACAATATTACATTACCAGATGCACGCATTAACATAACTATATATATATACACAAGTCCTTGGTATCAACAGAAATCACACCAGTTCAGTGTCCAGGATTTTTCTTTCAATGTCCCATTTTCTTTTAAGCTTCAAACTCTTGATAATGCAGCTGCGGACAGATTTTCTCTTCCAGCAATATGTATAATATGTAGATTAAACAGTTGTAATAATAGACTCCATCTGAAAAGCCTTGCACTTTTGTCTTGAAATTTGTCCAAAAACTTCAAAGGATTATGGTTTGTATAAATAATTGTTTCTGATGAATTGTTTGCAACATAAATTTCAAAATGCTGCAATGCTAACACCAAACTCAAAGTCTTTTTTTCGATCATTAAATATCTTCTCTGTTGTACATTCAGCTTCCATGAAAAATACCCTATAGGTTTTTCAATTCCAGTGTCATCTTCTTGTAACAGTACAGTCCCAATGCTTATATCGCTTGCGTCAATGGCCAACTAGAATTGCTTGACATAATTGGGTACTGCCAATACTGGTGTCATAGTTAATAGTTTTCAAACTATCAAATTACTTCTGACACTCCAGTGATCATTGGCACTTTTTGTTCTTTTTTAATAGTTCAGTCAGTGGAGCAACCACTTGGCTAAAATTTGGTACAAATTTCCAGTAAAACCCACTCTTGCCTAGAATTCTCAAAACTTCTCATTTTGTTATAGGCACTGGAAAATCCATGATAGGCTTGACTTTCGCACCACCATGCCATGTCCAATGGTATGGCCTAGATATGTAACTTGCACTTTAGCAAATTCACTTTTAGCCAAGTTCATCAAATTAGCTTCTTGTAGCCAAGTAAATAATGCTTCCAGATGCTGTAAATGCTCCTCCCATTTCTGACTAAAAAAGATTAGATCATCAATATAAACCGCACAATTGCTTAGACCAGCAATTGCTTTGTTTGTCAGTCTTTGAAATGTCGCAGGTGCATTCTTCATGCCAAATGGCATGACTTTAAGCTGATATAGTCTACTTGGCATTACAAAAACTGATATCCCTTTGCCCTGTCCGACAACGGTACCTGCCAATATCCTTTTAGCAAGTCAATCTTGGTGATAAATTTCGATTGTCCCATTTTCTCAATGCAATCCTCCAACTGTGCTTTGGGATATGAATCCACTTTGTCACCACATTCACCTTTTGATAGTCTTTGTGTTCCATCCAGCTTCGGTACCAGTACAATAGGCGAATTCAAATTATTGCAACTAGACTCAATGATACCATTTCGAAGCATGAAATCAATTCCTTTTGTACTTGTGATAACTTTGTCAGATTTAATCTATCAGATTGTTGCCTTATTGAAGATGATATTCCTATACATATATCATATAAAGCTAAATGTGTCTTTCCCAACTTATTTCCACAAATAGGTTTGTATGACACCAATAGCTTTTCCAAATCACTTTGACACTTGCTTGGAAGGTAATTCAGTATTTCATTTAAATTTTCAAGCACTCCCTCATTATGCAATTTGATTAGAGGAAAATCAATTTCAGAGTCCTGCACTTCTGCCTCTTACTCATCATCAACAATCACTAATACCTCTTTTTGTTCCTCTTCCCTGTCAAAGTACTTTTTAAGCATCTTTACATGACACACCCTCTGCTTCTTTCTTCTATCTGGAGTATTTAATAAATAATTTACTTCACTCAATTTCTTTTCAATCCTGTAAGGCCCACTAAATCTTGCATTTAATGAATCAACTAGTTCTGGTAACAAAACTAGTTCTTTCTCCCCAGAAGCAAAACTGCGAATTTTAGCCCTCTTATCTGCTTTCACTTTCATCACTTGCTGTGATATCTTTAAATGTTCCCTGATGAGCTCACGTGCTCTATTTAATCTTTCTCTGAAATTTGATACGTAACCCAGGAGAGTGTATTTTGAATTTTGACCCCCCAATTTCCTCATGAATCAATTTCAGTGGTCCCCTAGCCTCATGATCATAAACAAGGTCAAAAGGGCTAAAACCAGTTGATGCATTAGGAGCATCTCTAGTAGCAAATAACAAAAATGGAATTCCTGTATCCCAATCCTGTGCATAATCATGACAGTATGCTCTTATCATGGTTTTTAAAGTTTGATGCCATCTTTCCAAAGCTCCTTGTGACTCTGGATGATAAGCTGTTGACTTAAACTGTTTTATCCCCAAACTGTTCATGACTTCCTTAAAAAGCTGTGACATGAAATTTGACCCCTGATCTGACTGTATTTCTTTAGGTAAACCATATCCTGTGAAAACTTTAATTAACTCTGCCACAATCTTCTTAGCTGTAATATTTCTTCAAGGTATCGCTTCAGGAAGCCGGGTAGACACATCCATTATTGTCAATAAATACTGATTTCCACTTTTAGTCTTAGGGAGGGGTCCTACACACTCAATCATGACCCTGGTAAAAGTTTCTTCAAATACTGGTATTGGGATTAAAGGCGCCGGCTTAATCACTGCTTGGGTTTTCCTATTATTTGACATGGATGACAGGTTCTACAGAATTTGATTACATCCATAGAACCATAGAAAGGTTACAGCACAAAAGGAGGCCATTCAGCTCATTTTGTCCATGCCAGCCCGAGGACGCCCAGGTGCCCTTTCTAATCCCACCTTCCTGTACCCGCCCATAGCCCTGTATCTTATAGCACTTAAGGTGCAGATCCAGGTATTTTTTAAAAGAGCTTAGAGTTTCTGCCTCTACCACCAACTTGGGCAGCAAACTCCGGACATCCACTACCCTCTGCGTAAAAAAGTTCTTCCTCATGTCCCCCCTACACCTTCTGCCACTTATCTTGAATCTATGTCCCCTGGTTCTAGAATTTTCCACCAAGGGAAACAATTTTATCCTGTCCACTCTATCTATTCCCCTCATAATTTTGTACACCCCAATCAAGTCACCTCACAGCCTTCTTTGTTCTAAGGAAAATAACCCCAACCTATCCAATCTCTCCTCGTAGCTACACTTTTCTAACCCTGGCAACATTTTTGTAAACCTCCTCTGCACTCTCTCCAGAGCTACTACGTCCTTATTGTAATGTGTTGACCAGAACTGCACACAATTGCCCAGTTGCGGCCTCACCAGTGTTTTATACAATTCCAACATTATATCCTTACTTATATATTCTATACCTCTGCCAATGAAGGAGAGCATTCCATTTGCCTTCTTTATAACCTTGTCTACTTGAACTGCTGCCTTCAGGGACCTGTGTACTTGTATGCCAAGATCTCTCACTTCATCTACCCGTCTTAGTATATTCCCATTTATTGTGTAATCCTTGTAACTGTTTGACCTCCCTAAATATATGACCTCACACTTCTCTATGTTAAAATCCATCTGCCACTTTACCGCCCACTCCACCACTCCATCTATATCATTTTGGAGATTATGGCTATCCTCTACACTATCCATTACTCGGCCAATCTTTATGTCATCTGCAAATTTCCCAATCGTACCCCCAACATTCACATCGAAATCGTTAATACATAACACAAACATCAAGGGTCACAACACTGTGGAACACCACTTGAGACAACTTTCCTTTCGCAAGGCATCCATCGACCATTACCCTCTGTTTCCTGTTACAAAGCCAACCTTTTATCCAGTTTGCCACATTACCTTGAATCCCGTGGGCTTTTACTTTCCTAACCAATCTGCCATGTGGGACCTTGTCAAATATCTTGCTAAGATCCATGTACACAACATCCACTGCACTACCTTCATCATCCCTTCTTGTCACTTCCTCAAAGAATTCAATCAAATTTGTGAGGCCAGACCTTCCTTTAACAAATCCATGCTGACCATCCCTGACTAGTCTATGCCTTTCCACATGACAGTTAATCCTATCTCTCAGGATTGATTCTACTAATTTGCTCACCACCGATGTAAGACTAACTGGAATATAATTGTTTGGCATTTCCTTTGATCTGTTTTTAAACAATGGAACTACGTTTGCATTTCTCCAGTCCTCCGGTACCTCCCCTGTATCTAGTGAAGATTAGAAAATCATCCTCAGAGCATCTGCTATTTCCACCCTGACTTCCTTCAGCAGCCTCAGAAACAATCCATCTGGCCCTGGTGACTTATCAACTTTCAAGGATTTCAACCCTTCGAGTACTTCCTCTCTTTTTATGACTATCCCGTCCAATATCTCACAGTGTTCCTCCTGGACTACCATATCTACATCCTCCCTTTCCTTTGTAAGCACAGACAAAATATTCATTCAAACCCCTTCCCACAGCCTCTGCATCTACACACAAGTTTCCATCTTCATCTCTGATAGGTCCCACTTTTTCATTAACTAACCTTTTAGCATTAATGTATTGGTAAAACATCTTTGGGTTATATTGAACTTTACTTGCTAATCTTTTTCCATGCCCTCTCTTTGATTTCCTTATTTCCTTTTTTACTTCGTCCCTGCACTTCTTATATTTGTCTAGGCTATCTGCAGTGCTTTGTTCTTTGTGCCTATCATATGCTTTCTCTTGCTTTTTGATCTTCCCCAGTATTCCTTTAGACAACCAGGGAGCTCTAGGTTTGGCAGTACCTATGCAATTCTGGCCAAAAAAAAACCTCTGTATCTTTTACTGTGTTTTCCTAATTCCTAAATGTCCCCGCATTGGAATTTCATGAGCAATCCTCAGAATCTCATTCCTATACCCTAATGGGATAACAATCTGATGCACCTCCCTCCAGCTTTCATTTGCTGAGACATGATCCGACCGCCATTTTCTCATTAAAGTATCACCTCAAAGATAATAACATACTGAAATACATGTTGCTTTAGTTTCTGAATAAACTTTCTGATATAACTGTGTTAATTGTAAATCATTTTTCTGTAACTCCACTAACTTGTTTGAGTTAAACATTTCAGCTGAACTGTCTTTCATTCCTTCCTCCTGAACAATGTTATCAAATACAGTGATAAAAACAAAAAAACTGCGGATGCTGGAAATCCAAAACAAAAACAGAATTACCTGGAAAAACTCAGCAGGTCTGGCAGCATCGGCGGAGAAGAAAAGAGTTGACGTTTCGAGTCCTCATGACCCTTCGACAGAACTTGCGTTCGAGTCCAAGAAAGAGTTGAAATATTTCAACTCTTTCTTGGACTCGAACGCAAGTTCTGTCGAAGGGTCATGAGGACTCGAAACGTCAACTCTTTTCTTCTCCGCCGATGCTGCCAGACCTGCTGAGTTTTTCCAGGTAATTCTGTTTTTGTATCAAATACAGTGCCAGCTAATTGGATTTCAACACCTTCTTGCCTTTGAACTGCCTGTTCATCCTGTTTATCTTGTTCTTCCCGATGAGCCATTGATCTCATTATAACACAATCAGGAAACAACCCAGGATGTTCCTTCTGTAACACCTCTGTTGAAAACACTTCTATAGGCTGCTCAACTACCATAGGCATCACCCACATTTGTGATTCAGCTATATCATTACCCCGAATAAATTGAACCGCTGCAATGGGCAATTTTTCAACCATTCCAACTATAACTACACCATCCTTCCATTTGTTCTTTAAATTTACATTCCACAATGGAATAAGTTTAGCATCTCCATGAACACCATTTATTATTACCTTCTCCTGCGACACTCCCTTTGAACAACAAATATCACTATCCCACAACATTAAGGATTGACTAGCCCCTGTGCCTCTTAAAATTTTAACATCTTTACCTACTCCACCCTGTACACATGGAAAGACTTTCCCTTCACATACAAAATCTCTAAACATTTCTGCAACCTGCTCCCCAGAATTCTCTTGAGTAAACTGTGAACACAATCCCTTTTACCTTTTAGTGATTCTCCGTTTCACCTGTACACAAACCACTGGTTTCTCCTGTGCCTGAACCTCAGAACCCACTGTACTTTTATTTCCAGAGCTTTTCTGTACCCCAATAATTTTTACAAATTTTTCCTGCAATCTCCAACACACTGATTTCATGTGTCCCACCTTATTACACTGAAAACACCTCAATTTTCAAATGTCACTTCTACCTTTAGCACCTTCTTTCTTATTCTGAGAAAAAAAACTTCCTGGGAACTTCCAGTTACTCCTTCTCTTCCCTGACCACCGGCCTTTCTTTCACCCTCCCACTTTTTATCCTTTTCCAATTTGAAAGGGTGATGAAAAAAAGGTTTAGCTCTATGAACTAACTCATAATCATTAACTATCTCTGCTGCTTGTCTTACAGAATCAACCCTGTGTTCCTCCATATGAGTTCTCACCACCGAAGGGTTTGAATCTTTAAATTCTTCCAAAAGAATGACTTCTCTAAGAGCTGCATAGGTTGTCTCTATTTTTAATGCCCATATCCACCTGTCAAAATTACTTTATTTTACTCTTTCAGGCTCAACATAAGTTTTCGCATATTCCTAAACTTCCTCCTGTATGTTTCAGGAACCAACTCATATTCACTCAAAATAGCCTTTTTCACCACATCGTAATTCACTGACATTTCTTCTGAAAGTGAAGCATGTACCTCATGTGCCCTACCTAACAACTTAGACTGTAATAATAACACCCAGTTTTCCTGTGGCCATTTCACCTGTTTAGCTGAAATAAATGAAATAAAGAATGCTTCAATATCTTTTTCCTCAAACTTTGGAAGACTTGTACAAATTTAACCATATCCACACTGAGTTCTACTCCAGAGATAAATCCTTCCTCACCACTGACATCTCTTTTCTAACTGCCAACATTTTCATTTGGAATTCTCTCTCTCTCTCTCTCTTTCTCTTTCCTCCTTCTCCATCTTCGCAATTTTTAATTCCCTTGCTTCTAATTCAAGATTTTTCAGTTCCTTTGCTTGTTCAAATTCAAGTGTCTTCATTTGTAACTGAAGTCTCACTACCTCCAGCTGTGACTCACCAGTGTCAGGTTTCACTTCCAACTGTAGATGCTGTGCTATACTTTTAACTATATCTGATTTCCTAGCCCCCACAGGTAACACCAATTTTAACTTATCTGCCAACTCTGTTAGCTTACTTTTGGTTAATTTCTCCAACCCAATCAGTTACCTCTTCTACTCCCAGACAAGCCCTAGCAATTGCCAAAGCCATCTTACAGTCTCACCACTTCTAAAACACCTCACCAACTTCTGAATTCAAAGTGCCTCTAATGTTCATAACCTTAAGATTCACCAATTCCTAACCAATCAAGGAATTAGAAATATAATTTATCCCGGCAAGAGCCCCCAGTTGTTATGACCGATGCAGTTGGTGCAGCTGAGTTATTTAAAAATCCCAGAGGGAAACTTTAAACAACTATCATAACCTATAATTTTAAATGTTATGTTTGAGATGCGACTCTAAATTCAGGAATCAGACCACTAGTTCTCGAAGTTTTACATTAAACTAAGTGAAACATTTTATTAATTTACACAAGTTAAAATATATATACATATGGCTACAAATTACTACTATCATAACTGTTAACAAATTCCCAAACTAATCTCCATTAAGGCAACAGCAACCCACAGACTTAACCAGACACCAGATAAAGCATTTTCACCTTACAAATTCAAAATGGGGTTCTTTTCACTTTGGTTCTTGTGGAGTCAGTAAGAGCTGGCTTTTGATCTCACATTGTCTCTGCTCTGCATGCCTGAAAACTGCTGAAGTTATACTTGCCACCGCCCATTGAATGCAAATTCTCATTGTATCTCTAGCCTCTTCTAACAATAAAACCCATGTCATAGTACCAATTTTATTAGTAATATAAACATATTGCTTGGTATCTGCTAGATAGATGTCAGTTTTCACATCATTTCTTGAATGCTCTATTCAAAAAATGCAAATGCACGCTATCTCTCTTACATATCGAAACTAGTACACATCAAAGCACCCAGACTAGCTGGCTTTAATCCAATTAAGCACACCCACAGACTAAACCTCTATTTTAAAAGAAAAATATTTTCCAATAATATTATACATTAATAGCTTCATGACAGTTCCAAATAAGGGTCATATTCAACTTGAAATGTTAACTCTGTTTCTCTTGGCAGATGCTGACAGACCTGCTGGTGGAATTTAAAAGGCGGGAGGGGCTGTATCTCTTGCCTTACCTTACCTACCACCCCTCCCCCCCTCCACTCCGCCCTATTGCAAGCTCAGCCAGCAGCCAACGGACCCAAAAATAGCCCGCCTCACAGCGATAACACAAAATGGGACTTGCACCCCTCAATTGGAGGAAATCCTGCCCTTGAGAGCTGCACCCAATCTGATTAGCCATCGTCTCTCGCAGTACCAGCAGCACCAGAAATGAGCGGTGACTGCTGATGAGACTGCAGGCATCCCCATAAAGAAGAGAAGATGGAAGCTGGAGCCAGGGGAGGGATCGGGCAGTCTGCAGAGGGGTTGGGGGGTGGGCGGCAGGGAGGGAAGGGAGAGTGTCGGGTTTTGGAGGCCAGGTTGGGAGGTACAACGACAGGGCAACATCTTGGGGCAGAGTACCTGATGCTTAAAGGGAACCCCCTGAATGCTGTGCCCCCCCCAAACAAAGGTTTTTTTCAAAAGTATTCTACCCATTCCCACCTACCTGCCAACACCAACTATTTTACGGTGTGGGCAGCATGAAATGCAGTTCAATTGGCTTGGTCACAAGCTCAACTGGTTGTTAATTATTTATTTAAAAGTGGCAGGTGGGCTGCCAATTTTGGTGCCCGCCCTCCCACTGTATTATGGGGAATGGATCAGGGATGGGCAGGAAGGCAGTGGGCTTGCTAACCCTTGTATTTTATGTGCCCCCACATGCAAGAACACACCCATTAGGACATAAAAGCCAGCCCACTGAGTATTTCCAGCACTTTCTATTTTTGCCTCAGTATCTATTTGTGTTAGTTCAGTAGATGCCACCTCAAAGATACCCTGAGAAATGTTTTGATAACTGCTTGGGTTTGTATGCTTTGAAAGTATTTACAGATATGTGAAAAAGTTGAATGGGCACAATGGATGCAACATTGCCTTGAGAGACACTTCCATCATTTGTATCGACTCCTACTATTACTGTGCTGAGCAAACCCTGACCATGGTTAGAGAGCTTTGAGAAAAGATCACTGGATAGCAGTGAAGTTGATGAAGTACTGTATTTAGTTAGGTCTTCAAATTCACCTGTACTTGTTCCTCTTTTCTTGTGCCCAGTGCTTCACCAGGCATTACCCTTTGCAACTCACTGGCTGCTCCTCCTCCATATATTGATATACCTGTAATAATGCTTATCATTGTAGGAATGGATTGCAAATGGAGCTGTGAGATGCTCAGTTGAGGTCTGCACTATATTGTAATGGGTTAATAGAATGGTCATGGGAATGAATGATGTAGACCGTGATGTAACAGTGACATCAGCAGTCATGTGCTAGAGACTCTGAACAGAAGGTAGAGCAGGCAGCACTCAAGAGAGATGTGCCTACTTTGCAGTTCGTCATCTATATAGTGTACATAGTGTAAATAAACCAGTTTGAAGTAACTACCCGAGTAAGGCTACAGTCTCTCTAGGTAAGATACACCATGCCACCAGGATATAAAACATGGCAGCAGCGATGGTGACCCCAATCTAACCAAGTGTTGGTGCATCGATGGAATACTCACAGCCCCCAACTGGAACAAGTATTCATCAGAACTATAATTTGCAAGTGTTCCTAAGCAGGAGGCCAACAGCAAAGGGTAGTGATAGCACCACTCAGAAAGCAGTCACTATCCCTAACCTTCCAGTTTGAAAGTCTCACAGGTCTGCACAGAGCACAACATTGGAAGAAATGCAAGGCAACATCTTGAGGTACCGAACAGTCTTGGGTCTCCATATGAAAGAGCGGAAGCCCTAGGTTAGATCATTCCTCTATGATGTAGGCCCTATTGCCAACAAGATCCTTCTCAGACCGGGGTAGAAGAGACTTCCGCAGACTTCGAATCTGTTTTAAAAGCTTTTGATGCGTTTTTACTCTGAAACAAAACCTTGTTGCCAGGCAAGCATGCTTCAACCATTTAAAACCTGGGGAATCAGTCAAATTACTCCTTACTGATCCATTCAAGTTAGCTGTTTGTCGAAAACATGAGGCATTGAAAGACAGCTGTTCACTTTATCAACCACTTCAAGGTGCTAGCCAAACCGAACTAAGGGAGCAAAATCAGACTCTCACCCACTATCATGCCGAGGCATCAGAGATATCCACTAACTGTTTAAGCCCAATGGCAGTACCCACACCCACAAAAAAGCCTGCCAAACTGGCCAAATGGGCGGGAAACCCTCCAGCAGGCATCATGAAATACTTGCACTGCAGCACAAAGAAGCAGCACAAATGGCAAGATTGCCCAGCAGTGGGTGCAGAGCCCTTTCGATACGAGAGGACAGGACATTTCCAGTGGTTCGGTACATTTAAAACCTCTACTAAAGGAAGAGAACAACAGGACAAAATATGGCTTACAGGTCACCCAGAACATAGATCACAAGCAAACAAATGTCATCTCAGATTTCCTGGGAGAAGTACAGGATCATCAACAAGACTTCTGGCCCACCACTTTTCAAGTTAAAGGTCTTAAAATCTACTTAACCTTGATACTGGCACTGCTGTTTCCATACTTGTTGATCATTTAACATGACTCAACGACCATCAAACTTCAATGTCTGGGGGAACAAATCTGCAGGTGAAAGGTCAGATCACAACCACTCTTTGCCACAAGGGGTTTCAGATCACAGAGACCCTCTAGATATTGCATAATCAAAGTATCTCTTTACTCACCAGAAATACGTGGATGCAACTGGGCATCCTGAAAAAAGTGGACAAAGTCCTTCAACCAGATACCAGGGCTGAATTCCGCCAAGAATTCCCACAGCTTTTCCAGAGACTAGGTACGCTAAAAAATTAATAGCATATTACACTGCTTCCAGATGCCATCACGGTGTGACTATTTATCCCCTGGAGCATAACACATCCTCTACTGCTGAAAGTCAAAGTGGAACATGACCACATGCTGCACAGAGGTGTCATATCAGCTGTCACGGAAGCAACCTGGTGGTGTTCGGGGTTGGTAACAATCCCCAAACCAAATGGTCAGCTCAGGCTTTGTGTTGCTGTCACGCAATTAAACAAAGCAGTCCAGAGGGTAATTTACCCAATGGCATCAGTGGATAACAGCTGGCAAAGCTTGCAAACAGCGCAGCATCCTTTTTACCAAACTTGATGCTAATAAAGTGGGTTTTGGCAGATACCCCTCAACCAGGAGTCCAGCCTGTTAATGACCTTCATTATGCCAAATGGACGCTTTTGTTTAATCACCTGTCTTTCAGCATCTCATCAGCTCCGGTGTACCATGTTCAGCATCTTAGAAGATAAACAAGGAGTGATCTATCACAGAGATAACATCCTTATCCATGGATCCACAAGGGAAGTGCATGACCACAGGGTTTGGGAGGTTCTCAAAGCCCTACAAGAGGCAGGTCTCACATTAAATGAGAAGTGTGAATTTGCCACAACCATCAAATTTCTGGGACATATCATTCAAAGACAGGGTATCATGGTAGACACTAAAAAAACTAAAGTCATCAGCGACTTCCCCCAACCGAAGTGCATCACTGATATCCAGGTTCCTTGGGATAGTCAATGAGATTGGCAAATTTATCCCAAATCTAGCCACCATTACGGAACCTTTAAGAGACCTTTTATGAAAGGGCCAACAGTGGTTCTGGGGATTCGAGAAAATCAGTGCCTTTCAATGCATGTAAGAAAGGTTGGTCTCTTCAGATGTGCTGGCGCATTACAATCCAACATTGTCCACAGTGGTGGCTGCTGATACAGCCTCAACAGGCCTTGGAGTTGTTATCATTCAAGTCTACAAGAATGGCAAGCCTTTATACTTTGCTTCCAGAGCATTAACAGAAACAGAGCAATGCCAAAAAAGGAAGCACTGGCAGTCACAACAGCTGCTTTCATCATAGTTCCAAATACCAGCATTCTAAGGAATTTGCAGGGTGTCACTGCAGTCCAGCAATCTGTCCTCCAACACATTGCTAGGATTGTTGAAGTGTCGGCTGGAGGAATGAATTTGTAGAACACAAATCTGCTATAATTATCATAACTACCACTGCAGTGCCCTGGCTGTTGCCCCTCAGCCAACCATTGCAGGCTGCTACTGCCCATGCCACCAATTGGTGCTTGGATAAGAGCTGTTGGAGTCTTCCTGCACGGCCATCTACAGTATATCCTGCTGATATTCAGCATCCTTCCATCAGCCATGCAGCATCCATTGGGGTAGCACTGTGTAGTATCACTAGGTCAGGCAAAGACACATGGAAAACAGACATCACGAGAATGCATAGGAGTAATTTGTTGATGTTGAATGCAGGGCCCACAAAGCAATATACATGTAGCCAATGGCAACCTGCACCCTGGGATTCCTGTATTCCTCACAATGCAATGTGCTCGCTCTGCTTACTTTTCTCTCGTAGGAGAGAATGAAACATATTCAATTCTGTTGGAAATAGGATCTAAGTTTTTCTTTAATAACAATAAATAAAAACAACAAATGCTGGAAAATCTCAGCAAGTCTGGCAGCATCTGTGGGGAGAGAAACAGAGCTAATGGAAACATAGAAACTAGGAGCAGGAGTAGGCCATTCAGCCCTTCAAGCCTGCTCTGCCATTTATTATGATCATGGCTGATCATCCAACTCATTAGCCTGCTCCTGCTTTCTCCCCATACCCTTTGATCCCTTTCGCCCCAAGAGCTATATCCAACTCTTTCTTGAAAACACGCAATGTTTTGGCCTCAACTACTTTCTGTGGTAATGAATTCCACAGGCTCACCACTCTCTGGGTGAAGAAATTTCTCCTCATCTCAGTCCTAAATCCCATATCCTCAGACTGTGACCTCTGGCTCTGGACTCCACCACCATCGGGAACATCCTTCCTGCATCTACCCTGTCTAGTCCTGTTAGAATTTTACAGGTTTCTATGAGATCCCCCCTCACTGTTCTGAACTCCAGCGAATATAATCCTAATCAACTCAACCTCTCCTCATAAGTCAGTCCCGCCATCCCAGGAATCAGTCTGGTAAACCTTCGCTGCACTCCCTCTAGAGCAAGTACGTCCTTCCTCAGATACGGAGACCAAAACTGCACACAATACTCCAGGTGTGGTCTCACCAAGGCCATGCACAATTTCAACAAGACATCCCTGTTCCTGTACTTGAATCCTCTGGCTATGAAGGCCAGCATGCCATTTGCCTCCTTTACCGCCTACTGCACCTGCATGCTTACCTTCAGCGACTGGTGTACGAGGACACCCAGGTCTCATTGCACATTCCCCTCTCTGAATTTATAGCCATTCAGATAATAATCTGCCTTCCTGTTTTTGCTACCAATATGGATAACCTCACATTTATCCACATTATATTGCATCTGCCATGCATTTGCCCACTCACTCAGCTTGTCCAAATCACAATGAAGCATCTCTGCATCCTTCTCACAGCTCAGCCTCTCACCCAGCTTTGTGTCATCTCCAAATCTGGAGATATTACATTTAATTCCCTCATCTAAATCATTAATATATATAGTGAATAACTGGGGTCCCAACACCGATCCCTGCGGTACCCCACTGGTCACTGCTTGCCATTTGGATAAAGACCCCTTTATTCCTACTCTTTGTTTCCTGTCTGCCAACCAGTTTTCTATCCATCTCAATACACTGCCCCCAATCCCATGCACTTTAATTTTGCATGCCAGTCTCTTATGTGGGACCACATCCACTGGCTCCCCCTCATCAACTCTACTAGTTACATCCTCATCGACTCTTCTTCAGGGCTCTTCTTCTTGATTTGTCTCCTTGAGCTCTGAAGAAGAGTCATACAGACTCAAAACATTAGCTCTGTTTCTTTCCCTACAGATGCTGCCAGACCTGCTGAGTTTTTCCAGCATTTTCTGTTTTTATTTCAGATTTCCAGCATCTATAGCATTTTACTTTATCTAAGTTTTTCTTCATTCTTTTCAAGGGCTGTGGACATCACTGGCTAGGCCAGCATTTATTGCCCATCCCTAATTGCCTTTGAGAAGGTGGTGGTGAGTCTCCTTCTTGAAATGCTGCAGTCCCTGTGGTGTAGGTACACCCACAGTGGTATTAGGAAGGGTCTTCCAAGATTTTGACCCAACAACAGTGATGGAACAGTAATATAATTCCTTGTCAGGATGGTGTGTGGCTTGGCAGGGAAGTTGCAGGTGGTGGTGTTCCCAAACATCTACTGCCCTTGTCCTTCTTGCTGGTAGAGGTTGTGGGTTTGGTAGGTGCTGTCAAAGGAGCATTGGTAAGTGGCTGCAGTGCATCTTGTAAATGGTACACACTACTGCCACTGTGTGTTGGTGATAGAGGGAGTGAATGTTGAAAGTGGTGAACTGGGTGACAATCAAGCAGGCTGCTTTGTCCTGGATCGTGGCCAGCATCTTAAATGTTGTTGGAGCCGCACTCATCCAGACAAGAAGATAGGATTCCATCACACACCTGACTTGAGTCTTGTAGATGGTGGACAGGCATTGGGGAGTCAGGAGTTGAGTTACTTGCTGCAGAATTCCCTGTCTCTGATTGCTCTTGTAGCTACAGTATTTATATGGCTTGCCTGGTTTAGATTCTGGTTAATGGTAACCCCCAGGATGTTAATAGTGGGGGATTCAGCAATGGTAATGGCAATGAATTCCCATTGAATGGGAAGATGGTTGGATTTTTTTATGTTGGAGATGGTCATCTCCTTGTCCCATCCTCTTTTCTAGCTAATTTTGTGGCATTAATGTAACTTGCCACTTCTCAGCCCAAGCCTGAATGTTGACCAGCTCTTGCTGCATATGGACAGTGACTACTGCTTCAATAATTGACTTTCCTTATGCAGCAGTGGAGAGCAAAGTGACAGATGTTGCAAATATCACTTGCTCCGTCCTGGAAGGAGCTAGACACAAAGGCTCATGGGCACTGTCGTTTTCACAGCCACTGGCAATGGTGTCCTCACCTTGTTGTGTGGCTCCAGTTGTGGCTGCAGCAGGTGGCAGATTTTAGTGAATATACAGTTTTTATTCATTCATGGATGTGCATGTCACTGGCCAAGCCAGCATTTATTGCCCACCTTTAGTTGCCCTTGAGAAGTTGATGGTGTGCTACCTTCTTAAACCTCTAAAGTATGTGTGGTCAAAGTACTCCTATAGGGTTGTTTTTTAGAGAGTTCCAGGATTTTGGCCCAGCAGTGTTAAAGGCATGGTGATATATTTCTAGTCAGGATGATGTGTGACTTGGTGAGGAACTTGTTCTGTTGAAGGGTCATGAGGACTCGAAACGTCAACTTTGTTCTCCGCCGATGCTGCCAGACCTGCTGAGTTTTTCCAGGTATTTCTGTTTTTGTTTTGGAAATGGTGGTGTTCCCATGCGCTTGCTGCCATTGTCCTTATTAGGTAGAGTTATCAGTTTGAGATGTCCTTTCGAAGAAACTTTGCCAAGTTAGTAAAACAGAGACATCTGCTACACTGTTCCTTGCTGAGGTTCAGGTAGGAGAATTGCTGTCTGAGCAATCTGTGCAGACATGGTCTCATGCTGAGAGCCATTCCCTCCCTCCTCCTCCCTCTTCCAGCAGCTTCTCCTGCTCTTTGTCACTTCTGCTCATTCTTCCTGTCATGTTGAACACAGGGGAATGTAAACTACTGCCCTAATGCCTGGGAGCAAATAGTTTCCCATCGTCCCATTCTGCTCCCAGCATATGCCGCACTGAGCATTGAATATTTATATTCTGTAATGAGCTTACCTCACTATCTGGCAGAAGGGATCTCACTATTTGTCCCATCCTCTTTTCTAGCTAATTAAATGGAAACTACTGAACTAAGTATAAGCAAAATACTGCGGATGCTGGAAATATTAAATGAAAACAGAAAATCCTGGAAAAGCTCAGCAGGTCTGACAGCATCTGTGGAGAGAGAAACAGAGTTAACATTTCGAGTCTGCACAACTCTTCTTCAGAGCTAAAGAGAAGTAGAAATGTGATGGAATTTATTCTGTTTAAGGGGGATGGAGCAGGTAAAGCAGGGTGGAAGGTTAGCGATAGGTGGGTGCTAAGGAGAGATTGACAAATGTGTCATGGACACAAGCCAGAGGGAGAGTTAATGGTAATGGCAAAGACTAGAAAAGGTGCTGATAGTGCATAAAGATAAGGAAGCAAAATATGTTAATAGCAGAACAAGTGTCAACACTCTGTGAAAAAACGACATAGAACACGTGATAGGTGGCCTTTTGTGGGGGAGAGAGGGGGTGATGGATGAGGAAAAGGATAAAATAGGGGGATAAAAAAGGGATAAAACAATGAATGAACGAATGAATAAAAATTAAAATAAGTAAATAAAAATAAATTTTAAAAAAGGGATTAAAAAAGGGTGAAGATATAAGAGAGAGTTCATGGTCTGAAGTTGTTGAACTCAATGTTCAATCCAGAACGCTGTAAAGTGCCTAATCAGAAAATGAGGTTCTTCCAATTTTTTCCCTTTTTAAAATTTATTTTTTATTTACTTATTTTCATTTTTATTCATTCATTCATTGTTTTATCCCTTTTTTGTCCTTTCCCCCTACCACAGCCCTCTCCCCCCACTCATCCCCCAAAAGGGCCATCTGTCAATTGTTCTATGTTGTTCTTTCACAGAGCGCTGACCCTCGTCTTGCTTTTAACACATTCTGCTTTCTTACCTTTATGCCACCATCAGCACCATTTTTAGTCTTCACTGCTACTATTAATGCTCCCTTTGTTGAGTGTCCATGACATAAACATTTCAAGAAATCCACTCCATCCAAGCCCTTAACACTATGTCTATCTCAATTAATGTTGGGAAAGTTGAAATCACCTAATATAATTTCCCTATTGTTATTATTTTTACACACCTCCACAAATTGTGCACATATTTGCTCCTCAATTTCCCGCTGACTATCTGGGAGTCAATAATAAACACCTGATAATATGGTTGGCCCTTTTTTATTCCTAAGCTCTACCCGCAAAGCTTCATCCGATGCCCCCTCCAAGATATCATCTCTCTTTACTGCATTAACTGGCTCCTTAACTAATAATGCATCGCCTCCTCCACTTTTACCCCCTCCCCTGAAGATTCTATATCCCAGAATGTTGAGCTGCCAATCCTGCCCCTCCCTCAACCACGACTCAGTGATGGCTACACTATCACAATTCCACATGTCAATCCTCACCCTTAACTCATCTGTTTTACCTGTAATATTCCTGGCATTAAAGTAGAGGCCATCCAGCCTTCCCTTACTCCCTTAAAGCTTATTGCAGCTGTACTCCCTCTGATTTGATTGTTTTACTGTATTATGATGTGTCCCTATTCTGCTAACATTCTGTGTCCCCTCCCCCTGCCGAATTAGTTTAAACTCCTCCAAACAGCACTAGCAAACCCGCCTGCAAGGATGTTAGTCCCGCTCTGGTTCAGATGTAGACCGTCCTGCTTGTAGAGGTCCCACCTTCCCCAGAAACGGTCCCAGTGATCCAGGAATCTAAAACCCTCCCTTCTGCACCAACTCTTAAGCCACATATTCATCTGTGCTATTCTCCTGTTTCTGTGCTCGCTAGTACATGGCACTGGGAGTAATCCAGAGATTACAACCCGAGAGGTCTTGCTTTTTAGTCTACTGCCTAACTCCCTGAATTCTTGATGCAAGACCTCATCCCTCTTTCTACCTATGTCATTGGTACCAACATGTACCATGACCTCTGCCTTATCACCCTCCCTCTTCAGGATGCCCTGCAGCCGTTCAGTGACATCCCGGACCCTGGCACCAGGGAGGCAACATACCATCCTGGAGTCACGATGATGGCCACAGCAGCGCCTATCTGTTCTCCTGACTATAGAATCCCCTATTATTATTATTGCTCTCCCTCCCTTCCTCCCCTCCTGTACAGACAGGCTGCTTGTGGTGCCAGAAGATTGGCTCTGTCTGCACTCCCTGGAGGAACCAGCGCCCTCATCAGCCTCCAAAATGGAATACCGATTTGCGAGTGGGACCCCAGAGAACTCCTGAACTACCTGCCTGTTTCTCTTGGACTACCTGGTGGTCACCCATTCCCCTCCTTCCTCAAGTCCCTTCATCTGCAGCGTGACTACCTCTCTAAATGTGCTATCCACGATGCTCTCAGACTCGCGGATGCTCCACAGTGTCCCCAGCCGCCGTTTCAGCTCTGAAACCAGAGCTTCCAGGAGCTGCAGCTGGACACACTTCCTGCACACATGTGGGTCCCAGGCACTGGAAATGTCCTCCGCTTCCCACATGGAGCACGAGGAGCACACCACAGCTTTGAGCTCTCTTGCCATGACTTATCCCTTTAAATTAAACCTTTTAAGTCAATTACTCTAGGGCCTTTCTTTCCTGAACCTCGTTACTGTAGAGTATACAACAGTAAACCACAAAAAGACCTTAAACTATAAGCGATGAAAGTAGTAAATACCTTACCCACTACTTACCTGTGATTCCTTTCCCTTGTAGCCTCTCCTGCTGCAGCACGCTCTGAAGATTTAAGAAGTTGGATAGCAAGGAAAAAATGCAAAGGGCACCTCGTCCCCTATGCACTGAATTCCCACTTTGCACTAAATTCCAAATACCCACTCTGGCTGTGCCCCACTCAGTATATGCTCTCTCTCCTGTTCGTGTGCAAGCACACTGTAGCATGCTGCTAGATAGTCCCTTTCTTAAATAGAGCTGAGTTGACTCACCACTAGTTAAGCTTCAAATAGTAACTAACATCTATTCAGGCCCCAATCAGGCTTCAGGTGATTGACAGTTAACTGTCGCACAGTCCGCTGAGTCAGCTGCCTTACCAACCTTTTAACTAGACTACTGAACTTACAAAAATTAAAGAGAGATTAAAGTACAGGAGAATTCAATATATAGAGGGTCCAACAAGGGACAGTGCATTGCTGGACCTAATTCTGGGGAATGAAGCCAGACAGGTGGCTGAGGTGGTGGTGGGCAAGCATTTTAGCGATAGTGACCACAATATGGTACAGTTTAAGTTTGTTATGGACAAAGAAATCAACAAGTTGCAAAAAAATGTTTTGGATTGGGGAGAGTGGATTTTAGTAAAATAAGGCAAGATCTGGCCAAGGTAGACTGGGAACAGTTACTTGTGGGGAAATCTACAGAGGAGCAGTAGGGGTGTTCAAAAAGGAAATGGGGAGGGTACAGGTTCAACATGTTCCCCCTAGGGTGATAGGAGGGAGTAACAAGCCCAGAGAACCATGGATGACCAGAGATATTCAAGTAACGATGAGAAGGAAAAGAAAGGCTTTTAGCAAGTACAAGGGAAGCAAATCAGCAGAGGCATTAGTGGAGTTCAGAAAGTTCAGGGTGGAGCTTAAGAGAGCAATTAGGAGAGCAAAGAGAGGATATGAGAAAGCTCTGGCTGGTAAAAGTAGGGAAAATCCCAAGATATTCTGTAAGTATATCAATGGGAAGAGAATAATCAGGGAAAGAGTAGGACCCATAAGGGACCAAGGGGGCAATCTATGGGTGGAACCAGAGGACATTGCTAGAGTATTGAACGAATACTTCATGTCCGTCTTCACCCAAGAGAATGAGGATGAAGGTATCGAGCTCTGGAAGAGAGACTGCGAGGTTCTTAAGCAAATTGAGATAGGGAGTGACAAGGTATTGGAGGTGTTGGCAGGTTTAAAAGTGGACAAATCTCCAGGTCCGGATGATTTGTGTCCCAGACTGTTGAGGGAGGCAAGGGAGGAGATCGCAGGGCCTCTGAGCCGAATTTTTAATTCCTCTCTGGCCATGGGGGAGGTGCCAGAGGGCTGGAGAACAGCTAGTGTGGTGCTGCTACTTAAGAAGGGTTGTAGAGATAAGCCAGGGAACTACAGGCCAGTGAGTCTCACGTCAGTGGTAGGGAAACTATCTGAGAAATTTCTGAAGGAGAGTATCTATCTCCACTTGGAGAGGCAAGGTTGATCAGGGATAGTCAGCATGGCTTTGTCAGAGGGAGGTCATTCCTAACAAATTTGATTGAATTTTTTGAGGAGGTGACCAGGTGTGGAGATGAGGGTAGTGCAGTTGATGTAGTTTATATGGATTTCAGCAAAGCCTTTGACAAGGTCCCACATGGGAGACTTATAAAGAAGGCAAAAACACATGGGATACAGGGTAATTTGATAAGGTGGATTCAAAATTGGCTTAGTTGTAGGAGGCAGAGGGTGATGACAGAAGGATGCATTAGTGACTGGAAGCCAGTGTCTAGTGGCGTACCACAGGGATCTGTGCTGGGTCCCCTATTATTTGTCATTTATATAAACGACATAGATGACTATGTCGGGGGCAGGATTAGTAAGTTTGAGGATGACACAAAGATTGGCCGGGTGGTTAACAGTGAGGTTGAGTGCCTTGGGCTACAGGAAGATATAGACGGGATGGTCAAATGGGCAGATACGTGGCAGATGGAATTTAACCCTGAAAAGTGTAAGGTTTGGAAGGAGTAATTTAACAAGGAATTATTCAATGAACGGCATGGCACTAGGAAGTTCTGAGGAACGAAGGGACCTTGAGTGTGTGTCCAAAGATCTCTGAAGGCAGAGGGGCATATTAGTGGGGTGGTGAAAAAGGCATATGGGCCACTTGCCTTTATCAATCGAGGCATAGATTACAAAAGTAGGGAGGTCATGTTAGAGTTGTGTAGAACCTTGGTGAGGCCACGGCTGGAGTACTGTGTGCAGTTCTGGTCGCCGCATTATAAGAAGGATTGCACTGGGGGGGCTGCAGAGAAGATTCACCAGGATGTTACCTGGGACGAAACATCTAAGTTATGAAGAGGGGTTGGATAGACTTGGGTTGTTTTCATTGGAGCAGAGAAGACTGAGGAGCGACCTGGTGTACAAGATTATGAGGGGCATGGACAGGGTGGAGAGGGAGCAGCTTAGTTGAAGGGTCAGTCACAAGGGGGCATAAGTTCAAGGTGAGGGGCAGGAGGTTTAGGGGGGTGTGAGGAAAAACGTTTTTACCCAGAGGGTGGTGACGGTCTGGAATGCACTGCCTGGGAGGGTGGCGGAGGCGGGTTGCCTCATATCCTTTAAAAAGTACCTGGATAAGCACTTGGCACATCATAACATCCAAGGCTATGGGCCAAGTGCTGGTATGGGATTAGGTACTTAGGTCAGGTGTTTCTCATGTGTCGGTGCAGATTTGATGGGCCGAAGGGCCTCTTCTGCACTGTGATTCTGTGACTCTGTCCTTAGCCTCCACCTATCACTGACTTTCTATCCTGCTTTACCTGCTCCATCCCCCATAATCAGTATAAATTCCATCATATTTCTACTTCTCTTTAGCTCTGAAGAGTCACGCAGATTTGAAACGTTAACTTTAGATCTCTCTTTAGATGCTGTCAGACCTGCTGAGTTTTTCTAGCATTTTCTGTTTTTATGAACTAATTTTAAAGCTGCTTTTCATTTTTTTGCAGTTTGCACTCTAGGTAATTAAACAAAGGTATTGTTGCTCTTCAGCAGTGGTGTACATTGTAACTCATGGCACCTAAACCCTGGCAATTTGACTCCAAAGGCCAAGCAACTCATTTGTGCTATATTACTTATTCACAGGTTTGTTCTATTTGAAGTTTGGTAAAGGGCTGTTAGCACCTTTTGCCACAGTGGTGGATGAATTTCAAATAAGAAAGATATGCTAATTAATGGGCATAGATGTTTATCATTATACATTGCCTGTCAAATTCCATAATGTGCCTCTGTGCAGCCAATGAAGAGACAAATCATGGACACCCTCTCTACATGGCAGAGAAATGGGATTAAATGTCCATCCTGAATACAGATCACACACTGGATTTTTTCTGTAATTTCCATGGGTGAGACTATGCACCTTTGATTTGAACTTACTGCTGTGAAGAAAAGGAAAACTACCACTAGATTGCTTATCTTTTTATCAAAATAAAAATATAAAGAGACAGTAGCTGTAAGAAATATAAGAGAAAAAAAGATTAACATTTATATAGCACTTTTCACAACCTCAGGATATTGCAAAGCACTTTACATCCAATGAATTACTTTTGAAGTGAGGTCGCTGTTCTAATTAACATTCATATATGTGGTAGTTTGATGATTTTTCCAGGAGCGTTAAAAGATTCTAATGAATTGCTCCACTCCCCTACATAAAGTACCACGTTTAGTGGCTTTGACCCCAGATTTGCATTAAGTGCAGTAGCGGATGTGAAATAAGTTGTTTTACCTGCCGGCCACTGGCGGGTTTTCGCGCTGTATTGCCCCCTTCCCGGCACGTCCCACTTCATTATTAATGAGAAACACACTGGATTCACCCGCCCCACCGTCACTTCAGGCCTTGAGTAATCCAGGCACCATATTTAAGGGGCACCCCTGCACAGAGCTAGCACTCTAAGGGATCGAAAAATGCTGGAAAGGCATGGATCCAAGAGAGATGAAACGTGCTGTCCTCAAATTTAGCGATGCCTCTCTTGAGTGCCTATTAGACACAGAGGAGGCCCGCTGTGAAGTCCTCTACCCCAGATCTGGGCGAAGACCAGCAAGCAAGGTGACGAATCCAGCATGGGAGGTGGTGGCAGTGGCAGTCAGCGCCAATGAACTGCAAAAGAGGACAGCCATCCAGTGCCAATGGAGGATGAATGATCTCCTCCATTCCGCCAGAGTAAGTCACTCTCCTCATCACCCTCAACTCACACACCCACAAACCCATCACACATCCATAGGGATCTCACTCACTGCCAGTTCAAGGGACATCATCATTCATTCTTTCACACACACCTTAATCTGCCCTGCAGACCATCTCCTCATCTTATCCATGGCACCACTCACCACCCACACATGCCAGGCATCCTCCTCATCTGGCCAGGCAGGCATCCTGCTTACTCTCTCTCCATCTGTATTCATGCAGGACAAGCTGGTACACAACAAAACAGAGAAGTTGCAAATTGGTGGAGGAATGTCTGACATCATGGTCCTCACAGACTTTGAAAATAGAGCCATCCAGCTGGCTGGCGACGATCTGGACCGTTCCTTTCCTGTGCTGATAATGAGGCTGGCAGTGCTCAACCAAATGAGGATCCAGCAGTGCAACATCCATCAGATAACCATGCTGTGAGCGAGTTCCCCCATTTCACAGTCCCCTGTCATGCATTTTCATAGGCACATCTGGGAAGCAGCCGAGGTGGGTCATGAGCCAGGTCCTCGACTCAAGGCCCAAAGACACTTTGGAGGAAGAATATGATGACATCCTAATTGAAATGCGGTCACAGCGCTCACCCATGCACTCCACCAGCACAGAGACACAGACCTCGGTGGAACCCAGTTCTAGAGTAGGCTCAGGGTCAAAACCTGGTGAGCAAATCGCACTGTCTGATCTACAGCAAGCAGAAGCAGGAACTCCCCACGTTTCTGGCACTCGGAGGATGGTGGAGGCCAGAAATCTGCTGAGTTTGAGTCAGATAAGGAGCCTTTGGACTCGGCCATACCTCAGTTGCTGGAGCTGCAAAGGCAAGCTCGGGAACATCAGCAAGCACTGCTCTCCTCAGATTTCAAAGCACAATGGAGGAGTCTGTCCGCCTTCATTTTTAGGTGATAGTGCCAACATGCCACTGCACCAAGGTCAACAGTGGTAGGATGACGACTGCCATAGAGACCTTGGTCCAGGCCATTGGTCCTGCACTGCCTTGCAGGCTGAATTCCATCACTGATGCTATAGTTGGCCTCCAACAGTATCAAGGCAAGAGGGGTTGCAGGGCAACTCGATCTCACTCCAGCTTCCCTTTTTCCTCAAGGAGTCAGCCAGGAACCATCGAGCACCCATAGGGAGGAGGACCAGCAGCTCAACACCCAGGGCCATCCACCCAGGTGACTCCGGGAATCTCCAGCCACTTCAAACCTCTCCCTGTGATCCCCAGAGCACCAGCTCCAAAGGCCGAAGAGGTGTAGCTGGCCCACAGCAGGACACCCAAAATAGATCGGGGCCCTCCAGTTCTCAGCCCTCCAGGGGATGCCCGTCAAGGTCATTACAGACAGGGTGTAGCAGTCAGGCTGTTCCCACCTCCGCTGTGGATGTCGGGGGAGCACCAAGATGTAGCGACAGGGTTAGGAAGGTTAAGAAGATGTAGTTACACAGACCAGACATGGGTGTTAATCACTTATGCATAATGTTCCCTATTGTAAATAAACTCCCAAGAAGGTCTCCTTGCCATGGTTCGTTGTTATGATAAGCAGCGCTCGTGTCACTCAGATGTGAAACCTTGGTTGCTGCACAAGATATAGGCAGATATCTCAGTCCAGGGCCTCTTTCCCGTGCAACATGTAACCTTCAGACCAAAGTGATAGTCCAGCTTCAAACTCACTGGACACATTAGTGATGCCTGCATCTTGATGGTGCTTGTCATTTCTTCCAAAATGTCGTGGGCAGGTGTCACAGAGTTTCCTCATTCTGTCTGTGCGCTCTCAGCACCTTTGAGGTGGGCTGGCCCCCATGTCTTCAGCATCTGTGAGCAGTGACAGTATGTTCCTGAAGGGGACAGGTGCTGAAGGCTGACAAAGCTCTAGGTGCATTGAAAGTTTCATGGCTGCATCTCCATGATATGACCCTAATCACAGAGCGCAAGCATGCTGCCCTTAGCCAGACAGGAGTCAGACGTTCACAGAGGCTATGTGAAGATCTATGGAGTGTCAGTACTGCATATCATCACCATCCTCCTGGAATCTAGCGACTATTAGGGCATCCACTGTGTCTCCATGAAATGACCCTGTGTGTTGATGGCATGGGCGCTGCCATCAGCCACATAGGAGTCAAATGTACATGGGTGCAAGGTGAGAATGTCAGGACTGTCCTCACTGCATCTCATTATCATCCTCCATGAATCATGTGGCTACGAGGGCCTCCCGAGCGCACCTGCCTTGTCTGACCAGCGCGATGGCCTCATCGCCGGCATCCTTGACTTCGAGGATCTCATCACATCATCCCCTTTGGTGTCCTCCTCATCGGAGGAGATGTGCAGCTCTTCCATCTCCTCCTCAGCCATGTCCTCCCCCGTTGCAGTGCCAGGTTGTGTAGTGAACAGCAGGCTACGATGATACGCAACACCCTCAGTGGACTGTATATGCAGTGCTCCACTGGACCTGTCAAGGCACCGGAACTTAAATTTCAAAATGCCTATTATTTGTTCCACCAAAGTCCTGGTCGCAGCATGAGCCTCGTTATACTGTTGCTCTGCTGCAGTCTGAGGCTGCCGCATGGACATGGTCAGCCATGTCTTCTGTGGGTAGCCCTTATCCCTAAGGAGCCAAACCTGCGGCCTCTCTGGATCCTGGAAGATGTCAGGGATCTGAGACCTGCTAAGGATGTAGGAGTTGTGGATGCTCCCCGGGAATTGTGTGCAGACCTGTAGGATGCATTTGTGGTGGTCACACACCAGCTGAACATTCAGTGAGTGGAAGCCCTTGCGGTTGACGTAGTTGACTGCTTGTTGCGACGGACATCTAAGCGCCACATGAGTGCAGTCAATTGCACCCTGCACCTGTAGAAAACCAGAGATCTGCACATGTCAGTGCTTTTGCTTGCTGGCTCTCCTGATCCCAGTTGAAATGCACAAAGCTCTGTGCCTTTGCAATGATGGCATTCGTGACCTCCTGGATGCATTTGTGTGTGGAGGCTTGGCTTGCAAGGTCCAGCGCAGGTCACCTGTGGAGCCCTGGAGGGAGACACTGGCATAAAAATTGAGCACCGCATTCACTTTCATGGCTACTGACAGCGGATGCCCTCCATAGTGACGCCAAATCCTGCAGCAGGTGGCATATATAACCAACAAGTTCCCTAGACATGCACAGTCTTTGGCGACACTGGTTCTCAGTCATCTGCAGGAATGACAGGCACCATCTATAGACCTTCGGTCGAGCGAAGCGCATACAAGTGATGGTTCTCTGTCGATCTTCAGCTGCATGCGCAGCAGGCCCTGCCGCCCCTTCAACTTGAGGGAGGTGTTCCTCCTTTTGCTGAGCTAGGCACCTCCGCCACACTTTTCTTCTTCTTTTCTGCTTCCTGTAAGCTGCAGGATCAAAAAGAGAGATGTGTGGGTTAGCATATGTATCCTAAGAACCACTCTTGGTTAAGTCTGAAGGCCCCTTCATATATGCAGGAGAGTGCTGGCCACCACTTGGATGGCCAATGTGTAGTGCCCACCTCTGCTCCACTCCAGTTGACTGACTGGTGGCAGCTTCGGCCATTGGATTGCATGCTGTGCCCTCAGCTCAGGTGCAGGCGTTCTCCTAACCCGCACTGCAAGGCTGCGCTGTTAACTTGAACCATGATGGATACTTGTCCATACCTTAAGAAAGACATTGCAAGGGACTGTGAGTAGTCTGCGCCCGAGGGGTGAAAAGTTCTGGAGCATTTGGTGGCTGTTTCATGCTTTTGCATTGCTAGAGTGGATAGAAAAGCTTCAGAGGCCCAACTCCAAGCATGTCAATGGAGCTGCTGCTAAACAGTCTCAGCTGTGGAAAAATGCTCACTTTTGACAAGTTTTTCTAATTGTGTGGCCGCTTCCGTCACCACACCCCTCCTCCGGTATTTGCTTGTTTACTTCCTTCAGTCTATGCTGCCTTGCCCCACATCCCCCAGTCTGTGCTGCCTTATCCCCAGCCCCTGCCCCAGCATGTGTTTGCATTCTGCATGTGTTAATTGGGAATAATAATAATCATGAAGTTGCCTTTGAGTTTAAAAGTCAAACATGTGATATAAGTAAAAATTGTTCTTTATCCACACATAACATTCCCACCTACATTCACTTGCACTAGCTTGCAAAATGTAGCTTGAGAATCCGCACTCATTTTCAATAAATATCTCATCACATTGTTAATATATAGAGTTCTCCTAACACTACCCGAATTTACTTCTGTAAGTTCTTAACTTCTATATTGAATTCCAGATCATAACCACTTGCAGCATACCACTTCTCCTCAAGTCACCATGATTCTTTTGCCAATCACCTTAAACCGCCTTTTGGTTGTCAATCTTTCTTCCAATAGGAACATTTTTGTGCTTTCTACTCTATTTAGACATCTCATGATTTGAGCACCTCTATTAAATCTCTTCACAACTTTCTCTTCTCCAAGGAGAACAACACCAGCTTCTCAAATCTAGCCACGTAACTGAAGTATATCATTCCTGGAACCATTCTCGTAAATTTCTTCTGCATCCTCTCTAAAGCCTTCATATCCTTCCTTGGGAATGTGGTAGAGGCAGATACAATCGGGGCTTTCAAAAGTGGGTTGGATAACCATTTGAAGAAAGAAAATTTGCAGGGCAATGGTGAAAGGGCAGGGGAGTGGGGCCAGCTGAGTTGCATTTGCAGAGATGGTAAGACCTCAGTGGGCTAAATGGTCTCCTTCTTTGCTCTAACCATTCTATGGGCGGAATCATCCCAGAATTGCACAAAGTCCGGTAGTGGGCGGAAAGAAGTCGTTTTACCTGCCAGCTGCAGTGGCGGGTTTTTGCACTGTATTGTCCCATTCCTACCTCATTAATTATGCAGCCACAGGAAACATGCTGCCTTGTTGACAGGCGGCCTCGGATTTGCCCGCCACGCTGATTCCTCACGCAGGACACCATATTTGAACTGCAGTCACGTGCACACTTTTCAGTGCGTGCAGCCCAGGACTGCTCTGGTGAAGGCATGGCCCCAAAAGCCAAGAAGACTGCAGCCCCCCGATTCAGTGACGCATACCTGCAACGCTCTCTGGATGCCGTGGATGCCTGCCCTGATGTCCTCTACCACACTCTGCTGCAGGAGGCCCCTCAGTCTCGCCACTCTGGCTTGGGAGGCGGTGGCAGAGGTGGTCAGTGCCAATGCTGCACACGAGTGGTCTGCCAACCAGTGCAGAAAACGGATGAATGATCTCATCCGTGTCGCCAAGGTAAGGCAACCACCTTATCACTCTAAACTGACACACTCACAAGGCCATCACACGTTCACTGGCATTTCACTCACTGCCAGTTCAAGGGACATCACCACACTCTCTCTACACACACCCTCAAACTCCATCTGGCCTCATCTCCTCTGGAAACTGCTTCTTCAGCCCTCACCATCTTGAGGTCACTCGCACAGATCAACGTGACCCCACACACAGCCTAAGATACCCTCCTTCCCCAGTATAGCCCTCACATTGCAGCCTCTCCCATTGCTTGAGGCCACTTCTCCTTATTCCCCAAGCAAGCCCTAGCCCTGCAGCTGTTGAAAAGCCACCCCCAACTTACAGCTGGTGTAGTAGGTGTGCCCATGAGCCCCCCTAAAAATGGTGTGGTGCTGCCTGCAAAGCCTGGTGCAGATGACCACGAGTGCTGCCCAAAGCAAGGTAGGCAAACAAACCTCAAAGTGCCAAGCGAAGTGCAGCTCACCAGGCGCATGTCACTTATTTACAATTGTGAAACACAGTGGCGTGATTGATGCCCGGATGATCCAGCATGGGGAGATGATTCTGCCGATCAGGGCTTATAATGAGATGCTAAGGTATTGAAATTAGGTTCCCGACGTGCGGCGGCAGGAATATCAGCCCGTCATTGACGGATGGAGCAGACTTTCACAAACTGGCTTCATGATGGTGTGACACCAATTTTTGCCCATCTTGCCCCCCTGCCTACCATGATGCCTGATGCCCATGGGGCTGGAAAATTCTGCCTATGATTCAAATTTGAACAGAAGGTGCATGCTCATGGGAATAGCTAAGTATCCTCTTTAATTTTTGTAAACTGTTTGAAAATATTCAAAGGAAGGGTTCTATTTTCATGTGTTGCTTTACTGAACTTGGAATAATTGTCTTTTTCCCTCTAAAAATAATTGTTTCTTTAAAAGCAGTCATTCAGAGTGGCACTGTGATAGTGAAAAGCAGTAACATTGGTGAGGTGAACCGTTACAATGTTATCATTATCTTCAAATTTTATTTATTCTTCTTGAAAAATGGTATTCAGTTGATAATCTGTTAAAAGTCTCTCCTGTGTTCCAGATTTTTTTGATTCATCTTTTTATTGGACTGATACAGCAGGTAAGATTGAAATCTTGCAAACATTGTATTTGGTAGAAATACATCCTTGCTCCAAGCATATTTTTCCAATGTTTCCTTTTTTTGATCTCAATATAAAGGAGTTCTTAAATAGATATACTGGAGTGGGTTTTCAATTTGTCACCAGGACGATACTGGCGTATCAACTGCCATATACTCACTGTCCATCACCTCAGCTCCCCACCTTCCCCCCACTAGCCCCCAACCCCAAGATTCTACTTTTGTTCTTTTCAGTTTTAATGCCCAGGCAACAAGGCAGAAATGTATCCAGTGTATTGACAAAATTATGCATTCTACAGCAGCAAATTTTCATTCATTAAATTAGCTTTTTTTGGAGATTGGTTTGGTAAACATTGTGCAGGCGTCACAGTAGAGCATGAATTATATCTAATCTTCTGCATGAATGTAATGTTTAATTCTGATGGATCAAAAATGTTATGGTAAAATAATTAGTAAGGAAGATAGTCTACCTAGCTGCAATTTGAACTTGTACTTTAATGCCATGTGAATAATCTGCATCCATGTAGATTTTTGTTTAAACAACACGGATTTTCATTTATGCATTAGCAAAATACTCCTTGTGCTGGAAATTTTTATAAAAACAGAAAACACTAGAAATACTTAGTAACTTCTATGGAGAGAGAGAAAAATAGAGTAAACGTTTCAGATACTGACCTTTGATCAGAACTGGGAAAGTTAGAAATGCAATAAGTTTTAAGCAAGAGGGTGCAATAAGAACAAAACGGAAGATCTGTGATAGGGTGGAAGATAGGAGTGATTAACTGACAAAAGAGTTGGCACAAGGATAAAGAGAGTACGATCGGGATAAAGAAAGAAATAAAAGATGTGTCTAGAGAAGAATGGAAGAATGATAAGTGGGTGCTATCTGAGAGCAAAGATCAGAGGAAAATTAAAGTAAATCTGAAATATGCAAACGAAAAAGAAACAAAATGGGTGCAGAGATTACTATCTGAAAAGGTTGAACACAATGGTGAGTCCAGGAGTCTATAAAGCACCCTATTGAAAGATGAGGTACTATTCGTTGAGCTTATGTTGAGCTTCATTGAAACACTGCAGGAGGCCAAGTAAAGAGAAGTCAGCATGAAGCCAAGGTGGAAAATTAAAATATGACAGGCAACCAGAAGCTCAGGATCACGTATGCGGATGGAACAGAGGTGTTCAATAAATTGGTCTTCCAACATATGTTTGGTCTGAAACAAAAACAGAAAATGCTGGGAAAACTCAGCAGGTCTGACAACATCTGTGGAGAAGTAAAAACAGAGTTAACATTTCGAGTCCTTTTGATTCTTCTTCAGAGTTTGGTCTCCCCATTGTATAGCAGACTGCATTGTGAGCAACAAATACGGTATAATAAATTAAAATAAGTACATGTAAATTACTGTTTCTCTTGGAAGGAGTGGTTGGAGCCTTTGGTGAGGCGAGAGGAAAAAAAAGGGGAGGCTTTGCATCTCCTCTGCTGGCATGGAAAGGTGCTGTGGGAAGGGAAGAGGGTGTTGGGGTGATTGAGGAGGGAACAATCGCTTTGAAATTCTGAAAGAAGAGGGAAGGACATGTTTGATGGTGACATCATACTGGAAGTGGCAGAAGTGGCAGAGGATAATCCATTGAATGTGAGGGCTGGTGGGGTGGAAGGTGAGGACAAGGAGAACACCATGAGGGAGGGGAAGGCATATGAGTAGAAGTGCAGGAAATGGGATGGACATATTTGAGGGTGGGAGGAAACCTTGGTCGAGGGAAAAAGAAGACATATCAGAAAAGTTGGTACAACAGTTGCTTCACCAGAATGGATGTGACGGAATCGGAGAAAAAGGGATAATGGAATGAAGCCCTTACAGGAAGCAGTGTATGAGGAAGTGTAGCCGAGGTAACTGTGGGAATCTGTGGGCTTATAATGAATATTTATTGATTGTCAATTCCCAGAAATAGAAACAGATGGCCAGATTTTCCGGCCCTGCCCACCACGGGTCCCGCCGCGACAGGGCTGGAAAATCCTGGCCAGAGAAGTCAAGGAAGGGAAGGATCAGAGAAAGTGAGTGGAGTTATAGGAGATGTTGCAAGAATGGTGCTGTAGTGGTAATGTTACTGGACCAGTAATCCCAAAGCCCAGGCTAATGCTCTGGGCACATGGGTTCAAATCTTACCGCAACAGCTGGTGGAATTTAAATTCAATTAATAAATTGGGAATTAAAAGCTGGTCTCAGTAATGGTGACCATGAAACCATCGTCGATTGTTGTAAAAACTCATCTGGTTCACTAATGTCCTTTAGAGAAGGAAATTTGCCATCCTTACGTGGCCTGACGTACATGTCACTCCAGACCCACAGCAATGTGATTGACTCTTAACCGCCCTCTGAAAACGCCTCACAAGACACTCAATTCAAGGGCAATTAGGGATGGGCAACAAATACTGGCCTTGCCTGCAATGCCCACAAGAATAAAAAAAAAAGGTCAGTCACCTGGAGGGTAGAGATGAATAGAGAAAGGCTTGGCCTTCATTTAGGGATGAAGTGGAGAGTCCTCAGAAAGTCCTTGTGGATGATGGAGGTCAGCGGTGACGCTGTCCTTTAATCTAAGCATGACATCTACTCAGGGTTGTAAGTTCCTGCCATGGGTCTTCATGTGACTTAACAGGCCATTTCTCAACCCACATATCTTTGGGCACATTGGCAGGATGTCCCCCGATGTAGTGGGATCCAAAGTGCAGGATTTGCTTCCTTTTCTTCTCTGCTGCTGCCAGATGACCTCATCATTAAGATGTTGTGACTCAAAGCATGATGCAGTTTGATGAACAAGTTGTCACCATTCTGAATGATTGGTAGCAAGCTCCTCCCAGTCAATAGTGCCGCACCTCAAGGGGTGCTTCAGAGCGTCTTTGAAGTGCTTTCTTTGTCCTCCCCTGGAATGTTGGTCATTTGAGAGTTGAGGGGGAGATATTTTTTAACCATCCAGTCATAGCACCAGTCCATCATAGTTGATTTGCAGGAGTTTTGCCTGAATGCTTGTGAAGATGGCTTCAAGAGGGACATTAGCATTTGTTCAATGATCCTTCCATTGAATCTGGAAATGCAGTGCAGGCATTACTGATGAATTTCTTTAGCGCTCTTATGTGTCGCTGACACACAGTCCAGGTCTCACTGCTATACAGGAGTGTGGTGGCGACAACTGCCCTGTATACTAGGACTTTCGTTGACTGTGGAGGTCTTTGTTGACAAACACTTGCTGCTGTAGTTTGTAGAACACTGGGCTGTCGAAGCTGATCCAGTGTTAGATCTCCTCATCAATGATGGCTTTTTGTGAGAGGTGGCTGCCAAGATACAGGATGTGCTCAATATATTCCAGAGTCTCTCCTTTAGCAAGCATGGTGGAATACTTGGCCGACCAGTTGTGGGTTGATATATGGGTTGATATATTCTTGAATGTACAAGAATAGGCCAAGTTTCTTGTTTGCAGAATTGAAGCGACCTAGAATGGCTTTCAAACCTGGTGCAGGATAGGCAACGACACTGCAGTATGTCTATGGTGGTCAGTTTAGTTTTGGGCTGGAGCTGATAGAGTTTAAAAAGTTTTCCATCTGGACAGTATTTAATACTGACCCCAGAAGGCAGTTGACCTTTGATGAAGTGAATATCCACTGTCAGGTAGATTGTAAATAGTATGGGGACTATCACACAGCCTTGCTTGATCCTGGTCTGGATTTGAAGGCTGTCAGTTTCAGATCTCTCACTCAAGACAGTTGCAGTCATTTCATCATGAAACAATTGCAGGATTGTGATGACATTTCTTGGACTTGCAAATTTTTGGATCATAATCCACAAAACCTCATGATTTACTGAGTCAAATGCTTTGGTCAGGTCGATGAATGCAATGAAGAATTCCTGATGTTATTCTCGACATTTTTCTTGGATTTGTCTGGCAACAAAGGCCATGTCTGAGGTTCCTCTGGATAGTCTAAAGCCAAACTATGTTCTCTGAGGATTTCCTCAGCCACTAGAAGCAGGTGATTCAGGAGGATGCACGTCAAGATTTCCCTTTGCTTGGGCAAGAGGGAAATACTTCAATAATTTACATAGCATGATTTATCTCCCTTCTTGTAGATAGTTACAATTGTCACATTGAGGGGGGGGGCGGGGGGGGGAGATTTTTTTGCTCCCAAATCTGTAGGAGGAGTGTGGAGTCTTGATGTGAGCAAAAGGGTGATGGGCATGTAGAGGGATTAAATACCCATACTGTCAACTGTGACTGAGCTTATAGTCTGTGTCCACATATGAGTTACAAGGTTCAGGCACTCCAGGGCTTGAGCACAAAAATCAAGGCTGACATTCCAGTGCAGCATTGAGGAAGCACTGCACTGTTGGAGGTGCTATCTTTTGGATGGCCTGTTAAAATGAGGCCCAATCTGCCTGCTCAGGTGAATGTAAAAGATCTTATGGCACTGTTTTGAAGAAGAGCAGGGGAGATATTCCTGAAGACCTGGTCAATATTTATCCCCAATCAATATCACAAAGACAGATTATCTGGCCATTATCACATTTTATGTTTGTAGGAGATTGCTGTGCACTAATTGGCTGCTGTGTTTGCTACATTACAACTTCAGTGCCTGCACTTCAAAAATAGGTAATTGACTGTAAAATGCTTTAGCCAGGATTTTACAGCCCTGTTTTGGTAAGACTGGGAGTAGGAGATTTGGCGGCCCAGCCAAAAGTCCTTGACTTTCAGGGGGATTGGATAATCCTGGTGGTGGACGAGGCCGAAAATCCCACCCCTGCTTTGAGTCATCCAGTGAAAAGCACTATACGAAGCCTAGTCTTTCTTTTTGGCGTAGAGGAGATGATTAGGGCCAGGAAATTAGAAACTGTTAAAATGGAGGACATAGGAAGAATCATGGATGTAGATGGGAAGAGATTGGACAAGGGGAGAAAAAATAGAGTTGAGATAGAAGAACGCATTTAAATGGGGCAGAATATCTTTTCTGACTGTCACCACCAAACAGATCTTCCTCTACACAAAGCCCCAAACACTACTTCCAAAGGAAGCAGCTACATATGTGTACTTTTTCAATTTAGTACAACGTACTCACTGCTCACAATATGGTCTGCTGTACATTGGGGAGGCCAAATGCCAATTGGGTGATTGGTTTGTGGAACACCCCCATTCAGTCTGCAAATGTGACCCCGAGCTTCCTGTTCCCTGTCACTTTAATTTTCCACCTTGCTCTCATGTTGACCTCTTTGTCCTTGGCCTCCTGCAGTGTTCCAATGAAGCTGAACGTAAGCTCAAGAAACAGCACCTTATTTTTCGATCAGGCACGTAACAGTCTTCTGGACGCAACATTGAATTAATCAATTTCAGGTTCTAATCTCTGTTTCTATTTTGTTTCTTTTCTCTTTGCAAGTTTTGGTTTTGTTCATGTTTTGCTCTTGTTCTTGTTTTCGGACATCAGCTGTTCATTAATCTGCCATTCACACCTCCTCTAGACCCATCTTTTGTTTTTTCACTTGTCTTGTTACCACTCCCTTTGGCCTTAAACCATCAACTCTTTTGTCATTTAATCTCTCCTGTCTTTTACCCAATACAGACCTTCCCTTTTGTTCTCATTCAACTGTCCCAACTTTCACTTGCTTAAAACTTCTTATGTTTCTAACTTTTCCCAGTTCTGATGAAAAATCTTTGACCTGAGACATTAAGGGCAGAATTTCACCCCTGTTGGGGGGGAAGTTTAGGAGCGGGCACATGAAAGTGTGCCTCCAATCAGCGCCCCCAATTCGGGTGCCCCCCCCCCCATTTTACGTGGGCGGGCCAATTAAGGCCCACCCAGCGTGACGTCCGCAAGGAAGCACTATACGCTCACTGTGCGGGCGGGGGGGGCGGTGGATTCCCTGAGCCAAGACTGCGCTCTTTTGCGCATGTGCGCAAAAGAGCACACTCATTTCCCTGAGGCTAAGTGCTGTCTCAGGGAGATTGACTACTGTCTGAAAAAATTTTAAGAACAGAAGAAATAAATTTCCCTGACATGTCCCCTCATGTGACACTGTCACATGAGTTAGGACATGTCCATCACTTTCATTGACAATTTTATTAAAAATGTAAAAACCTACATGAAACCTCATCCCGCCCATGGATGAGGTTTCATGCTTTTTCTTAAGCCCGCCAGGGCTCCCAGCCTGCCCACCAACCTTAAGGTTGGATGGGCAGATCCATTAATTACTTTAACTACTTTGTTAATGGCCTCAATTGGCCACTGACAGGTCAGCGGGCACACAGCTGATTCGGCTGAACCCCCGCCGACCTGAAAATTGAATTGAGGCGGGGTGACATCGGGAGTTCTGTGTGATGTCATCCCATGTCATTTTACATGTCAGCAAGCAGCACCCCCCACCCCCCCCCATCAATCATTTGCCGACCGGGAGATCCTGGCCTAACTCTATTTCTCTCCCCACAGAAGCTGCCTGACCTGCTGAGTATTTCCAGTATTTATTGTTTTTATTATACATTTTATTTCACAGCTGAGGTTTAACTGGATAATTAACATTTTAATACCAGTGGCTTTGGACCCACAATGAAGTTAATTAATGTGGGGTGGATCCAAATAGTTTAAGCAAGGCAGAAACTATTGCAATATAATGTGGTCCGCCCATCCAGGTCTGTAGTCATGCTTAGATTAAGTCTCAACTTGATAATGATTAATGGAATGAAAATTATTTGTTTATTATTGTTGAGTACAATTACAGTAATGAAATCAGCTAACCCTGCTATTCCAATGCATGGGGAAGCTTCTTATAACCAGGCAGATTAGCAGGAAGGACCATATTGTTGAATGTTGCTACATTTGCTTCATACCTGTTTTACCTCGTTTTATGATGGTGCTTTCTGTGAATGCACACTTATTGAATGCACAGTATTGTAAGAACAGAACTTCACTTTCATCAAGCTATCTTCAAGGTCTACAGGAAAAATGAATATCAAATCAGATTGAGCTAGAAGCCCACCAGGAATTTGAGCAGCGCTATGCTGAAGAGCTCAACCGATATGTGAATTGAGTCTGAAAGAATGTCTTGGAGGGCAAGTTAAAGGCACTGAAGACATAAGTGAGAAGAATAAACACCTCTTACAATAGGAAAATTTTCATAGGTAAATGTTACTCTGCAGGAAAATATATAATACAGTTAAAGTTATCGCCACTAGAATCTATTAGTACCATCAACTAGATGATATGTACACATAAATATACCCCAGTCCAGTATCCATTATTCCATTGTACTTGCAGAAATGTTGTAAAACTGCACAACTCAAATAGTTATAATACACAGTTTTTTCAGATGTATATCTGTGTCTCTAAGAAAAAGATTTCTCTCTTGTGTTTTTCAGATTTAAGGCTGCTGGATCATGCATGGATTTGTTCTTTGCTGGATTGTGCAGGGGATTATCCCCACTGGCCTGTCCAATATTTATATCTCAATCAACATCAACACAAAAACGCCATTATCTCATTGCTCTTTGTAGGAGCTGGGTGTGCACAAATTGGCTACCGCAGCTCCTACATTACAGCAGTGACTACACTTCAAAAGCTCCTCATTGTAAAGCACTTTGGGACATCCTGAGAATGTGAAAGGCACTATATAAATTCAAGTCTTTCTTTCAAAAGCTATTCATCTCAGTTCTAATGAGACAAGTCAGACAGGTGCCTCTCACCTCCCTCCCTTTCACCTTTCCCTCCTTTGCAGTATCACTCCAATGCTGTCCTTATATCTCTGAGAAAGGCTACAGTCTACAGCAGAGTGAAGAGGATTGATGGTCATGTGCCAGTTTATGAATAGATTGACTGGATACCGTTTTGCTCAAGTAACTGTGCCCAGACCAACTACTTAACATGCAAGTTACCATACTGGTGTGAATCTGGTCACACTTTGAGTATTGCAGACTCTTCATTTTAAAGCTCTGAAATGTTGCCATGATGAGTTGGAAGTGTTACAAGGTTAGCATCTCCCTTTGTGTTTGGCATGTCCCTTTATCTACCATGACATAACTTCCCAAAAGCATGAGATGCCTCTAAACAGGTCCATGGGGAGGATCTGATGGCAGGTCCACTTCGCAGCAGACCGTGGGCTCACTTTTGTGGGTTGATACTTTTCTATGACTGAAAACAAAATCTGCTCTTTAACAGTGGATTCCTATCCCCTTGCCACCTCTTCACTGTCCTCAGAAATAGTCACGGCCTATGCAACATATGGAGTGGAATTATAAGGCAACAAATCTGAGGAGACAAAATAAGGACAATGCAAAAACTATTGGTTTTCTGTTAGTTGTGAACAGGAAGCAACAGCTGCAAATCTTTTTCAAAAGTGACACACAAAGTAAGTGAAGTGCAACTTTTAACCATTGCTCCCAGAGTAGTTTACATTTGTATTAGAGACATTAAAGATAATTTTTGGATTTCTGTATAATTATGTCTGTCTACTATTTTCTTGTACAAGGATATTGCTGTAATAGAGAGAGTGCAATACTAACTATTGCATTGGGGAAGTGGTTGTAACCTTAACTTAATAGACACCTGAGACTCTGGGATAGATGTTTTGACTTTAAGTATAATGTTTAAGCTGTGTGATTTGCTACTTTGATCATGTCAGGACTTTGTTCCACTGGTCCAAGCATTGATATGATATTGCTCAGCGCACATACTGTATTTGTGACTCAAGGAATGTCAGATGGGGCTGCATTTTATGGCAGAGGGGGGGTGGGGGGGTGTGTCTGTGGGCTGGAGGAGGTTGCAGGCTGCTTGTTTCCCCCTCCCCCAAAGGAAAGTCAGCCAGAAGCTGACACGCCAGAAGAAGCCTTCCCAACAGCCATAACGTCCTGCAGGCGAGTTAAAGTGGATGAGAGTGGGACTTCTGCCCCTTAGTTGGAGGAAGTCCCATCCTCGGGAGCTGTCAGCCAAGAAGGAACATGAAGAAGATGGACGGCTGCCCAGAAAGGCAAGTCCTGAGATTTTAGGGTGAGGAGAGATCCTGGAGCCCTGGGAGAGGAGAAGAGATGGGTGGGGACTGGGTTTTGGAGGGCAAATTGCGCAGAAGGAAGTGGATGTTATATTTTTGGAGGGTGCTCCTGGTGCACAGACGGCACTCATCGAATAAGCTGCCCTCTTCCTTCCTGCCTTCTTTCATGTAGGCCATAAAAAACAGCCTGCTCACTCCTGCCTGCCTGCCCATGCCAGTCATATTATGGAGTAGGCAATGTATTGTCCAGATCAATAGACTTGCTAACAAGCCTAACAGACCTTAAATAAATTATTTACATATGGCAGGCAAGATGCCGATTTCAGCGCGGCCCACATAGCGTATCATGTGGGACAGTTTGAGGGGTGGGCAGGATGATGGTGGGCCTGCCACCTGACCTATTTTACGTGCTCTCTTGTGAAAACATGTCCAACGGGGCACGTAGATCTAGTCCATGGAGTGTTCACTTTAGTTGCTAATGTGTTTCAGCAGTGGATTATTTAAAGAAAAAATGAGACTTTGGAAGAGCAGAATATCTTTTTTTCAGAGAATTTATAGACCAATAACTTGGTCTTGGCAGAGCAATTGTGCTTCTATTGCTTTCATCTGACACAGATGTGCTCCTGATGTGTCCTATGCTGAGTACCTTTCAGGAATTACAGTTTTTGCCTGCCATTGTCATGGTAATTTCACCTATTTGTTTTCACACTAAGGACTCTGCAATCAAAACTGCACATGCATCACTCATTCCACCACATTTAAAATGGGTATTATTTAATTGTCATTATGTGGTTACAAGGTGACCAAGACTGGGAACTGAATATTCAAGGGTATTTATCATTTAGGAAGGATAGGCAAAAAGGAAAATGAGCTGGGATAGTGCTGTTTCAGTTTGTGTGGAGTTAAGAAACAGCAAGGGGCAGTAAACATTGGTGGAAGTCATTTATAAGCCTTCAAACTGCAGTGGTAATGTTGGGCACAGTATAAATTCAGTAAGTAGAGCTGCATTTAACATGGGTAATATAGCAATAATAGGCAATTTCAATTTACGTATAGACTAGGTAAACTTAATTAGCATTAATGCTATGGAGGATGAATTCTGGAGTGTGTACGAGGTGGGTTGAACAACCATCTAATTATTGGACTATTTTAGATTTAGTATAATGTAATGAGAAAGGGTTAATTAAAAACTTGGCTGTGAAGGAGCCTTTAGGAAATGGTGACCATACAATGATAGAATTTTGCATTAGGGCTGGAATTTTCTGCTCCCTTTGGCATGGGCTTGAGTGAGTATGACGAGAAAGCCAGAAATTGGTTATACGTCGTTGTGAAACCAGTTTGTGATCATTGACTCCACCCATCAGTGGCGGGCTGCATTTCTCACCGCTGCACATCGGGAACCTAATTTCAATACTTTAGCATCTCATTATAAGCCCTGCTCACCAGAATCATCTCCCCACGCTGGATCATTCAGGATTATGCCGATGTGTTTGACAACTGTACATAAGCGACATGCATCTGGTTAGCTGCACTTCGCTTGAGACTTCAAGATTTGTTTGTCTACCTTGCTTTGGGCAGCACTCATGGTTCTCAGTGCCAGGTTTTTCAAACAGTACCATATCACATTTAGGGGCCTCATGGGCATGTCTCTACCTACCAGATCAGCTGTAAGGCGGTGGCGGCTTTTCAATGGCTGCAGTGCTAGGTCTTCCTTGGGGAAGGGGGAGTAGTGGCCTCAGGCAAGGGAAGAGGTTGCAGGGCGAGGTCTGTACTTGGGAAGGGGGTATCCCAGGGCATGTGTGGGAGCACATGTTGATATGTGCAAGTAGCCTCAAGATGGTGAGAGCTGAGGAGGCCATCTCCAGAGGAGATGAGGCTAGATGGAGTGTGTTTGTGTGAGAGAGTGAGTGGTGATATCCCTTGAGCTGGCAGTGAGTGAGATGCCAGTGAATGTGTGATGGGCTTGTGAGTGTGTGAGTTTAGAGTGATGAGATGGTTGCCTTACCTTGATAGCACTGATGGGATCATTCATCCCCTTTCTGTCCTGAATAGCCAACCTCTTCTGTGCAGCATTGACACCGACCACCACTGCCACCACCTCCCAAGCTCGAGTGGTGATATTGCTGGATCTCCTGCAGCCAAAGCAGAGGTGGAGGACATCACAACAGGCCTCTAAAAGGCATTCCAGTGACAGGTCACTGAACTCTGCTTGGCTTTCAGGGCCATGTCCTGGAGCAGTCTTGGGCTGCAAGCATTGAGAACTGTGTGTGTGGCTGCAGTTTAGATATGGCATCCAGCATGAGGAAACGGCAAGGTAACAGCATGGCAGGTGATTCAGAGGCTGCCTGCCAGCCAGGTGACTTGTTTCCTGTGGCTTGTTTCCTGAGGCGGGAAGTATACAATACAGCGTGAAAACTCGCCATTTGCGGCCAGCCGTAAAATATCTTTTTTCACTCCCACTACCACACAGTGCAATTCCAGGATAATTCCACCTAAGTTTGAAAGTGATATAGTTCATTCTGAAACTAGGGTCTTAATTCTGAACAAAGGAAACTATGAAGATATGAGGGGCAAGTTGGCTATGGTGGATTGGGAAAATACATCAAAGTATTGATGGTAGTCAGGCAATGGCTAGTATTGAAAGAAGTATTACTTGGTGTAGAAGCATTGTTTGGTCCTCTAAGATACCAAAAATCAACAGGAAAGGTGAATCAAACTGTGGCTAACAAAAGAAGTTAAAGATTGTACTAGATCAAAGGAAGTAAGTCTGAGGATTGGGAGCAATTTAGAATCTGGCAAAGGAGGACCGTGAAACTGATAAAGAAAGGGCAAAGAGAATATGAATGCAAGCTAGCGAGAAATATAAAGGCGGGCTATAAAAGCTTCTATGTTTGTGAAAAAGAAAAGATTAGCAAGGACAAATGTGGGTGCATTACAGGTGGAGATAGGAGAATTTAAAATGGAGAACAGGGTAATAGGAGAAACCAAACAATTGCTTTTTGTCTATCTTCACGGTGGAAGATGCAGAAAATCTCCCAGGGAGGGAAGCAGCCACACATTAGGGAAACGTTGTATAAAGTGACCATTCCTGTGCAGCTGAGACAGTTCAGATACAGCTACGTTGACATGCGTGGAGTCGGGCCTCTAAGTTATCTGCCCACTCAAGAAACGCAGAGACATGAAAGTGCCACCAAGTGCTCCAGAACTTTTCACCCCTCAGGCACAGACTGCAAATTAATAAGTGTTTAGTGGACTGCAGAACAGTTAGATGACTGGGAACATTTTATAATCTTCTTGCTAAATCTGGCCATGGCACAGTAACTGGTGGAGGCACTGACAGTCCCTTGCAAAGTTAGCATCTCGGTTTGGACCAGTCTCCCCCATGATTCAAGCTGACAGCACAGCCTTGCAGTGTGGGTTAGGAGAATGCCTGCACCTTAGCTGAAACACAGCATGCAGTCCAGTGGGCAAAGTTGCTGCGAATCGGTCAGCTGGAGTGGGGCGGAGAAGGGTGGGGTTTCGAGCAGCTATGCAGTGCACTAATTCTGGCAATCCAAGTAGTGGCCAGCACTTTCCAGAATGCAATAAGGGGCCTTCAGACTTAACCAAGAGATGTTCTTGGAACACCCAAGCTAACCCATGCGTCTCTTTCTTTCATCCTGCAGGAGTACATCAGGACCATGGAGCCTGGTGAACTAGCTGTATGCCTCATAGAGTACTGAGAGCACAGACGACAGAGAACAGAGCAATGGAGGTGGCTGCTGCACAGAGGGAGGAGCAACACCCTCAGGAAGAAGGGACATCTGGGGCTACCGTACAAGCCACCGAAGAGCCACAGTGAGCCATTACTAGACGCCTAGCTAGACACCTTTCATTCCTGCAGATGACTGAGAACCCGTGTCACCAAAGACTGTGCATGTCTAGGGAACTGGTCAGTCACATCTGCCAGCTACTGTATGATTTGGCACCATGGGGACATGGAGGGCATCCACTGCCCCTGGCCATGAAGGTGATTGCAGTGCTCAATTTTTACCCAAGTGGCTCCTTTCAGGGCACCACAGGTGACCTCTGTGAGATATCACAAGCTCCCCGACAAATGCATCCGTGAGGTCACAGATGCCTTTTCGCAAGGGCATTTCACCCGGGATGAGGAAAGCCAGGGTAGAAGAGCGATTGGATTTGCCCAGATTTTGGGTTTCCCACAGGTTCGGGGTGCCATCAAATGCACTCATGTGGCGTGCAGATCTCCATCGCAACAAGCAGTCAGCTATGCCAGCCACAAGGGCTTCCATTCGCTGAGTGTGCAGCTATTGTGCGACCACCAAAAAAGCATCCTGCAGGTCTGCACACAGTTTCCAGGGAGTGTCCATGACTCCTACAACCTCAGTTGGTCACAGATCCCTGACGTCTTCCGGGATCCACAGAGACTGCAAGGATGGCTGCTCGGGAATAAGGGCTACCCGCAGAGGATGTGGCTTATGACCCCAATGCGGCAGCCTCAGACTGCAGCTGAGCGAAGATATAATGAGGCTCATGCTGCAACTCACAACTTGGCGGAGCAAAACGTCGGGATGCTGAAAATGAGGTTCCGGTGCCTGGACTGGTCTGGCAGAGCCCTGTAATATAGTCCACATAGGGTGTCATGCATCATCGTCGCCTGCTGCGCCCCTTATTAATTGGCGCTGCAACAGGGAGAGGAGCTAGCTGAGGAGGAGATGGAAGAGCTGGACATCACCTCCAATGAGGAGTATATCGATGAGGGTGAGGAGGTCCTTGAAGGTGATGATGACAGCGATAAGGCCCTCGTACTGGCCAGACAAGGCAGGCGTGCACGAGAGGCCCTCATAGCTACTAGATTTGTGGAGGATGATGATGACATGCAGTGAGGAGACACCATAAGATGCTCACATTGCATCTATGAACATTTGACTCCAGTCTGGCTTATGGCAGCGCACTTACCCTCTGTGTTAATGCTTCTGTCATGGAGACGCAGTGGAGGCCCTAATAGTCGCTGATTGCAGGAGGATGATGACAACATGCAGTGAGGATGCTCCATAGTTCTTCACATAGCTTCTAAAGAATGTCTGACGCCTGTCTGGCCGAGGGCAGCTCACTTGCGCTCTGTGATGAGGGTCATATCATGGAGATGCAGCTGTGAAACTTAAAAAGCACCTAATCCTTTGTCCACCTTCAGCACCTGACCCATTCAGGAGCACAGCGTCACCAGTCACAGATGCTGACAAGATAGGGTCTGAGAGCACACAGAGAGAATGATGGAACAATGTAACGCCTGCCCACGACATTCTGGCAGCAATGACAAACATCATCGAGGTGCAGTCATCACTAATGTTTCCAGGAAGTGTGAGGCTGGACCATCACTTTCGTCTGGAGACTGCACAAAGCCCTGGAAGATGCCCTGGATACTTGAACACTTGCCTTTATCTGGTGCAGAAAGTTTTCACATCTGAGTGACACGAGCACTGCTCATCAGAGCAAGGAGCCATAGACAGGGAGACATTGTTGAGAGTTTAGTTACAATAGTGAATATCATGTTACCAGTGATTAACACCCTTGCAACAACATCTTCGTACCTTCCTAACCCCTGCCGCTATGTCTTGGTGCTCCCTGGACATCCACAGCATAGGTGGAGGCACCCTGCTGATTGCCATGCTCTGTCTGTGATGACCTTGATGGATGTCCTCTGGAGGGCCCAGGCCTGGAGGGCCCTGGCCTGCTTTCGTGGTCCTGCTGTGTGGCAGTGGCACTCTCCTCGACCTGTGGAGCTGGAGCTACTGGATTCAAAGGAAGAGGGGATTTGGATGGGCTGGACATTCCGAGAGGCAGCTTGATGAATGGCCCTGGGGTGTGCACCTGCTGATCCTCCTCCCTATGGGTGCCCAAGCACCACTGCCTGACTCCTTGATCAGAAGGGGAAGCTGGAGTGAGATTGAACTGCCCTGCATCCTTCTTGCATACACACTGGTGGAGGCCAACTATGGCATCAGCAATGGAGTTCAGCCCGAGCAGTAGTGCAGGAGCGATGTCCTGGACCAAAGTCTCCATGGCAGCCGCCATTCCATTAGTGTTGACCTCGGTGCGTTGGCATGCTGGTGCTATCAACTCAGCCTGAAGTTGGACGGACTCCTCCATCATGCCCTGTAATCTGAGGAGTGCAGCGGATATCCCTTCCTGATGGTCCTGAGCTTGCCTTTGACGCTCCAGCAACTGAGGCATGATGAAGTCCACAGGCTCATCACCTGACTCGGATTCAGAAAACTTCTGGTCTCTAGCAGTCGTCCAAGTGCCAGGGGCCCGGGAAGTCCCTGCCATCACCTGCAGTGGATCAGACAGTGCAAAGTGCTCACCAGATTGTGATCCCGAGGCTACTGTAAAGCTAGGTGTGTGTCTCTGCATTGGTAGAGGGTGTGGGTGTGCACTGTGACGGTTCTTCAATGAGGGTGCCTTCAGATTCCATTTCTGCGTTTTCTTCGGGTCTTGATTGGAGGTCCTGGGATGTGGACTCTGTTTGCTGTTTCCCAGATATGCGTGCAAAAGCAAGGAGAGATAATTAGTTTATTGCAGTGGATTGCGGAACAAGACGCCTCACTCACAGCATGGTTGTCTGTTGGATGTTGCACTGCTGGATCCTCACTTGGTAGAGCACCGCCGACTTCACTGTCAGCACAGGAATGGTCCAGATTCTCACCAGCCAGCTGGATGGCTCTATTTTCAACATTTGTGATGACCTTGATTTCAGGCATTCCCCACCAGTCTGACCTCTCCCTTTTGTGTTATGCCAGCTTGTCCTGCATGAATACAGATGGAAAGAGTGTAAGCAGGGTGCCTGCAGACCAGATGATAAGTATGTCTGGCATGTGTGGGTGGTGAGTGGTCCCATGGACAGGATGAGGACAATGAATGTGTGTGGGAGATAGTGAATGGCAATGTCCCTTGAACTGGCAGTGAGGGCCCTGTGGATGTGTGATGGGTTTGTGATTGTGTGAGTTGAGAGTGAGGAGAAGAGTGACTTACCCTGGCAGATCGAAGGAGATCATTCATCCTCTTTTGGCACTGGGCGGCTGTCCTCTTTTGTAGGTCGTTGCCGCTGACCACCACTGCCACCGCCTCCCAAACCAGATTAGTGATGTTGTTGCCCATCCTGCAGCCAGTGTCGGACATCATGGTGGGCCTCCATGGCATACAAAAGGCGATCGAGGGACACATCAATAAACCCAGGGGACTGCAGTGTTTTTGCCTTTTGGAGTCATGCTGTCTTCTGTGCAGCAGTCCTGGCTGGAGGCACTGAGAAACATGCAGGTGTCTGCACTTTAAATATGGCACCAAGTGGCGAGGTGATGGCATAGTGGGTGAATGAGCACCCACCCACCATTGGGAATACATAATTAATGCAGCGGTTTTGGGATGATACAGCCATGTGAAGCCGCCATTGCGGCCGGTGGGTAAAACGTCATTTTCTCCGCCCGCTGCCACACTTAGTGCAAATCTAGGATAATGGCAGAGCACATGGGATTGGAGGTAATATACTGGTATGGACTGAGAATTGGTTAACAGACAGAAAACAAAGAGTAGGAATAAACGGGTCATTCTCAGGATGGCAGGCTGTTACTAGTGGGGTACTGCAAGGATCAGTGCTGCAGCCACAGCTGTTCACAATCTATATAAATGATTTGGATGTGGGAACCAAATGTAATATTTCCAAATTTGTGGATGACACAAAACTAAGTAGGAATATTAGGAATATAAGTTGTGAGGAGGCTGCGGGGAGGCATCAAGGGGATCTGGACAGGCTGAGTGAGTGAACAAGAACATGACAAATGAAATATAATGTGAATAAGTGTGAAGTTGTCCACTTTGGTAGGAGAAACAGAAAGACAGTATTTCTTAAATGGTGAGAGGTTGGGAAATGTTGATGTCCTTGTTCATGAGTCACTAAAAGCTATCATGCAGATGCAGCAAGCAATTAGGAAGGCAAATGGTATGTTGGCCTACATCGCAAGAGGATTTGAGTACAGGTGCAAAAATGCCATATTGCAATTGTATAGAGCCTTGGTAAGACCACACCTGGAGAATTGCCTACAGTTTTGGTCTCTTTATCTAAGGAAGGTGCTTGCATTGAGGCAGTGCAATGAAGATTCACCAGACTAATCCCTGGGATGGCAGGATTGTGTTACAAAGAATGATTGAGGAAACTAGGCCTGTGTTTTCTAGAGTTTTAAGGAATGAGAGGTGGTCGCATTGCAACTTAGAAAATTCTTATAGGGCGTAACTGGGTAGATGTAAGTTTTATTTGATTCATTTACAGGATATGGGCATCGCTGCCTAGACCAGCATTTATTGTTTCCCCTGGCTGGTGAGTCTAGAACCAGGGGACAAAGTCTCAGAATAGGGGGCAGGCCATTTAAGACTGAGATGAGGAGGAACTTCTTCACTCAGAGGGTGATGAATCTTTGGAATTCTCTACTGAGAGGGCTGTGGAAGCTTAATCATTGAACATGTCAAGACAGAAATCGATAGATTTCTGGATACTTATGACATCAAGGGATATAGGGATAATGGAGCAAAATGGCATCGAGTTAGATGATCAGCCATGATTTGTTTGAATGGCAGAGCAAGCTTGACGGGCCAAGTTGCCAACTCATGCTGCTGTATTTTTATGTTCAACTGCATTCATAAGACCCAGGACAGAGTAATAATAGGATCATGCAGATTCATTAATACTTTTGAACACCTGCCGAGTTTTCATGGGTTTTGAAATTCTTGGGTTGTATTTAAACTGTAGGTATCTAGCCACAGTATGATGGCATATGCTAACCAGAAAGGGTAACACTCAAATGGACAGCTTGTAATCAGTGCCCAAAGTCTTATTCTTCAGTTGACAGAAAACTTTCCAGCATCAACACATCAAGATTTCATTTTGAGTTATCTATAGTGCCTCATTTGTTTGAAAGAGGTAACTGACACCAGGCTTGACCGTGGGTAATCAGCTGAAATCACTTAAAGCTGCAAAATGAATCTTCTATTTGTGCAAAATCTTCCTAATGCTATGTAATATAATGATGCAGAGGAGCATTCACCTTGAGCCAGATGTGAACCACTACAATGGAAGGTAGCCTGCTGAAGGAGATGGCAGTGACAATAATGGTTTATGATACAGTGACATTATATTGGGTCAGTTCCAATGAAACTTGGACATTGGGTGAGGACAGCACTGAATTTGGCTGTGATTTCTCATTATTGATAGTTTGTCAACATTTAGTTTGCCACATTTAAAAAATGGTCATTTGGATGACGAACTGCTGACATTTGTAGAATCAGCACAAACTAGGTGCATCAGAAGAACAGGAGAAATTGGAGTCAAAATTATAGCTCTAATAACCTGAGTAATATATATTTCTCTGAATATTGTCGCCAAACTTATTTGACAAACTTTACTGTGTTTACAATACTAAGAAACAATGGTGGTAGAAGTTTAGTTATGCAGGGACAAGTTGATTCTAGTTATTCTAATTGAGTTAACGCTTCTGTAAAAAAACAGATAAAGTAGTATCATATGAGTGCATTATGTACTTGGCTGTTATTATAACCACAGTAATTTCTAACCTAACTATTTCAAGTTATTAACTAAATAGATAATATTGACAATTTATATGGGTTAAATAGCATTTAAACCCTTTAAAAAAGAAAATGGTCTGGGTGATGTAGATAAAAATTCTAAGGTAGCTCTAATGTAGTGAAAAATAACACAACTTGGAATTGCAATTAGGTTGTCAGGTTTGGCAAAGCAATTAACCAAAGAACTTGTCAGCAGCTTGTGATCACTTATGGAATAGGTTTCATTATCTGCCAGTGACTTCATAGTTGCTTTCGTGTAATGTAATACTTGTATTTTATTTGGCTGCTAGATTGTGGTGGTGATTGTGTGGAGTTTTCTATTTAGCAATCATAACCATTTGACTGTGTACCTATTTATATTGTCAAATTTTACTTGCATACACAGTTCATACTATGCTTGCTTTGATTATGTCAGACGGAATAATGAAGAGTAATTAATGTTTCTTCATCCAGTGGGTTTTGCCAGTGACTCGAAACTCAATGCAGCCTTTTGTTGTAAGTAAGGTGTTCTTTTCAAAATTTGTTTGCAGCGCTATGAGTTTTGAAATCAGTAGTTTGTGTTAATTAAACTTGTCTTTATTTAAACTAACTTTAGGAGATGAAGCTGACTACGAAGATTCATGATCTACTGCTCTTAGCGGTGGGTAACATCATTCTTCATCAATCATGCATTTTTGATGAGCAATGGCAATCCAAAAGCATCCAGAATGTAATTAAGAGGCATGAAAATGCTAATCACTCTAAGGACCAGCACATCATGAAAGGCAGCAAATTACGTGATTGCAACAATTTCTGCCTGGCTTGTAATCGCTCTGTTTCTTTTGTATCAGTGCTTACCTCAGTGTACACATTGATGATCATTTGCATGCTGACTATAAAACCAGTCAGCTGGACTGTTTGGTAGCACCCTGCATGTCTAAATATTGTATAATTTAGATTATGCTTTGTTCAAGAACTTTCGAAAGGTCAAGGATGAGAACATTTGGCTCATTAAAGATCATCCCTCTAGTACTCAGCTGTCCCAATTTAGTTGTGTTCTAAATGCTACAGATGCCTATATATTTACTACCTTTCCTAGCAGATTATTTTGCCTTAAGCAATTTATCTAGTGTGACTGGTTTCTACTATTCTGCTTTATTTTAAAATAGCATTTAAGCTTTACCTTGTCCAAGTCATGCAGTATTTTGTATACTTATTCTTTTGTCGAAACTGTGAGGTTTTAAAAGCTTTCCTCAGAGCTATTCTGCTATTATGCTGACCCTCTTCAATGCTTGCAATTCATTTGATAGCGTCAGAATCTAAACTGTACATTGTGTCACACAAGGACCCATGTACTGTCCTGTATATTTAATATTAATGAATGATGTTGTTTCAGTTTATTTTGAGCACTATGATAGCTTAAGAACACATTTATGAGGGGACCAGTTAGAGCGGCGAATTAGAATACAGTGCTGTCACTTGAAGAATCTGTGGATAAATGCAGTGCTGAAAACTGAAGTGATGGCAATCTCCCTATGATTGTAGTTAAATGTTGCCAATTTTTTGAATTTTTGTTTTTTTTCAGGGAAAGGATTTTGGGATTGAGTAATGTTCAAGTGTTGTGTTTTAAAACAAAATGAATTTTCACAAGTTAAAAGATAAGCTCACAGACTGCAGGAATTGAATATATAACATATATATATATAAATGCCAGATGAGATTGATTTTGGAATATCACAGCTCATGCCAAGATAGACTGCAGGAACTCACCAAGCCTCCTTAGACAGCACCTTCATTACCATCTAGAAGGACAAGGGCAGCAGATACATGGGAACACCAACAAGTTCTACTCCAGGCCACTCACCATCATTACTTGGAAATATATCGTCGTTCCTTCACTGTCGAAATCCTGGAATCCTTCCCTAACAACACTGTGTGTGTACCTATACTACATGGACTACAGCGGTGCAAGAAAGCTGCTCACCACCACCTTCTCAAAGAATGGGCAATAAATGCTGGCCTAGCCATTGATGCCCACACCTCATGAATGAATAGAAAAAAAGTGAAGGGACATTTTAACTTTTAGGCTGCTGACTGCTAGCATGCACTGGACCTCCACCTGATGCCACCAGACCGTGACAAGATCCATTTCAAGGTCCAAATTTTATTAACTTTCTGCCAGTAAGTTGCATGCCCTTAATGTGTATCCCAATGCTGCTGGAGTGTGCCGTCTTCAGGATGGAGTAATATTGGGCAACATGAAAGTTATGCCTAGGATGCAGAGACCAGGGTGGTGGCTCACATTATTCTAGTGGCACCCGGATGAACACTCACACACCTCCTTGCCCCTCAAAAATGAATTTAAACTTATCTTTTCAGGCTTTTCCTCTTGACTGTCAAGTTTACTAAGATTAGCATCCACAACATATGCCAGGGGGCCCTTAAAATTTCATCAGGATCCTATATACCTAATAGCACCTCTATTTACATAGATTAATGAGGTTTCTGCTTGATTCAGATGAATGCCTTGGCAGCTCAGCAGAAGACCTCAGTTAAAATGCCAGCAATATGTTGACCACTTCAATTTTAATTCCGTCATCATCTTGTTTCTGACAGGAAGAGAAGTAAAATTGCTCCAATAGAGTGAAAACAACACTGTTTATAATCTGTAATAACAAAATACAGTTTTTGCCTGGCCACACTGTTCTGATTGGGCAATGGGTATATTTGGCAGGTGGAGCCTGGTGCATGTGGGTTGTGCAGAGGACAGGATTGCAAGACACACATGCAGATGCCAATGGTTGGTGGCAGTGGTGGGTGAGAGTTTTGTGGAGAGAAAAAAACAGTGAAAAGTAAGAGGAGACCAACAACAAAGTTACCCTGTCTGGAGGATTGGGGGAGGGTGTCAACATTTGATGGGGAGATGACATTAGGGGGGATGGCATGAGTGGGAGGGAGGAAAACATATGAGGATTGGAAATGCCTCGGAGGTATGGAATGAGAACTGGAGATGGTACAGGAAGAAAGTGTTGGTTGAGTCATGGGATGGGGATGATATGAGAGGGATGGCATGAGCTGGATGGGATGAGGTGGGGATTTAACGAAGTACTGTTGCAATAAAGATACAAATTCCACTGCAAATGTTTTGTGATCACTGCAAATTAAAGAATATTCACTGATATTTGATTCCACCTAAAGATTCCTAACCACTTCATGTGGCTCATATTTTTCCATGGGTTCTTCCATTCGACCTTGAACTTTATTGCTGAGCTGTTGCGGTTTGGAGATCGGAGGTTTTATCGAGACTGGTGGTAAGTGCTTTGCTGTAGGAGAAAAGAGTTTTTTCCAAAAAAATATTTGCATTGAAAGAAACAGTAGCTAACCTTGGTCAGTGTTATAGAAAGAGGATAGAACCTTTAGTGAAAATTATTGATAATGGCCTCTGTTGGGACTTTTTTCAGATTGTGTTGTTAGAGACTGGTCTCCCTATGCAGGGTCAATTTTACTTCAGCTGAGGTCTCCATCCATCCTTTAAAAATTACCAACTAAAAACTCCAGATGGTTCAACTGGTCAAGGTAGTAAGTAACTGAACCAAACAGGCCCTAAAAATTCAAGATTTGATCCCTGGTTTATGTTGATTTAGCTGACGTGAGCCTTGATACAGACACACAAATAGCATCACCATGGGTTGAGATGGGAAAAGTAAGGAATCCTATCAAGTGACCTTTTCTGAAAGTGTGACAGTCACAAGGTCAAATCTGGCTGTAACGATCCTAGCAATTGAACAGTCTACTGAAATTTACTACCTAGATGGTTACCCTAATAGAAGGCATACAGCACAATGGAATTGTACTGTAGCAAGAAATCATTAGGATAAATTTTAACTTAGTAGAACAAAGTACAAAGGGTGATAATGAATCTGTAGCGGGTTTTACCGGCTGGATTTTCATGGATTCAGGGAGACTCCATGAAGCAGTGAAAATGGCAACTGGTACCCAATTCCTGGATTCCTGACCCCATTTCTGGGGTTTCCAATTTTTAGTAGAGCCTATTAAGTGTGGGCTGGTTCAGATCGCGAGCCCACACCCTGCATTTCCAACCTGGCCGGCTCCATTGCAGGGATAGGCATGTCCTAGTCCTCCATAATTTTCATGAAGTCGGGCCAGCTTTTCAAAGAGTTGTGGCTCATGGCACCTCAAGGGTGTCATGAACCATAGACTGCATGAGGAAAGTTCAAAAGGTCCTCCTCTTGCCCCCATGTATAATGAGGCTTGGCCTAGAGCCCAGAAATCTATTAGACTGTTAAAAAACCTGATCCCCAAGAAAAGCATTGCTTGATTGACAGCTCTGGCTTTATGACCTCTTCTATAATTGAACAATGTTTATTTACACATTAAAGAGGTTTCAAGTGCTTTCAGTTTTTTGCTATTGATACTTTAAATGATCTGGATGATTGACACTTTTATTGACCTGTAGTAAAAAGGAAGTTTTTTAAGAAAGTGGAAAGCTATCTATGAATGACAGTTTTTTCAAAGTTTTTTCTACACTTCCTATTGTCACTGTTCTATATAGTGTATAGAATGGTCAATGGGCATGGAAGTGCATTAGCTTGGCATGAGGGGCTCTAGGGGTGGATCGGAGACATGAAGTGACATGGATGGGGGATAGGAATATGTGGAGAGGTGAGGGGATGAGAGAGGTGAAGGCTAGACTGCCTTACTTTTTTCATTATTACTGGGTTGAAGTTCCATAGCACCGAGGAAGGCCTTTTAAATAGCCTGCGCTTAGCACCCGGCAGCCCATGTGCTGCCTCCAAACTTTTTCCAGGATTGGCTGGCCCGATTACAGCCTGCACTCATCACCGCCAGAATGAAAATTCCGTCTTTTCCTGTCACTTTCTCCTGCAGTGGGCATGGCAAGCAGGGAATTTTCCTGATTCCCGCTGCTCACCTTGAAGATGAAAATCCAGCCCTACATCTCTCCTGATTTTTATTTCCAAAGAGAGATGTAAAACAGGCTGTGGATTCAATATCACCCATTTTCACTATGACACAGTCAACATCCATCCCAATGACTTCAGGGGAGGGAAAGAGAAGGTGGATATAAATAAATAAGTTAGTCATCGATTGACAAATAGGGAGATAAATTGATAGCTCCCAAAAACTGACACGGTGATCATGATGTGCGATTAGTCCACATTCGTTCAATGTAATGCAGGCACCATGTCAACTTTGTGCTGCCTGCTCTTTTACATGATTGCTGCCAGAACTAATTACTGTTCATCAGCTGCAAGTATCAGTAGGAGATTCAGTATTGTAACATATTAGCACCAGTTAAAGTTAGCCTGCAACTCTTAAAGGGGAGATATGTTGTAGCTGAAATAGGTGCATTGATCTATGTTATTAAGTTTTCTATTGACAGGAGAGGAAACATTTTCTGAAATACTAACCATTCATTCCATTAACAACTGAACTTAAGCTGTACACCCATGAGAAATAAATCCCTAGCGACCAACACAAAGGGTTTGGTGGAAAGTGCTAACCCCCAGGCACTCCCAGTAGCTTACCCATGTGTATTCATCACACACAAACATAATTGTTTTACTTTGAATAACTAGTAACAGTAGATAGGAAGATTGTAGATTTCCAAGTTTCCTATTCAGCGATACTTGTCTCACTGTCAAACTTAAAGGCCATGATATGTGAAAACAAGATGTATCACAATTCAGTGTGAATACCAGGCAATCCTTATAGATAAGTTTTCTTTATTTTTGAATTCAATACTTATGTTTACCATCTTCACTGGAGTAGATTGTGTTGGAGCTGGTGAGTGTTCAATATCTGATCATCTTTAAACACCTGATGAGAGTCATGAAGAAAGAATTTTAACATGTGATAGCCTGAAATCCTGCTAATTCCCTTGCCCCCTCATTATTAAAAGCATGATATTGCAAAACTGTACTAGTCCCTTTGATCTGTTCCTTGACATTAAAAGTCTTTAATACGCCAACATCTTGATCACACTTCAACCAATTTCTTGGCACTTTACTGTTCTTTGTTGCCAAATATAGCTTGTATAGTAAATCTGTGATATCCTCCCCTTGTCTACTGTTTACTATTGATTGTCAGTGTTGCAACTATGGTAGATTTAGATTAGAAAGGAAGTGAGGAGGCTCAAGTTGAGCATAAATGCTGGCATGGACTGCTTTGGGCTGAATGACCTATTTCTGTGCAATTTATCCAATGTAAAAATGTAGGAATTTTGCACTCCAGAGACTAAGTGCGATGGCGGGCAGTAATCACATGGTGCGGCAGCCAATGATTCGTCCGCCCCACCATAACCTAATGGGATCAGATGTCCTGGCGCCATTTATAAATGCCAACTGAACACACATATTACTCTCTGCAGCCCAGCTGTGTGGATGACCAAGGCTGAAATGACTCCATGCAAAAACAAAGTAGCGACAAGGTTCAGTAATGACTCCCTTGAGGCTCTTATTCATAAGCACCTGCCCGAGAAATACCAATCAGTACAGGAAGAGGATGAATGATCTCATCTGCACCACTAGGATGTCATCATTCAGCTCACTCCAAGTGCACACTCTCAGAATGGCATTATGCACTCAGAGCGTCACTCAACTCAAGGATCTCACAAAATATTAGTGGGGGTGATATCAGCATTGAAAGCCCATTCACTGGTATCTCATCCATCATCTTGCACAAACACCATTCTCGGCCTTTACTGGGGAGAGCTCAGCACACACAGCAGGTGTGCATGCTTGCCAACCTCTGTTCCATCCTTTCTCATCCCATTCTATCCCTTTGTCTTCATGCAGGCCAAGCCTGCCCACAGCAAGAGGGAGAGATCCCAGATAGGAGGGAGGTGGACATCCAGGATCTCTCCAAGTTTGAGGAAAATGCCAATAAATTGGTGGGCAAGAGCAGAGATTGCTCCTGTGGGGAAGGTGAACTCAGCATCTCCCAGAAAGCCAGTATGGATGAACTGTCGATGAGTTGATCACATTCCGACAATCACAAAGAGTGACATGCAATATTGTATTCTGCTCATGAACTAAATCTATATTCTCTCTCTTGCAGGCAACAGCAGGTCCAAACAGACCAGCACAGGCAACATAAGCCCCAGCCCTCAGGCCACCTCAGAGAAGGATGCTGAGGATCCATTTGAAGAAGACCTGTCACAGTGTTCACCTGCACTCTCCATCAGCGCAGTGGTGGGTCACATTTCTAAATTAGGCTCGGGGTCACATTCTGGGGAACACCTTACTGACACCTCTCTGCAGCATGTGGAGGCAGTGACAGCCCAGGTCTCTGGCACTTGAAGGACCACTGGAGAACAGCCACTCACTGAGTCCAAGTCAGATGATGAGCTTCTGGAAACGGCCGTCGCTAACATGCTGGAGATGCAAAGACCGGCGGCTGTACATCGGGCAGAGTTGCGAGAGGCAGTCAACAAACTAGAGCAAAGGATGGAGGAGTCCGTCCACAGCCTGTCTTGAGTTGTGGCTCCAACATGTGAGTGTCTCGAGGTCTTCATGGGAAGGGTGGTGGCTGCCTTGGAGACCTTGGTCCAGCAGGTTCAGCCAGGTTTTTAGTTGGACCTTCACTTCATTGCTATAAGCATTGGTGGGATCCATCATTGGCTAGGCAAGATGGGAGCTGGGCACCTCGGCCTCCCTTCAGATGCCCTTTCTCTTCAAGGAGTCAGGCAGGGGTCCTCAGGTACCCACAGGGAGGAGCACCAACAGCTGGACACCCCAGGGTCATCCACTCAGGTGACTCCGTGAGTGTTCAGCTGATCTCAATCACCTTCGCCTGTGACCCAATGACCTCCAGTTGCACAGGACAAATGGGTGCACCTGCCTCACAGCAGGAGACCCAAAGCAGGCTGGGGCCCTCCAGGCCCCTAGAGGACACCCACCAAAGTATTCGAAGACAGCAGGGCTTTGCAGTCAGCAGGATACCTCCATCTCTGCTGCCAATGTTGGGGATCCACCAAGGCATAGTGGTTGGGTTAGAAAAATTGAGAAACCTTTATATCACTTTTGGGTCATGGGTGTTCACTCAGTGTATATATCACAGAATCACAGAGAGTCTGCACCAACACGTGAGAAACACCTGACCTACCTATCTAATCTCATTTACATCCAGGTACTTTTTAAAGGATGTGAGGCAACCCGCCTCCACCAACATCCCAGCCAGCACAATCCAGACCTTCACCACCCTCTGAGTAAGAACATTTTTCCTCACATCCCCCCTAAACCTCCTGCCCCTCACCTGAGCTTGTGTCCCCTTGTAACTGACTCTTCAACTAAAGGGAACAGCTGCTCCCTATCCACCCTGTCCATGCCCCTCATAATCTTGTACACCTCGATCAGGTCGCCCCCTCAGTCTTCTCTGCTCCAAGGAAAACAACCCAAGTCTATCCAACCTCACTTCATAACTTAAATGTTTCATCCCAGGCAACATCCTGGTGAATCTCCTCTGCACCCCCTCCAGTGCAATCACATCCTTCCTATAATGTGGCAACCAGAACTGCACACAGTACTCCAGCTGTGGCCTCACCAAGGTTCTATACAACTCCAACATGACCTCCCTACTTTTGTATTCTATGCCTCGATTGATAAAGGCAAGTGTCCCATATGACTTTTTCACCACTCCACTAACATGCCCCTCCGCCTTCAGAGATCTATGGAACACACGCCAAGGTCCCTTTGTTCCTCAGAACTTACTCATGTCATGCCATTCATTGAATACTTCCTTGTCAAATTACTCCTTCCAAAGTGTATCTCCTCACACTTTTCAGGGTTAAATTCCATCTGCCACTTATCTATCCATTTGACCATGCCATCTATATCTTTCTGAAGCCCAAGACACTCAACCTCACTGTTAAACACACGGCCAATCTTTGTGTCAGCTGCAAACTTACTAATCCTAACCCCCACATAGTCACCTATGTTGTTTATATAAATGACGAAAGATAGGGGACCCAGCACAAATCCGTGTGGTATGCCACTGGACACTGGCTTCCGGTTACTAAAGCATCCTTCTGTCATCACCCTCTGTCTCCTACAACTAAGCCAATTTTGAATCCACCTTATCAAATTATCCTGTATCCCATGTGCATTTGTCTTCTTTATAAGTCTCCCATGTGGGACCTTGTCAAAGGCTTTGCTGAAATCCATATAAACTACATCACCTGCACTACCCTCATTTACACACCTGGTCACCTCCTCAAAAAATTCAATCAAATTTGTTGGGCCTGACCTCCCTCTGACAAAGCCATGCTGACTATCCCTGATCAAACCTTGCTTCTCCAAGTGGAGATAGATTCTCTCCTTCAGAATTTTCTCCAATAGTTTCCCTACCACTGACGTGAGACTCACTGGCCTGTAGTTCCCTGGCTTATCTCTACAACCCTTCTTAAATAGTTGAACCACATTAGCTGTTCTGCAGTCCTCTGGCACCTCCCCCGTGGCCAGAGAGGAATTAAAAATTTGGGTCAGAGCCCCTGTGATCTCCTCCCTTGCCTCCCTCAGCAGTCTGGGACACAAATCATCCAGACCTGGAGATTTGTCTATTTTTAAGCCCGCCAACACCTCCAATACTTTGTTACTCTCTATATCAATTTGCTCAAGAACTTCTCTCCCTGAGTTCCATATCTTCATCCTCATTCTCTTTGGTGAAGACAGATATGAAGTATTCATTCAACATTCTACCGATGTCCTTTGGCTCCACCCATAGATTGCCCCCTTGGTCCCTAATGGGCCCTACTCTTTCCCTCTTCCCACTGATATACTTATAGAATATCTTGGGATTATCCCTACTTTTACCAGCCAGAGCTTTCTTTTATCCCCTCTTTGCTCTCCTAATTGCTTTCTTAAGCTCCACCCTGAGCTTTCTGCACTCTACCAATGCCTCCGCTAATTTGCTCCCATTGCACCTGCTAAAAGCTCTCTTTTCCTTCCCATCGTATCCTGAATATCTCTGGTCATCCATGTTTCTCTGGGCTTGTTATTCCTTCCTATCACTCTAGAGGGAACATGTTGAGCTTGTACCTTCCCCATTTCCTTTTTAAAGGTCCCACTGCTCTTCTGTAGATTTCCCCACAAGCAGCTGTTCCCAGTCTACCTTGGCCAGATCCTGCCTTATTTTACTAAAATCCGCTCTCCCCCAATCCAAAACATTTTTTTTGTCTATTTCTTTGACTATAACAAGCTTAAATTGTACCATGTTCTGATCACTATCACTAAAATGCTCCCCCACCACCACCTCAGACACCTGTCCAGCTTCATTCCCCAGAATTAGGTCCAGCATTGCGCTGTCGCTTGTTGGACCCCTCTACATATTGACCTAAAAAGTTCTCCTGTACACATTTCAAGAAATCCACTCCATCCAAGCCCTTAACACTATGTCTATCCCAAACAATGTTGGGAAAGTTGAAATCACCTAATATAATCTAATTGTTATTGTTTTTACACACCTCCGCAAATTGTGCACATATTTGCTCCTCAATTTCCTGCTGACTATCTGGGGGACTATAATAAACACCTAACAATGTGGCTGCCCCTTTTTATTCCTAAGCTCTACCCACAAAGCTTCATTCGATGCCCTCTCCAAGATATCATCTCTCCTTACTGCAGTAACTGACTCCTTAACTAATAATGCAACGCCTCCTCCTCTTTTAACCCTCCCTGTCTCGTCTGAAGATTCTATATCCTGGAATGTTGAGCTGCCAATTCTGCCCCTCCCTCAATCACACCTCTGTGATGGCTACTATATCACAATTCCGTGTGTCAATCCTCACCCTTAACTCATCCGTTTTACCTGTAATACTCCTGGCATTAAAGTAGAGGCCATCCAGCCTTGCCTTACTCCCTTGAAACTTAATGCAGCTGTACTCCCTCTGATTTGATTGTTTTACTGTATTATGATGTGTCACTACTCTGCTAATATTCTGTGTCCCCTCCCCCTGTCGAATTAGTTTAAACTCCTCCCAATAGCACTAGCAAACTCGCCCGCAAGGATGTTAGTCCCACTGTGGTTCAGATGTAGACCATCCTGCTTGTACAGGTCCCACCTTCCCCAGAAACAATCCCAGTAATCCAGGAATCTAAAACCCTCCCTCCTGCACCAACTCTTAAGCCACGTATTCATCTGCACTATTCTCCTATTTCTGTGCTCGCTAGCACGTAGCACTGGGAGTAATCCAGAGATTACAACCTGAGAGGTCCTGCTTTTTAGTCTACTGCCTAACTCCCTGAATTCTTGATGCAAGACCTCATCCCTCTTTCTACCAATGTCATTGGTACCAACATGTACCATGACCTCTGCCTTATCACCCTCCCCCTTCAGGATACCCTGCAGCCGTTCAGTGACATCCCGGACCCTGGCACCAGGGAGGCAACACACCATCTTGGAGTCATGTTGACAGCCACAGTAGTGCCTATCTGTTCCTCTGACTACAGAATCCCCTATTACTATTGTTCTTCCTCTCTTCCTCCCCTCCTGTACAGACAGGCTGCTTGTGGTGCCAGAAGCTTGGCTCTGTCTGCACTCCCTGGAGCAATCAGCAACCTCATCAGCCTCCAAAATGGAATACCAATTTGTGAGTGGGACCACTGGGGACTCCTGAACTACCTGCCTGTTTCTCTTGGACTGCCTGGTGGCCACCCATTCCTTTCTTTCCTCAAGTCCCTTCAGCTGCAGTGTGACCACCTCTCTAAACGTGCTACCACGATGCTCTCAGACTCGCAGATGCTCCACTGTGTCCCCAGCCACAGTTCCAGCTCTGAAACCCGAGCTTCCAGGAGCTGCAGCTGGACACACTTCCTGCACACATGCTGGTCCCGAGCTCTGGAAATGTTCCCGGCTTCCCACATGGAGCACGAGGAGCACACCATGGCTTTGAGCTCTCCTGGCTTATCCCTTTGAATTAAACCTTTTAAATCAATTACTGTAGGGCCCTTCTTTCCTGATCCTCATTACTACAGAATATACAAACTATAAACCACAAAAAGACCTTAAACTATAGGCAATAAAAGTAGTAAATACTTACCCGACCTTACCCACTACTTACCAGTCATTTCTCTCCCTTGTAGCCTCTACTGCTGCAGCAGGGCAAGACCACTCTCTAAAGATTTAAGAAGTTGGATAGCTAAGAAAAAATGCAAATAGCACCCCTTCCCCTCTGCACCAAATTCCCACTGTGCACCAAATTGCCAATACCCACACTTGCTCTGGCTGTGTCTCACTCAAGATGAGGTCTCTCCACTGCTCGTGTGCTTCTAATAATCCCTTTCTTAATATCATGCACCTTTGTAAATAAGTTTGCTGTTCATGACAATGGTCTCACCATTCAAATGCATCATGCATTTGTGCCTCTTTTGCGAGGGTAATCCTAGCTCCACTCCATTATCACCTCCCTTTGTGAGCCTCACATTCAAGTGATGTCTAGGTGACTCATGTTAGTTACTCGGCCCTTGCCTAATGCCAAGGAGATGTATCAACCTCTTTATTGAATGTGACTGCAAATCGCATTAGGAAGTGATATTCATTTAAGGACACCAAGGAGTTATGCATGCTGAATTGTATTGGAGCGTTATCACGCACATTGTCTCATCATCAAATAGCTGTCTTCACTGTTTGTGCCAAAGCACAAGACCTCTAGCCATGTGTGCATTTCTGTGGCATCAAGAAATGTCTCATTCAGGAGGTCACAACTGCATCAAGTCCATTTAACACAGGCTTTGTTCTGGTGTTCTGCCTTTCACTTCCCAGAGTGGTTACATACAGCTCTGGCTGCTGACATTTTGCAAAGATTAGAACCTGGTGAACATGAGGGTTGGAGGTCCAAGGCCCAATGCCAACCTTGCTCGCGATGTTATTGGTTGTAAAGGCCTTTCAGATCACTGGCATGCCACTAAGATATGAAAAATGTGCTTGCGTACCCTTGCCTGCCAGAACATATCCTGGATGCGCTCAAGCCTCTTCCAACCTCTCTGGGATTAAGATGACAAGTAGTTGGGATGGCATCTTGGTCACCTAGATCTTGAGGTAGCACCTCAGCTGGAATGTTGGATCAGGGAAAGGCAAGTAATGTAGATGCAGCTCTAGGGCATGATAGTGGCTTTCTGGTAGCGATAGGGAGCTCTGCACTCAATGCTGCCTTCTTGATGGCAGCGATCCAATTGAGGAAGCTGCCCATCATCAATCTTTTCAGGTTTCTGCCCTTGAAGGTCTTCACCATCTGAGAAGTTCTTAGCCTCCTCCATGTCTCCTTCTGGCAAATGATCTCTCCTTTGAGGCACCAGATTGTGCAGGGCGCAAGCGACCACGATAATACAGGACACCCTGTCTAGCAAGTACTGCAGGGTGGTCCAAACATTGGAACTGCATCTTCAGGATGCCAATGGTCTGCTCTATAATGGACCTTGTCGAAACATGTGCAACATTGTAAATCTCCTCCGAGGCACCTTGAAGACGACGCACGGATATCATGACCCATCATTTCAGCGGGTACCCCTTATCACCCAGCAGCCAGCCCTGTAAGTGCTGCAGCCCTTCAAATATCTGAGGCACCTGGAAGTATGTATTAGCCATAGGAACTCCCAGGGTCCTTGGCACAAACATGCATGATGTGCGTCTGTTGGTCGCAGACCAGCTGAACGTTTAGAGTGGAACCCTTTCCTGTTAATGAAATCAGGGGCTGCTGCCTTGATGCTCTCAAAGTGACATGTGTACAATCGATTGCACCCTGTACTTAGGGAAGCCAGAGATTGCAGTGAATCCCAGGAATCCAGCAGCCTGGCTAGTTTCATCGAATGTGAGCTTTGCATAATGATGAGCCTTACTATAGAGGGCATTCTTCACCTCCTTGATACATTTACGTCTTGAAGGCTGTTAGATGCCACATAGGTCCCCTGTGGATCCCTGTACAACCCCGGCATAAAAATTGAGTACAGTGGTGACATTCAGTGTATGTCCTCCCAGTCTATGCAGTGTTAGATCGTCCCGCAGAATGTGGCAGACATGAACTATCAATCCCTTGACAAGCGTAGACATGCGCAGCATTGCCTCTTGCTCACCTCCAGGTAGGAACGGCATCTTCGGTAGACCTTTGATTGTGCGAGTTGCCTCTGTGAGATGGATCTGACTCCCTCATCCTCTGGGTCTTGCAGGGGCTCCCTAGATCATAGTCCTCAGGCCAGGCCTCTTCTCAAAGCTGTGCTAGGCGGCACTGGGCCCTTCTTCTCTTCCTCAATTGGATCGCTGCCATCAAGAAGGCAGCATTGAGTGCAGAACTCCTTATCGCTACCAGAAAGCCACTATCATGCCCTAGAGCTGCATCTGCATTACTCGCCTTTCCCTGATCCAACATTCTAGCTGAGGTGCTACCTCAAGATCTAAGTGACCAAGATGCCACCCCAGCTACTTGTCATCTTAATCCCAGAGAGGTCGGAAGAGGCTTGAGCGCATCCAGGATATGTTCCGCCTTACCTACTATGTCTGAACTGGTAGACTGATTATGCCTAACCTGCACTTTTGAAATGACAGGGTGCCCTTTGACTCGTTAGCCATGCCAATTGGAGAAAGCACCTTAGAGGCTTTCATTGATCATCTTGCAGATATCCAGCAGCTGTGCTTCCTTAACGGTTGGCTGCGTCTTCCATTCTCAAATTCCTCTCTGTTAATGCTCAAATTAATCAACTTCATTTTGAACTCAATGATTCCTGCAGGCTCACATTAAAGCACTCCAAATGTCAATGGCTCCAGTTGCTCCTTCTCAATAAACTCTTCATGAGTTCTATCAGCTCAGACTCCATTTCTATGTTGTTGCTCTAAGTGTTGTGAGGGTCCCCCCTGTTAGGGCCCCTGAGTCCAGCCCTGGGCTCCTCTCACACTGCCTCAGCCCCCTCCTGTGCAGATTTGTTTCCAGTTTTGATTTTAAACTGCGTCAGAAATTTGGGGTCTCAAGATGGTTGTGCTGCATTTCTACTTTGAGATCAGCTTCAACCCTCCTTAGCCAGAGTTTGGGTCCCTCTGATCTTCCTGGAACATTGCAATGTGCAGGTAGAACTCCCTCCAGTGATTCTCCAGCCTCCCCGAGTAACCCTGGATCCCATTCTCCTTGTAATGGATATTCTTGCCCTCCCTTCTGAACCCATCAATTTTGATGTCCCCATGCCCCATGTGGACCTCACCCCTCCCTATCTTGAGGTTGTGTGCACAGTCACATACAGAGGCGACCCTCTCCCAGAAGAGCTCAAGTGCACCCTCAACCATTTTATTATGTTTTCCCCATTTGCATGCTGCAGATGCCCCCCTGACCATGACCTACCCCATCTGCAGCTGAGTACCCAACCAGACAGCCCCATCACCAACTACTGTGATGCCCTGCACACCAAGCTGTACTGGACCCCCATTGAGCACACAGGCCTTGCCCCTCCCTGGAACGGGAACACAGTGTGCATGCCATGCATAACCCTGTAGCGTGCCCACAGAGCCCCAGGACAGCCTTTAATCTCTCCCCTGACTATGAGGTTCACAGAGCCCCGTGCCTGCATTTAATTTCTCACCCTGACCTCTTGGCATCAATCCAGGGATTATGACTGTCTTTCGCTCATCTCTCTGGCTCCTTAATGAATGACCACAAGACCATTTCCCTTATTCCTCCATCCCCATAAATCCCTGTGCAACCCGCCCTCCTTGTGCAAGCCTTACCCCTACCCCCTCACACCACTCATGAGTCTCTGTACAACTCTTCCCTCTTGTGCCACACTAACCCTCCGCCCCTTTCATACTCGAGAATCTGTGTGCATCCTCTCGCCTTCATGCAAATGGAATCCCATTCACCCCCTCTGTGTCTGTGTTCTGCTGTTCTATGTCAGGTTCCAGCTACCCTACCCCGAATCTTCCCTCTGCCTGCCATCACCCTCCCCATCTCCAACCCAACAAAGCCCCCTTTACCCTCATGTCTGCCATCTCCCCACCCCTGGTCACCATGCTTGGACTCTGTTGTAAAGTGCAACCCTGCCTGAGACTCATAACATACAATGTTGCCCTGCCGGAGTAGCACAGCTGCCACGATAAGCAGCCCAGGTCGAGACAGCCACATATGAACATACAAATTAGGAGCAGGATTAGGCCACTCAGCCCCTTGAGCTTGCTCTGCCATTCAATAAAATCATAGCTGATCTGGTTGTAACCTCAACTCCACATTCCCACCAACCCTGATAACCTTTCACCCCTTGCTTATCAAGAATCTATCTAGCTTTGCCTTAAAAATATTCAAGGAAATATTCCACTTCCACTGCCTTTTGAGGAAGAGAGTTCCAAAGACTCACGACCCTCTGAGAGAAATACTTCTCCGTGAGCAGCCCTACCATACACCCCCACCAGCATAGGCTCTCGCTGGCATCGCTGAGGAAACAAAGCAACGCTGTTGCAGGTTAGACTTGGAATGTTGCACTCACCTCAAAATCATGAGTGAAGTGAGGGTGGACTAAGGCGTGCCATATCTGCATGTAATTTAGAGCAGTCTAATTTCCTGCTGATGTGGCATGTAATTGGGAGTGGGGGAAACTTGATTCCAGCGAGTTGCATTTTTAACTCGTATTCATGACGTGCTAATACATGCAGATGGCTTTCCTGACATGGACCAGCAGGAAAGCTGACCTGCCATGAAAGTGGCAGCAAGAAACTTACAACTTGTTCTTCCATCGGCTGAAATACAACTTTTGATCTTACTCCAAATTTTCTGCTCCTGCCTACCACGAAACCTACCGCTGATGGGATTGGAAAATTCCATCCGTAATCTTATGGAAAATCAGCTCTTAATAAATTGGCAGGGCTCATTGCAGTGTGGCTCCTGGCTCACTCTGTAGTTTATTTCTGCGTATGTAATTACTTTATGTTGTGTATCCTATGTGTGACCAGTTAAGCAGCTAATTTTCTTAATGAAGCAACAATTAAATGTACTGTTATGTCACTGTCTAATCTCTAATTCTGCCTTTGTGAATAGAAGCATGAAATGACATGTCAGGGAAATATTAAAGGTTTCAAAACTTTTATATTCTCTGCAGGAACTCAGAGACTCTCACTTACTTCTGGTCAAACTCAAATATTATTCTTCACAAGTGGTACATGAGGTAAGGTTAAATACTCTAGATTTTGTTAGGCATGCTTAATAATATTTGCATTACTGTTGGCATGAACTCTAATGCTTACACAATTAAAGAGCTATAGTGAAAGCTTGACTTCCACCTTAAACATTCATTCCTTCCACCACAGATTCACATGGCTGCAATGTGTACCATCTACAAGATGCACTGCAACAACTTATCAAGTCTCCTTTGACAGCACCCTCCAAATCCACAACTTCTACCACCTAGAAGAGTATGGGCAGCAGATGTATGGGTACACCAACAGTTCCAAGTCCATCTGCAACTCACATGCCATCCTGACTTGGAAATATATTGGTGTTTCTTCACTGCTAGTCAAAATCCTGTAACCCCTTACTGACAGCACTCTGAGAGTGTCCTCACCAAATAGAGTGCTGCAGTACAAGAAGGCAGCTCACCACCACCAAGGGTAATTAAAGAGGGCAATAAATGCAGGCCTTGACAGTGATGCCCACATCCTATGAATGAATAAAAAAATTATTTTAAGAAAACCATTATAAAAGTAAGAAATAACTTGCATTTGTATAGCATATTACTACCTCCTCAGATATCTCAAAATTTTCAATTAATTACTTTTCAAGTGCAGTTATCATTTTTACATTGACAAAGGCTGCAGCCAAATTTCATGAGCAAGGTCCATCAAGCAGAAAATGAATTAAACAGCTAATCTATTTTGGATAGTGCTGGTTGAGAGGGAAACATTCGCCAGGACTCCAGAAGAGAAGTCCCCATTCTTCTTCAAATAGTACCACTGAAATGCATCCACCAGAACAGGCAAACTGGGACTCAGTTTAATAACATCTCTAAATGATAGCAGATCCACCAATGCAATACTGCATTGAAATGCCTGTCTAGATTACTCCACTTCCTGGAGTAGAGCTAAATAACTGCAATTATATAGCTGAAAGGCATTAATGGTGCCTCTGAGCCAAGAGGTAGTGCTCACTTCCTACACATTTCTCATACACTGCCAAATTGCAGATTAGTGCAAATGGCTTCTGTGCCCTGTAGTGCTGAAGTCATGCATTAGAGTAAATAATAGAGATGGTATAAAGCAGATAAATGCCTGCTTCCACAGGAATCCTTATTACGCCTTCAAGTTACTACTACAATTTGCATTTATTGATTGCCTTTACAGGCAAAAAAAATCATTGCAGGGTGTTTCACAGTGACATAAGAGAAAAAATGGACACTCAGTCAAAGAATTAAATAGTAGATATGTTGGCCAAAAGCTTGGTCAAAGTTGGTTTATGAAGGATGGAAGGCCAGCCAGGGGATCATTGAAATAGTCCAGTCTGGATTGGCGCAGCAGGAAATGTGGAAAGGGATGGTAATTGTTGATCCCCTGGCAGAGTCCAATGGGAAAGTGGAGGGTGAGGTGAACAAAAAAGAAGTTGGCAATATTAGCCTACCACTGGCATGCTTATTCAGGAAAGCTGTGAAAACAATAATCTGTGCCATTCTTATTTGAAGGGAAGAGAAAAGTTAAAAAATGAACACTGCAAGACCAGTACTACATTGTATATTCATGGCTGTTGAAACTCATGCACCAACTATAAGGGGAAGCAAAGAATAGGCAAAATGTGTATTCTACAACTTCCTTCTTGGGCAGTCTCTTGGGATCGTGGATGATTTGCTTCCATTCTAGTTCGATGGGTTCCGCATGATCTGCAGACTCTGGCACACTGTGGAGCAGATGGTGCTTGAAGGGTTGGGGAGTTTAGAGGTTTGTGCGCTCACTCCAACACCTGGACTTCACCTTTGCACATTCCCGACAAAACCTCTCAATATGTTCATTGCCTTCCTAAAGGAGGCTTCTCCATTCTGGTCGGTCACAAGCCAGGGTCTCCCATGAATTAGCAGGTATGTTTGACCTCTTCAGTGTTGCTTTGAGGACATTCCTAAAGCGTTTCTGTTGCCCTCCTGGGAACTTCTTGTGACCAATTTCAGGGAAGGGCAATTGGTTTGGGAATATGGTGTCAAGCATACAAATGACATATCCCACCCAGCATGGCTGATTTTGAGTGATTAGTGCCTCAATGCTGGGCAAGTTGGCTTGAGAGAGGATGCTGCAGTCCTACTACTTTTCCTGCCACCGGATTTGGAAGAGCTTGTGAAGGCATTGCTGGTGGTATTTCTCCAGTGCTTTGAGGTGCCTGCTGTAGGTTGTCCAAGTTTCTGAAGCATATAGAAGCAAGGGGATTACTACTTCTACATGACCTTAGTCAGAGTTTCAGAAGTTCATCTGTTCCAGGAGCTTTGTTGAGTTTTCAACTTCACTCCAGACTGGGGTATCACCAAGACCAAGCCAGGCGAGGTATTGAGGAATGGAGTTGAAGATGTTTGAGTCAAAGACAAAGTCTTATTTGAGGAGTTCTTCAAAATGTTCTTTCCAATGCGCACTGACTGCCTACCTGCCCTTGATGAGCTCTCCTCCATGCTTGACTCTTAGCAGAGTGGGCCCTTGAGTGCTTGGGCCATAGATGGTCCTGACAGCGCTGAAGAAACCACTCAAGTCATTGAGTTGTTGGATCTCCTGCACTCTTTCTACCCACCATTTATTCTTTATGTCACGGGTTTATATGCCGTTTCACTGTCTTCAGCCATTATAGGACTGCTGCTTTTCTCTTGAGCCATGATGAAGTTTCCAGTCAATGAAAGCTTTGTGCTTATACTTGATTAGGTCCTCTTCATTGTTTTCATCAAACCAGTCATGATGTTTCCTGGCAGAGAGAGGAAGGACCTCTTCACAGGTGGCTTGTTAAGGTGGACTTCAGGGTCAACCAAGCACTAAGGGCACACTGTGGCTCCTGGTGACTGGAGGTTGAGAGATTGGCAATGAGGCACTAACTGAGAAGGGTCACCTTGGTGGGATCTTTCAGTTCTTCGATGTTAATTTCTTGAGGCATTGCTTCTGTTGCCTCTGCTGTTTGGGGGCCAGGTTGATGGAGATGGTAGATTGGATAAGGCAGTGATTGGTCCAGCAGCCATCAGTACTTGTCATGGTGCAGGTGATGTGGACATCGCTGCAATCCCTTGCTATAACATAGTCAAGCATGTGCCAATGGAATCAATAACAACACATCTTTGAGATTTTCAAGCTGTACTTTAGATACTTTAACTAATTGTCATTGCTTAGAAGATAATTTCCATCTGCTGTGTGCTCCATGACTTCACTGTGCAAGGAGGACTCATCATGCAGATCATAAACAGAATGCTGAAAGTAAGGAATTATCTGCAGAATTATCACCATATCAAGGAAGAGAGACTGGAGAATCTGGGATTGTTCTCCCCTTAGAGCAGAGAAAGTTAAGAGGAAATATGCTAGAGGTGTCCAAAATTGTGAGTGGATTTTATAGAGTAAACAAGGAGAATCTGTTTTCAGTGGCAGAAGAGTTGGTAACCTGAGGACACAGATTTAAGGTGATTGGCAAAAGAACCAGAAGTGACATAATAAGGAAACATTTCTTTTACACAAGTTGTGATCTAGAATGAACTGTCTAAAAGGGTGATGGAAGCAAATTTAATAACAGTATTAAAAAGGGAATTGGATAAATACAATTTAATTACAAGTTTTACGGACAGGACAGGGTCAGTTCAAACAGCCCAGATTTTCCTCTTACCATCTGTCCATAAACAGATTTTTAAATTAGTTATATTTTAAGAATAACCATTAGCATATTTTCCAAATCGCTCTGTTTTTGTGTAATCCAATTTTACTAATAACCCTACAGCAAACTCAATTTAGGATTAACTCAGAAGGTTAGTTTATTTTGACAAGTTCAAAACCCACGAAAAGGAGCATTCACAACTTCTCGCTCCATATTCACACAGTAAAAGGAGGGATAGAAGAAAAGAGGTTTACAGTACAAGGACCACAGAAAAATAGAATATCAGTTTACTTGAGTTCCAGAGTTCCAAAGTCAGAGTCTAATGAGGAAGTCTTTCACGTAGGTATTCGACGGTTGGCTGGCATGGGACCAGTGTTATAAGATTAACTTTTTCAGCTGGTGCTGATGTCACAAGATGGCATCAGTTCTGTAGGCGATGATACAAAATCTTCCAGTAGAGTCAGGTTAGATGGGCCGGTGGTCCAATCTGGACAGAGCTTGTTTTTGTGTGGCCTGCAAGTTGGATGTTAAACAGCAGACTGGCTGCATAGCTCAAAAAGGTAATATTAAACAGTCATAAGACCTTACTTCTCCACAGTGATTTCAACAAAGGATGTATATCCAGCATCTGGAATTTGGCTTTGTTTTCAGGACTGATCATATCTCAGCCATTATGGGTTGAAAGGGGTGCCTTTCATATTGAGGGTCTGGTGTTTGGGAAGCCATTGTCTCCACAGACCCACGGACTCCACTAACAAGGTTAGTTTATCAAATGCAAATGGCATTCCTGTAGCTCCTTTTGAAATCAGTTTGTACAGTCCCAGGTGGTCTGCTAGAAGTTTCTTAGGCATAACGAGGTGTGACATACCCAAAACTAAGGAGAGAATTCTTTTGTTCCAGAGACTACTGCGGATAATTTCCAGAGAGAGGGTCAACCATCTTGATTGTCTTTGTTCAGCAGAAAAGTCCCGTTTAAAAATAAGAAATAGGAATAAGGATAAAGCTTTAAAAATATATACAGGGTTGTGAGAGGAACCGAACACACGGTTATAGGGATAAAGCAGAGGAGTGGAATTAATTGCATAATTTTACCAAAGAACAATATAGGTAGAGTGGACTGAATAGCATCCTTCTGTTCTGTATAATTGAATGATTCCATGACTAGTGCACCAGGCATTGATTCAGGATTCCTCCCACTAGAAAAGGGCAGGCTAAGGGTGAGAGAAATGGAGATATTCAAAATTAGGAAATCTTTTGAGAAGGTAAACTCAAATTTATAATTTAATTGATTCTGAATTAATAAGCAAAAGCTATAAGTTCATTTTTCTTGCATTTTTGGTCACCTTGTGAACCAATATGTAAGGAGAGAAGAGAATGGATCTCTCTAGATATATGTCTAAGACAGCTATATGGAACAGTCTAGATATTTTTTCTTCTTCTCCGAGTACAAGACAATAACATGTCTGTGTTCTAAATTGACCATGAAATGAAATCCAGGGTTACCGACCTCTGTCATTTGACTACTTCACATGAGGAGAATAACCTGCATATTTATAAATTACTCTTAATTTAGTGCAACACCCCAAGCAATGTTTTCTGTAATGTCCCCATGCAGACCACACAAAGGTCAGCTGCTTTAGTTACTACACATGCCCCAAAAAAAATCAGAGAGCATGTATGGTTACTAAAGGCGTTGCATTGGAGAGTCAGTCAAAAATTAACACTGAGCCAAAGAAAAAGATATGAAGAAGGGTGAATAAAAGCTTAGTCAAAGTGATAGGTTTTAAGGAGTGTCTTAAAGGAGGAGAGAGAGAGAGAGAGATGGAAAGTTTAGGGAAGGAATTCCAGCATTGGTGCATAGGTGGCTAAAGGCACAGGCTCCAATAGTGGAGCAGAAGAAGTGGCAGATACACAAGAAGCCAGAACTGGAGGAGTGTTGTCAGACTGCAGGTGGTTACAGAGCTAGAGAGGTGAGATTAAGAACTAATTTGAAAAAATGGATGAGAATTTTAAAATTATGACATTACAAAGAAAGTTAGAATCTGCTTTGTGTATTCCTCATTCTGTATAGACTGCTTCTTTCCTCCTACCATGCTTCTCCCTGGAGCTCTTGGAGATTTCTTACTTGTGTTTGTCTTTCCCCCTCTACCTGCTGGATTTCTTCTACCAGCAGCCCCTTCCAGCTCAGGTTGGCATTCATCTTGTGGCTTGTGAAGCTAATTCAAGCATAACAATCTTAAAAGGATAATATCCAATGATTGTTTTTGTTTAACTTAGTCATCTGTATGTGGAGGATGAACTACATTCAGAGAATGAGGAAGACCATAGCATTCATAGGCAGACAAGCACATTACCTTCCTCCAGACTAATGGGTTTGAGTTGGTTGGTCATCATCTTTCTACTGTTATGCCAATTAAGAATTGGAATGGTGTTAGACAATAAGCATGTAAAAACAAAAAACAAAAAACTGCGGATGCTGGAAATCCAAAACAAAAACAGAATTACCTGGAAAAACTCAGCAGGTCTGGCAGCATCGGCGGAGAAGAAAAGAGTTGACGTTTCGAGTCCTCATGACCCTTTGACAGAACTAGGCGAATCCCAGGAAGGGGTGAAATATAAGCTGGTTTAAGGTGGTGGGGTGGGGGGGGGGGGGGGGGTTGGGTGGGGGGAGAGAAAGGGGGGGTGAAGTTGGGTGGGGGGAGAGAAGTGGAGGGGGTTGGTGTGGTTGTAGGCAAAATTGCCTACAACCACACCAACCCCCTCCTCTTCTCTCCCCCCACCCAACTTCACCCCCCCCTTTCTCTCCCCCCACCCAACCCCCCCCCCCCCCCCCCCCCCCCCACCCCACCACCTTAAACCAGCTTATATTTCACCCCTTCCTGGGATTCGCCTAGTTCTGTCGAAGGGTCATGAGGACTCGAAACGTCAACTCTTTTCTTCTCCGCCGATGCTGCCAGACCTGCTGAGTTTTTCCAGGTAATTCTGTTTTTGTTTTGACTAAGCATGTAATCTTACCTCTTAAGGGTGTGAAGTACTGTGGTGAGTACAGCAGACAAATAAACAGGATAGCAGATAAATAACAAGTTGGTTTAATATGTTTTGTAATTTTTAATATAAAGTTACAGTATCACGATAGATTGAGCAATAATTAGTTTGGATGCTACAACAAAGATTATCCTTTTTATTACACAACAGACATGTTTACAGACCATTGATTGAGAAGGGTTATTCAAAATGGGAAGGACAAGCTTCAGTATTCATACTATCAGCATTATACCATGAGGTATGTGAGAACACTGGTTTTAAGGGGCATTGTTAAAAGGAGGGCTTAAGCCCCAGGTACCTTTTTTGTGATGATGATGTGCAAATGACATGTTTTTTAAATGTCATTCCATTTTTAATATGTGGAAATTAGATCAGGCACTGTTGTGTTTGTAAACTGATGCAAGAAACTTGCATCATAGGTAGACAGAAATATTGATGACTCTATAACATATATTACATTACATCTCTTCTGCCCACTAGGTGATATATAGCTGCACATAGAGTTAGAGAGTAGTGTAAAGCTTGGGTCTTCTTTCTGCTGTTCTGTCCTTGACCTCAAAACACCTGCTCTCCCAACTTCCTACAGCTCAATGGACTGCAAGATTAGCACTTTGGCATGTGAGACTCCATCTCCCCCCAGTGCCAATATCATTGATCCCAGAAATACTCACTACCCAAACAAAACCCAACCACATTCAGAGCCTCCTGAGCCCCAGATCCACCTCCCCATGAAGCCTAAACCTTTTATTACCAAGAAAACTCTCGTTCTGTTATCCCCTCAGTATATCGTGCTGCCAAAGTGTACATAACTCTAAAAGGTCCTTGTTACAAATTTAGAAATTGCTTTAAATATGTTCTCAGGTACAGCGGTGCTGATCACTGCGGTAAACAGTCTGAGGTTTTATGGATATGCCTGTACTCCCCAATATCTATCACAGTAACTATAAATATAATATAAATAGCATAGGGGTCAGCAAGCTTTCAGAATTGGCATGCCAAGTCCTCATTTATTCACTCTAATTTAAGATTTTGCATGCCGGTAATTAATGCATTTTAACATTTATAAGTTTTCTGTACAATTAAACTATTGCTGTATGTAAAGTAAATAAGATTTTTAAAATGTTTAAGACACTTCATTTAAAATTAAATTAAAATGAAGATCTTTTAGTGTGATGCTTGTCCTTGCTTTTCCTTGCTGAGTTTTCCAATGTCCGAACATATTTCGATACTTTAAGCTGCGCACAGACTTCTGAGATGTTAAGCGACTTTGAGAGGGACTGAGGACTGACTTCAAGTGTGAAAATACCTGTTGGCACAGGATCCAAATGCTGGAAGCATTGCAAATGCAATTTTCTTCAAACAGTTAAATTCCATTGGCAGGGACGTCCAGTAGGTCAGAAAAGAGGTCCCATGATCTCCCTCTGTAGTTTCATATGCACTCTGCAGATCTCTAAATTTTGATGCCCAGAATTCTGAGCTTTTTAACTCAATGAGCTGTATTGAGCAAACCCCTCAATTATCCTGCTGCAGCCTTACCTAGTGTATATCAGATGAGATGAAACTGTCCAGTCTCTGCTTCTACAAGAGCAAAATCAGTTCACCAGTCTCAACATTGTTTCAGTGAGCACAAACCTGAGTGGCAGAAAAATGAGCAATCTTACTCATAAGCCATAAAGATTCTGGAATGAGAAGTAGAAACAAGAAATTAGTGCAGAAGTGGGTAATCTTTCTGCAGCTGAGATTGAAGTGCATTGTTGGGGTAATGTGAAGGAAGCTTTACTCTTCAGCTATGCTTTCCTGTTTGACATTGATAATAATTACAGAACTTAAAAACAAGTTCCAATTCCCAGCGCCTTTAATATTTGCATAAATATCACTTCAAAATAAAAATTAAAGAAAAGATTAAAAAATAAATATTCCTCACCACATGCTCGGTACTATGTGACACTTTTGATTTTTACAATCATGACAGACCACAACACCAGACACACAAGACAGACAGGCACAACGTCAAATATAGTGTGCTGTTCCGCATTACATGATATTGATGTAAGCAGCAAGTATGGACTTTTCATACCATTAATTGGACTAGCAGTGTGAGTGCCACTCAAAATCATCTTGCATGCTACCTTTGGCACAGGTGCCATAGGTTGCTGATCCCTGCAATAACATAATCTGATGTGTAATAGTAGGATCCCTTTGAGATCCGAACTGCAGATTGTGTCTTTCGCGTGACCCCCCATATGCGTTTCTCCAATCTTTTCAAAGGTGGACTGAAGCACTTGGGGAGACAAAGACCAGCTCCAAATCATTAAGCTGCTTTATTTCACACACAGTAAGCAAACAAATAGTTAACACAAATTTCACTTAGCGAAAAGATGGAAAAAAAAACAAACCATGCACGTTGTTCCTTTCATGGGATAACTTACTTGTTTTTCATACTACCTTTCTTTCAGAATACAGTAAAGGCTAACTTGTGCATTTTTAGCTTCCATGTTCAGGCCAAGAGTAATAGCTCACTGATCTTCATTAAAAAACCTCTAAGTCCCATGTTAAAAGGGCAGGGATACACCAACAGGTTTGCCAACCAAAGCAACAGCCTCCTCTCCAGGAGTTTATTCTCCAGACGTCTTATGCTTTGCTTACATGAATAGAGTTGTGCTCACCACAGTGGTTGCGGATATTTGTTTGACCATCTGAGTCAAGATTTTTTTTACATCTCTGCCCATCCTGGCTCATTTGACTTTAATACACATTCATCAACACCATAGTAGTTTGAAAACATGTGTGAATTTATTTTGTTTTAAAACACAACCCATAAACATAAGTTAATCCCAAAATCTTTTCTGTAAAAAAAATCAGAAATGGCAAAACGTGGCAGTCCACAATGCACCTACATGTATCATTAAATGTAAGAACACAAGAAAATATGTAAATCTTTCTAAAAATAGTCCTTGACTTGTGACTGTAACAGCACAAAATAATATCTGTTGCTTACATATGGTTAAATTTGTACAATTTGCTATTATCAGTGTCACCATTTACAGGTATTGTAAGAAATCCAATAGCTTTTGTGAGATAATGTAATCAATGAAGGGCATAATGATGAGTGAGCAATAAACGTTTGCAAGGATATCCTTCAAAATGGCCATTAGTGTGAACAGTAAATTTTATTAAAATTTGTCTTAGTGATGATACCTATAAAAACTGGTTTAAGGTCAATATAAGCAATCTTTTATAACTGTCTGTTTTTTTTGGCCTGAATGAAGTACAAATCAGTTCTTTTTTTCTTTATGAAGTAAACAAATATATTTAAACATTTCTCTTGATGCAGTATCTGCTCGCAGCACCACTTCGTATGTTCCGCATGTGGCTGTTTATAGAGATGATGTTGCAGGTAAGGCTGCATGACCTGTGTCTTTATGTTTGCTGTCAGTATACATTATACACTGTTTTAGCAAAGATAAGTAATTTCCTATCGTAAATTTATATTTTACGTTTAAATAGGAGACCAGTCTGGTTTCATTCAAGGAGAATCTAATAGTGGTGGGGAGAGGGAAAGGGTGGGGTTGGTTTGCCCATTGGAACAGAACCTCATGATTTATTCTTCCATTGAAATAAGTGGAAGGAAAATTCAGCAGGTTTATTGGGGGCATATGACCTTCCCTGCCAGATCTGCATTCTGGGCTTGTCAGTTTAAATCGCAGGTCGTGACGACAAACATCTACCACTAAAAGTTTATTTTTGACAAATTAAAGATTGGGGTTATGGTAGTGTGTAGCTTATACAGCTGAACTAGTAATGGAGAGACCTACACTAATAATGCAAAGAATGTGAGACCAAATCCCACCATGGCAGCTTGAAAATTTTATTTAAAATAGACTGAGTAAAACATTATCAGTGAAAGTGACTATGAAGCTATCAAATGCCATAAAAAAAAGCCACCTGGTTCACTAATGTCCCTAGGAAGGAAACCTGCTGTCCTTACCTTATCTGGCATACATGTGACCCCAGTCTCACACCAGTGTGCTTGACTCTTAACTGCCCTCTGCAGTGGCCTAGCAAGCCTCTTATGTTGCATCAGAATTCTATGAAGCAACTAGAGATGAACATTAAATACCAGCCTTACCAGTGATGCTCAAATCCCAAGAATGATTACATCAAAGCGAGGTGTATTGGTCCAGTTTTGTCATCTAATGTCAGCAGCAGCAATCACAAATTTAAATATAGAAGTGCGGATTAGATGCATCTTTACCCTATCCTCAGAAGAGCACTCAGTGTACCATTAGGACATTCTCATTTCCTACATCAGATTTTATTATTGTCTCTGCAAATGAGATTGGCCAGTTGTGCCATTTATGCTCATTTGGCAGATTTGTTGTGAATCTGGATCCATTTAAAAGTAAGGAGAGATATCCACATCATATGTATAAGCTTCTTAAAGACAAGTGAAAAGGTGTCTTCGTAAATGGGGAATAAATAAAACGTGATGCTGACAATGTATTGCAATACATTTCAGATTACATATTATAACAAAATATGGTAAATTTGATTTCAAAACGAAAGTTGCATTGAAAAGACCATGAAATATGCAGCATATCCTCGTCCAGATTATAATTCACATGCCAGTGATGAGTGATCTATCTTTTTAAACTTTATTTATCCATAAACATGTTATTTGTTGGGTGACTGGGTGTTATGTTAGATACTTGGACCTGCATTCAAATTCATCTCAGTCTGATGCAATTAAAGTCTTTCCTGTCTGCTGTCTGTAAGGGCCATATGTGTCTCTTAGTTGCACGGCCCCACAATACAAAGCTGTTCCTCACTTGGCATCATTGCCACTAAAGTTTAAATCTCACTCAGAAAGGTTGCAGGATAGCTGATATGAAAATTTGAGAATGTCACGCAGCTTTAGTAAGAGTTGTTTTTTCTGAGATTGGGAACATTGTTGAGGCAGAGTTGAGAGTTTTTTTAAAAATTTGCTCATGGGATGTGGCCAATGCGAGTAAGACCTTCCATTATTGTTCTGAGATGATAGTGGTGGCCTTCTTGAACCATTGCTGTGCTTGTGGCGATAGTGCTGTATCATTGAGTGAGGTAGCAAATTACCGGATATTAACCAAGCAACAAAGAAGGAATGGAGGTAAATGTCCAAGTTAAGATAATGTGTGATATAGAGGAGAACTTGGAGTTGATGTTGCTCCCATTATATTGCTCCTCCTGTTTTTTCTCGGTGGTAGAAGTTTTAGGTGCGGTCAAAGTAAGCTTCACGAGGTGCTGCAGTGTATCCTGTAGAGAGTATGTATTGCAACCACATGCTCAGTAATGGAATAGTGTTTGTTGGTGAGTTCAGTGACAGGGGAGCCAATCAAGCCATCTACTCTGTCCTGGAGGATTTCAAGCTTCTTAAGTGTTCTTACGGGAATGGTGAGTATTCCATCACACTTTTAACTTGAGCCTTTAGATATATCTAGACTTGCACGACAGCCTTTCAGCACCTGAAATAGCTTTATTCACCAGTGTTACATTTTTGTAGCACAAAATACATATTAGAAGATTTTTCTAAAAATTACCTCTAAAACTGAGCTAAGAAAATGTTGTCAAAATGGCAATGTGTTGTAATGATCTGCAAATGTAGACTTTAACCTCCATAGGTTATTACAATTGTGACACCAACTGCTTTTATAATGGGTCATTGTTTCTAGTTGAGGATCTTCCAGACTACTTTCCTAATGTTTAATTTGGTTTCTCCCCTAGGTTCCCACTGCATGGTTTCTAAGTAAATATTTAAGAGGATTCTATGGAAATGCGATTGTGTGGGTTTGCATTATTTTAGGTCCTCCTTTGGTAGTGCATATGTATATCCATGATTACTATGTGTTTCAAGAATTTAAAGCAAGTGAACAGAATTAAATAATAAAAGAAAATTTTAACTTATTTTTGGATTCTTTTTCCCATTTTATTTTCTTCCCCATGCAAGCTTTTCCCACTGCACATTCACTTCCAGTTGATAGGTTGGGCAAGCTTGATTTTCTTCATCTTGTGTTGGTGACTCTTGAAGATGGTGTTAAGGTTTAAATGAGGAGAGATGGACCAGGTCAGTCAACACCTTAAGCCTTTACTTACTCGAGTAAGATAGAATCCTCTCTCTGAATGGAATTGCAACCGTTCTTTTCACAAATTATCTTACAAAGAAAACAAGATTCTATATTTTTTTAAACATATGCAGTGAGTAATGACCTGGATTGTACTGTTTGAAAGGGTAGTGGAAGTAGGTTCAATAGTAACTTTCAAAAGGGAATTAAACAAATCACAGGGCTAGGGGAAAAGGCATGGGAATGGGATTAATTGAAAGGCTCTATCAAAGAATCAGCACAGACATGATGGGCTAAATGGCCTCCTTTTGTGATGTGTGATTTGATGATTCTATGTAATTATTATTAATTGCCCATGTTTATACATAGCATTATATAACATAGGATTATGGCATTTAGGCTCCATCCAAGCCTCCCCATCTTTCCTCATCTAAATCTATCAACGCAACCCTCTATTTCATTCTCCTTCATATGCTCGTCCAGCTTCCTGTTAAATGCATCTATAATTCCCTATGGTTGCACATTCCATATTCTCAACACTCTTTGGGTAAAGAAGTTTCTTCTGAGTTCCCTATTGTATTTTTTGGTGACTATCTTACATTGATGGCCTCAAGTTATGCTCCTCACTACAAATCGAAATATTCTCTCTGTATCCACTCTATCAAAACTTTTCATAACTTTAAAGAATTCTGATAGGTTGGCCTCAACCTTCTTTTTCAAGAGAAACAGTCCTAGCCTTTCTGATATGTTTACGCATCCACTCCTGTATCATCCATCTAATTCTTCTCTGCACCCTCTCCAGTGCCCCTTACCTTTTTTATAACATGGCAACCAGAACTGTAAGCTTAACTCGTAATGTGGCCTAATCAAGATCGGATACAGGAACACCCACAGTGCTGTTGGGAAGGGAGTTCCAGGATTTTTACCCAGCAGCAATGAAGGACGGCACTATAGTTCCAAGTCAGGATGGTGCGTGGCTTGGAACAGAACTTGAAGGTGGTGGTGTTCCCATGCATCTACAGCAAGCCCTTGTTCTTTTAAAACAAAGAACAAAGAAAAGGACAGCACAGGAACAGGCCCTTCGGCCCTCCAAGTTGACGGGCAATATGATGCGCTGATCATATTGCCCGTCAACTAAAACATTTTTCACTTCCGGTGTCCATATCCCTCTATTCCCATCCTATTCACGTACTTTTCAAGCTGCCTCTTAAACATCACCATCGTACCTGCCTCCACCACCTCCTCTGGCAGCGCATTCCAGACACTCACTACCCTCTGTGTAAAAAAATTTGCCCCTCACATCTCCTCTATAGTTTTTTCCTCTCATCTTAAATCTATGTCCCCTAGTAATTGACTCTTCCACCCTGGGAAAAAGCTTCTGACTATCTACTCTGTCCATGCCACTCATAATTTTGTAAACTTCTATCAAGTTGCCCCTCAATCTCTGTCGCTCTAGTGAGAACAATCTGAGTTTCTCCAACCTCTCCTCATAGCTAATAACCTCCAGACCAGGCAGCATCCTGGAAAACCTCCTCTGCGCCCTCTCTAATGCCTCCACATCCTTCTGGTAATGTGGCGACCAGAATTGCACGCAATATTCCAAGTGTGGCCTAACCAAGTTCTATGCAGCTGTAGCATGATTTCCCAGCTTTTATACTCAATACCCCTGCCAATGAAGGCAAGCATGCCATATGCCTTCCTGACTACCTTATCCACCTGCGTTGCCACTTTCAGTGACCTGTGGGCCTATACACCCAGATCCCCCTGCCCGTTGATGCACTTAAGGGTTCTACCATTTACTGTATAATTCCTGCCTGTATTAGACCTTCCAAAATGCATTACCTTGCATTTGTCTGGTTTAAACTCCATCTGCCATTTCTCCGCCCAAGTCTCCAACTGATCTATATCCCATTGTACCCTTTGACAATCCTCTTCACTATCTGCAACTCCTCCAACCTTAGTGTCGTCGGCAAACTTACTAATTAGCCCAGTTACGTTTTTATTCAAATCATTTATGTATACTACAAACAGCAAAGGTTCCAGCACTGATCCCTGCGGAACTCCACTAGTCACAGCTCTCCTTTCAGAAAAGCACCCTTCCACTGCTACCATCTGTCTTCTATGACCAAGCCAATTCTGTATCCATCTTGCCAGATCTCTGATCCCGTGCGACTTTACCTTCTGTACCAGTCTGCCATGAGGGACCTTGTTAAAGTCCTTACTGAAATCCATGTATATAACATCCCCTGCCCTTCCATTGTTGATCATCTTTGTCACTTCCTCGAAAAACTCAATCAAGTTCGTGAGACACGACCTCGCCTTCACAAAACCATGCTGCCTCTCACTAATATGCCCATTTGCTTCCAAATGGTAGTAAATCCTGTCACGAAGGATCTTCTGCAATAATTTCCCTACCACTGACATAAGGCTCACCGGCCTGTAATTTCCTGGATTATCCCTGCTACCCTTCTTAAACAATGGAACAAGGTGGCGGAGGTCGCGGGTTTGGAAGGTACTGTCGGAGGAACCTTGGTTTGTTGCTGCAGTGCATCTTTTGGATGGTATGCAATGCTGCCACTGTGCGTTGGTGGAGGAAGGAGTGTATTTTTAAGGTGGTGGATGGGGTCGCAATCAAGTTGGCAGCTTTGACCTGGATGGTGTCAAGCACCTTGATTGTTGTTGGAGCTGCACTTATCCAGGCAAGTGGAGAGTATCCCATCACACTTCTGCCTTGTGCCTTATAGATGGCCGACAGGCTTTATGAAATCAGGAGATGAGTTACATGCTGCAGAATTCCCATCTTCTGACCTGCCCTTGCAGCCACAGTACTTATAAGGCTGGTACAGATCAGTTTCTGTTCAATGTTAGCTCCCAGGATGTTGATCATATAGGATTCAGCGATGGTAATGCTATTGAATATCATGGGGAGATGATTAGATCCTCTCTTGTTAGAAATGGTCATTGCCTGGCATTTGTGTGGCATGAAGGTTATTTGCCACTTATCAGCCCAAGCCTGAATGTTGTCCAGTTGGACACGGACTGCTTCAGCATCTGAGGAGTTACAAATGTTACTGAACATTGTGCACACAGCACACTTCTGACCTTATGATGGAGAGAAAGTCATTGATGAAACAGCTGAAGATGGTTGGGCATAGGACACTTCTGTGAGGAACTCCTGGACTGAAGTGATTGACTTCCAACAACCACAACCATCTTCCACACAAGGTCAAATGCAGCCCTGATGTCAAGGACAGTCACTCTCACTTCATCTCTGGAGTTTAGCTCTTTTGTCCATGTTTGAACCAGGAGTAATGAGGTCAGGAGCTGAGTGGCCCTGGCGGAACCCAAACTGAGAATCAGTGAGCAGGTTATTGCTGAGTAAGTGCCTCTTGATACCACTGTCGATGACACCTCCCGTCACTTTGCTGATGACTGAGAGTAGCCTGATGGGGTGGTAATTGACTGGGTTGGATTTGTCCTGCTTTTTATACTCAGGATATACCTAGGCAATTTTGCATATTGCCATTCAGATGCCATTGTTATAGCTGTACTGGAACAGCTTGGCTAGGGACGCGGCTAGTTCTGGAGCACAAGTCTTCAGTACTATTGCCGGCATGTTGTCGGGGCCCATAGCTTTTGCAGTTTCCAGCGCCTTCAGCCATTTCTTGATATCAAGTAAGAGTGAATTGAATTGGCTGGCATCTGTGATGTTGGGGACTTCAAAAGGTGGCTGAAATGGATTATCCACTCAGCACTTCAGCCTTGTCTTTTGCACTGATGTGCTGGGCTCCCCCATCATTGAGGATGAGGATATTTGTGAATCTTCCTCCTCCATTTAGTTGTTTAATTGTCCACCACCATTCATGACTGGATGTGGCAGGACTGCAGGGCTTAGATCTGATCAGTAATCTGCTTTGACTATCGCATGCTGCTTATGCTGTTTGGCATACAAATAGTTCTGTGTTGTAACTTCACCAGGTTGACACTTCATTTTTAGAAATGCTTGGTGCTGCTTCTGGCATGCCCTCTCACCCTCTTCATTGTACCAGGGTTGGTCCCCAGGCCTGATGGTATTGGTAAGGTGGAAGATATGCTGGATCATGAGGTTACAAATTGTGGTTATATATAATTCTACTGCTGCTGATGGCCCGCAGCGCCTCATGGATACTCAGTTTTGAGCTGCTAGATCAGTTCAGAATCTTAGCATGGTTGTAGTGCCACACTACACAATGCAGGGTATGCTCAGTGTGTAGATAGGACTTCGTCTTCACTAGAATTGTGGTGGTCACTCCTACCTGTACCATTATGCGTCAGGTAGATTGGTGAGGATGAGGTCAAGTAGGTTTTTTCCTAGTCTTAGTTCCCTCACCAGCTGCCAAAGACCCAGCCTAGCAGCAAGGTCCTTTAGGATTCAGCCAGCTTGGTTAGTGATGGACATACCAAGTCACTCTTGGTGGTGAACATTGAAGTCTCCCACCCAGATTATATTCTGTGCCCTTGCTACCCTCAGTGCTTCTTCCAAGTGGTGTTCAACATGGAGGAGTACTGATTCATTAGCTGAGGAGGCACAGTATGCGGTAATCAGCAGGAGGTTTCCTTGCCCATGTTTGACCCGACGGCATGAGACTTCATGGGGTCCAGAGTCAATGTTGAGGATTCCCTGGGCAACTCCCTCCCTACTGTATAGCAAAATGCCACCTTCTCAGGCATGGTGTGGTGATGTCTGGGGCATTGTCTGCAAGATCTAATTCCATGAGTACGACAATGTCAGGCTGTTGCTTGATGAATCTGTGCAACAGCTCTCCCAATTTTGGCACAAGCTCCAGATGTTAGTAAGGAGGACCTTGCAGAGTTGATAGAGCTGGGTTTGCCGTTTCTTTGCCTAGGTCGATGCCGAGTGGTCCGTCCGGTTTCATTCCTTTCTTGCTTCGGAGCAGTTTGACATAGGCCATTTGAGAGGACATTTAAGAGTCAACCACATTGTTCTGGGTCTGGAGTCACATGTGTGCCAGACCAGGTAAGGAGAGCAGGTTTTCTTCCCCAAAAGACATTAATGAGCCAGATGGGTTTTTACGACAATCGAGTCATGGTCAGCATTATTGACACTAGATTTTTATTTTTATTCCAGATTTATTAATTAAATTTAAATGTGGTGGAATTTGAACTCATGTCCCAGAGCATTAGTTTGGGCCTCTGGTTACTAGTCTAGTGACATTACCGCTACACCACAAAGTTTAAAATTACTAATTCAAAGCCTTTGCAACCTCCCTAATTACCCTTTCCACTAAGACACAGGTCCCACCACAGTTCAGGTGAACACCATCCAATCAATACAGCTTTCTGTCCCAAAACTCTTTCCCACAACAACCCTCTAACCATGATTTTATTCCCTAGATCTGCCTGATCCTTTGCCAATTAACATGTGACTTGGGCAATAATCCAGAGATTATTCCTCTCAAAGTCCTGCTTTTTAATTTAGAGTCATTTGGTCCAACATGAACCTCAACAATTGGGTTTACCCCCTCCCTTTCCAAGTTCCTCTCCAGCAACCGTGAGATATCCCTTATTCTGGCAAGGGGTTCACAGCACACCTTTCGGTGTTCTCATTCACTAGAACACCATCTATCACCCTAAATACAGAGTCCCCTATTACGATCATGTTTCTATTCTGCTCTTTCCCCCTTGGACAGCCTTCTAAGCCAATATGTTTTATTTCTTTTCCCCTCACTTAAAATGTAACTTCCCAGCCTATTTTAAATGGAGTGCATAATGCACATAATATTCTTGAAGATATACTTATTGTTCTTTCTATTGTGATTCTTGAGAATTTTTCTGAAAGTCTTATTTGTAATTATAATTTATCAGTATATGAAACATAATACAATCCTAATTGTACTCATTCATTTCAGTTGCTCTGCCAGTAAAACTTTTCTGATTTTTATTGCCTCTCCTCCACCATTGTTTTAATAAACCACGTAGAATAAATCGATAAATCAATTTACTTTCAAAAGTGTTTTGAAATAATAAATTAGATTTAGTGCTTGCAGCAGGGGTCCCACAACCATCCAATGTATCGGCACTTTCAGTTGCCTGGATCTAAGCTCTGGAATTCCATCTCTACACTCCACAACCTCTCTATCTCACTTATCTCCATTAAAACACTCCTTAAAACTTATCTCTTTGACCAAGTTTTTGGTCATCTGACCTGATATTTCCTTATATGGCTTGGTGTCATATTTTGTTTCACAATGATCCTGTGGAGAGCCAAAGGACATTTTATGATGTTAAAAGCACCCTATATAAATACATGTTGTTAGACATTCATTTTTATTCCAATACTTCCTGTACATCTTCTTGACAAAGAAACAAATTATATTTATCATAGTGAACCAAAATATATTCTGATGAAATGGATTGCATTGTCCCTAGAAAATGAGGACTTTCCCTGCACCCTCAGCTTTCAGATCATTCTATCTGTTCTCAGTTCCACTGAACAGCACTGGTGATCCATCACTAATATTTAGAAAGATTCCTTCTATTCCACAATTAAAGATCAGTGCTCCTGAGTGCATTCTGCATATCCTTTGTCTTCAATAGCATGCATTACCATTTTATCATAATGGATAAATCCCTCAAAAGGGCAGCCTTGTAATATAGGAAAGATAATGGAATCCCTGCTAAAGGAGAAAATAGAAAAACATCTGGAAACCAAAAGCATAAAAGGAATGAAAAGTGAGCCTGGATTTCAAAAGGGAAAGTCTTGCTTGACGAATCTCATTAAATACCAATGCAGATCTAATCAAGCAGGGTGGCAGACTTACATGGTTCCTTACCCGTGACTGCCAGGTTCTTACTTCTTACCAAGTAAGAAATGCACTTCTTGCTTGGGTGCTCTGCTTTCTTTCTTTCAAAGTGATGCCCAACACCATCTTGTCCAAAAGTCTGTTGTTTAATTTTTGATATTGGGTTACAAAATTCAGGTAATGGTATTCTTGTGCTGCACACAAGCCTACATTCCCTTTTGTTTTATGAGAGTATGTAACGCCACAATTTTCCTTATTTTGCTCTTCTTCCTATCTCTGTTAGACTGCGCCTCATGTTTACCTACATAACCAGTCATTGCACTTCAATGTCATTAACTGTATGTGAAGCACCACAAGATGTTTCTGAGAGATGTGAAAAGGCAATAAAATGTAAGATGTTCTTTCAGAATTGTCTACTCATCCAGTGCCTACTGAATAATTGCCGAGTAGCTGAAATGACAAGGTCCAACTTGCCTTGCGGGGACAGGATAAAACAGAGGCAGGAATACATGCATACCAAACAGTGGAAGTAGCATGCAGTAGACAGAACTAAGCAATCTCACAACCAGCCAATCAAAGTAAAGGTCTACAGTCCTGCCACATCCAGTCATGAATGGTGGTGGACAATTAAACAACTAACCAGAGGAGGCTCCACAAATATCTCCTCCTCAAATATCCCCATCCTTAATGATGGGAGAGCCGAGCGCAAAAGACAAAGCTGAAGTATGTAACCATCTTCAGCCAGAAGTGCCAAGTGGATGATCCATCTTGGCCTCCTTCTGGGGTCTCCAGCTTCACAGATGCCAGTCTTTGGACAATTTGATTCACTTCAAGTGATATGAAGAATTGGCTGAAGGTACTGGATACAGCAAAGGCTATTATAACATCCTAGTAGTAGTACTGAAGACATGAACTCCAGAACTGGCTGTGTTTCTAGCCAAGCTGTTACAGTACAGCTGCAACACTGGCATTTACCTGACAATGTAGAAAATTGCCCAGGTATGTCCTATCCACAAAAAACAGGATAAATCCAAACCTGGCCAATTATCACCCCATCAGTCTACTCTCTTTCATCAGCAAATTGATGGAAGGTGTCATCAACAGTGCTATCAAGAAGCACTCACACAGCAATGACCTGCTCAACAGTGCTCAGTTTGGGTTCTACCAGGGCTATTTGGTTCCTGACCTCATTAAAGCCTTGATCCAAACAGAGACAAAAGAGCTGAGCTTAAGAAGTGAGGTGAGATTGGCTGCCCTTGACATCAAGGCAACGTATGACTGAATGTGGCATCAAGGAGCCCTAGCAATCTGGGAATCTGGGGAAAACACTCCACTGTTTGGAGTCATAACAAGCACATAGGAAGATGGTTTTGATTGTTGGAGGCTGACCACCGTGGCCCCATAGTATTGCTGCAGGAGATCTTAAGAGTAGAGCCCAATGCCCAACCATCTTCAGCTGCTATATCAAATTACCTTCCCTCCATCATAAGGTCAGAAGTGGGGATGTTGGCTAATGATTGCACAGTGTTCAATACCATTCGCAACTCCTCAGAGACTGAAGCAGTCCATATTCATAGGCCGGAAGACCTGGAAAATATTCAGGCTTGGATTTATAAGTGACAAGTAACATTCACACCACACAACTGCCAGGCAGTGACCATTTCCAGCAAGAGAGAATCTAACCATCTCCCCTTGACATTAAATGGCATTACCATCACTGAATCCCCCACCATCAACCATAGAAAGGCTACAGTGCAGACAGAGGCCATTCAGTCCATCATGTCTGCTCCAGCCAAAAAGAGAAAAAAGAAACTAGCCGCTCATTTAATCCCACTTTCCAGCACATGGTCCGTAGCCATTGCAGGTTACAGCACTTTAGCTGCAGATCCAGATACCTTTCAAATGAGTGTTTCAACCTCAATCACCAACTTAGGCACTGAATTCTAGGCACCCACCACCCTCTGGGTGAAAACACTTTTCCTCGTGTTTCCTCTAATCCTTCTACCACTCACCTTAAATCTGTGCCTCCATAATTGACCCCTCAGCTAGGGGAAACAATTCTTTCCTATCTACCTTATCTAGGCCCTTCATAGTTTTGGGCATCTCAATTAGGACACCTCCTCTGTTGGAAGGAAAACAACCCTAGCCCAATCTCTCCTTATTGCTGCAATTTTCAAGCCCTGGCAACATTCTTGTATATCCCCTCTGGTCTCCAGAACAATTATGTCCTTCCTGCAATGTGGTGACCAGAACTGTACACAAAATTCCACTGTGGTCTAACCAGCATTTTATACAGTTCCATTATTACATCCCTGCTTTTGTATTCAATACTTTGCCCAATAAAGGAAAGCATTCCATATGCATTCTTGACCACCTTGTCCACCTGTCCTGCCACCTTCAAGGACCTGTGGACGTGCACTCCAAGGTTTCTCACTTCCTCAACTCCTCTCAATAACTTCCCGTTTACTGGGTATTCCTTTGCTTTGTTTGCCCTCCCTAAATGCATTATTTCACACTTTCCCGGATTGAATTCCATATGCTTCTTCTCTGCCCACTCAACCAAACTATTGACATCATTCTGGAGTCGACAGCCATCCACTTCACTATCAACTACATGGCCAATTTTTGTGTCATCTGCAAATTTACCAATCGTGCCTCTCTCATTTAAGTCTAAGTTATTAATATACACAAGAAACAGCAAGGGCCCCAACACTGAGCCTGGTGGAATACTATCGAAAACCATTTCATATTCACAAAAACATTCACTGACCATTACCCTTTGTTTCCTGTCACTCAGCCAATTTTGGATCCAACCTGCCACCTTCCCCCGTATCCCATAGGATCTCACTTTCCTGATCAGCCTGCCATGGGACCTTGTCAAATGCCTTACTGAAATCCATGTAGACAACATCCACTGCACTATCCTCATTGTTACTTCCTCAAAAAATTCTATTAAGTTCGTAGGACACGACCTTCCTCTAACAAAACTACGCTGACTATCCCTAATCAATCCAAGCCTTTCTAAGTGACAGTTTATCCCGTCTCTCAGAATTGTTTCCAATAATTTGCCCACCACTGAAGTCAGACTGACCGGCCTATAATTTTCTGGCCTATCCCTCACATCCTTTTTAAATAGTGTTACAACATTCGCAGACCTCCAATTCATTGGGACCTCGTCTGTATCTATTGAGGATTGGAAAATGATCCTCAAAGCATCTGCTATTTTCTCCTTGGCTTCCTTCAACAGCCTAGGATGCAATCCATCTGGCCCTAATGATTTATCCACCTTCAAGAATGCCAGTCCCTCCAGTACTTCCTCTTTCACTATGCTTATTGCATCTAATATTTCACACTTCTCCTCCTTAACTAGGATGTCTGCATCATCCCTCTCCTTAGTGAAGACAAAGTACTCATTGAGAACCCTGCCCACATTTTCTGCATCAACCCACAAGTTGTACATCTCTGATAGGTCTTACCTTATCCTTAGTTATTCTCTTGCTCTGGTAAAACATCTTAGGAGTTTCTTTGATCTTACCTGCCAATATTTTTTCATATCCTCTCTTTGCTTTGCTAATTTCCATTTTTACTTCACCTTTGTACTTTCTATACTCCTCTAGGCTTTCTACAGTATTTAGTTTTTTGTGATTGTCATAAGCTTTATTTTTCTGCTTTATCTTGCCTTTATGCTTCTGGATAACCGGGGGCACTAGATTTGGCAGTACCACCCTTCTTCTTTATGAGGACATGTCTACACTGTGCTCATAGAATCTCGCCTTTGAATTCCTCCCACTGATTTTACACAGTTTTTCCTTCTAATAGCTGTATCATCTAGAAGGATAAGGGCAGCAGATACATGGGAACACCACCACCTGGAAGTTCCCCTCCAAGCCACTCACCACCCTGCCTTGGAAATGTATCACCGTTCCTTCACTGTTGCTGGGTCAAAATCCTTGAACCCCTTCCCTAACACCACATGGACTGTAGCGGTTCAGGAAGGCAATTCACCACCATCTTCTCAAGGGCAATTAGGGATGGGCAATAAATGCTGGCCTAGCCAGTGAAGTCCACATCCCTTGAATGAATTTTTAAAAAAATCCAGTCCACTCTCACCAGCTCACCTCTCAGCTTTGTAAAATTTGTCTTCCCCCAAGTTAGAACTTTTACTCCTGTTCTATCTTTATCCTTTTCCATAATGATGTTAAATCTAACTACATTATGGTCACTATCTCCAAAATGGTCCCTCACTGCTACTTCATCCACTCGTCCAACTTCATTTCCTTAGTCTAAATCTAGAATTGCACCCCCTTGTTACATGCTGGCTAAAAAAAGTTCTCTTGAATGTAATTCAAGAATTTTGCAGCTTTTGTACCCCTCACACTGTTCGTATTCCAATTGGTATGAGAGTAATTGAAGTCCCTAACAATTGCTGCCTTATTGTTTTTGCACTCAGAAATCTGTCTACATATTTGCTCTTCTAACTCCCTTCCACTATATGGGAGTCCTAGCAGTGTGGCTGCCCCTTTTTATCTCTGAGCTTAACCATTAAGGCCTCATTTGATGCCTCATTTAGTATATAATCCCTCCTCACAGCATAATTGATTATTTAACCAATAATGCTACACCCCCACCTTTTTTATCCCCCTCCTTATCCTGCCTGAAAATTCTATATCCAGGGATGTTGAGCTGCCATTTTTGCCCCTCCTTAAGCTAATTTTCCGTTATTGAGATGATATCATGCTGCCATGTGCCTATCTGTGCCCTCAGCTCATCGGCTTTATTTACAATGTTCCTTATATTTACATGTATATCTTTTAACACTGCCAAATTCCTGTGCTGTTTTTAACCTGTGCTGCTTCTGGCTTTCAGAGTCACTCACTAATTCTCCATCTCCTGTTCCCTGCCCTGAATTTGACCTCAGGCTCCCATCCCCTTGCCAATCTATTTAAACCCCACCCCCCTCCACTGCCACTAACAGCACTAGCAAATCTTTCTGTAAGGATATTCGTCCCAGTCCTGTTCTGGTGTAGACCGTCTGGCTTGTACAGGTCCCACCTTCCCCAGAACTGGTCCCAATGCTGCAGAAATCTGATGCCTTCCCTCCTGCTCCAGCTTTGCAGCCATGTGTTTAGAATTCTCCTATTTCTATACTTGTTTGCACGTGGGACTGGGAGTAATCCTGAGATTACTGCTTTAGAGGTCCTCCTTTTCAATCTCCTTCCTAGCTCCCTAAAAAGTCTGCTTTCAGGATTTCATCCTCTTTCCTACCTAAGTCATTGGTACCAACATGAACCACGACCTCTGGCTGATCACCTTCTCCCAGAAGAAAGTCCTGCAGCCACTCTGTATCCTTGATACACAGAATTTTAACTGCACAGAAGGAGGTCATTCGGCCCATCATGTCTGCACCAGCTCTCCAAATGAGCATTATGACCTAGTGCCATTGCCCTGCCTTTTCTCCATATCCCGGCGCATTGTTTCAATTCAAATAATCATCTAATGCCCTCGAATGCCTTGATTGAACCTGCCTCCATCACACTTCCGGGCAGTGCATTCTAGACCCAAACCACTTGTGAGAAAATGTTTTTTCTAATGTCACATTTTCTTCTATTGCAAATCACTTTAAATCTGTGCCCTCTCATTCTTGATCCTTTTACAAACGGGAACAGCTTCTCCCTATCTACTCTGCCCAGCCCCCTCAAGATTTTGAGCATCTCTATCAAATCTCCTCTTAGCCTTCTCTCCAAGGAGAACAGTCCCAACCTCTCCAATCTATCTTCATAACTGAAGTTTCTCATCCCTGGATCCATTCTTGTAAAGCTTTTCTGCACTTTCTCCTATGTGTTCACATCCTTCCTGTAATGTGGCACCCAGAACTGTACACAGTACTCCAGCTGAGGTCTAACGAGTGTCTCATGTAAATTCAGCGTAACTTCCTTATTCTTGTACTCCATGCCCCTATTAATAAAGCACAGGATACTATTTACTTTATTAACCACCCTCTCCACCTGTCCTGCCACCTTCAATGATCTATGCACATATATACCCAGGTCTTCTTGCTCTTGCACCCCTTTCAAAATTTCACTTCTTATTTTAAATTGTCCATGTTCTTCCTACCAAAATACATCACCTCACACTTCTCCACATTGAACTTCATCTGCCATCTATCTGCCCACTCCACCAACTTGCCTATGTCCTTTTGAAGATCTACATTATCCTTCTCACAGTTTACAACACTCCCAAGCTTCATATCATCCACAAACTTTGAACTTGTCCCCTACATACCAAGATCTACATCATTAATATGTATCAGGAAAAGCAAGGGTCCCAATACCAACGCCTGGGAACTCCACGACAAACTTTACTCCAGCCCAAAAAAATCTATTGACCATTACTCTCTACTTCCTATTTTTCAGCCAATTTTGTATCCACATTGCTACTGTCCCTTTTATTCCATGAGTAATAACTTTTCTCACATGTCTGTTGTGTGGCAGTGTATCAAATGCCTTTTGAAAGTCCATGTACGCCACATCAGCAGCATTACCTTCATCGACCTTTTACGTTACCTTTTCAAAAAACTCCAGCAAGTTAGGTAAACATGATTTCCCCTTTAGAAATCCATAATGGCTCTTTCTTATCAACACAATTGTTCCTAGAATGCTGCCCACCACTGAAGTTAAACTGACTGGTCTGTAATTGCTGGGCTTATCCTTACAAGCTTTTTTGAACAAGGGCATAATGTTTGCAAATCTGCAGTCCTCTGGTACCTCCCTAAGTTTAGGGAAGACTGAAAGATTATGGCCAGTGCCCTGCAATTTCTATTCTCACTTCCTTCAGTATCCTTGAATGCTTCTTGTCCAGTCCTGGTGCCTTGCCAACTTTAAGTACTGCCAGTCTATTCAGCACTTCCTCATCATCAGTTTTGAACCCTTCTAGTGACAGAGTTTCCTCGTCTGTCACCATGGCCAGGGTAAAGACGGATGCAAAGTTTTGATTTAATACCTCTGCCCACAGGGTGCTGGCAATAATTTTCAATACCTCTCTGGCCCCAGGAAAGGTGCCAGAGGACTGGAGGACAGCCAATGTGGTACCGTTAATTCAAGAAGGGAGGAAGGGATAAACCAAGGAACTACAGGCCGGTCAGTCTAAACTCAGTGGTGGGGAAACTACTGGAAGTAATTCTGAGGGACAGAATTAATCTACACTTGGGGAGGCAGGGATTAATCAAGGACAGTCAGCATGGTTTTGTTAAGGAGAGGTCATGTCTGACCAATTTGCTTGAATTTTTCGAAGAGGTGACCAGGTGTGTAGATGAGGGCAATGCATTTGACGTACTCTACTTGGATTTCAGCAAGGATTTTGATAAAGTCCCGCATGGGAGACTGATAACGAAGGTAAGAGCCCTTGGGATCCAAGGCAATTTGGCAAATTGGATCCAGAATTGGCTGAGTGGCAGGAAACAGAGGGTGATGGTTGAGGGGTGTTTTGATGCCTGTGTCCAATGGGGTTCCACAGGGATCGGTGTTGGGTCCCTTGCTGTTTGTGGTATATATAAACGATTTAGACTTGAATGTAGGCGGGTTGATCAGTAAGTTCGTGGATGACATGAAAATTGGTGGGGTGGTAAATAGTGAGGAGGATAACCTTAGATTACGGAGGATATAGACAGTATGGTCAGATGGGCTGATCAGTGGCAAATGGAATTTAATCCAGATAAGTGTGAGGTGATGCAGTTGGGCCAGACAAACAAGGCACGGGAATACACGATGAATGGTGGGACCCTGGGAAGTACCGAGGATCAGAGGGACCTTGGTGTGCATGTCCACCAGTCCCTTAAGGACAGGTATTTAAAGTGGTTAAGAAGGCATATGGGATACTTGCCTTTATTAGCCAAGGCACAGAATATAAGAGCAGGGAGGTTATGCTGGAACTGTATAAAATGCTGTATAGGCCACAGCTAGAGTATTGCGTGCAGTTCTGGAATCCATATTATAGGAAGGATGCGTTTGCACTGGAGAGAGTGCAGAGGAGATTTACCAGGATGTTGCCTGGACTGGAGAGTTTTAGTTATGAGGAGAGATTGGATAGACTGTGGTTATTTTCCCTGAAGCAGAGGAGATTGAGGGGGGGGGCATGATTGAAGTGTATAAAATTATGAGGGGCATAGATAGGGTAGACAGGAAGGAACTTTTCCCCTTGGTGGAGGGATCAACAACCAAGGGGGGCATAGATTTAAGGTAAGGGGCAGGAGGTTTAGAGGGGATGTGAGGAAAAATGTTTTCACCCAGAGGGTGGTGGGAATCTGGAACTCATTGCCTGAAAGGGTGATAGAAACCCTCATAACATTTAAGAAGTATTTGGATGTGCACTTGCGATGCCATGGCATACAAGGCTATGGGCCTAGTGCTGGAAAATTGGATTAGAATAGTTAGGTACTTGTTTGACCGACACAAACTTGATGGGCCGAAGGGTCTTTTTCTGTGCTGTAGACCTCTATGACTATGACTCTATGACCTCAGCCATGGTCCCTTCATCCATGTGTAAATTCCTTTTTAGGTCCCTAATCGGCCCTACTCCTCCTTTAGCCATCTTTTTTACTATTTATATGCCTGTAGAAGACTTTGGGTTTCCCCTTTATGTTGGCTGCCAGTCTTTTCTCATAATCCCTCTTCACTTCTCTAATATGCTTTTTCACATCCCCTCTGAATCTTCTGTATCCATCTTAGTTTTCAGCTGTATTTTCTACCTGACACCACTCATAAGCACACTTTCTTTTTTATGTTAATTTCTACCTCCTTTTTCCATCCAAGGAGTTCTGGATTTGTTTGCCCTACCTTTCCCTTTCGATGGAATATACCTTGATTGTGCTCAAACTAATTCCTTTTTGAAGGTAACCCATTGCTCAACTACAATTTTTCCTGCCAATTTTTCGTACCAGTCTATCTGGCCCAGCTCCATTCTTGCCCCATCGAAGTCATCCAGTTTAATTATTCTTACTATGGATTGCCTATTGTCCTTTTCTATCATAATCCTAAAACGTACAATACAGTGATCACTGTCTCCTAAATGTTCCCCCACTAACACTTGATTTACTTGGCCCACCTCATTTCCAAGAACCAGGTCCAACAATGTACCTTTTCTTGTTGGATTAGACACATACTGCTGTAGAAAATTTTCCTGAATACGATCTGGGAACTCTTGCCCCTCTCCACCCTTTACACTACCACTGTCCCAGTCTACATTCAGTTAATTAAAGTCACCCATTATAACTACTCGAAAATGCTTGCTCTGTGTAGTTTCCCTGCAGATTTGTTCTTCTACATCTTTCTCACTTGTTGGTGGTCTATAGACTACATGGAGCAATGTAATTGCACCCTTTTTGTTCCTTAGCTCTAGCCAAACGTCCTCTTTTGCCAGCACTGCAATGCTCTCCTTAACCAATACCACCACCACCCCCTCCCCCTCTTTTCCTTCCTTTCTGAACACCTTGTATCCAGGAATATTTAACACCCAGCCCTGCCCTTCCTTCAGGCAGGTCTCTTATCGCCACATCATCATATTTCCACATAGCAATCTGCACCTGTAACTCCCCAATCTTATTTACTATACTCCACGCATTCATATACTTGCATAATAACACAGATTTAGATTTTGTACTTTCTCCCTCACCCCGACTTCACCTACTAATTTATTATTCTCTATACTGGTGTTATCTGTCCCTCCCAATATTTTGTGCACCTGGTATTCCTCTCTAATGTTTTCTCTTGGTTCCCACACCCCTGCTGAGTTAGTTTAAAGCCCTCTCAATAGCGCTAGCAAATCGCCCCGCAAGGAACTCAATCCCAGCTCTGTTCAGGAGCAACCTGTCCGGCTTGTATAGGTGCCATATCCCCCGGAGCCAGTATCCAAGGAATCTAAAGTACTCCTTCCTGCACCTTCTTTCCAACCACGCATTCATATGCCTTATCTTCTTATTTCTGCACTCACTGGTACATGGTACTGGGAGTAATCCGGAGACTACTAATTTTCTACCTAGCTCCCTAAATTCTGATTGCAGGACTACATCCCCCTTCCTAACTAAGTCATTGGTACCAGTGTGGTTCATGACCTCTGGCTGTTCACCCTCCCCCAGAAGAATGCCCTGCAGTTGTGCTTGTGGCATCCTTGATCTTGGCACCAGGGAAGCAACATACCATCCTGAAGTCATGTGTACAGCTACAGAAACGCCTATTACTACTGCTCTTCCCCTTGTCTTTCTCTCCTCCTGTACAGCAGAGCTGCCTGTGGTGCCACAAACCTGGCTCTGATTGCATTCTGTGGTGTGAATGTTATTTGTCACACTGGAAGTGTCCACAACTTCCCACACATTACAACACAAGCATTCCACATGACCAAGCTGTCCTGCCATGGCTTCAATTTACTTCTCTTGCATTAACTTTATTTTATTTATGCTACTTTATTTAACCTGGCCTCAACTTTATTTCCTTATTACTTGTGTTTCATACTTAAATGTAAGCAGCCCCTTGTTTTAAAAAGTGTTTTTTTTAACTCTCAGCTACTTGATGATACTCCCTAATGCAGGTTTCTCACCATCCAATAAACCTATGTTTCTCCTGTGATGTTTGGTGCCAGATCTGCTGACTGCATGGCTTAGGGTCCTCCTCTCGCATCCTGGGGGTTACCATTGAGCAGAAATTTAACTGGACGAGCCATCTAAATTCTGTGGCTACAAGAGCAGGTCAGAAGCTGGGAATTCTGCAGTAACTCACCACCAGACTCTCCAAAGTCTGTCCACCATCTAGAAGGCACAAGTTAGGAGTGTGATGGAATATTCTCCACTTGCCCGGATGAGTGCAGCTCTAACTACACTGAAGGAGCATGACACTATCCAGGGCAAAGCAGCCTGCTTGCTTCACACCCCATTCACGTAAACATTCATTCCCTCCACCACTGACACAGTGGCAGCAATGTGTACCATATACAAGATATATTGCAGCAATTTGACAAGACTTATCAGCACCTGGCAAAACTCACAGTCTATACCATGTAGAAGGAAAAGGTAAGCAGGCACAAATAACTTTCCAAGCCACATACTATCCTGACTTGGAACTATATCACCTTCCCTTCACTGTCGTTGGGTCAAAATCCTGGAACTCCCTTCTGAATAGCATTGTGGGTGTACCTGCACCAGGTAGACTGCAGCAGGTCCAAGCATCAGCTGGCCATCCCCTTCTCAAGGACAATTAGTGATGAGCAACAAGCAACAAATGCTGGCCTTGCCAGCGACAATCACATCCCATGAAAGAATAAAAAGTGGGAGAAAAGGGGAATTTGCCTCCATCTTTGCTACATTGAACTGATCCACACAAGATTAACAAAGATCAGGAAGTGATATCTCACACCTTTTCGCATCCATCTAGAACAACCCTATAATGCCTCCCTTATCCACCTAATTGCATAAATCATGCGAGTTTTGCCTCCCTAAACTAGTTTCAAACTGTATCGTCCTCTCGGTTCAGTTTAAAATAATTTTCTGCTTCCATCTTTTCCATAATACCATTAAGCCTGTGTCTTATCACTTCCCTTTAAGCCTGAAAAGTACTGGTTTCTCCAATCTTTCCTCATGACTCATCCGAAACTGGATGTCAGCATGCTCATTCTTTTCTGAACAGTTTTCAAGCGCTGACCTTATAGCTGGATGACTAGAACTGGACACAGTATACCAGTTGCCTGACAGAGCACTGTACAGTTTTAGCATGACCAGCTTGGACATATATGCTATTGTTTTGGCTTTATCATTGAATGTCTTCTTTGATTATTGTAGCAAAGTGGTGGACATGGTTAGATTGAACATTTAAAAACTCTTAGATTACTTTCAACTTCATCCTTAGCTATTTCCCCATTTTTTCTTTTGTTGCACACCACTTTACACTACTTGTAACTTACATTTTCCATTGTTCCCACGTGTTCAAGCCAACTGGTTTAACATTTCCTCTGCTGGCTCTTCAGAGCCGATTGGCCCTGCTGGCTTAATATCATTCAGAATTTTGACCAATTTACATTGTGCTTGGTAAATGCCTAGTCTCCATCCACTCAAGTTCAATCTCTGCTGCTGGGATTCAAGGTCCTTCCACTTGGTTGATGCTAATACATTGTGCCAACAGAAGTGTTCCCCAACACAAGTGCCTCCAGGAGGAGGAAAGAGGAGGAAATAAAGATGGTTAAAAAAGTGAGCATCCTGCTTCTTCAGTCCACAGATTCAATCCCCCAATCCCAAGTTTTAAATATTGCTATATGGAAAATGATTTGATCTAAAATTGCACAAATTCTATTGATTAGTTGAAGCAACATTATTGTTGGTCAACGAAACTGCTAGTTTTGTCAATTACTGAGAAAGAACATTTGCAGAAGTGGGGTCAGGAGAATGTGGTTGAATACTCTCAAGATATAAAATAAAGCAACTCAATTATCCTTACATCATATGAATGGCAGAAGGTGAACTCACTGGACCTTAATCTTACATTCCAAAGCAAGGTGCGTGATCTTAATATTTGTCTCAGTCAGAACTAGCTGACAGAAGGTGGTGAACAAGAGCTGCTCAGGGTCAACTTGGTTTCGATGTAGTGAGGTTGCTCATTATGGAAGCTGTACGCTATTTAACGTCTGGTGTTTTCCAAAACTAAGTGCTCTCATTGTTTGTGAAATTTATCTAAACATTTCAATTCTTGTAGGTTTTTAGTCATATATGGAAAATGTCCAATGATTGCAGATACCTTGGCTACTTCTCTATGGAATATGTCCAACACATGTAGCCTTAGCACTTTTCTCAGCGCACATGACATTTCTAACTTTGAGCAAATTGCCCACTGCTGGTGGGTCTCTAGTGCTTTTTTTCTTCACTATGTAAACAGTTGGCCAAAAATTCCCCACACATAGATCCAACCGTCACAACATGGGCAAAAATAATGGAATGGAAAGCATAAAATTTACACCACAAACAGGACATTAGGCCCAACTGGTGTTTATGCTCCACATGACCTTCCTTCCACTTTACTTAATCTCATCCTATCAAAATATATCTCAATGCTTTTTTCAGATATTATGCACTTTTCTTGTTTTCCCTTAAATCTATGCTATTTGCTTAAACCAATCCATGTGGTAGCAAGTTCCTTACTCTCACCATTCTCAAATGTTTCTCCTGAATTCCCTTTACAGCACTGGATTTATGACCCTTGGTTTTGATCTCTCCCACAAGTGGAAACAGCTCTATTTCTAACCTATCAAATCCTTTAATAATTTTAAAGATCTCTATCAGAGCTCATCTGTCTTTTTTTCTGAATAGAGCACGAGCCTATTCCTGCTTTCCCTACAGGTTTAATCCTTCAGTTCTGGTATCTTTCTCGTAAATCTTGTTTTGCATCTTCTCAAGTGCTTCAATAATCTTTTCATAATATGGAGAACTGTGCACAATACTGTGTGGTTTAACCAAGGTTCTGCACAATTTTAGCAGAACTTCACTGCTTTGATACAAAAACAGAAAATGCTGGAAAGACTCAGCACCTGTGGAGAGAGAAAAACAGAGTTAACGTTTCAGGTCTGTGACCTTTCATTATAATCCTGCTTTGATATTTTATTCCTGTAGAAAAGAACCCCGGAGCTTTATGAGAATGACAAACAAAATAAGGCTTGAAAGCCACAATAAACACAATAATGTGCTTGCAAGGTCACATCAGCTTTTGTTTCAGGTGATCATGAAACCAAAAGAACAGCGTGCCGTCTCTATATGCAGCCATGGAAACAGGGCTTGGAGCGCTTCCATGGAGACAGGAGCGAGTACATCCGTGCATGGGCAGCATGCGCCACTAGGCAACGCTGCATGAGACCATAGCAACCATTCTGACAAGAAACCGGAGGCCTAATGGCCTCCTGTTGCACAATGAAGACTTGCTTATACCAGGTAATAAATGCAATTCTTGTCCTGCCCCCTATCAACAGCAGCTTCTCAACCTAGACCCAGCCCCCAAAAACAATGACCGCTGAATAAAGGGTCTAACCGGTAGTCACAGGGGTAAGAACTATTCCTTGAAGAAAACACAGTTAATTATATAAATCTGAAACAAATCCATCTAAACCCTGGAAACAATTTATCAACTCAGGCAGTGTACCACTTACAGCTTCTGCCAATTCCTCTTTCCCATCTTGCCTCTGACCTTGTTACCTCCATTTCGCTCTTCACTGCCATCTTCACTCTACCCTCAGTGGCACTCCTACCCACTGTCATTTAAAGTGATTCCAGGGTGGGAAAAAGCAAGTTAAGGTCCTCAGGATATCCAAGTATCACTCAATGGTCAAACAACAATGTTGCCCATTGGTGTCGCCAACAAACAGCAAACAATTCTGCATGTTTTTCTAACCATCATCACCTCTCCTCACCCTACCTTATGTTCAGGAGGCATAACTAATAGAAAATTTTAAACATAGCTGTATGAAAAGGAAAGAAAACCTAATCTAAATCATTATAGTATTCTCTGTATTATCCTATGCTGTCCCCACTGGCTGCTTGACCCAGGTGTTTCCAGTACTTTGTTTTGTTTCACTTGTGCTGGAGGAGAAAACCGTGCAGGCACAATGAAGGTCTGAAAGAGCAATTTAAACATGGAAAATCACAAAACTGATGGTACACTTCTAGAAGAAATTGGTCATGATTTCCCATATGTATACTTATATATAAATTATATACTGTCAATTTTTAACCACCCATTTCACAAAAAAAGGACAAAGTTAGGTTTGGACTTTCAATAGACCAACTGAACTACCATTTTACGCAAGTAATACTTCAACATCAAATCCATTCAGGAAACACAATTCCCTCCTAATTGAAGTTGACATTCTTTTTCCTCAATGCAGTTCAAGCAAATACCATTCCAACCCCTCCCATTCAAACTGTTAGACTTCATGCCCCTCCAAATACTTCACTCCAAGCCAGAATTCTTTAACCTCCTCCCCATGGTACAAGCACTTCTCTTTTTCCTCACTCTAAGTGTTCCTCCTAGCCCTCTTCCAGCTTCTGATTTCTCTTTCCCATCTTGGCTCTGCCTTTTGTTACCTCCATTTCTCTCTCTTCAGTGCCGTCTTCACTGTAGCCTCAGTGTCACTCCTACCAACTGTCATTTATAGTGATTCCAAACACTGCCTACTTGTTGCAGATTCCTAATATCACAAACTCTCACCTACAGTATGCAGGAGCCAAAATCACTTCCATTAGCAGTAGCTCTGGTTAAGGCTTGGTTTGTGCTGAGTGTTATATTATGCCGATATGAAGTTGTTTCCTAAACTTCTGTCATGTTTGTGGATTTCTTTCAAAGATGGAATCATGTATTTATATCTTTTTAAAATTACTTAAATCTCTCGCACAGATGAACTTACGTTCTGCCCTTCAGGAAGTACAGCATGTTGATTAGTTATTGGGACATGAAACATTTTTGTTTGATAAGTAAAACTTCTAATGGTTGTGAAATCTACCATAGAAATGTTCCTTTGAATAGTTACCCTAATTTTGTCTTTAAAGTATTTCACAGTTGGCAGTGCACATACTGTCTGACTTCATTCAACAACAAAAAGGGAAGTTTTTTCAAAGCAGCTAAAAGCCGTCTGATTAATGGGAAACAACCTTTAAGAAATACCTCAGGACGAGGTCCTCCAATGCACAGCAGGAGGTAAAAGGGAGACACACACAAGGCCAGAGGAATCGTTAATCTTTAGCTCCTTTTGTAATGAATTTTATACCAGGTCTTCCCAGCAGTTAGCCATAGCAAATCCAACAAGTTTACAGTTTGCTGTTATGCTAAATGAGTTAGGAGTCAGCAATATCACAGACCCCCACAAAACCCAATATAAAATGCAGCTTTTTATTCTGAATCATGTGACCTTCAATCCTTCACAGGAAACTATATGAAAATTGAATACTCAAATACTCCAATGTCAAATATCAAGGAAGGGGAATAAGGCCAAGATATATGGAATATACACTACTCCCAAAGAGTAAAACACCCTACAATAAATCATTTTTTGCTTGAACATATAAAGTACAGGACTCCTAAGAAATAACTATTTCCAACAGCAAACCTGTTAGACCAAAATCATGACTACGACACCGGTGTTTCAAAAGGTCATTATTACATAGCAGGAACTTAAAAGGCAGTAAAAGCTGATACTCTTGCTATTAACAAGGCAGGTACAAGTAGATTTTTTAAATATAAATACTTGGTTGAAGGAGGATTACACAACTCATAACCACACCTTAAAATGCTAAATTACAGCATATCCTTAAGAGGCATGGGAGATACACAGATCTGTTATGAAGAGAGAATTTAGGCCTGCACCTAGTATCAGAAACAGATGATTACAGGTTGGATCATCTACCTTGTAACAAGTAATAAATAAGGAGGAATTTGCTTTGCACACTGTATGCAATAAAATTCTAAAGTAGTTTTGAAGAACTTTCTTTCTGTAGGGCTGCTCTTTCTTAAATCTCATAGCTAGAGATACACTGTGCATGAAGTCTTGAGTTTACTGCATGGTTTTTTACTATGGTCACCACCTCTTCTGTGTATATAACTGCCGCCGCCACCCACCCCCCCCCAAATATATCCAAACTGTTCAGACTCAATAGATGTTTAACTCAAATCCTGAACATTTTTAAAATCCATACCAAACTTGGGAGATGTCAATAAGAAATCAGGAGTTAAGTAGCTTCTTGTCTTTGACAAAGGAACCATAGAATACTTATATTTGCTCAATATTTTTTTTTATTCTGAATTAACAAAAAATTACAGTACTCGTTATAATCCAGACACACTTGTGTACAATGCCAAGGACTCCATGTTTTATTGGTTTTGTTAACCTGGGTCTCAGGATGGCAGTTGCCATCAATTGGGTACATCACATCATCGCACCAACCCCACACAAACAAGTCAACCGACTGATATACAGTTAAAATGAAGCACAGTTTTGCTCTACACCATGCACTAGATTGTAGCAAATGGGCTCAGAAAAAAAAATCCTTCATTTGCTTGGCCAATTTAAAAATAAACCTCAATGAAGGGGGCCACCTTACAGTGATTGCATGGGATTTGTAAAGGATAAAGTTCTGTTACTGTTGAGTGTTTTAATGCAGCCTCTGTTACAAAAGCAGCAAATTTATTTCAATTCAGATTGTTAAACAATTTGTCAGGAACCAAGTTTGGAAAAGTCATACACCATGCAGTTTTTAAAAATTAAATCAACGTGCAAGGATTTTCTTTTAAATATTGCTCAACAGAAACCTTCCCTCACCCCTTTGGAAAGGATTAAATCTCAATGGATCAGGATGTCTAAATCTGTACAGTGCAGTACCTAATTGATTGGACTGTGCGTGAGGGTACACAGTGCTTTGCATTAGGTCAAAGTTTTAATGGAACAATTTACCATGCGACTGTGGTCAACGAATGTACATTTTGAAAACATTCTCATGCTTTTTCTTTTGGCAAGCGCTCCAGCCATTTGCACTTCATATACTTTTTTCCTGTACACTGTCAAGCATGTTCTCTAGCACCCGTAGTTTTTAAAAAAACAAAGTTGCAGTTTTCCATCCCCACACCATGGCCCATATGCTATATACAAAGTGTAAATTTTTATGACTATCCCCCTGTCTTGCTTCTACCCATTGGCATGTCTTCAGCTCCTTTGCTACACTGCCATTGTGTCACCTGCTACAGCCCAGGCCCACTCTGTACAGATGCTTGCTTATTTTTTTATATGGCATTTAATAGATTGTCTCAACAAAATCTTTTGGAACAAAGAAATCTAAACTACTCAATTTTTTTATGAATGATGTGCCTGCACAGCTCTCTGTATTCTCTCTTGGATCCCATACATTTCCAGCAAAGTTGTAAAAACGTGCACTTTGGTGAGTGTGGCATTTTTGAAGCCTTCAGGGAAACACCGTCTGCGAATAAAAACACTGGTCAGCATTATCCCAGGACATGGAACTGTAGCAGAAACATCAAATGATATCTTCTGTACTTAAGTCAATAGTTCCATTCCAATCAACTTAGTCAAATGTTTTAGAACATTGTACTGCATTTATCTACCTGTTGCTTTACTGTTACAATCTGTAACAGATTATAATGGCACTCAACATCACTTTGGATAGAGTTCTCCTTCTCTCCTCCTTTCCACTAAGTCTGCCCTGACCATCCGCAGATTGTTGTATAGTTAAGGGACACGGTGTGGCTGAGACTAATGGTGTGAACAAGAGGGCGACTCAAGGCATCAAATAATAGCCAGATGGTTCATCTGGGCCATTACCAGAGTTGAGCAGTTACAGGGCACATCTGCCCAAGGACACCGACAGAGACTGAATTTTACAAGAGATCTGGAATTGGTTGGAATCTCCTGGAAACAAGACAGTGTGACTTTAAACAGGGTTGGATTAAATTAAAAAAGCATAACGTACACAACGGATGGACTGATTGTGAGCAGCTCAGAACCTTGAACTCATAGCTTTTTTAAAGATATTAACTGCATTTGGCAAATTTGATAAATATTTACAGAAACAAGATGGGAAAAAGGACAACACAAGAAAATCTGGTAATGGAACACATTCTAGGTATTTTATTACAGTACAAAAAAATAATATATAAATATACAAAAACATTGTAATTTCAGAACCCAAAAATCTAGTAAGTTGTAATTCTCTGAAACATAAATGGAAATCTAAAATAAATGGATGTAGTAGATTGTGTTGCCACTGGATTTAGGGTAAGCCATGGTCACCTGTGTAGCTGCAGTCACAAGTTCACATTTCCAGACTGTGATAGCTCTTCTTTTGCCCAATGTCTCCCCTGTAAAACCTGTAACTCATTGTCTTGCAGTCTTAACTGTGCAGACAGCAGCAGGATTCACCGCACAGCTGCAGAAACACCTGGTACATGCGAGTTGTTACTCCGAGCACCATCCGAATGCTCCTTCATTATTGGATCTGAGGGGCAAGGGGTGGAAGGAGAAACAAATCAGATGAAATAATTGTTGACTGCCCACAGTGAAGTTCCAAAATGACTACTGCAACCCAAAGCTCACAATACTCAAAAGATCCTAGTTACTGAGACTGCAGTGGGGGATATAATGACATATGGAGTCCTTCTATTGTTGAATTGCTAAGGAGGTATCATTAATAGCAGCTGCATTGAGTAGAGAGATAATTCATATTCAGATGCTAACAGGTCTAATAGATCAGTGGTTCAACAAAAAAAGTAGAAAATAAAAACAAAAAGTGGATCAGTGGTTCTCAAACATTTTTGGTTGAAGGACTTTCCCCACCACCCTTTTCAAATGGATTAGTAATCATGGACAAAAGCAAAATAGTGCGGATGCTGGAAATCCGAAATAAAAACAGAACATACTGATAGAACTCAGCAGGTCTGGCGATATGAGCTAAAGAGAAGAGTCATACAGACTCGAAACATTAACTGTTTCTCTTTCCACAGATGCTGCCAGACCTGCTGAGCTTTTTCAGCATTTCCCGTTTTCATTATAGTAATCATGGATTCTAAATATGATATAATACTAATAATACAAAAGTGCTATATGTAAAGTGTATTATAATGCTTTTAAGAAAACAGGTATTTTTGTGCCAATCTCACAGAATCTCAGTGCAGAAGAGGCCCTTCGGCCCATCGAGCCTGCACCGACACGTGAGAAACACCTGGCCTACCTAACTAATCCCATTTACCAGCACTTGGCCCATAGCCTTGAGTGTTATGATGTGCCAAGTGCTCATCTAGGTACTTTTTAAAGGATGTGAGGCAACCCACCTCTACCACCCTCCCAGGCAGCGCATTCCAGACTGTCACCACCCTCTGGGTAAAAAGGTTTTTCCTCACATCACCCCCTAAACCTCATGCCCCTCACCTTGAATTTATGTTGAGAGTCCTCTGTGGTCCTCCATGCACACTCCAGGTGAGACAACCAACCCATTCTGTTGCACATTACAGCTGTTCTCCACTCCTGCTTCACATTTCACACTATTTTGTGGATCCCACCCTAGAAAATTCCTACAGGTGCCCGGGGGTGGGGAGGGGGTCCATGGACCCCAGTTTGAAAACAACTTTGATAGATCACTGACCTGCCAAACTACGTAACACACCAGTTTAAACCATCCTTTCTCAGATTCACAGATTGACTTTTTATTGCATTCTCTAAGGTGGGAGCACTGGAGAAAAGTTTAAATAACTGGCCATAGGGATGTCTGGAAAGTGAGACAGAGCTGCAATCATTAGGTGCCAGCCATGGCTCAGCTGGTAGCATACTAGCCCGAGTCAGGACATTATGAGTTCATGTCCTGCTCAAACAGAGGCTAGATTAAATAAAAGCAAAACATAGGAACAGTAGGCCATTCAGCTCATCGAGCCTGTTCCGCCATTCAATTTGATCATGACTGATCGTATACCTCAATGTCGCTTTCCTGCACTATCCATGTCCCCTGATGTCATAAATATCCAGAAATCTATCGATTTCTGTCTTCAACATGCTCAATGGTTGAGCTTCCATAGCCCTCTGGGGTAGGGAATTCCAAAGATTCACCACCCTCTGAGTGAAGAAATTCCTCCTCATCTCAGTCTTATACCGCTTATCCTGATTATGTATCCTGGTTGTAGACTCACCAGTTAAGGGAAACATCTTATCTACATCCACCCTGTCACACCCTGTAAGAATTTTGTAAGTTTCAATAAGGTCACCCCTCATTCTTCAAAACTCTAGAGAATACAGACCCACTTTCTTCAATCTCTCCTCATAAAACAATCCTGCCATTTTAGGGATTAATCTGATGAACATCTGCTGCAATCCTTTAATGGCAAGTCTATCCTTCCTTAGATAAGGGAACAAAAATCTGCACAATACTCGAGATGAGGCTTCATCAAAGCTCCATGCAACGACAGCAAGGCATCCTTACTCATGTTTTCAAATCCCCTCGCAATGAAGGCCAACATACCATTTGCCTTCCTTATTGCTTGCTGCGCCTGCATGCTAGCTTTTAGTGAGTTGGCTGGGCAACGGGTTTGTGATGCAGAATGATGCCAACAGTGCGGGTCCAATTCCCGTACTGGCTGAGGTCATCAATGAAACCGTGAAGCCAAACGCCAGTTTAAAGTAACTTGGTGTGGAGCAACACTGACGCATTGCAAGCACCCTATCTACTTAGGGAATCACCCTTGACAGATGCCTCACCTTCAAGAACCACATCGAAAAGACAAAAGCAAAAGTGAGCACACGAAACAACATCCTGAATAAGCTCACTAACACAAAATGGAGAGCAAGCTCGAAGACATTGCAAACCAGTGCACTTGCTCTTTGCTATTCCACTGCCGAATACGCCTGCCCTGCATGGGAAAGATCTACTCATGCTAAGAAGATGGATGCCGTTCTGAATGCAAGCTGCTGACTTATCACAGGTTGGTTAAAACCAACAAACACCAACAGCCTATATATCCTGGCGGGTATTGCTCCCCCTGATATAAGAACTGTAGCCAAGAAAGAGTGACTCCGTCAAATGTCAGATGAGAGGCACTCTCTACATGGTCATACACCCAGCCACCTAAAATCAAGGAAGAGCTTCACGAACAGTGTTGTTCCATTACAATCAACCCCATCTGAAGCCCGCATCGCCTTGTGGAAAGACCGGCTCGCCAGTCTCGAACAACCCCCAGCGATTGAAATTCTACTGGATGAAAGCCTTCCCCCAGGAGTTAATTGCAAGTGGGCAACCTGGAAGTGCCTTAACATACTTAGGCATGGTGTAGGTCGTTCAAAGATGTCACTAAGCAAATGGGGATATACAACCAGCCCGATAACTTGTGAATGTGGAACTGAGCCACAGACTATGCAACATCTCCTGCAATGCCTATCGCGAGAGGAACCCTGCACTGCTGCAGATCTTGCCGAATTCAACAACAAGGCGCAAAAATCTATCCAGTTCTGGCTGGGCCATGTATAGACTGTCCGTGGACATGATAAGATGATTGATCAATGAAGGCTCTGTCTTCTCAACCTCGCTCCTCGCCTGAGGTTTGGCGACCCTCAGGTTAAACTCACCGCCAGTCATATCTCTGGTCAGAGAGCAGTCTATGGTCCTCTCGGACTATGGCTACTTTCATTCATTTCATTCAGTGACTCATGAACAAGGACACCCAGGTCCCTTTGGACACCCGCATTTCCCAACCTCTCACCATTTAAGAAATACTCAGTCTTCTTGTTTTTTTCTACCAAAGTGAATAACTTCACACTTACATTATATTCCATCTGCCATGTTCTAGCTCATTCATTTAGCATGTCCAAGTCCTCTTGAAGCCTCCTTGCATCCTCCTCGTCTTATGTTCCACCAGTTTGGTGTCAAAAATTGGTCCCCACGTGCAAATCGTTTACATAGATTGTGAACAGCTGTGGACCTGGCACAGATCCTTACAGTACCCCACTAGTAACAGCATGCCATCTTGAGAAGGATCTGTTTATTCCTACTTTTCTGTTGTTTGTTAACCAATTTTCAAACCATAATAGTATGTTTCCCCCAACCCCATGTGCTCTAATTTTATTTACTAACCTCCTGCATGGGGTCTTATCAAAAGCCTTCTGAAAATCTAAATACAACATATCCACTGATTCTTCATCAATGCTACACGCAACATCCTCCTAAAGCTCCAGCAAGTTGTCAAGCATGATTTCTCTCTCATAAATCCATTTTGACTCTGCCCAACTTTACCATTTTTTTCCCCAAATGTTCAGTTACCACACCCTTAATAAATTCTAATATTTTCCCTATTACTGATATCAAACTAACAGGTCTGTAATTCTCCATTGTCTCTCTTCCTCCCTCCTTAAATAGTGGGGTTACATTTGCTACTTTCCAGTTCTCAGGAACCTTTCCAAAATTTAAAGAATTTTGAAAGATAACCAACTTATCCACTATCTCGCTAGCCACCTCCTTCAACCCTCTGGGATGAAGCTCGTATGATCCAGGGATTTATTAACCTTCAATCCAGTTAACTTTTCAAGTACTACCTCTTTATCAATACTAATTTCTATTTGTTCCTCTTTTTCCAAGTCCCTTGGTTGCCTAGTATTTCTAGGAGATTTTCTTCTTCCATGAAGACAGGCACAAAGTAATTGTTTAGTTTATCTGCCATTTCCTTGTCCTCCATTATAAATTCTCCTGACCCCACCTGTAATGAGCCTACATTTGTCCTAGCTAATCTTTTCCTGTTCATGTACCTAAAGAAACTTTTACAGTGTGCCTTTATATCCCTCGCTAGTTTACTTTCATATTCTATTTTTCCTTCATCAGTTTCTTGGTCCTCCTTTGCTGGGTTCTAAATTGCTCCTCAGGCTTACCACTTTTTCTGACATCCCTATAAGCCATTTCCTTGGATCTAATGCAATCTTTAACTTACTTTGTTAGCCACAGTTGATTTACCTTTCCCATTTACCTTACACAACAGATGGACTGATAATGAGCAGCTCAGAACTATGAAGCACAAAAATCAAGGCTAACACTCCAATGCAATACTGAAGGGGTGTTTTGCACTGTTGGAGGTGCTGTCTTTTGGATGAGATGTGAAACCAAGGAGCCCTCTGCCCCATGGTGGATGCAAAATAACCTTGGCATTATTGTAAAGAGCAGCAGGGGAGTTATCTCTGGTGTCTTGGCCATAGATTCCAGCATTTTCCCAACAACTGTTAGCCAGTTACCCTAATAACAATTGTTGGGAAAGTGCTGGAATCTATTATTAAGCAAGTCTTAATATACTTAGAAAAATCTAGCATGATAAGAACAAGTCAACATAGTTTTACTAAAGGGAAATTCTGTTTAAAAAATGTATTGGAGTTCTTTGAGGATGTAACTCTTGGGTAGATAAAGGGGAAGCAGATGTGGCGTACCTGGATGTCTAAAAGGGAAATAGGCAAAAATGCACCCATGGAGCTGAGGGTAATATATTAATATGGATAGAGGTCAGGGCTTTTTCAAGTTGGCAGGCAATGAATAGTGGATCAGTGCTGGGGCCTCAGTTATTTACCATCTATATTAATGATTTAGACAGAAGGTAATGTGTATAAGTTTACTGATGATACCAAACAAGGTGGAAAGGTAAGCTGTGGGGAGGACACAGAGAGGTTGTAAAGAGATATAGACAGATTAGGTGAGTGGAGTGTAACATAGGGAAGTGCAAAGTTATTCACTTTGGTTGTAAGTATAAAAAGTGGAATTTTTTTTTCAAAAAGGTGAGAAATTTGCAAGTGCTGATGTTCAAAGAGACTTGGATGTGCTTATACAAAGGATACGGGTGCAGCAAGCAATTAGCAAGGCAAATGGCACATTGGCTTTTATTGCAAGGGGATTGGAGTACAAGAATAAAGAAGTCTTGGTACAGTTGTACAGGATTTTGGCGAGGCTGCATCTGGAGTACTGCATGCAGTTTTGGTCTCCACATTGAAGAAAACATATACTTGAATTGGGGAACCTAAAACACAGGGGCAGGGTCGCAGGATAAGGGGCCAATCATTTAGGACTGAGAGGAGGAGAAATTTCTTCACTCAAGGGGTTGTGAATCTTTGGAATTCTCTACCCTGGAGGGTTGTGGATACTCCATTGTTGAATACATTTAAGGCTGGGGTAGAGATGTTTTTTGGTTTCTCAGGGAATTAAGGAATATGGGAAGCAGGCAGAAAAATGGTCCAAGATCAGCCATGACCATATTGAATGCTGGAGCAGACTTGATGGGGTGTATGGGCTACTTTTGCTCCTATTTCTTATATTCAATATTGATCCCTCAATCATCATTAAAAAAGCATTATCTGGTCATTATGAGACTTGCTGTTTGTGGGAGCAAGTTGGCTGCCATCTTTCCTATATTGCAACAATGAGTTCACTTCAAAAATACTCAATTGACGGCTTTGAGATGTCTGATGGTTATTAAAGATACTATAGAAATACGAGTCTTTCTTCAATAGTACCTTCCCAATATGACACCATCAACAGTTGAATGTTTGAATTGAATAGAGTGACAAAGGCAAGTGCAAGAAACACTCACACCACCCAATCTATTTTGCTAAGTTTGTCAGCTCTTATGGGAAATTGTAGTGTTGCCAAATCTTTTAACCTATGAAAACAGATCACTTACAGCAGCAATTCTGCATATAGGCAGTGAGTGAAGTGATTTAGGCCAGCAAGTTCATGAGCATAGGAAGAACTTTTGTAAAGCTGTGGAGGGTCAATCTTATTTCTCGCACTTACAGAAGTATGGATGTTCCATTGCTTCCTTAGCTGTAAGTCTCTGCTGATGATCATAGCGAAGTAGTTTGTCCAACAAATCCAAGGCCTCCGGGCTGACCAAGTGCCGATTCTCACTGTGAATGAACTGCTCCCAGCGCTTCCGAGAATGTCTGAGGAATAGTGGGTACTTCATTAAAAAACTGAACATTCCCAGGTGAAGTTCGTGAAAACACTAACAATGTTAGTTCCCAGGAAAATTAAGACATGTTCACCCCACATATTGAATTCATAAAATGCACCACTTGATTAAATCAAGTATGTACATCGTATAAACATACAAAATAGGAGAAGTAGGCAATTTGGCCCCTCATGCCTGCTCCTCCATTCAATATCATAGCTGATCTGTTTGCATATCAAGTTCCACATTCCCATCTTCCGCCGATAACCTTTGATTCCCTTGGCTAACAGAAATCTATCTACCTCTTCCTTAAAAATATTCAATGACACCACCTCCACTGCCTTTTGAGACAGAGTTCCAAAGTCACACAACCCTCAAAAAAAACTTCTCATCTCCGTCCTGTAAGGGTGGTCCCTAATTTTAAAACAGTGCCCCCTAGTTCTGGGCTCACCCACAAGAGAAAACATCCTTTCCATTGTCCACCTTATCAAGACCATTCAGGATCTTATACACTTTAATCAAGTCACTCCTCACTCTTCTAAACTTTTTTCTAAATTCATTCATGGTATGTGGGCTTCACTGGCTGGGCCAGCATTTATTGCCCATCCCTAGTTGCCCTAGAGAAGGTGGTAGGGAGTTGCCTTCTTGAACCACTGCCGCCCATGTGGTGCAGGTACACCCACAGTGCTGGTAGGGAGGGAGTTTCAGGATTTTGACCCAGCAACAGTGAAGGAATACCAGCATATCTCCGAGTCAGGATGGTAAGTAACTTGGAGGGGAACTTCCAGGTGGTGGTGTTGCCATCTATTTCCTGCCCTTGTCCTTCTAAATGGTAGTGGTCATGGGTTTGGAAGCTGTTGTCTAAGGAGCCTTAGTGAATTCCTGCAGTGCACCTCGTAGATGGTACACACTGCTGCTAATGCGAGATGGTGGTGAAGGGAGTGAATGTTTGTGGATGTGGTGCCAATCAAGTGGGCTGCTTTGTCCTGGATGGTGTCCAGCTTCTTCAGAGTTGTGGGAGCTGCACTCATCCAGGCAAGTGGGGAGTATTCCATCACACTCCTGATTTGTGCCTTGTAGATGGCTTTCGGGAGTCAGGAGGTGAGTTACTCGTAGCACAATTCCTAGTCTCTGACCTGCTCTTGTCACCACAATATTTATATGGCTAGTCCAGTTCAGTTTCTGGTCAATGGTAACCCCCCCCCCGCCCCACACACACACCCAATGGTAACGCCATTGAACATTGAAGGGGAGATGGTTGGATTCTCTCTTGCTGGAGATGCTCATTGCCTGGCACGAATGTTACTTGCCACTTGTCAGCCCAAACCTTGATTTTGTCCAGGTCTTGCTGCATTTGCACCTGGACTGCTTCAGTATCTGAGGAGTTGCAAATGGTGCTGAATACTGTGCAATCATCAGCAAACATCCCCACTTCTGACCTTATGATGGAAGGAATGTCATGGATGAAGCAGCTGAAGATGGTTGGGTCAAGGACACTACCCTGAGGAACACCTGCAGTGGTGTCCTGGAGCTGAGGTGACTGACCTCCAACAACCACAATCATCTTCCTTTGTGCTAAGTATGACTCCAACCAGCAGAGAGTTTTCCTCCTGATTCCCACTGACTCCAGTTTTGCAATGGCTCTTTGATGCCACACTCCGTCAGATGCTGCCTTGATGTCAAGGGCAGTCACTCTCACCTCACCGCAGGCGTTCGGTTCATTTGTCCATGTTTGAACCAAGGCTGTAATGAGGTTCAGCAGAAACAAGCGCAGCCTGTTCAACCTACCCTTAAAACAGCCCACTCATTTCAGGTATCAATCTAAAAAGCCTCCGACACATTTACATCCTTACTTAAATAAAGCCAAAACTGCACACATTATGAGATACGATCTCACCAATTCCCTGTATAGACTGAAGCATAACATTCCTTAATTTTATGTTCAATTCCTCTCGCAATAAAGGATAGCATTCCATTAGCCTTCTTGATTATGTGCTAACTTCTGTGCATACTAACTTTTTGTGACTCATGCATGAGAACACCTAGATCCCTCTGCACCTTGGAATTCTGCAGTCATTCTCTGTTTAAGTAATACTCTACTTTTTTATTCTTCTGGCCAAAGTGAACTTCACAGATTATACTCCATCTGCCAGATTTTTTGCCCATTCACTCTATTTATCTATATCTGCCTCACTTCTACTCAAAATATATTTATGTTTGCTCTGTCCTTGTGCCAGATCTGAATAGTAAAAATCAATTGAGAAGTAATTGCTTCTGGTTGAAAAAGTAGTGTGTATCTTGAGGATCACCTAGTTTTTCATAAGTCAACCCTCCACTCCCCCACCAGTTTGCAGAAGCCAGACATGTGGCTGCTGGAGGCTATAAACCATCATCTGGCCATTCAAATTCAGGAATTGTGCCAAAACATTTTAAGCTCTTCTACCCTGTCAACAGTAGAGATGTTTCTGAAATTAACCTTTCAATTCTTACTCCCTCCCCTTGTAAAAGGATGTGTGCTTAAAAATCAGTTCACAGGGAACAAATCCCTCAGATTAGCAGAAATATTTTTAATAATTAAATTCAATTTTTCTACTCACTGGCCCAGAGTATCATTAAATCGAGGATCCAGTTCAATGTGATATTTCTTGAGGTAGTCAAACAATTCATCAGTTCCTAAAACCTTGGCAATTCGAACAAGCTGAAAGGAAAAAAAAAGTGAAAACATTTTAATGTACTGAGGCACTCAACAAGAACAGGATCAATCCAAACCATCATTTACTTCAGGTTTTCAAATAGGTTCAGTTGAGACCATGGCAACACAACACACAAATGTTATATCAACGACAAGATATTTGTACAATGCTCATCAGTAGCTCTAGTGAGAAAATGTGGTTTCTGAAAACAACTGGTAGTAACATTTTTAAGGACTGCATTATCTGACTTATATACAACTGCCATCAGCCACAGTTGGTTTCCTTGATACAGAAATCCAAGGATCAGGATGGTCAGTCTTCATCCATTTTGGAAACAACGAAAGGTTCAGGATGTAAGATGGGGTGAGAATGTCAGGGTAAGAAAGAGCCTCATGCTTTCTCCCTGATCATTTAGGCAATAAAATTCACCTCAAAAAGCTCATTCTGACAAGCGAACATTACGTTCTTGCATCCTAGATAAATCTCTCTAATTTGGCATTCTTGTGCTTATTAGATGTGAATCAGACTCAAAGCTGAGGACTAATTCCTGATGACTTGAAGTGAATCAAGAGAAGCACATCACAGAAATGAATCAGGCAGGGAATGGACAACTTTGAATGCTGAAGACATGTAACAGAGAAAGTTTAATTTTAGTATCATTGAAATTGCCAGGAAGGAGACATATATGTCTATCTCAGTCAATAGTAGAACATTTTTGCCTAAACTGAGACACAAGTTTTGCAAGTTGGAATTGGCTGATTCTCACTGACAGTGCTGTGAATGATAAGAAAGTGAAAGCTGAGACTTTAGTGCTAAGGATGACTAATTCTTATACAAAGTGCATGCATGCAACCCTTTATTGGAGTTCTTGGAAGATAATCATATGAAATAATTACATCTGTGGAAAAAAGTTTGGAACTGCCCTTATGGTGACATTTAATTACATCAATGAGCTATATTTGGCAGTTACTAATGTGATGTGACCAAGGCTCACGATTCAACTAGATGGGTGATCTACTCTGTAAAACCTAGAGAAGACAGAAAACTCAACATGGCATCTGCTGATGACAGCTCTAATTCATTGTTTTAATATCAACTGATTTTCAGCCTTCTTCCAGCATTGAACATTGGATCATCAAAACTTTACCTGATCATAGTTATCATGTCCATGGAAGAAAGGCTCCTTACGGAATATCATGCTGGCCAACATACAGCCCAAACTCCACATGTCCAAACTGTAATCATACATCTGGAAAAGAAAAAGGGAGAAGCTAAGGGCTCAGAGGTCATTCAAAACACCTGTATCTGAACAGTTACACACGTGCCAAGGATTTAACCTATGTTCCAAATTTTAAAAAGACAGTATTTTATCTGCCCCTCTTGCTCTACTTCCTGTATTTGAGGTGGGAAGAGCCAAGAATGGAAGCCAGTTGAAATAAATGATTATGGGTCAGGGGAAGTGAAGGGAAAACGCTGGGATCTATTATTAAACAAGTCTTAACAATGCACTTAGAGTCAACATGGTTTCACGAAAGGGAAATCATGTTTGACAAATTTGAGTTTTTTTGAAGGGTAGACAAAGGGAAGTCAGTCGATGTAATATGCTTGAATTTCCAACCGGTGTTCAATACCGGTGTTGAAGATGCCACATAAAAAGATTAATATGGAAGATAAAGTCCTGTGGAGTTGGGAATAATATATTAGTATGGATGGAGGATCAGTTAATGGACAGGAAGCAGTGGGTAGGGAAAAATGGGGCATTTTCAAGTTAGCAGGTTGTAATTATTGGAGTGTCATAAGAATCAGTGTTGGGGTCTCAACTATTTACAATTTATATTTAATAACTTAGATGAAAAGATCAAGAGTAATGTAGCCAGGTTTGCTGACAATACAAAACCAGATGTAACTATAAGCTAAGAGGAGGACACAGAGACTGCAATGAAATATAGACAAGTTAAGTGTATGGACAACAAAGTGGCATATGGAGCATAATGTGGGAGGATGTTATTCACTTTGGCAATAAAATTAGAAGAGCAGAAAATTTTATGAAAGGCATGAAACTTGTAAACGTTAATATTCAGGAAACTTGTGTGTAGTCATACAAGGAACATAATATTAGCATGCAGGCATAGCAAGCAATTAGGAAGGCAAATGGCATGTTGACCTTTATTGCAAGGAGATTGGAGTATAAGATCAAGAAAGTCTTGCTACAATTGTATAGAGTTTTGGCAAGGCCACATCTGGAGTACTGTTTGCAGTTTCAGTCTCCATTTTCTAAAGGTAGGTATACTTGTTTTGGACACAGTACACTAGACTGGCCTCTGGGATGAGAGGGCTGTTCTATGATGAGAAGCTGAGTAAACTAGGTCTGTACTCTGGGGTTTAGAAGAATGAGAGGTGATCTCATTGAAACATACAAGGTTCTGAAGAGTAGACCAGAGGCTGTTTCCCCTGGCTGAGGAATCTAGAAAACAGAGGCCCAGTCTTAGGATAAGGGGACAATCATTTAGGACTGAGATGAGGAGAAATTTCTTCAGTCAGAAGGTTGTGAATCTCTGGAATTCTCAACCCCAGAGGGTTGTGAATGTGCCATCATGGAGTATAATCAAGGCTGAGATCAACAAATCTTTAATCTCAGAGAATCAAAGGATGTGGGGAACAGCAGGCAAGTGAGGCAGAGGATCATCCATGATTATATTGAAAGGTGGAACAAGCTGGAAGGGCCTCATGGCCTACTCCTAGCTCTTATGTTCTGTTTTCATGGAGAACAAGGGTAACTGAGGAGAATTAAGACGAAAAAGGGAGAACCTCGGTGTAGAAAATTATACACTGTCTGCAGCCACTACCCCTTCCCACATCCGGCACTCCTTCAATAGGACATTCTGATCTCTGGACAGTATAAGCCAGTGTAAATCCTGCATTTTGCTTTTACCTGATAGTCAACCAGCAGCTCAGGACCTTTGAAGTACCTGGATGCCACTCTAACATTGTATTCCTGCTCAGGATGGTAAAACTCAGCCAGTCCCCAGTCAATCAACCGAAGCTGTAAAACAAATAGGTGGTCAAATATCAGCTGGGATATTGACACTTCATGTAATGCCATAGCTCAACTTTTAATGCAGCGTATTTTCCCCAATAGCAGTCTTTACATGAAATATGGAGACAAATAATTAGTTTAGTCGGATCTGACACTAAAAACGACAAAAACAACCTAAAACAGATACTAGATGGAGCTAACAGAAAAGCAGAACACTGCAGATGCTGGAAATCTGAAATAAGAACAGAATGCTGGAAACACTCAGGTCAGGCAGCATCTGTGGAGAGAAAAACAGAGTGATCATCTGATGAAAGGTCATCATCCTGAAACATTAACTAGAGCTAATGTACTTTAAAATGATATTCACACACGCACAGTATATGGGGGCATTGGCAGAACTTGATCTCTCGCTCCAATCAGTTTCCAATGTGAGTTTGATAGGGTGGAGTACACAATATATCCCTGGGAAGGGTAGTAAGTAGGGCAGACAATTTGCTTTTGTGTGCCTCTTCATGGCAATGGAACAGGTTCAGCAGCAAGTGCCAAAGAAAAAACACGACCAAATATGAAGCAGACTGGATGTACCCTTCAACAGAAAGCAAGTACTCAGAGTAGAGAGCTGGGGAGCTGAATTCAAATGGCCTGCAGCAACTGAGTTACTCGACTTGTCACATACATCCCATTTGTGTCAGTACCTGATCAGCTACAGAAGCTCTTCTCAGCCCCAGGACTGAGAACAGCAGCCTCCTCTGAGCTCAGTTAAATTTTATTTCACTTTAATGGATAAGATCTTATCAGAAGCTCAATACAACCTTTAATTGGCAACCTGGTGCTACAACACATTGGAGAAAAAGAGTCAGAGCACATTGCAGTTAACGCCAAACATCATTCTGCTGCTCCCTATAACTCCACCACCAATCCCCAACCCAATCCCTCGAAACAGTTAGACCTGCAGTCAGCTCCGTACCTTTCTCTGGGCATGGTCGATCATCACATTATGTGGTTTCACGTCCCTGTGCATGATGCCCATACTATGGCAGTAATCCAAGGCCTGTGGGAATAAGAGTATTAAGCAATTGTTTTTTTTTTGCATATTTTCCTACCTTTATTCCACAATCTATTTTTCTCCCCTCACTCTGCTACCACAAGGCAATGCGTGAAACATGCTCCATGCCTTCAGCAGTTCTAAATACAGAAACTTGGTGGATGATGTCAGAACACCCCTCCTTCCCTTGGAGGAACTGGCTTCCAAATTACCATAGTAACTTAGATAAGGAAGTTCTGCATGGGTATCTTGTTCTGGAGAGTGCTGCAACCTGTCATTGTATCCCTCTTTTTCCCTTGAGGTTACATCAAAATGGGCTACTTGGCTTTAATCCAACAGAGCCAAGCAGAATTGACCTCCTTCCAGTTAATTGTTGCTTTTAAGTCAGCATTGATCAAGTGAAAAAAAGGGCTGGTCCCCAAAGCACTCAATTTTTTTTTGTCCAATATGAAAACCAGTGCACTTGCTTTCAAAAGTATGGGAAGAATCACTAAAATACCACTTTCTGACTATGACAGAGGACAGGGATACAGGTCATAGTCACTAGGGCACAGAAGGCAGCCATGTGGACCAGAGTCCATGGCAGTTCTCTGCAGAGAAATCCCATCAGTCTCATCCCGCTGCACTATCCCCAGTCCAGCAGACGAAGCACAAATTGCTTTATCCAGAAGTGAGGGATCTCCCACTAATTGAATGTCAATCACTAGTTAGACACCAAGTGATGCAAACATTGGTGCAGGAGAAGCCTGGTGCATACACCAATCCCTCTGTGTGGTGGAGATGGGAAGGACACTAATAAGGAACAAAAGCAGAAAGAAGCTAAAAAATCTATTACTGCTCAGTGAACACCATTCAAATAATTATCTAGCAGAATTTCCAATTGCTAACTCACCTTCAAGATTTCATACATGTAGAACCGGATGTCATAATCTGTCAAGATCTGATACAGTTGCTAGACAAAGGGAGAGAAAACAGGGGGAAAGTGATGGTGGGTAGGGAGGGGGAGGGAAGAAGATTTAGCGTGAGTGAGTAAAAATGTTGCACGTGTGTCTGGACCAAACCGTAATTTCAGTGAAATACAACAACCGCGCTGATTAGATCCACACGCACCTGCGAGCTCACCTTGAAGTCAGTGTTGTCAATGTGCTCAAAAACAAGCGCTGGAGTCCTTGACTGTGGAAAGAATAGGATCATTATGTGAGATACAGCACAAAGCCAACATGTTAGAACTCTTTAGGAAACTCAATTTCATCAACCACAAATGATCAACATGAAATGCTGGAGTCAAGAGACATCTTGTAACTGTAGCTAATGTGAATCATTGCAAGGCAGAGGTTAAAAATGCATTTGCACAGTAGGTGTCACCTCTTTTTGACTGCACAAAGCTGTATCCTTAAGACATTGTTCCCCTTTCCCTTTTTGATGGATTGCATAATAAATCATCTCAGCCAGGAGGTGAGGAACCAAACCTACTTCCAGGCTTCTGTCAATACTATTTTCAAACTCACTGCCAGATGGTGACAATAGCAGCCCAAGATAACTCTTCTCCTCTCTTGCAGAGAAGCTTTGATGGCTGCTTAATAGTGTCATTTTTCACATGCCCATCCCTTGAATCAGAATGACCCAGATGATGTTTTTTTTAGACATTATGCACTCATTGCATACACAAAAATTGATACTCTGGAACAGAATGGAAGATTCAGGAGAGAAGACAGAAATCACAAATTACGGGGAAAAAAAGCAGAGAACTACACCAGAGACAGCGCTGAGAGTTTGTTCAGTCTGTGAAACATGAACCATGGTTACTTCCCACAATGATCCTGCAGACCAAAAGTATTGTGCCCAAGTTGTAGCCCATAGGCTACTTTGACCTGGGCCACAAAAGCTTAGCTAGTTCATTTCTTTTTTCCTCATATGGAGGGAGAGTATGGATGAAGACAAGGGGTGGGACAGGAGGGGAAAACACAAAGCAAGTTGTGCATATATAGGTATTTAGTTTATTGTATACATGCATGCAAGTTGCACTTTTGAAGCCTGCCTTCTTTAAGGGAGCTCAGCTCTCTGCTGAATCATATGCAACTCCTTTTTTCTCCAATCACACAGTTTGCCAGTCAATGGAGCAGACCTGTTCTGAATCACTGCAAATGCTGAATAACCACCAGATAAGAGCCATATAAAAATGGCCTGGGGACAATGGGGGCATCTATCAGAGGAATGTGGCTTGTGCAATGAGTGTTCCAATCTTGTGGTGCACTCTGCCCTCTGCACAACACTTCCCTGAAAACCTAGCAGAGACCATGAACAATGTGTGATAAAATCATTACTCCCAAAACGTCATTACAGGAGGAGGGGTGGAGAGATTGGTCCCAGGATCAGTGCATAATAGATGTGGGGATGGGTCATTGAGGTGTGGGTGTAGGTAGGGCTGGTTGGATGGAGCTCCCAATTAAAAATCAGGTTAAGTTATGGTGTCTTATTTTGAAGTGGCTTCACTTAGTGAATTACTTTGAGAGATATCCTTATGCAGCCAAAGTTGCAGCCATTTTACACAGCAAGATCCCACAAACAGCAATGAGATCATTAGTCAATCTGCTTTTAACGATGTAATTTGAAAGAGGACTATATGAGGAAAACAACTCCTTAATCATTTATCTTAAGATCTTTAATGCCTATTTGAACTAATTTGGGGCCTCAACTTAACATCTCTCAAAGGACAATATAACACGCTCTCAGTATTGCATTGGAGGGTCAGCCTAGATTGCGCTCAAGTGTTTGCATGGTGCTCCAACTCAGAGGAAGTTGCACTGCCAAATGAACCAAGCTGACCAAACTAAGCATGCAACTCTTCAAAATTGGATGAGAGTCTGAAATTGATCTAGAACAAGTCAGACAATTACTCACCACAGGGTCCTTTACCACATCTAACAGCTTGATGATGTTGGGGCCCCCACGGAGATTCTCTAATATTTTGATTTCCCGCTTTATTTTCTTCTTTTTCACAGGCTGCAAAATTAATAAAATATACTTTTAAAAACTAATTTACCGAAAGAGTAATGGGTGGGCTTACGCAGGGCAGGATACTACTCAGAGGATTCGACATCTTTGTGCACACAGATACAATCTATACGATAGCTTACTTTTTTGTACCTTGTTTAGAGATTAAATGAGCAAGGTTGACACATTCCTCACTTCTATTTCTCTAGCCCTGCCACCATACCTCATTGCATAAACTTAGGGGTAGAAAGATGATCTGCAACCAGGCACGTACCAGCATTGCTATTTAATTAGCTGTCATGTGTACAGCAGAGTTGCCTGGCATGACTTACCCTTCTGCTCTAGTGAAGTTACAAGTCTGGCATGCTACCTGCTCAAAGAGGCCTTCATAAGTTTCAACAAAACTTTGAAAAGCTGTAAACCACACAGTGCAGCATTAACATAAGATCACAAAACAATTTCTTCACTATTTGAACTAATTTAAACAATTATTTGTTCAACAGCTTGGTGACCATCTAGCTCAAATGTGTTCAATCAAAATTAATCATTGCGCATTAGTGATTAAACGGGCAATAAGGATGAAGTGAGGAATGTGCAAAACTTTAAAAAACCTCTCATTTAATCTCTGAACAAGCAACAAAAAGTCAGTCATGTTACAGTTCCAGTGAAAAATTGCTAACAATCCTCAAAAGTAGCATAGGGACGCTATAATAGTTATAAATGCTAACATTCCATTAGCCTTTTCATTATGTTTTGTACCCATGTATTACTTTTTACCAACATGTACATAGACCCCCAAATCCTTTTAGATTTCCACTGTTCCAATAATTTAAAATATACACAAATCATTCCTTTTTTTGGTCCAAAATGGACAACTTCACGCTTACCTGTGTTAAAATCCATCTGTCACAGTTTTGCCAATCACTTAATCTATCAATGTATCTTAGTAATTTTATGCTTCCCATCTACACCACAACACTTACTTTATCACCAATTGTGTTATCAACAAACTGGATATATGGCTCTCTATTGCATTATCTAAGTTGAAGCCCCAGTACAGATCCTTGTAGGACACCATTAGTCACTTCCTTTCAATTCGAGTGCACACCCATTATTTCAACCTGGTTTCTACGACCCAACCAATCTCCTAAATTAAGTCAATAGTTTGCTTTCAATTCCATAAGCTGTAACTTTAGCTAACAGTCTCTTATCCTTTTGAAACTATCATTGGGGTCAGACTATAGATGGCACTGACGCACAGCCCCAATCTGGTCTGCTGTTACTGGAGTCAGATGAGCAGTATTTCCAAGATTGCATGGATTAACAAATTCCATGCAGCTGGTGTGGATCATCTACTTCATGAATGAATCAGGAATGTAGTTAATTGGTTTGGTTGTACTGTCAACCCCCTGTACTCTCTCAAACAGAAATGTTGCAATGCTTGAAGACCAGGCAATTTTCTTTTAAATAATAAGACTAAGAGTGTCATATATATTAGTATTATTTAATAATAATTAATTTTCTGTGGTACTCTAGTAAAAGAATAAACCACTATTTTACTTCAATTTAAGTTCCTTCTCTAAAAAGATGCCAAGGTAACAATGCTAAAGTTAGTCCATATCCATTCCCACAGCAGGGGCAGAGAAGAGCCAGTTCCTTGCATAGCAAAGCACACAATAGTTTTTTAAAGGTATTTTGTACATGGCAACGAGGAAACCAGAAGAGACGCAACAAAGTTTGTGTCCACAGTGCTGCTAACATCTGACTGATGTGAGCAAAGTACAGGTTCCTTAAGCCATCCAGCAGCTATGCTTCAGAAAACAGTCACGTCATGCCCAATGCCATAAGAGTGGAACAAATACACTGATATTATAAACAACATAATCTAATAAATGGTCCATGGATAATAAATGGTCCAGCATATACATATGCTGATCTCAGCGGAAGACTGCACTCATCAATGAAACCCTAAATATCCAAGACTTTTGGACAAGCCCATAAAACATGGAAATGATTGCTGACTCCTCTGCAATCTCACCAAGGCACAGGCAGATTTCAACTAGACAGATGAATTACCATAAAACATATATAGATATAAAACATATACAGCTACCCCTCTTACAGTAAGTACTGCTACATAAAATACCTGATTTAAAATCGCTATTGCAAAGTCTTGAGACCAAAATTAACATTACAAAATTTGAGTTCACTGGATTGGTAGAAACAAGAGGGAGTAAAAGTTATTCATTGTTGAATTGTGATTAGAAGGTATTTGCTGGATAATGATTTATCTGGAGACAATTATAACTTCACTGTGAAAATTCTGTCCCAATAATTATTGTAGCCAGATTGGTATCGTCTCCAGTTCACTAACTGGGAGTCACCACACTCCAATATTCAGCTAAAGAAAACATGGCCTGTGCAAATCTATACTTATCAATCCAGAAAATTCACAAGTCTCACAACTCAAAAAAGCCAACTATTCTAAATGTAGGCCTATAACCAGAGCCAATGCTTTAGGGCAACTAAATCAATTAAAATTCTGTTTTTATTACATGGCTTCCATAATTTTCACCAGTGTTTGGGCGTACATCTTGAAATTTGTCCCATTTTTCAATGAAAATCAAAGTTCAATAGTCTCATCCATGACATATCGAAACAAATAGTTATAATGAGGCTGCAGTGGGAATTGAGCTCATCACATTTCAAATTGTTCTAATACCCAAAACCTCACCACTTGTAATACAGGGGGAAAAACTATACTATATAGAATGGTGGCTTTTGAAGTTGCAAGTTTTGAACATTTTGGAGAAAAAACACAAGCAAGATTTATTTCTTGGGCAGGTTTGAGATATGGGCCATTGCCCAGGAATAACAGATTTTGTTTAAAAAACACCTTCAGTACATTTCCAGCATTTTTATTTTTACAACAATTCAATATTTGAAGCCAAAACAGCTTTTTCATGGAAATATTACATACGCTTTAAAGGTAGCTATTACAAGTGATATAGTTCCACAAATGATGGGGGAGCCAAGTGCATTCGTGCAAAAGATAAGGCTGAAGCATTTGCAACAATCTTCAGCCAGAAATGCCGAGTGGATAATCCATTTCTGCTTCCTTTGGAGGTCCTCAGCATTAACAGATGCCAGTCTTCAGCCAATTCAATTCACTCCATGTGATACCAAGAAACGGCTGAAGGCACTGGATGCTGCAAAGGTTAAGGACCCTGACAACATTCTGGCAATAGTACTGAAGACGTGCTCCAGAAATAGCTGTGCTCCTGGCTAAGCTGTTCCTGTATAGCTACAACACTGACATCTGCCTGGTAATGTGGAAAATTGCCCAGGTATATCCTGTCTACAAAAAGCAGGATAAATCCAACAGGGTCAGTTACTGTCCCATCAGCCTACTCTCGATCAGCAAAGTGATGGAAAGAGTCATCAACACTGCTATCAAGCGGCACTTAGCAATAACCTACTCAATGATGCTCTGTTTGGGCTCCACCGGGGCCATTCAGCTCCTGACCTCATTAAAGCCTTGGTCCAAACATGGACAAAAGAGCTGAACTCAAGAAGTGAGGTGAGAGAGTGACTGCCATTGATATCAGGGCGGAATTTGACAGAGTGTGGCATCAAGAAGTCCAGGCAAAATTGAAGTCAGTGGGAATCAGTGAGTCATACCTGACACAAAAGAAGATGGCTATGATTGTTGGAAGTCAATCATCTCAGTCCTGGGACATCGTTGCAAGAGTGTCCTAGACCCAACCATCTTCAGCTGTTTCATCAAAGGCCTTTCCTCCATCATAATGTCAAAAAGTTTGCAGATGACTGCACAATGTTTAGCACCATTCACAACCCCTCAAATGAGGCAATCTGTATCTATATGCAGCAATGTCTGGACAATGTTCAGGCTTGGGCTGTTAAGTGGCAAATAAGATTCATACTTCGAAGCAATGACCATTGCCAACGAGAGAATCCAACCTGCTCCCCATGACATTCATACGAACACACAAATTAGGAGTAGGCCACTCGGCCCCTTGAGCCTGCTCTGCCATCCAATATCATGGCTGATCTGAATGAACCTCAACTCCATATTCCTGCCTACCCCCGAAAACCTTTCACCCCCTTGTTAATGAAGAATCTAGCTAGCTATGCCTTAAAAATATTAAAGGCTCTGCTTCCACCGCCTTTTGAGGAAGAGTACTCCAAAGGCACTCAAACCCTCTGAAAAAGTTTCTCTTCATCTCTGTCTTAAATGGGCAACCCCTTATTTTAACACAGTGGCCCCTAGTTCTAGATTCTCCCACAAGAGGAAACAACATCTTCACATCCACCCTGTCAAGATCTCTCAGGATCTTAAAGGTTTCAATTAAATTGCCTCTTCCCTTCTAAATTCAATGCATTACAATCACCAAATCTACCACTATCAATATCTGGGGGTCACAACTGACCAGAAATTGAAGTGGACCGGCCATATAAATACTGTGGCTACAAGAGCAGGTCAGAGGCTGAGAATTCTGCAGCGAGTAACTCACCTCCTGACTTCCCAAAGCCTGTCCACTATCAATAAGGTACAAGGTAGGAGTGTGATGGAATACTTCTCACTTGCCTGGATGCATGGAGCTTCCTGAATGTTGTTGGAGCCAAACACCCTCCAGGACAAAGGAGGCCACTTGATTGGCACTCCATCCACCAATTTAAACATGCACTCCCTCCACTGCCAAAGCCCAATGGCAGCAGTACGTACCATCTACAAGATGCACTGCAGCAACTCACTAAGATTCCTTCGACAGCACCTTCAAAACCCACGACCTCTACCACCTAGGACAAGGGTAGCAGATACATGGGAACACCACCACCTGCAAGTTTCCCTCCTAGCCACGCACCATCCTAACTCAGAACTATACCACTGCCGCCAAGTCAAAATCCTGGAAATCCCTTCCTGGCAGCACTTTGGGTTCCTACAACACAGACTGCAGCAGTTCAAGGTGGCAGCTCAGCACCACAAGGCAAAGGCAATTAGGGATGGGCAATAAAAAAAATTTCTCCTTCAATATTACATGGATCCAAAATACATATTCGAGCTAATATTCAAGCTTTAGACTGGCATAGCATATTACCATTTTTTACACAAGAGCTATAAGAAGCCTTATTAGAGTGATTTATAGCAATTTAAACATATTCCAAAGGCACTTTGTTATCTCAGCTACCACTAACTGACTGACTGATTTTTCATAGTTTTGGGTTAATTAAGATCTCCCTTCTTGTGAATAGAAACCACAAATAGTTTCTGGAATGCCAATGGTACGAGCCTCTTAGAAACCAGCCAGAATGGCAGCTCCAAGGTTCACGTCAAGTTCCTGACATTTTCCAAGACCGTTCCACCCTCATACCAAGAGCTACAAACACTGATGGTTGGCATTTGTATTATTCATTCATGGGTCTAGAGTCACATGTAGGCCAGACCAGGTAAAGACATTAGTGAACCAGATGGGATTTTACTACAATTGACAATGGTTACATGGTCATTAGACTTTTAATTCCAGATTTTTTATTGAACTCAAATTCTACCACCTGCCGTGGCGGGATTCAAACCCGGGTCCCCAGAGCATTACCCTGGTCTCTGGATTACTAATCCAGCGACAATACCACTACACCATTGCCTCCCTTGTAAGCATATAAGCATCATTCACCTGTTTAGCATATTTCATCACTTTTTTTTTTACAATAATCTCTCTGCTTATCTTCCCTACACTATAGAACCCAAAAAGCTACAGCACAGAATGTGGCTATTTTGCTTCAGCATTATAAAACTAATCCCACTGTCAAGCTCTCTCCCCAATTTTACACTAGTTAATCCCGCCAATATAATTTACATGACATCTCTGCAAAGTATTTATGTCACATTTCATCAGGGTCAATATCAGAGTCCCATGATTGCTCATGGGCACAAGCTCAATAAGTGTCCAGGTCTGTAGAATATACCGGTATGGCTTCAGGAGCAGGACCAGAGGTTGCTAGACAAGAATAATGTGTCAGCAAACACATGGATAACTCTGCAAACTTTGAAATGCTAATGGCTGACATTTTATGGTCATTTGAAGAACAGTCATGCTGTTTGCCCCTTGTACTCCATTCTCAGTGTGTAAGCAAGGAGGGCAGCCTGCTAATGTCTTGACATTTGGCATGCAACTACCAAGCATTAGACAATCTCTACACTGCTGCTTACTCCTCTGTACTTTATAAACGATTTAAAATACTATTTCAAAATATTCCAGTATAGCAGATGGCTCTTAGCCCACAAGTATTTTTATGTAGCTCTATCCCTTGCAGTTACACATCACAAGGTCGTTACATCACAGATTGAGAATGAATATGTCTTTGAAATGTTAATTAATTTGGACAGTTGTCTCAAATTCCCAGATTGCACCAGTAAGTACCTCTCCGATAAACTGGAGGATTGCAAGTGCAATTTCTTAATACTCATTAGCTACAGCCTAAATACCTAGTTGCTGGCACAGATTCAGAAATTCACTCAATGAACAATAATGTACAAGCACGAACAATAATTTTTGATTTTCGCACCAACCACCAATAACAGGTCAGAGCAGGACCCATACAAAGTCAAGCACAAGTGTACAGTACGGTATTTGGGGCCAACCTCAAAAGAGCATGGATTGTCAGCATGCACTTACGGGAGGAGGAGCAGGAGCAGACTATTGACCCACAGTCAATGTGTAAGCAAAAAAAAGAGAACCAGTTAATCCTTATTCTTGCCATAATAAGCATTCGTGAGTACATAAGGGATTTCAACTCTTCCCCTGGCATGGATTGCTAAGTATCAGCACTATACTACATTGGTGAACTGACGCCAGAGCTCAAATTTTGTTCTCTATTACTCGTTAAATGAGATAAACATTATGTCTGCACTTTGAACAGATCTATAAAGGTGTTCTGATGCAATATTAATAAACTATAATGCAACAGAGAAAACTAGCTTTGCTCACAATACATATAAAACTGTAGGCAATAGAGAAGGATTAAAGAAGGAAACAAAGCTACTGGTAGCTCAATAAATGAGAAAGGAGGTACAAGGAGAGAAATACTATCTCAATGAAAATGGCTAGAAGATTCTGAGCACCCAATCCTAATTCATGGAGAGCGAACAGAAAAAAGTTACTTATGAGTTAGAAGAGAACTTGCCAATATGACAACAGAAGGAATCCATAATTTAGAGAGTCAGCTTTGATAGAAGGGCTTGACAAAGCATAGTGTGCTTGAACAACAGCCAGCGAAGTAAACGTCATCTCAACAAAACTGACCTCACTTACGAATGATGTAATAATTTACACTATTGTGCACATTGGCACAAAAATGAAAAGATGTTTACCAAACAGCCTTTGGCAGAAACAAGACTTTAAAAAAGTAACCATTTAGAGTGGATCATGAGAAACAATCAGAAAGGCAAATGTCAGAATCAACCTTGAACAGAACAGCATATTAAAATGGAAGAGGTCAAAATAGCCAGAATGGGTGTTGTGTATAGAGCTAAACAACAGGATAAGTTAAATAGGCTGGTAAGCCATTCTTAGCCTAAAAGTTACAAACTTTTCTTTTGGTAGCTGAAGATATTTTCTTTTAACACTAATTCAGTTAAGCCTTTTCTATCCTACCTTAGTAAATGCTCTGTGTTAAGCATAATATACTGGCTGGATTCATATGAAGCAATGTTGCTGAGGGAAAGAGTTCATCATGGGGAAAATGCATACTGTACTACAAGCTTCGATACATGTTTGATATCTAGCTAGCAAATCTCCCGTGTCATTTCTCATAGGTAGTCTAGGGTCTGGGGAACAATTGCGACAGTGAGCTGCTATCCTGGCCCATCTGTTTCAGGTCAGTGTTCAAGTACTGTCTGTGGGAATTTAAGTAATTGTAGATGTACACAATGAAGTCAATTAGAGATCGCCCATTTCTACCTATAGCATCGCCCGGCTTCGCCCTGCCTCAGTTCATCTGCCGTGAAAACCCTCATCCCTGCATTTGCTACCTCTAGACTTGACTATTCCAAAGCACTCCTGGATAGCCTCCCACACTTTACCCTATGCAAACTTGAGGTCACCCAAAACTCTGCTGCCAGAGCCCTAACTTCCACCAAGTCCACATTACCCATTACCCCTGTGCTTGCTGGCCTAAATTGGCTCCCAATTAAACACGTCCTCAATTTTAAAATTCTTGCTTTCAAATCCCTCCATGGCTTCAGCCTTTATCTCTGCAATTTCCTCCAACCCCACGATCCTCCAAGGTATCTGCTGTCCTCCAATTTTGGCCGTGAGGATCCCTGGTTTTAACTGCTCCACCATTGGTGACCATATCTGCAGCTACCAAGGTCCTAAAGTCTACAATTCTGCCCCCCACCACCCCAAACCTCTCTGCCTCTCCGCCTCTTAAGACGCCGTTCAGAACCTACCCCTTTGACCAAGCTTTTGGACATCGGCCCTAAAATCTCGTGGCTGTGTGTCAAATTTTGTTTTATAATGTTCCTAATGTTTAAAAAATGCCTTGGGTGTTTTATTGCATTAAAGACACTACACAAATACAAGTAGCTGACTTAAATTATTTGTAAATTTCAGGCTTCAATTCATAGACCCAAAACAAAATGCCTGCCTTTCTCTTTTCATAAACTATTTTGCATCTGTAGAAGCATAACATCTAGAATGCTATAGATGCATGCCAGATGGAAGACTTCCGTATATTAGAGGGAGCCAACTGAATTTGTAGTTAAAATCAAAACTAGGGTTTGACTTGAAATATCAGTTTGCGATCACCAGGCATGGTTTCCAGGATGATGGAGGCAGACAGATTTCACCGACTGGATTTCAAAGATAGACCAGAAATGAGATTAAAACAAAAGTTATGTTAATTCTTTCCAAATGTGTGAATTTCACATAAAATTCCCCCGATCTGAAAGAGACAGTGAATTTATCTACTTTGAGGAAGGTGTGCAGAAAATCTTCTGACACACAAACGTACTGATAATCTCATCCATATTACATCACTCACGTCTCCTAATTCAGATAAGTACGTGATGATGTAAAGCCAAACTTAACACAATGACCTAGATTTTTGGTAAAAGTAACAATGAGGCTAACAGTGTTCAGTTACTAAAATGTAAAACATTCAACAACCTCCAGTGACACTGCATGCAGAGTGTAAATCAGGAAGCGGCCAAAGTTGCCCTGCTTGTCGAGAAGCTGGACTGCAATAGAACATCAGGCTTGATAGCAAAACACTTGCTTCACTTATGTGATAATACACACTTCCCTCCAGAAAATGTTAGGGCTTGTCTACTCTTACTACTTTAAGTTATTTTTTTAATGGTGTGATATGTCTTAATTGCTTTCAAATAACTTCCCTGGCATTGCAATTACAAGTGTGAAGTCTCATTCCTTCAGATTTTAACTATTGTTGGGGATTTTTAATAAAAAGTTAATTATTTTTAACAGCCTTGTTTTGATTTCTGTATATGAATTTTGCTTCAAGTATTCTAATTTATACTTCCTGGTTCAATCTGCACTGCTGAGTTAACAATTGTTTAACTGGCTTGGTAAAGGAAATACAGTTGCTGTCCTGTCCACACAACTCTCAAATACCCTGTGGAGGCACTGCATCAAAATGGCATCCTAATCAAAGCAAGTTCCAATTTAAAACCCCAGACAGTCTGCCGGTAAATCTAGGTGTGAATGGCTGGCGTCATTCAATCATCACAAAATACATACCAACGTTAAAAATAAGAAATGAGGAGCAGGCCATTTGGCTCCTCAAACCTGCTCCACCATTCAATAAAATCATTACTGACCTGATTATGGCCTTAAATCCCTGACTCCCATAATCCTCAACTCCTGTGTCGATCATAAATTTATCTAATTCAGCCTTGAGTATATTCAATAACTCAGCCTCCACTGCTCTCTGGGGGTAGCTCTTGATGATTCACGTACAGGGGCACCCAGACCCCTCTGTGCTGCAGACTTCTGTGGTGTCTATCTATTTAAATAATATTCTGCCTTTCTATTCTTCCCACCAAACTGGACAGCCTCATTTTTTCCTACATTATATTCCACCTACCAAATTATTGCCCACTCAATTAACCTAACCTATCCACTGGCATATTCTGTCCTCCTCACAACTTGCTTTCTTACCTATCTTTGTATTGTCAGCAAATTTGAGTACAATGCACTCAGCCCCCTTCATCCATGTCACTAATATAGATTGCAAATAGTTAAAACCTGGCACTGATCCCTGTGGCACCCCATTCATTATAATTTGGTAACCTGAAAATGACCCATTTATCTTGACACTGTTTCCTGTTACTTAGTCAATCCTCTATCCATGCTAATATATTACCCTCAACACCATGAGCTCTAATCTTCTGTGGTAACCTTTTGTGGCACCTTATCAAATACCTTTAGGAAATCCAAATCCACTGGTTCCCCTTTATCCACCGGTTCCCCTTTATCCACCCGGCTTGTAAGATCGTCAAAGAATGTTAATAAATCTGTCAAACATGATTTCCTTTCAGAAATCTATGTTGACTCTGTTGAATGTATTAAGATTTTCCAAATGTCCTGCTTCTATTTCTTTAATAATCAATTCCAGCATTATGACAGATGTTAGGCTAACTGGCCTATGGGTTTCCTGCTTTGTCTCCCTCTCTTGAATATAGATGTTGCATTTGTGGATTTCCAATCCGCTGGCATCTTTCCAGAAGCTAAGGAATTTTGGAAGATTACAACCAATGCATCTATTATCTTTGCAGTCACTTCATTTAAGACCCTAGGATGAAGGCCATCAGGTCCAGGAGACTTGTCAGTCTTTTGTCTCTGTTTTTTTCCTCTAGTGATAGCCATTGTTTTTAAGTTTCTCCCTCCTATTTGCCTCTTGATTTTCTTTTATTGTTGGGATGCTTTTTGTGTCTTCTACCGTAAAGACATATTTTGAACTTTAATTTTTTTGTGAGTTGAAAGTGAAGTGTTTTATATATTAGTCAGTGAAATTTACAGGCAGGGGAGCCTACATATTTATTGAGATTTTAATACCTTGTACTTCTTCAGTTCAATCATGTGCACGTACAATATAGTAAGCTCCCTTTCCCTACAGCCAAATCACAGTTTCACATTTTAGAGGATGTAGGATGCCATTAGTATGGAACAGCTAGGCTTAAATATTAAGGAGACCATAGAAATATCTAGAGTGTAAAGGTGCAATGTGAATTTTCAGAGAAACCCAGAGCTTTCACATAAAGGGTGACATCACCAAGCCTGTTAACTTGAAGCCATCTCAACTCCAAGAGATCTCCCACTCCGATGAGCTAGTCATTTTACACCCAACAAATGTGGGTTTAAGCCCTTGCTAGTATAGACAGTAAGTACCAAGAACTCCTTACAAGCAGCATAGGGAGCAGCATAACTTACCATAAACACAGGGCTACTGCCACCATCTTCCTCGCTATAGTATTGACACACACCATTGCCTATCAAAGAGCTGGTTCAGTAGTTGGAGGGTCAGTGTCATTGAAAGCCAATCTCAAATAATGAACCTTGATAAAAGTATGTGGTCTTACACCTGGCCTCTAGGCAACCCCTTTCCAGAAGCAGTCATTTCAAGTCTCAAAGGTTTTCTCAACAGCTGTAGGACAGGCACACTGTTTGGGGTAGTGGAAGGGTACCACCTTGAGATGTACCTCTCGGGGAGAAATTAACACTTTTACGCGTAGATTGGCAGACATCTGGAAATCTCATCCAATGATTCCAAGCGATGCTTGGTCAATTGTTTCTAAAATCGGAGATTGATAGACTTTTGTTAGCCAAGGGTGTTAAGAATATGGTGCAAAGCTGGGGTATGTGGAGCTGGGGTCAAGATCATCCATTATTTCACTGAGTGGCAGGAGAGGTTCAAGGGGCTTAACAGCCTACCCCTGTGCTTATGCCAACCATCTCACTGTTCTTGGAAATATGTTTCCTCACCAACTGCACAACCTGTCTCATGTAAAGAGCTTTGAAAGAGAGACATGCTAGTCAAGGGCAATATCCCCTCTAAGCCAGTATTCATTAGAGTACTCTTCTTGCACTAGAGCTCCTTTTGCCACAAATCCATAAATACTAATAATCTATCCCCTCAATCACAGAATTGTTACGGCACAGGAGGCCACTCTGCCCATCATGTCTGCACCAGGTCTCCAAATGAGCAACATGACTTAGTGCCATTCTCCTGCTTTTCCCCCATACCCTTTCACAATGTTTCCATTCAAATAGTCATCTATTGACCTCTTGGATGCCTCGATTGAACCTGCATCCACCACACTTCCAGGCAGCACATTCCAGACTCAAACCGCTCGCTGTGTGAAAATGATTTTTTTTTTATCACATTTTCTTCTTTTGCAAATCACTTTAAATCTTTCCCCCTCATTCTCGATCCCTTGACGAGCGGGAACAGCTTCTCCCAATCTAGCACCCTCATGATTTTGAGCACCTCTCTCAAATCTCCTCCTAGCCTTCTCCTCCCCAAGAACAGTCCCAACTTCTCCAATCTATTTTAAAACTGAAGTTTCTCTTCCCTGGAACCATTCTTGTAAACCTCTTCTGCACTCTCTCCAATGCGATCACTTCCTTCCTGAAGTGTGGCACTTAGAACTGTGTACAATACTCCAGCTGAGGTCCAAATCGTATCTTATATAACCTCCCTGCTCTAGTACTCAATGCGCCTATTAATAAAGTCCAGGATACTGTATGCTTTATTCTATTCACTGCTCTCTCCTCCTGTCCTGCCACCTTCAATGAGCTACGCACATACACAACCAGGTATCTCTGCTCCTGCATATCCTCTGGAGTTGTACCCTTTATTTCATTTTGTCTCTCCATAATCTTCCTACCAAAAGGAATCACCTCACACTTCTCCACGTTGAACTTCATCTGCCACTTCTCTGCCCACTCCAACAACTTGTCTATGCTCTTTTGAAGTTCTATACCGTCCCCACAGTTTACAATGCTAGCAAGTTTTGTATCATCCGCAAACTTAGAAATTGTCCCCTGCACATCAAGATCTAGATCATTAATATATAACCAGGAAAAGCAAGGATCCCAATACCAACCCCTGGGGAACTCCACTAGAAACCTTCCTCAAGCCTGAAAAATATCCATTGACCATTACTGTTTCCTGTTTTTCAGTCAATTTTGTATCCACTTGCTACTGTCCCTTTTATTCCATGAGCTAAAACTTTTCTCACAAGTCTTGTGTAGCTCTGTATTGAATGCCTTTTGTAGGTCCATGTATACCACATCAACAGCATTATCCTCTTCAACCCTTGCTGTTACCTCTTCAAAAAACTCCAACAAGTTAGTTAAACATGATTTCCCCTTTAGGAATCCATACTGGTTCTTCCTAATCAACCTACATTTTTCCATGTGACTACTAATTCTATACCAAATAATTTTCTCTAGAAGCTTCCCCACCACTGAAGTTAAGATGACTGGTCTGTAATTACTGGTCTTATCCTTACAATCTTTTGTGAACAAGGGCACAATGTTTGCAGTTCTCCAGTCCTCTGGCACCTCCCTGAGCCTCGGGAAGAATGAAAGATTATGGCTGATGTCCCTGCAATTTCCACTCTTACTTCCTTCAATACTCTTAGATGCATCTCACCTGGTCCAGGTGCCTTGTCAACCTTAAGTAACAACATTTTATCCAACACTTCCTCCTCATCAATTTTGAACCCTTCTAGTGAGAGCTTCCTCCTCTGTCACCGTGGCCTTGGTAGCATCTGGTTCCTTGGTAAAGCCAGATGCAAAAGTATTCATTTAACATCTCAGCCATGTCCCCTGCCTCCATGTGTAAATCCCCTTTTTGGTCCCTACTCCTCCTTTTACCAGCCTTGGTTTATGTGCCTTGTGTACTGATAGAAGGCTTTGGGATTTCCTTTTTGTTGGTTGCCAGTCTTTTCTCATGATCCCTCATTGCTTCTCTTATTTGTTTTTTCACCTTCCCTCTGAACCTTCTGTATTCCACATGACTCTCAGTTGTATTTTCTGCCTGATATGTCATAAGCACACCTTTTCTTCTTTATCTTAATTTTTTTCTCCTTTTTCATCCAGGGAGCTTTGGATTTGCTTGCCTGACCTTCCTCTTTTGAGGGAATAAACCTTATCTGTGCTCGAACCCATTTCTTTTTTGAAGATAGCCCATTGTTCAGCCACAGATATTCCTGCCAGCCTTTGGTGCAAGTCTATCCAACCTAGCTCTGTTCTTGTCCCATTGAAGTTGGCTTTCCCCCAGTTAATTATTCTTACAATGAATTGCATATGATCCTTTTATGCCATCACCCTAAACTGTATGATACAATGATCAGTGTCTCCTAAATGTTCCCCCACCGACACTTGATCTACTTGGCGCACCTCATTTTCAAGAGCCAGGTCCAACAGTGCACCCTTTCTTGTTGGATTGGACACATACTGCTGTAGAAAATTCTCCTGAACACAACCTAGGAACTCTTGCCCCTCTCCACCCTTTACACTGTCCCAGTCTACATTCGGGTAATTAAAGTCACCCATTATATTTACTCCACAATGTTTGCATCTCTAAATTCTCTGCAGATTTGTTCCCCTACATCCTCGCCACTAGTTGGCGGTCTATGGACTACACTGAGCCATGTAATTGCACCCTTTTTGTTCCTCAGATCTAGCCAAATTGATTGTGTCCTTGAACGTTTGACAAAATCTCTTTCTCCAGCACTCCTATACTCTCCTTCACCAATACCGCCACCCCTCCTCCTTTTTCTATCTTTTCTGAACACCTTGTACCCAGGAATATTTAACACCCAGTCCTGACCTTCCTTGAGTTAGGTCTCTGTTATTGCCACAACATCACATTTCCACAAGGCAATCCGTGCCTGTAACTCCACAATTTTATTAACTATACTCCATGCATTCTCACATTATTTTGTTCACCCTGGTTTTCCTCTCTAATACTTTCTCCTGATTCACACACCCCTGCCGAGTTAACTTAAAACCCCTGCAACAGCACCAGCAAAACAGCCCACAAGAAACCCAGTTCCACCTCTGCTCAGGTGCAACCCGTCCAGCTTGTACAGATGCCACCCTCCCCACAGCCAGTCTCAGTGTCCCAGGAATCTGAAGCCCTCCCTCCTGCACAATCTTTCCAGCCACACATTCATCTGTTTTATCCTCTTATTTCTATACTCACTTGCACATGGCAGTGGGAGTAATCCAGAGGTTACTACATTTGAGGTCCTGCTTACTAATTTTCAATCTAGCTCCCTAAATTCTGATCGAAGGACCTCTTCCCACCTAAGTCATTAGCACCAATGTGGACCATGACCTCTGGCTGATCATTCTCCCCCAGAAGAATGTTCTGCAGTCGCTCAGTGACATCCTTGACCATGGCACCAGGGAGGAAACATATCATCCTGGAGTCATCTCTACAGCCGGTGAAACACCCGTCTGTTTCCCAAACTAACGAATCCCCTATCACTATTGCTCTTCCATTCTTCTTTCTCATTTCCTGTACAACCAAGCTGCTCGTGGTACCATAAACTTGGCTCTGACCAATCCTATGTAGACTTAGTCCACAGTTTGCTATGGAAAAATATCAGCTGCAGATTCCCCCTATAAACTAACAATGCACTAAAGTATTAAATTTCTATTAAACCAGCCATCAAAATGGTGAGCAAGTTTTGTTATTTTTATACATTAAGCTACCTTCCAATTCCAATATTTATTTGCAGGGTAATTGTGGAGAATATGACACTCCCATTCAACCTTTCAACTCTGGATAATGAGTGCAAGACCGTTCATAAAAGGAAGGGGAGAAATAGAAATACCTGAGAAGGGCATTTTACCCTGAAAAACAGATGCTCACCCATACATAAATTGCTTTGACATTACTCACAGGTAGCCTCAAGTTTAGAGCAATAACCTGACCAGTCCCTTTAAGGACACTACTGAGATACTCTGTGGGCAAGTGGTCCCAGGAGGCCTCAAGGTCCATTAAAGGCAAGTTATTGTTGTTGGAAGTTTCTCTAGATTAAAAGCTGCATGGCTCCTCACCGCAATAGCAACAACTGGGATAACAGTTGTGCTTCTGTGCCCTGTGTGTTTTTTTCTCCAAAGATTATATTCAGCTGCGAATCATAGGTGTTTTATGCAAAGTACAATGGTGGCATCCTGATGCATGAAGTGTGATAAATACTCCCAAAACTTTTATAGAAACAGATGGCTGACACCTTGCCAGTTTTGATAAAACATTTAAGCATTGTATTAAGCAAAGGCAGCATACATCATCAACACTACTTAACTGTAGCACAGCCTCACAACTGGTTGCCATTTAGCTATGCTACATTTATTGCAGATTGCAGTTATTTGGGACTATTGAATTGAACTCCAATTTTGCTTATTTTACACAAGTTGCAAGCTTTTCCTGCAGATGTTGTCTTGAGGACATAAAAACGAAGTAAATTTGATAAACTGACAAAACAAAAAATGTTGTAAAATGTTCAATTTTCCTTATATATCCTAATAGATATCTGAAGAATTAATTTAGTTGGAAAAATTAAAATCCTTCAAATTCTGTGACAAATCCTTCCTTTCTTGCCATGTTCTTCACCTACACTTGACATTTTGGTGTCGTTATAAACACATCTCCTGCGGAGCTGCTTCAATTAAATCAGGCATTTATTAAAATCCAAAAGATCACATAGTGACTTTATCATACAGATGAAAAGCCAGAAAATGCCAAGGAAACAAAAATGAAAAGGAAACCCTAATGTCAAGTTACAGTTCATAACATTTTGACTAATCAAAAATAAAGTGTTACCTTTTCCCTATGATCTTTCATTTAATTGTTAACCCAATCATATAATCGTTAAATTGTTCCAATACTTTGCCAATTTATAGAGCTACCTGTGGAGATCGCAATTAACCTGCTGCACTATATGCAGCATTACTCAATGGCACTCCACATTCATCCAGCATCCCAGAATTATTTTTTCCCCCAAAAAAGTCTCTTATCCTGCAGGCGTTGACTGTTCATTGTGGGATGGCTCGGTGGGTGGGTAATGCTTTCCAGTATCCAACTGGCCTTTAGTTGTGAGAGCCTCGACAGTGACCATCAACAGGCTAAACTCGAGAGAATGCATAACAGCTGGGCTTGGTCCAGCCCTCACCAAACGTGCACACAATATGCATGCAAATCAGGGCAATATACCCTTCTGTACCTCAGGACTGAATGAAACCAACTAATTCAACAGCTTAAAGGGGATCAACCTCTAGAAAATTTACCTTATTTCACCTTCTGTTGTCCTCATTTTTTTTTCAACAATAACTAATGGGCAGAAACACCAAGTTAGGGTCTTATTTTTATGATCTTTGTGGGTTTACACAGTGAAAACGAATGCTGGGGAAGTAAATACTGACAGCCAGTATTACTGTCAGCCCTTCTCAGGTCGCTTGCAGCACGGTTAAATGGCCCAACAGTACGCCTCTGCCAATACTTCAAAAGAGCATCCACTAATGATTCAATGTGACTTTTTCCCAATTCCCACATCAGCCATCTTTTGGTTTTTGACATATAATTAACTTAAGGTTGCCTTTTCCCCAAATATGAAGTCTGTTTTTGTTAAAAATTCATTCAAGGGATGTGAGCATCACTGGCAAGGCCAGCATTTACTGCCCATTATAAACTGCCCCTGAGGAGGTGGTGGTGAGCTTCCTTCTTGAACCACTGCAGTCCATGCAGTCCACTGTGCTGTGGGTTCATACTCACTATTAAGTGAATTGCCACTGCCCAAAGTTCATTTCAAGTAAAAACATTATAACTAGATGTTATTGTTCTAGCTTAGATTGGGACCCAGACCCTTGTTAAAAAAACTCAGCACTACCTAGTCGCCAAATCTGGGGTTATAAATCTGTGTAGGCTGTTAGATCAAGTACATCTGTGGGTGGCAAGGCATTGAACAGCATGAGGAGAAATATGAGAGAAGGAGCCGTGAGATAAGTCTAAATTTTAAACAAGCGAAAAAGCACACAGGGCAATGTTTGGAGTTTGGCAAAACCAGAATAGTGTTGGTTACACAGAGACGATGCACTAGAGAGAGACAGTAGGCTGGAGGAGACAGCAGGGATAAGATGGGGTTGGATTACAGAGGGATTTGAAGGTGAAAGTTTAAATTTAATACACAGGGGACCAAGGAGCCAGTGGAGGTCAACAGAAACACCAAGTAAGGGTCTTATTTTTATGATCTTTGTGAGTGAGCAAAACTGGATACGAGCAAGAAGTGAGGTAGCAGCAGATGGAAAATGGCCCTTGAATATTCAGGCTGTGCAAAATACTGACAATAATTCATTACTGACCCCACATGCAGATGACAGACCATGAGAAGCTGAACAAAAAAAGACAATACTCACTTTCAGAATTTTGACTACTGTTTTTTCATTGTTTGTTATGTTAATAGCCTCGAATACTTCACTGTATTTCCCACGGCCAAGTTTTCGCACCAACTGGTAATCATCCTGGTTACTGTAGCAAAGCAAAAAAAATAAACATTTTATTCTTTAAATGCCTGAAATTTGCTGTGCATTTCTGTCAATTCCTATTCCTGATTGATTAGTCAATCTAATAACACTTAGTACTCAGCAACTAATAGCCTATAGCCATTTTTAAAAAATCTTTCCTCCAAGCGTTTGACTCTTTCTACATCATAGCGTTGCTCCCATTCCTCCAAGGAACGCAATGTGAATTACTTCACAATCTGCTCCAATGCACAAGGCACTATTGACATCAATCCTCTTTCTGCAGTTCAGATTAATACCTAAGGTAACTGCAGTAGTAAGGTAAAGCTGGCATTTTGATGCATGCCAAATCAAGTACTTGTGAAAGCACAGAATAAATTAGAAAAGATATAAAGTGTGCAATACATATACAACGTAGTGCACATTTGATCTACGTAGAAATTACAGCACGGAAACTGGCCATTTGACAAAACCACTCCACCTTAATAACACCTCCACGCATACATACAATTCTAGTCAAATGTACCTGCTTTGCTCCTAAAGCCCTTTACCTTATTTTCTTTCATCCACATCCAATCTAACTCTGAATGTTGAGATAGTTCCTACCTCAATGACAACCATTAATCAAGAAAATGAATTTCACAATCTCTCAATAAGCAATGTTAAGAAATCACTGCTCCCCCTACCCAACTTTTTTTAAAAAATTGTTAAAACTTCTAAACTACTGGAAACTGTCTACCCTGTTCCATCCTCTTATTCCAGGCAGCATCCATCAACTACACTGTGCTTGGGGGGGGGAAACCCTATACAATTGGCATTCTCTATCTCTGACAAACTTATGCCCACTTTACACTAAAGTATATCTGGTGGCGTTGACGCTTGGACTCTCCTACCTAGCACAAAGGGAAATAGTTGTGGTTGTTGAAGGTCAATCATCTCAGTTACAGAACATCACTGCAGGAGTTCCTCGGTGTAGGCCCAAACATCTTCAGCTACTTCAATGGCCTTCCTCCCATCAGAAAGTCAGAAGTGGGGATGTTCATTGGTGATTGTACAATGTTCAGCACCATTCACAACTCCTCAGGTTCTGAAGCAGTCCATGTCCAAATGCAGCAAAACCTGGACAATATCCAGATTTGGGCTGACAAGTGGCAAGTAACATTTGCACCACACAAGTGCCAGGCAATGACCATCTCCAAGAAGGGAGAATCTGACCATCACCCCTTGACATTCAATAGCATTGCCATCACTGAATCCCGCACTAACAGGATCCTGGGGGTTATCATTAACCAGAAACTGAACTGGACCAGCCATATAAAAACTGTGGCTACATGAGGTCAGAGGCTAGGGATCCTGCAGCGAGTGACTCACCGCCTGACTCCTCAAAGCCTGTCCACCATTTACAAGGCACAAATCAGGAGTGTGATGGAATATTCTCCACTTGCCTGGATGAGGTCAACTCCAACAACACTCAAGAAGCTCGACACCATCCAGGAAAAAGCAGCCCACTTGATTGGCACCCCTTCCACAAACATTCACTCCCTTCTCCACTGACAACCAGTGGCAGAAGTGTGTACCATCTATAAGATGCACTGCAGAAACTCACCAAGGCTCCTCAGACAGAACCTTCCAAACCCTCGACCACTACCATTTAGAAGGACGAGGGCAGCAGATACATAGGCACACCACCACCTGGAAGTTCCCCTCCAAGTCACATACCATCCTGACTTGGAAATATATCTCCGTTCCTTCACCACCACTGGGTCAAAATCCTGGAACTCCCTCTCTAACAGCACTGTGGACTTACCTACACAACAAGGACTGCAGTGGTTCAAGGCGGCAGCTCACCACCACCACCTTCTCAAGGGAAATTAGGGATGGGCAATAAATGCTGACCTAGCCAGCGAATTCTACGTCCTGTCAATGAATTTTTAAAATTATGCAATTACTTGAGCATCTAGTTTCGGAGATGTGAAATACTTTGTGGTGCCAATAGGCTACAGCTCCAAATCACTGAGAATACAGTGCTTGTGGATGGTGGAGGACCTTAACTTGCAATAATAGAAAATGGACCAATTTCCACACTCCCCCAACCCCAAAACAGTGTCCAGTGTAAGTTGGCCAAAATCCTCCTTTCCTACCCCTTGATTTTTTTTGTTGGTCCAAGAGTGGGACAGGAAAAACCACATATCAAAACAACTTGATTCCTGGCTGTATGCAGCCACAAACTTCTGAAAGTTCAGTGGTTCACTGAAATGGCACATGTTAGAGTATCAAAATCTTTATCATGCCATGGGTATGCATTTGAGCTTTCCTTGTTAAGTGAGTTCTTGATCTAGACCATAATCTCAAGTTCAGCATGCACAATATTTCATTTCTGCGTTGCAAGGGAGGAGTGTAAAATTCAAGAGTTATTCCAGCTAAGTCTCATGCATTTCTTCTATATGGAGCAACAGAAGTCTCACAGCACATCATCTCCCAGTTAAGGAAAAGAATTAAGGTACTGAAGTAAAGTGGTCTGCTTATTCTTGAAATAATATCCAGTGATGAAATACTGAACTGCAATAAACCTTTAGAAAACAGGCTAAAGATCTGTTTTGACATTTTGCACAGTAACACGTGAGCACAGTGCTTAGTAAAACTCCAATTTGTATGGATCTGATGTCTTAACTTTGTAACTGCTCCTATTTAAGTTTCTCTAAAAGACACAATTTATTATTAGCTAACATTCTGGTGAGCACAATCTTGAGTGAAGCCATTTTGAGTGGAGGCAGGAACAAGAGTAGGATCGTTAGCCCTAGAGCTTGCTCTATCATTCAGTGAGATCATGGCTGATCTGCCACCTAACTCCATACACGTGCCTTTGCCTGGTTTCCCTTATTGCCTCTGGATAACAAAACCCTATCAATCTCACATTTAAAATTTACAATTGATCTAGCATAACTTTGTTTCTGGGAGAGAATTTTAAACTTCTACCACACTTTGTACGTAGAAGTGTTTCCTAATTTCAATCCTGAAATGTCTGGCTCTAATTTTTAGACCATGCCCCCCTACTCCTAGACACAATCAGCAGAAATAATGTCACTTTAACCAATTTATCATCTCCCATTGTATTTTGAAAACATCAATTAAATCAACACTTAAACTTCCAAATTTGAGGGACTACAACCCTAGTTTATGTAATTTATCCATAAAATTAAACCTTTGAAGTCCAGGTATCATTCTGATACCTCCTCCTGTGCACCCCCCTCGAAGGCCAAATAATCCTTCCTGAGGTGTAGTGCACAGAATGGCTCATAGTACTCCAAGTGAGATCTAGCTAGAGCTTTATATGGCCAAGGCACAACTTCTACCCCCTTGTATTCTAGTCAAGATATAAGTATCAACATTAGATCAGTCTTTCTGATTATTTTCTGTACCTGTTCGTGACATTTTAATGACCTATCAGGACCACAACTCTTTGGAACATCACTAGCTTTTCACCATTTAGAAAGTACAGTAGTTTGTCAAATCCGGTTGTCCAATCCGGTTGTCCAAAATCCAGAGCTGTCCAAAAGCTGGATATTTTTAGAATGTGCCATGCATCAACTTTAAACTTACCTGGGCAATTCGGAGAGGCACTGCGTTGATGCAGCGCTGCACCAGACTAGTTATCCCGTTCACAACTGCATGCCAGTCTATTCCCCTGCTCCGAGCAACCCTTGACCCCACATGACCTGCCTGACCCAAAATCCAGCAAGATCTGAAATCCTGCATGGCCTCGGTCCCGAGGTTGTCGATTTTGTGACACTGTACCTGTATCTTATTCTACTTTAGGCCAAAGTGGATGAATGCCACCTACTTTTATGTCATCAGTAAATTTGGATGTGTGACATTCTATTCCATGATCTAATTCATTCATAAATATGATGAACAGTTGAGGCACCAACACAGATCCTTGTGGGACACTGCCCCATTTGGGCAATTATGGAGTACCTATCCATTATCAATCTCTATTTCCTACTGCTGAGCCAGTTCACTAACCAGGTCAATAAATTGCCGGGGGGGCTGCAGCATCATTCCCCATCAGATTGCAACTCACTTATGCCACCTGGGTGCACCTATCATTACAATATACATGGAGTTTTTCTCCTTGCAGCAAGAATAAGGGCAGCAGCATCATTCAATAACCTCCAACAATTTTCAAACCAGGTCCAGCAGCAGACAGGAGTCAAATTCTATATATCATATCATACCCACTTGAGGGTAGGAGGGATTCACAACACTGATCTCTGGAGTCAGATCAGGAAAGCAGATTACAGCAGTAAAGTAGCAACAACTAGACAACATCAGAGACTCTCCAAGAACGAATCTCCTCTCATACAGAACTATGCGCGTTTACTTTAGGAGTCTGTAATGTCTCTTCACTGCAGATTTTTGGAAGAGTTCATTTGACCCCTGAATAAAATTCCACCTTTAAAGTCTTAAGGATGTTTGTTCAGATTCAAAAAGAATTGGAGGAAGCTTTTGAGCCTTTTTGGGTCCAGACAGCTGTGGCCAAATCAGTTTTTAATACACATGTCTGTTCATGTAAATCTATTTATCCATAAAAAGAAAAAGATTTGCAATTATATAACATCTTTCAGAACCTCAGGACATCCAAGGAAGTATTGTTGAAGTGTTGTCACTATTGCAATGTAGGAAACGTGGCAAGCAATTCACAGAAAGCAAGCTCCCACAAACAATCTCATTGGTCAATAGCAATCATAAACTTCATGATTGTGTAGTGTCATTTGGAACCCACTTACTAGTGGGCACATTCACATAACAGGCTTTCTCGCCTCATTTACCAATAGTAATCATTCTTCATATTATTTTTAATAGGAACCATGACTGTTAATATTTTTGTTTTTGATGGACTGAGCTGTGGACCAATACCAGTAAAGCAAGGCTAGGAAGATGCAGAGATTCACCAGGTTTCAGTTTATAATGTAATGGCCCAAATCTTGTTGGAATAATAATGATGAGTTCACAATGCACACCAGTATTAATGCACAATCAGCCAGCAAATTCAACTGAAGGAGCAACTGAAAATGAAATGCACCCTGAGTTGTGAAGTGCAATAACTTGGTCAGTTAATACCTCTCCGTTTCTGGTCTCTCAAAAACGGCAGCTCACCCTCAAGCTTCCTACTACTTTTAAGAACTTGCTGAGTTTGCAAATTAAACTTGACTCAGAGTCAGAGCTGGTGCATAACAGCATAAATACCCTTTTAACAACATAATTTTTAATGCATTGACAATCAATCTCTCCAGCTCAGAAAAGTAACTATTTAAACCAGTGGCTCCCAAACTGCGAGTCGCCTGTCGTGCCGGCTCCTTACTCTGAGCTGGAGTGTCTGATTCATAGGCACTGGCAACTTAGATCAAAACTGGAGAAAGGTTGGAGAGAGAAGCTGATAATAGTGTGCGCATGGATATAGGGAGGGGAGTTGATTATAATGTGTGCAGAGGTTGAGGGGCTGGTGGAGGGGGTGGGTAAAGAAGGGGGTTCACTAAATCTTTTGACACCAGGGAAACCTACATGAGTACATAAAATAATACAACTTTTACAAGTATTTTGAAAACAGATTTTCATATTTATATGATGTACATGTTAAGCTATAAAATGCAAACCAATAATTATACACAATGTTACTATTATGCTTTATTGGTGTTTTGCTTTTGGTGTCTGGCTCATGTTAATTTTCAAATGTTAAAATGGAGTTACATTAGAAAATAGTTTGGGAATTATGGATTTAAACTGTTAAGTCCTATTCCTGAATGTTGCACACTCATCTCAAGAGATTTAAAATAAAATAAATTCAATGATATTTCTCACTTTTCCTTCTGATCTCTTTTTCTCCCTCCCTCTCAATCCAATCCCACTTTCGCTCATTTATTTTTCTATATCTGGTTCATCTCTAATTCACCCTCCTCATTAGTTGCCTATGTGCTTCTTTCTCAATGCTTTAATTTCATTTGTTATGGAGATATTTTTGGTTCCATCATTCTAAGATTCCAGATGGCTTCTGTGCTTGCTGCATCATTACCAGCTTGTGCTCCAAGCTTTGCTCTATAAGTTGCTTTCTCAAGCTGAAGGGTGCAGGAAAGAGTCTAACAGCTCATATGCCAGATACCCCATTCCAGCAACATTTGGGCCAATGACAACATGCACAAATACTACCAAATGCAAAGTTCGTTACCTATTAAACTTGGGTTCATTATAAACTTCAATCAAGAATCTTTATCAGTTGAGGTCAGTCTCCAGTCTTTAAGTGGTCCTAGGCAAAATAATGCTGTGACATCACTACCCTTCGATGTGGCTTGGGTAGAAAACGACCTAGGGACTTTGCATAAAAAGAATGCAAAGGGGAAAGCAACCACAGCAGGAATAATTGAACACTGAATAGACAAGTTGACAAGCCTGAACAAGAGGGGGTGTGGTATATAGCACAGGATGGCAGTACAACCTAGCCATCCTCAGATCTACTAGCAATGCTGGGGCTGTGCACTAGTGTACAGTACTTAAGTGTAAAATGAAATAGGTAGAGCTTGCTACCCAAACAAAACAACTTACTGCACATTTCATTTTTCCATTTAAAGCCTGTAAGTTTGAAGTGCATAAGTCTCACTATGCTTACCATGACACTAAAGCTCAACTTTAAACTGAACTTCTCCATATGTTCGTGAAGAATCTTACTAGTAGATCACAAACATTCTACTCAGTCTCAATGCCTTAACTGTCACTAATGGTATACATATCAGATGTAAACTCAAACAGGAGCCGGAGCACCACAACTATGCCATATCCTTGGACTATGTAGAGGAAAAATATCATAAAAGCAAAATACTGAGAATGCTGGAAATCTGGAAGAAAAACAGAAAATGCTAGAAAAACTCAGCAAATCTGACAGCATCTGTGGGGAAGAAAACAGAGTTGACATTGAGTGCTTATGACCCTTCTTCTGAAGAAGGTAGCTCTGAAGAAGGATCATATGGACTCGAAACATCAACTCCGGTTCTCTCTCTACAAATGCTGTCAGGCCTGCTGAGTTTTTCCAGAATCTTCTGTTTTTCTTTCAGAAAAATATCATTTGATTGTTATTCAGTGAGCCCTGCTCAGGACTGTTTAAGTGCATCTGTCTTAGAGTATGTTATTTACTTTTGAAATGCCCTTAAATACTCAGTCCAGACTCAGGGGTAGTAGTCAAACTGCTGGCACATAGTAACCATAATCCCATACCAGTGAGAGCTTCCAGAAGGAAAGAAAATTGAGGGTAACAAAAAGCTCTGGGCTGTGTACAGGCTGCTATTAGTGCTGTTACAACACTAGCTATTCTTTCCACTTCCGCTGGGGTCAGCGTGTTTAGAATGTCTATATTTTGTTTAGATAAAAAAATAACTACTGCTTAGATGATGGGGTTGGATAGCAAAACCTGAAGCAGACTCTGAATATTCCAGTCACAGACTTGATGCCAGGAAGTTGTTCTGCTGCACCAAGGTTCATTTCCAGGTACTTGAAGCACATAGTAGACACCATCAAGATAAATATACATGGCTCCTTGCAGTATACAGCAATAATTCTGCCTTCAGGGGCTGGATGATGCTGTAAATTAATGCAGTCTATTGGCTTTGGGATGAATAGGCATTACAGCTACTGTACATAAAGTGAATTTGCGTCAATCTCAACTCAGTTACTTGCAGCGCCCCACACGGCAGGACTACACAGAGTTGGAATAGTTTTGCAAACTCAAAGTTCCCATATCGGTTTGGTGGTAAAACGCATCTTTTTGTATCTTTGACATAAAGATATTTTAATCTTGATCAATAGCACATCTGTGGTCTAACTTGGCATAAAATGAAATCTTAGGTTTTCCTATCACTTCTACTGGGCCACTTTGTATGTGCAAGATAAACAAAACTTGTATTTATATAGCATCCTTAAGGTAATAAAACATTGGGAGGTATTTCACAAGAGAATCAGATAAAAATCCAACAAGCCAAAGAAAGACAAATTGCTGAAAGTTTAGAATTATGGCAGCAGAGTTTTGATGAGCTCAAGTTTATGGAGGGTGGCAGATGGGAGGCCAGTTAACCTTTAACTCAGCCTAGAATCACATTTAACAGATTTGGCTGAAGAACCAGAGGACCGATGGTACCAGTGGAAAAGGAGTTCAAATGTGCATGCCACCAGAGAGGAAAAGTGGGAAAACTAGAAAGGAAAGAAATATATTAAACTTCAGTCTAACTGAGCAGCTGTGGAATTGTTGGCAGGGAAAATAGCAACGTTCTCAAGGGGCAGCGCAGAGGGCAATTCACCCTGCAGGCATTAAAATGTCACTGGTATTTCATGCATCACCAACACCTCACATCTTGCAAAGTGCAATAACATGCTCTTTTGAATAAACTTCTTGGTCTTGCCTGGGGACTGCAATGGACACAAAGTCAGCTTGCTAAAAGCAAATATCCTGTACTTCTCAACTGAAACTCAGAAGTATAAACAAAGCTGCATTACTGCATGGCAGAGAAAGTCACATGCTCCCAGTCCTGCCAGTTACTAGCTGGCACAGGTTAGCTGAAGGATAAGACACCTTCTGCATCACCCAAAAATGCCCACCATGGTTGTTTCAGTTTACCCTAAGCATTCAATTGTTTTCCAATGAGATAGCAAACAACTGAATCTCAATTTTTTCTGCTTTTCGCCCCTCTCCCAATAATACAAACCAGAGTGCCCAGTTCAGTCCTCTTGCCTTTCCCTGACAGCCTAGCTGAAGGAGAGAAATCCAGTGCATGAGTACAGCAAACATATCCAAACGTTTAAACTGGACTTTTTGGAGCCCTAGATATCTGCTAGGTCATCAAATTTCTGTCTGGGGGAAGGACATACGAAATGTTGTAAAAGTACAATGTCCTGAGAATGCTGCAATCCATATATTTCTCCGTACTTGTTAGCTTGCACTCTTGATATCTGGTTATATATTAAAAACGTTTTGCAACAATAACACCATTTTCCTTTGGGTAACTGATACGTCTTTCAGAAAATCAGATAGGAATGCACCAACATTTGCAGCAGTCCCTCACACTGAAAAGTTCAGAACCACTCCTGCTCACTTGGCTATCTGATGACCCTCCATTTTAATCACAGCAATGAACGCTAATCACAGACATTCTATCTCCAAGTATCTACCGTTTTTCTTGATATTTATTTAAGCCAACTTGATAATAAGTGTCATTGAAGCAGGAGATTGCATCACATTCACTATTGGTACAGTTGCTCAGCAGACTCTTCTGCAGTTTCACTTTGGGAGACATGAACTCTAGAGATTATGCTGCACTCATTTTAAAAATTCTCTCAAGGGAGTTCTCTGTTGTTCAGCAGGGTATCTTCAGACTCTCTTACAAGCTAGAGATCTGTAAAATATCAGTCAAGACTCCTCTGTGCCAAAAATTGCAAAGTTAGCTGCCTTTAAGCTGATGAAAGGTTATTGCCCTGAATAATCAAATCTTTTTTTCTCTCTCCATAGATACTGTCTGACAGGAGTCAAAATGTTTTTTTTAAAATCAAGGGCTACTTTTTGGTTTTCCGGCGTTTTTCATAATCACTAACTCCTTTATTAGGTGATTCAGTCACATAGTAACATTGCCTGCTGTATGTGTGTTGGAATTTATTTTTTAGTGTTTCCTTATACTCTCACGGGAGGTGGGCATCACCAGCAAGACCAGCATTTCTTGCCAATCCCCAATTATTTTTGGGAAGTGCAATCCATCTGGTAGGGTACATACACAGTGTTGTTAAGAAGGAAGTTTCAGGATTTTGACCCAGCAACGGTGAAGGAACGGTAACATAGTTCCAAGTCAGGATGTGCATGACTTGGACCGGGAGCTTACAGATAGGGGAATTCCATGCATCTGCTGCCCTTGTCCTTCTAGGTGGGCAAGGTTGCGGGTTGAGAAAGTGCTGTCGAAGGAGGCTTGATGAATTGCTGCAGTGCATCTAGTGGAAGGCGTACACAGCTGCCAACAAACGGTGGTAGAGGGAATGAATGTTTAAGGTAGTGAATAGGTTGCCAATCAAACAGGCTGTTTTGCCGTGGATGGTATCAAGCTTCTGGAGTGTTGATGAAACTGCACTCATCCAGGCAAGTTATTCCATAACTATTATTCCATAACAGAGATAAAAACAAAAAACTGCGGATGCTGGAAATCCAAAACAAGAACAGAATTACCTGGAAAAACTCAGCAGGTCTGGCAGCATCGGCAGAGAAGAAAAGAGTTGACGTTTCGAGTCCTCGTGACCCTTCAACAGAACTGAGTGAATATTTAGAAGAGGGATGAAATATAAGCTGGTTTAAGGTGGGAGGAGGAGGGGAGTGTGGTTGTAGGGACAAGCAAGCAATGATAGGAGCAGATAATCAAAAAATGTCATAGACAAAGGAACAAAGAAGTGTTGAAGGTGGTGATATTATCTAAACAAATGTGCTAATTATGAATGGATGGCAGGCCATTCAAAGTACAGCTCTAGTGGGGGTGGGGTGGAAAGAGTAGCAGGGCACACAAGATTTAAAAATAATGGAAATAGGTGGGAAAAGAAAAATCTATATAAATTATTGGAAAAAACAAAAGGAAGTGGGAAGAAACGGAAAGGGAATGAGGATGGAGGAGGGAGTTCAAGATCTAAAGTTGTTGAATTCAATATTCAGTCCAGAAGGCTGTAAAGTGCCTAGTCGGAAGACGAGGTGCTGTTCCTCCAGTTTGCGTCACTTATCAACCCACCAGCCTCCGCAATCAAAGGATCATCCTCCGCCATTTCCGCCAACTCCAGCATGATGCCACCGCCAAACATCTTCCCTTCACCCCCCCCGGCGGCATTCCGTAGGGATCGTTCCCTCCAGGACACCCTGGTCCACTCCTCCATCACCCCCTACTCCTCAACCCCTACCTATGGCACCTTCCCATGCCCACGCAAAAGATGCAACACCTGCCCCTTCACTTCCTCTCTCCTCACCATCCAAGGGCCCAAACACTCCTTTCAAGTGAAACAGCACTTCACTTGCATTTCTCCCAACTTAGTCTACTGCATTTGTTGCTCCCACTGCGGTCTCCTCTACATTGGACAGATCAAACGTGAACTGGGTGACCGCTTTGCAGAACACCTGCGGTCTGTCTGAAAGAAAGACCCAAACCTCCCTGTCGCTTGCCATTTTAACACTCCACCCTGCTCTCTTGCCCACATATCTGTCCTTGGCTTGCTGCATTGTTCCAGTGAAGCCCAACGCAAATTGGAGGAACAGCACCTCATCTTCCAACTAGGCACTTTACAGCCTTCCGGACTGAATATTGAATTCAACAACTTTAGATCTTGAACTCCCTCCTCCATCCCCATCCCCTTTCCGTTTCTTCCCCCTACCTTTTGTTTCCATTTTAACACTCCACCCTGCTCTCTTGCCCACATGTCTGTCCTTGGCTTGCTACATTGTTCCAATGAAGCCCAACGCAAACTGGAGGAACAGCACCTCATTTTCCGACTAGGCACTTTACAGCCTTCCGGACTGAATATTGAATTCAACAAATTTAGATCTTGAACTCCCTCCTCCATCCCCACCCCCTTTCCGTTTCTTCCCCCTACCTTTTGTTTCCATTTTAACACTCCACCCTGCTCTCTTGCCCACATGTCTGTCCTTGGCTTGCTACATTGTTCCAATGAAGCCCAACGCAAACTGGAGGAACAGCACCTCATTTTCCGACTAGGCACTTTACAGCCTTCCGGACTGAATATTGAATTCAACAACTTTAGATCTTGAACTCCCTCCTCCATCCCCACCCCCTTTCCGTTTCTTCCCCCTTCCTTTTGTTTTTTCCAATAATTTATATAGATTTTTCTTTTCCCGCCTATTTCCATTATTTTTAAATCTTGTATGCCCTGCTACTCTTTCCACCCCACCCCCACTAGAGCTGTACCTTGAGTGCCCTGCCATCCATTCTTAATTAGCACATTCATTTAGATATCACCACCTTCAACACTTCTTTGTTCCTTTGTCTATGACATCTTTTGATTATCTGCTCCTATCATTGCTTGCTTGTCCCTACAACCACCCCCCCCACTTCTCTTCTCTCCCCCGCCCCCCCACCTTAAACCAGCTTATATTTCACCCCTCTTCTAAATATTCACTCAGTTCTGTTGAAGGGTCATGAGGACTCGAAACGTCAATTCTTTTCTTCTCCACCGATGCTGCCAGACCTGCTGAGTTTTTCCAGGTAATTCTGTTTTTGTTTTGGATTTCCAGCATCCGCAGTTTTTTGTTTTTATCTGTGTTATGGAATACTGTCCACTTGCCTGGATGAGTGCAGTTCCAACAACACTGCAGAAGCTTGATACCATCCACGGCATAACAGCCTGTTTGATTGGCAACCTATTCACTACCTTAAACATTCATTCCCTCCACCACCGTTTGTTGGCAGCTGTGTACGCCTTCCACTAGATGCACTGCAGCAATTCATCAAGCCTCCTTCGACAGCACTTTCTAAACCCGCAACCTTGCCCACCTAGAAGGACAAGGGCAGCAGATGCATGGAATACCCCTATTTGTAAGCTCCCGTCCAAGTCATGCACATCCTGACTTGGAACTATGTTATCGTTCCTTCACCGTTGCTGGGTCAAAATCCTGAAACTTCCTTCTTAACAGCACTATGTACGTACCCATACCACTTCTCTCTCTCTCTCTCTCTCTCCACCCCACCACCCCCCCCCACCCACCCCACCCCCTCCACCCCCCCCCACCCCCTCCAACCCCCCACCACCAACCCCCCCCACCCCACCCCAACCAACCACCCCCCCCCACCCCCAACCACCCCCCCACCACCAACCCCACCCCCCCCCCCCCCAACCCCCCCCCCACCAACACCCCCCACACCCCACCCCCCCCACACCCCACCCCCCTCCCAACCCACCCCACCCCCCACCCCCCCACACCCACCCCCCCCCAATCCCACCCCACCCCCCACCCCCACACCCCACCCCCCCCACACCCCACCCCCCCCCCACCCCACCCCCCCCCACACCCCACCCCAACCACCCCCCCCACACCCCCACCCCCACCCCCCCCACACCCCACCCCACCAAACCCCCCCACCCACCCCAACCCCCCCCCACCCACCCCACCCCAACCACCCCCCCACCACCACCCCCCCCCCACCCCCCACCCCCCCACCCCACCCCCCACCCCCACCCCCACCCCCCCCCAACCCCACCCCCCCCCACCCCACCCCCCCACCCCCCCCCACCCCCCACCCCACCCACCCCCCCCCACCCCCACCCCACCCCCCACCCCCCCCACCCCCCCACCCCACCCCCCACCCCCCCACACCCCACCCCCCCCCCCCCCCCCCCCCCCCCCCACCCCCCCCCCCCCCCCCCCACCACCCCCACCCCCCCCCCCCCACCCCCCCCCCCCCCCCCCCCCCCCCCCCCCCCAACCCCCCCCCCCCCCCACCCCACCCCCCCCCCCCCCCCCCCCCAACCCCCCCCCCCCCCACCCCCCCCCCCCCCCCCCCCCACCCCCCCCCACCCCCCACCCCCCCCCCCCCCCCCCCCCCCCCCCCCCCCCCCCCCCCCCCCCCCCCCCCCCCCCCCCCCCCCCCCCCCCCCCCCCCCCCCCCCCCCCCCCCCCCCCCCCCCACCCCCACCCCCCCCCACCCCCCCCCCCCCCCCCCCCCCCCCCAACCCCCCCCCCCCCCACCCCCCCCCCCCCCCCCCCCCCCCCCCCACCCCCCCCCCAACCCCCCCCCCCCCCCCCCACCCCCCCCCCCCCCCCAACCCCCCCACCCCCCCCACCCCCCCCCACCCCCCCCCCCCCCCCACCCCCCCCCCCCCACCCCCCCCCCCCCACCCCCCCCCCCACCCCCCCCCAACCCCCCACCCCCCACCCCCCCACCCCCCCAACCCCACCCCCCCCACCCCCCCCCCCACCCCCCCAACCCCACCCCCCCCCACCCCCCCAACCCCACCCCCCCCCCCCCCCACCCCCCCACCCCCCAACCCCACCCCCCCACCCCCCCCACCCCCCCAACCCCACCCCCCCACCCCCCCAACCCCACCCCCCCACCCCCCCCAACCCCACCCCCCCCACCCCCCCCAACCCCACCCCCCCAACCCCCACCCCCCCAACCCCACCCCCCACCCCCACCCCCCCACCCCCCCCCCAACCCCACCCCCCACCCCCCCCAACCCCACCCCCCCAACCCCACCCCCCACCCCCCCCAACCCCACCCCCCCAACCCCACCCCCCCAACCCCACCCCCCACCCCCCCCAACCCCACCCCCCCAACCCCACCCCCCACCCCCCCCCAACCCCACCCCCCCAACCCCACCCAACCCCACCCAACCCCACCCCCCACCCCCCCCACCCCCCCCCCCCCCACCCCCCCCAACCCCACCCCCCCCAACCCCACCCCCCACCCCCCCCCACCCCCCCCCAACCCCACCCCCCCCCAACCCCACCCCCCACCCCCCCCCAACCCCACCCCCCACCCCCCCCAACCCCACCCCCCACCCCCCCCCAACCCCACCCCCCCCAACCCCACCCCCCACCCCCCCAACCCCACCCCCCCCAACCCCACCCCCCCCCAACCCCACCACACCCCCCCCCACCCACCCCCCACACCCCCCCCCACCCACCCCCCCAAACCAGCTTATATTTTGCCCCTCTTCTAAATATTCACTCAGTTCTGTTGAAGGGTCATGAGGACTCGAAACGTCAACTCTTTTCTTCTCTGCCGATGCCGCCACACCTGCTGAGTTTTTCCAGGTAATTCTGTTTTTGTTTTAGTATTCCATAACACCCCTGACTTTGCCTTGTAGATGGTGGACAGGCTCTGGGGAGTCAGGTAGTGAGTAAATCACTGCAGAATTCCCAGCCTCTGTGTCAATAGTAAATGTCAGGATGCTGATAGTGGGGGTTTCAGTGATGGTAATGCCATTGAATGTCATGGGGAAATGGTAGTGTCTCTGTTGTTGGAGACTGTCATTGCCTGTCTCATGTGATATGCATATTACTTGCCACTTATCAACACAACCCTGAACATTATCCAGGTCTTGCTGCATGTGGACACGGACTACTTCAGTATCCGAGGAATTGCGAATGGCAATGAACATTACACAGTGAATATCCCCACTTCTGACCTTAAGATGGAGGGAAGGTAATTGATGAAACAGCTGAAGATGGTTGGGCCACAACCATCTTCCTTTGTCTAAATATGACTCCAGCCAGTGGAGAATTCTCCCTAATTCTCACTGACTTCAGTTTTGTCAGGGTTCCTTAATGTCACACTCGGTTAAACACAGCCTTGATGATCAAGAGTAGACTGATAGGGTTGTTGTTTGCTTGTTTTGCTTTGTCCTTTTCATGGACAAGATATCACTGCTAGATGCCAGTGTTGTAGCTGTACTGGAACAGCTTGGCTAGGGGCACAGCTAGTTCTGGAGCACAAGCCTTCAGTACTATTGATGGAATATTGTCAATGCCCAGAGCCTTTGCATTATCCAGTGCCTCCAGCCATATCTTGATATCACATGGAATGAATCGAATTGGCTGAAGACTGGCATCTGTGATGGTAAAGACCTCAGGAGGAGGCTGAGATGCATCATCAACTTGACATTTCTGGCTGAAGATGGCAGCAAATGCTTCAGCCTTCCTTTTTGCAACAATGTGCTGGACTCCCCCATCTAGGATCGGAATAGTTGTGTTTAGTTTGATGGTAATGGTAGAGTGGGGGATATGCCAGGCCATGAGTTTATACAGATTACGGCTGTATACTGCTGATAGCCCACAGCATATAATGGATGCCCAGTTTTGAGCTGATGTCAAGACACTGACTTCCAAGAGTCCACCTGTGCAATAAGGGGATCACATGCAAATGGAGCTGGTTGGGGGGAATAAACCTTTAATGAAATAGAAAACAATAGGAACTCAAATAGAACTAAGCTCCAAGCTATCATAAGAATATAAATAGGAGTAGGCCATTGGGCCCCTCAAGCCTGCCCCGCCATTCAATATCATCACTGATCTTCCCCAGGCCTCAACTTCTCTTTCATGCCAGCTCCTCAGTCCTCAACTCCCTGATATTTTAAAAATCTATCTACCTCCTCTTTAAATACTTTCAGTGATCTAGCCTCTACAACTCTGAGGTAGAGAATTCCAGACATTCACTATACTCAGAAGAAATTCCTTCGCATCTCAGTTTTAAATGAGTGTCCCCTTATTCTGTAACTACATCCGCTAGTTTGAGATTTCCCCACTAGTGGAAACATCTTCTCAACAGCTAACCTGTCAAGCTCGCTCAGGATCTTGTACGTTTCAATTAGATCACCCCTCATTCTTCTAAACTCTAATGAATAAAGGCCAAACCTGTTTAGCCGCTCGTGATAAATCAACCCCTTCATCCCAAGAATCAGCCCAGTGAATCTCTTTTGAACTGCCTCCAATGCCAATGTAATCTTTCTTAAATAGAGGGACTAAAACTGTACACAGCACTCCAGGTGCGGCCTCACCAACACCCTGTACAGCTGTAACAAGAACTTCCCTATTTTTAAACTCCAACCTCCTAACAATACAGGCCGAAATTCCATTTGCCTTAATTACTAACTGCACCTGAATGCCAACTTTGTGTTTCATGCACAAGAACACCCAGATCCCTCTGTGCTGCACTTTTCGGAGTCTCTCTCCATTTAAATAATAGTCTGCTTTTTGATTTTTTTCTACCAAAGTGCATGACCTCACACTTTCCTACATTAAACTTCATCTGCCAAGTTTTTGCCCACTCACTCAACTTGTCTATTTCCCCTTGCAAATTCCTTAGGTCCTCATTGCAACATGCCCTCCCACCTATTTTTGTATCAGCAGCATATTTGGATATATTAAACTCTGCCCCTCCTCCAATTCATTAATATAGATAGCAAATAATTGAGGCCCTCGGACTAATCCATGTGACACTGCACTAGTTACATCTCCAACCTGAAGAACACCCATTAATCCCGACTCTGTCTTCTGTGTGTTAACCAATTCTCAATCCACATTAATACATTACCCCCAATATCGTGAGCTCTTATCTTGCGCAATAACCTTTTATTTGGCACCTTATCAAATGCCTTCTGGAAATCCAAATATACTGCAAATACTGGTTCCCCTTTATCAATTCTGCTCGTTATATCCTCAAAGATCTCTAACAAATGTGTCAAACATCATTTCCCTTTCACCAAACCATGTTAACTCTGTCTGACTGCGGTAAACTTTTCTAAATGTCCTATTTCTTTCTTAATAATGGAATCTAACATTTTCCCAACGATAGATGTTAGGCTGACTGGCCTATAGTTTCCTACTTTTTGTCTCCCTCCCTACTTGAACAGGGGTGTCACATTAGGGGTTTTCTAATCCGCTGGGATGCTCCTGGAATCCAGAGAGTTTTAGAATATTTCAACCAATGCCTCCACTATACCTGCAGCCACTTCTTTTAAAACCCTTGGATACAGGCCATGCAAAACATTGGTTTAAATTATCTGCCATTTTCCCATTCCATTATCAATTCCCCAGTCACATCCTCCAAGGGTCCCACGCTCACTTTAGCTACTCCCTTTCTTTTTATATACCCATAGAAGCTCTTGCTCTTTGTTTTTATATTTCTTGCCAATTTACCTTCATAATCAATTTTCTCCCGCTTTATTAGCTTTTTAGCTATCTGCTGCTGGTTCCTAAAAAATCTCCAATCCTCTGGCCTATCACTAGTTTTCACTGATTTGTATGCCTTAGTTTTTGATTGGATACTCTCCTTGACCGCTTGTTAACCACGGGTGATTCATCCTTCTTTTTGACTGGGATAAATTTTTGCTGAGCGTTATGAAATGGATATTAACGTGCCAATACCAACTTTCTCCCTTTTAACAAAAGCTTTATTGTTCATATTTCAAACAGGTTTTTTGTGGGATAAGCTTCAGGAAGCATAAGCAAGCTTAAACTTAAGTTTACCAAACAGTGGCTCCTTTATGGGGAGTTGGAACTCCTTCTATTAACTGGCTGCTCCTTTTTTGGGCACCAGAACCAGACCCCCACCCTCCCATTAACCAGCGCTTCTGCAAATTTTCTCCATACCTCACTGCCCTGCAAAAAGGCATCTTGCAAATTCATACAGGCTCTGTCACTGGGAAAAGATGAAGGGCCAGCCAAGAATCCCAGTCCCGTCTTTGCAGATTGGAGCTGGGTCCAGGCTAGCGCAAGGCTGAGTGACGGCTCCCATGGGTGCTGCTCCTGGCTTTGTTACTGGGTTTCAGGCAGCCTTCTCCCCCCTCTTTAGCTACATCATTGCTGAAAGCAGCCATGAAGGCATTTTCAGACAAACGCTTCCCCCTACCAGAGCCTGCTCGCAGCCTCATTACTAGGTTTCCAGCTGCCTCCTCTCTTCCTTGGCATCTACTTTACATGATTGGTAATGACACAGCTGAGTCTCTTGCATGGCCAGAATAATTGCTCCAGCTCCTCCAATCACAGGTTCTCCACCTCCCACCCTTGCTGCTCCTCCAAGCATAGATTCTGTCTCTGGTGCAGTAGCAACACTGAGAGGGAAGGAAACTGTGATTGGGGGCGGCTGGAGTAGCAAACATGGGAGACACAGGATCTACAACTGGAGAAGCAATTCTTCAAATTCTCTCTCTCCCAAGCCTGTTTCTGCTCCAAACCCTACATTGTTATCTTGCTCTCAGAGATGCCAGCACCTGCAACTGTTCAGCCCTGTTTGGACTACGGAGGAGCCAGAATCTAAGATAATATGTCAGTGGGCAAACTTTTTTTATTTTTTCACTCCTGTCTTTGATTTTACACGGGCTACTTGAAAGATTTGAGGGCGAATTCACCCACTGCTCCCGTGTATTTTGAACACTGCTGTCTGAGTTGGCTATTGCACCATTTCCTGTTTTTACTGTCTTTAAGCAGTTCTTGATGCATAAAGAGTTTTCTTTAACGCTGCAACAGCAGAGAATGCACTCAACCTTAAGACAATTCCCAAGAAAATTTCATTGAGCCTCATTCCTCCAGTCTATTCAACTCTCATTTTAGGATGCAGATTGAATATCTCTGATGTCTTTAGCTCTATTAGCCAGCATCATTCATAAATTGCAGGTTTTAACCCCATTTAGGAGCTTGACTACATAACCTATGCAAATAATTTTATGGTGCTGAATGAGCCATCCATTAGATAAAACATTAAACCAATGGCAGGTGTTAAAGATTCCCATGGAACTATATGAGCAGCAGTGTCCTGACCAACATTCCTCCCTTATCTCCTTAAAAAAAGGTCATTCATCTTCTGGTTCTTTATAGCATGTTAATGACACAGAATAGTGTTTACCATTATATCAACTTCACATCAGAAAGCGATTCATCAGATAAGTACTTTGAAATAGTTCAATAGGAAAAATGCTATATAAATGCAAGTCTGTAATAAACTTGGCAAATTGTTAGATCTCCATTCTAATTTCTCAAAATTATATTTCATTGCATCATAAAACGGTTACAGGACAGGAGGCCATTTGCTCCAAAATGTGTATAGAGTCTCTGCAATAACAATCCCACACAACGCCTCCCCTTTCTTGTAACCCTGCAAATTTTCTGTCTTCGGTCGTTTATCCAATTCAGTTTTGAAAGCCCTGACACATACCTGCCTCCACCATACAAGTACTGCACTCCGGATCCATACAATGCATAAGGTTTTCATGTCACCACTGGTTCTTTTGTCAACCACCTTAAATCAATGCATCCTAGCTATCCACCCTTCTGCCAATGGAAACAGTTTCTCTCTATCCACTCTGTCCAGACCCCTCATGATTTTGAACACCTATCAAATCTCCTCTCAACTTTCTCAAAGGAGAACAGTCCAAGCTTTTCCAATCTATTCCTGTAAATGAAGTCCTCATCCCTTGAATCATTCCTGTAAATCTTTTCTGGATCCTCTCCAAAAAGCCTGCACACTACCCCCTTCCAAAAGTGTGGTGCCCAGAATTAGATCAATATTCCAGTTGAGGCTAAACTAGCGCTTTATAAAGGCTCAGCATATTTTGTACTCGGCACTTCAATTTATAAAAGCCAGGGTCCCATATACCTTTCTCAACCTGCCCTGCCACTTCCAACCACTTGTGTATATAACATCCCAAAGTGTTTCTGTCTGTTTCCCCCATTAGCATTATAACCTTGAGTTTATATTGCCCCTCCTCATTCATCCTGCCAAAAAGTATCACTTCACACTTACGTGCATTAAGATTAAATTTCATCTGCCATGTGTCTGCCCATTCCACAAGCCTGCCTATTTCCTCTTGCAGTCAATTACTATCCGCCTCAGTTCACAATATTTCCAAGTTTTGTCATCTGAAAATTTTGAAATTGGGTCCTACAAACCAAAGTCTGGATCATTAATATATATATACATCAAGAAAACAACTGGTCCTAGTAGTGACCCTGGGGAACCCCACTGTATACTTTCCTCCAGTCTAAAAAGCAAACGACCATTCGCCACTACTATATTTTGCCACTCAGACAACTTCACATCCATGCTACCTGTTTCCCTTTTATTCCATGGGCTTCAGCTTTGCTGAAAACTCTTATTATGTGGCACTTTGATATATCAAACACCTTTTGGAAATGATACACACTATGCTCATCACCCATCTCTGTCACCTCATGAAGAATCTCCAAGGTAGTTAAAAACAACATTCCTTTAACAATTTTTTTCCTGGTTTTCTCTAATTAATCAGTTTCCCAAGTGACTGCTAATTTTGCCTTGGATTATCATCTCCAAACACTTTCCCACTACCAAGGTTAAACTAACTGGTCTGTAGCGGGTTATCCTTGCACCCTTTTTTAAGCAAAGTTGTGACATTTGCAATTCTACAGTCCTCTGGCACCTCCATGTGTCTGAGGACTGGATGATTATGGTCAGACCCTCCCTTAATTCCCCCAGTATCGTCAAAGACATCTGATCCAGTGCAGGTGACTGACCAGCTTTAAATACAACCAGTCTAATACCTGCTTCTATCAATTTTTAACCCATCCAGTGTCCCAACTTTTAAAAATTATTTTACAGGATGTGGATGCCCACCCCTATTTGCCCTTGAGAAGGTGGTGGTGAGCCACCTCTTGAACTGCTGCAGTTGATGTGGTGTAGGTACACCCACAATGCGGGGGGGTGGGGGGGGTAGTTCCAGGATTTTGACCCAGCAACAGTGAAGAAACAGCAATATAGTTCCAAATTAGGATGCACGTGGCTTGGAGGGGAACTTGCAGTGGTAATCTTTCCATTCATCTGCTGCCTTTGTCCTTCTAGGTGATAGAGGTCACGGGTTATGAAGGTGCTGTTGAGGGAGCTTTGCTTAGTTGCTACAATGCATCTTGTATATAGTATGCACTCCTGCCACTGTGCATCAGTGGTGGAGGGAGTGAATGTTTAAGGTGGTGGATAGGGTGCCGATCAAGTGGGCTGCTTTGACCTGAATGGTGTCAAGTTTGAGTGTTGTTGGAACTCCACTCATCCAGGTAAGTGAAGAATATTCCATCACATACCTGACTTGGGCCTTGTAGATGGTGGACAGGCTTTGGAGAGTCAGGTGGTGAGTTACTCACTGAAGAATGCCTAACCTCTGACCTACTCTTGTAGCCACAGTAATTATATACAGTACAGTTCTGGTCAATGGTAAACCGCCCCCCAGGATTTTAGATAGTGGGAGATTCTGCGATGGTAATGCCACTGAATGTCAAGGGGAGATGGTTAGATTCTCTCTTTCTGGAGATGGTCTTTGCCTGGCTCGTGTCGGGTGAATATCACTTGCCACTTATCAGCTCAATTGTGAAATGTTGTCCAGGTCTTGCTGAATGTGGACATGGACTGTTTCGGTATCTGAAAAGTCACGAATGGTACTGAACATTATGCAATCATCAGCAAACATCCCCACTTCTGACCTTATGATGGAGTGGAGGTCATTGATGAAGCAGCTGAAGAGGACTGTGCCTAGGACACTACCCTGAGGTACTCATGCAATGGTGCATTGAGATGGAGATGATTAACCTCCCACAAGCACAATTATCTTCCTTTGCACTAGGTACAACTCCAACCAGAGAGTTTTCCTAAATTCCCATCAACTGCAGTTTTACTATGGTTGCTTGATGCCACACTTGGTCAAATGGCTCTACTACCATTTCTTTCATTACGACTTTAGTACCATATCCTTCCTTGGGAAGGACAGATGCAAAGTACTCATTTAGTCACCTCTACCATGCCTGCACCTCCCTTTTTTGATCACTAATCTGCCCCATCCCTCTTTTACTACCCTTTTACCATTTATGTTCTTATAGAAGCCTTTTGGATTTCTTTTTATGTTAGCAGCCTGTCTCTTCTCTCACTTTCTCTGATTTGCTTTTTCAATTCTCATCTCAGCTTTCTATATTCATCCTGGTTTGCGCTTGTATCATCAACCTAACATCTATCATGCACTCCCCATTTTCTGCCTCAACTCACTCTGCTCTATGGAGCTCTAGCTTTGATTTATTTCCCCCTTGTGTAAATGCACCTCAACTGTACCCAGACCATCTCTTCCTTAAACGCAGTCCATTGTTCCATTACAGCTTTGTCTGCCAATGTTATATTCCACTTTACCTTGGACATATCTATTCTCACCCCACTGAAATTGGCCCTCCTCGAACTGAATGCTTTTACTTCAGATTGATCCTTGTCCTTTTCCTTTGCTAGCCTGAACTTCATGATACTCATGATCACTGTTCCTTCATGGCTACAATCTTTCTGCAATGAAAAGCAGATTTGGCTGTTCTAAATTAAATGGTGCCTTTATTTCCTAAACAAACTGCCAATCAAATGATCACAAAAGACAGACGTGACATCTGGCTCACCTAGCTCATCCTTCAACAGACATTCATGTGCCCACACTAGAGCACCCCAATGCCTGTTCAATGATTCCAGACATTTTGCCTTCACATTGTGTAAAAGTGCTTCTTGACAACAGCCCAGAAATTGTCTTTTTCTAGTTTACTCCTTATCTCATCATCCTATAGTTATTTTTTAACTTGAGCTCCAGAATAACCATTTATTCCCCTCACACTATCCTGGATACCCTTTAAAAAAACCCACCCATTCATCTCATTTGAAGTCTTAAAAGTTTTTCCAAGTTTTCCTCAAGAGACTCCTGACATTGGGAATCAGCCTCATGCTCCTTACTTTACACCAATTTCAAGCCTTGTGGTTTACTGGACAGAACTGAGGTCTCTAAGCCATTTGCAGACTAGCCTAATTACTTTATTGCTTGATTAGGTAAACCTGAGATTTATATTCTGATTAGATGATGCAGCACAGGATTCTGTTTGCTTTGTTTTCTATTCTGCATGACTGAACATGGTGTGTTGAGTCTTCTATTGCTCCAAGATCTCTTAGCTTCACCCTCAGCAAGTTCAACAGTGTTCATTCAATAAGTTTGTCTCCTTTAATTTTCTCCCCCAGAGCGGAATACATTAAACCTTGGACAAGCATGTGTGCTACAAAGTGGATAAAATGTACCTATGCCTGCATAGTTTGCTTTCTGGCTACCAGGAAGTCACAAGTGGAGAAGTAACTTGTTCACAAATAGTCCTATCCCAAAACATTTTGAATTTACACAAAACCTTCAACAGTCTATGGTGCTTCACAGGAGGAGGATAATTTAGAGTTACTTGAAGTTTGCTTGGAGATAGGTTTTAACTATTGTCAAATGAGGAGAGGCATCTGGAGAGGCAGATGGACTAAGGAAGGGAATTCCGGAGCATAGGGTCTAAGAGGGCTGAAAGCAAGGTCAATGATGGAGTGAAAAGAAAGGGGATGCACTGGAGGCCAAAACTGGGTGAAGGATATGTTGAGGGGAAGGAGAGAGAGGAAGTACAGCTAGAGAAGTTTAGAAAAAACAAGGAGGAATTTAGCCACAAGGGTGAAGAGATAAATTAAGTTTCAGCCAGTGAAAGATGAGGAATCAAAGACAGGATCAACAGGTGAATGGGACTTGGTACAGGGTAAGGTAGAAGAACTAGTACAGTTTTGGTTTATAGAGGATGGAATGCCAGGCAGTGGGGAGGGCATTGGAGCAATCATATCAGGGACTGGCTAATGAATAGGAGTACAACAGAAGATAAGTGTAAGTCAGTAAAGAGTAGAGCAATATTATGGAGGTGGAAGCAGTTACACTTTGTGAGGGAAGATAAGGGGTCGGAAAGTCAATCTGGGGTAAATCAGGGCATCAAGGTTGGGCAAAGAGGTTATGGAGTTAGTGGGGAGGATATAGTGCTTGTGTCGACAATCAAGAGGTGATGATTTAGGCCTTCCAAATATTTAACTTGAGCAAACCACTCATCCTTGACTGGATGACAGAACAGCAGACTGAAGAAAAAAATAGTAAGATAAAAGCAAAAAACTGCGGATGCTGGAAATCCAAAACAAAAACAAAAATACCTGGAAAAACTCAGCAAGTCTGGCAGCATCTGCGGAGAGGAACACAGTTAACATTTCAAGTCCGAATGACCCTTCAACTAAACTAAGTAAAAATAGAAGAGAGGTGAAATATAAGCTGGTTTAAGGGGGGCTGGAACAAGTAGAGCCAGTGATAGGTGGAGATAACCAAAAGATGTCAAAGACAAAAAGACAAAGAGGTGTTGAAGGTGGTGATATTATCTAAGGAATGTGCTAATTAAGGGGAGAAAGCAGGACAAGCAAGGTACAGATAGCCCTTGTAGGGGTGGAGTGAAGGAATCGAAAAAGGCTAAAAGGTAGAGATAAAACAATGGTTGGAAATACATTTAAAAATAACGGAAATAGGTGGGAAAAGAAAAATCTATATAAATTATTGGGAAAAAAAAGGGGGGGGGATTGGAAAGGGAGTGGGGATGGAAGAGAGAGTTCATGATCTAAAGTTATTGAACTTAATATTCAGTCCGGAAGGCTGTAAAGTGCCTAATCAGAAGATGAGGTGCTGTTCCTCCAATTTGCATTGAGCTTCACTGGAACAATACAGCAGGCCAAGGACGGACATGTAGGCATGAGAGCAGGGTGGAATGTTGAAATGGCAAGCGACAGGGATGTCTGGGTAATGCTTGCGGACAGACCGAAGGTGTTCTGCAAAGCGGTCATCCAGTCTGCTTTTGATCTCTCCTACGCAGAGGAAACTGCATTGGGAGCAATGAATGCAGGAGACTAAGTTGAGGGAAGTGCAAATGAAATGCTGCTTCACTTGAAAGGAGTGTTTGGGCCCTTGGACGGTGAGGAGAGGGGAAGTGAAGGGGCAGGTGTTGCACCTTCTGCGGTTGCATGGGAAGATGTCATAGGAGGGGGTTGAGGTGTAGGGTGTGATGGAGGAGTGGACCAGGGTGTCCCAGAGGGAAGGATTCCTGTGGAATGCCGCCGGGGTGGGGGGTGAAGGGAAGATGTGTTTGGTGGTGGCATCATGCTGGAGTTGGCAGAAATGGCGGAGGATGATCTTTTGAATGCGGAGGTTGGTGGGGTGATAAGTGAGGACAAGGGGGATCCTATCATGTTTCTGGGAGGGGGAGGAAGGTGTGAGGACGGATGCACGGGAGATGAGCCGGACACGGTTGAGGGACCTGTCAACCACCGTGGTTGGAAAATCTCGGTTAAGGAAGAAAGAAGACATGTCAGAGGAACTGTTTTTGAAAGTGGCATCATAACAGATGCGACAGAGGCGAAGGAACTGAGAGAATGGGATGGAGTCCTTACAGAAAGTGGGGCCGACACCTCAACAAGAAACTTTGTCTCTTTCTTTCAGGTGCAAAGGAACGCAAGCTCCAACAACTCATCGACACCATCACCCATCCAGGACCCTCCATCCCTGCCTGTCCCTCTGTCCCCATCCCGTCTTCCAATCCCAGCCCCGGCCGCGTATTCACTATAGCCCCTGACCTTCCCCTCTCCGACACTGAATGTTCAGTGCTCAGCAAAGGACTTAGTTTCATACCCTTACGCCCTCATCTCAATGAATTTGGGGCTCGGCACAATGCTGAACTCTTCCTCCGCCGCCTTTGTCTCCGTGCTCTGGGCAGGAGTTCTCTTCCTGTTCAACGGATCCTTTTACCCGCCTCCAATATTCTCCCTCCACTTGGACCCCCTCCCTCTGGATTCTTACCAGATCTTTTCATTGAGAACTGTCAGTGTGACATTAGTCGTCTCAATTTCTCTGCTCCTCTCACCCACTCTAACCTATCTCTCTCTGAACTTGCTGCACTCCGTTCTCTCAGGTCCAACCCTGACATTGTCATCAAACCCACTGACAAGGGTGGTGCTGTTGTTGTCTGGCACACTGACCTCTAACTCACAGAGGCTGAGCGTCAACTCACAGACACTTCCTCCTAGACCATGAGTCCATCACTGAACATCAAGCCATTGTTTCCAAGACTGTCACTGACCTCATCTCCTCTGGAAATTTACCTTCCACAGCTTCCAACCTGATAGTCTCCCAACCTCAGACGGCCCGCTTCAACCTCCTACCCAAAATCCACAAACAGGTCCTGGAGACCGATCGTGTCAGCCTGTTCCTGCCCCACAGAACTCATTTCTTACTATCTTGACTCCATTCTCTCTCCCCTTGTCCAGTCCCTTCCCACCTGCATCCGTGATTCCTCTGACACCCTACATCATATCAACAATTGCCAATTCTCTGGCCCCAACCGCCTCCTCTTCACCATGGACGTCCAATCCCTCTACACCTCCATCCCCAACCGGGATGGTCTGACGGCTCTCCGCTTCTTCCTTAAACAGAGGCCCGATCAATCCCCATCCACCACTACTCTCCTCCATCTGGCTGAACTTGCTCTCACACTGAACAATTTCTCCTTAAACTCCTCTCACTTCCTCCAAATAAAAGGTGTGGCTATGGGTACCTGCATGGGCCTCAGCTATGCCTGTCTCTTTATTGGGTACGTGGAACATTCCTTGTTCCAGTCCTACTCCAGCCCCCTCCCACAACTCTTTCTCCGGTACATCGATGATTACTTCAGTGCTGCTTCATGCTCTCGTCTGGACCTGGAAAAATTTATTAATTTTGCAAACCCCTCCATCATTTTCACATGGTCCATCTCTAACACTTCCCTTCCCTTCCTTGACCTCTGTCTCAATTTCTGGTGATAGACTGTCCACCAATATCCATTACAAGCCTACCAAGTCCCACAGCTACCTCGACTACAGCTCCTCACACCCCACTTCCTGTAAGGACTCCATCCCATTCTCTCAGTTTCTTAGCCTCCATCGCATCTGTTCTGATGATGCTACTTTCAAAAACCCCCTCCCACGGCACCTTCCCATGCAACCACAGAAGGTGCAACACCTGCCCCTTCACTTCCCCTCTCCTCACCATCCAAGGGCCCAAACACTCCTTTCGAGTGAAGCAGCATTTCACTTGCACGTCCCTTAATTTAGTCTACTGCTCCCAATGCGGTTTCCTCTACATTGGAGAGACCAAAAGCAGACTGGGTGACCGCTTTGCAGAACACCTTCGGTCTGTCCGCAAGCATTACCCAGACCTCCCTGTCACTTACCATTTCAACACTCCACCCTGCTCTCATGCCCACATGTCCGTCTTTGGCCTGCTGCATTGTTCAAGTGAAGCTCAACGCAAACTGGAGGAACAGCACCTCATCTTCCGACTAGGCACTTTATAGCCTTCTGGACTGAATATTGAGTTCAACAATTTTAGATCATGAACTCTTTCTTCCATCCCCACCTGCTTTCCGACCGCCCCCCTTTATTTTCCCAATAATTTATATAGATTTTTCTTTCCACCTATTTCCGTTATTTTTAAACGTATGTCCATCCATTGTTTTATCTCTAACTTTTAGCCTTTCTCGATTCCTTCACCCCAACCCACCCCCACTACGGCTATCTACACCTTGCTTGTCCTGCTTTCTACCCTTAATTAGCACATTCCTTAGATAATATCACCACCTTCAACACCTCTTTGTCCTTTTGTCTGTGACATCTTTTGCTTATCTCCACCTATCACTGGCTCTACTTTACCAGCCCCCATTAAACCAGCTTATATTTCATCTTTATTTTTAATTAGTTCTGTTGAAGGGTCATTCGGACTCGAAATGTTAACTGTGTTCCTCTCCGCAGATGCTGCCAGACTTGCTGAGTTTTTCCAGGTATTTTTGTTTTTGTTGAAGAAAAAATAGAGCTGCTGTCATTAGCGTGTGGAACCTCAACCACCTTCCCTCTTCCCCCAAACAATATCCTGTCTTTAGATTTTTAAAAATATTTGCTCAATTTTCTTTCCCATCACACCCCCAACCTGCCACCTACTGAAAGTCTTTAATTCCTTCCCTATAATGGGCATCTTAAATGGATACAGACACAGCTAAGTATTCAAATTTCAGACATTCACACACATCCAGCATTTGTCTACATTGTGAGAAAGTTTTGCCAAAATACTTACCGACCCTCTCACTGGGGAGATATTTGCATACAGGCACGAGAACCTTTCAGGTATGCTAACCAATGCAAGCAACCCTCAAGTCAATGCGTCAGCCTAATGTCTGTATATCACAACAAACCCTGGTACCAGACAACCTGAATAAGGGGTTATTCTGTGTACATACGGTTACTGTCTCCAAGATGCTGCCAGTCCGAAGGCAACATAAATGGCGCCCAAGGCTACCTGGAATGAAGCTATGCTTCATAGAAAATGGACACACCTTTTGACCACATGAGGATCAGCAATCTTTGTTTCACTTGTGGAAATGAGTATCTCTGCATCTTAAATTTAAAACACGAGGGAAACAAATGTCATTAATAATTAACTAATCGAACTCAACCAGGAACACCTTGGATACTTTTGGATTGTACGGCCAGACTCTGCATTTAATCTTGTTGGAATGCCTGTCTTACCCTGGCCCTGCTTTTTATTTCCATTTACTGTCAATGTTACAGCAGCAAGTAACACCACGTATTTTTAATCCACTTGACAAGAACAGCTTGTTCTTATAAAAATTCTACACTAAAGCAAATGTTCGACACAAAACAAAAAAAATACAAGTGTGACCTCACTCAAGAGTGGGTGTTAATGAAAAATAAACTTTATCAAGTCATGAGCAATTTTTTTCTTTTTGTCAGATGGATGTCTAGTACACATGGAAAACAGTCACCATGCTTAATCACACCAAACCAAGTTTTTCAGAAATCTGCTAAGTAGTTTTGGTTTACACAATATGGAGGCCACAGCCTTTCCCAGTAGGGACATGTCATGCTTACCTAGGGCAAATATTTAAGCAGAGGTTGACAAAACGAGGTTGATATAAGGTCTTAATCACTCAGGGTACAGGCAAGCTTTTGCCATTTGCCTAGTTAGGAAAATCCTGTTCATTGCATCGTTAGCTTGCAGGTTTATATTGAGACAATAGGAAGAATCCCAATGCTAGTGACAGTTCTAATTTTCAGGGTTTCAGTGAACTGAGCTAGCAAGTCAATTATCAATAATACTCAAGTGCTAGCTCAGGTTTCAGATTAGAGAGACAGCCAAGAGGATCCATTTGGTGCTAAGCTTACACTGGCAGCAGTTAGGAAAATATTCAAAGAAATCAAATAACAGTCCAAATAGCTTAAGCAACAGTTTGCAACCCAAACAATGGTTTCCTTTTCGAAGATGGTAAAGTTTATAAGGCACTAATGGTTCAACTCATTTTCATTTCTGCACCATTAATGACTGCAAAAACAAGAGTTGAATGATGTGGACTTCTGGTGTGGGGCAGTTCATGAACAAAGCATTGAAAAAAATATGATGCACCATCGGGTTTAAGAAAATACCTTAAGTTCAGTGCTGAAGAGCCTCTAACATTTAGACATTTATATAATCAAGCCAGTTACAGCCCATTTCTATAGGAAAGATTATTTCTACTGTATTTTCACATATTTCTGTTTATTCTATTTATATATTCTATACACACTTCTATGCATCCACCCGACTCATCTATACATTATTTCTACACATTTCTATAATTGTGCTCTTTGCGTTTCCATTAATCCACCCAAAAAATGTCTATTTATTCCCGCCTTCAGATAGATGCCTATACGTTCAAGTCAAGCCTCGTTGCTACAATATATTGTATCTTACCCCCACTCAGGAACGTGCGACTCGTAGTCCCAATACTCGCGGGGTTTCAGGCTGTTTACTTCGGCATACACGCGGGCCCTGCTCCCGGTAGCCGGACCAGGCATGGCAGAGCCAGGGCTCAGCTCTGAGACAAGGGGGCGAAATCCCCAGCGGCAGGCCGCGGGGGGGACAGAGAGACCGCACCGCCACTGGGCACACCGACTATCAGGAGCCAGGCCCAGCCGCAACCCACGCAGCACCACCACCCACTTCAGCAACAGGGCCCGCGGAGCCAGTGACAGCTTCCCCAAGGCGGGAGGAAGGTTGAAAAGGCCCAGGCAATCAGAGCGGGGCCCAAGGGAGGGTGGGCAAGGCCGGGGCAACTAGAGCGGGGAGGGGGGGGGGGGAGGGGGGGAGGGGGCGGGGTAGTGGGGTGGGGAGGGGAGGGTCAGGCAGCGGAACGGCCCGAGGGTCTAAGTCAACGAAAGCGAACCAGCCTTCCCAGAGTAAGGCCCGCAGCGGAAGAAAATATTCCGCCGGGTGCGGACCCAACCCTGAGAAACCGGTCACAAGCCCGATCTGTCAGCGAGAAGAGACCGAGGGCACGGGCTGACGGACGCCGGCCACAGCGGCTCCTAGTGGCACCTAGCTGAACCTAAACGACGCGGGGCTGAGACTCCAACGGCAGCGGCTCCAAGCGGCCCCTAACGCAATCTGAAACTTGCCGGGTGCAGACTCCACGGTAAGCGACTCCTAGCGGCATCTGTTGAACTGCAACAGGCAGCGGCTTTTAGTTGTGTTTAATGGAACAAGGCACACACCAGTTACAGAATCCAGTGGCTGTGCTTCTATAATGTCGTCGACAGTGACAGCGTTCAGCCCGTAGGATACAGTGTCTCATTTCCTCGGGTTAACGGCACTTTGGACAGATTCCAATAAAAGGCCCCTAATGATACAGAAGGCCACCATCTCCCCTCACGTGGTCTGCTGAAACTCTCATTGTCTTTGTCACCTCCAATCTCGACTATTCCAGCGCACTCCCACATGTCAACTCCATAAAGTTAAAAGCAAAAAACTGCGGATGCTGGAAATCCGAAACAAAAGCAAAAATTCCTGGAAAAACTCAGCAGGCCTGACAGCATCTGCGGAGAGGAACACATTTAACGTTTGGAGTCCGTATGACTGATGAAGAGTCATACGGACTCGAAACGTTAACTGTGTTCATCTCCGCAGATGCTGTCAGACCTGCTGAGTTTTTCCAGGTATTTTTGCTTTTGTTTCAACTCCATAATCCTCAGCTCAGCCAAAATCTGCTGCCCAGAAGGAAAAAAACAGTTTGGGTCAGTACTCTTATTTCCCACTTTTACTGGTGTTCCATGCTAAGGTACGCAGGACCAGCTCGGACCTGTATTCTTATTTCCCAGTTTTTTTTTTCACTGTTTTGTCCTTCTGGGTGTCTGTATCTTAATTTGAAACAAGCCAATTTCACCCATCATGGTGGATGCTTGCTGTCACTAACTCCTGGTCCATCAAGACCTCAAATTTAAAATTCTCATTGTGGTGTTCAAACTGCTTCATAGTCTCAATGTTCCCTATGTCTGTAATCTCCTTCAGTCCTACAAACCTCTGAGATATCTGTGGTCCTCCAATTCAGGACTCTTTCTCATCCTGATTTCCGTTATATTAACATATCTTCAGCTGCCTAGCTCTTTAGTTCTGGAATTTCCTTTCTAAACCTCTTCCTTTCTCAAAGTCTCTTCTCTACTTCAAGACATTTCTTAAAACCTATCTTTTCTTTGGCAATGAAGCTTTTGTTCTAATATCTCTTTATGGTTCAGTGTCAAATATTGATTTATAATGCTCCTCTGACGCTCTTTGGGACTTTTTATTATGTAAAAAGTGCTAAGTAAAAGTTGTTGTTATACTGCATCTATTTTCTTTCAAAATTTCAATATCATTCCTATGTCCAAATATATAATTGAAAGTTCCTGTGTAATCTTGTCAACCCGCAATTTAGTTGCAACACCACCACTGGTGGGAGATGTAATTATAGCATGACAAGTTTACATAGGCAATTTCTATCATAAATGTGGACATGAGAATTTAGAGCATCAACATAGAAATAATGGAATAAAGTGTGACTTTAAAATGGTGCCTGAATTACACTTGCATGCCCAGCTTCTAATCTAGATTCACCTTGAGACTAGACTTGACATGAATAAATTTCAACCTGGATAAAAGTGTGGTATTACATTTTGGTAATAAAAATAAGGAGGTCACATGTTAGTTCAAAAATAAGAATCTAAATAGGGTAGCAGTGCAAAGGGATTGGAGAGTAAAAATACATAAATCACTAAAAGTTGTGACAAAGGCCAATAAGGTCATAACAAAAACAAAACAAGCAAAACAAGATTTAATTCTAGTGGTATAAACTTGAAAAGCTAAACTATATTGGACCTTGGTTAGAATGCACTTGGAGTAATGTGGTCACCATATTATAAAAAGGACATAGAGACATTGGAGAGAATACTAAAGAAAATTACAAGAATGATACCAGATCTGTGAGATTATAACTCTCAGGTAAGGGTGAACAGGCTGGATTTCTTCACTTGAAAAGAGAAGGCTGAGGGGTGACCTAATGGAAGTCTTTAAAATTATGAAAGGTTTTGATGGAATAGACACAGAGGGTGTGTTCCCACGTGGGGAAGAGCAGAATTAGAGGCCATCAATGAAATATTTACCAAGAAAACAAATCGAGGAGCAATTTCTTTACCTAGGGAGCGGTGAGAATATGGAACTCACTACCGTGGAAGGTAGTTGAATCAACAGTATAGATGCATTTAAGAGGAAACTAGATAAGTGAATGGGGAAGAAAAGATTAGAGGATTGCATTGATGGTTAGATGAGGAGGAAGTCTGAGTGGAATATAAATGGACTAATTGGGTCAAATGACCTGTTTCTGTGCAGTATGCCCGAACAGTGCTATGATGTTATTCCCCATTTGCAACACCACAGGAAATCAATGAGTAAATTTTATATATTTAATTTAGTGTGTATGTGCCATTCAAAACTCATTATAAAGACCTGACACCACTGTGGTTTTGCAACAGATATTCCCAATGTTGAAAGAATGCTGTGTGTTACAGAACAGTTGCTATTCTATGGTCAGAATATATTTGAGATTGTACAATCTAGCCTCCAGATTCCTAAAAAAATCACTCAAACTGCATTCTGAATATTTTCATCTGTTATTTTTTTCTTATGAACAAAAGTTTCTAATGTCCTATTGAAAAATGACATATCGCACAATAACATGATTAAAGTGCCTATTGTGCATTTTATTACTCTCATTAAAGTTTTTGCTTGAAGGTCTGAACCTCTCCCCAAAGCCAGGGCTTGAGCTTGAACTTTTGCCCGAAGCTCTGCAACTGTGAGCTGAGTTTTGATTGCACATTCTAATTGTATGCAATGTACCCAGTCAGCTATATCAATTGAGATTTTTTTTTTGCCTCCAAACATTTTTGGCTTATTGCTTTTCAATGAATAATTTTGAAAGATAAGAGGACAAATATGATAAGCTTCACTGAGGTAAAGCTTACACCAAGTGTTTTTTTAAGGAGTGATTGTGTGAAAGAGAGAGATAGAGAATGAGAAGAAATGACTACTCTGATCAGATATTTTGTAGCTTTTATTTTGCACTCTTATTGTTTACATATCAACCTTGGCTCAGTGGTAGCATTCTCACATGCCACACACCCCACCCCTATCTATTCATCCCACCAACCCCCTCCCCTCCCCTCTACCACCATAACACCATTTTGTTGGTTACATGACAAGAAATCATCAACCACAACCATCTTTATTTCTGCTGGGTATGATTCCAACCAGCAGGGAGTTTTCCCCACCCCCCAATTCCCATTTACTTCAATTTTGCCACAGCTCCTTGATGCCACACTCAGTCAAATGCTGCCTTGATATCAAGGGCAGTCACTCTCAACTCACCTCTTGAGTTCAGCACTTTAGTCCATCTTTAGAACAAGGTTGTAATGAGGTCAGGAGCTGAGTGGCCCTGGCAAAACCCAAATTTGAGCATCAGTGAGTAGTTATTGTTGTGTGAGTGCCACTTGATAGCACCACCAACAACACCTTCCGTCACTTTGCTGAAGGTCAAGAGTGGATTGGTGGGACAGTAATTGACCAGGTTGGGCTTGTCCAGATTTTTGTAGACAGGACATACCTAGGAAATTTTCCACATTGCCAGATAGGTGCCAGTGTTGTAGCTGTACTGGAACAGCTTGGCTAGGGGTGCAGCTGATACTGAGTACAAGTCTTCAGTACTATTGCCAGAATGTTATTGGGGCCCATAGCCTTTGCAGTATCCAATGCCTTCATCCATTTCACATGGAGTGAATCAAATTGGCTGAAAGATGGCATCTGTGATGTTAAGAACCTCAGGAGGAGGTCAAGATGGATCATCCACTCAGCACTTCTGGCTGAAAATGGTTGCAAATGCTTCAGCCTTGTCTTTTGCACTGACCTACTGGGCTTTGTTACTCACAATAAGTGGTTATCATCAAAGAACAAATCTAAAGCTAGTCTTTTCCCTTAAGCTGCTTTGTTCTCAAGCTGTGCCTTCAATGCAACAAACTTTTCCAACCCCTTCCACCACAGAGCATTACAGCTGTACCCATTTATACTATTTTGATGGGTGAACCAATGCCCATCATCTGTTTAATAAGCAGTTGCCTTTAACAAAGTATTTGCTATAAATGTAATTGTCAGTTAACAAGAAGATTGTCAAGATCCACCTGTGCTGCCAAATCCTTTTTGTATGTTTTGTTGTAATATACTGAGAAATAAGCATTCACGCCAGTAAAAAAAACCAATGTAGTTATTGATACATTGACAGGCTCTGCCATCATTGAGGATGGAATATTTGTGGAACCTCCTCATCTAATTAGTTGATTAATTGTCCACCACCATTCACGGCTGGGTGTGGCAGGACTGCAAAGCTTAGATCTGATCCGTTGGTTGTAGGATCGCTTAGCTCTGTCGAACAAATGCTGCTTCCACTGTTTGGCATGCAAATAGTCCTGTGTTGTAGCTTCACCAGGTTGACACCTCATTTTTTGGTATGTCTCATGCTGCCGCTGGCATGCTCTCCTGCACTTCTCATTGAAGCTGTGTTGATCCATGCCTTCTACTCCTGTTGATGGCTCACAACACCTCCTGGATGCACGGTTTTGAGCTGCTAGATCTGTTCTGAATTTATACCATTTAATAGAGTAGTAGTGCCACACGACACGATGGTGGGTATGCTCAGTGTGAAGACAGGGCTTCATCTTCACAAGGATTGTGTGATGGTCACACCTACTAATGCTGTGGTAGACACGTACATCTGTGACAGGTAAATTCTTTCCCTCACCATCTGCCCCCAGTCTATAGTGGCACTACCGAGCCTCACTTGGTGATGGACATTGAATTCCCTCACCCAGAGTAAACTCTGTGCCCTTGCCAACTTCAGTGCTTCTTCCAAATGATTTTCAACATGCAGGAGTACTGATTCATCAGCTGAGGGGGAGCAGTAGGGGGTATGAAGTTTCTTTACCCATATTTGACCTGATGCCATGTGACTTCATGGGGTCCGGAGTCGATGTTGAGGATTTCAGGGCAACTCCCTCCAACTGTACACCATTGTGAAACTGCCTCTGCTGGGTCTATCTGCCGGTGGGACAAGACATATGCAGGGATGTTGATGATAGTGTCTGGGACATTGTCTGAAAGATATGATTCTGTGAGTATGACTACGTCAGGCTGTTGCTTGACTGGTCTGTGGGACAGTTCTCCCAATTTTAGCACTAGCCCCCAAATGTTAGTAAGGAAGACTTTGCAGGGTCGACAGGGTAGGGTGTACCCTTGTCACTTCTTGTGCCGAAGTCGATGCCAGATGGTATGTCCAGTTTTATTCCTTTTTGAGTTTTCTGGAGTGGTGTTTTGTACAATTATGTGGCTTGCTAGCCCGTTTCAGAGAACATTTAAGAGTGCTGTGGGTCCAGAGTCACATGTAAGCCAGACCAGGTAAGGACTGCAGGTTTCCTTCCCTGAAGGATATGAGCTCCGAGGCAGCATCAGTGCAAACCATGAGTGCACTTGATTTTTCTCTTCTGTCCCTGGTTTACTGGGAGGGGAGGAGAGAGTGCTTTCAAGTGACACCACATTTGACAGGGTTACATCAGTCAACAGGCACCCCAGTTGGAAGATCGGTGAGTGGGGGAAGGGAGGTCATGCTCCAATTGGAGATTTGGGATGAGGAGGTGTGGTTCATTGCCACAGAAGGCTGTGGAGGCCAGATCATTGAGTGTATTTAAGACCGAGATAGATAGGTTCTTGATTGGTAAGGGGATCAAAGGTTACGGGGAGAATGGGGTTGAGAAACTTATCAGCCATGATTGAATGGCGGAGCAGGCTCGGTGGGCCGAATGGCCTAATTTCTGCTCTTATGTCTTATGATCTTGTCGTTAGGAAGGAACCTCTGTGCAGAAAGTTCCAGAATTCCTTATTAGTATGGTTCTTCCCTAATCTGGAGCTGAACAGTTAGGCCCAGTGATAAGATAACATTTCTCACAAAATAGTTTATAAACACAGATGTTCATATGTATATGATGTATTGTATGTTTATATTTAATGTGCAAACTTTAATAATTAAATATTGAATGTTACTATACCACTGTTTCATTTTTGTTGGCGCTTGGGGTCACGCAATTTTGAAGCATCACAATGGGGTCACAGTGGAAAAAAGTTTGGGAAGCAATGCTTTACAGCAAATGAGTACACATATTTTAATATATAATTTTACATTAATTTTAAGATGCCAGCCATGGGGTCAGTGGTCACCCTCTCGCCTGAGTCAGAAGGTTATGGGTCCAATGCCCACTCCAGAAACTGGGGCTCTGACCACCTCTCGAGTGGATGTAAAAGATCCATGGTATTATTCAAGGAACAGGAGAGCTCTCCCAGTCCTGGGAAAATTTCAAGCAATACCTATAACAGATGACCTGGTCATCTCATTGCTGTTCATGGGGCTTTGCTGAGTGCAAATTGGCTGCCACTTTTCATAGATTGCATCATTGACTACACATAACTACTTTATTGGCTCTAAAGTGCTTAACATCCTGAGTTTGTGAAAGGCACTACATAAATGCAAGCTCTTACTAACTCCCACTTCTTTAATTCGAAAATCTCTACATTTAATTTGAATATTACATTTTGTCTTACTTCTTGATTAAACTAATTTAAATTTCACCCTTTATTTTGTTCCATTAATTTCTTCAGTTTTAATTAATTTTTTACTATCCCCAGATCTAAAATATGCCAGTACACTAAAACACCATTACACCATTTAATCTTCTCACCAAACAATATATTTTGCATAGTATGAACATAATCATGGAATTCAAACCCTAAAACTGTCACTAAGATTCCCACAATGATAACTATTATTATTAATAATAATAACAATTTGACTTATTCAGACACCATAAAGAACGGCTCTCATTTATGCTGTATACAATATAAAATCCTAAAACGTATTCTGTGACTTACCCTAAATGGCGCCAAAGCTGATCATCGAGTAAGTATAAAAGCCTTGCATTTAATGTGCATTCATCTCTCTTCAGGTATTCCACTTCAGTGTGTCAAATGCATTGAATGAAACAAAGAAACCAGTAATTTAGTGCCAGTTCTTCCTGTCCTTTGGCATCAACTGTGGCTTTACAAGCAGCTGTCAATCTACAGAGAAACACTTAGCCTCCAATAACTTTTGTCTCTAATTGACTTCATGATGTATCTATTTACACCTATTAAACCTCCCTCAACCCCGCATCTTAAGGGAATGGGCCCAACTGTAACCTACTCCATCTCAGTAGCACTGCATGCTATATAATGCAATGTTTCTGTCCTTATAAAACTACGAATTCTCCAATTTACCATACCATCACCAAAGAGAATCCTCTAGGATTGGAATAAAAACAGAAAATGCAGGCCCCCCCAACCAGGTTCAGCAAGTTTATTCCTCTTTTGTTGAGTCACACGGATCAGTGAGGTCCAAATTTCAATCTCTCTTCCGCGCTGAGTTAGCCAGTCTTAGCCAGGTGACATAAAGGGCACAAAATTGCTGTCAGCACCATGGGTAAGGGAGAAGAAAATCAACCATGTTTCATGCTCCTTAGCTATCCCATTGGGACTACATGTGTATAGATGTGGGATGGCACAGTGGGTTAGCGCTGCAGCCTCATAGCTCCAGGGACCTGGGTCAGGTGTCTGTCTGTGTGGAGTTTGCATAGTCTCCTCTTGGGTTCCCACTGGGTGCACCAGTTTCCTCCCACCATCCCAAGATGCACTGGCTAGGTGGATTGGCTATGGTAAATTTTCCCCAGTGGATTGGTGTCCTGTCCTGGGTGTACCCCTCCTAGGGCCCATTGCCTGTTGGGGTGGGCTCTGGCTCCCTGTGACCCTGAATTAGATGAAGTGGTTCTGGAAAAGTGAGCTAGATATAGCGTGAGGACAAGGTTGGGTTTCGTTGTGATGCCCCATAGATTAAATAGCCTGAAACACTCTCTGGGCTCTTTTTTGAAGAAAGGGTTCCCAGAGCCTGTAGAAGTGCATTCAACAATTAAACAATATCTTCAGGATAAGTTGAAGGGAAGGAAGAAAAATGCTGGAAAACAGAAACAAAACAAATAGTGATGGAATTGCATGACTGAGTCATATATAGCTAATCATGTTTATTGAAATGTGTGTGGGTATGCATAGGAAACAATGTAGCAGTAATTACAGAAAATTAAATGAGAAGCTTGAGTGCCTATCATAAACTGCAAGAGCAAGGCTTCTACCAGTCTGGGATCATTTTAGAAATATGGGACAATTCCAAAATCCTCTTATTTTCTTTTAGTCAATTTTCTACTCATATAGTCATATAATTGTTACAGCAATGAAACATTCGGGATATCATGTATGCGCTGGCTCTCTGAAAGAGCACCTCACCTAGTCCAACTCCCCTGCCTTTTCCCTATATCCCTGCAATTTTTTCCTTTTTATTTACTGATCCAATTCCCTTATGAATGGTGTCATTGAATCTGCCTCCACCATAATCTCAGGCAGTGCATTCAAGATCCTAACCACTCGCTGCATAAGAAAGGTTGTCCTCATGTCATTAATACTTCTTTTACCACCCACCTTAAACCTGTGCCCTCTGGTTCTCAATCCTTCCACCAATGGGAACAGCTTCTCCCTATCTACTGTGCCCAGATCCCTCATCCTTACCTGTAACACAAAGTGCAAACTTTTCTGCCTCCAAATGAAGACCATTTGTGCAGCTCCTTAATCTGTCACTCCCATTTCACCCAGCTACCAAATCCCTCCCAGACCCTCTTTCATTACATTCTGATCCCTTATTTCTCTATAATTTCTCTCCACACATGCTGAGGTCTCTCTAACCATCTCAAATCTTGTCCAGGAAAAAGCCCAGATTTGACCCTTCCATCTTCACCACATATCACACAATCTCTAAGCTCTCTTTCCTCAACAAGGTCCAGGAATGTGTTGCTTTCTCCCTACATCATTCTAACCTCTCCCACAACCTGATTTGAATCCCTTAAATCTTTATCCTGTTCTACCCACAACACTGTGAGACCGAATTGCTCAAAGTTACTATGCTTTTTTGTCTTCTCCACCATGCTCAACATGGTCAATCATGCTATCCCCTCCCACCCATGGTCTACTTCCATGAGACTGCTCTTGCATGGTTTGAGTCCTTGCTGTTTCAGTGCAGCCAACACATCTTCAGAAATAGCTTTTTCTTATCCTACCCCTACACAGACATTTCTGGTCTACCACAAGCTTTCATCCTTGGCCTGCCTTTCCCACATTTGCACATTGCCACTTGCCATGTGTGCTGATGGCACCCAGCTCTAAGTCTTCATCATTTCCTCAACTCCACAACTACCACAATGTTGTCAGATTGACTGTCTAACAGAAAGTCTTAGATTGGGCAGAGTTTCCTCGAATTAAACTTTGTAAAGACAGAAGGTAACATTTTCAGCTCCACTACAAAAATTCTGTATCTTTAACATTGCTTACACTTTTAACTACTCACTAAGACTGTCACAGACAGTTTACAACCTCACTGACTTGATCAAGCCCAGAACTGAGTGAATTTTAAGTCTCAAACGCAGGTCACCACGAAGATTGCTTGCTTACTTTCATCCCAGCAATATAGGAAGAGTGGAAGAGGAATAGGCCATTCGGTCTCTCAGGCCTACTCAGTTAGATCACAGTTCATCTGTATCCTAATGCCATTTTCCTACCATTGCTCCATATTGTCCATCTCTGCCTCACCTCACTCCCGCTACGGCTAAAACCATTAAAGATTTATGTAGCAATTTTAGCAACTTCATGGTGTCCCAAAACACATCACAGCCAGTTAACCACTTTTGAATGTATGGAAACATAACAACCAACGTAGCAATGTCCAACAAGCAGAAATGATCCAAAAGACCGCATAATGTGTGTGACATTGGTCAGCGGCAGCAGCACAAAATGGGCTTGTAGTGAATCAGCAGCCAATTTTCCACCACATCTGATCTTTTTTCCACTCAGTTCACTGGACCAGAGTTCAAACTGTGTTTGGAGGCTCATTTCTATGTCTCACTGTCACTTGTACTTGGTTAGAAAATAAAAATCTCACTAAGACTTTCCAAGTCAATGAAAAATAAAAGTAATGAAAAACAGGCTAGATTTGCTACAACTTTGTTTCATGCTGCTTTCACCCCCAATATGTTTTAGTGATAGTGGTTGATGGATAAATATGTCCCATAACATTAAGAGAACTTCCCTCCATATTTCACCAATAGTGTTATGCAACCTCTAACACCCACCCGAGAGGATAGGCGGAGCTTTGTTTAACATCTCATTTGAAGGACAGTTTGTCCAACAGAGCAGCGCTCCCTTAGTACTGCACTGAGATGTTATTCTAGAATTTTACTTAAGTTCCTGGAGCAGGACTTAAGCCCACAACCTTCTGACTCAGAAATGAAATTGGGACCAGTGAGTCAAGGTTGACACTATACTTTTGTCACTTGGTTTCTCTAGTTCCTTCCACACCAGCCTCTCAATTTCCACCCTTTATAAACTCCAACTCAACCAAAATACCATTGGCCAAAACCTCACTTGCTTTAGGTTCCACTTGTTCATCCCACCAATCTTCAACGATCTACATTGGCTCTATATTTGCAACACAAATTTTGCCTTCATCTAGAAATCTATCCATGTCCCACCCTTACTCCATGACACTCAATCCTTATCCTCAATGTAGGCTCAAATCTGCTCTATTCAAGTGATTCCTAATAATCTTGTCCCTGATGTCACAGGTTTTATGGCATCTTTGTCAGATCAATGGTATTTCATTTGCAATTAACCTACTCTCCATGTACATATATATAAAGTAATCAAATTACAATCACTGGTTTGGTCTATAAACAAAAATGTTCTGAAATTTACATTTTAAAAAAACAAGGTTTACAAGACATTTGTGGAATTAACTTATTGATAATTTCCTTTGATAATTTGGTGTATTGATGAGAAATGCTGATTCACTAAATCACTGAAATGATATTTGCTTGATCTGAATTGTTTGCTTGGATACAGGGAGTATGGTAGACTCAAATCTGCATTGTTCAAGTGGTTCCTGATAATATTATCAGATGTCACAGGTTTTAGGGAATCTGTTTAGATCAAAGGTGTTTCATCCATAATGAATTCACTCTTCATATGGCTCTATATAATGTCACAAATTAGTCACTGGTTTGGTCTATAAACAAAAACGGCGTGAAATTTGCATTTAAAAAATGAGGATATAAGACATAAAATCAGAAAATGCTGGAAAAACTCACCAGGTCTGGCAGCATCTGTGGAGAGAGAAATTGAGTTAATCTTTCAAATCCTTTTGTCCCTTCTTCAGAGCTAAAGAGAAGCAGAAATGTGATGAAATTTATATTGTTTAAGGGGGATGGAACAGGTGAAGCTGGATAGGTCAGCGATAGGTGTGAGCTAAGGAGAGATTGACAAAGATGTTGTGGATAAAAAGACAAAAGGAGTGTTAATGGTAGTGTTAAAGGCTAAAGGAGATGCTGATAGTGGCATAAAGGTAAGGAAGCAGAATGTGTCAATATTAGAACAAGGGTAACCACTCTGTGAAAGAGCAACATGGAACAGGTAACAGATGGCCCTTCTGGGGTGGGATGGGGGAAGGGAGTGGTGGTTGGGGAAAAAGGTTGGAAAAAGGTATAAAAGGGGATTAAAACAATGAATAAATGAATAAAAATAAAAATAAGTGAATAAAAAGTAAAAAATTTTTAAAAGGGGATTTAAAAAGGAGTGAAGATAGAGGAGAGAGTTCATGGTCTGAAGTTGTTGAACTCAATGTTAAGTCCAGTAGGCTGTGAAGTGCCTAATCAGAAGATGAGATGCTGTTCCTCCAGCTTGCATTGGGCTTCACTGGAACATTGCAACAGGCCAAGGACGGACAACTGGGCATGAGAGCAGGATGGTGTGTTGAAATGACAAGCAACAAGAAATTCTGAGTCATGCTTGTGGACAGACCAAAGGTGTTCCGCAAAGCGGTCACCCAGTCTGCGTTTGGTCTTCCCAATGTAGAGGAGATCACATTGGGAGCAGCAGATGCAGTAGACCAAATTGAAGGAGATGCAAGTGAAGCGCTGCTTCACCAGAAAGGAGTGTTTGGGCCCTTGGACAGTAAGGAGGGAGGAGGTAAAGGGGCAGGTGTTGCATCTTCTGCCGTTGCATGGGAAGATGCTATGCAAAGGGGATGAGTGATGGGGAGTGGACCAGGGTGTCCTGGAGGGAATGGTCCCTATGGAATGCTTACAGGGAGGGGGGTGCGGGGGGTAAGGGAAAAATGTGTTTGGTGGTGGCATCAAGCTGGAGTTGCCAGAAATGGCAGAGGATGAAGCTTTGAATACAGAGGCTGGTGGGATGAAAATTGAGGACAAGGGGGTCCCTATTATGGTGCTGGGAGAGAGGGGAAGGTATGAAGGCAGAGGTGCGGGAGATGGGTTGGACATGATTGAGGGCCCTGTTAACCGCAGTGAGTGGGAAACCTTGGTTAAGGAAGAAGGAAGACATGCCATCACCAAACACATCTTAACCCCCCCCCCCCCACCGTAAGCATTCCATAGGGACCATTCCCTCTGGTCCACTCCTCCATCACTCCCAACATCTCATCCCCTTCCCATGGCATCTTCCCATGCAATCGCAGAGGATGCACACCTGCCCCTTTAGCTCCTCCCTCCTCATCGTCCATCAGCCCAAACACTACTTCCAGGCGAAGCAGCGCTTCACTTCCATCTCCTTCAATTTGGTCTACTGCATCCGCTGCTCCCAATGCAGTCTCCTCTACATTTGGCAGACCAAATGCAGACAGGGTGACTGCTTTGCAGAGCACCTTCAGTCTGTCTGCAAGCATGACCCAGACCTTCCTGTCACTTGCCATTTCAACACACCACCCTGCTCTCATGCCCACATGTCCATCCTTCGCCTGCTGCAATGTTCCAGTGAAGCCCAATGCAAACTGGAGGAACAGCACCTCATCTACTGATTAGGCACTTTACAGCCTTCCGGACTTAACATTGAGTTCAACAACTTCAGACCATGAACTCTGAACTCTGTCTTCACCCCTTTTTAAGCCCCCTTTTAAAAAAACTTATTTTTATTCATTTATTCATTGTTTTATCCCCTTTTATCCCTTTTTCCTCAACCACTGCCCCTCCCCCCACCCCAGCCCAGAAAGGCCATCTGTTACTAGTGCCATGTTGTTCTTTCACAGAGTGCTTACCCTTGTCCTGATATTAACACATTCAGCTTTTTTACCTTTATTCTTCTATCAACACATCTTTTAGCCCTCACCACTACCATTAACACTCCCTTTGTCTTTTTGTCCATGACATCTTTGTCAATCTCTCCTTAGACTCCACCTATCACTGGCTTCACCTGTTCCACCCCCCTTAAACAGTATAAATTTCATCACATTTCTACTTCTCTTTAGCTCTGAAGAAGGTAGGTCATATGGACTCGAAACAGTAACTCTGTTTCTCTCTCCACAAATGCTCCCAGGTCTGCTGAGTTTTTCCACATTTTCTGTTTTTATTTCAGATTTCCAGCATCCGCATTATTTTGCTTTTATCTGAGGGATATGACATTTCCAGAACCAATTTCCTGATCATTTCTCTCAATAATTTGTTGTAGTGATGGGAAATGCCGATTCACGATATCACTGAGAGGAAATTTGTTCGGTCATGCTCATAAAAAATCCATTTGCCCTGGAAACAGCTCTCCATTACCAAAATGGCGACCCACTGTAACCAGGACAGGGTGTTTACGCCTGCGTGTTTCCGCAGCGCTTTACGCGACATGCGCATGCGCAATTCTCCGATCTCTATGGAAACGGATGTAAACATTTGCAGAGCCGCTGGGTGGGAGACCCTGGTAAAGATGGCGGAAACATTAGACATGGAGAATGGTATGAGTGTAGATATCCACCTGAACGAACGGATCCAGGAGCTGACCAGTGCACAGCTCCGGAAGTTACTGGATGATATGAGGTACCAAGTGCCTAAAAACATTTAAATCCAATCTAAATAAGGAAGAAAAATGCCGGCAGCACCTGTGGAGAGAGTGCTGCTGCCAAATCTGTTGAGTTTTTCCAGCATTTCTCTGGTTTTATTTTGGATTTCCAGAATTCACAGTATGTTTTATGCTTTAGTAATTCCAACTTGACAACGTTAAAGAATGAAACGGTTATTCATGCTGAGCTCGAGTAGGGTCGGCACTGTACTGGCGCCATTGCCATTGGCTTCCTTCAACATTGCAACCTGCTTTTGGGAAGCGTTTTCAATTTTTTGAGACAGGGGTAATTATGGATATAGTGGATAACTATACAATCCTCTTTCTCTTGAGGACCTCAGGTTAGGGGGTAAGGCTTATAGTGTAGGGTCCTGCCAAGTATGAAGAAGATCCAGAGAAAAGAGGGCAATTCTCTTTGGCAGCCTTCCGTCTGGTGAGATGATTGTTTGCGCTTTGGTAGTCAACTCTGTACTGAACATTGTCTGGTGTGGCTCAGGGACCCGACTCTAATCCATTTGTTGCTGAAACTGCCATACCAGAGTCCTGCCAATGATGAAGAAGATAGCAGAGAAAAGGAAGCTTTTGCTTTATTATTAATTGTTACAGTGCCTACTCTTCAAAGGTACTTCATGGGCTGTGAACCGTTTTGGGAGTTCTAGTGGCCATGAAAGGCACTGTATAAATGCATCTTTCTTCTTAAACCTGTCAAGATAATCTTCCAATACAATGCACCACTTCAATCTGTAGTGACTACCTTGTTGACAAGTTTTTTCAAGATCTCAGAAGCAACAATGAAATGGGTGTCCAGTTAATTTGTTTTTGGTGAGGGAGCAGTGTTGGCCAGAAGACTGAAAAACAGGCAAACAGTTGAGGGAGAACCTGGGCCCCTCCCTGCTTGCAAATTGTAGTACAAATCCTAAACTATCTTTCCCCAAAAGACTGTGGATTTTGGGACAATTGAAGCTTTCAAAACTGAGGTAGAATTTTGTTATGTAAGGGTATCAAGGAATATGGAACAAAGTTAGGTAAATAGAGTTGTGATGTAGATCAGCAGATTGAGTTGAATGGCAGAGCAGGCATAAGGAACTTAATGGCCTACTGCTGTTCATAATATTCTTCAGGGAGGTTACCTTGGAATAGAAAACAGAGCTACCCTGCTTTGTACCACCTCATCATTACAATGGGGTTAGGGTGTTACCCCTGGCCATCACTTGGCTTTTTTGCCTCCATATGTGGCAGTCACTGTGCCAGCTATTGCATTTTCCAAAGGATGTGTGTATTTCTATTTGTAATTCAGTTCAATTTTAAAAATTGCATTCTGAAGTAGACAATCTCTAATTATACACTTTGATTATCATCTGTTCCATTGACAATTAGAAAATGTAAACATTATAATTGGGTAAAAGCTATCACATGAAAGATACAGAAGGGAAAAGGTAATGTTCTTTCCTCATTTAATTTATATTTGTAAGGAGTTGGATTTTGAAAGCTGTAATCATCATGCTTTTCTTGATAATAACTGGAATGTTTACTTTTTCTTGTAGCTCTGTATGACAGATAAAAGACAAACACAGAGATACATGCCCAAGAATCAAGCACAAAACACCAAATTCACAGTTTTTGCAGAGGGGCCTGAGAAAGTCACAAAACAGTGCTTCGAGTCATGAAATCATGAGATACCCCTCTCATCACAACCAATGTTCAGCAGTCCTACTGTGCCTTGCATGCCATCCTGTTGTATTTTATCACCTTCCAAATAATAAGGGATAAAAATCAAATATATAGGTAAAGGGATTTACATATAAAGTATAAAGGCCACTTGTTTACAGTTTTGATAGAGAAATGGACATGGTTGTCAAATCCAACACCAAAGCACCAGTGTAAATCTCAGAATAATTTAGCCACTGTCAATTTGTGACCATGTCTGATTTTATGCTCTACCTGTTGTTACAATTCACATAGAGACCGATAACCTTTAAAAAGAGATATGAATTTCCCAGCAACTGATGGAAAGAATTGCATAACAAGATATCATGTTTTAACAGAAACAAACAAACTAAAATAACATATATTAGTTGCCCATTAAGTAATATTTAGTCTATTAAGCTACTGAATTGGTACTTCACTATTAACTAATTAACTCAACCAAAAATACTTGAGTCGCATTTGTAGGGGAGCGGGCGGGAAAAGAGAGTTGAAGCCCAAGATCAGCCATGATCATATTGAATGGTGGAGCAGGCCCAATGTACAGTGTGGTCTACTGCTGATCCTATTGTGTATCATGTTCTCAGCAAATAGATCGCCTTGTAGATGAAATCCCACACTCCTCCCAGTTTTTCAGCAGGCTTCCTTTTTCCCTGCCACACCAGGGTGATTCTCCCAGTGTCCTTTGAAAGTAATTTTACTCAATCTTCTGAGTTTCTAAGAACTGACTTCCAGCAACAAGGCCCTCTCTGGCAACCCCTTGAAGTTCAAATCTCCACAAGTTCAGTTCTTTGAACCGGAAATCAGTTCTCGGCATCCTACTTGGTGGCTAAGAGAAAAAGGTCTTTTCCTCTGCTTCTGCACAGGTGTAGCTGTTTTCAGCCCCTTTCCAGGTCTCTGACTCAGAGTCTGTGTCCAGAAAAAACAGCTACCTGTCTTTTGTGTCAAGGTGTGAAAATTTTCTATAAATGAACAATTTATTGCTGTGACATTGCTGTACTTTTGCTCAGCAATTGTTTCTTTCCTTAAAACCTCAGCTTTTTTTGAAATTTGGTTTATTATTGTGCCAAAACTTATCTTTCTGAAATTTGCACCCCCCCACCCCCCACCGCCTCCCCCCCCCGGCCCCCGAGTGAAAAGGTTGGACAAGCCTGGTTTAAAACATAACCACCTTATAAACTCCTGCATTCATAACAATATCATAGGCACTCCTAATGGTTATAAAACATTGAATCCTCTGATTTACCATGAGCAGTGCTACTGACAATAGAGAAGAAATCTTATGCCTTTGTGCATTTCCTGTCAACTTATTCAATTTTAAATGCTTATATTAATATTTATAATGAAAACTGACAATGTAAACTATCATGCTGTGATTACACCCTCCTGGTTGACTAGCTTAACTTGTTATTAATATGAACAGCCTTCAAAATTGCTACCAAAATTTTGTCTCGACCTCTAAATTTACCATCAGTCCTTGAACACTTGATCTCCCACTTCCCATCCTGGCAATCACCCATCATCAGGTCCAATGGGCCAGGAGCATGCCCATGCTGAGCAACTCAAACTGACTTTGCAAAATTAGATGGAGATCAGCACACTGATAATTTGGAAGGTGCTTATTATCCATTATTTGATTAACTGACTGACTCAAGTAGCATAAGGGTAGATTTTCTTGTTAGGTCTTCAATCAATTGTTAATCAGTGATGCAGATCCTGATCAATCATCTTAAGATTTAATAAAATTGCTGATATTGTGATACTTAAGAGGTACTGCAATGTTTTGGTGAACTAGAATTAACCAAGTATACCATTTTATATACTTTGAGCAGCTCAGAATCTCTTGTGTAAGACATGTTTCCTCTTATAAACCCCTGCTAATCTATGCATTTCAGTGATTTCTTTTTCTCTTTAACATAGTATTTCCACTGAAGCTTTGCAGATAGAGTCCAATATGCTTGAAAAGTATTATGAACGTGTGGTGCCCAAAGAATTGGTCCTACAAGCCCAAACTCAAGCACAGGAGCTTGCCCTGTTGGCACAGGTAGTATTCCTTAATAGCTTCTGATGTTTAAAATCTGAGAGAAAGGGACCTGAAATATCTGTAGCAAAATTTTGGTGCCTGATTATTGCCTGTATTTTGATAATGTGGTGCTTTTGGGTGACAGAGAATAAGAAGTAGCCCTGGGTTTACAAAATGATTCACCTGTCATGGGATGTAGGCCTAGAGTTAATGGTATAATGAAAGAGTGTGAGGTATAATCTGAAGTTGAGTTCAATTAGGATCAGTTATATTTTGCAACCACACTCACTACCAGCACCTATGAGGAAAACAGTATGCTTTATAACCAGCATGTGCTTGGAAAATTACCACCCCTCCTCCCTGTATACTTGCCACACTGAGTATCAGTAGCACATAAATTTGGTGGCTGTGACTGATTGGGATGAATTTGAAAAGTGGAGTTTGAGCTGCCAATAGTCCATGGTGTATTTATGCTACAGTTTTCTAGGACCAGTAAGTGCTGCGTGCCTGCAATTCCAATTATGCTGAATTCATGGTCCTGGCAGTACCAGTCAGAACTGTAGGAAATAATGAGTGAAAACCAAGCAAGAGCTTCCTCAGTGGGGAAAAAGGAAACATCAAGGATGAGCTACACCAAAAAAATCCATATACTACGTTAGCCCACTGGCTAAGTAAGCCTGGGAGAAGTTGGCTTGAAGTCTTCTCAGCCAAAGATATGTAGCAGAGGAAAAGCTTGAAAAGTTTAGAAAAAACAATGATTAAATGTTTTATTATAAAATGTAACGTTCAGGACTTAAAGTATTTGGTAAATCTTGTAGGGGCGGTCAAGGCATCGATCCAGATCTCGCATTGTGCCCATAGAGCGTCTTTTGACTCTAACAGCAGAGCAAAAGTGCAACATTGCTTATAGAGAACTAGAGGAAACAAAAGAGGTGTTAGCAAAGCTGAAGCATGATTCAGACCACACAATTCGGATTTTACAGGTAAGTGACAACATCAAGCCATACTGTTCAGTCCGCACATATCAGCGACTTGACTCCAACTAGATATTGTGTGGGCAACTAGTACTGAATTTCGAATATTTGTACCTCTGAAGTGGCATCTAAAATCAAATTGGTGGTCTATCATTGCTGGAGTATTATATTAAAGGCTACTGGTATGTAATTTGCACATAGAAAATGGATGGAATTATGGAATGTAATCCCAAAATATGAGCAAAAATTCTAGAATTGCAAGTAACGACTAAAGAGAATACTAGAGTACTGGAGGTACAGGATGTCATAGAGGAGTTAAGGACAGAATCTAATTAGAGTCAAGAAACAATAGAGGCACACTACTGGGTGTATTCTATTGGCCACCATCTAGTGAGAAAGATATAGAGAGAACATTTTAAGGAAATTACGTAAAGGTGCAAGAACTATAAAATAGTGATTATAGGGGACTACTTCAATTGTCTTAATATAGACAGGGATAGTAATAGTGTAAAAATCAGTAACGGGGAAGAGTTTTTGAAGTGTGTTCAGGAAAACTTTCTTGATCAATACTGGACATTCCTGTCCAATTAGGAAGGATGTATTGCTGATTCTGGGAAATGAAGTGGGTCAAGTGGATCAGGAATCAGAAGGGAAACATTTAAGGAACAGTGATCATAGAATCATAAGTTTTAGGTTAGCTGTAGAAAAGCAGAAGGAGAAATCTAGAGTAAAAATACTTAATTGGTTCAGAGGCAGTTTCAATGCATGGAGAATAGATCTGGCCCAGTTAAATTGGAATCAAGGTTTGGCAGACAAAGCTATAATAAAGCAATGGGTAGCTTTTAAATGGGAAATGGTTTGAGTACAGTCTAGATACATTCTAATGAGAGGGAAAAGTAGGGCAAACAAAATCAGAGCTCCCTGGATGATGAAAGAGATTGAGAGGAAGCAGAAAAAGGGGGCATCTGACAAATGTTGATAAGACAAGGAAGAACCGGGCTGAACATAGAAAACTTAGAGGGGAGATGAAAAGGGAAATGAGAGGCGAAGGGAGAGTATGAGAGATTAGAGGGAATTTCCTCTAATTTGCATATGCTGAGTTTCTGTTACACTTCTGGTGAAAGTAGAGCTGCTCCAAGGAAATTCCTGGCTACTGTCTTCATGACTGCTCAAAGTACAAAGGTCTTTAATTCAGTATGTTTGTTTTCCTCTAGGCTACACTTGAGGAAGCTGAATTTGCGCTGGCTGAAATAAAAAAAGCAGTCAATGAGTTTGAACGCGATATTGGGACCTTCACACAAGGCAAGAAGGGAAGCACAATTGTAACAGAGACTCTCTTTAAATATTTTGAAGACAAAATCCATGCAAAAGTGAGTCCTATGTCAAATTAGCCTGCCCCTGTGGAAAACAAAATCTAGCAAACAACCCAGAACTAGCAAGTCTGAGTAATAGGTAGATGTGGAGTTGACAGAAAGCACCAGATGAAACAGTGGGTTGATTTTCTGAGTAGGTGCTGTCAGTATGGAAACTCGCCGCTGGCCAGATAGATCAGGAAATTGCTGTCTGTGATTTTTCTATTTGTTCAGTCAGAGCAGCACCTTTACCTCCTGATAAGTAAGGGGTGAAGAGGATCGTAGCAACTTCAGAAGGTCACAGACAGACTGGTGAAATGGGCAGACACATGGCAGATGCCATTTAAGGCAGAGAAGTATAAAGTGATACATTTTGAGGGAAAAGAAATGAGACAATATACACTAAATGGCACAATTTTAAAGGGGATGCAGGAACAGAGAGAAACCTGCATGTTCAAATACACAAATCTTTGAAGCTGACAGGACAAGTTCATAAAGCTGTTTTTAAAAAAGCATATGAGATGCTTGGTTTCATATATAGAGTCAGAGAGCACAAAAGCAAGAAAGTTCTGCTAATCTTTTATCAATCACTTTTTGTGAGTATTCTGTCCAATTCTGGGCATCATATTTTTAAAAATTCATTCACAGGCCTGAATTCATTGCCCATTACTGTATAACGGAGTGGCTTGCTAGACTATTTCAGGGGGGCAGTTAAGAATCAACCACATTGTGATGGTTTTGGAGTCACATAGACCAGACTGAGTATGTTTGGAAGATTTCCTACCCTCAAGAACACTAGTGGACCAGATAGGATTTTACAGTAACTCAGTGTTACTCATCACTGATATCACTGGTATCTTCTCATTCCAGATTTACTTAATTAACTGAATTTAAATTCTCCAGCTGCTGTGCTGTGATTTGAGCTCATTTCTTTCAATCATTAGTCCAGCCTTCTAGATTACTGGTCCAGTAACTATAATTATTGAGCTACCGTACCCACTAATGTTAGGAAGGATATAAAGGCTCTGTAAAGGATGCATAGGAGATTTACTAGCATGATACTAAGGATGAGGGGTTTCAGCTATCTGAAGAGACTAGATAAGCTGGGATTGTTCTCCTTGGAACAGAGACAGTCAGGAGATATTTACTAGAGGTTGTAAGAGGGAATATTTAATAGAGGTTGTATATTTTTATTCACACTGGACATGGGCATTGTTGGTAAGACCAGCATTTATTGCCTATCCCTAATTGCCCTTGAGAAATTAGTGAAGCTGCCTTCTTGAACCACTGCAATGTGATGAATGTCCTCCCGCAGTACTGTTAGGTAGAGAGTTCCTAGGTTCTGACCCTGTAACAATATGGCCTGAATTTTCCCTGACATCATCCCGCCCCATTTAAATATTCAGGAAGGCGGGTGGATAGCGAAATCAGCTGTCCGCCCGCCAACCTGTCAATGGCCAATTGAGGCCATTGACAGGATAATTAAGGTAATTAAAGGCCCTGTCCATCCAACCTTAAGGCTGGTGGGCAGGCCAGGAGCCCCTGCGGGCTTCTGATAATACATGAAACCTCATCCACTGGCGGGATGAGGTTTCATCTCAGTTTTTTAAAAGTATAATAAAGTTTCACTCATATTAATTAACATGTCCCATATCGTGTGACATTGTTACATGTTAATTTTTTTATTGTTCTATTTTTCAAGTTTTTCAAACTGTCAGCACTCTCCCTGAGACAGCACTTACTCTCAGGGAGATGTGTGCTCTTTCGCGCACATGCACAAAACAGTGCACTTTGACAGTTGGGGAACCACCCCCCCCCCCCAGCCCCCCACCCCGGCACAGGAAGTGCATTGCCCACCAACCTAGGGCAAGGTTCTGCCCACATTTCCAAATCAGGTGCATGCCTTGGAGGGATACTTATGCCTGATGCTGCCATTGTCCACCTGTGTGGCAGAGACCCTGAATTTTGGGAGGTGGTGATAAGTGGTGAGTTGCTACAGTACATCTTGGAGATGGTACACACTGCTGCCACTGTGTGTTGGTGGTGGAGGGAGTCAATGCTTAAGGTGGTGGATGTGGTGCCTTTCAAGCAGGTTGCTTGGTCCTGGATGCTGTCAAGCTTCTTGAGTATCATTGAAGCAGTACTCATCCAAGCAAGTGGAGTATTCCATCACTTTCCTGACTTGTGCCTGGTAGATGCTAGAAAGGTTTGGGAAGGCAGATAGTGAATCACTCATTGCAGAATTCTGATCTGCTCTTGTAGCCAAGATATTTATGTGGTTTGTCCAGTTAGGTTTCTATTGAATGGTAGCCCCAGAATGTTGATGGTGAGGGATTTAACAATGGTAATGCCATTGAATGTAAAGGGGATCAGGTTACACTTGTGTGGTGTGAAAGTTACTTATCAGTTATCAGCCCAAGCCTGAATGCTGCCAAGGTCTTGCTGCATCCAGGCACAGACTGCTTTATTATCTGAAGAGTTGCGAGTGGATCTGAACACTGCAATCATTAGCGAACATCCCCAGTTCTGACAAAGGGAAGGCCACTGATGAAGCAGCTGAGGATGATTAGGGCTAGGGCACTACCCAGAGGAACTCATATAGTGATGTCCTGGGGTTGAGATGATTGGCCTTAACACCCACAACCATCTTCCTTTGTGCTAGGTATGGATCCAACCAGTGGAGAATTTCCCCCTGATTCTCATTGACTTCACTCAGGGCTCCCGAATGCTACGTTCAGTCAAATGCTACTATGACATCTGGGGCAGTCATTCTCACCCCATCTCTGGAATTCAACTCTTTTGTCCACGTTTAGGCCAACGTTGTAATGAAGTCTGGAGCCGAAAGGTCCTGGCAGAACCCAAACTAATCACTGTTGAGCAGGTTATTGATGAGTGAGTGCTGCATGATAGCACTGTCGATGACACCTCCCATCACTTGGCTGATGAGGGAGAGTAGACTGGGGGGGTGGTGATTGGCTTGATTGGATTTATCCTGCCTTTTGGACATACATGGGCAGTTTTCCACTTTGATAGTGGTTGTAGTTGTACTGAAACAGATTGGATACAGGCAGATCTAGTCCTGGAGCACAAATCATTAGCACTACATTTAGGATTTTATTGGGGCCCATAGCCTTTGCTGTATCCTGTATGCTCAGCCATTTCTTGGTATCATGAAGATACCAAGTGAGTCAAAGTGGCTCAAAGAATGGTGTCTGTGGTCGTGAGGACTGTGGAGACTGAGATGCACCATCCACTCGGCACTTTTGGCTGAAAACGTTGCAAATACTTCAGTCTTAACTTTTGTACTCAAGTGCTGGGCTTTGCTTTCATTAAGGATGACGCTGTTGATGTTCATGGAGCCTTCCCCTCTAAGATGAGAGTGCTATCAACTGAACCACAGCTGACAGTTAAAAGCACTATTCCTTTAAAACAGTTATTGCTCACGGTTTAGCCAGTAAAGGCACTGGCAGAGCCCTGAACCATGCTGACCTTAAACTCCATTTGATTGATCTGCTGATTCAGCTGATCTCTGTCAGAGGAGGGATTCAGGCTGGAGTGTCCTGTGACCATTTAACATGGGGTCAACCTCCCTGTTTGGAGATTTTTGAAGTTGGCCACAAATTTCATGCACTGCTGCTACGAGCTTGGGAGAGCTTTGTTATTTAAATTTCTCAACCATTGGCACTGCCATCCTTTCTGTGATATTACTGGTGGAGACCTCTGACTCAAAGATATTACCAAGGACAAGAATTTTATGGTGATATGTCAGGGAGCTTTGGTGGGGTGGGTGGTTGGGGGAGAAGAGGGAGATGGCATGACAGAGTTGGGAGGGGTGCTTGACTGGGTTGAGTGAACAGGATCCAAGTAGATTAGGCTTGCAGCTTGGAGTGGAAAAGATGAGTAGCCAGGCACTGTGGGAGATGGGGAGGGACATTCAGGCTTGGGGTGGTGGGGTAAATAGTGAATGTGGTTGATCAGAATAGGAATTTTAATTTGGGTGAAAATAAAAATAGAAAATTCTAGAAATACACAGCTTCTAAAAAGGGGAAACCAAGTTAATGTTTGAGACAAAAGGCCTCCTTCAAAAATGTAGATGTGTTTTGATAATCACTGGTGCTAATGGAACTGCTATGTATTTGAATTTGTTCCTGCTTTTGTTCCAAATTTCCAGTATCTGCAACTTTTATCTGTAGGGTTCAGAGCTCAACCTTCACCAGTCTCATGATCTCTTGCATCAGTTCTGAACATTTGAAGATACCAAATTGTCTAATAGTTAATGTTCTCAGTCAGTGTTATGGATAGTGACCAGTGTTAGCTGTGGCGTTTCTTACACTTTCATCTCTGCCATGTCTGATTATTTTCCTTTCTCCTCAGGAAATGCTGATCGATAAGCTGCAGCTGAAGAATCACGCATGGAAGATGCTGAAGGCTAAACTGCACCAACAGCTCCGACTGGTTTGTAAAGGGGGGTGGCAGGCCAGAGCACAGCTGTCACTATATCATCTCTGAATTACCGTCCTCAGTCAATCAATTTTCTCATTGTCCTCTCTTTTGAATGGAGCAGTAAGGTTGAAAGTTACCCCTTTAATTTACACACAAATTCAATGAATAGCTTCATTTGAAAGAGAGCACTTCAAGATGTCTAGTAGGCATGAAAGGTGCTAGATAAATGCAAGTCCTTCTTCTTTTCAGTGAAGAAAGATTGGTGTTTATTTAACACCTCACTGTATCTTTCAAAGCACTTAACATACAAGGCACTAGTTAGACCACACCTAGAATACTGTGAACAGTTTTGGCCCCCTTACCTAAGGAAAGATATACTGGCACTGGAGGCAGTCCAGAGAAGGTTCACTAGGTTGATTCCAGGTATGGGGGGATTTTCATATGAGGAGAAATTGAGTAGGTTGGGCCTGTACTCATTGGAGTTTAGAAGAATGAGAGGTGACCTTATTGAAACATAAGATTCTTAGGGGGCTTGACAGAGTAGATGCTGAGAGGTTGTTTCCCCTTGTGGGAAAGTCTAGGACCAGAGGGCACAATCTCCAGTATGGGGTCGCCCATTTAAAACAGAGATGAAGGTAGTTAATCTATGGAATTCTTTACCTCAGAGGGCTGTAGAAGCTAGGCTGTTAAGTACTTTCAAGGTGGAGTTAGACAGTTTTTAATCAGTAAGGGAATCAAGGGTTATGGGGAAAAGGCAGGAAAGTGGAGTTGAGGGTTATCAGATCAGTCATGGTCTCATCGAATGGCGGAGCAGACTCGATGGGCTGAATGGCCTACTTCTGCTCCTACGTCTTATGGTCTTACAATGAGTTACTTTAAAGTGAAATGACTCTTGTTGCATAGGCAAATATGGCAGCCATTTTGTTCACATGCAGCAATATCCCACAAGCATCAATAACCATTTGGACATAGAAAATATAATGAAATTGTTTGTAGGAAGTAGATGCAGTACAACAACAACTTTTATATAATATCTTTAACACAATAAAGCATCCCAGGGCCTTCACAGGAGCATTATCAAACAAAATTTGGCACTGAGCTACATACACCTATTAGGACAGATGGTCCAAATAAAGCTTGCTCAAAAAACGTAGGTTTCAAGGAGCATTTTAAAGGAGGAGAGGGAGATGGAAAGGCAGATAGTTTCTGGGAGGAAATTCCAGGGCTCGGGGCCCAGGCAGTCTCCGGGAGGAAATTCCAGGGCTCGGGGCCCAGGCAGTCTCCGGGAGGAAATTCCAGGGCTCGGGGCCCAGGCAGTCTCCGGGAGGAAATTCCAGGGCTCGGGGCCCAGGCAGTCTCCGGGAGGAAATTCCAGGGCTCGGGGCCCAGGCAGTGTCTGCGAGGAAATATTTAAGTAAGGGAAAAAAATAGGAGATACACTCATTAAGAGTTAGCTTGGCTCAGTTGGCGACACACTCGCCCCAGATTCAGAGTTGTGTATTCCAATGCTGCCCCAGATCTTGATGGCATAATCTAGGTTTATACTTTGGTGTTGTACTGAGGGAGGTCATGCCTAATAAATTTGATTGAATTTTTTGAGGAGGTGACCAGGTGTGTAGATGAGGGTAGTGCAGTTGATATAGTTTATATGGATTTCAGCAAAGCCTTTGACACTTGGGAGAATTATAACGAAGGCAAAGGCACATGGGATACAGGGTAATTTGATAAGGTGGATTCAAAATTGGCTTATTTGTAGGAGGCAGAGGGTGATGACAGAAGGATGCTTTGGTGACTGGAAGCCAGTGTCCAGTGGCATACCACAGGGATCTCTGCTGGGTCCCCTATTATTTGTCATTTATATAAACGACATAGATGACTATGTGAGGGGGTAGGATTAGTAAGTTTGCAGATGACACAAAGATTGGCCGGGAAGTTAACAGTGAGGTTGAGTGTCTTGGGCTACAGGAAGATATAGACGGGATGGCCAAATGGGCAGATAAGTGGCAGATGGAATTTAACCCTGAAAAGTGTGAGGTGATACACTTTGGAAGGAGTAATTTGACAAGGAAGTATTCAATGAACGGCATGGCACTAGGAAGTTCTGAGGAACGAAGGGACCTTGAGTGTGTGTCCATAGATCTCTGAAGGCAGAGGGGCATGTTAGTGGGGTGGTGAAAAAGGCATATGGGCCACTTGCCTTTATCAATCGAGGCATAGATTACAAAAGTAGGGAGGTCAAGTTGGAGTTGTATAGAACCTTGGTGAGACCACAACTGGAATACTGTGTGCAGTTCTGGTTGCCACATTATAGGAAGGATGTGATTGCACTGGAGAGGTTGCAGAGGAGATTCACTAGGATGTTGTCTGGGATGAAACATTTAAGTTATGAAGAGAGGTTGGATAGACTTGGGTTGTTTTTGTTGGAGCAGAGAAGACTGAGGGGTGACCTGATCGAGGTGTACAGGATTATGAGGGGCATGGACAGGATGGATAGGAAGCAGCTGTTCCCCTTAGTTGAAGGGTCAGTCACAAGGCGGCTTAAGTTCAAGGTGAGGGGCAGGAAGTTTAGGGGGGATGTGAGGAAAAACGTCTTTTCCCAGATGGTGGTGACGGTCTGGAATGCACTGCCTGGGAGGGTGGTGGAGGCGGGTTACCTCACATCCTTTAAAAAGTACCTGCATGAGCACTTGGCACATCATAACATTCAAGGCTATGGGCCAAGTACTGGTAAATGGGATTAGGTAGGTAGGTCAGGTGTTTCTCACGTCAGTGCAGACTCGATGGGCTGAAGGGCCTCTTCTGTGCTGTGATTCTGTGAGGCAGTGTTGCAGTATCAGAAGTGCCATTTCTGTAGATGAAAATGGTGAACCTTGTCCCCTTCAGGTGGTTAGCAGTATTTGAATAAGAGTTGAGGCTGTTGGTGTCCTGACCAACATTTGTCCTTCAGTGCAAAATGGCTACTGTATTTGCTGAGTAATTATAGTGAATTACTTTGAGCTGTTTCATAGAGGCATATTTCATGGTGCAGTACAGAAACACCATTCAGCCAAAATATGGCTAGCCATTTGTTAGACTTGCACTTGCCCATTCCATAGGGTTTTTCTCAGCAAGTTAATGTCAGCAGAAAGTCCAACCAACACAGCATAGACATCTGGGACTTATGTGAACAAGGCATGCTACTGTATATCTCCTTAATCGATCCAATTAAAGAATAGCACAGAGTCTGAACCAGGAAGTGTAAGCTGGAATAGTGAATTCAATGTTATATCAGGTACAGAAATCAAAATAAAGAGAGAGGGAAGGAAAGCAGGAGAGAGAGATAAAAGTAACAAAGAAAAAGTTGTTTTAAATCTGCCACAATAGTTAAAAGTTAAAGGAATGAGATTCCACACTTACAAAAACTAATTTATAATTTCAGAGGGATTGCTTTGCAGTAGTTAAGATTTACCATGTCATTAAAAGGTTACTGAGGCAGAAATGGATAAGTCCTTTGTGCTGAGTTTGCTCCAATATCGACAACATCAGTACAGGATCTTCATGCCATTGAATACATTTAAATGGGGAGCAAGATGATGACATGCCATTTTCATGCAACTTACAGCAGAATGCTACATCTCACACAGCAACTTCCAGATTTCGCATTTAACTGCTCGCTGGAAGTTGCTATCCAATTTCTGCAGTAATAACAATCAGTGCCTTTAACCTCACAGCTATTTTCATGGGAAAGCCCAGCCAAATACCTGCTATATAAATGTAATTTCTTTCTTTCTTTTAATCTCTGGTTCTCCTCTTGCAGCTAGCTCTAATGACTGGTCTTAAAACAGAGTTGTCAGAGCTTGGGGTGAAGATTGCCTGTCCCCTCTGTCAACTGTGGTATGATACATGGTATGGAGAAAAGGATTAAAATAACAATACCGACCAGGAAAAAAAAAGAATACTCTGAGCATTTGTTTCTGTATCTAGAAAGAGGAGGCTGGGGAGGTGCTACGAGAGGTCGACTTTCATCAGTTGAAGATTGAAAACAGCCAGTACTTGAAGCAAATTGAACAGTACAATCAGGAACTCCTGCAGCTCAAAGTCATGACAGGGAAAACTCAGTTGGTTCTCAATTCCTACAAAGTAAGTTTTGATTGACACATAGTTCAGAATATATTGCTCACACATACGGTCAGACACTGTTTTACTCAGATAAGTTGTCCGTTCGCTGGAATGAGCTGGAAAGGGAGGACTGGGTAGTGCAGTGGGTTCACCCTTCATATTTGAACTTGGTGATTAAAGCCTCCTCTTTATTTCCTACTTTAAGTCCAATGTGAAAACTGCACTGGCCCAATTTTTTTTTTATTATTCGTTCGTGGTATGTGAGCATCGCTGGCTAGGCCAGCATTTATTGCCCATCCCTAATTGCCCTTTATTGCCCATCTCTAATTGTCCTTGTTCATTTTTAAGAGTCAACCACATTTCTGTGGATCTGGAGTCACATGTAGGCCAGACCAGGTGAGGACAGCAGATTTCCTTCCCTAAAGGACATTAGCAAACCAGATGGTAAAAGCAAAATACTGTGGATACTGGAAATCTGAAACAAAAATAAAAATAGCTGGAAAAACTCAGCAGGTCTAACAGCATCTGCAGAGAGGAATACAGTTAATCTTTCGAGTCCATATGACTCTTCATCAGAACCAGATGGGTTTTTATGACAATTGACAATGGTTTCACAGTCGTCTTAGACTTTTAATTCTAGATATTTATTGAATCCAAATTCCATGATCTGCTGTGGTGGAATTTGAATCCGGGTCCCTGGAGCATTACCCTGGGTCTCTGGATTACCAGTCTAGTGACAATACCACTACGCTACCGCCTCCCAGCCAGTTCCTACTGCTACAGGCCCACAGCTGGTAGAAAAGTGTCAGCATCATTCATGAGGCTGTAACATTATTTGGTGCAATAGAGGGTAATCATCTGAGATTTTGGATCTTATTTATTGTTGGACCATATGTGGAGAGAGATTCCCTTGCGTTTAATTGTGCTACACCTGACTTTGGAAATGCTTGATCTTGACAATGGAGGATTCAAATTAGAAAGGTGTTTAGGAACAAATGGTAATGGATGGTTGAGGGAGGTGAATATTGATTGTAATTATAGTTAATAGGATAGGTACTAGGTGGATTGGTAGCTTAGGGAGGAAATGGAAGAGGGGAGTGATGTGTAAAGTCTAGGCGTATTGAGTTGAGATGTTATGGCTGGAAGTGGGAATTGTTAGATTTGAATGGTGTTATGGTTAAGTGCACCAGTAAAGCCTGAAAGTGCTATTTGAACAATGGAAAGCACAAGATCCAATTTAAAAAAAAAAATGCTGAAATGTCTATTATGCTTTCAAATTCTGTGGTCATGTCCATTTTCCAGAGGCAGTTGAACAGAATGTCATCAGAGACTAAGCAACTTAGCAGCGAAATAAAATCCAGACAAGAACTGCTTAAGAAGATTGAGCTCGAGACTACAGAAGTGGAAGAAGTAGGTGGTAAATGATGTATTTTGCTAGAAATTACTGACCTATAGTTTTTTAAAATTCCTTATTGTTACTATTTTTTTCTTTTAAAAAATAGTCATAATGAATAACCATACAAAAAAAAACTTACAGTACAGCAATAATTCAATACACTTACATTTGGGTGAGAAAGAAAGGAAAAGAGAAGTAAGAGAAAGAAGAAGTAAAAGGAAAGAGAAAAAAATAATAAGAAAATCATCAACAATCATAGATCAGATATAGTTTCACCGGTTATAATACATACAACCTAACTAGGGTCAGTTATATAAAAGTAAAGAGCAGCAGTTCCTCAAGTAATCTAAGAAAGGTTGCCAAGCTACATAAAATCCATCAGTGGAGTCTCTTATAGTATACTTTATTTTCTCAAGTTTAAGATTCTGTGTAAGATCACATATCCAATTAGTAAAAGAAAGCAGAGCAGACTGTTTCCAATTTAATAGAATAATGCGTCTAGCCAATAATGTTGAAAAGGCAAGTGTATCAGTCTGAATTTTTGTAAGAGAGATGCCATTTGGTTCCACTCCAAAGAGTGCTATAATAGGAGAAGCTTCAATGTTGCTACTGAAAATATGAAAGAGTGATCAAAAAAATTTTGTCCAAAACAAAGCCAATTTAATACACAGGCTAAAGGCAAAATACTGCAGATGCTGGAAATCTGAAACAAAACAAAAAATGCTGGAAAAACTCAGCAGGTCTGACAGCATCTGTGGAAAGAAAGATAAAGTTAATGTTTCGAGTCCGTATGACTTCTTCAGAACTAAAGGGAAGTCGAAATGTGGTGAAAGATATACTGTTTAAGGGGGGCGGAACAGGTGAAGCTGGATAGAAGGCCAGCAATAAGTGAAGGCAAAGGAGAAGTTGCGAAAGATGTCATAAACAGAAGGTCAAAGGGTTGTTAATAATGGTGGTGCTGGCTAAGGGAGATGCTTATGGTGACATTAAGAGTGGAAAGCAGAATGTGATAATGGCAGGACCAGGGTAAGCACTGTGGAAATTGACAGATTGCCCTAGTGGGGGTGGGGTGGGGGGAGGGCACGGTGATGGGGGAAAGAAAGATTGAAAAGGCTAAAAGCTGGGGATAAAATGATGAATAAAATGGAAATAAATTTTAAAAATAATAATGAAAATAAGTGGAAAAATATAAATAAATAAATAAAAATTTTACAATAAAAATGAATAAGAAAAAGGGGGGGATCATGGTCTGAAGTTGTTGAACTCAATGTTAAATCCCAAAGAGATTTTAAGGTAGAAAGTGAAGGGCAGTTTGGCGAAAAAATTAGGGAAAACAATTTGGAAATGAACCCCCTAACGAAAGGATTTAATTCTAACATAATATCTATCGGTGACTTAGGGGGCAATAAAGGAAACTGGGCAATTTTTTTATGTGCAAAATCTCTGATCGGAAGATGAGCTGCTGCTCTTCTAGTTTGCCTTGAGTTTCAATGGAACATTGCAGCAGACCAAGGATGGACATGTGGACATAAGAGCAGGTGTGTTGAAATGGCAAGTGACAGAAAGGCCTGGGTCATGCTTGCGGACAGACTGAAGGTGTTCCGCAAAGCGGTCACCCAGTCTGCGTTTGGTGTCTCCAATGTAGAAGAGACCGCATTGGGAGCAATGAATGCAGTAGATCAAATTGAAGGAGGTGCAAGTGAAGCACTGCTTCACTTGAAAGGAGTGTTTAGGCCCTTGGATGATGAGGAGGGGGGGAAGTAAAGGAGCAGGTGTTGCACCTTCTGCGATTGCATGGGAAGGTGCCATGGGAGGGGGTTGAGGTGTTCTGGGTGATGGAGGAGTGGACCAGGGTTGGTGCCTATGGAATGCCAATGGAGGGGGGGGAGGGGAGGTGGCATCATGCTGGAGTGGCAGAGGATGATCCTTTGAATACGGAGGCTGGTGGGGTGAAAAGTGAGGACAAGGGGGACCCTCTCATGATTTTGGGAGGGAGGGGAAGGTGTGAGGGCAGAGGCGCAGGAGATGGGTCAAACACGGTTGAGGGCCCTGTCAACCACCGTGGGTGGGAAACCTCGGTTAAGGACAAAGGAAGACATGTCAGAAGCGCTGTTTTGGAAAGTAGCATCATTGGAACAGATGTAATGGAGCCGAAGGAACTGACAGAATGGGATGGAGTCCCAGGGTGTAAGTAGCCGTGGGATTCGGTGGGCTTGTAATGAATATTGGTGGACAGTCTATCACCAGAAATTGAGACTAGAGAGGTCAAGGAAGGGAAGGGAATTGTTGGAGATGGACCATGTGAAAGTGATAGAGGAGTGGAAATTGGAAGCAAAACTGATAAATGTTTCCAGGTCCAGACGCGAGCATGAAGTGGCACCAAAACAGTCAATTTAGGACACGACCAGCACATATAAATTAGAGAAGCCGGGGCAACATGACATCTACAGGTTGGATCAAAATTTGGATAAATCTTAGATAACTTCACCTTGGATAAATGGATATGATGTAAGATTTTAAATGTTGCAACCTATGTCTTGCACATACAGATGAGGAATGTAGACAAGAGAGAGCAGGTTTAATAGACTTCCAGTTATCTTCTGATAAGTCTGAGTCAAAATCTTGCTCCCAAAGAGATTTTAAGGTAGAAAGTGAAGGGCAGTTTGGCGAAAAAATTAGGGAAAACAATTTGGAAATGAACCCCCTAACAAAAGGATTTAATTCTAACATAATATCTATCGGTGACTTAGGGGGCAATAAAGGAAACTGGGCAATTTTTTTGTGTGCAAAATCTCTGATTTGTAAATAGTGAAAGAAGTGTGTGTGTGGGGTAGCAGATCATATTTCCAAGAGAGAAAGTCAAAAACAAAAATATTATCAATGTATATGTTAGCAAGGGTTTTGATGCCTCTCACATGCCAGACTTGAAACTCAGAATCTCCTAATGAAGGCAGAAATAAATGGTTTGCATTAATAGGGCTATATAAAGAGAGAGATTGCAGCCCAAAATGTGTTTCGAACTGGGTCCAAATCTTAAGTGACTGTTTAACAATAGGGTTTGAAGAAAAGTGACTGGTTGAAAAAGGTATGCAAGAGCACAACAGAGCAGACAGAGATGTGGATTGACAGGAGGCTGCCTCCAATTGCATCTATGCTAAACTAGCCAAGTTCAAATGAAGCCAAAAAGAAATATTACGGATATTAGCAGATCAATAATAAAACTGAAAATTTGGCAGTGCCAAACCACCTAAATGCTTGGGTCTTTGTAGAAAAAACTTGATGAATTTTGGATGTTTTCTTATTCCAAATAGAGGAAGAAATTAATTGGTCTATTGCAACAAAAAAAGCGCTTGGGAATAAACAATGGAATGCTGAAATAAGTATAGAAATTTTGACAAAATATTCATCTTTACAGAATTTATATGACCAATTAAAGAAAGGGGTAAGCTAGACCAACATGCTAAATCCTGCTTCGTACGTTCCAACATAGGGTCAAAGTTGAGCTTAAAAAGATCTCCAAGCGTTCGAGTAACTAAAATTCCTAAATATTTAAAACTGTTTACTGTAATCTTGAAGGAGAGGGAAGAAAGAAGGTAACTGTTTGCAATAGGGTTAATAGGAAAAATTGCACTCTTTTACAAATTAATTTTAAAACCTGAAATATGACCAAATCGCTCAAGAGTAGAGAAAATATGTGGGAGAGATGAGACCAGATCAGAGATGTAAAGAAGCAGGTCATCAGCATATAGGGAGAGTTTCTGCTCGACTCCACCTATAGCTTTTAATTTAAAAAAACATTACAACAAAATAATGAGAAAGAAACCTATTGCTCCAAGATTCATGGAATCATGAAGGGCATAGAGTTCTCCAATTAATTATTTACTCAGAATTAAAGGTTAACTTGCTAACTGATGCAAACACAAACCGGCCTATTTAAATGTAGCAATTTAAAATGTAATCAATTTTTTAATTGCCTCACCCTGTCCAATTTCATGATCATCTCTTCCTCCCTTTTCCTTAAGGTACTGAGGGACTAAATTGAATAGCTCCTGAAAACAGGTGTGGGGATCATAATGCACAATTAACCCACATCCTCAATGCATAATACAGGCAAACTTGCAATGCCTGTTCATTTCCATGATTTCTGCAAGCAGCAAGTGCTAACCACAATGCCCAATGACTGCATGCATCAGCACAAAATTGTAACTTGCTACCACAAATTAAAGCTATTTGGCTCTGTTTAAAAGGCAACAGATGCTGGCAGTCACACAGGAAGTGAATCTGACCTGCAAAGCAAGGAAAAATGGCACAACAAGGCAAGGTCCCAAAATTTCAACTGTTCCATTGGAGGCTTTGGTTGAAGAGGTGGAATGTAGGAGAGATCTCATATCTGGAGGGGACCAGGAGGTTTTTCCAGACACACACTCAAAAGGCAGTGGGAGCAGAAAGTCATAGAGGTCAATACCAGGAGTCAGGCCTGAGGACCTGGATAAAATGCTGTAATATTGCGCTTCGAGACGGCAGCACTGGCATCAAATAGGTGTTTCCTACTTCTGGTGACCTGTTCACTGCACTAATGCTAATACCCTCTGCAGTATGGGGTCTGGTTGTTATGGACAAAAAGTGTGTGCGCGCACTGCGGACGCCATTTTGAAGCTCTCAGGACATGCATAGCACCCAAAAAAACAGATGCTAATGAGTCCAATTTCTCGCCCTGACTCTTTGATGAGGTACGATTCCTTAATTGTCTGTTTCCCTTTTAGTACGTAACCCTAGAAGCCATTCTTCATGTGTTAGACCAGACATTGAATCTTGGAAAGCTGTTAGATCATTTCACTAATCACCGTCCCATCAGTCTACTCTCCATCATCAGCAAAGTGATGGAAGGGGTCATTGACAGTGCTATTAAGTGGCACTTGCTAAGCAACAACCTGCTCATTTTGGGTTCCCCCAGGGTCACTCAGCTCCTGGCCTCATTACAGCCTTGGTCCAAAAATGGACAAAAGAGGTGAACTCTAGGGGTGATGTGAGAGTGACTGTCCTTGATGACAAAGCTGTATTTGACCAAGTATGGTATCAAGGGGCCTGAGCAAAACTGGTCATTGGAATCGGGGTGGGGGTGTGGGCGGTGGGTTGAGCAGGGAGTCATACCTAGCACAAAGGAAGATGGTGGTGGTTGTTGGAGGTCGATGATCTCAGTCCCAGGATATGCTGCAGGTGTTCCTCATAGTAGTGTCCTAGGCCCAACCATCTTCAGCTGATTCATCAATCACCTTCCTTCCATCATAAGGTCAGAAGTAGGGATGTTCACTGATGATTCCATCGCACAATGTTCAGCACAAACAGTTTTTGTCCAAATGCAGCAAGACCTGGACAACATTCAGGCTTGGGCTGACGAGTGGCAAGTAATATTCATGCCACATAAATGCCAAGCAATGACCATCGCCAACAACAGAGAATCTAACCATCTCCCCTTGACATTCAATGGCACTATCATCACTGAATCCCCCACTATCAATGTTCTGGGGGTTACCATTGACCAGAAGTTGAACTGGACCAGCCATATAAATATTGTGAGTAGGTCAGAGACTAGAAATTCTACAGCGAGTAACTCACCTCCTGTCTCCTTTTCACCATCTACAAGGCACAAGTCAGGAATGTGATGGAATACTGTCCGCTTGCCTGGATGAGTACTGCTCCAACAACACTCAAGAAGCTCAACACCATCCAGGACAGAGCAGCCTGATGATTGGCACTCCATCCACCACCTTAAACATTCACTGATTCCACCACTGATCCACAGTGGCATCAGTGTGTGCCATCTATAAGGTGCACTGCAGCAACTCACCAAGGCCCCTATGAAGGCACCTTCCAAACCAGGGACCTCTACCATTGAGGGATAAGGGCAGAAGATACATGGGAACACCACCATCTGCAAGTTCCCCTCCAAGCCACACACCCTCCTTGGAACTATATCACCATTGTATTTACCATGCCTTCACTGTTGCTGGGTTAAGGTCCTTGAACTTGCTTCCTAACCGCATTTTGGGTGTACCTACGCCACATGGATAGCAGTGGTTCAAGAAGGCAGCTCACCACCACCTTCTAAAGGGCAATTAGGGGTGGGCAATAAATGCTGGCCTAGCCAGCGACCCCCACATCCTGTGAACGAATAGATTAAAAAAAAAATGTAACAATATATCTCTCTCCTTTGCATCTGCAGGACAAAGCCAAAGAAGAGGAGCTAAACAGGAAGTTTCGTGACGACATTTCCAATTACAGAGTGCCGGACGTCCTTGAATACGTGCGTGAGACATGGAATCGCTTTGACCTAGAGAAGAAAGTGAAAACCTGGGAACGTAAAGTGGATATTGCAGAGGTGAGTGTCCACTTGGTCTGGGTTTCTGAAGTGATGGTGAATGTGACTGCATATAGGCTTCAGGACTATGTGACATGTGTCTGGATAATAGATACATGGAGTTGTATCTATCTTCCAAGATCAGGGCAACAGTAATGAGTTTAATTATCTCTGGATTGCAAAGGTGTGCCTTAAATGGCAGAGTTTGTTGTGACAGAATGGCTGAGTGAGTCTGTCAGGAGTTGAATAACAGCGAACTGACACCCATGGAGAAAAGCCAGCATTTTTTTCTGGTACACCTCGCTTATCCTATTAAAACACTGACAGCATGAAATATGTTAGCATGTCAAACTTCATCCATTGGATATTCCATGGAGGGATCATGTGAAAAATATCAATGCATCTATCAAATTGAAATAAAAAACTTGCATTTATGCAGTGTCTTATTACAGCTCTCAGAAATAACACAAAGCACTTCATGCAATAACTTCAAGGTGTAGTCTCTGTTGTTATGCAGGCAAATAAAGCAGCCAATGTGCACACAGCAAGCTCTCATGAAGAACAATTAGATGTTAGACAGTTCATCTGCATTGTAGGAAAAGTACTGGCATGGAAACTTTAATGTTCATCTCAACAGACACTTTGTCTGAAAGACAGCACCTCCAACAGTATAGCACTGCCCCAATACTGCATTAAATGCCAGCCTAGATTATCCATTCAGATCCTGGAAAGAGCTTAAATTTACAACCTTCAATTACTATACATAGGGAAGAGGTCAGCATGTCAAACATCCTCAGGAAATTAAAATTGAATCAGAGTCAGTGCCTCACCCAAATTAATGTAAGCAATATAACCATAATGAAGAAAGTAACGGCATGGAAGAGTGACAAGTCCCCAGTACCAGATGGTTTCCATCCCAGGGTGTTAAAGGAAGTAGGTGAGAACATTGCAGATGCCCCAACTCCAATCTCCCAAAGTTCTCTCTTTTCGGGAACCATTCATTTAGATTGTAAAATTGTGTATGCCATTCCGCTTTTTATTAAAGTTGAGAGAGGGAAATCAGGGAATTATAGACCAATTCGTCTATTCCATGCCATTATTCATTATGGTTATATTGCTTACAGTAATTTGGGTGAGGCACTGACTCTGATTCAATTTTAATTTCCTGAGGATGTTTGACATGCTGACCTCTTCCCTATGTATAGTAATTGAAGGTTGTAAATTTAAGCTCTTTCCAGGATCTGAATGGATAATCTAGGCTGGCATTTAATGCAGTATTGGGGCAGTGCTATACTGTTGGAGGTGCTGTCTTTCAGACAAAGTGTCTGTTGAGATGAACATTAAAGTTTCCATGCCAGTACCAGATGGTTTCCATCCCAGGGTGTTAAAGGAAGTAGGTGAGAACATTGCAGATGCCCCAACTCCAATCTCCCAAAGTTCTCTCTTTTTGGGAACCATTCATTTAGATTGTAAAATTGTGTATGCCATTCTGCTTTTTATTAAAGTTGAGAGAGGGAAATCAGGGAATTATAGACCAATTCGTCTATATAGATACCATCTGTGTTGGAAAATTATTAAAGTCTATACTTAAGGATTAGCTGACTGAATACCTTGTAAATTTTCAGCTGATTAAAGCGAGCCAGTATGGGTTTATCTTTTTTTAAAATTAATTCACGGGATGTGGGCTTCGCTGGCTGGGCCAGCATTTATTGCCCATCCCTAGTTGCCCTTGAGAAGGTGGTGGTGAGCTGCCTTCTTGAACGGCTGCAGTCCATGTAGTGCAAGGTACACCCACAGTGCTGTTAGGAAGAGAGTTCGAGTATTTTGACCCAGCAACAGTGAAGGAACGGTGATATATTTCCAAGTCAGGATAATACGTGACTTGGCGGGGTACTTCCAGGTGATGGTGTTCTCATCTATCTGCTGCCCTTGTCCTTCTAGGTGGTAGTGGTCGTGGGTTTGGAAGGTGCTGTCTGAGGAGCCTTGGTGAATTCCTGCAGTGCATCTTGTAGATGGTACGCACTGCTGCTATTGTGCGTCGCTGGTGGAGGGAGTGAATTTTTATGGATGTGGTGCCAATCAAGCAGACTGCTTTGTCCTGGACAATGTCCAGCTTCTTCAGTGTTGTGGGAGCTGCACTCATCCAGGCAAGTGGGGAGTATTCCGTTACACACCTGACTTGTGCATTATAGATGGTGGGTAGGCTTTGGGGAGTCAGAAGGTGAGTTACTTGTTGCACGATTCCTAGCCTCTGATCTGCTTTTGTAGCTGTAGTATTTATATAGCTAGTCCAGTTCAGTTTCTGGTCAATGGTCACCCCCAGGATGTTGATAGTGGGGGATTCAGTGATGGTAATGCCATTGAACATCAAGGGGCGATGGTTGGATTCTCTCTTGTTGGAGATGGTCATTGCCTGACACGTGTAGCGTAAATGTTACTTGCCGCTTGTCAGCGCAAGCCCGAATATTGTCCAGGTCTTGCTGCATTTGGACATGGACTGCTTCAGTATCTGAGGAGTCGCGAATGGTGCTGAACATTGTGCTATCATCAGAGAACATCCCCACTTCTGACCTTATGATAGAAGGAAAGTCATTGATGAATCAGCTGCAGATGGTTAGGCCTAGGACACTACCTTGAGGAACTCCTGCAGTGATGTCCTGGAGCTGATATGACTGACCTCCAACAACTACAACCATCTTCCTTTGTGCTAGGTATAACTCCTACCAGTGGAGAGTTTTCCCCTTGATTCCCATTGACTCCAGTTTTGCTTGGGCTCCTTTGATGCCACACTTGGTCAAATGCAGCCTTGATGTCAAGGGCAGTTACTTGTACAGTCAATTGTAAAGGATAGGCTATGTCTAACAAATCTTTTGAAGAGTTACCTAAAATAATGGACAGAGAAATGTCACTGGATGTTATTTATGTGGGCTTCCAGAAGGCACTCGATAAAGTCCCTCACAAGAGACTGCTAACTAAAGTTGAAGCTCATGGAATTGAAGGCAAATTATTGACTGGACAGGAAATTGGCTGAGTGAATGGAGGCAGAGTAGAGATAATAGGCAGGTACTCTAATTGGCAGCAAGTATCCCGCAAGGATCTGTGTTGGGCTTCTGAATATTCAATGTATTTATTAATGATTTAAAATGATGGGATAAAAAGCCACATATTGATGTTTGGTGGCAATGTAGGCAGTGTAGATAGGAAGATAACACTACAAAGAGATATTGATAGAGTAAGTGAGTGGACATAGCTAAGGCAAATGGATTTCAATGTAGACAAATGTGAGGTCATCCACTTGGAGCTAAAAAGGATAGAATAGGATACTTTCTAAATGTTGAAAAGTTAGAAGCAGTTGAGGTCCAAAGAGACGTGGAGTTCCGTGTACACGGATCATTAAAATGTCATGAACAGGTACAGAAAATAATCATAAACACTAATGGAATTTTGGTCTTTATATCTAGAGGACCAGAATACATTGGGATAAAAGTCAAGCTTCAGCTATCCAAAGCCCTCGTTAGACTGAACCTAGAGTATTGTGAGCAGTTCTGACACCTTAATAAGGATATTTTAGCCTCGGGGTGAGTGCAGTGTCGATTTACTAGAACGATAGCTGGATTTCATGGGCTAAGGAGAGATTAAACAAACAAGGTTTGTATTCCATGGAAGTTAGAAGGTTAAGGGTGATTGGATTAAAATATTCAACTATTAAAGGGAGCGGAGAGCATACATGGAGTTAATTCGTGGTTACATCTGCCACTGAGGATGGGTGGATGTAATGCTTCTTTCTGCCCCTATTTGGTAGTTTATTTGTCTGTAAACATTATATATTGTCATGAAGTTACAGCTCTATTTTTTGAAAACTGATTTTTCTAAACTTTCAACTGAAATTCTGGAATTTGAAATGAGACAGAACAAACTGCTTCAAAATGCGAGGCCACCTTCCAAGGTGAAGGTGAGAAAGGCAAACAAGAACCCCGAGAGGGTGTGTGAAGAGAGACATTTCTGGGAACCTACATATATCAAACCCAACATAACTAAGGAAGGCCAAAGCAAAAACAGAATTACCTGGAAAAACTCAGCAGGTCTGGCAGCATTGGCGGAGAAGAAAAGAGTTGATGTTTCGAGTCCTCATGACCCTTCAACAGAACTGATTTTTCTTTAGAATGAGAGGGGTGAAATATAAGCTGTTTTAAGTGGTGGGGGGGGGGGGTGAAGGAGAAGTGGAGGGGGGGGGAAGGAGAAGTCGGGGGGGGGAAGGAGAAGTCGGGGGGGGGGGAGGAAGGAGCAGTGGAGGGGTAGAAGGAGAAGTCGGGGGGGGGAGGAAGGAGCAGTGGGGGGGGGGGAGGAAGGAGAAGTGGAGGGGGGGGAGGAAGGAGGTGGAGGGGGGGGAGGAAGGAGAAGTGGGGGGGTGGAGGAAGGAGAAGTGGAGGGGGGGAGGAAGGAGAAGTGGAGGGGGGGAGGAAGGAGAAGTGGAGGGGGGGAGGAAGGAGAAGTGGAGGGGGGGAGGAAGGAGAAGTGGAGGGGGGGAGGAAGGAGAAGTGGAGGGGGGGAGGAAGGAGAAGTGGAGGGGGGGGAGGAAGGAGAAGTGGAGGGGGGGGAGGAAGGAGAAGTGGAGGGGGGGGAGGAAGGAGAAGTGGAGGGGGGGGAGGAAGGAGAAGTGGAGGGGGGGGAGGAAGGAGAAGTGGAGGGGGGGGAGGAAGGAGAAGTGGAGGGGGGGAGGAAGGAGAAGTGGAGGGGGGGAGGAAGGAGAAGTGGAGGGGGGGAGGAAGGAGAAGTGGAGGGGGGGAGGAAGGAGAAGTGGAGGGGGGGAGGAAGGAGAAGTGGAGGGGGGGAGGAAGGAGAAGTGGAGGGGGGGGGAGGAAGGAGAAGTGGAGGGGGGGGGAGGAAGGAGAAGTGGAGGGGGGGGGAGGAAGGAGAAGTGGAGGGGGGGGGAGGAAGGAGAAGTGGGGGGGGGAGGAAGGAGAAGTGGAGGGGGGGGGAGGAAGGAGAAGTGGGGGGGGGAGGAAGGAGAAGTGGAGGGGGGGGGAGGAAGGAGAAGTGGAGGGGGGGGGGAGGAAGGAGAAGTGGAGGGGGGGGAGGAAGGAGAAGTGGAGGGGGGGGAGGAAGGAGAAGTGGAGGGGGGGGAGGAAGGAGAAGTGGAGGGGGGGGAGGAAGGAGAAGTGGAGGGGGGGGAGGAAGGAGAAGTGGAGGGGGGGGAGGAAGGAGAAGTGGAGGGGGGGGAGGAAGGAGAAGTGGAGGGGGGGGGGAAGGGGAAGTGGAGGAGGGGGGGAAGGGGAAGTGGAGGAGGGGGGGAAGGGGAAGTGGAGGAGGGGGGCAAGTGGAGGAGGGGGGCAAGTGGAAGTGGGGGGGGAAGGGGAAGTGGAGGAGGGGGGGAAGTGGAGGAGGGGGGGAAGTGGAGGAGGGGGGGAAGTGGAGGGGGGGAAGGGGAAGTGGAGGAGGGGGGAAGGGGAAGTGGAGGAGGGGGGAAGGGGAAGTGGAGGAGGGGGGAAGGGGAAGTGGAGGAGGGGGGGAAGGGGAAGTGGAGGAGGGGGGGAAGGGGAAGTGGAGGAGGGGGGGAAGGGGAAGTGGAGGAGGGGGGGAAGGGGAAGTGGAGGAGGGGGGGAAGGGGAAGTGGAGGAGGGGGGGGAAGGGGAAGTGGAGGAGGGGGGGAAGGGGAAGTGGAGGAGGGGGGGGAAGGGGAAGTGGAGGAGGGGGGGGAAGGGGAAGTGGAGGAGGGGGGGGAAGGGGAAGTGGAGGAGGGGGGGAAGGGGAAGTGGAGGAGGGGGGGGAAGGGGAAGTGGAGGAGGGGGGGGAAGGGGAAGTGGAGGGGGGGGAAGGAGAAGTGGAGGGGGGGGAAGGAGAAGTGGAGGGGGAAGGGGAAGAGAAAGAAGTGGAGGGGGAAGGGGAAGAGAAAGAAGTGGAGGGGGGGTGGGGTGGGTGGAGAAGAGAAGTGGAGGGGGGGACGAGAAGTGGAGGGGGGGACGAGAAGTGGAGGGGGGGAAGAGAAGTGGAGGGGGGGGCGGAGTGGGTGGAGAAGAGAAGTGGAGGTTGGGGAAGAGAAGTGGAGGTTGGGGAAGAGAAGTGGAGGTTGGGGAAGAGAAGTGGAGGTTGGGGAAGAGAAGTGGAGGTTGGGGAAGAGAAGTGGAGGTTGAGGAAGAGAAGTGGAGGGGGGGCGGGGTGGGTGGGGAAGAGAAGTGGAGAGGGGGGCGGGGTGGGTGGGGAAGAGAAGTGGAGGGGGGAGCGGGGTGGGTGGGGAAGAGAAGTGGAGGGGGGTGGGGTGGGTGGGGAAGAAAAGTGGAGGGGGGACTGGGGTGGGTGGGGAAGAGAAGTGGAGGGGGGGGTGTGGTTGTAGGGACAAGCAAGCAGTGATAGAAGCAGATCATCAAAAGATGTCACAGACAAAGGAACAGAAGAACACAGAGGTGTTGAAGTTGGTGATATTATCTAAACGAATGTGCTAATTAGGGCACTCAAGGTATAGCTCCAGTGGGGGTGGGGGGTAATAAAAGATTTTAAAATAATGGAAATAGGTGGGAAAAGAAAAATCTATATAAATTATTAGAAAAAAAACAAAAGGAAGGGGGAAGAAACAGAAAGGGGTTGGGGATGGAGGAGGGAGCTCAAGACCTAAAGTTGTTGAATTCAATATTCAGCCCGGAAGGCTGTAAAGTGCCTAGTCGGAAGATGAGGTGCTGTTCCTCAAGTTTGCGTTGGGCTTCACTGGAACAATGCAACAGGCCAAGGACAGACATGTGGGCAAGAGAGCAGGGTGGAGTGTTAAAATGGCAAGCGACAGGGGGGTTTGGGTCATTCTTGCGGACAGATCGCAGGTGTTCTGCAAAGAGGTCGCCCAGATTACGTTCGGTCTCCAACGTAGAGGAGACCGCATTGGGAGCAACGAATGCAGTAAACTAAGTTGGGGAAATGCAAGTGAATTGCTGCTTCACTTGAAAGGAGTGTTTGGGCCCTTGGACGGTGAGGAGAGAGGAAGTGAAGGGGCAGGTGTTACATCTTTTGCGTGGGCATGGGGAGGTGCCATAGGTGGGGGTTGAGGAGTAGAGGGTGATGGAGGAGTGGACCAGGGTGTCCCGGAGGGAACGATCCCTACAGAATGCCGACAGTGGGGGTGAAGGGAGGATGTGTTTGGTGGTGGCATCATGTTGGAGTTGGCGGAGGATGATCCTTTGAATGCGGAGGCTGGTGGGATGATAAGTGAGGACAAGGGGGACCCTATCATGTTTCTGGGAGGGAGGAGAAGGCGTGAGGACGGATGCGCGGGAGATGGGCTAAGGAACTAAAGAAGTATTAAAAATGTGATGTGCTAGATTTTAATCAACTGTAATCCTGTTAAGACAAAGAGAACTGCTAGCCAGGCAGAATTTACAGCCAATAGACATTCAAAACCTCTGTGGAGGATGAAAGAACTCCATCTCCTGTTGGCTTCTACTATCTTGAAATGTGTCAAAAGTTTCTGAGACGAAACATCAAAATGTGATTACTTGTTCCACCACAATGGCTATAGCAAACATGGGAATCGAATTCCTTTGGAATACACATCTGTAGCAGGACTTTAAGAACTGGGTTTGCTAAGCAGAATCAGAGGAGTCTGGAGAAGGAATCTCTCTCTCTCTCTCAAGTTAAATAACGCCCTATTTCTACAGTCTAAAAATCCAGTACAGGAGATAGTGAATGTCTATTGGAAAGAATCTCAGGAGAAACTCAGCAATTTCTGGAAGATGGATTATGGATTTTAAAAAAAGGAAATTGTCTTCAGCAAAGGCAGTTACATGGACTTCAATTCAACTCCGGGATTTTAAAGGAACAAGCTAACTTAAAACAGCAACAATGTTCAACAATCTATGCCCAAAGGACAAGCAAAGTATATTCTTTTAACTTTTTATGTGGACTCTAACTCTCCTTACTTCTGATACCCGTGTGTGTCTTTTATCATTTTCCCCTCAGGTTTAGTAGCTAATAAATTTTGCTTGCTCTTTGACTCAAACCCTCAAGATTGGCTCCTTATTGTTCACTGCATAAATAGTTTAAAAATACATTTGGATTTGGAAAAGGCATCCACAGGGAAAAGAAATTTAAAAACCTTTGTTGTGACCAACTGTGGACGTTAAATAGAGGGGAGCCAGTTCACTCCTCCTCACCTGGTCGTAACAATCTCAAAAATTAATGGATGGATTTGAATAAAATGTGGTACATAGATAGGGTATGGCCCAATGAAGAATTGGTTATATTTTAGCTAAGATGCAGATCCAGATCCTGGATTTTTTTTAAAGGATCCATTAACATTGGGAGTTGGAGTGAATCACCTTGTTTCTTAGAATGTTGCAGGTTGTTTTATTTAAAATGTTCTTGATTGTTTTAGAACGTTGTGGATTATCTCAGTTGCTATGGTGGAATTTGTCACAGTTGTCAAAATGTGAACAGGTTGTTGGATTTGGATTGGCTTGAAGCCTCCTCAGTGAGATGGAAGCTCTTAATTTTTTCAGCTTTGCAGTTATAGACCATCAATTTGGCAGGGAAAAGCCTCACATTTATAGGACAAAAGGTCAGTTAGAAGTGCATAAATGTTATAATGTTAAGTTAATGCAGTGTGGCAGAGGTATGTGCTCCACTGAGTGCCCTCTTCACTTGTTTAAAATGGAGATTTTTGTTAACTAAAGCCTTTAAGGGATATGGACAAAGGTGACTCTGTGGATTTAGGTTCCAGATCAGCCATGAACTCATTGAATGGTAGAACAAGGCTATTTCTGTTCCCATGTTTTGAATTGGAGGCAAGACTAGTAGCAAATGGGCCAAGATGACAGTGATATTCATCAGCTATCCTATATGAGGTCAGTATGAGCAATCTCATGAATCACATTGACATCCATTAGCTACCCTAAATAGAAGCAGAGTGAGAAATATCCTCTCGCTGTGAAGCATTTCTAGCTTTCTTTCAACCTCCTATTTCAGTAGAAGACTGGATTCAAATCTGTGGGCTGGTTGTTTAATTTATATGCTGCACCAATAGGCCACTTTTTAAAATGACTTTAAATTAACGTTTTTAACTTATTAACTTTATTGTTGCAGCACATTTCTTTTTTGCCCAAGCTGTTATTTGGACTATATCATCTTTTACAGTGATGTCTCTTTGTGATTAAAATAGAACTTTCATACTGCGCCAAATGACTTCAGACAGGGTAAACGTGATTTTAGAATTGGTTTCAAAAAGCTGCAGCTAAAGAACAGTTCCTTTGTCTTTGTGTCAGGGGAATGGACAGAATTAGTTGGATGCATCCACATTTTCATGAGAGTCTGACAGTATTCTTTTATTTACTAATGCCTGTACACAGAAATGAAGCAAGCCTGAGTTTTTTTGATGACTGGGCAGACTCTCTTTAAATTTTTAATGTATCTGCAGACTGGGAAGTGGATGAATTAATTTTCCCTAATAGTTGACCTATCAAGGGGCTTTGGGGGAAAGTTATTGATATCTTAATATTAACGTGCAGATTTTTTTTGCATCAAGACACTGCACTAGGAATTTACCTTCAGTTTATTTAATTTGTGACATTGAACTCCATGAAGTTATATCACCTACATAAGCCACCACATGTGGAAGTCTACAAAAGTACTTTTCATCCACAAATCCTACAGATCATTGGATGGGTATAACAATGAGCAAGTACTAAATTAAAAGCAACAAAAACAGAAAATGCTGGAAAAACTTCAGCAGATCTAACAGCATCTGTGGAGAGAAAAAAACCCAGAGTTAACGTTTTGAGTCTTTATGACTCTTCTTCAGAGCTGGCACGAAGTACTAAGTTAATGTTATTTGAAGCTACCATTAGATAAGCCCAACCCAGAAGCACCATAAAGTCATGTAAAAGAGAAGAGGTTTCAAAAGCTTGAAAAGACTTTGGTGAGGGAGGGTTAAGGTTATTACTGCTGCTAGACCTGCTGAATATTGCTAGCACTTTGTTTTTATATCAGATTTCCAGCATCCGCAGTATTTTGCTTTTATTTTAGGGTCATTGCTGTTTGTTGGATCATCATTCTCTAAAATTGTTGCTGCATGTGCCCACATAACAAGTCATTGTACTTCAAAGTATTTCACTGTGCTTGAGGTGGTTTGAAATGCTTCTGAGCAAACCTTTCTCTGACGTGCACTGTTGCGGTGTGCTTTGACCTTTAAAACAGATACATTGGATCAATTAGTAAGGAACTCTTGTGAAATGCACAGAGGGATTGGGAAACAAACAGAAGACAGAAGTGGCAGGAAAAGAAGATACTGTCAGAAAGAGGGAAAGAATGAGAAAGAGTTGGGGACAGAAAGATATGGGGCTGGATTTAATGTAGCCTGCCATGGCACTTGATCACGGTAGGGCCCACACCATTCCCTAATGGCGGGTAAACCTCCTGCAATTAAGTAGGGGGTGGAAATAGGCCCATGGGGGAAACTCACTCAATCATGGTGGGTTGTCAATTAGGCTCATTATTGACGCCGCTTAGTCTGGTTGGGTGTCCCCTGAGAAGTGCTGTGTGAACTGAACCTGTGTCAATTCCACCAAATTCCATCCATGGAATGAGTATTAATTTTTGCTGTTTTGCGGAAAATAAGCTTTAATTATCCGGCTGCCTGATTTCCAGTGACCTCAATGCAAAAAGAAATCGAAAAGAAGCCTGGGTATAAAAAGGATAGTTAGATCCTGTTTTCCGTACAGTGGTAAAAGTGAAAGCTCGTCTGACAGTCACCAAGATGTTCCTGGAAGTCAAAAAAAAGACTCAAAGATTATGCAGGAAATGTAGATAGTTATAGGAAAAGAAACATGATATTTTGAGCATTAAGTAGTAATCAACTAACACTTAGTTATCTAAATTTGTTTTTCAGCTTGCACATAAAACTTACAGTAAAACCTGGGAGAACATTAAAATGTACAATGATCAAGATCAGGACTTGAATAAAACCAGCACAGAGTGACCAGGGCATAGAGGGATTCCTGAAACTGGAACTTATCACAAACTGGACAAAGGAGAAACACTCACAGGAATCCAGAGGGAAAAGTTCCCTTAGAATGAAGAATTATTTTAATCTAGCTGCAAAAGACAGTCATGCTTTATGTTGATAGGCTGGTTGTATTGTTATTTCAAATAAATAAAGCCAGCCCTTGATACTTTGCTCTGTTGCCTACTTTTCAGCCTCCTAATACTGTCAAACTAACAGTTAAAATTGTTATGTTGAGAACATGTCATAATATTGTAATGTGGGATTCCCTTCAACAAACCCATCCCACTGCACTGTAAGAATATGGGAATCCTTCACTGCAAAGCCACATCACTGTTCTGTGGGAACATCCTCTAAGTAAGAATACTGGGTACCATCCCAGCAAAAGCACCTCACTGTGTAATGAAAACAACAATGAGTACGTCAGTATAAAGTAAAAATGTTGAAGTTGAGATCCATTGGTTCAGCATTGATTAAATTAGACAAAAGCAAAAAACTCCAGGTTAAGTCAAGGCCAAGCAAATATGCATAGGCCTGGTCTCACAGACACAATAAAACTGGTACATATAGTTTAACCTTTATGATTGGAAGGGATAGATATCTAGAAAAAGCAAGGTAACTGAAAAACCAGCCTTCAGCCTGAAAATAGGTCAGTAAGAATCATCTTGGCTTTCTTCCTGGAACTCAAAGTTTAATTATTTTAGAAATTAATGAAAATGAAAACACATTTAAAAAATTTCTTTTCAAGAAAATTGTGGCTTCAAGAAACCAAGTTCTAGAGGAGATCTGACTGACTTGAATGCTCTCCCTGGAGGCAAGTTGGTGTATTTAGAAATAGTTCCCATTTGTGAAGACTTCTCCATCTAGATTTTAAGATCCTGAAGGCAAAATTATGCTTCTGTAGAGGAGATGAACTTCTTAATTTTTTTGTAACCATTGAATACAGGACCAAAAAACCAATACTCTGAGCAAGTGACCGATTTGCAGAATATTGATATGGTCCTTTTGAACCTTGTCTGCTTTTTGTTCAATTGCATCATGCTGCCTGAGTTGCCGTTATCACTAACTATTATGATTGCAGCTGAAGATCCTATTGTTTGCTTCTGGATTGCTCTTAATTGTAGCAGATTTATGTACAAGGTGTTCTGAACAAATATCAATGCACCTTAGATTATTCATAGCCCATGTGGGCTCTCTATCTTAAAGTGGAAGCAATGTTTTAGATACTGATTGGGACACTGTCAGGAAGATGTAATAATGTTATTGGAATTTATTGTAAAATAGACATGTCCCACTATTGCTCTATGGGCAGAATATTTCAATTGGCGCGCAGGTGCACACCCGACACACCTGAGAGTAAAATGGTGCACGATGACATTGGGCATGCATCCCGTGCCATCACGCTGTCTCGCAATATTTTGTTCGGTGGGTGTGCGCTGGAGTCGGCTGCAAGCCCACCAACTATTAAAAGGCCTATTAAGGCCATTAAGAAACTAATTAAATTCAAATTTATGCTGCCCGTCCAACCTAACGGTTGGTGGGCAGGTGAAAAGGCCAAGAATCCTTTACGTTTTTTTAGGAAACCTCATTTACAGACAGGATGAGGTTTCCTAAAGCAAATAAAGATTAAATAATTTTATTTTTGAATTAAAAGCATGTGCTAGCTCGTGACAGAGTCACACGAGGGGACATGCCTTCTGACATTTTTATTTTCTTTATTACTTTTTTTTTTACACTGTGCTTCATCTCCCTGAGGCAGCTCTGTGCAAACTGCACGTGAGGCCTGCTCTCCCTCCTTCCCCCCGCCTGCACAGGCAGAGCTCAGCGCTGCCACTCGCAATCCGCGCTGAGTGGGCCTTAATGGGTCTGCCCCCATGAAATCGCAGTACGGAGCCGATTGCAGCAGCAGTTGGCTTCCTCAGCACCCCTGCCAAGGACAAAATCATGCCGTGTGTGTGTGTGTGTGTGTGTGTGTGTGTGTGTGTGTGTGTGTGTGTGTATACATAAGACTTAATTGAATTAGAGGCAGCTAGTCTGGGTGCTTTGCTGTAGGAGAAGAAGTTAGGTTTGAAATGTTAATTATGTAAACATGGGAAATTTAGAAACATAGGTGTAAAAGGAACATTTGCATTTTTAAATAAACCAGACTAGATTGTTTTCAAAAGAGGGAGTTAAATGCATCACCTAGCCAGGTGAAGTTTAGAAACAGTTGATGGGATTTTCCGCACCCACCTGCTGCCGCGATCTTCCGGTCGTGCCACAAGTCAATGGACTTCTGGCTGGGTCGCCACCTCGCCTGCAGTGGGTCCCGCCTGCAACGGGGCTGGAAAATCCTGGCTAATGTGTTTAATTTTCCCAAAGATTACTGGTAAGACTTGGTGCTTTGAGAGGTTTTTATTATCAGGAAGATAAAATCCAAAGACATAATGAAACAATGGATATTTGCATTCAAAGGGAAAAATATGTATATAGGAGCTAAGGCTGTGTGTAAAGGTGAGCATTTTTAAGATCTTACAAGTGTGAAAAAGCCTTCAGCATCTATGCCTCAAGCTGATGTCTCCAGGGACTGAAGTGAAGAGAACTCACTTTGAATTTGACTTGTTCAGGGTATCATGTTTCTTTGTCTGGGTCTTTTAAAATCTATGTCTTACTGTTGCCTTAACAAAAGTGTAACTGGGAGTTAGATTGATTAAGGGATTTAGAAGTTATCACAGTAATAATTTGTAAATCTATGCATGCATTTAAACTCATTTCTCTTATTAATAAACGTTTAATCTAGTTTTGTAAAAAAAAAACCTATAAGACTTTGGCCTTATTCCTACTGAATTCAAGGCACGTCTCTAGAAATTTATACAAATTAAAAATTAGTTGTGACGGTTGTTTCAAGTTTCCCTCCGCGATTTGAACAGCTCAGCATTTATCATCTGCTGTGTCATAACAAAAATTGGGGGCTCTTTGCGGGATATATTTGAAATTCCTTTATCTTTAGAGTTGGTGAATCTTAAAATTATGAGTATGAGAAGCACATTGAATTCAGGAGTTGGTGTGATGTTATTTTTGAAATGGTGAGACTCCAATATGGCTTTGGCAGTTGCTCAGACTTGTCTGGGGGTTGAAGTTATAATTTTGGCTGGTTTACAAAGGGTAACTAAAGTTAAGTTGCTGGAATTGGCAGATAAGTAACACTTAGGATTACCAGCAGGGGTGAGGAAATCAGACATAATTGAAGGCAAAGCACAGCATTTGAAATTGGAAGGAATACCTGAGAGACCAAGTTTTCCAAGGGGTGGTTCATTGGAATGGGTGCAAATTCAGTTGCAAATGAAAAAAATTGAACTAGAGGCAGTAGAAAAAGAAAGAGTATTTCAAAGGGAACAGGTAGAAAGGCAGGAGAGAGAAAGAAAACAAGAAAGGGAGTTAGAAATGGCGATATTAGAAAAGGAGGAAAAAGAAAAAGAGAGAGAGAGAATTCCAGTTTAAAATGCAGGCAGTTAAAAAAGAGATGCCAGTAGGCAAGGAAAGACTTCTTTCCAGATCGGAACCTAGTGGGAAGATGTTTAAATTTGTGCAAGCTCTTTCAAAGTTTGAGGAAAGAGATGTTGGAGCATTCTTTATTTCATTTGATAAGATAGCTAAGCAGATGAAATGACCACAGGAAAACTGGACATTGTTGTTATAATCCAGGTTGATGGGTAGAGCACATGAAGTTTATGCTTCACTGCCAGAGGTATCGATGAACTATGATGTGGTTAAAAAAAGACTATTTTGAGTGCATATGAGTTGGTTCCTGAGGCATACAGGTAGAAATTTAGGAATATGAGAAAATAACCTGGGCAAACTTATATTGAGTTTGAAAGAGTAAAACAAAGTCATTTTGACAGGTGGATACAGGCATTAAAAATAGAGACAACATATGCAGCTCTGGTAGAAGTAATTCTTTTGAAGGAATTTAAAGATACAATTCTGTCAGTAATAAGAACTCATATGGAGGAACAGAGAGTTGAATCTGTAAGACAAGCAGCAGAGATAGCTGATGATTATGAGTTAGTTCATAGAGCTAAACCTTTTGTCCATCACCCGTTCAAATCTGAAAAGGATAGAAAGTGGGTAGGTGAAAGGAAGGTGGGTAGTCAGGGAAGAGAAGGAATAGATGGAAATTTGCAGGAAGTTTTTTCTCAATAAAAAGGAAGGTGCTGAGGGTAGAAGTGACATTTGAAAAATGAGGTATTCTTATTGTAATAAAGTTGGACACATGAAGTCAGTGCCCGCCGAATGAAAGATTGGAATGATGCACGGTGACATTGGGACGCATGCCCGACGTCACGCACGTCATTTTACGCATTGGCATGCGGGGACCGTCCCTGCACACTGAACAGAAGATTCTGTCCTATGTGTCTTACCAATGCCTTAGCAAAAGTGTAACTGGGGGCAAGATCTTGCGGTCAGCAAGCGTGGGCGGGGCCCACTCGCCAACACGTAAAATGACGTGGGATGACATCAGGTGGAACTCCCGATGTCACCCCGCGTCATTTACATTTTCAGGTCAATGGGAACGCAGCTGAGTCAGCTGCACGCCTGCCGACTTGTCAACGACCTATTGAGGCCATTGAAAAACTAATTAAAGTCATTAATGGACAAGGTTGGCGGGCAGGCCAAGTGCCCTGGTGGGCTTTGAAAAAAGCATGAAACCTCATCCATGGGCAGGATGAGGTTTCATGAGGGTATTTAAATTTTATTAAAGGTTTCAATAAAAGGTATGGACATGTCCCAACTCATATGACAGTGTCACATGAGGGGATGTCAAGGAAATTTTTTTATCATTTGTATGACAAATTTTAATTCCAAGCCGATCTCCCTGAGGCAGCACTTGGCCTTAGGGAGATCTGTGCGCATGCGTGAAAGAGTGCATTCCCAGCTGAGGAAATCTCCCCACCAGCCCGACCCCCCCCCCCCACCCACCCCCCACCAGCACAGGGTATGCATAGCACTTCCAAGCAGATTTCACGCTGGGTGGTCCTTAATTGGCCCGCCCATGTATAATGTCGGCGCACCCCCAAGTTGGAGCGCTGATTGGAGGCACACCTGCCTGCGCCTGCATTCCCCCTCTGACGGGAAATATTAAAATTTTTCCCTGCAAGTTAGCTTTATTAGGTGATTTGGAAGTTTTCATAGTAATAATTTGTATGCATGTATTTAAAATCATTTCTCTTATTAATAAATGTTTAAAAACAAAAAACTGCAGATGCTGGAAATCCAAAACAAAAGCAGAATTACCTGGAAAAAACTCAGCAGGTCTGGCAGCATTGGCAGAGAAGAAAAGATTTGATGTTTCGAGCCCTCATGACCCTTCAACAGAACCCTGTTGAAGGGTCGTGAGGACTCGAAACGTCAACTCTTTTCTTCTCTGCCGATGCTGCCGGGCCTGCTGAGTTTTTCCAGGTAATTCTGTTTTTGTTTTTAATAAATGTTTAATCTAGTTTTGTAAAAACCTATAAGACTTGGTGGTCTTATTACTACTGAATTTAAGGCACACATTTCGAAATTTATACAAATTAAAAATTAGTTGTGATAGTTGTTCCAATTTGCCCTCTGGGATTTGAACAGCTCAGCATTTGCCATCTGCTGTGTTATAACAGACAGAATGATAAACTTTAACATCACTCATTACTGGTTCAAGAACTATTTCATCTTCCCACCTGTGTGCAATGATGCTACATCCAATGTAGCAAGAGGACTTGCAACACTACTGTCATCCCAACATCCAGACTGACACTACTGTTTGGCACTGAGTATGTTCTGCAATATTAGATGTGACATCCTTCAGACAAGATGTTAAAACAAGATGTCTGCTAATTCTGGTGGTTCTTGTATACTGTCAGGAAGATATAATAATTGTCGTAATGTTATTGGAATTTATTGTAGAATAATAGTGGGGTCTGTGTTTGTGTGTGTGTGTGTGACTTAACTGAATTAAAGGCAGGTGGTCTGAAGGCTTTGATGTAACAGAAGATAAGGTTTAAAATGTTAAGTAGGTACACATAGATGTAAAGGGAACATTTACATTTTTAAATAAACCACACCAATTTGAATTCAAAGGAAGGGGTGAAATGATCACCTAGCCAGGAGAAGTTAAGAAAAAGTATGTTTATTTTTCCCAAAGAGTACTGGTAAAATTGATACGACGAAAATGACATGAGATATTAATGTTGTTATTGGAAATTATTTTTTAAATGGAATTGTATGGGGGTCTATGACTGTGTGTGTCTTAATTGAATTAAAGCCAGCTAGTCTGGGTGCTTTGATGTATAGTAGTTTTGAGATGTCCATTAGATAAACAGTAAGGAAGATAGAAAATAAAGTGTAAATTTGCAGCTGTTGAATAAAGCATTCAAGAGTGGGAGTAAAATCTTGCACCTAGCTGGGAGACGCCAAGTAATGTGTTTATAATACTAATAAAATTAGTGGGATGAAAATGTTATTGTTAGAAGATGTGACATTAAAAGCTCAGGATACCATGGAAAATTTACATTCAAAGGAAAAGCTAGGTATGAACAGAAAGGAGTTTGAGTCTGTATTTCAGAGGCAATTAAGATCTAACCAGCTTGTAAGCCTACAACTGTGTCTGCAAAGGAACCAAATTGCAAGGAACCTCATTTTGAATTTGTAAGGTTAAGTGTGCTTTGCCTGGTGCCTGTTTAAAGTCAATGAGCAGAATTTCACCCATGTCGGGCGGGCTCAGCAGGTGCAGATAGGGGCAGTCGAGAAGCCCACCACCACCTGCGATCGGGGCTAGAAGACGATTTCACGTTGACGGGCCAATTAAGGCCCACAAAACATGAAATGAGAGTGGCATGTGAGCAGGGGCATGTTATTAAATAAGTTTTAAAATTTTTATTTTATTTTTATTTGCTTTAGGGAAGCTCATCCCGCCCGTAGGTGTGATGAACAGCATTGGACAGGCAGTGAAAATTTTCTTTTAATTAAACTTTTAATGGCTTTAATAGGCCTTGTAATTGTCAGCGGACGTGCTGCCGACTCTGGTGCACACCGCTGACCGAAATGTTGCGTGAGTGTGCGATGACATCAGGACACTTGCCCAATGTCATCATGCATCATTTTATGCTCGGTTGGGTCGGGTGCGCGCCCACCCGCTAGCTGAACTAAATGTTTTATCCTATGAGTTACTGTTGCCTTAGTGGAGATTTACCTGAGGGTGATTAAGTTGGGGATTTGTTTAAAAGTTATGATAGTAATTTGAAGACATGTATGTGTTTAATTTGTTAAATTAATAAATGTTTAATTCAGTTTTATATAAAAAAATCTTGAAGCTTGGTGGTTTTATTCCTGAATTCAGAGCTGCATCTCAAACATACCAATTGAAAATATAAGTTATGATAGTTGTTCAAGTTTCTGGGATTTAAACAACTCAGCCTTTACCAACTGCTGTGTCATAACTTTAGAGATTTTCATTATTAGAGAGGTAAAGTCCAAAGACATAGAGAAACAATGGGCATTTGCATTCAAAGGGGGAAATATGGATAAAGAAGAGACAAAGTGCAAGGGAAGGCATTCTAAGATCTAAAAATGCATGAAAAGCCTTCAGCATCTAAGCCTCAAGCTTGCTGTCTACTAAGAACTGAAGTTAAGAAAACTCACTTTGAACTGGATTGTTCAGGATATTGTTTCTTTGCCTGGGTCTTTTAAAATCTGTCTTATTGTTGCCTTAACAAAAATGTAACTGAAGTTAGATTAACTAGAGGATTTAGAAGTTATCATAGTAGTAATTTGTAGATCTACATGTGTACTTAAAATCATTTTTTCTATTAATAAAGGTTTAATTTAGTTTTGTAAGAAACCTATAAGACTCGGTCTTATTATTACTGAATTCAAGGCACACATCTCAAAATTTATACAAATTGCAAAACAATTGTGGCAGTTGTTTCAAATTTCCCTTTGGGAATAGAGCAAGCAGCGCAGTATTTACCAGTGGCTGTGCCTTAACAAACATTTGAGATTCCATAATATTTTTCAAATCAGTGCAGGTGCAAGTGCTGCCTTGTCCAGCATAACTAAAACTAGATTAACTTGCAAATATCAGTTTGCTGTTGGTGGGACTTTGTGTGCAAAACAGATGTCACATTTGTCCATATAAGTCAGTAATTGTAGAGCTTGAAGGGATATGATAAAACATAAATTAAAACTTTTTAATCACCTGCATGAATAGCTAGTTAACATTGGTTGGGATCAAGTCTGACCCATCGCTTCAAATAAGGTGAAGAATTATTTCATTTGAGACTAGAGGAAATTTAAGCAACAGTCTTTACAAGAATGACCAAACCCAGTAGATATGATTCGCACAATCTAGTAAAGCCTGAGTGAAACAAGAGATAGTCTCAAGTGGAAACTAGAAAGGATGTGAGTCAGGGAGTTCAGAGAACCAATTTTTTGGAGTATTTAAACTGTGCTGGCAGGTTGATATAATGTCAATGACAGAATTAACTACTCCAACCTGTAGAGTGTAGAATATTTATGGCTTGAGCTTTATAGGAACAACCCCACAGCTAGACCCTTGAATGTAGTGTGGAGGATGAGACTTGACAGCTTTTAGGCTGACTGGATCCAACAATATAGCTTATCCAATAACTAGCCTGTCCGCTATCTCCACAGTACCCGAACAGTAGCTGGTGGGGGGAGAGGGGAATGAATAGTCAGTCCGATTCTAATAAGATCTAATTACAAACGAGAAGCAACCAAATGCTGGGTTGATGATAAAGCATTGCTTTTTTTCCAGAGATGATCAAGTCTTAATTTGCTTCTGTTTTGATCAAAGTGCAGAGGCAAAGCATTTACCTTCATACTTGGTGAAAACTTTGGCCAAATAAAAGTTGTCTCGTAAGCTCTGAAAGTACTTCGTTCTGCAACCTACAGGGCTGTTAATAGCAGCTGTAGCCACAGGGGACAGCAATGTGGCAGGCATTGGTGCTGGGGATTGATCGGGGATGAAGGGGTGTCTCATACAGCACTGATCAGCTCTTCAGGAGATACAGGATTGATTATCTGTTCAAGCGGTGAAGGGTTGTTTTATACAGAATTGATCAGCTGTTCCAAGGAAATAGGCGAAGCACTGACATCAAATACTTTGCATTTAAATGAAACTTTTAAATATGCAAGACTCCATATCGGAGTCTTCTGAGTGAAAATGCCAGGAAAGTTGCTAAGTACATTAATCACGATTTTTTTTGTTTTACCTCTGTTTTTCCTTGAGTTAGGGAAAGTTGAAGTCAACATTGGATGGTCCGGAGCGACTGGGAGCTGCCGGCTCGCGGTGAGCGGTGACAAAGCAAGTGGGTAACCAGGCAACAGTGATCGCTACCCGGTTGCTTAGTAACTGCTGCGCTCTATCCCAGGACATGGAGAGGCGGCCGCGGGTGTCGTGATCCCGGGATTGAGCCGGGTAGCCTTCCCGCGCACACTGATGCAGAAAAATGTGGCCAAAGGCGACAGAGGGAGAGGGCGGAGAGAAGCCAGCCAGACCAGGTCGATCGGGGAATTAGTCCTGCCCGGGGGCCCTGTGGGTGAAGTGAGACAAGTGTCGAAGGTAAACCAAACCAAGCAGAAAGAGCAGGAGGGGCTGAAGCGGACCAGCGTGGCTGTGCTCAGATATAACCCCAGTTTAGCCAAATACCGCCAAGGCGACAAACGCAGGAGTTCCTCCAAGAAAGGCTCCTCGAAAGACCTCCGCAACTCTCGGCTGTGGAGCAGCGTAGACGCTGGCACAGGTAGGCACAGTAACTAACATCCAGTGACAGGACAATGGTGCAACACCCAGTGGAGGGAGCCTGGGGTTAGGAACATAAAAGGGAATGATTGTTAAATATACTCCCCTCCTTTCCTCCGAGGGAAAGACCTTTCTGTGTGAGAGAGAATCATCCCTATTGAATATAACCTCGAGGAGAAGGGGACCTCTGATACAGAAACAATAATTAAATACAACCACGAGGAGAGCGACCTCTATATGATTTATTCACTCTGAAATTTAACCTCGAGGGAAAGAATAGAAAGAACGTCTCAAGACGTCACAAAATGTTTTGCAGCCAAACGAAGCAATTCTTTGACGTGTATTCGCTCTTTCAGCAGATAGTTAATTTATCTCAAATTTCAATTGCTTATACAATTCCCTTTTGAAAGCCGTGATTGAATCTGCCTCCACCGCCCTTTCTTTCTGGATCATAATCATGTCTCATTTGGTTCTTTTGCCATTCACTTTAAACTTGGTTCTCGATCTTTGTGCCAATTGGACCAGTTTCTCTCTAGAACACCCTGTCTAGAACACTCATCATTTTGAACAGCTTCGATCAAATCTCCTCAAACTTCTCTTCTCCAAGAGAACAACCCCCGTTCTCCAATCTTTCTACCTTACAGAAGTCCCTCATCCCTGGAACCATTCTTGTAAATGTTTTCTGCATCCTCTTTATTAAGTGTGATGCCCAGAATTGGACACAGTACTCCAGTTCAGGCTGAACCAGTGTTTTATAAAGTTTCATCATACTTTCCTTGCCTTTGTACTCTATGGTCCTGATTTTAACTCTCTGTAAGTGAATTGGTTTTAAGTGAGTTGAATTCTTACACTCTGCCTCTATTTATGAAGTCATTTCCTATATGCCCTTTAACTACTTTTTCAAACTGCCCTACCACCTTCAACGAACTGTGTACGTATCTCTTTGCTCCTGCACCCCCTTCAGAATTATACCCTTTAGTTTACATTGCCTCTCATGGTTTTTCCAACTAAACTGTATCACTTTGCACTTCATTGTGTTAGATTTAATCTGCCTCGTGTCTGTCTGACTGTTCCATCAGCCTGCCCCTGTCCCCTTGAATTTTATTAAAATTTTCCTCAGAGTTCACAATACTTCCAGGTTTTGTGTGATCTGCAGATTTTGATATTGTACCCTGTACACCCAAGTCTAAGTCAATAATAGGTGAGTACTGTAATGTGACAAAGAAGATCAAAATTCAAATTCATTAAAACAAACAGGCAGAGTTTTATTTAATTTTTCAACAACCTCAAAATAACAGTGGGGGACTGGAAGAAAGAGCCTGAGAGAGAACAGTGCCAAATTCCCATAAATTGACCCCAAAATTTGCAATAAAAACATTAGATTTATGAAACAGAAATGTTGGTGCTGTTCAGGACAATAGGAACTGAACCGAACTTTAATCATAACCCATTGTAATCATCTGAATAGAAATGCTTTAAAAGGATGATCAGACACTACCTGAACAAGGAAATAAACAGGGACAATCGGGAATTTGCTTTCACTTCTAGCCAATTCTGATAACGACACCAGGACACCAGCTACAACAACTGTTACCATGGTTATGCTAGTCTTGTATCTTGCCAATCCTATGTGATATATCCATATTTCTTTTTAGGGATATTGGCTACACTTTGATCACATTGTTTTCCTACAAGATTGTTTGTTTTAATTATCTTCTAATGACTTATCTTAATTGCATTGAAGTTCATTTATAAAATGCCATATATTGATGTCTGTCTTTGATGAAAACTAATGTGTATTTGAATCATCACAAAGAGAATATTGCTTCGATGTGCACAATGTTATCTCAGTTATATCTATCATATGTATTTCATCATACAATAAAACAGTTCTAATGTCCTTTACTCCGACATTCATATCAGGTCAATTTTAAGCTTAATCATTAAAATCTCTCTAATATCAAAAAAATACTCATATATGTAGAAAAACAGTTTTCTTTATCCTGGCCTCAAGTGAACACCACTGTAATCTTTCTTCCAGACTGAAAAACAACTAAAACCAGAACTCTCTGTTTTCTGTCACTCTGCCAACTGCACATCAGTTTCGAAGAAGAGTTATATTGAACTTGAAGTGCTAACTGTTTCTTTCTCCACAGAAACTGTCGGACCTGCTGAGTTTTTCCAGCACTTTCTATTTTTACTAACTTCACTTCTATGCTGCCACTGCACCTTTTATTCAATGGGCATCAAATTTTCTGGCAAGCCTATTAGCTGGCACTTCAACAAAAGCCTTTAGGAAGTCCATGCACACCACATGCATGTATTTACCCTCATCAAACCTCTTTGTTGCTTCATTAAAAAACTCAGTTAAGTTAATTAAACACAATTGGCCTTTACCATGCAAATCCATGCTAGCTTTCCTTAATAAATTCACATTGTCCAAATGAATGTTAATTTAGTCCCAGATTATCATTTTGGAAAGATTTTCCACTATTGAGGTTAAACTGTCTGTCCTATAGTTACTAGATTCATCCTTGCACTCTAGTTCAACAAGATTGTACCATTTGCAGTTCTCTAGTCCACTTCTTCTTTTCTATAGCTAAACCAAACTATACGATCACTGTTCCCTAAATGTTCCCTTACTGACACTTGATTTGTTTGACCTATCTCATTTTCAAGAAACAGATATAGTAATGCTTCCTTTCTCATTAGGCAAGGACGTACTGAGAAGAAAATTCTCCTGAACACACTTTTGAAACTCTTTCCCCTTCTCTGCCCTCAACTATCCCAGCCTATGTTAGGACAACTGAAGTCCCTCATTATCACAACTTGCACCTCTCTGTAATTTCCTTGCAAAGCTTCTAAGTCTTTCCTGCTAGGTGGTGGCCTATCAGATACATCCAGTATTGTATTTGCACCTCAATTTTTTCTTAACTCTAACCAGATAGATTCTGTTCTTGAACCCTCCAGAATGTCCTCCCTCTCCAGCACTATAATATTCTCCTTAATCAATACTGACACCCCTCTTCCTTTCTATCCTTTCCTATCTTTCCTGAACACTTTGTAAAAGGAAATATATAGCATGCAGTTCTACCTTTTTTTGAGCCAGGAGTTCTCCGTTATTGCCACAGTGTTATATCTCCATGTGGTTATCTGCACATGCAGCTCACCAACCATATTTGTCACACCTTGTGTATTTACATTTTTGCACTTTTAACCTAACTTAGACCTCAATGTATTCCCTGTTTGTCTGAATCTACCTAATACCTTACTATTTCTTATAGTGCTATATGTTTCTCTCAATCCTTTCTGTACCTCACTTCTCCTTCCAATGCTGCATCCTGGTTCCCACCCCTATTGCCAAATTAGACTCGTAGACGTCTACCGCACACAAGGAGGTCATTTGGCCCATCATGTCTGTGCCGGTCAACAAAGATCTGAGTACACTAATCCCATTTTCCAGCACTTGGCCCATAGCCCTGGAAGCTATGGCAATGCAAATGAATATTTAAAAACTTCTTAAATGTTACAAGAGTTTCTGACTCCCACCACCCTCTGGGTGGAAAAATTTATCCTCAACTTCCCTCTTAGCCTTCCACCTCTTACCTTAAATCTATGCCCCCTGGTTATTGAGCCCTCTACTAATGGAAAAAGTGCCTTCCTATCCACTCTATCTATGCCCCTCATAATCTTATACACATCTATCAGGTCCCCTCTCAACCTTCGTTGCTCTAAGGAAAACAACCCCAGCCTATCCAATCTTTCCTCACAGCTCAGGCCCTCCAGCCCAGGCAGCAGCCTGGTAAATCTCTGCACCCTCTCCAGTGCAATCACATCCTTCCTATAATGTGATGACCAGAACTGCACGCAGTACTCCAGTTGTGGCCAAACCAGCATTTTATAAAGTTCCAGGATAACCTCCTTGCTCTTGTATTTTACGCCTTGGCTAATAAAGGCAAGTATCCCATAAGCCTTCTTAACCACGTTACCTACCTGCCCTGCTACCTTCAGGGATCTATGGATATGATCTTCATTACTTTTCAGGGTCCTACCATTCATAGTGTAATCCCTTGCCTTGTTAGCCCTCCCCAAGTGCATTACCTCACACTTTTCCGGATTGAATTCCATTTGTCATTGCTCTGCCCACCTGAGCAGTCCATCAATATCCTCCTGCGGTTTACAACTATCCTCCTCACTATTTACCACCCTACCAATTTTCATGTCATCCGTGAAATTCTTGATCATACCCCCTACATTTAAGTCCAAATCATTTATGTACACCACAAACACCAAGGGCCCCACACCGAGCCCTGCGGAAACAGACTTCCAGTCACAGAAACATCCCCTAGCATCATCCTCTGCTTCCTGCCTCTCAACCAATTTTGGATCCAACATGCCACTTTGCTTTGGATCCCATGGGCCCTTATTTTCTTGATCAGTTTGCCATCAGGGACCTTATCAAAAGCTTTGCTAAGGTCCATGTAGACCACATCAAATGCATTATCCTCATCAACACTCCTGGTTACCTCCTCAAAAAATTTGATCAAATTTGTCAAACGCTAACTTCCCTTAACAAATCAATGCTGACTATCCCTGATTAATCTGTGTCTCTCCAAGTGCAGGTATATTCTGTCCCTCAGAATTCTTTCTAGTAACTTCCCCACCACTGAGGTTAGACTGACTGGCCTGTAATTTCCTGGTCTATCCCTGCCTCCCTTTTTTAATAATGGAATAATGTTAGCAATCCTCCAGTCCTCTGGCACCTGACCTGTGGCCAGAGAAGATTTGAAAATTACTGCCAGGGCCCCTGATAACTCTTCCCTTTCCTCCCTCAGCAGCCTGGGATACATCTCATCTGGGCCCGCAGATTTATCCACTTTTAAGGCTGCTAAACCAGCTAGCACCTCCTCTCTCTATGTTAATTTCCTCTAATATTTCATAGTCCTCCACCCTGATGTCTATATCTGCATCGTCCTTTTCCATTATGAAGACCGACGCAAAGTATTCATTGAGGACTGTACCCACGTCTTTTGGGTCCACACACAGAAAACCTCTAATTGGTCCTACTCTTTCCCTAGTTATTCTCTTGCTCTTTATATATTTAATAAACCCCTTGGCGTTTTCCTTTATTCTACCCGCCAATGCTTTCTCATGGACTCTCTTAGCTTTCATAATTTCCTTTTTAAGTTCCCCTCTGCACTTTTTATACTCCTCTAAGGAGTGTGTTGAGCCCTAGGTATCTGCCATAAACTTCTCTTTTTTTTCTTAATCCTAACCATAATGTCCCTTGACATCCAGGGTTTTCCAGACTTCGTCCCACCCCTTTGTCTTTAAGGGGACATATTTGCCCTGTATTCTCGCTATTTCCTCTTTGAATGTCTCCCACTACTCTATCACAGTTTGATCTGCAAGTAGCTGCTCCCAGTCCACTTGGGCCAAATCACATCTCATTTTAGTGAAATTAGCTTTTCCCCAGTTTAGAACTTTTATTCCCAGCCCAACCTTTTCCTTTTCCATAACTATCCTAAATCTAGCTGAGCAATGGTCACTATCTCCAACATGCTCCCCTACTGATATGCCTTCCACCTGCCCGGGCTCATTTCCAAATATTAAGTCCAGAACTGCCCCCTCCCTTGTTGGGCTTTCTATGTACTGGCTAAAAAGGTTCTCCTGGATGCAACTTAAGAATTTTTCTCCCTCCCTACCTTGCTCACTAAAACTATCCCAATTAATGTTTGGATAGTTAAAATACCCTATTATTATTGCCCTACTATTCTTACACTTCTCTGAAATTTAATTACATATTTGACCCTCTATCTCTCCCTGACAGTCTGGGGGCCTATAGTACATGCCCAACAGCATGTTTGCCCCTTTTGTGTTTTTTACTTCTACCCATATGGCTTCATTTGATGATCCTGCCAAGATATTAACTCTCCTCACTGCTATTATTGATCCCTTGATCAATATTGCAACCCCACCCCCTCCTCTTTTATCCCCCTCCCCAAATTAGTTTATACCCTCCCCAACAAACTCAGCAAATTATGCAGTTAGGACATTGGTACCAATTCTGTTGAGATGCAGCCCATCTGGCCTGTATAGATTCCACCTCCCTCAGAACTGGTGCCACTGTGCCAGGAATCTAAAGGCTTCACTCCTGCACCATCTCCTCAGCCATACATTCATCTGCTATATCCTCATATTTCTACACTCACTAGTGCACTGCTGTGAGGCCTGAGTTCTGCACGGGAGAAATCCAGAGTGTTATGATGTGACAGATGATGTGTGCCAGGTGGACCAAATCCACGAGGGAAACTTGGTCGCGCCATCGCAACGGTTTTGCAATTTGTATTTATTACAAGGTGTGTGCACGGAATTCAAAAGTAATGAATCACCAAGACTTTTAGAGATTTCAAAAATTAAATTTAAAATATTTAATAACAAGGTATAAAAGATTTCAAGCACATACTATAGCACATAAGACTACAATTACTTGCTACTATAATAATTCCTAAAATTCCTAATTAACCTGACTCCCAGTTACATTCCCTTTAAGGCAACAGTCCAGAATAGCTTTTAGATTTAAAACAGAAGCAGCAAGTTGACACAATACCCACCTGACAGTGGAATTCCAAATGGCTTTTCCCCAACATTCAGTTTTGTCATATAGCAGACTTATGCACAAATGCTGGAGGCTTCACTAAGGCTATTTCACACACTCTTGTTAGATCTTACATGGCCTTCTGACACATAGCCTTTAATTCTTCTTTATATATGTTTCTCTCTTTGTAAAATGAAAATACTACTGTTCCATAAGCCTTTGAAACAGTATCTTCCTCATAATATAAAAACTTTCATGTTGCCAATATTGTCAGTAACCTTTTGGAAAAATAAACACATTCCTTAGCCTTGCTTATCTGGCTAGGCGTAAACAGACTAAGATTCCTTTGAAATCCAAACCTCTTCATTTATCTAAATATACAAATTCCCTTCACACCTTACACACTAAGCCAGTATCCATGTTTACTCATTAGGATGTCAAGCACGTAGCTTTTTTTGATGATTTCAAACTTGCAGTCTACTTGACTCAAATGGAATTAAATCACACACACTCCCAACTATACTTATCCATTAAACCTGCTTCACAATAAACCAGAAAAATATTTTGAAAATTATTATACTTTCATCACAAGAGATTACTGACTTTGAAATCATATTTATGAATCTCTTTCTTAGCTCTGTAAAGTCTTCCTGCAGAACTTCATTCCTCTTTCTACCTATGTCATTGGTACTGATGTGGACTACAATCTCTGGCTGTATACCTCCCCCACCTCAGAATGTTCTGCAGCCATTCAGTGACATCCTGAACCCTGCACCATGGGGGCAACATACTATTTTGAATTAATGTATCGAGCCACAGAAGAGCCTGTCTGTTCCAATAACTTTGAATCCCCTATTTCAATCCTCCCAAACATCCTCTTCCTGCCCTGTGCAGCTTAGCGACTCATTGTGCAATGGACTTGGTACTGGTTCTGATCCCCCAGAGAAACCATCATACTCATCAGTATTCAGAACCAGTTATAGAACAAGATGTACTCAGCGGAGTCCTGCAGGAACTGTCTCTTTGCCTATCTGGCGGTCACCCATCCCTTCTCTATGTGCACACTCTTAAGGTACTGGGTGACCACATCCCTAAACATGTTGTCTACATAGCTGTTAGCCTCACAGATGCACCACAATGGTCTCAGCTGCTGCTCAAACTGAAACCCAGTGCTCAAGCTCCTCCAATTGATCACACTTGCTGCACGCGTGGTCACCCAGGACATGGAGTTCCCACATGGAACAGGATGTGCATTCAATGGGGTTAAGGGACCCTGCCATGCTTCTATTCTTTTAGACTACTATCTAAACTTATCAGAAATAAACTTATCAGATTTTAAAAATACTTAAGGTTTAAAATGGGGAAGACTATGATGTAGTGGCAATGTCACTGGGTGAGTAATCTAGGGGCCCAGTCTAATGCTCTGGGGACACAGATTCAAGTCTCACTATGGCAACTGTTTGGAACTTAAATTCAATGACTTAAAAAATCTGCAATTGAAAGCTGGTCTCAGTAATGGTTACCATTAAACTATCATTGATTGTCATAGGGAGAATGCTAGAGTATTATAAAGCATGTAATAACAGGGCACTTAGAAAATATCAACATGATTAGACAAAGTCAATATGGACTTATGAAAGGGAAATCATGTTTGACAAACCCACTGGAGTGTTTTGAGGATGTAACTAGCAGAATAGATAGGGGGAACCAGTGGGATGCCAATTATGTGGGCGGCTTTGCCCTGGATGGTGTCGAGCTTCTTGAGTGTTGTTGGAGCTGCACTCATGCAGGCAAGTGGAGAGTATTCCATCACACTCCTGACTTGTGCCTCGTAGATGGTGGACAGGCTTCGAGGAGTCAGGAGGTGAGTTACTTGCTGCAGAATTCCAGCCTCTGACCTGTTATTGCAGCCACAGTATTTATATAACGGGTCCCGTTCAGTTTCTGATCCAATTTAACCCATAGGATGTTTTATGGTGGGGTTATTAAGTGATAGGAATGCTGTTCAATGTCAAAGGGAGGTGATTAAATTCTATCTTGTTCGAAATGGTCATTGCCTGACAACTATGCAGCACAAATGTTGCTTGCCATTTATCAGCCCAAGCCTGACTGTTGACCAGATTTTGGTGTGCTGGCATGGACTTCTTTCTGCAAGGCTTCACATTAGGCAATTAATTGCAGAGGCTGGAATTGGAAATTTGCTTAAAAACATATACAGTGGGAACTTTTCACTTCCAAAGAAGTTCCAATTGGATACCACTAGCACTGGTCTTGGAACCCTTGCTATTTTTAATATGTAACTAGTGAACCCCTTAGTGGCATTGCTCGCTGTGAGCCAGAGGATATGATGGACATTTGTGCAAAATAAGCGGATGGTGAAAAAACCTTTGTTCACTGACTCAAATTTCCTTCAAGCCAAGCAGGATCAACAGATGATACTCAGCAGGTCAGCAAGCATCTGTGGAGAGAAACAGAGTTAACATTTCAGGTCGAGATGACTGTTCATTAGAACGTTCTGATGAAAGGTCAAGTTGGCCTGAAACGTTAACTCTATTTCTCTCCACAGATGCTTCCTGACCTGCTGAATGTTTTCAGTATTTCATGTTTTTATTTCAGATTTCCATCACCTGCAGTATTTTGCTTTTGTGTTGTTGCAGGATCGATGAATGATAGCTAAATGATTTTTTTCTGACTCAAATTTCCAAATCATTGATCAATCAAAAAATGATATAGTTTATATATGGACACACTTAATGTATGACTTGCATGCACAGGATCTTTAATGTATTATTGGTCAGTCTCCCAAGACATTGCTGGTAGGAAACTGAAGAAAATATTTGATAAAGAGGAGGATTAGACATATGGTGCAAATATGTAATGTTACAGCAAAATAGAAATGCTGATTAAATAAATCTAAACAGTTGAAAATTGGAATAAAATTTATATTGTACAGTTTTATATAATTGTAAAGGTTTGGAAAAAGAGACATTAACAGTCAAAACAAATTATAGTAAAAGATACAAAGTTAAATAGTAAAATGTATTTATAAGTGTGCATGTATATATATTTATATGTGTTGTATATAAAGTATTGAGCGTAATTTGAATGTAGCATCTAGTAAATGAGTCATACAATAAAAGTAGTTTAAGAATTTTATACTCCTGTGAGTGTCAGTTTCTTTGATCAAAATGATGTTGTGAAGTTGAAGTAACAGTCAGAGCAGATAGTGTGAGGAGTCATGCTTCAACATTGAAGAGGTATAAGAATTCAGAGAAGGAAGGAGGAGGAATAATTGGACTTTGTGGAACTTGATGACAGTGAGTGTAAGAAACTTTGTAGTGGCAGCTGAAGGGTAAAGTTGAATGGTGGGAATTGCTGCAAAGTTTGAGAATATCTGCACAAGTGTGAGGATAAGAACATAAGAACTAGGAGCAGGAGTAGGCAATTCAGCCCCTTGAGCCTGCCCTGCCATTCACTGCGATCATGGCTGATCTCATTTCGGCCTCAACTCCAATTTCCTGCCCTGTCCTCATAACCTTTCAACCCATTACTAATTAAAAATCTATCTCCTCCTTAAATTTATTCAGCATCCCGGCATCCACTGCACACTGAGGTAGTGAATTCCACAGATTCACGAACCTCTGAGAAAAGTAATTCCTCCTTATCTCTGATTTAAATCTACCACCCCTTAGCCTTAAATTATGGCCTCTCATTCTAGAATGCCCCACAAGGGGAAACATCCACTCCACGTCTACTTTGTCTATCCCCTTTAGCATCTTATATACCTCAATTAGATCTCCTCATCCTTCTAAACTCTAGTGAGTATAGACCTAAACTGCTCAATCTCTCCTCATAAAACAAGCCCCGCACCTCTGGAATCAATCTAGTGAACCTCCTCTGAACCGCCTCCAGTGCAACAACATCCTTCCTCAAGTAAGGGGACCAAAACTGTGCACAGTACTCTAGGTCTCACCAATGCCTTGTATAGTTGCAACAACACTTCCCTATTTTTATACTCTCTTCCTTTAGCAATAAATGTCAAAATTCCATTTGCCTTCCTTATTACCTGCTGTACCTGCATTCTAGCTTTCAGTGATTCATGCACGAGGACACCCAGATCCCTCTGCCTTTTTATTCTTCTGACCAAAATGGATAACCTCACACTTATCCACTTTAAACTCCATCTGCCAAATTTTGTCCCATTCACCTAACCTGTCCATTTCCATTTGTAAATTTCTTATTTCTTCATTTGCAAGTTACTTTCCCACCTATTTTGGTGTCATCTGCAAATTTAGCTACATATCTTCTATCCCTGAATCCAAGTCATTAATATAGATTGTAAATAGTTGGGGCCTAAGGACCGAACCCTGTGGCACCCCACTAGTTACAGCTTGCCATCCAGAAAAAGACCCATTTATCCCGACTCTCTGCTTTCTGTTGGTTAGCCAATCCTCTATCCAAGCTAATAGATTACCCCTAACTCTGTGTGATCTTATCTTGTGTATTAATCTTTTGTGCGGCACCTTATCAAAGGCCTTCTGGAAGTCCAGATATACTACATCTACAGGATCCCCATTATCCATTTTGCTTGTCACATCTTCAAAGAACTCTAGCAAGTCAGTCAAACATGATTTACTCTTCATAAAACCATGCTGACTCTGATGGATTGCATTTTGACTTTCCAAATGCCCCATTACTACTTCCTTAATAATGGATTCCAACAATTTCACAATGACAGATGTTAAATTAGCTGATCTATAGTTTCCTACTTTCTGCCTCCCCCCCCACTTTTTGACTAAGGGCGTTATATTAGCATTTTTCCAATCCACTGGAACCTTTGCTCTTTTTATTATTTTTTTAGTAACCCTTTGCTGATCTTTAAAAGTTTCCCAATCTTCCAGACTGCCACTGACCTTTGCAATTTGGTATGCCTTAGTTTTTGCCTTTAAGTTATCTTTAACTTCTTTGCTTAGCCATGGATGCTTTTTCCCCCCCTTACCATCTTTCTTCCTCATTGAGATATATTTTACTTGGGAGGAATTGAATATCTCTTTAAATATCTGCCACAGTTCATCAACTGTCCTACCTTGTAGTCTTCCTGCCCAGTCCACTAAGGCCAAATCTGCCCTCATACCTATTTTGTTACCTTTGTTTAACTCCAGAACACTAGTGTGGGACTCAAGTTTCTCGCTATCAAACTGAACTTGAAATTCCATCATGCTATGATCACTCTTCCCTAGAGGATCCTTTATTATGAGATCATTAGTTGATCCCATCTTATTACACAAAACCAAATCCAGAATAGCCTGCCCCCTGGTGGGTTCTACAACATATTGCTCCAAAAAACAATCTAATACACTCTATGAACTCTCCCTCAAGGTTACCCTTGCCAATTTGATTAGTCTAGTCTATATGCATATTAAAATCACCCATGATTATTGCTGTGCGAACTGCAGCTCGGCGCATGGACACAACGGGCAGGTGATTTTTTTACAAACCTCAACCAGTGGCGAGAAGAGGTTTGATAACGGTTTTTAAAAAGTTTAATAAAGTTTTTGTTTATTTCATTAACATGTCCCATCTTGTGTGACATTTTCACATGAGGGGGACATGTTAATGAATTTTTTATTGTTCTATTTTTAATATTTGCCAGCCTTTCAGCGATCTCCCTGACGCAACACTGCCTCAGGGAGATGTGCGCTCTTTCGCGCACATGCACGATAGAGCGCATTCTGACAGTTGAGGAATCCCTCCCCCGCTCAGGAAATATAAGCTGCAAAAGTGGGCTCCATTGTGCTGCTAGTGTTGGCGCTAAGGGAGTCCAGAGTCGTGAAAATATTGACCAATCCACTTCTGATGCAGCTTACGTAGTGTGCTACGTGTGGAAGGGCAATAGCGCAGGTTTGCCATGTGTGCACTGGAAGCATGCAGAGTGGACAAATCATGATGCTACTCAGCATCTAATAACAATTTGGACCTCACAGATCCTATTAACACCCTCTCTTAAATACTTCACAATTGGACATCCATCCCCCCACCAGGAAATTCAGCCAGGAGCAGTGTCTGAGGTGGCTATGATTCACCAAGGAGGTGGTCACTGAATTGTGCCACCTCCTTCAAACAGACCTGCATCTGCAGAGCAGGCTCAAGAATGATGCTGCCAGGACCTGTTGCTCCAGATGTGCAGTTCAGGAACATTTGTCAGTCTCCAGTTTACCTAAAATCACACCATCATCACCCATGTTCCACAAATCCTCATCTTTCTGTTTCTATGCCACGGGCCATCACAGCATTCAAAATCCTGACACAAAAGGCATCACAAAAAAACCCATTCCATAACAAATTTATCCAACAAGACTTCCAATAATACAAACAAAACTGAACTAGTCACTCTTGCGCATTTCCCTACTGCATGTTTTGCAGATGCCTTTGCTTGGCCTGCTCCTAGGCAGTGCTATCCCAGTGGTTGCAGCATGGCTGGTGGAAGGCTTTCAGTTGGGGAGTCTGCAGATGGCCTTGCAGAACAGCCTCAATCAGCTTTGGGCCTTAAGGACCTACCGACGGACTGCATCACCTTATCATGGGCAGCAGCAATCTGGACTATCTGCCTGGTGACCAGCCAGGGCTCTGGTGGAACCTGAATCTATCATGCTGAGGGTGCATGACAGATTGGTGCATCAAGGAGCCACTGCCACTTCCAAGGGCATCTCAGCAATCCTAGTAATCTGCTGGAATACATTTTTCTGGACTGCTGTGAGACCCTGAAAGCTCCTTTGAGCTTGAGATTTACAACCATGAAGGCAGCAGTCTGAAGCTGCAGGGCACAAAGCTGGGCTTGCATGATAACAAGCATGGCTCCCATGACCTCAGTCTGAGACCCTACTACAGCACTGAGACATTGTGGTGGCCTCTACTTGTGCTACAATGCAAGATGAGTCATTAGCCACCGGCAAATCCATTGTGGCCAGGTCAGCATGTGTTGTCATGGAGATGGCCACTACTTCCATGCTGGAAAGGATGGACTCCAAGCTCCATGCAAAGCCCTGTCTGTTAAAATGATTTGAAAGGAGATGTATAATTAGAACCAGGAGCAAAATCAGGAAGCACTTTTTCACACAAAGGGTAGCAGAAATCTGGAACTCTGTCCCCTAAAAGGATGTGGGGACTGAGAGAATTAAAGCTTTCAAGTCTGAGATTGGTAGATTTGTGTTAGGTAAGGTTATCAAAGATTATGGAGCAAAGGCAGGTAAATGAACTTGAGGTAGAAATCAGTCATGATCCAATTAAGTAGTAGAACAGGCTATGTTATAAGGGAAAACAAAAACAGAATTACCTGGAAAAACTCAGCAGGTCTGGCAGCATGGGCAGAGAAGGAAAGAGTTGATGTTTCAAGTCCCCATGACCCTTCAACAGAACTGAGTAATATTAGGAGAGGGGTGAAATATAAGCTGGTTTAAGGTGGGGAGGTGGGGGTGGGGGGAGAGAAGTGGGTGGGGGGGGGGTGGGTGGTTGTAGGGACAAGCAAGCAGTGATAGGAGCAGATAATCAAAAGATGTCACAGTCAAAAGAACAAAGAGGTGTTGAAGGTGGTGATATTATCTAAACGAATGTGCTAATTAATAATGGATGGCAGGACACACAAGGTACAGCTCTAGTGGGGGTGGGGTGGAAAGACTAACGGCATAAAAGGTATAGATTTAAAATTAATGGAAATAGCTGGGAAAAGAAAAATCCATATAAATTATTGGAAAAAACAAATGGAAGGGGAAAGAAACGGAAAGGGTGGGGATGGAGGAGGGAGTTCAAGATCTAAAGTTGTTGAATTCAATATTCATTATTATATTCATATATCATATTCAATGTTATAAGGGGTCAAGCCAGTTGGTGAGGTCAAAACTAAGACAGAGTCTTTCCTTGCAGAGAGTTTATTGACTTAGTACAGAGTCAACACTCTTCCACAGCATATATAGGTGTACAAATACCCATCACCTGTTTAACAATGTAATTGCCATTAAACCTTAACAATGTAATTGCCATTAATATTGACAAGCTAGAAGGGCTGAATGGCCTATTCCTGTTCCTACATTAATGAAGTTTGAATAAATAGTTATTTTGTGATGAATGTTGTAATTGGACATGAGATTCAGTCATGCTAGCAGCAATGTGTTTTCAGATTGTATTGTAACAATTTGAAAAGTCTTCAATTATTTGACTTCTTTCTAATGACGTTTCTTGTGCTCTTTTTGTAGAAGTATACTTCTCCGGCCATGCAATCAGACATTTGCAACCACGCTTTCAGAGGTTAGGGCCAAAGTTTGATTCCTTTTTCCACTTCAGTTTGTTTTTTTCTTACCTATTACACCACAAGCAAGAAGTTGTTCTTAAAGCTGATCAGATACTCGTTCGATTTCAGTTCTCCTGATAAACGTCTGGATTCGAAATCCTCAGCAACAAAAAACAATCAATTAAAGGCAACGCCTCAATGGCAAAAACCTACCTTGCAACCTCCAGCACCTATCATACAACCTTGGCCTCCTGTAAAGAAACCAGGTAATATTCCATTAGGCAGTGCAGTCAAAATTGTTGCCAACTTTTTCTTTGGTGTCTTATAAAATGTTTCCTTTATGAGGTTCCAATTCTTTGTTAAAGCCAGGCAATCTGCCCTTAAAGCATATACTTCTTTAATATTTGCGTGTTTTGACAAAAAGCTAACATTGTTAAAATTTAAAACATGATCTTTGTAAAAAAAGTGACCAAGTACTTTTACCACTGGCAGTTTACTGCCATCAGCCTGCGTTTTCTGCATTTGATTGACCCAAATTGGAATGGATTAGCATATGACGGTGTGCCACAAATTAATCCAATCTAACCAAAAGGCACACAGTGTAACTTTCCATAACATTTACATTTTCATTTATATTTTTAATTATGTACATATGAAAAATAAGGATCACAGGCTACTTATAAATGCTCTAGCATATATTCTGAGAGGGTTTTTAGGATTCCTCAGCAATGTATGATTTTTCTCAGAGAGACCTCAATGATTCCGTTACATTACACTGTTACCTGAAGAGACAGTAACAGATATAAGGCTGGACTAGGTGCAGCCTGCTGTAGCAGGTAGATGGTGGTGGGATGTCAGAAGAATCAGGTGGGTATACCTGCATTGGATTCCAGACATTGGGAAAACTGTCCCCAATTAAGTTGGGGGCAGGAAGGGCCCAATGCAGGAACCTTGTCTCCTGGCGATGGGAATATAATTAGACTCATCATTGAGCCACTTAAATCTAATTTTTCCTGAGCCCCTAGGAATTTGGTGGTGGCTCAGGGATTCTCCAGAACTCACATGGCTTTCCCATGCCTCCCAGAGGCCACCTTGTATTGCAGGGTGGTTATGTCACTATGCAGATGATGTAACATAAGACTAGAAAGCAGCTGTGACATTATCTGTGTCCTGAAATGTTAGGATCTATGTTTACTGTTGTTTCAAAGAGTGAGTTGGGGGGAATTTGAGGCTGATCCTGTGGCTGATGTGTACCTTCATGTTTTATAGGTGCCTCAACAGATGCCCTCAACCTTCTGTGAGGTGGCCATGTGAAGGATCCTGGAGAAGGGTGGTATCATCCCTCCTTTTTACCCAGCTGTAGACCCCATAGATGGTGGATCTCCAATATCATGAATTTATCCCTTCCTCTTCACCTTCATTTATCATCATCCTCCTCAAATCCTGTGACTGGGGTCTTCATCCAAAGATGCAGCCATGGGCAGCAATGTGAATGAATCTATATTTATTTCAATATGAACATTTTGAATTATAAATATATATTTTCAGACTCTACATCTTTTAATTGACAGCAACATAAGACTGCAAATTATGTTTTTACTTGTAAATTTTTCCCAGAATAAAGATTTTAAAATATACAATAAACATTCTACATGTTTTTGCTAACTCTGCAGTGAGGTATTCTAATCAATACCACATTAGCCAATTATGTGCAGTTGACATGTGGATAATTTACAAGAATTCTTGGATTCTGTAGGTGTGGTTTCTCTTGTTATATGCTGGGTTATTTTACCTTTTATACTCTAAATATTTTAGCTTCTGTGGTTCAGACTATATTTGTAGACATTCCCTAACTCCAATGAATGGATGTAATGAAATCTTGGGAACATCATTAGAAACTAAGTACAAATTTTACCAGTATTACTTTGTAGATTTGGAAAATTAATGGTTTCCATTCTGGAGCAGCAGAGGATGCACAGGTTTCTCTAACTGGTTATAAAGTGCATGGCAATTTGAAAACAGACCCTCCACAGCTTGTGTACCTACAGCTCCTTTTATGGAACCTGTTTATTTTAGAATTAAATTGAGAAGTAATGATTATTTACCAGATCTTTCAGCATTTTCTCACATCAAGGTAACCTCCTACTGATTACCATGTAGTACCCTCTCTCAGCTGATGAATCGTACTCCTCCATGTTGAACACCACTTGGAAGAAGCACTGAGGGTGGCAAGGACGCAGAATGTACTCTGGGTGGGGGACTTCAAAGTCCATCACCAAGATTGGCTCGGGAGCACCACTAATGACGGAGCTGGCTGAGTCCTAAAGGACATATCTGCCAGACTGGGCCTGCAACAGGTGGCGAGGGAACCAACAAGGCAGAAAAACCTACTAGATCTTGTCCTCACTAACCTACCTGTCACAGATGCATCTGTCCATGACAGTATAGGTAGGAGTGATCACCACATACTCCTTGTGAAGACTAAGTCCCATCTTCACACTGAGCATACCCTCCATCATGTTGTGTTGCACTACCACTGTGCTAAATGGGATAGATTCAGAACAGATCTAGTAGCTCAAATCTGGGCATCCATGTGGGCCATCAGCAGGAACAGAAATGTATTCAACCACAATCACAACCACCTCATGGCCTGCATATCCTTCACTCTACCATTACCATCAAACCAAGGGATCAGCTGTGATTCAATGGAGAGTGCAGGAGAGCATGTCAAGAGCAACACCGGGCATACTGAGAAATCAGGTGTCAACCTGATGAAGCTACAACATGGAACTACTTGAATGCCAAACAGCAGAAGCAGTGAGCAATAGACAAAGCTAAGCAATCCCACAAGCAATGGATCAGGTCAAAGCTCTGCAGTCCTGCTACATCCAGTCATGAATGGTGTTGAACAACTAAACAACTAACAGGAGTTAGAGGCTTCACAAATGTCCCCATCCTCGATGATGGGGAGCCCAGCAAGTCAATGCAAAAGACACAGCTGAAGCATTTGCAACCATCTTCAGCCAGAAGGGCTGAGTGAATGATCCCCAGCATCACAGATGTCAATTTCAGCTAATTCGATTCACTGCATATGATATCAAGAAATGGTTGAAGGCACAGGATACTGCAAAGTCTATGGGCCCTGGCAATATACAGCCAATAGTACAGAAGACTTGTGCTCCAGATCTAGCTGTTCCCCTAGCCAAGCTATTCCAGTACAGCTATAACACTGGCATATCCCCAACAATATGGAAAATTGCCCAGGTACGTCGTGTCCACAAAAAGCAGAACAAATCCAATCCGACCAATTATCACCTTATCAGCCTCCTCTCAATCATCAGAAAATTGGTGGAAGATGTTGTTGACAGTGCTATCAAGCGGCAATACTTACTCAGCAATAACCTGCTCACTGATGTACAGTTTAGGTTCCGCCAGGGCCACTTAGCTCCTGGCTACATACAGCCTTGATCTAAATATGGACAAAAGAGCTGAACTCAAGAGGGAAAGTGAGAGTGACTGCCCTTTACATCAAGGCAGTTTTTGAGCAAGTGTGCCATCAAAGAGCTCTGGCAAAATTGAAGTAAATGGGAATCAGGGGGAAACCCTCCACTGGCTGGAGTCATACCTAGCACAAAGGAAGATGGTTGTGCTTGTTGGAGGCCAATCATCTCAGTCCCAGGACATTGCTGCAGGTGTTCCTCAGGGTAACATCCTAGGCCTAACCATGTTCAGCTGGTTCATCAATGACCTTCCCTTCATCATAAGGTCAGAAGTGGGGATATTTACTGATGATTGCACAGTGTTCAGTATCATTTGCAACTCCTCAGATACCGAAACAGTAAACTCCATGTGCAGCAAGACCTAGACAACATTCAGGCTTGGGCTGATAAGTGGCAAGTAACATTTGTGCCACACAAGAACCAGGCAATGACCATCTCCATCAAAAGAGAATTTAACCATCTTCCCTTGACATTCAATGGCATTACCATCACTGAATCCCCCACTATCACAATCCTGAAGATTATCATTGACCAGAAACTGAAGTGGACCAACCATATAAATACTGTAGCTGCAAGAGTAGGTCAGAAACTGGGAATTCTGTGGCGAGTAACTCAGCTCCTTACTTCCCAGAGCCTGTCTACCATCAATAAGGCACAAGTCAGGAGTGTGGTGGAATACTCTCCACTTGCTTGGATGAGTGTAGCTACAACAACACTTGAAACTTGACACTATCCAGGACAAAGCAGTCCTCTTGATCGGCACCTGATCCACCAATTTAAATATTCACTCCCTTCATCACTGAAGCATAATGACAGCAGTGTGTACTCCATACAAGATGTACAGCAGGAACTCACCAATTTGCCTCCGACAGCACCTTCCAAACATACAACCACTACTAGCTAGAAGGACAAGGGCAGCAGACAGATGGGGACATCACCACCTGCAAGTTCCCTTCCAAGCTACACACCATCCTGACTTGGAACTAAATCATCATTCCTTCACTGTCGCTGGATCAATATCCTGGAATTCCCTTAGCTCCGCTCCCAGAAGCTGTGAGTATACCTGCACCAGATGGATTGCAGTGGTTCAAGAAGGTGGCTCACCACCACCTTCTCAAGGACAATTATGGATCAGCAACAAATGTTGGCTTTGTCAATCATGCCCACAGTCCACAAAAGAATTAAAAACCTCTCCAATACTATTCGTAACTTCTAGATACTATAATGAGCCATTCCTTCTTGTTATCATCTCACCGTGCACCTCATAAGTAGATCTTGCACTGACTATGAACCTGACTCTGTGACTTTTCTTGGCCCCTGCAGACTTTAGATTTTCAGAATCCTAGAATGCTGGCAGCCACTGCACTTTACTTCATTCCAAGGTATTCCAGAAACTGATTTCATTAACACACCATACATGAGCTGGGCACAGGTTCCAAAGTAGCATTTATTCATATACATTAAACAAATAGAGCACACACAGGAGAACAGCAGGCAGTCATGGTGCTAAGTGTGAGCTTGTTTGTATTTAATTTGCCTGTTGTATTTCCTACATTATAACTATACATTAAGACAGCAACAAATGGCCTCATCTTTTATAACTGCATTCTGCCCCCGGTATTGTGAACTTACAGTATAGATTCACCAGGTTGTTGCCAGGGATGGGAAACGATGGTTATGAGGAGAGACTTGAGATACTGGGACTATTTCTATTGCTGAAGAGCAGACCAGAGAAGATTTAATAGAGTTCTAGAATTCTGAATAGAGTGAATAGGGAAAGACTGTTTCCTCTAATTGGGGTGTCTGTTATGTCATCACTTTAAAATTATCATGAAGAGTGAGGGGAAGGAGTGATCATGCAATGTGGACGTTGCTGGCTCAGCCAGCTTTATTGCCCATCTCTACTAGCCCTTGAGAAGGCAGTGGTGAACTGCCTTTTTGAACCGCTACAGTCCATGTAGTGTAGATACACCCACAGGTTAGGGAGGGAGTTCCAGGATTTTGACCCAGTGACTGTGAAGGAAAGGCGAAATAATTTCAAGTCAGGATGGTGAGTGGCTTGGAGGGGAACTTCCAGGTGGTGGTGTTCCCATCTATCTGCTGCCCTTGTCCTTCTTGATGGTAGTGGTCATGGGTTTGGAACTTGTTGTCTAAGGAGGCTTGCTGAGTTCCTGCAGTGCATCTTATATATGGTACACACTGCTACAGTGCATTGGTGGTGGAGGGAGTGAACGTTTGTGGATAGGGTGCGAATCAAGCGGACTGCTTTGTCCTGGATGGTGGAGTGTCGTTGGAGCTGCATTCGTCCAGTCAAGTGGAGAGTATTCCATCACACAATAAAATTCATTAAAAATATTCAAAGTTACAACTCTGATTACCAGAATTGAGCTACTTGACCTGTGCTAATCAATGTGGTCAGTAGTAGTATGGCCAATAAAGAGGAAATTGAAGTACTTAAATGGAATTCAGAGATTCTTTTGATACCAAAACAAAAATGCATTCAAAGAGTGTCTGGGCTGTTTTGAAAGTGTCTTGAGAAAGGCAGCAACACATTAACTTGCATTTATAAAGAACTTCTAGCATACGGAATGTCCCAAGGCATCTTACAGTGCAGCAGTCAGAGGAAAGGACCAGTCCGCCAGGAGAGAGTGTCTAGGAGGGGTGACTGAACAAAGCGAAAATAATTTCCCTCTATCTACCCATTTTATGCCATTGCTGCTGTGAGTGAACAGCAGAACTTCCCTATTTTAATTTCAGAACTTCTCTGTCCTGTTTCTCTATAAATGCTATGCTACTTGACCCTTTCCTTTCTCTTCTGTGTTCAAATCAAGGCTCAACACTGTCCCTGCTTTAACTCAATCTTTACTAGGATCCCAAACTGTGGAGCTCCTTTGTCTTCTTTCCACTTCCAATCCATACATTCAAACACAAGCTTGGTGTTACTTTTTTTCAGCTTTGATGGTGCCCTGGGCTATGTGCCTTAAGCCTTCACCTCGTAAGTAATAAATATAAATTTTTAAAAATGGATGTCTAATCTCCGATACGGTGGGATACTACTCCCAGAGTACAACATGGGACTATCAGATTACTGCTCTTCCTTTATAGCAATAAAAAACAGAAAAACTTGCGGTTTATACTTTCATTAACCACTGGAACATTCGAAGTGCTTTACAGCCAATGAAATACTTTTGAATTGTAGTCATTGTTGTAATGTAGGCAATAGGGCAGCCAATTTGTGCACCGCAAACTCCCACAAACAACAATGTGATGATGACTAGATAATCTGTTTTTGTGATGTCTGTTGAGGGATAAATCTGGGCCTGGACACTGGAGATAATTTCCCTGTTTTTCTTAGAAACAGTGCAATTGATCTTTTGCATACACCCCGCAGGCAGATAGGACTTCAATTTAGTGTCTCATCTGAAAGACAGTAGTAGGTTCGGTTACAATCGACCAAAGACCACCAAATGTCATTTAGCTTCTACATAAAGGAGCAATAATGCACATCAGATCACATTGCAGGGCTGTGTAAGGCTAAAAAAAATTAGTAAAACTAGTATTTGGTATGCAATATACAGAACCAGGGTAAGAATCAGGCTTTGCCTGAAATGCTTCAAGCTCTGTAAAAACTATGATCATGATACATGCCCAATCATAATTCTCAAATTTTAGTTGGGAAATAAAGTGAATGTGAGGAACACTCAACTGTTTATTAAAAAATGGCCCTTTAAAAAGAAATTTCAAGACCATTTGGTGCAGCATTCCCATCATCTTCCCCACTCCCATTTAGGGTTGATTTTGCCCTCCGCTTCCAGCCTGCTCACCATATTCTTTAATGTTTATACAGCCTGTTTGATGCCTACGTGTGGTCGGACAGTGTGCATTTCTGGATATGCTGAGCAATGTCTCCTCTAACTTTTGTTGTTTTATGCACAGCAATTAAGTGTGTGGTCCCTTTAAATTTTTTTGCATAGTTGTATACATGAAGTACCCTAAAGGGAACAACTTGTTTACGCAGCTTAAAGGGAACACTGACATTATGGCAGATTTTCAACTTGTGTGGACATAAAATTGCCATTATTGATTGTCTGCCCATTATGGAAACTGCTCGGATTTCATTTCCACAGATTTTTATTGAAATGGAAATTGGAGGGCTTCCATAGCAACAGCTTATATTTACATAGCATCTTGAACATGGTATAATGTCCTAAGGCACTTAATAAGTGCATAGTCAAACAAATAATTTGGCACAAAGTCAAAGAAGGAGCCATTAGAATTAGTGAAACTTGGTCAAAGCAGTGGGCTTTGGAGGGCATCTTAAAGGCAGAGAGATTGATGAGATGGAGGAGCGGTTTAAAGAGAGGAAAATTCCAGAATTTAGGGCCTAAAAACCTGAAGGAAAGACTTGCAATTATATAGTGACTTTCACAACCTAAGGATGTTCCAAAGCACTTCAAAACAAATCTAGTACTTTGAAATATAGTCACTTATAACGTAGGAAATGCAGCAACCAATTTGGGCAGATCAGCCCTCATGAACTGCATAGATAAAAACAAAAAAACTGCGGATGCTGGAAATCCAAAACAAAAACAAAAACAGAATTTCCTGAAAAAACTCAGCAGGTCTGGCAGCATCGGCGGAGAAGAAAAGAGTTGACGTTTCGAGTCCTCATGACCCTTCAACAGAAGTTCTGTCGAAGGGTCATGAGGACTCGAAACGTCAACTCTTTTCTTCTCCGCCGATGCTGCCAGACCTGCTGAGTTTTTCCAGGTAATTCTGTTTTTGTTTTTCTCATGAACTGCCGTCTGATGATGACCAGATAATCTGTTTTTAGGTGTGTTGGTTGCAGGATAAATATTGGTCGGGACACCAGGAAGAACACCCTGCTCTTCTTCAAAAAAGTGCCATGGGATCCTTTACATCCATCTGAGAGACAGGGCCTCAGTTTAACATTTCATCTGGGAAACAGCATCCCCACAGTGCAGCACTTCCTCAGTACTGCATTGGAGTGTCAGTCTATTTTGCTTATATCTCTGAAATGGGACTTGAACTCACTTTCATACTGAAAACAGCTAAAGACACCTTTGCCAAAGGTGGGGCAAAGAAAGTCAGGATGCACAAGTAGAATTCAGGCAGCTAATTCTCAAAACGTAAAGTTGAAAATCTGCTCTTCTGTTTGTAGAGTGTGCATGTATGTAGCTGTATATGCGAATGCCACATGAGCAGTTTTGTGTATGTGTGAGAGCACATTTTATAAAGTGCAGGACATGTATACGCAGGTTTCTGTTTCTGCACATTTTTGTGGACCTTGGTGGCTGTATACGCATTTTGTGGGCACATGCATATGTATGTTTGCACATTCATCTACATTCACAGTGAACACAGGGGAGCACAGCATAGTGCCATTTCATACCTAAATTAACTAATGTGTAAACTGCTTTTAGAAATTTCCAATGAACTGGATTGTGCAATTTGCATATTTTAATAAAAATACCTTAATTAGTGAGGGCTAGAGACCTGGAATGCTCCCAATCTCTGGCGCTTATTACTCCTGATGCATATAGTCAATCAGTCAACCAGTATAATTCATTTGATGATGAATGTGGTCCTATGCCGATTTTCAGACATCTCTGAATTGTTGAATAACAGTAGAATCTCTGTTACAAATACAAATAACACAAATGGATTATTCGCAGTCCATTTTCTCATGCGCCTCTTAGCTGTTTCTCAACAATAGACAACAAGGTGTTTGATACAAATTGAGTATTTCCAGTTGGAAATGCTACATGTTGGGGTCCTACTAGGAACCACATTAAGCTTTATTATATTTTTAGCCATTGTGGATAACCTGGATGTGGATGACCTGACCCTTTTGGACAGTCATAATCATGTGCAAGGGGCGAGCACTTCATTGACTGAATAGGCGACAGTAAATCACATGAAACTGACCCCAAAAGTGCAACACCATGGAATTGTATTTCATGCACAACTCTCCTGATCCCCTTCTCATCGACTTAGATGATGCTAAGATTGCGCAACAAATGTATATTAAATTATTAGGAATCTACATTGAAAATTATCTCAAATGGAATTTCCAAGTATGTGAAATGTGCAAGAGAGCAAACTGAAGTCTTGACATGCCATGTTTTCTCAAGCATCACAACGTATCTCAAACTAACCTATTCACTGTGTTTAATAGTTACATAAGAACCATTGTTGAATACCCAGCGCCTGGTTGGAATGTTGGACTTAACAAGAGCATATGAACAAGTTGGAAAATGTACAGAAACAAACACTGAAATTGACCAAAGCTACTCTGACACAATCAAACAACTGCATATATGTTCCTTTGCTCTGTCTGGGATTCACTAGAAAACTCTTGAAACCCATCTCCCACTGCCACTATTTCTTGCCACAACCACACAGAAATAAATGTGCAATGGAATTAAGGAGAAAATACATCATTCTGCACATAAGATATAGAACGAGTAAACTATGAGGCAGCCGAATCTCCTACTTTATAAAACTCATAGATAGTATGTAAATAATCAAGTTTAAGGAACTCAACCTGACAACATATGATCTATGGAATTTAACACAAGAAGCAGAGTACAGTGGACCTTTCATTTCTATTCTATAAATTAAGGAGATGTGTTTTGCAACATATTGTAATATTTGTGTACTAAAATGTACATAATTGTGCAATCCCTGTATTATTTTATACTTTATTTTGACTTTAATGATTGTTTTTAACTATGTTATGAATTATGATAATTTGTTTTGTATTGTCATCACAATTTGGCAACTGCTGCTATGCTGATTTTTCAATAAACAAATTATCTATCTGTCTGCCTTTAAGGTCCTGTGCAGCAAGACACTAAAGTGTACCAGGGACGTTGGCGCTGTCTTCATTACCTCTGTGACCAGATTTGCTGCAAACCCCGGATGAAAACGACTATTTTGTATCAATGAACAATTCCAATGCAATATCGTATCGCTAAGTAAAGATTGTAAATGAAATTACCTTTGGCTGTGCTTTTCCTTTAATGATCACAAATTCAACATTTAAACTGGCATTTCACAGTCATTGGCGGCAGCACTAGGGCTTTGGGCTTCTGACTTGGATCCCTCATTGCAAATTCTAATCTAAGAATAGCTGGTGGTTGGATTAGTGTGTTAGACTCTCCCTTTAGAGTCCAATGCCATTTTGCCTGGGTCAGTGGGAGGGGAGAATGATTTAACCTAGCGTCCTTATGCTCCAACATTTCTTTGTCATGTGCACCCTCACTTGTTGAAAAATTAGAAGCTCCCCATGGAGGAGACCTTATGCTGAACTTTCTCATCTCTGTAATGGAGGAGGATAATGTGTATCTAAGGGGCTAAAGAGGACAATCCTAGCAATTCAGTGCTATTTGACAGGATGAGTCTTTGCAACAAATGATGCTACGGTTGGAGACTCAAAATATAGGCATGTGGTATGAGATAATTCAACAGCAAGGATAAAAAATTGGTTGACTGACAGGAAATTGAGTAAATAAGTTTTGCTCGGAATTATGGAGCTTGGAAGTAGTGTACCTCAGCAGTCAGTACCAGGTTCAGTTTTATGCTCAGTATATATAGATTATATGCACTTCAGAAAAGGGACACAGTTTCAAAATTTATTGATGACACAAATAAACAGAGTTTGATAAACAACAACAAGACTGTAAAACTCTTATCCACATTCATAAGATGTCAGGAAGGCATAGGCTGTTTTAACAGAATGGACAACAGATGGCAGATTCAACCTGGTTAAGTGAGATAATGCATTTGTGGAAAGGCAAGGAATGGGAATATGCACTCGAGAAATGGCATGAGCAGAGAGATCATGGGGTTCAACTACACAATTACTTGAAAACAAACAAAGATAGATAAAACCATAAGGCCAAAGAACATTGGATTTTATAAACAGGGACATAAGGTCCAAGAGTAAAAAAGTAATCATGGATTTATGAATAGCCTGGGTTAGAACACAGAACTGTGTGCGTAGTTGTGACCACCCAATTACATAAAGAATATTAAAGCTATGTAGAGGGTAAAGTGTAGATTCACCAGGTGATGTCAGGGATGGGAAACTATAGTTATGAGGAGAGACTTGAGATCCTGGGACTATTTCTATTCAAGAAAAGAAGGGTTAGAGGAGATTTAAGAGAGGTTTTAAAAATTTTGAACATTTTTAATTGAGTGAAAAGGGAAGCCAGTTTTAACGGGCTATCTCTTTAATATCATAATTAAGAATGAGGAGAGTGGTTAGAAGAAATGTCTTTACGCCATGGGGTTCTGGAGCAGGGATTGATTTGTCACAGACACTGGTTAAAAGACAGACCATTACATTCTTTAAGGAAATGTTGACTAACTATCTAAAACAGGAAGATAAAGAGTTGGCCAGTGTAATTAATCCAGGATTATTGAAGCAAAGAGCTGGCAGAGACAAGATGGGAAAATTGACTCCCTCTATGCTGGTAAACAGCTATGATTCTCATATTACTGCTGAATATAGGTTATAAGATCATTAAGATCTTAGCAGTAAGACTGGAGACAGGACAATCAAAAGTGGTTCAAAAATATCAAGTAGACTTTGCGAAAGGTAACTTAACTTTGGGTAGCATGAGATACCCATTTTAGCAGATAATGACCCTGATGTCAAAATGTTAATCCTCGATACAATGTGTTGACTAGGCCATGAACTGCTCCAGCTCTGAGCTAGTTCCACTAACTGACAGACTTATCATCAGACATCATGCCTAAGTGATGTAATCAAGTATTTTTATGTGTATTTTAATCATTGCTTTATGAGAACAAATGGGTAAAGGTTTGTCAAAGACACTTTAATGAATTTGACTGTTATTAACTTCATTCAGACTGTTATGTATTGAATGTCTTTTGAATGTCTTGTTGAGCTTGCCGTACTTGGCAGCCGGGTATTGTGGGATCACCGAGTCCATGTTTGTTTTAGTTAGTTCAGTTACTGCATTCAATAAACAAAGCACCTTGTTCAATCACCTCTGCGCCTATGTGAGTATTTATTAATCTCTAAAAGGTAATCGGCAATACCAATAGTTAAACATAACAAATTGGCAATGAGGATGATGGACTTTTGCAGTAATGCCACTCAAACAATGAAACAGCCAGTAAAAGGAAATTACTAGTGAAAAAAAAAGTGTGCGCCAATACTCCTAAAGCGCAAGGTTCAAAAACAACAAAGTCCCTGTAGAGTTTTTTAAAAATTGCTGCTACTCTGTAGACTAAAGAGAAAAAAAGCAATCAGAGCAGGGAGCAGTGCAGCAGCTCTGGGTTTAAAGAATTAACGGACCCAGAACAGATCGGCTGAGAAGTCCCCTGGAGCACTCCCAAAGTTAAAAAAACAAAGGGATCTGCAAGAGCAGAAGTGTAAAGAAAGAACTAGCCAGTGTAGAAAGTGCTGCAGTGATTTATATTTTCTTCAAGCGCTTGAAGAAACAAAAGATCCATGATCGCAGGGATCCCAAGAAAAGCATGGGAAAACTACAATGGCATGGCTAACGGCTGCAGACAACCCACAAAAAATGGGAAAAGGAAAGGATCCCAGAGAAAAGAAGTCCTTGAAAGTTTTTAAAAATTGAGAAAAGAAGACCCACAGTCGATGGGAGCCCTCCAAAAGCAGAAAAGCGCAGGAAAAACCACTGAGACATAAATGGCAGCTGCTGACAGCCTGAGTAATAAAAAAATGGTTACAGCTCTTAAAGCAGTAACAGCATTTAAAGTGGGAACTACAAAAAAAGGAATGACAGTAAACAAGAAGTAACTGACGAAGCAGTGAAAATAAAAAGGCAGAAAATGACTACACTTGACAGACCTATGGGACATTTCAAGGAGACTGTGGAACAGTGGAGCCCCTATACTGAATGCTTTGGGTTTTTTGACCTCGCAAATGGAATTGAAAATGATAGAAAGATGGCAACTTTAAGCGTAATGGGAGCTAAAACCTTTGGCTTAATAAGAAGCTTGATGCAGCCTGACAAACCTGACACAAAATCATATGAAGACATTGTAAAAGTTCTGGAGACATATTTTTCCCCTAAGTCACTTGTCATAGCAGAAAGATTTAGGTTTCACAAAAAAACCAAGAGGGGTAAACAATTGCACAGTATGTTGTAGTACTTTAAAAGCTCACTGAACTTTGTGGATTCAAGGAAGTATAGAATGATACTGTCCTTGACAGGTCGGACTGTGGCCTTCGTTCTGAAGCAATCTAGAAACGCCTCGTGGCAGAGGCTAACCTCACTTTGCAGAAAGCCATAGAGATTGCAGTCTCCATGGAGCTGGCTGCAAAAGTAGCATTAAAGCTGAGTGTATCAGCTCGAGTGCATAATGTGACAGCTGAATGTAGCAAACAGCCAAGAATGTTACCTTTGTGGAAAGTCTGGTCACTATCCATCTGAATGTTGGTGCAGAGACCTTGAATGCTGATGGTATGGCAAGAAAGGACACATTGAGCGTTCCTGTAAAAACAAAAAAGTAGCAGTGAATCAGAAAGGCAAACCAGAGAAAAAGGAATCTGGCGTAACAAGAAGAAAAATCTGTGTGGCATATAGCAGGAATGGGTGGACCAGAGTGACACCAGGTCCCAAGAAGAAGAGCCCCTCCATATCTTGTCAGTGGCAGGTGACAAAAATAAAACTACACCGGGGACTCTTTCCAACCTTTCTTAAGGGGGCTACTGGGTAACACTGCTGCTGGAGGGCCAACCAATATGTATGGAAGGGGCAGCAGTTTCTCTGGTCTCTGATGCTGTGTATAAGAAGAAGCTTAAACATCTTCCCTTGACTCTTGCAAAAATCATTCTGAAAACATACGGGGAACCTGTACCTATGATGGGCAGAATGGAAGTTAAAGTGGAACTAAATGGACAGACTGCTAAGCTACCATTGTTTGTGATGAAAGGCAACTACCCAGCTTTAGTTAGACATTCACGGCGTGAGAAGATCCGGTTAAACTGAGCAGAAGCACACAGCATTGCAAAAGAAGACACTGGCCGACAGCTGTTGTAAAAAAAAATGCTGTTGTTTTCAAAGGCGATTTGGGAAGCATGAAGGAAATTACTGTAAAATTGAATATCAAAGCTGACTCAACCAAAATTTCAGAAGGCCAGAATCTTGCCTTATGCCATACAACCAAAAGTCGAAGCTGACCTGGAACGTCTGGTCAAAATAGGAGTCTTGGTACCTGTCTCCCATAGCGAATGGGCAACACCCATTGTTTCAGTGCTCAAGAAAGACGGCTCCTTATGCATCTGTGGGGTATTCAAGGTTACTGTTAACCCCGTGTTGTGTGCTGAACAATATCCACTTCCCTATATTGAGGACCTTTTTGCTGGCCTGGTTGGTGGACAGAAATTCAGCAAAATAGATCTATTCCAGGTCTACTTACAAATGCATGTTGATGAGAAGTCACAAGAATGTGTTACCATCACAACACACAAGGGAGTGAACAGATATTGCCGGTTGCTCCAGCCTTGTTTCAGAGAGCCATGGACCAGATCTTGAATGGCTTGCCTGGAGTTCAGTGCTGCCTTGACGACATCTTGGTAATGGGCAGGACTGATGAGGATCATCTCAAGAACTTGGTTGCCACTCTACAAAGGCTAGTGGAATATGGCCTACGGGTTCGCAAAGACAAAAGCGAGTTTTTTTCAGCCCTCAGTGGAATATTTAGGACATGCCTTTGATGCTGTTGGGCTTCACAAAGCACTCTCCAAGGTCAAAGCTATTGTGGATGCTCCAGCTCCTCTGAATACCAGCTAACTTCATTCGTTCTTAGGACTGCTGAATTATTACGGGAGATTTATTTCACAGCTGGCAACCCTGCTGAAATCCCTGCATGGGTTTCTGTGTCAAAACAAAGCCTGGAAATGGACGGAAGCCTGTGACACTGCATTCAAAAAGGCTAAAGCAGCACTGACAGATTCCAAGGAACTGACACACTTTGACCTCCTTACCTCTACAACTTGCATGTTTTTTTTAAATTAATTCACAGGATGTGGGCTTCGCTGGCTAGGTCAGCATTTATTGTCCATCCCTAGATGCCCTTGAGAACCTTGTGATGCTCTGCCTTATGGAGTTGGGGCCGTTGTTTCACACACAATGCCCTCAGGTGTGGAGAGGCCCATCGTGTTTGCTTCACTGACTTTTAAGCAAAGCAAATAACCAAATCAAACGCATTTTTGGAATCCAGAAATTTCACCAGTACCTGTTTGGACAGAAATTCACATGCTGACTGATCATTGACCACTCACCTCAATATTTGGTCCACACACACCTATCCCTTCTTTAGCTGCAAGCAGGATGCAGTGTTAGGCATTGATGCTGAGTGTCATACATATGACATCAAATATCGAAAATCTACCTTGCATGGCAATGCGGATGGCCTTTCGAGGCTGCTGTTATTAGTCGGCCAAGTGGACACTGCTTGGAAAGACATTCTCTACTTTGCACACATGGAGAACACACCCATCATTTCAGTCCAAATCAAGAAGGCCACTCGAATGGACACAAAATTGTCCAAAGTCATGGGCCTTGTGATGCATGGCAACTCTTCCCTGAACTTCCAAGTCTCACCTGATTTTCATCCTTACATATCCAGGAGGATGGAGTTATCAGCCACTTCAGGATGTTTGCTTTGGGGCATGCAAGTTATTATTCCACCAACACTGAGGAACTGCATGTTGGACACTATGGAATAGTTCACATGAAGGAGATTGCAAGAAGCTACTTTTGGTGGCCTGGCCTGGCCTGGCCTGGACCAAGACATTAAAGCCAAGGCAAGATCCTGTCCTTCATGTCAGAGTGTGAGAAACATGCCTCCATTGACACCCCTCCATCCATCGGATTGGTCGGAAAATCCATGGCAGCGCATCCACGTCAATTTCACTAGTCCATTTGAAGAAACAATGTTCATGGTAGCTTGGATGCTCATTCCAAATGGCCAGGAGTTTCGGTGATGTCTTCTGCTACTGCTGAGAGATCAATTCAAAGGCTAAGAGAAATGTTCAGTCATTACGGTTTACCAGAACAATTTGTGACCAACAATGGACCTCGATTTGTCTTGCAGGAGTTTGAGAAATATTTGAGAAGTAACAGAATTTATCATATCGCCTCAGCACCATACCACCCACCTGCCAATGGATTAGCTGAGAGGTTTCCTCAAACCATGAAACACACTTTAAGTTCGCATGAGGACATCCTTCCATTCAAAAGTGGCTGGATGCATTTCTGCTGACATACCGACACGCTACATGCTACGATTAAAGCATCTCCAACATTCCTACTAATGCGACGACAACTGTGCACTTGCTTTGATCTGTTGAAACCAACAAAAACACAACAAGCTATGTAAGATGAACAGCATGAGAAAAGAGCACACAGATCAAAGCCAAGAATTTTCTGTTCTAGACAAGAAGTTCTAGCTCATAATTATGCTACCAGAGCTAAATGCTTCCCTACTACTGTGATTGTTCAGGCAGGACATGTTTTGTACACAGTCCAAACTGTAAATGATCTCAACTGGTGGAGACATGTTGACCTACTGTTGCCAAGTCAAGGACAATCTAAGGATACACCTCCTATGTAAAAGTGTCATGAAGAGATATTAGTGTCTCTACTGTTCCTGGAAATTATTCTTAAAATGGAATTGTAGTGGGGTCTATGTCTATGTGTTTGACTGTGTGTGTATTAATTGGATTAAAACCAGCTAGCCTGGGTGCTATGATGTATGGTAGTTTTGAGATGTTAGTTAGATAAACAGTAAGGAGGATAAAAGGTAATGTGTAAATTTGCATTTGTTGAATAAAGCATTCAAGAGTGGGAGTAAAATCTTGTACCTAGCTAGAAGACGCCAAGAAATGTGTTTTTTTTTCACTTACTAATAAAATTGGTGGAATGAAAAGATATTGTTGTTAGGAGATGTAACATTAAAAGCCTGGTGATATGATGGAAAATTTACATTCAAAAGAAAAGCTAGGTATAAACAGGAATGGAGTTAGTGTGTATAATGCAGAAGCATCTAAGATCTAAACAGCCTGTAAGCCTACAACTTTGTCTGCAAAGGAACCAAATTGCAAAGAACCTCATTTTGAATTTGTAAGGTCAAATGTGCTTTGCCTGGTGCCTGTTTAAAGTCTATGGGTTATTGTTGCCTTGGTGAAGATTTACCTGGGAGTGATTAATTTGGGGATTTGTTTAAAAGTTATTATGGTAGTAATTTGTAGAAGTGTGTTTAATTTGTTCTTAAATTAATAAATGTTTAATTTATTTTTATATAAAAATATCTCTTGAGACTCATTGGTCTTATTTTTATTCCTGAATTCAGAGCTGCATCTCAAACATACCAATTGAAAATATAGGTTATGACAGCTGTTCAAGTTTCCCTCTGGAATTTAAACAACTCAGCCTTTACCAACTGGTGTGTCATAACAAAGAGCCATCTCCAAGTCAACGAATGTTGACTCCAGTCTCACCTCCTTGGTCTAGCGCGACTGAAGTTGAGGTCGTCTCCCCTTCACCTGCATTAGGCACAGCTTCGGATTCTGCTGCAGGTTCTGGGATGAGCATTGAGAGGAGACCTCCTGAGCATCTGAATATATAAAGTCAGAGACATAGAGGCATCAACCCTCCTTCCCTAGCCCAGAAAATGTTTTGTTATTGCCAACATTAATTTTCGGATAATGTCAAGACTTGATGGATTTTGCAAAATCCTGCCCTATGTCTCTATGGCTATACTTTTCACAGAATCACAGAATTGTTAGGATCTTATTGTAATCTCCCGCCTACCACCAATAACCTTTCACCCCCTTGTTTATCAAGAATCTATCTACCTCTGCCCCAAAAATATTCAAAGATTCTGCTTCCACTGCCTTTTGAGGATGGGAGTGCCAAAGACTCTACCCTCTGAGAGAAAAAATCTCCTTATCTCTGTCTTAATTAGGCAACCCCTTATTTTTAAACAGTGACCCCTAGTTCTAGATTCTCCAACAAAACAAGACATCCTCTCCACATCCACTCTGTCAAGGCCCCTCGGGATCGTAAAGGTTTCAATCAAGTCATTTCTTACTTTTCTAAACTCCAGTGAATATAAGCCTAGCCTGTCCAACTGTCCCTCATAAGACAACCTGCCCATTCCTGGGACTAGTCTAGGAAACCTTCTCTGAACTGCTTCTAACACATTTACATCCTTCTTTAAATAAGGAGACCAATACTGTACATTGTACTCCAAATGTGGTCTCACCAGTGTCCTATACAACTGAAGCATAACCTCCCTACTTTTATATTCAATTCCCCTTGCAATGAATGATAACATTCTATTAGCTTTCCTAATTACTTGCTGTACCTACATGCTAGCCTTTTGTGATACATGTATTAGGGTATCCGGGTCCCTCTGAATCTCAGGGCTCTGCAATCTCTCACCATTTAGATAATATGCCTCTTTATTATTCTTTTTGCCAAAATGAATGATTTCAAATTTGCCCACATTATACACCATTTGCCAGATCTTTGCCCACTCACCTAACCTATCTATATGTCCCTTTGTATCTTCCTTATGTCCTCTTCACAACTTACTTTCCTACTTACCTTTGTGTCAACAACAAATTTAGCAACCATACCTTCGGTCCTTCAGCCAAGACATATATATAAATTGTAAAAAGTTGAGGCCCCAGCAGTCATCCTTGTGGCACACCACTTGTTACATCCTGCCAACCAGAAAAAGACCCATTTATTCTAACTCTGTTTCCTGTTAGCTAACCAATCTTCTATTCATGCCAATATGTTACCCCCTACACCATGAACTTTTATTTTCCGCAATAACTTTTGATTTGATACCTTATCAAATGCCTTCTGGAAATCTAGTACATCCATTGGTTCCCCTTTATCCACAGCACATGTGACTCCTTCAAAGAACTCAATAAATTGGTTAAACACAATTTGCCTTTTACAAAACCATGTTGACTCTGGCTGATTGCCTTGAATTTTTCTAAGTGCCCTGCCATAACATCCTTAATAATAGCTTCTAACATTTTCCCTTTGACAGATGTTAAGATGTTAAGCCAGATGTTATGATTCTGTCAAAGCTCAATGGAGACTTCTTTATTAATTCTATACATTTACAGTTATGCTCAATTTCATATTTCTTATAACGACTCTTGTCTTTCTCCTGTTACCCTGACAGTTGTACTTTCTAAGCTGATTGCAGCTGCTGTTGATTTTCTGGTTGGAATCATACCTAGTACAAAGAGAGATGGTTGTGGTTGTTGAAGGCCAATCACCTCAATTCCAGGATATCACTGCAGGAGTCCCTCAGGGTAATCTCCTAGGCCCAACTATCTCAGCTATTTCATCAATGACGTTATCCTCCATCACAAGGTCAGAAGTGGAGATGATCACTGAAGATTACATGATGTTCAATAAGTTGCAAATCCTGAGATAATGAAACAGTCTGTGCCTTCATGCAGCCAGACTGGACAGCATTCAGGCTTGGGATAATATGTGGCAAATGAAATTTGCACCACACAATGCTAGGCAATGATAATCTCTAACAAGATGGAATCTAACCATCTCCCTTTGATATTCAACGGCATTACCCCACAATCAACATCCTGGGAGTTACCATTGAGCAGAAACTGAATGGAACCAACACATAAATATTGTGGCTATAACAGCAGGCCAGAGGCTGGGAATTCTGTGGTGAGCAACTTACTTGCTGACTCCCCAAAGCCTGTTCACCATCTACTAGGCAGAATTTAGGAGTGTGAAGGAAGGTTTTCCACTGGCCTAGATACGTCCACCTCCAACAACACTTACAAACCTTGACACAAACCAGGACGAAGCAGCCCATTTGATTGGCACCTCACCAGCACCTGCGCACTGTAGCAATGGAGTGTACCATCTACAAGATACACTGCAGCAACTTGCCAAGGCTCCTTTAATTGCATCTACCAAACCCATGACCTCAACAGTCTAGAAGGATAAGGGTAGCAGATGTTTGGGAACACCAATAGCTGCAAGTTCCCCTCCATGTTACACACCATCCTGACTTGCAACTATCTCGCTGTTCCTTCACTTTCACTGGATCAAAATCCTTGAACTCCCTTCCTAACAGCATTGTGGGTGTGCCTACCCCACAAGTTCTGCAACAGTTCAAGAAGACAGTTCATCATCACCTTCTCAAGGGCAATGTAGGGATGGGCAACAAATGTTGGCCTTGCCAACGATGCTCAGATCTTATGGACTAGTAATAAAAAAATAGTTATGGCAGTTGGGGCAATGTACTTTTACACATTATTCAAGAATGCAATTTCTTCATCTCTTCAAAATATAAAAGTAGCTACCAGCCATTAACTTTATGGAACCACTGTTCATCCTTTCATCTACTGATAATGTTGCTTTTGTTATCACCAAACCAAGCATTAAAAGGAATGTCCAATGACCTTCCTTCCATGATAAGGTCAGAAGTGGGGGTGTTCGCTGATGATAGCACAATGTTCAGCACCATTCGCGACTCCTCAGATACTGAAGCAGTCCATGTCCAAATGCAGCAAAATCTGCACTATATCCAGGCTTGGGCTGACAACTGACAAGTAACATTCGCGCTACACAAATGCAAGGCAATGACCATCTCCAACAAGGGAGAATCTAATTATCGTCCCTTGACATTCAATGGTATTACCATTGCTGAATCCCCCACTATCAACATCCTGGGGTTACCATTGACCAGAAACTGAACTGGACTAGCCACATATATATTGCAGCTACAAAAGCAGGTCAGAGGCTAGGAATCCTGTGGCGAGTAACTCACCTCATGACTCCCCAAAGCCAGTCCACCATTTACAAGGCACAAGGAAAGAGTGTGATGGAATACTCTCCAGTTGTCTATATAAGTGCAACTCCAACAACACTCAAGTAGCCTGCTTGATTGGCAACCAAGCATTCACGCCTCTACCACCGACGAACAGTGGCAGCACCATCTACAAGATACCATACCATCTCAACTCCAGGATATCACTGCAGGAGTCCCTCAGGGTAATCTCCTAGGCCCAACTATCTCAGCTACTTCATCAATGACCTTACCCTCCATCACAAGGTCAGAAGTGGAGATGATCACTGAAGATTACATGATGTTCAATAAGTTGCAAATCCTGAGATAATGAAACAGTCTGTGCCTTCATGCAGCCAGACAAGATGCACTGCAGAAACTCACCAAGGCTTCTGAGGCAGCACCTTCCAAATCTGCAACTGCCACCATCTAGAAGGACAAGGGCAGCAGATACATGGGAACTCCACAACCTGCAAGCTACTCATCATCCTGACTTGGAAATATATCACCGTACCTTCGCTGTCGCTGGATCAAAATCCTGGAACTCTCTCCCCAACAGCACCCTGGGTGTACCAACACCACCACAGGGACTGCAGCAGCTCAAAAGGCAGCTCACAACCACCTTCTCAAGGGCAATTAGGGAAGAGCAATAAATGCTGGCCTATTACACATCCTGTAAATGAATTTTTAAAAACTCCTCAATTGCCTTGGCTGCCTCCAAAAACTCAGTTCCCACTTTTCTTGCCAACAATTATTTCCTCACCATCAGCTAGTAGCTCTTTTTTAGTTTTAGAATGTTGCTCTTTTAGCATTATTTTAACAGCCCTGATAGAAAAAGTTTGTCATCTGATAGATAGTCACCATCTATCCACTAGCCTCCAACCTTTCTCCATTGTAGACTTATTCATCTCTGCCCATTTTATGGTACTGCTATGGTGGGTACTCCTCTGAGTTGTCATTTCCTGTTCTTCTATAAATGCTGCACTTCTTGCCCCTTTCCCCTTCCTATTGTGTTCAAATCAAGACTCAAGACACACTCTCACCTACATTGTCCTATTTTTTACTAGGGCCTCAAAACTGTGGATCTCCTCAACGCTCTCCTCTCCTTACAATCTATATTTTTAAATCACAAGATTGCTGTTACTTTTGCTGTATCTTCATGTTATTTATTTTGGTTTCTGATGTACTCTTTTCATCTTTGATATTGTCCTGAACTAAGGGCCCTTCATTTAAATTTGAAATTTAAAAATGACAGTGCAATGTCCTGAGACAACAGATGTGCTGTAGCAGTCGTGCTCACCAAGCTACAACATGGGACTATCAGATTACTACTCTTGCTTTTGTAGCCGTGAGCAGAGAGTAAGGACAACATGAAATTGTACCAAGTGACTGTTTGATGTGAGAAAGGAGCAATAATGTGTGGCAGATCACACTGCAGGGCTGTGCAAGGATAGACTCCTTACTGGTTGTGGCAATATCTGGTATCTGTCTGCCACTTTATGTCTTTCACCTACTCTGCATATGTAATAACACAGTGTAGGAAACAGGAGTGAGAATCAGGCCTCTAACTCTTGAAGTGCTTCATGCCCAGAATAAAAAATGAGCAGGACTTATGGTGAATTCTAATTATTTTCCCCTTTGTAATTGAGAAATAAATTGGATGCAAGAGGAACAACTTATAGTTTATATAAAGTAGCCTATCAGCAAATGAACCAAAGGCAAGATGAGGAAGAACATTTTTACACATTGAATGGTTAGGATCTGCAATGCAGTATCTGAGAGTGTGGTGGAGCCAGCTTCAATTGAGCTCTTCAAAAGAGAATTGGATATTGATCTGAAGAGAAAACAATTTTCGGGGCTTCGGGGAAAAGGCAAGAGAGTAGGGCAAATTGAATTGCTTGAGCAGAGAGCTGGCACGGACAGGGTGGGCCAAATGGCCTCCTTCTGTGTTGTAACCAATCTTTGATTCAGATGTGTAGCAGGCCCTGGACTTATAGACTGTTTTCTATGAGTGAACAGTTCTACCTGAATGCTAAGTGTATATTTAGTACCAATAAGTAAAAATTGTAAGTGAAATTATCACTGACGATGCTTTCCCTTTAATGATCACCAATTCAGCATTCAAACTGACATTTCACAGTCGGTTAGTGTGACCTGGTAGCCACAGCACTATGGTTAGGATCCTGTCCTGGATCCCTCATTGCAAATTTCAATCTGAGGATAGCTTGTGATTGGATAGTGTGTTAAGACTCTCAGCCAAGAATTTTTGTTACTTGTCTTTGCTACTTTGGAACAGCGGGAGGGGAGGATTTAACCCGGCATGCCCATGCTCCCTACGTGTCTTTATGTGCATCCTGACATGTTGATAAATGAGCAGCACAGGAGTGTTCATGGAAATAACCTGGCTGAACTTTCCCATCCCCCACTGGAGCAGGATAACACAGATCTAGTGGGGCTAAAGAAGGAAACCTTACAAATTCTCTGCTATTTGACTGAATGAAACTTTGCAATTAGTGACACAAGGCTGGAAACACACTTTCTGCGGTATTTTGCTCCCCCTGGTAGTCAGTTATCTCTTCATGTTGTCAGCCTCCAGTTCACAAACCCTGATGGCCTCCTAGCAAGTTCCCAGGGGGCCTATCTGGTTGTTCCACAGTCCACAGTGGAGCATCAGGCTGCCCCTACAGTTATGATGCCACTGCTGGAAGGTGCACCCCCTCATTGGTTGGGGTCTGCCTGTCTGGCACAGGCACGGTAAATAAAACATCTTATCTTGCCTTCGAGGGTGCCTCAGCATGGAACCACCTCAATGGGTGGTGCTGCTGAAGCTGCCAAACTGTTGGCCCTCTGATTGGGCCAACAGCTCTGAGTGTTGGGCCACTGTCCACTTAATTGGCCGTGACTGGTAAAATTCCTCTCAGTCCCGTTGCCCATCCGCACAGAGTTGGGTCCCGCTTTCACTCTCGGCAGCAAGACTACTTACCTTTTCGAAGAATTCCAGCCAACGTTTCAGGACTGTGATCTTTCATCAGACTTGGGAAAACTTGTAAATGTAATAGGTTTTAAGCAAGTGAAAAGGAGGAGGGTAGGAAAAAGGGCAGGTTTGTGATAGGGTGAAGGGCAAGAGAGATCAAAATAACAAAAGGGTTCATGGTGCAAAGCCAAGGGGAGTTTTAATGGAGCTAGTAAAGAAATAAAAGATGTGTCTAGAGGAGGTGACTGGAAGGATTATGAACAGCTGTAATTCAAAAGCAAAAAAAAAGTAAAAAACAAGAAACGAAAGAGAAAAACAAAACCAAAAACAAAGAAAAAGGGAAGAAAATGGGGGCAAAGGTTATGATCTAAAATTGTCGAGTTTGGAAGGCTGTAAAGTGTCCAGTTGAAAGATGAGGTGCTGTGTCTTGAGCCTGCGTACAGCTTCTTGCAACACTGAAGGAGGAAGAGGACAGAACGGTTAGAGTGGGAGTAAAGTGGAGAATTAAAACTACAAGCGACCAGAAGCTTTGGGGTATTGCTTGTGGACTGAACTGAGGTATTACTCAATGTGGTTACCCAGTCTGCGTTTGGTCTCCCCAATTAGAGGAGAAAGCATTGTGAGCAGTGAATACAGCATACTAAATTGAAAGAAGTACAAGTAAATTGCCGCTTCACCTGGAAAGAATGTTTGGAACCTTGGACAGTGAGGAGAGAGGATCTTAAAGGGCAGTTATTGCATCCCCAGTGCTTGCATGCAAAAGTGCCATGGGAAGGGAGAGGAAGTGTTGGACAGACTGGGGAGTGGACCAGGGTGTTAAGGAGGGAACGATCCCTTCGGAATGCTAATGGGAAGAAGGGAGGGGAAAGGAAAATGTGTTTGGTGGTGGCATCATACTGGGGCAGAAAGGTTGAAGGTTGATTAATTTAATATGGAGACTGGTAGGGTGGAAGATGAGAACAAGGGGAATTCTATCATGGTTCTGGGAGGGAAGGGAAGGGATGAGAGCAGAAGTGCTTGAAATAAAATTGGCACGCTCAAGGGCCCTGTCAACCATGGTGGGGAGAGAATTCCTTGACTGAGGAAAAAGGGATACATGTTGGAAACACTAGTATGGAAGGTTGCACCGTCGGAATAGATATGAATGAGATGGAAAAACTGAGAATGGGATACAGTGCATACAGGAAGTGGGACGTGAGAAAGAGTTGTCAAGGGACCAGTAGTCAATTTCCAGCATTTTCCGTTCTTGTTTCCAGCATCTGCAGTATTTTGCTTCTGTGTTTGCCTGTGTGCACGTCTGTCTTTCTTTGTCCTTCTGTCAGTGTCCCTGTGTGTGTGCCTCTGTCTGTGTCTCTTCGGTGACCGATTAGATATTTTTAGACATTCATGGGAAGTAGGTGTCGCTGGCATGGCCAGTGTCTGTTGCCCATCCTCAGTTTACCTTGAGACAGTGTTGGTGAGACACCTCCTTGAACCACTGCAGTCCAGAAGTATATTCACAGTGCTGTTTGGAAGGGAGTTCTAGGGTTTTGACCACGCCACAACGAAGGAGAGGCAACAAAGTTCCAAGTCAGAATGATGTGTGGCTTGGAGGGGAGATTCCAGATGGTGGTGTTCCCATGTGCCTGCTACTCTTGTCCTTCGTGGTGATACAGGTCACTGGTTTGGAAGATGCAGTCAAAGAATTAATTAACTAGTGAAATCTGAAATTAAGTATAAGAATAAATGGAGCAAGCTACTGATTGAAAAACTTGGATACCCTGAGGTGAGAAACTCAGATTCTAGACTACCTTTTAAATGAACAGGGTCACTAACTAGGTAACAGTGAGAGCTACACGGTTGCTAAGTAACTATGTGGTTTCTTGGATACAAGTCAGTGTGGGTGATGAGTGAGTTGGTGCTGGGCTCAGAAGTCCGGACGCGGCCGTGCAGCCACATGCAAAAAAAGACGGGACATGAGTATAAGGGGCCGGGAGCGCAGAAGCCTCCCTGGCGAGTTAGTCTGGCCGCCCGGAAAACAGGCCTGTACCGGCCTGACCTGCCCACCCTGCGCCGTATGCAAATGGACGATGAATCGAGCAAACTGCCGACCGAGCACTGCCGGAACACAACCACATGCAGCACAGGTAACAGAGCTGGAGCCGGTGGGAGAGGCACAGCCAGAGAGGGAAGGGCAGAGGGGGCGCGGTCTGGAAGGAAAATAGGAAGGTGTGCGAAGGAGGCGGAGGAGAAGGAGGTGGGGGTTGGAGGAGGGGAAAGGGGCGGGGGAAGAGGAGGGCAAGGTCAGATAGGGTTGCCAACCCTCAGGATTTTTTCACTCTGTTTCACTCTGGACACTGCTGTGTCCAACTCTGGAGAAAAATTAGAGGGCATTAAAAAAGATTTTTTATTGTCATATTCCTTGAACATTTCTCTGTACCAGATATAAAAATATTGACAATGGGGGAAAAATGTTTGTTTGGCCAACAGTCAAGTATCAGCAATGAGTCTTTTGCTTTCCAATTGGCACAGGAAGGCAGTGTGTCACACGGGTGGATGTGTTGGCTGAATGATGACTTCAGGGTGAGGGCAAGTCCTGTGATGAAACCTCCAGGAATACATTTAATCACAGTTGCCAACCCTAGAAAGGTGAGACGGAGAAAGATGGGAAAGAGGAAAAGTGGGTTGGAGCAGGGAGGAAGCAGAAAGAGGGCAGGGAGAAACCTCTGGAAATGTAGGGACTGGAGAAAGAGAGGACAGCATCCTCAGGAGGGATGAGTAGAGATTGCAAAAGATGGAGCAAGGGGATTTGTGAGAGCACAATGAGAAGAGACCCCAGGAAAAAGGGGGTCAGAAAAAGGATCCCCAGAGAGGGGTGTGGGGAGGTTGGAAGGAGAGGCAAAGGTCTCTGAGATAAAGGAGGGAGGGAGAAAACAAAGAGCATTTATGGATTTGACAGAGCAGATAAAGAAAAAGAAAGAATGCCAACACTTAACAGAGAAGTTTTGATATTTCAGCCGAGACTGAAGGGCTATGTCAACATAACAAATCACTATATGAATGTAACTAAATGGTAATTATCTGGGCTACATTGTGAGTTATCAAACATTTTATGTCGTACCAAATTGTAGTAAGGCCCCAGTTATTACAACAACTTGCAGTTAGATAGCGTCTTTGACATGGAAAAACTCACAGAAGAGTAATCAAACAAAAATTGACACTCAGACATTTTGACATCTGAGTACTCAAAGCCTGAAACTGTTGGGGAGCATCTATGAAGGGAAACTAAATGGTGCAGCGGGTTGGAACATAACCCATTAATTCAGATTTATATACATGTACAGCACAGACAGTAAAATAAAAGCTAAATACAGCGAATGCTGGGAATTGGAATAAAAACAGATAATGCTGGAAATTGGAATAAAAACAGAAAATGCTGAAAAAGCTCAACAGGTTTGGCAGCATCTGTGGAGAGAGAAACAGGGTTAATTCTAGTCCAATATGACTCTTTTTTGGCCAGTTCTGAAGAAGAGTCATATTGGACTCAAAAAAATTAAATCTATTCTCTCTCCACTGATGCTGCCAGACCTGCTGAATTTTTCCAGCATTTTCTGTTTTAATTACAGCCCAGACAGAGGATTAACACCACCTCTCACTACTTTAAGGAGTGCTGTATGTGCAATGTTGCTGCTGCTGAGTAGCTACAATTGTGCAGAACCTCATAATACAAGTGATCAACCTCAAGGACAGCTGGTATAGAAAACAGAGATTTGTGTCAATCTGTGCTGCGCTTGCCTCAGAAGAGCTTGGTACCGGCAACAGATGTCAGAAGCAGAAGGAAATTAACACTGCTCATAAAACAAAAAGTGGACATAAATACAGTTCTGTTTTTGAAACATCTAGAAGACACAAAGCAGTTCTTTTAAAAGTAATATGACCAAATATGAAGATCGTCAGAAATTTAATGGGCAATCTTATGAGTCTGCATTTTTTGGCAAAGCCTTGCCCAAGTGCAGGTCAAGGAGAGTCCTCAGCTGTTGACAGTTCAAGAGGTCAGTTGGGTACAATGTACCCTGTGAGCACAATGTAAACTGGTTGAAAATTGTACACATGTTAAGATATAGCTCGATATAAGTCAAAATATAGAAAACAACAGCAAACTTATTCTGCTCCCCCAAATGTAAAGTGACCAGCCAAGATGACACATAAAGTGTCAGTATGATGTCGATAGAAGGCGGTTTTGGGTGTTCATTGATGCAGAATAGAAATATAACTCAGGAGACTGCCAGACTTACTGAAGTGCCAAGATGTGACACCATCTCACTGTGGTTTAAATTAGAACAGAGTGGGGTCTAATGGCAGCTTAATTCACTCTCTTCATTGTGTCTGCCTCAGTGCAAACAGCTCTCATGTAAAAGGAAGCAACAGGACTAACTGAACTGCTCGTGGCTCCTTTGTTTCTCCTATTATGCTTTGTAGCTGCTGAAGATGGGCTGGGACCAGGAATTCTTAGTGTAGATTTCTGCATTGCATTAATTTTTAAAAATTCTTTTATGTTTTTTAGACGATTTCACAAATACTTCCTTTACCCTATTTGACCATCCCAAACAAACCCATGCAGCACTGGTGAGTGATTTTCATTTTGAATCCATGTTGAGTAGAAGTAATGTAGTAGCAATTAATCATGAAGAATGAAGACTGTACAAATCAGTCGCAGACCAAGCCCAAGCTGTACAGATTGGTGGCAGGATCAAGCTCAGTCTACAGATTAGATGCAGAGACCCGCACAAAACACATAACAGCGAGTTCTGAAGAAAACAGTTGTGAAGTTTTGGTGTAAACAAATGGTCATTTACATTTTCTTACGTGGGTCAAAATTACAAGTTTCCAATGACTAAACCATCAAAAGGACTATATTATTGGACAGTTGCAACTATCAGATTGTTAATCAAAAGTAAAGTGACCACCACTAAATTATACTCAATGGAATCCTTTAGTATTCCCAGCGATTCAGGTACTGTGCCCAATTCTGGTCACTGCACTTTAAGAAGGATGTGAGGGTCCTTGAGAAGGTGCAGAAAAGTATTATCAGAATTGTTCCAGGGATTAGAAATTTTAGCTGCAAGGTTAGGTTGGAGAAGCTGGGATTGTTCTCCATGGAGCAAAGGAGATTGAGGAGAGATTTGCTAGAGTTGTACAAGATTATGACAGTTTCAACATGGTAGATAAGGAAAAGTCATTTCCATTAGCCGATAATACAAGGACAAGAGATGGAGATTTCAAGTTTGGGAAAGAGATGCAGGGGGATGTGACGATGAACTATTTTGCGCAGCAAGTTATAAGGACCTGGAACTCACTGCGTATGAGGGTGGTGGAAACAGAGACAATGGGCGGAATTATCCCAGATTTGCACCAAGTGTGGGAATGGTTGGGAAAAAGAATGTTTTACCCGCTGGCTGCAATGGCAGGTTTTTGTGCCGTATCGTCCCAATCCCACTCATTAAACATTGGATTCCCGGGAAACACACCATCCTGCTGGTGGGCGGTCTCTGATTCAGCTGCCACACTCACCTCACCGCTTCAACATGCCGGGCGCTATATTTAAAGTGCAGTCATGCGCACACCTCTCAGTGCTTCCAGCCCAGGACTGCTGCACTGATTACACGGCCCTGAAAGGCAAGAAGATTGCAGCCCCACAATTCAGTGATACACCCCGGGATGCCTTCTGGGTACCATTGGAACCAACGCAATGTCCTCTACCTCTGGCTGCAGGAGGCCCATCAGTGTCACCGCTCCAGCTTGGGAGGCGGTGGCAGTGGTGGTCAGTGCCAATGCTGCACAGAAGAGATTCACCATCTAGTGCAGAAAGAGGATGAATGATCTCATCCATGCAACCAGGGTAAGGCAACCATCTCATCACTCTAAAGTCACACACTCACAAGCCCATCACACATTCACTGGCATCTCACTCATTACCAGCTCAAGGGACATAACCACTCACTTTCTCACACACACCCTCACATCTCCATCTGGCCTCATCTCCTCTGGAAACTGCCTCCTTAGCCCTCACCATCTTGAGGCCACTTGCACAGATCAACATGTGTCCCCACGCACCCCTGGGACACCCCTTTAGTAATGCCCTAGTCCTGCAGCCTCTTCCCTTGCTTGTGGCCACTTTTCCCTCTTTCCCGAGCAAGCCATAGCCCTGCAGCTGTTGAACGACTGATCTGGTAGGTAGAGACCTGCTCTATGAGCCCTCCTAAAAGTGATGCAGTGCTGCCTGCAAAGCCTGGTGCTGATGACCGCGAGTGCTGCCTGAAGCAACGTAGGGAAACAAACCTAGAAGTCCCAAGTGAAGTGCAGCTTGCCAGGTGCACTTCGCTTATGTTCAGTTGTGAAATATGTTGACATGCTCAGATGATCCAGCATGGGGGATGGTTCTGGAGAGCTGGGCTTATGATGATATGCAGATATATTACAATGAAGTTCCCCGTCCAACAATGGGAAACGAGGCCCTCCATTGACGGACGGAGCAACAGTTGCAAACGTGTTTCATGACGGCATGAAACCGATTTTTGCCTTCCTGCCATTTTGTCTGCCATGATGTCCGATGCCAGTGGGCAGGAAAAATTCTGCCCCATTAATATTTTCAAAAGGAAATTGGATTGGCATTTGAGGGAAATAAATTCATAGTGTTACGGGGGATAGAGTGGGGAATTGAACTGATCGGATTCTTGACAGAGAACTGGCATGGATTCAATGGGCCAAATGGGATTGTTCTACCAAGAGCCACATGGATTCAATGGGATGAATGGCCTTCTGTGCTGCAATAACTCTGTTTATTACAATCAATTCCATTCCCTGCTCTATCCTTCCTAATGCTATGAATTTATTTCCCTCAAGTGCCAATCCAATTTGCTTTTGAAATTATTCATTGTCTCTGTTTCCACCACTTTCTGGACCTCAGGATATTTGAAAGTACTTTACAACAAATTAAGTACTTTTGAAGTGTGGGCATTCTAGTAAAATAGGAAAAGCAGCAGTTAATTTATGCATAGCAAAGTTCTGCAAACAGCAGTATGATAATGAACAAATAATGCCTTTTAAATGACACTTGTTGAGTGATATATATATATATATATATATATAGGCCAGGAGACAGGAGAGAGCTTCCCTATTCTCTCCAGAATAGGGCTGAGGGATCTTTACATATCCACCTGAGGGCAGACAGGGCCATCCGAAAGGTGGTACCTCCAACAGTTCAGTGCACTCCCTCAGTAGTGTTGTGGTGGGATCTAAACTCCCACACCCCAGCCTCCTGCTGCCAAGGCAACAGTGCTCTCACTGAGCCATGGCTGACACTTAATGAGAGTCAGAGCCACATGGGCTTCACTCATAGCATTCAGTTATAGGGGCACTTTGATGGAGATCTGAGAGAGAGATGTGCATCCACCCACCCTTTCATTTAGGGAAGCTCTAGGGTGACAGTTGCTGCAAAGGGAATAAATAATTTTTAAAAGTACAAAACATATAACAATGTGAAATATCATTCCCTTCTATAGGATAACATTTATAATTGTGATTCCCGGTCTCTCCAGTTATTTAGCCATGCCAGAGGATCACTGAGTGCAAGTGACAAGTTTTCTCCTGATGGAAAGCGATATGCGATTCCCAGCATTCACATCGAGAAACCCTGGAGCCACTACAAGCCTTTGATCACAAAGGCCTCACAGGACTGGTCTCATTTTGTATCAGAGTGTGGGGAATTTGTGCTTCCCAAAAGGGACTTCAAAGGTGAGAGATATAGAGAGTACAGTTGTTGCAATGACACCATCTTTTTGTTTTGCAAATTTTTTAAATTGGCAGCCTGTTTACATCTTAGTGCCACCATTATAAGGGGAACCCTGAGAAGCTCAAATCCCCTTCTTGTTATTTTATTTGTGCCAGCATATTTTGTGCCGAAACATTACGACACAAAATTGTAGCCAACTTAAAACCACTGCCACATTTTAGTATTTGTTTGATTGATTGGCCACTGAAGGAATTTAATTTAATTTTTTAAAATGAAGATTGTAAGTCAGATTTAACTCTTAAGAAGTTAGATTCACGGAATGCAATAGCAGGGAGTTGGATTAGCATGAGAACTAAGTGACTGATCTAAAATATAAACAGAAAGTGCTAGAAATACTCTGCAGGTCTGGCAGCGTCTGTGGAGAGTGAAACAGAGTTATGTTTCAAGTCAAGTATGATCTTCTTCATTGTCATATTCTTCCTCATATTCATAAGAGCCTGATCTAGATTGGTTAATACAATGGAAACTCATTTCGGTGTTTCAGTGATCATTCACACCAATTAGTGCTAGGACAGCGATATCCATTTGATCCCAGTAGGACATAAATGTCAAGCTGGCTTCCTGTCCAGCCAGGAAAATAGAAGAAAATGCACATTCCACATTGTGAGTTCTAGAATATCTGCTCAGATGGACAAAGGGTGGCCAAAACTTCATTATGACAAAGTCAGTCAGATCTAGCGTAAACTTTGGTTTGAGAAGTTAATTTAGCCCACTGGCTGGCACAAGCTGGTGTGCTTTTGTTATTTTCTATATAAGGGGAGTTCACTAAATTGTCAGAGTAAAGTGAGATTCACTAAAAGAAGTTACTCAGCATGTTCACTTAATAATTGTAGTTTGGCTTTTGTTTTCCGAACACAAAGTCTGCCTTTACAGGATTGGAGTAATGCATGGAGTGGCAACTTGTGTGTTTACAGTATCCAGTTCACATAATGAGGGATCTCATTGTTTCACTCTGATTCATGTTATTGTATGACTGGATGTTGGACAGTAAAAGGAAACTCCTAACTGTAAGAGCAGAGACACTGAACCTGAGACATAATCTAGAACAGCTGAAATCTGTAACACCTACAAAAAAGGAACAAAATCTCTTGGATCCTTTCTCAAATTTGCTTTGTTAATCTATATTTGTGTATTGCTGAAAAAAGAGACATGTCTAAGCTTTTTGTCTTGCTCTCATCAGGACACTTGCAAGAATACCAATATAAGGGGAAAAACAAATAATTTTTACTGTATGTGAAGAGAATGCTGATTGGTTGGCAAGTGGCATTACCATGGAGAATGCACCACTGATGGTGACTGAGAGTTAACTGCCTAGCATTGTTTGAAATCTAAGCCAGGCGGCTTGATCCTGATTGGTCAAGGCATTGCCCTGAGGAATGAGTCAGCAAATGGCTGTCACTTATTTTGTTTAGCTGAAACAGGCAAAGTGTATGTACATGTTTTTTCTGTCTGCAAAGAACAGGGCCCTGTATATTAATATATGTAGCTTCCAGTACATGCAGATGCACCACATTGCGAGCCGAACTGACAATCTTTTATTGTTTGTTAGTGTAATTAATAGCACATTGAGGATTATTGAGCAAATGTCCAATCGCGGAATCACATCCAACGTTGGACCCTGTGTTTTGAGTTTTGCAGGCACAGGCTGGTTGGGTACGGTCTGTACCCTGTCCATTGCAAACAGCAGCTAGGACATGCTGTTTGATATCTCATGGAGAGGCAATGGCGTAGTGGTATTGTCGCTGGACTAGTAATCCAGAGACCAAGAGTAATGCTCTGGGGTTCAAAACCCTCAACAGCAGAAGGTGGAATTTGAATTCAATAAAAATTTGGAATTAAAAGTCTAATGATGACCATGAAACTGTTGTCGATTGTTGTGAAAACCCATCTGTTCAGTAATGTCCTTTAGAGAAAGAAATCTGTCTTCTTTACCTGGTCTGGCCTACATGTGACTCCAGACCCACAGCAATGTGGTTGACCCTTAAATGCCCCCTGAAATGGCCTAGCGAGCCACTCAGTTGTAACAAACTGCTACAAAGCCACAAAAAAGGAATGAAACTGGATGGGCCACCCAGCATCGACCTAGGCACCGGACACAGCAATCGCAGCCCTCCTTACTAACATCTGGGGGCTAGTGCCAAAATTGGGGGAGCTGTCTCACAGACCAGTCAAGCAACAGCCTGACATAGTCATCCTCATGGAATCATACCTTACAGATAATGTCCCAGACTCCACCATCATCATCCCTGGGTATGTCCCGGCCCACCAGCAGGACAGACCCAGCAGAGGTGGTGGCACAGTGGTATACAGTCGGGAGGGAGTTGCCCTGCGAGTCCTCAACATTGACTCCAGATCCTATGAAGTCTCATGGCATCAGGTCAAACATGGGCAAGGAAACTTCCTGCTGATTACCACATACTGCCCTCCCTCAGCTGATGAATCAGTGCTCCTCCATGTTGAACATCACTTGGAAGAAGCACTGAGGGTGACAAGGGCACAGAACATACCCTGGGTGGGGGACTTCAATGTCCATCACCAAGAGTGGCTCGGTAGCACCAGTGCTGACTGAGCTGGCCAAGTCCTAAATGACATAGCTGCTAAACTCGTTCTGCAGAAGGTGGTGAGGGAACCAACAAGAGGGAAAAACATGCTTGACCTCATTCCCACCAACTTGCCTGCCCCAGATGCATCTGTCCATGACAGTATCGATAGGAGTGACCACCGCACAGTCATTGTGGAGACAAAGTCCTGCCTTCACATAGAGGATACCCTCCCTCGTGTTGTGTGGCACTACCATTGTGCTAAATGGGATAGATTTTGAACAGATCTAGCAACTCAAGCCTGGACATCCATGAGGCACTGTGGGCCATCAGCAGCAGCAGAATTGTAATAGAACACAATCTGTAACCTCATGGCCCAGCACATCCCCCAATCTACCATTACCATCAAGCCAGGGGACCAACCCTGATTCAATGAAGAATGCAGGACAGCATGCCAGGAGCAGCACCAGGCATACCTAATAATGAAGTGTCAACCCGGTGAAGCTATAACACAGGATTACTTGTGTGCCAAACAGCATGAGCAGCAAGTGATAGACAGAGCTAAGTGATCCGACAACCAACGGATCAGATCTAAGCTCTGCAGCCCTGCCATACCCAATCGTGAATGGTGGTGGACAATTAAACAACTCGCTGGAGGAGGACGCTCCACAAATATCCCCCTCCACGGTAGTGCAAAAGATAAGGCTGAAGCACTCGCAACAATCTACAGCCAGAAGTGCTGAGTGGATGATCAATCTTGGCCTCCTCCGGAGGTCCTCAGCATCACAGTTGCCAGCCTTCAGCCAATTCGATTCACTCCACATGATATCAAGACATGGCTGAAGGCACTGGATACTGCAAAGGCTATGGGCCCTGACAATATTCCGGCAATAGTACTGAAGACTTAAGCTCCAGAACTTGCCGAGCCCCTAGCCAAGCTGTTCCAGTACAGCTACAATACTGGCATCTACCTGGGTATGTGGAAAGTTGCCCAGGTATGTCCTTTACCTGAAAAGTAGGACAAATCCAACCCGGCCAATTACCGAGATAAAAACAAAAACAAAAAAACTGCGGATGCTGGAAATCCAAAACAAAAACAGAATTACCTGGAAAAACTCAGCAGGTCTGGCAGCATCGGCGGAGAAGAAAAGAGTTGACGTTTCGAGTCCTCATGACCCTTTAGTCATGAGGACTCGAAACGTCAACTCTTTTCTTCTCCGCCGATGCTGCCAGACCTGCTGAATTTTTCCAGGTAATTCTGTTTTTGTTCCGGCCAATTACCGTCCCATCAGTCGACCCTCGATCATCAGTAAAGTAATGGAAGGGGTCATCAACAGTGATATCAAGCGGCACTTGCTTAGCAATAATCTGCTCACTGATGCCCAGTTTGGGTTCCACCGGAGTCACTCAGCGCCTGACCTCATTACAACCTTGGTTCAAACATGGATGAAAGAGCTGAATTCCCGAGGTGAGTTGAGAGTGACTGCCCTTGACATCAAGGCAGCATTTGACCAAATGTGGCATCAAGGAACCCTAGCAAAACTGGAGTCAATGAGAATCGGGGAAAACTCTCCACTTGTTGGAGTCATACCTAGCACAAAGGAAGATGGTTGTGGTTGGTGGACATCAAACATCTCAGCTCCAGGACATCACTGCAGGAGTTCCTGGGCCCAAACCATCTTCAGCTACTTCATCAATGACCTTCTTCCATCATAAAGTCAGAAGTGGGGATGTTCGCTGATGATTACACAATGTTCAGCACCATTTGCGACTCCTCAGTTACTGAAGCAGTCCATATCCAAATGCAGCAAGACCTGGACAGACAAGTGGCAAGTAACATTCGTGCCACACAATTGCCAGGCAATGACCATCTCAAAAAGAGAGAATCCAACCATCGCCCCTTGAAGTTCAATGGCATTACCATCACTGAATCCCCCATTATCAACATCCTCGGGTTACCATTGACCAGAAACTGAACTGGACTAGCCATATAAATACTGTAGCTACAACAGCAGGTCAGAGGCTTGGAATCGTGTGACAAGCAACTCATCTCCTGACTCCCCAAAGCCTGTCCACCATGTACAAGGCACAAATCAGGAGTGTAATGGAATACTCCCCACTTGCCTGGATGAGTGCAGCTCCTGCAACACTTGAAGCTGGACACCATCCAGGACAAAGCAGTCCGTTTGATTGGTACCACATCCACAAACATTTACGCCCACCACCACTGATGCACAGTAGCAGCAGTGTGCACCATCTACAAGATGCACTGCAGGAATTCACCAAGGCTCCATAGACAGCACCTTCCAAACCCACAATCACTACTACTTAGAAGGACAAGGGCAGCAGATAGATGGCAACACCACCACCTGGAAGTTCCCCTCCAAGTCACTCACCACCTTGACTTGGAAATATATCGCCGTTCCTTCACTGTCGTTGAGTTAAAATCCTGGAACTCGCTTCCTAAGAGCACTGTGGGTGTACCTGCACCACAAGGACTGTAGCGGTTCAGGAAGGTAGTTCAGCACCACTTTCCCAAGGACAACTAGGGATGGGCAATAAATGCTGGCCCAGTCAGCGAAGCCCACATCCCGTGAACGAATTTTTAAAAAACTCTAGTCTTTGGGACATGCAGCCTATATACCTAGCATCACATTGGCACTGAAATTCATATACCACATTACTCATTTGTGTGATGGGCAGAACACCTTTTAAGCTTGATGGTAGCATCCTGTTAGTGGCAAATACCACTTATGTTGCTACTACATAGTAGCAGAATGAAACAGCTAGCTTCTCCTATTGCTCAAATTTTTCAGATACCTTGCCCTTCCAGGGTAATCTGAGATAGAAATTGGGCACTTTTCAGGGTCAAAAGTGACGGCCTTAGGCCCTTTCATGAATTTGTGTGATACACACTGTGAAATGATCTGATCAGAGTAGCCATCATCCTGCAGGATGCCTTTGATGCGCCCTATTTCAGCATCAAGTTTGCATGGTGAGCAAATGGCTCAGGGCCTATTGACAAGGTTATCAATAAGACCAATCTTATAGCATGCTGAACTATAAGATCGCAATGTGTATATTGACCGTGAGGGAAGCTTGCGGTAGATTGTAGTAGAGAATCCCCTGGTAGATTTCTCAACTGGTACATCAAGGGAGGAGAGTTCATTTGACTGCTCCATTTCATTGGTGAATTTGAGTGCAGGATGGAGCCCATTAAGACATAGGGAAATTTTTACATGCAGCTGTGGATTTAAATAAACGTATCATCCACATATTTGAAATATGCGAGGGGTAGGAGGTTGGGTGTCATTCCATTGAAGACACGTTTTTCATGGAACCCAACAAAGGTGCTTGTGAGAGCTGGACCTAGAGGGGATCCCATGGCAACACTATCGATTTGGCTGTACATGGTGTCTTTAAAACTGAACTCAACCACGTGAGTTGCCAGGTTCATAAGTTTAATGAATACTGATTCACGCAGTGTTGGCCGGACTAGATGATATAGCGCTGCAGCGCAAATATCTATGACTTCCTTAAGTGGAACGTTGGTGAATAGACTAGCAATGTCAAATGAGCACATGGACACAGCATTGCTATTGATATGCAAGTCCTGTATGACCTTCGCAAATGTGAAGGAGTCCTTCACCGTATATGTAGAAAACTTGGCCAAAACTGGTTGTAACAATTCACCCAACCATTTGGCCAATTCATGTTTTGCTGAACCGGTCATAGAAAAGATGGAGCATAAAGGGACACCACTTTTGCGTGTCTTGGGCAGCCCGTACATACGTGGACATAGAGAACTGCGAGTATGAACCCAGTCTTATATATAACGCGGTAGCTCATCGCTCTTACATAAGTCCAGCAAGCATGTTTAGCTTGCTTTTGAGCAAAGCTGTTTGATCAGGTTGAGTGGCAGGTCCAATGGATACAAATTTGGACCTGTCATTAAGAACAGAGTGCATTTTGTTGATAAAGTCATGCTTGTTCAGGATGACTATCCCCGTCCCTTTGTCAGGTTCGCTGATGTGTATGGCCGGGTGGGTCTTTAGTGCTCACAACGCTGTAAGAGATTCATGTTGCATATGAAATTCCAACAGGTCATTTGGACTCCTCAATATGTGTGCACTATGCAGCTGTGGATTTAAATAAACGTATTATCCACATATTTGAAATATACGAAGGGTAGGAGATTGGGTGTAAATATGCGTGCACTAGATCAGCTAAGCGCGCTTTCAAGGATTCAGCATCTTTAGCGGACGCTGGTTTGTGGTGGGATAGTTGGGAGAAGAGGAGTTCAACATCAGCTAATACCTGTTCCGTTTGATTTGGGATGAAGGTACCCCAAAATTGAAACCATGCGCAAGAACAAACTCCTCACTTTCTGAGAGTTCATGATCAGAGAGATTTGTTACATGTTTTGTGGCATCATTAATTTCATTGCCAAACCACTTCTGCTTAATTGAGTTTATGGACTTGCTGCTCAATATGACTGGACAGCCTTGCTCGAAAGTAAGCTAAAAACGCTTGCTGGACTTGTGTAAGAGTGATGAGCCACTGCGTGAGATATATGACTGGGTTCGTCCTCACAGTTCACTATGCCCACGTATGTATGCATGCCCAAGATATACAAAAGTGATGTCCCTCTACGCCCCATCTTATCTATGACCAGTTCTGTACAACATGAATTGGCCAAATGGTTGGGTGAATTGTTACAACCAGTTTTGACCAAGCTTTCCACAAAAATGATGAAGGATTCCTTCACGTTTACAAAGGCCATACAGGACTTGCATATCAATAGCAATGCTGTGTCCATGTGCTCATTTGAAATTGCTAGTCTATTCACCAATATTCCACTTAAGGAAGCCATTGATATTTGCGTTGCAGCACTATATCATGGCAATCTAGAACTGCCACCATTGAGTGAATCAGTATTCACTGAACTTATGAACTCGGTAACTCGTGCAGTTGAGTTCAGTTTTAATGACACAACGTATGCACAAATAGATGGTGTTGCCATGGGACCCCCTCTAGGCCCAGCTCTTGTAAACATCTTTGTTGGGTTCCATGAGAAATGTGTCTTCGATGGAATGACAGTGAAACCTCCTAACCCTCACATATTTCTGATATGTGGATGATACGTTTGCTATATTTAAATCTGTAGCTGCATGTAAAAATTTCCTTATATGTCTTAATGGGCTCTGTCCTGCACTCAAATTCACCAATGAAATGAAGCAGTCAAATGAACTCCTCTTCCTCGATGTTCAAGTTGAGAAATCTGTCAGGGGATTCTCTATCATGGTCTACCGCAAGTCTTCCTTCACTGGTCAATATGTGTTGGGATTCTTCAGTTCCACACATTATAAGATTGCTCACCATGCAAACTTGATGCTGAAATAGGATGCATCAAAGCCATCTCGCAGGATAATGGCTACCTTGATCAGATCATTTTGCACTGTATATAACGCAAACTCATGAACGGGCCTGAAAAGTACCCAGTCTACCTCTGAATACCCTGGAAGGGCAAGGCATCTCAAAAATTTGAGCAACAGGTGAAGTTGGCTGTTTCACTCCTCTACTATGTAATAGCAACATGAGTAGTATTCGCCACTAACAGGATGCTCCCGTCTAGCCAAAATCACACTCTGATTATCACACAAATGAGTAATGTGGCGTATGAATTTCAGTACCAGTGTGGTGCTAGGTTTGTAGGCCGTACATCCCAAACACTGACAGATCATATCAAACAGCAAGTCCCAGCTGCTGTTCACAAAGGGTAGGGTACAGACCGAACCCAACCAGCCCGTGCTTGTAAAACTGAAAACACAGTATCCAACATTAGACATGATTCCACGATTGGACAACATTTGCTAATAATCCTCAATGTGCAATGAATTATGCTGATAACCAATTTAAGATTGTCAGTTGGGCTCGCAATGTGGCGCATTTGCGTGTACTGGAAGCTACATATATTAACACACAGGGCCCTGTTCTTTACAGATAGAAAGAACATTACATATATTGCACCTGTTTCAGCTAAACAAAATAAGTGACAGCTATTCGCTGACGCATTCCTAAGGGCAATGCCTTGACCAATCAGGGTCAAGCTGCCAGATTTAAATTTCAAATAATGCTTGGCAGCTAACTGTTGGTGACTATCGGTGGTGCATTCTCCATTGCAACACCATTTGCCAATGAATCAGCACTCTCTTCACACACTGTATAAATTGCTGTTTTCCCCCTTTTGTTGGTATTCTTGCGAGTGTCCTAATGAGTGCAAGATGAAAAGCTTAGACATGTCTCTTTTTTCAGCAATACCCAAGTTGTGTACTACTAAACTGTATTTATACAACATGTCTTGGCAATGTTTTTAGAATGACTGATTTTAATCATGTTATTCTGAGATTCAGATGTGCCCAAAATTCTCCCCTCGCTCATACAGTGAGCTCCTGACTCAAGCAAGCCCCCTCTAGCCAAAGGAAGGAGTTGTCACAGCCAGAGTTTCTAGGAATGACTTCTCTTCCCACTTCTGCATTGTCACCTCTCGAGTTCCCCAAGGATTCATCCTTGGTCCCTACTCTTTCTCATCTACATTCCACGCTTTGACAACGCCATCCATAGATATAAGATCAGCTTTTATATATATGGTGGCAACACCCAACACTACCTCTCTACCACTTCTTGTGACTCTCCACTACCTGTGAATTATCAAACGCTTGTCCTCCATACAATCGTATTTATGGACCATACTTTCCTCCTTGACCACAGATACAAACTCTTTATCCTCAATACAGATTCCATCCCTCTCCTTGGCCACCATTTGCAACCTTAATGTTCTGAATCTAATTTCTAACCCCATATCTCCATACTGGGATATTGGTCCACCCATACTTTAGCCCATCTTCTGCTACAACCCATCCAACCTTATCACACTTTGCAACAAACATGCCTTTCCTCTATTGTGCATTAACCTTCATTTTGTCTCACCATTGGTGGCTGCACTTTTAGCTTCTCTGGCCTCATGCTCTTACGTCTCCCAAACCTCTCCACTACCTCTCCTTTTTTAGGGCCCTCTTTAAAACCCAGCATCTCTGACGAGCTTTTAGTTGTTTTGCTTAATCTTTCCTTGACTTTTTGTTCATTTTCTTTCTGATTGCATCATGGGATGCTTTTTGATTTCAAAGATTCCATGTAAATGCAAATAGAATGTGAATAAACCTCAGTCATTTTCACAGACCTATAATAAGGCTTGGTACATCCTGGTGTGTTCTGAATTGACATCAATGTCCCTGGGCCAGGGAAAGGGTGAAAAAACAGGCAAAGTTACCACCTCTGATCAATGTCCAGTGAATCCAGCTGGAAAATACACTGTTTATAGAAGTTGGATGATGATGAGCTCAGGTTTGCCTGTGTACTCTTATGGTTGTGTAACTCGCTGACTGCTTGCACACTTTGGGTATGGTGTGCTTCTGTACATATGCAATCACATCTCAGTGTGAGTTAGCAAATTTTGCAGTAGAAAGGCTAAAATTGTAGCTCTGACAAGCAATCAGTAGGCATGCACTATCAAATTAAATTAAAATGGGAAAACTGTGGTTTCTGAAAATCATAAATAAAAATGGAAAATGTTGGCAAATCATCGCAGGGCATTCAGTATATGTAAACTGAAAAGACAAGTTATGACATTTCTGGTTTGTGCTCCTCCTCAGAATTGGCATATGGCAAGAGTAGACAACTGAATGTCATAACGTCTGATTTCTCTTCAGAGATGTGAAGTGACCTGCGGTGCAGTTCAGGCATTTTCCTATATAATAGTAGAGTCCATAGTCAATATTAATGGCACAGACACTTATATTGCATTTCAACTGTTAATATATCAGGTATAATACTAAAGTCTATGTATTTTATTGAATGCAGACAGCATGTACTCATGGGCAGAACTTTTCGCTCAGCATGTGGGTGCGCGCCTGACATGCTTGAGCGATGACGTCGGGTGAACATCCCAACGTCATTGTGCACTCGTGCGATATTTCGGTTGGTGGGCGCGCACGATAGTTGGCAGCACACCCGCTGACAATTAAGAGGGCTATTAAGACTATTAACGGTGCAATTAACTGGGATTTTTCGCTGCCTATCCAATGTTACTGTTGGCAGGCGGGCGAATCAGCCAGGCGGTCTTTGCATCTTTCAGGAAACCTAATCCAAGGGCGGGATGAGGTTTCTGAGATAAATTTTAAAAAAAGATAAAAAAGTTTGGACATAAATTTCAGCATCCATATGTTTAGGTGACTCATTCTGATGTGTGGGCATTTCTTCCAGATTTTGAAATCAGTTTTTATTTAATTTAAATTCTTCCAGCTCCCTGAGGCAGCTCTCTGCCTTCAGTGAGCTTTCATTCCACACTCCCCCGTGCCCACGCTGACTTCAGCTTTCACCCTCCTCCTGCCTCCACCCCAGCAGTGCTGAGCCTTTCAGCACGCCTTTCACACTGGCTGGCTGTTAATTGGCCAACCAGCTTGAAATCACGGTCGGGGGCTGATCGTGGGTGGCATTCCATTCCCTGGCTGCTCCCAGGCCCGCCGACCTGAAAATCCTGCCCCATACGAACAAAAGAGATAGGAGCAGGGGTACACCATAAGGCCCATTGAACCTACTCCGCCATTAATTACGATCATGGCTGATCTTGGGCTTCAACTCCACTTTCCTGCCTGCTCCACATATATCATGGTTCCCTGAGAGATCAAAGATCTGTCCATCCCAGTCTGAAATGTGGTTAACAATGGAGCACACACTACCCTCTGGGGCAGAATATTCCAAAGATTCACAACACTTTGACTGAAGAAGTTTCTCCTCAACTCAGTACTAAATGATCGATCCTTTATCCTGAGATTGTGCCCCCATGTTCTATATTCCCCAGCCAGTGGAAATCACTTCTCAGTGTTTACCCTGCTAAGCCTCTTCAGCATCTTGCATGTTTTAATGAGATCACCTGCCATTCTTCTAAACTCGATAGAATATAGGCTCAATGTACTGAACCTCTCAGAGGACAACCCTCTCATCCCAGGAGTCAATCTAGTGAACCTATGATCCAATGCCTCCAATGTAAGTTTATTCCTCCTTAAATATGGAGACTGAGACTGCACACGGTACTCTAGGTGTGGTCTTACCAAAGCCCTGTACAATTGTAGCAAGACTTCTTTATTCCTGTACTTCAATCCCTTTCCAGTGAAGGCCAACATGCCATTTGCCTTTTGATTTGCTTGTTGTACCTGCATGTTAACTTTCTGAGTTTCTTGTATGAAGTCTCTCTGAACATCAACATTTACAAGTTTCATGCCTTTTAAAAAAAATATTCTGCTTTTCTATAATGACTAAAGTGAGTAACCTCACACTTCCCTACATTATACTCCATCTGCCATCTTTTTGCCCACTCACTTAACCTGTCTATATTTCTTTGCAGCCTCTCTGTGTCCTCCTCACAATTTACATTTCAACTTAGCTTTGTGTCATTAGCAAAACTAGATACATTTCGCTCTGTCTGTTTATCTAAATTATTCATATAGATCAGATGTGGCCAAACCAGTGCTCGCAAGCCACCTGTGGCTCTTTGACACATGAAGTGTGGCTTGCAGAAAAATATTGGCTGAACACCTTTTTGCATCTCAATTTAATATAAACTATTTTTCAAAACCCAAACTTACCTGCTAGTCGGTAATGGAGGTCGGGAACTCCATGTCCCGACAGTCTTCGGACTTCCCATGCATATACAGGCTGGGAATGGGCTGCACATGCGCACTTCGACAACTTATCGCCTTGAGGCCCTTTGCATAGGGAAAAAAGAAGGGCATGAAAACAAGACTGATGCCATCTCTTTCTTCTACGTTGTGCAGTGCCATCAACCAGCAATGTCTTGAATAGGTTTGTGGAACTGTCGGAGCCTATCATTGCTTTCCTTGAAGAAAAGAAAAGATCCTACCCACAGCTGGAAGATGACCAATGGATGCAGGATTCGATGTTTCTTACTGATATTATGAAACATCAACAAACTCTCAACTTGACAGACCAGGGGAAGGATAAGATTATCTATGACCTTTCTCAGAAAGTTTTTAGCTTCCAGAATAAAGTAAGGCTTTTGCAAAGAGACATACTGTCAAGAAAGTTCAACCACCTTCCACACCGCAAAAGGAGGGTAAACACGTTCCCTGATATTGAAGTAAAAGCTCACAAACTCGAAGAATACAGCAATAAATTACAAGAGCTGCAGGATAATTTTTGAGCCTGGTTTGCAGAAGTTGAGGTCCTGCTTCGCCTTTCTTGTAAACTCATTCATGGTCGGTATAGTCAACAATGGTTGTCTGATTCTTGAACCTCTGGTTACTGAAACATCTGCTGTAGAAATTGAACTATTTAACTTCCAGGAGGACCAGGGTCTAAAGATAATACATAAATCACAATCTACAATCAAGTTCTGGGAGCAAGTGCCAGAAACAAAATACCCTCAACTCAAGAAAACTAGTGTGTCATTTCAATTTTCAGCACAACATAGTGCTATGAATCGCTGCACTCTGTAATGAAGTTTGAAACATCATGTAGTCCCTACAAATCAATACCTGATGAAGCTTCTTCGTACAGCCTTGGCAACATACCAGTTGGATTTTCAAAGACTTCCAGTCAGGATGGGGACCCACAAGGCCTCTACCAGCAATAATTGACCTGTGTAAAGTTTGTTCATTTCTTGTAGCTCGCGAACATCTGAAGATTATCTTATGCGGTTTTTAGGTTCTGTAAGTTTGGCCACTCCTGATATAGATTGTAATAGCTGAGGTCCCAACACTGATCTTTGTGGCACTCCACTAGTGACAGCCTGCCAACTTGAAATTGCCATTTATGTCTACTCTTGGTTTCCTGTCATTAACCAATCCTCAATTCATGCTAATGCTTAGGGGGATGTGGTAGCATAAAGGTATTGTTGCTGGACTGGTATTCTAGTGGTCCAGGGTAATGCTCTGGGGACCTGGGTTCAAATCCTGGCAGATGGTAAAATTTGAATTCAATAAAAATCTTGAATTAAAAGTCTGATGAAATCCATGAAACCATGTTCGATTGTTATAAAAACCTATCTGGTTCAATAATGTCCCTTAGGGAAGGAAATCTGCTGTCCTTACCTGGTCTGGCCTACGTGTGACTTCAGACCCACAGCAATGTGGCTGACTCATAAAATGCCCTCTGAACAAGGGCAATTCAGGATGCGAAATAAATGGTGGCCTAGCCAGCAATGCCCACATCCCATGAGTGAATTAAAAAAAATATTATTCCTAATTCCATGAGCCCTTATCTTGCCTAACAACCTTTTGTTGGCAGCTGCCTTTTGGAAATCTAGGTCTACTACATCTACTGGTTCCCCTAGGTATAATACATCTACAGGTTCTGCTTTATCTACCCTACGAGTTACGTCCTCAAAAAACTCTAATAAATTTGTTAAACATGGTTTCCCTTTTGTAAAACTATGTTGATTTTGACTGATCACATTATGATTTCCTAAGTTCATTGTTAAGACTTCCTTAGTAATAGATTCTAGCACTTTCCTGATGACTGATGTCAGGCTAACTGGCCTGTAGTCCCTGTTTTCTCTCTCCCTCCTTTCTTGAATAGCAGTGTCACATTTGCTGACTTCCATTCCAGAATCTAGGGAATTTTGGAAAATCATAACCAGAGCATCCACTATCTCTGCAGTTATTTCTTTTATAACCCAAGGATGTAGGCCATCAGATCCTGGGGATTTGTTGGATTTTACTCCCTTATGTTTCTCCAATATTTATCCTCTGCTGATATTAATTTGCTTAATTTCCTTACTCTTTTTAGCACCTAGGTAACCCTCTATTTCTGGTATGCAACCTGTGTCTACAACAGTGAAGACAGACATAAAATATTTGTTAAATGTCTCTGCCATTTCCTCATTCCCCATAACAATTTCTCCCCTTGTTGTTTCTAGGGGTGGAATTTTATAGCCACCTGCCGGGCATGTTTTTGGAAGGGGTAGGGGCACATAAAGTATAACAGGTGGATTCCCGCCTACCCCCGACCTGGTCCCCATAATATTGGGGGGTGGGGGTGTGTTTGAGCAGGGTGCCCACTAGCTGCCTCCCCCCAAGCCCTTCAGCTTATTGGGGTCCTTGTGGTCAAATAATAGCCATTTAAGGACTTCAATCCACCTCCACTGCCTTAAAACACTGGGAAGTGGAAGGAGGGGAAAGAGTGGGAAGGCTGGTTATCACCAAAGTTGGTGAAAAGGCAGGAAGGAACGATAGGTACATTCTTTGGTGGGGGTTGTGCCCTGTGTGCATCGAGGCACCCCCCCACCCCCCCACTAAGATCGTACCTCTTTATGCCTCCCTGCCTGTATTCCAACCCCTCCCCCCACCCCCTCCCTAAGGTGCCTGAGACCTCCCTGCCCAAAAAGCCCCAGACTCACTAGGGTCCAGTGTCCATGGTACTTTTTTGTGGGCCTCCTTGCAGTCCCAGCAGCACCCACTACTGAGTTCTGGCACTGCTGGGACTACAAGAGCTGTCAGCCAATCAAGTAAGCTGGCAGCTCTCAAGGGATGAGGGGGGGACTTTCTTCCACTGCGGTGCAGTTGTCCCGCTCTCTGCTTGTTAAGCCCACTGCCAGTGTAGTATTGCTGTAGGGCAGGCTTTTATTAAAGTCAGTCTGTGATCAATTTTTCTAATGGGGAGGATGAGCGATGTGCCCCAGCATTGTAAAATTCAGGCCCAAGGGACCAATGTTTACTTTAGTTGTTCTGTTCCTTTTTATATATTTGTAAAAGCTTTTACAATCTGTTTTTACATTCTTGTTTAGTTTGCTTTCATATTCTATTTTTTCAGATCGATCAACTTTTTAGTGGTGCTTTGCTGGTTTCTAAAACACTCTTGATTCTCAGATGTCCTACTGTTCTTTGCAACCTTATAAGCCTCTTCTTTTAATCTAATAATATCCTTAACTTCCTGAGAAAGCCACGGTTCATTATCTTTTACTGAATTTTTGCTTTTCATTCGAATGTATTTTTGTTGAAGATTTTGGAATGTTTCTTTAAATATTTCCCACTGTTTATTTATTGCCATGCTCTTCAATCTGTTTATTCAATCAGCCTTGCATATTCCCTCATGCCTATGTAATTGGTTTTGTTTAAATTTAAGATTCTTGCTTGTGATTGGAGTATGTCATTTTCAAACTTAACATGAATTTTAATTGTATTATGATCACCATTTCCCAGTGGATCTTTTACTATGAGATTACTATTTAAACCTGCCTTATTTCACAATACTAGATCAAAAAATAGCTTTATCCCTAGCTCTGAAGAAGTGTCATACTCAAGACGTTAACTCTATTTCCCTCTCCACAGATGCTGTCAGACCTGTTGAGTTTTTCCAGAATTTTCTGTTTTTATTTTAGCTTTATCCCTAGCTGGTCCCACAATGTCCATCTGTGAAATTGTCATGAAAATATTCTACAAACTCATCTTCTAGACCACCCTTGCCAATTTGATTCATCCAGTCTATATGAAGATTAATGTCCCCCGCAATTATTACATGCTCCAATAATTTCTTGTTTAATGCTCTGTCCAACAATATAATTACTGTTAGGGGGCCTATAAACTACTCCCACCAGCGTTTTCTGACTCTTGCTATTCTTAATCTGCACCCATACTAATTCTACCTCATGATCTTCTGAGCTAAGATGCTTCCTCACTAATGTCCTTTCACCATCCTTTACTATAGGGGTTACCCCTCCTCCTTTGTCATTCTGTCTGTCTTTTCAAAATTTTGTGTACTCTGGAGTATTTATTTCCCAACCTTGGTCACCTTGTAACCATGTCTCTGCAATGGCTATTAGATCGAAACCATTTATCTCTGTTTGTGCCACTAGTTCATCTATCTTATTGCTTTGCGCACTCAGATAAAGAACCTTTAATTTCACTTTTTTACAACTATTCCCTTCATGGACCTTACTCACTGAAGCACAGGACTTCCTGTCTCACTCTACTTGTCTTTACTTGCATCGCTACACTGTTCTGTTGCCTCAACTTTTCTCTTTGGATTTCTAAATCTCTCTTCATCCAAACCCTTCCCCACTATGTGGAAAGAATTTTCAGGTCAGCGAGCGGGGGCAGGGCCTGCTCATCGACACGTAAAATGACTTGCGGTGACATTGGGCGGGGGTCCCATCATCACCACCCGTCATTTAGATTCTCAGTTTGGCCGGCGCACAGCCAACTTGGCTGCGCACCCACTGAATTGTCAAAAGCCTGTTAAAAACGAATTAAATTAATAAAATGAGCTGCCCATCCAACCTTAAGGTTGGCGGGCAGGTGAAGAGCCCAGGCAGTCTTTGCATTTCTCATGGAACCTCATCCAAGGGCGGGATGAGGTTTCATGATTTGTTTAAAAATTCAGTAAATTTTTTTTAAAAAATTCAATGACATGTCCTAGCTCATGTGACACTGTCACATGAGGGGACATGTTTTAAAAGCTTGTAATTTCTTTATTTAAATGTTTAAACCATAAACTAATCTCCCTGAGGCACCTGTGCCTCAGGGAGATTTCTTTCATGCACATGTGCGAAAGAGCGCAGGCCACAACTCAGGGAATCTCTCCGCCCCCCCCCCCGCACAGGAAGCACTCAGCGCTTCCAGGCGCGTCACGCTGGGTGGGCCTTAATTGGCTTGCCCACATAAAATGGCAGCGTGGACCCAATTTGGGGCGCAAATTGGGTTCGCTCCCGCCCACTCCCGCACAACCCCCCCGACGGGAGGAAAGTTCTGCCCCATGTTTGTTTAAAGCCCTAGTTATATGATTCACCAGAACACTGGTCCCAGCTCAGTTTAAGTAGAACCCATTGCAATACAACAGCTCTGTCTTTCCTGAGTACTGGTGCCCTATGAATTACACTCCTTCTTCCCAAAGCACTCTTTGAGCCCTGCCCTTCATGACCCTATGCCAATTGGCACATGGCTCGGTAACAATCCAGAGATGATTACATTTGATGTTCTGAGTATTAATTTGAGCCCTAACTCTTCAAACTCTCTCAGCAGAACATAGTGTAACCTATGTCATTGGTTCCTATGTGGACCATGACAACTGGATCCTCCCCCTTCCATTCCAAATTCATCTCCAGTTTCAAGGAGATGTCCTTAGACTTGGCACCAGGCAGGCAATACAGCCTTCGGAGCTCATGTTCTGGGTCACAGCTACAGAGAACAGCCTATACTGACTTTACTGTCTCCTATCACTACCACACTCCTTTTTGCTTCCCCCACTTAAATGGCATCCTACACCATGGTGCCATAGTAAGTTTGCTCATCCACCTTGCAGTCCTTCTTCTTATCCATGTAAGTTGCAAGTACCTTGTACCTCTTGGTCAATGTCAAGGGCTGAAGCTCCTCCGTCACTACCTGTTGGATTCCCACACCTGCCTGACTCGCAGACACACCCTCCTGTTCCTGACTATTGACCAATTTTAAAGTTCTACCTAACCCTAGGGGTGTGACTACCTCCTGGAACAAAGTGTTGAGGTAACTCTCCCACTCCCTGATGCACCACAGTGTCTACAACTGAAACCCCAGCTCAGCAACTCTGAGCTGAAGTTGCTCAATCTGCAAGTACTTATACAGATATGAAACAAAAACAGAATTACCTGGAAAAACTCAGCAGGTCTGGCAGCATCGGCGGAGAAGAAAAGAGTTGACGTTTCGAGTCCTCATGACCCTTCGACAGAACTAGAACTTATACAGAACTTATACAGATATGGTTGTGTGGGACTGCAGTGCATTCCACAGATTTCCACATGTTGCAGTTACAGCACACCACCATCCCTGCCGTGTCTGCCTAACCTTATTTATTTAATCACTGAATTAGTTATGAATTTAAACAGCTAAAATAATAGCAATTCTCCTTGCTTGGAGACAAAAGAACAACACTATTCAGCTGCTGGAGGCTGAAAAAGAATATAGAAAACAGCACCCCTTTCCCCCTCTTCTCCGAGTTTCCCAACTGTACCAAATTCCTGACTTAGAACTCTTTGCATTCTGTGCTCCCACTCTGTCACAAAACCTGGCAGCTTTTATAGAAAGCTGATGACTCGCACCCATGTTGAAACTGCTAATTCAGCTTCCTGCTACAGTAATTAACACCTTTTCAGGAAGCCACTTTTAGTTGATTGACAGATAACTGCTATTGCCAAGCAATTTCTGTTAAACTAAGTTTCTTAACTAGTTTGCAGTTTTAAAGTTCTAAATCAGAGTCTGACTGTTAATCTAAATTGCAGCTTGAGAAAAACTTGGCAGAGGTATGCCACCTGTACCAAATTTCCAACTTAGCACCTGTTCCTCATTGCTCTCAGGCCTTGTCTCACTCTGTGCTCTCACTTTCTGGTTGTGCTGGGTTAGAATGATTCATCATGGCCATGTAATAACAAAATGTGTGTACTTCATATCAGGGGTTCTCAACCAGGGGTATGCAGACATTAGTGTTCTGTGAAAAAGTTTCAAGGGTCCACAATAGGGTTGCGGTTGAGGAGGGAGTGAAGGAGTCATCACTACTTCTGCACTGTTGTCAAAGGTGCCACTTGCTGGATCAAGACTGCCTCCTCAGTGCAGCAGTGACGCCACTATAGTCTGGGCTAAAAAAATGTGAGGAAAGGCTTGCTCTATGACTAGTCATGGGGAGTGGCTAGAGATGTTTTTTATTGCAAATAATATCCTCGAAGTTCCTGATAATCCAGCTGTTAATTGGGCTGTGGATGAAAAGAAAAGGGCAATATTTCTGACTGAAACAGGCTCAGAAGTGTTTGAGCTGTTCAAGAATTTTCTCGCCCCTGCTAAGCCAAAAGCTGTCTAATATTTTGCGTAAGCGTGAGCATCACTACAATCCCGAGCCTTTGGAGAATGCAGAGAGCTTTCCGTTTGGAACAGGGAACCAGTTTTCCAGTGAGGATATTGGAGAGTTCATTGTGGCTTTGCAAAAGTTGTTCATTCATTGTAATTTTGGACAATTTCAAGAGCGAGTAGGACTGATTTTCGTGCAGTTTAAAAGGTGAGCACATTTGCAGTAAGTAGCTGACAAGGCCAAAGTTGAATTTTGGCTTAGCTTGCCAAACAGCATTCTCCATGGACATGGTGAACATGACTTGAGAGAAGTTTGAGTTAACAACCGCTAGTCATCTGTTGAAGCAATTAAGTTGCAGCTGAGTAGGCTGAAGGCACCAATGAAAGAAATCACACATAGAATTGCGAAGTGATGGAGGAGAGAAAATTCCCATAATGGTAAGTGTCTTGGTTCCAGTCACATACAAGGAGCTATGTGCAAAATTACCCATCATCGTGGTGAAGGGTGAAAAACCAGCCTTGTAGAAAGAAACCAGTTAGCAGCACTTGTTAAATTGGAATGAGCTTTTTCTTGTTGAAGCAAGTACCCTCAGGTGTTTAGTGAAACTGGCAATCCAATTCAACGATGCAAGGCTAATGTACAGGTTCAGAGGAATGCAAGAGCAGTTTATTGCAGGCCTCATCCAATACCCTCTGCTCTAAGGGAGAAAGTAGAGCAAGAGCTGATAAGACTTGAGACTATGAACGTTATCTCTAAGGTAGAACAGAGTAATTGGGTTACTGCCATAGTGGTAGTACCAAAGTTAGATGGCTATGTAAGAATATGTGGTAATTATAAGGTAACCGTAAATCAGGTACTGGAATGTAATCCACCCGATGCTTTGCCAAGTTAGAGGATCTGTTCACAATGTTGTCAGGAGGTCAAATTTTTTACATAGTTAGATCTGACAAATGCCTATCTGCAACTTGAGTTGGACAATGAGTCTAAGTCATATTTGACTTTTAATACACACATGGGTCTATTTCAGTTTCATAGGCTGCCATTTGATATTTCTTTAGCCCCTGGAATTTCTCAAGCAACAATGAACCAAATTCTGCAAGGAATTCGGGGAGTAGTGTGCTATTTTAATGACAGGCTTACTTCAGCTTCAAACAGGTAGACCCATGACGACAGAATAAAAAAGGTGCTCCAACATTTGAAAAAGCATGGAGTTCAGGCATGTGCACACAAATGTGAAATATTTCAAAACTCTGTAGAGTACTTGGGTCACAGGGTCGACAAAGATAGGTTACATCCTGCAGGGTAAGGGTCAAGCAATAAGAAATACGCCATATCCTCAGAATATCCCTGAGCTCAGATCTTTGTTTGGCGTAGTGGATTACTACGGTAAATTCTTTCCAAATTTGGCAACATTCATTGAACGGACTCTTGAGGAAGGGTGTTCCGTGGAACTGGCCAAAAGAGTGTGACAAAGCATTCCAGTTGTGTAAAAGTCAATTGGTAGATGGTACAATCTTGGTACGTTATGGTATGTCCAAAAGGAATAAGCTAGCATGTGATGGCTCCATATGAAATAGGTGCTGTGATCTCTCATGTGTTGGATAATGGTGAGGAGAGACTGATTGCATGTGCCTCATGTAGCCTCAGTGCCAGTGAGCAGAATATACTCAGATAGAACATGAAGCATTGTCTTTGATTTTTGGAGGAAGAAGATTTCATAAATACTTGTATGGTCATATTTTCATGATCAAAACTAATCATAAGCCACTGACAGCAAAATTGAATACAAAGTCTCCTGTACCCACTTTAGCTGCAGCCCGAATGCTTTGATTTTGTCAGCTTATAAGTACTACATTAAGTACAATCGGAAGATCATTGTAATGTCGATGTAATGTCTAGATTACCTTCCCCATCAGAGGTAGAGCCCAACAGCGAAGATGTATTTTTCTTTTCACACGTAGATGAGTTGCTAGTCACAGCAGATGATTTTGGTAGAACAACTCACAGGGACCATGTATTGGCAAGGGTATACGACTATATCGTGGCCAATACAGATACTGGATTTAGAAATCAGGACATTTTTATGCGCACGAATGAAATGTAAGTTGATAAAGGTTGTGTTATGTGGGGAGCCGGAGTCGTAATTCCTGGAAGGTACATATTGCAGTTGCTATGTGATCTTCATAATCAACATTTAGGGATGAGCTTCACAAAGAGTTGAGCGAGAAGCTATCTTTGGTAGCCAGGGTTAGATAAGGACATAGAAGACACAGTTAAACAGTGTAGAATACGTCAAACAGTAGCAAAGAAACCACCATCGGTACCTTTGCAACCATGTAAATGGCCAGCTAGAGTGTGCCAGAGGTTGCACATAGATTTTGTGGAATTTGAAGAGAAACAGCTTTTTATTGTGATAGATAGTCATTCGAATTAGTTGAGGGGGTTCCGATGAATCGAACATCTAGCAAAATGGTAGATATTTTGAGTAGTTTGTTTGCTGCGTATGCGTTTCCAGAGGAAATTGTGTCTGACAACGGACCTCAATTTTGTTCAGAAGTGTTTGTAAAATTCATGAACATGAACAGGGTAAAACACATTAGCAATCCACCATATCATCCTGCTTCAACTGGAACAGCAAAGTGCACAGTATAAATTGTAAGAGTGCTCTTGTTAAACAAATGCTCGATACAAATTGGTAGAAATGTCAGTTGTTATTGACTGTTAAAACTGGCAATTTTTTTGCTTATTTATCAAAACACACTTCCCACTACTACCGTCAGAATGCCAGTTGAATTGTTGCTTAGAAGGCAGCCTAGAACAAGGTTTTCATTGCTGAAGCCACATTTAGCACAGTCAGTGGAAGAACAACAATCCAGGCAGAAAGAGAGTCATGTTGGGGTAGAGTGAGAGATAGAAGATGGAATTTAAACTGGAAGGTTAAAGTGAAAGATCATCATCATAAGTGGTTGAAATCACTCCTGGAAGAGCTGTGAAAATATGTGGTCCTCGCACATATTTGATCAAGATGTTAGGGAATGGAAAAGTTAGGTTTGTACATGTAGATCATGCTTTACCTTCAGAGGTTCACGAAGAAGAAGGGAGCTGGAAGAATCAAATGAATCTGATGAATTGGATAGTTATTTTACGCGTACGTTGTACCTGAAATCAGTTAGGATCTGAGTCAGACAGACATGTCTGATGAAGTGAAAATTCAATTGAAGGTCAAGGGCAAAACCAATCTTTGCTGGAGAAGACTTCTGCTCAGACTCAGGCCAAAATGGGTCAAGCTCCTTCCCCAAGTTTTGAAAGTGTGGGTCAAGATACGCAATATCCTCTTAGAAAAAAGAAACCAGTGGTTAAGTTGGATTTGTAAATAAATGAAAAACAAGAAAATGTATATGTTATCTGGAATTTAAACACTGTGTAACTTTTTCATTAAGGAGGAGGAATGTGATAGCATTCTCTTGTGGCCATTTGTGTATATATGTATATAAATCAAAACCAGAATAAACCAGTTCCATTGGGTACTAGAACTCCATGTGTATGCACCAGTGTTTTTGTCCTGCCAAGTTATCACATGGACTTTAAGTGAAATTAAACTTACTTTGAAATGAAATTGACATTAAGCAATTTTAAATATACATGGTCTTGGGCACCCCCCCCCCCCCCACAAAAAAAATCCAATCCTGAAGGGAAAAGAAGATCCGCCCTTCTCTCTAACCGACATTAATGGTCCAATCAGAATGTGTATCATTTTGTGGCAAGGTGCAGAACAATCAAGGACCTGGGAGGTGCTGTTGTCATGTGGATGTCTTGGGATATGTTAAACATTGGCCACACTGGAGCTTCCATGGCCCTTCATGTTCTGTCACAATGACAAGGCAGCAATGCCTCAGGCAGTGCAGGAATTGCCAGAAAAATAGTTGATGCTTTGCACTCAGTCATGCATGTCAAGGCACCCATTTTCCAGTGCACTTATCTGATCCAGCAGGTTTATTTTGAGCTGGTTGTAGACAGTGGCACTGTATTTTCACACACTGAAAATTAGTACAATCTACTTACGTGAAGCTGGAGTTTCAGCAATGACACCAATGGAAACAAAATTCTGAGTATGTAGAATTAACGTTGACTGTGACATGCAGGTGTGCTTGTCAAAGATACCTACACATCTTGACAGAATGTTGCTCAACACCAGCAACAAATTTCTCATTAAGTTAGTAAGACAAAAATAATAACTATATATGTTTAATTGTATAACTAACCTCTATACAGAAAAATTGTTTCTGCTGTGTTATGGGGATCCATGGAATTTTTGTAATATGGGAAGAGGCTCTCGGAAGCAAAAAAATTGAGAAGCCCTTTTGTGTAATTATATAATAACACATTGCAACAGTTTATGTTTAAGTTTATGTCATACATTAGAACAGTACAACACAGTTAGTATATGTTACATTTTAGGTGTACACACTGACCAGTGCCATTATTTTCCGCATTCCTTTTAGATGTACACTACTCTGGTTACGCTGTCAGATATTTGAAACCCAACATTACCCAGTCCTGGAAGGTAGAGTCAAAGTTTAATTCTCCCTCAATATTCTACAGCACTGTGTTATATAAATCCTCCTTTAGCATTTAAAATGACCACCATGTACCCCCTTTCAGTATTACCTTCATTCAGAGCCATCGGTGCACAAATATGATCAGAAGCCTGTCCCATTTGAAACTTGGTAAGTCCAGATAAAGCTTGTTCATTAAAATGCTGCAGAGTTTTACTTCTAATTCTGTCACTTAAAATGAAATTTTTTCCCCTATTCAACAGGGACCGATACAGAAGGTTGTCCAGTCCATTCAGGTACTTGTGTTTGACTTTGTAGCACAGCACTCTAAGGATGTTGGTGATTTTTCTAGTTTACACTCTTTAGTTTGTACTTATTGGGAGCTAAGTTGGATGGTCCACGAAAATTGGTGCAAATAACCTGTGCCTGTTGATTGAAATTCATGCAGCATGTCAATTTCGTGTTACCTGCTCATTAGAATGAATTCTGCATGCAGCCAGCATTAGCCAGCTTTTCTTTGCCTGCACACATCAGCAGGAGGCCCAAAGTTGTAACTTCCCAGCACCACTTAAACATAGCCCGCACAGCTTAAAGCTGGCCTGTGTTTCTTAAAGGGGAGTGCATTGTGGTTGGAGCAGGTACTGGGAGTCATACAGGAAGTGAAACTATCCCAGAGAAAAGTGAGAAATGGCACAAGGTGAGAAAGGACAGGCTCCAAGGCTTTTGGAGGCGGTACTGAAGGTGTTGCTGGAAGAGGTGGAGAGGAGGAGAGTTGTCCTGTATCCATAGGGGGGCAGACGACCCTCCAGACACTTGGTCAAAAAGCGGTGGGAGCAAATAACTGTGGAGGCCAATGACAAGAGTCAAGCCTTGCGAACTGGGTACAGTGCCACAAGTTCAATGATTTTACGTTCATGGTCAGCGAGTGCATCTTCAAATACCATGTTCTACTAACTGCACCCCTAGTCTCAGTCACCGCTCAAATTGTACAGCCCCATCGCTCATTTACCAACAATCTCTATCAATCAGGACTTATCGCCAACATTCATAGCTTCACGTCACCCTCAATCACTTAGCATTGCTGCAAGCCCCACAACCACATCTCACAGCTTCCACACAATGCCAGCTTTTCCACCATGACAATTGTATCGCCCAAATAGATTGCACCAGAGTTATTGACGCAGTTCCCTGATCCTTCCAGGACAAGATGTTAAACAACTGGAGGCAGCAGGAGTTAACGAGAGAGAGACAGGTGTCCCTAACCTCAAGTAGGAGACAGTACTGGTCATTTTTGGAACAGGTATTACTGAAACTGTGGCCAGTGGTGGGGCTAAAATCATCGAAGGTAATGATATCTTCACATCTAATCCTCCTTTTCACATCCCATTTTCTATCTCTTCTAAGTCTGCACCTCTTACTTTACCCTACACTTGTGCCTTTTCTCTTTGCGATACTAAAGAGGTGTAACCTGACCAGGCAGTGGAGGAACACCAACAAGAGAGTGACAATGAAGAAACAGCACCATTGCTTTTCACACTTGCAGCTACCAACTCAGATAGTGATAGTGCATGTATCTTGGATGATAGATTAGAAGCTGGATGTGCACATGGTGCAATACTGGATACAACTACACTACAGCCAGGGCAGGGAGCAATGACACTGCAGGTACCAGCTTGCTAGAGGGTGAGTTACACTGATGGGCAACGTATTCCCTAAATGTTTAGTGTGTAGCTGTTTCACTTAAGTGCATGGACCCTTTAATTTTTTTTTTTGCACAGCTGTGCAGCACAGTAACTGAATGGGGTCAACTTGTGCACAGACTTCGTGAGAACTTCTGGGTTGCTGCATGGCCATGCAGCTTGGAAGCAACATTGCTGATCACCAATTACAACCAAATGCTTGGTGCATTGGGAAGTCTGCCAGAAAGCCTGTTTTCAGTGTCAAGCAGCATGGAGTAGTTTAGCACCATCTTCCTACAGGACTTAGCACGAAGCTTGGATGGACTAGTCCATTCACACACTTGTGGGCTCAACCATGGTTTAGCATCCGATGGTCATTTCCATTGCGCCTCAAGCAGTAGTCAACCAACACACGTGATGCAGTGGAAGCTCAGGCTGTGGATTACGTGTGCAAAGGGACCTGCAGGGTGCCACAGAAGCCCAGCAATCACAAATCTTGACACCTACTCTGCTGAGTATTGCAGGAGTCCTCCAGAGCGCTCCAGGTAGTAGAAGAGTTGTTTCAGCATTTCAGCACACTAGTGGCTGCATTATCACATTTTATTTGGCAGCCTGACTTTCATTGTATGTATTCTGCACACGTCTGCATGGGTTGTGCACCAGAGTCATGAGCCAAGTGTTCAATTGATAGTCCTTGTCACCCAGTAACCACCCTTATGTTTGCTGTGGTGATTCAAATACAGTGGGCACAGTGGATGCTGCAGAATGATGACATCATGACTACTGCCAAGGTACTGGGAATTGATCTGTATGATTTGCTGCCTATGGTCACACAACAATTGAATGTTGAAGGAATTGAATCTCTTTTGTTTCTGGTATAGGATAGAGTTGGTATGTGGCACCTGCAAAGCAATGAACATTCAATCAAAGACACCCTGGGAAAGCCTGCAATCTTCGCGAGACTGCATGCTGGCTCTGCCTGCTGATGTCTGGAAAAAAAGAATGATAAGTATCAGCTCTTTTTACATAGTGAGCCCCAACGACTTCTCTTTGCAACAGTGGTTGGCAAGCCATGAAACGTTGCAAATTTCTTCCACTCCAAACATATAAGTTCATTGCCACAGTCACCCTCACAGCCACTGACAATGTGTTCCTCGCCTTGCACTAAGGCTGTGGCTGCAGCATGTAGTAGATTTCAGTGAGGGCATCTTTACTGAACTGCAGACATCATATGCATTGTTCCTTGCTGAGGTTGAGGTAGGATAATTGCCCCCTGAACACCCTGGGAGATATGGCCTCCTGCTGAGATCCCTTCTCCCCTCCTGCTCCACTTTCCTTTTCCAGCAGTTTGTCCTGCTCTGTGTGACCTCTGTTCATTCTCCAAGTCATGCAATTTGCTAATGGTCTTCTAGTGCATCCATGTCTGGTAGCAACTGGTTGGTCCAGAAACCTTGAAGTCAGGAAGATATTCCTTTATCACCTGCCACACCATTCCCTGTAAATGTTTGCTACTTGAAAGAATTATGGAAAGCACCAAACACTTGTAGAATTGTAGCAGCAGCCAGAAGAAAGCAACCAGCAACTCACCTGTAAATAGTTGATGATCCCTTTAAATAGCACTGGTGGGGATCCTTCCTGTTACTAAACATGTGTTAATGTGCATGTGGTTAAGAGAGAGGATGAGCTGGAGCGTTGAGCACCAAAATAGCACTGTTGGCATGATCTGTCCACTCTGCATACTTCCAGCAGATGTTAGCTATGTGTGCGCTAACACACTCATCATGGTTGCTTCTGGCATTACCCATGGCCTAAGTGTGCATGCTTATCAGGTGCCATTTTAGTCCCTGTCGCATTCAAACAAAAGGTGCCACCGAGCCTAATTTCGTACCCACTATCTCGTGGTCATACTGTACTTTTGGTATCAGTGTAACAGTGTTGCCAACATTTGTGAGTTTGTTACCATTTCATTGACTTTTGTGGTCACACGAATGATTGACTGTGTAAGAGAGAGGGAGAGAAGCAAAAGTGCCTTTTAATATCCCAGTGAATCATGTGCATTAAAAGAATAGGCTGAATTATTCACAGATTCAGGGGAGGCGGTGGCATAGTGCTATTGTCATTAGGTGGTAATTCAGAGACCCAGGGTAATGGAATTTGGACCCGGGTTCAAATCCTGCCAAGGCAGATGTTGGAATTTGAATTCAAAAAATATCTGGAGTCTAATGATTGTTGTAAAAACCCATCTGGTTCACTAATGTCCTTTAGGGAAGGAAATCTGGTCTGGCCTACATGTGACTCTTAAAATGCCCTCTGAACAAGAGCAATTAGGGATGAGCAATAAATGCTGGCCTAGCCAGCAATGCTCACATCTCACAAGTGAATATAAAAAAAAATTTAGAAGGATTGTGCTGATGTTATGCTGGTGCATCTTTTGAATTGGTGAGAACAAATGGTACAGTTACGCTTCCTATCTCATCTGTTGAAATAAAAAGTTCAGGACAAGGCAAGTCTGCTTGATCAGCACTTCCTCCACCACTGGCTCACCATGGCTGCAGCGTACAGGATGCAGTGTAACAACTCAGCGAGGCACCTTTGACAGCACTTCTCAAACCCATGAGCCCCAGCACTTAGAAGGATAAATGGAGCATGGGAACACACTATCTCCAGGCTCTCCTCCAAGTCACTCAACATCCTGATTTGGACATGTATCACCATTCCTTCATTGTCACTGGGAACAAATCCTGGCTCTCCCAACCTATCAGCACTGTGGGTTTTCCTTCACCACACAGACTGCAAGATTTCAATAAGACGATTCACCACCATCATCTCAAGAGTAACTAGGGATGGGCAATTAATGCTGGGGTTGCTCACAACTCTCATATCCCAAGAATGAATTATTTTTTTGAAATAGGTAGATCTCTGTAGAGACATACATAAATACGGGCATTCTGCTTTCTCTTGAGGATCCCTACAGACAGCTGGCATAATGCTTATGCTTTATGTCTAGGAAGTTAAAGGTTCTTCATCAGATCACCTTTAAACTTCAATGTAGAAATTACATTGTGTCCTCACATCAGTAGCTGGATAGTGAATTGATGCAAGCTCAATACTAGAGTTCTGGCTTGTGTTTTGAAAACTGTTTTGCTTTGATGCCATGAATCCAATACAGTTTTAGCAATGTGTCATAGCAACAGAATGTGTTTGTTACACCATGTGTAACACTGTACTTCCAATAGTCAGTATATCATAGCTGTAATGTGTGTTGGGCCTTATCCAGGCACCACTGGGTCTCTGCAGAATTAAGAGCCTTCACTAAAGTTTATTTAAAATAAAAACTGTCAATGAACCTTCATAATCATCATTTGCTGTAAAGCATATAAGGGTAAAATCAAGCTCATATACTTAATCTATCACTCTTGCCTAAGCTTTACAACTTCTTCTAGCCTATTGGGTGAATGCTGGAGAGGACCTGGCCAGATTGGAATATTTTCTGTCCTGGTTGGGAATCTGACTGGTTTGGAAAGCAATCCAGGATGTTACAGTGGCGATGACCAACACTCTTGTCCTATCAAATCCACTTCTCTATTGATTAAACTTGTTCCCAATAGTGGGAGGGTTGCCTGAGATACAAAAGCTGAGGGATTGATTCACACACACCTGTACTTTGAATCCTATTTGGATTACCAGTGTCTCAATATGAAAGGGTGGGGAGGGCAGGAATTATGCATATTTCTGGTTCAAAATGCAGCACCCACCATACTGGGTAAGTACAAAAGCTATGCATCCTTTATCCACCTCTGATACCCACCCCAACCACCATCAAATCCCAGTCAAAGCTTGACAGTCCTATTTAGAGGACATCATCCACAGCCCCCACCTAGAATTGTCTCCTTATAATACAAGTGTCCTCTCACAACCCCTCTGAGAGGGATTGGACGAATATTGAAAGGACACCATCATTGGTCCTCAGCTGTGCAAAAAAGAGTGACCGTCCCTCAGACAGAATTACTGCTGGAAAGCTGGGATAGCACTTCTGCACTCTAACTGTACTGTCCCATGCTGTGTTGAACTGGGACATGCTACCCTGTTCCACCTGATGCCAAACTGGGACCTGCTACCTTGTCCAATGATGTCCAATTAGGACTTGCTGCCCTGTCCCATCCTGTGACCAACTGGGACCCGAAGTGTGTTACAGAAGTATGCACAATTATACCATTAGTGTGTCCTGTTATAAAAGCTAATATTACATCTGTGTGCAAAACTAATACAAGGTTTTTCTATCCAGTAAGCAAAAAATGTCCATTTTTAAAAATGTTTCTTACTGATTGATAATTAAAAATTTCTGTCAGCTTTTGCTATTCCAGTATGTAATTTGTTTGTTTGTAATGATCTACTTCTTCAAGTATCAGCTGTGGCTCAATGGTAGCACCCTTGGCTCTAAGATACAAGCTTGTGGTTTAAACTCTGCTTCAGAGACTTGAGCTTGACACTTCAGGACAGCACTGAGGGGGAATGTTCTGCTGGTGGAGGTGCCATCTTTTGGATAATGCATTAAACCACAACCTCGTCTGGACGTGACAACATCCTGGAGGTGACCCGTTCTTGACTTCTATAACCTGCACTACCCACTATTAGTATACTATATGTGGTGTACAATATCTGAGATAGCACCAAGCAACGTACTTGATAATTCCCGTCGTGGCATCACAGCTGAATCTGATCCCAATAACCTGATATCCACACTGGATTGGGGGGGGGGGGGGGGGGGGGGGGGGGGCGCGGGGGCGGCGGCGGCGGCAAGATGGAGAAATGGCACTGGACAGCAATCATTAAAGAGAACCCTGACGGATTATTTGTCCTTCTTAGCCTATGAATGCTGAAGCTATTTGTAGCACCCTTACCTGAACTACAGCTAACATGGAACAGTGGTTATCAATTCTCCGACCTTTTGGTCTGTATGGCTAAGATCTGCATCAGTTACCAAAATTACATGTTAATTTACAAATGGTTCACTAACTCATCCTCTGATGTCTTTATCTCAGATTTACCCAAAGAATTGCCTTTAATGCTAAATTGTGTTTTATAGTCGTACTTCCTTCCAGCGACCTTGGTATTAGAGCGTATCGTAGGTTCAGAAGCTATGAACAGAAGCTGTCACCTTGGAATCTGTGACCAGATTTGCTGCAGGATCTGGAGCTGTTACCATAATTTCATAGGAGTAAACAATTCTCATTCAATATTAAGAGCATATTTTACTTTTCCCTGAGTAAACACTGTAATGGAAGTGACCTGGTACTGGTGCTTTCTCTTTAGTGATCATGCATCCCAGTAACTTGCTGATGTCTGATAGCGTGAGTACATGATTGTAAGCTATTTTAAAAGAAGTTCCATGCCTCAGATTCTCACATCATTCACATTCTGCATTTTGGGCTCAAGGCAGATGAAAATCTCTCCTCACTTCAGCATACTGTGATGACCACATGAGAAGGGGTGAAATGACTGCCCTATTCTCCCACTCCAGGTTTGACCATAACAGGGCGTTTTTGCGAATTGAGAGAGGATGTGCTTTGCCAATTGTGTAGGAGTCCCACTATATATGCTTTCAGATTATAAAGAACGTCAGACAGGTTTTCTTAGGTTAAACAAAGAACAAGATAAGTTTATTCAAACTATTTCCCAAGATGGGCAGATGAAGTTAAGATACAGTTCAGCCATGTCTAATTGAATGCTGGAACACACTTAAAGGGCTGAATGGTCTAGTCCAGATTCTATTTCCCTACCATTACCTGCCGCCATCAGAAATGTACAGAAGCCAAAGAGTCTGTTGTGGTCTATCCCAAAGGTCTGTTCCATATATTCGCAACCACCGCATACCTCAGAATTCTCCTTTCACGCAGCCACACAATGTTTACCTTATATCACACATAGATCACCAGACTGCTTTTCACAGTAGCCATACACCGCTAAAGAACATCAGCAGCACATTATTGCAATACAACTATAGGATAGTATGTTGTAAGGTGCAGTGATACCTGAAACAGATGACTCTGTAGGTGACTCTTGCAACACACTTGCGACCTTTTGGTGCAGGACATTATTGCAGTGGTGCAGCATGGCACAATGTTTACACAGCAGACAGATGTAGTGAGACCTTATTTCTAGATCTTGTGTAATATGTACACAGAATCTCCTGTTATGGTCAATATAGATACACTGAATCTCATAGTGAATGGGTACACTGAATATTCTGCTATTGTGAACACATATGCACTATTCTGTTAGAGTGAATGCAGGTACACTGAATCTCTTGTTACAGTGAATACATGTGTACTGACTATCCTGTTATAGCGAACATGGGTATGGTGAATTTCCTGTTATAGTGAATTCAGGCACATAAAGCCTCCATTTATAGTGAACTTGGATTACTTAATGTATTAAAGCTAGGGATATTGCACTGAAATATTCTATTTGTCATATAGGACTGTGTGTATTAAGTTTGCTAACTGAATTGAATCTGCACTTTACTGCAACGTGATTGTATTTTTGTGAATATATCCATCTAACACAGAATTATTGACTCTCCACTTCCACTTTTCTCTCACAAAACTGCAAGTAATTTCTCATGAGAAAAGCAATTGGATTTATTTGATGGACACCATGGAGTAGACTCATGACTAAGGACAGAACATCAGGACAAGTAGCAGAATGAATAGTAATTTGGCTACAAAACAGAAAGTATGGAGTATGGGTTAAGGGTACTGTACTTATTCAGATTGGTAAAAGTTGGGATGTGGTGTTTCATAAGGACTGGTGCTGAGACCACTTTTGTTCAACATTTACATAAACAATTTGGACCCAAGAATCAGAAGTATAGTTTCAAAATATGCAGATGATACCAAATTGGGGAATAGAGAATGCTGAGAATAATTATGACAAAATACAAACAAACATTAATAAATTTGCAGAATGGACATGTAACTGTAAATATACAATAAATCAAAGATGTGTAGTAATGCATTTTAGTAGGAAGAATAAGGAGATCACACACTCCTTGGAAAATAATACTCTAAATGAGGTAGAGGGGCAAAGGGATCAAAGGGTACAGTTGTACAAAAATAGTGATGCAGATTAAGAAGGCCATAAAAAAGGGCTTCATTTCTAGATAGAATTGAAAACAAATAAGTGATATTAAACTTTTATAGAACCTTGGCCAGATCAACATTTTGAGTAATATGTGCAGTTCTGGTCCCCATATTATAAAAATGATACAGAGTCAATGGGGAAATTACAAAAAAGATTTGTAAGTATGAATCGAGAGGTTATAGCAATCAGGAAAGATTGAACAGGTAGTGTGACTCTTCCGTCTAGAAAAAGAAAACTGAAGGATGATCTGATATAGAGATTATGAAAAGGTAGAGGATTAGTGATTGATGTAGAAACTATGTCAAAGAATCATAAAATGGTTACTGCACAAAAGATGGCCATTTGGCTTGCCATGTCTGTGCTGGCTCTCTGCAAGAGCAACTCGGCTAATCCCTCTCCCACTCCTTTTCCCCACAGCCCTACAAATCTTTTCAGATAATTATCCAAATTGCCTCTGAAAGCCACAATTGAATCTGCCTCTACCACACTCTCAGGCTACATAAAATAATTTGCTCATGCTGCCACTGATTCTTTTGCCAATCACCTTAAATCAGTATCCACTGGTTCTTGACCCTGCCGTTCTCCCTATCTACTCTATGCAGCCACCTCATGATTTTAAACACCTTTTCAAATCTCCTCTCAACCTTATGTTTTCAAAATTTGGTTAGATAGGTGGCTGAGGAGATAGTGAGTGAAGTGATTTTGAAGATAGGTAAATGTGTTTATGATTATTTGCATGTGTAGAGGGTAAACACTGACACTAGTTGGGCTGAGTGGCCTTTTCCATGTTGTAACTTCTATGTATCTTTATGGTGTTATGGACAAAATGTATCTGCTCTCTTACTGTCCACAATCAGTATGTTTTGTATGGAAAGATGTGTGTCTTTTCTTAATCTTGAATATGTATTCCTGTTGAATGATTCAGCAGCAAGCTTTCATGAGTTTAAAATAAAGAAAGTTACTTATTCTCACACTTACCCTGAATCAATACAATGTCACACACTCAGTCTCACGCAGACACACAGAAATTAGATACAGATAAAGATAGTGCAGTTTCACAGATTACAATTAATTTGGTCTCTGATTTACGATTTCCCATCTCCCACATGGCAGACCTTTGGTTTCTTGAAAGGATTTAAATTATTTAAAATTAAAGTGAGGGTCTTGTAAAGTGAAACATTTACAGCAGGTTGCAAAGTTTTCTTGTAATCAATTATCTAGGAGATTGGTTCTCAGGTGAACTTTGAAACTGGAACAGGTTAAGAACTTTGGCTACTTGATAACTTGCAGCAAGTTACAGAGTCTGGTTCTCAGACTGGCTGATAACAGATAGTTCCAATGGATCTGCTGGGTCCTGAAGTAATTAGCGTGTTGTCCCTGAAACCAGTTTACATCACATGACCACTGGATTAACACTTCTGAGGCCCACCCAGTCGAAATTGGATGGAGGAGACCACCGTGATACATTGGGAAATTGATAGGGCCATTGGGTTCCAATTGTTGCTTTTGTCCAATATGAAACATGGAGACAGGCAGGCTGAAAACTCCGTAGTTTTTAGGTCCTGGCCTATCCTTAAACAATGAAATGCATGAATTCCACAAATGGCTGTGAGGTACCCTCACCTCTATCCATATTTACTTAGGTCTTTGCCAGAGACTTGATACTATCTGTAGTCCAAATGCCAAAAGTCACATGATTTGTAGCAGCCATCTTAACAGCTTTTTTGTGTCCAATTTTTAAAAATATTGACTGAAATTTCTTTACTAGGCATGTCAATGGAAATGGCTGATTGTCCTTGCAGGTCTTCTTAGATTAGATGGTACATTAGCTGAGTCTGAAAGCACATCTTGGTGGTCAGTGACCTGTGGACCGGATCGGAGACCTTGGGATCAATCGGAGACATGGATGGTGATGGGAGGCCAGGATGAGAGGTTAGAGGCCTCTTGGGGAAGTTTGGGGTGATAGGAAGAGTTGCCGGATGGAAGGGGGTCTGATCACAGTGGGGCTGCCCATGCAGGCATGTGGAATTCAGCAAGTAAATAAAAAGGTATTTAACCTCTTGGAGATCACCTCGCCTGAGTTCAGCTGGCGGGTTCTCCTTGGCTTTGGAAACCTGGCCTTTCAGAATTAAATTCAAAATAGTGACTAGAAATGAGGCACACAACCCCATTAAAATATTTAAAATGCCTGGCCCTGGAAGCAGGTTGGTCACCCACCCTCTGTTAAGTCTGGAAATGGGAGGATTGAGGTTGGAGTCAGATTTTTAACACGTATCATCTGTCTCTGTTTACCTTACCAGTATTACAGGTAGTGGTGAGAAAGTATATTGTAATTTAGTACATTGTCTGGCCTGAAGAGTCTATGAAAAACGCAATCTATTTGTCTTATTTAGATTTAGAGCTACTAAAATATGTGTGCTGCTTATAAATTGACTGATTTCAATTGTCTCAACTGATTTAAGCCTTGTTCCACATTTACCATTGACCACAAACTTAGCTGAAATAGCTATTTAAATACCAGGGCTACAAGAGCAGGTCAGCGGTTGAGTACTTCATGGTGAATGATTATCCTTCTGACTCCCCAAAATAAATTCCCCAAATATAAGTCCTAAGTCAGGTCCACTTGCCTGGATGAGTATGGCTCCAACAACATTCAAGAAGCTTGAAAATATCCATAACGAAGCAGCCTGGTTGATTGGCACCTCATCCACCACCTTAAACATTCACTTCCTCCACCACTGGTTCACAGTGGCGGCATTGCAAGCCATCTACAAGATGGACTGAAGCAACTCATCAAGGCTTCTTTGACAGGACATCCCAAATCTGTGAGTTTCTACCATCTAGAAGGACCAGGGCAGCAATTGCATGGGAATACAACAGCTCCAGGTTTCTGTCCAAATCACACACCATTCTGACTTGGAAATATATTGCCAGTCCTTCGTCATTGCCAGGTCAAAAACCTCCATTAATAACAGCATAGAGTCCCTTCACCACACAAACTGCAGTTATTTAAGATGGCTGCTTATCACCACCTCTAGTGCAATTAGGGATGTGCATAAATGCTGGCCTTGCCAGTGACACTCATCCCATGAATGAATAAAAAATGTACAGATTGAAACCTCTGTATTTTCCTAACGTATTGGCAAACACCAATAAACTGATTTTGTTTTGCTCAATCATGTCTAGGGCTCTCCTGTCTTTTGTAAAGAGATCTGACTTACTCCTCCTCCATTAGGCATCCAGACCAAGGCCCCTTTATAGTGTGGCAGAGTCAGCAGAATTTTTTTTTATTCATTCACGGATGTGGGCTTTGCTGGCTGGTCCAGCATTTATTGCCCATCCCCAGTTACCCTTGAGAAGGTGGTGGCGAACTGCCTTCTTGAACCTTTGCGATCAATGTGGTGTAGGTGCACTCACAGTGCTGTTAGGAAGGGAGTTCCAGGATTTTGACCCAGCAGCAGTGAAGGAACAGAGATATATTTCCAAGTCAGGATGGTGAGTGACTCGGAGGGGAACTTCTAGGTGGTGGTGTGCCCATCTATCTGCTGCCGTTGTCCTTCTCGATGGTAGTGGTTATGGGTTTGGAAGCTGCTGTCTAAGGAGCCTTGGTGAATTTCTGCAGTGCATCCTGTAGATAGTACACACTGCTGCTACTGTGCGGCAGGGGTGGAGGAAATGAATGTTTGTGGATGTGGTGCCAATCAGCCAGGCTGCTTTGTCCTGGATGGTGTCAAGCTTCTTCAGGGTTGTGGGAGCTGCGCTCATCCAGGTAAGTGGGGAGTATTCCATCACACTCCTGACTTTTGCCTTGTAGATGGTGGACAGGCTTTAGGGAGTCAGGAGGTGAGTTACCACAGGATTCCTAGCCTCTGACCAGCTCTTGTGTCCACAGTATTTATATGGCTAGTCCAGTTCATTTTCTGGTCAATGGTAGCCCCCAGGATATTGGTATTGGGGGATTCAGTGATGTTAATGCCATTGAATGTCAATGGGCGATGGTTAGATTCTCTCTTGTTGGAGATGGTCATTGCCTGGCACTTGTGTGGCGTGAATGTTACTTGCCACTTGTCAGCCCAAACCTGGATATTGTCCAGGCCTTGCTGCATTTGAACATGGACTGCTTCAGTATCTCAGGAGTCGCAAATGGTGCTGAACATTGTGCAGTCATCAGCGAACATCCCCACTTCTGACCTTATGATGGAAGGAAGGTCATTGATGAAGCAGCTGAAGATGGTTGGGCTGAGGACACTACCCTGAGGAATTCCTGCAGTGATGTACTGGAGCTGAGATGACTGACCGCCAACAACCACAACCATCTTCCTTTGTGCTATGTATGACTCGAACCAGTGGACAGTTTTCCACCTGATTCCAATTGACTCGAGTTTTGCTAGGGCTCCTTGATGCCACACTCAGTCAAATGCGGCCTTGATGTCAAGGGCAGTCATGCTCACCTCACTTCTGGAGTTCAGCTCTTTTGTCCACGTTTGAACCAAGGCTGTAATGAGGTCAGGAGCTGAGTGGCCTAGGCGGAACCCAAAATGGGCATCAGTGAGCAAGTTATTGCTGAGCAGGTGCCACTTGATGGTGCTGTTGATGACCCCTTTCATTACTGATGATCAAGAGTAGACTGATGGGGTAGTAATTGAATGGGTTGAATTTGAACTGCTTTTTGCGTATGGGACATACCTGGGCAATTTTCCACAAAGCTGGGTATATGCCAGTGTTGTAGTTGTACTGCAACAGCTTAGCCAGGGGCGTGGCAAGTTCTGGAGCACAATTCTTCAGTACTATTGTCAGAATATTATTGTGAACGCAAGGGAGATTGGGAAACACACACTTCCTTCCATCCTGGCCTCTCCTCTCTCTGAACCCCTGTTATTCCCCATTCTACACCCTGTGCCTTCTCCCTCCACTACATCTTCCTCCAGCCCCTGCCGCTGCATCTGCTGAAAAAGGAAACTAAGGAGCCATAGTAAAATATAGCCAGTAACGTTATAGCTTGGTCCAGAAATATGCAGACAATAAACTTTGACAAGTGGGAAACCAACAGACCAAGTAAGTTCTTTCTTTTTCTAGTTGTTACTGTCTGTATGGAATGTTCTGGTTTTAATTGATACCATTCTCCAGCAGCAGTAAGGAAGTGAAAGGAGGTAAAACAGATGTTGGTGGTATATTATAGAGAGACATCATGCCGGTATCTCCCTAGCATCACGCTACTGTGGCTCCAAACATATAGAGCCATATTTGTTACTGGGGTAAACGGCAGGGCCAACCTGTGATCTAGCACAGGCAGATGCCTCCTTCTTTAAAGGCTCAAACTGATGCCACAGGGTAGCTGCCATCCATAGAATACCTATAACAAGAATCAGTGAAGGAGAGTGATGTGGCAAACCAGTTTATCTGTATAACAGTGTGATCACCAATGCAGGTGAGTAAGAAGAAATAAGGAATCAGCAAAAGCACAAAACTTGAGGTGGTATGGCTGTTGCCTCCAGATTGTAGAAAAGATGATGTTTCTTTAATTACAGTACAAGCACATAGCTAGAAACTAGCTCGCCACCATAATAATTTTTCACTTTGATATTAAATTTTTATTTTTAAATGCTTTTTATAAATGGAGTTTAACAAATTATGATTCTTCATATGACAGTATAATAGTGGTTGAACCAACAAACTCGATTAAAGGGAAGTTTCAATGGTGCTGCTAAATATTAAATGTCAAAATGCCTAGAGACCAAAATACTCATAGTTACAACAATCTCATTTTGCTTTGCTATCACACTCACCTATGTTATCTGTTACATATTGCATTTTATATCACATTCAAAGGAACAATATTGAAGCATTATTTGTATTGGTTTTTTTCAGACTACACCTAGTTTAAACAGAATTGAGATGCTGCAAATATTAAATATCCAACCTGAACAGACATGAGTTAATCCTTGTGAATTTAGTCCAGACAAATGTGAGTTACTGCAAAGGTGATCTATCTAGCCCAGACAGATATGTCCTGTTGAAAGGTCAACAACCTGAAACGTTAACTGTTTCTACCTCCACAGATGCTGTTTGACCTACTGAATATTTCCAGTATATCCAGTTTTATTTTAGGCAGATGTGAGATACTGTCGAGGCTACATAACTGGTCCAAACAGATATGAGTTGCTGTTGCAGATGTTATGTTATGTTCAGGCGTTTACCTTGCGTTGTTGCTGTAAACACCAGTTCTTTCCCACATAGTTATAATATTACCAGTTAAACACTGTAGGGAATACATACTAGGAAGCAATGATTAGATTATATGCATAATCGAATGTTAATTTTCTAATAAGTATCCTCACACTTTGTCATTTTAAGTTTTTTTAGCACAAGGACCACACTAAAAACATTACAAGATATGAAACTTGAAATATAAACTTAACTTGAGGAATCACATAGAACTTAAAGAAAAAGTAAAAAGGAATGTATCAACCAATGGTTATGTCACCTAGTTTTCCACAAATCTGTTCTGAAGAATTGCCAAACACATTTAATTTTTTAAGCTGCCTCTATAGAGGTGTATATATATTTGTGCATATGGCTTTCTACTATTATCTGGACCAGAACAGGTTCCCTTTTGTTGCATGATTCTTAGGAAGCTACATTCAGTTTATTCAAAAGTTAAACTGTAACTAACAACAAAAGCATCACTGTACACGTACAGCTTCCTGTCTTGTGGGTTGTAGTTCATGTACTGGATGCCAGGCAGGACTTTTCGGAACTGGATATTCAGATCATTTCGCTCAACTCCGCTGGTTGTGTCAAACATGTAAAAGATCTCTTCTATTTCAGAGTTTATGTACCTGGTGGCATACACAACCCCACACACCAAAAAGGCATTGGTTACCGATCGTTTGAATAGGGTGGTGTTCCAGCTTTTGAGTAGTGACAGGTCAGTCGCATTGAGTTGGCTGACGACCAAGTTTCCAAAATTGAACTCGGTTGAGTAGAGGACCCAAAGCCCATTTTCATCTGTTGCTAGGTCCATGTCTGTGTATCCATAACAGGAAGAAAGTGTGCAGTATGGAAACTTGTCATTATAACCAGCAAATGGCAGGGTGGCAGATATGACCGCGTGTGTGGTCATGTTAAACCTGCAGAGCTTGCCCAAGTTGAAGCAATTGTAATAGTAGGCATCTCCATACATTATCCCACCAGAGCCTTGGGGATTATGGGTTTGAAAAGTCACATCATTGTGACCACTTTTGCTGAGGAATTTAGAATAAGAGTTGAAAACACGAATCTTAGTTCCATATCTATTACTATTGGATAGAATTACAAGCCAGTATTGATCCTCTTTCCCAGGTGCTGGCAGTGGGTCTTTCCCCCAGGAACCATAATTGTAGGATGTCCCATAATGATTGAGCATTGAACTCTTGGGATAGGAGACTGCTTTTAATCTTCCGAAGGAACAGGACCCTGTGAGAAATCCCAACACATACTGTTACAGTTACAGTAGACAAACATAAATTTGTACTGTATAATAATACTCAACACACTTAAAACACACAATGAGACCAGGAATCCATTTGATCTTTTCCATTTGTTGTGATCAAACCTCTCATAACTTTAGACTACCAACTGATCATCCCTCAGCCATCACTCTTCTAGAGAAAAGAGACCCACCTGTTCAGTCTTTCCTGATAGTTATACCCTCTCAGTTCTGGCATTATCTTTGTAGATCTTTTTCCTAACTCCTCCAGTGCTTTTGTATTATTTTTGCAAAATGGAGCAAAACTGTGCACAGTACTCTTGAGTGTGGTCTAACCAAGGTCCCATATAAGTTTAACACAACTTCTCTGCTTTTCAGTTCCTCTTTAATCCTACTTTCTAATGATATTATAGATAAGACTGGTGGTACTAAGAGCAGTAAAATTATCATGCACATTTGGACCCTATACGTATCGGAATGGTGCTCTACTTCCTTACAAACTGAGAACATAGGCAATTAGCATGCAGTGCAATCCAATGGCCTGCATTCCTCTAAAGCAGAAACCTTACTAAACCAGCCAATGACTCACAGCAATTACATAAGAAACCCTATCAGAATGCTTAATATTTTTCCTGGAGGCTCGCTGTTGACGCATTATATTTCCAAAGTATCTCAATCAAACGGGAAGCCTTCCTGGGTAACAGTAAGCATCAGGTGACGCAACCATCAAAGGTGTTGCAGCTAAACAAAATCCTACCCTCACTCAATGTCCACACATAGACCCTTTCCAAACAAATCACTAGATAGAATTAGGAGCTGATTTTAACCCTTCCCAAAGCAACAGTGTTGAAGCCAATTACACCCTGGCTGAGATCAGCTAATTCAGTAACAACAAAAGATCAAAGTTTAGCACCTTCTTGTCTGAATTACAGTGTGCCTTTAGCCACCACAATATTGAAGGAGTTTTACATTACATAAGACACACGGCACAGAAACTGGCCATTGGCCCAACCAATCCATGCCAGTGTTTATGCTCCAGTCCAACCTCCTCTCATCTTTCCTCATCTAAGTCTATCATCGTAAACCTCTATTTCCTTCTCCCTCATGTGCATGTCTAGCTTCCCCTTAAGTGCATCTATACCATTCATTTTAACCACTCCCTGTGGTAGCGAGTTCCACGCTTGCCACTCTCTGGATAAAGAATTTATTCTGAATTCCCTATTGAATTTCTTGGTAACTATCATAAATTGATAACCTCTAGCTATTCTCTTCCCCACAAGAGGAAACATTCTATATCCGCTCTATCCATGAAACTTTCATATTTTAAAGACCTTCTAGAGAAAAGAGACTCAGCCTGTTAATCCTTTCCTGATACATATATGCATCTGGTATCATCCTTGTAAATCTTCTCCGCATCCTCTCCAGATCCTCTATGTCCTTTTAATAACATGACAACCAGAACTGCATGCAGTACTCTAAATGTGGTTCAAAACAGGTTTAAATTAACTTCCCTACTTTTCAATTCTATCCTGCTAGAACTAAAGCCTGATGTTTGGTTTGCTTTCTTTCTGCCCTTGCTAACCTGTGCTGCAAGTTTTAGGGTCTGATGTTTTTGTACTCCGAGATCCCTTTTTTCCCTCTATCCCATCTAGACTTGCACCTTCCAAGTAATAAGTGACCTCCCTATTCTTTCTAACAAAATGTACTACCTCATATTTATCTGTATTGAACTTTAAATGCCAATTATTTACTCATTCTGTAAGTTTATTAATTTCTTCCTGTAATTTGTTGCAGTATTGAATATCTGGGAGACTATTTAGCTCAATTGGCTCGATGACTATCATGTTGTTCAGAATAACTATGGTTCACATTCAGGCTGAGGTAGACTTGGGGCTTGCCCCTAAGTGTGGAAGGCAATGGCAAACCACCAGTGACAAAAATTACCAAACAAATGGCTCAGGATAAAGCATCAGCAGACAATGAGTCAACGACCTGCTTCAGGCAGAGCACATCAACCATACCATACGCTATCCCACCCCAATCTGCAAATTTAGAAATTGTGTTTTTGATTCCAAAGTCCAAATTATTAATGTAAATTGTGAACAGCAGTGGTCCTAGCACTGATACTTGAGCAACACCACTTCCCACCTTCTGCCACTCTAAACACCTACCTTTTATTCCCGGTCTCTGCTTTCTTTCTTGAAGCCAACTAGAAATCTGTTCTGCCACTTGTCCCTGACTCCACGTTCCCTGACCTTTTTCATTAGTCTATTATGGGGGACCATATTGAAGTTGTTTTGAAAATCACATCTTGTTTTTCATTCTTTCACAGGGTCTGGGTGTCACTGATTTGGCCAGCACTTATTGCCCATGCCTAATTGTCCTTGAGATGGTGGTGGTGAGCTGCTTTCTTGAATCGCTGCAGTCCATGTGGTTTAGGTACACTGACAGTGTTGTTAGGCAGGATGTTTCAGAATCTTGACCCAGTGATAGTGAAGGAACAACAATGTGGTTCCAAGTCAGGATGGTGTATTGTTTGGCTGTCCTTGTCCTTCTAGGTGGTAGAGGCTATAGGTTTGCATTACCATTGTCTACTTGCTATGTTACCTCCTCAAAAAATTCAAAAAGACCAGTCAACAAGATTTTTTAAATCCATGCTGACTATTCATTGTTTTTTTTGTTTCTAGATATTCTTTCCTTTAGTAGGGATTCCATTATTTTTCCTATGACCGGTGTTAAGCTGACTGGTCTATAATTCTCTGGGCAAGTTCTGTCCTCTTTTTTATATTTAAGAATTAAATTAGCCATCCAACAGTCCCTCTGGCACTGCCCCTTTTTCTAACAAATTATTACATATGTGTAGTAATTCCTCTTCTGCCTCTTCCCTGGATTATTTTAAAATATATGGATGCAATCGATCCAGATCAGGGACTTTATCCTCTTTGAGTTTGATTAGTTTATTCAACAGGAACTCCCTGGAATTCCCTCCCTAACAGCACTGTGAGTGTTCCTACAACACATGGACTGCAGCAGTTCAAGGTGGCTCACCAACACCTTCTCAAGGGCAATTAGGGATGGGCAACAAATTATTAGTCCAAATTGTCGCCTAGCTAGCGACAGTCGCATCCCATGAACAAAGAAAAAGAAAATTCAATACAATCCCTTTTTTATTTTAAACGTACTTACCTCATTGCTCACCTTATCATTCCATGTAATTTCTACGTGTTTTAGTCCCTGTGAAATGCTCAGGCAAAATAATTATTTAATATTTCTGCCATTTCTCTATCATTACCTGTGGTATTATCCTGTCCACCCCTTAATGGTCCTAATCCCATCACTGCCTTCCTTTTTTCATCAATGTGAGCTTTGACATTTCTTTCAGTGTGTGATTCCCAAGGTAACTCATGAGTTGCCAATGAGCTCCCATATCCCGTATGATCAGTGGAAAGAGGAAGAATTCCTAATCCACTGCACTAATCCAGGGCTGAAGTTTAGAATACTTAGCGGTCCAGTGTTGATGATTTGTATGTTGTATAAAGTATCTGCCCTCTGGTTACCCTGAATATCAGAAACTTCTTTACTGTAAAGATCTGTTCATTTTGTTTTCATTTGTTCTTGAGATTTCAGCAACACTGACAAACAGCCCATTCTTGGTCACCCTGAGTACATTAAGATTTAACCACATAGTTTAGGACTGAAGACACAGATAGGTCTGACTGGGCAACAGTGGCAAGTTATCTTTCCTGAAGAATTTTTTTTTCAGTACCAGTCCACAAATTTATTTATCTGATGAAAAGTCACAGATCTGAAATATTCACTCTGCACAGATACCAGACCTGCTGAGTATTTCCAGCATTTTCTGTCTTTTATTACAAAGTTATTGAGTTCAGTTTCACAACTTGGCATGCTGGGATTTGAACTTATGACTCTGGGTTGCTAGTTCAGTGAATCAATTACTAGGCTATCGTACTTGTGAGACTTTATACCTTGCCTGGTAAACCACTACAGTTGTTTACTTGTTGTCTGACTGAAATTCTATGCTCACTATGCTTTAAATGCTGGATTGTGTGAATGCGAGGAAAACCAAAACTGAGTTAATAAAATGGGTGATTACACAATTTGGGGAGAAGTATCATTTGTAGTTTTATTTATTCATTCATAGTTTTTGAGCATCACTGGATAGACCTGCATTCAGTGCCCATCCCTAATTGCCTTTGAGAAGGTGGTGGTGAGCTGCCTTCTTGAGCCAGATCTGCAACCAGCTGAGATGGCAATAGCATAAAACAAGTGATGTTGGACATACCAAGTCAGGGAAAATTTTGTAGGGCTACAGCAAAAGACCTGGGGAATGGGAGTTATTGCATTACTGTTTCAAAGAACTGGCACAGGTATGATGGTCCGAATGGCCGCCTTCTATGCTGTATGATTCGATGAAAATACGAAAACATCTAGTGACAACTGGTTGCCACTGGGCATCATATTAGCTAGTGACTCAGGGTATTATCTGGAGGCTAAACACAGTCAGTTTTGAAAATGATCCACTTATTTTGGCTTTTCCAGCCCATTTATCTTTGAACAACTGAGTTTCTTTGGTGCAAAAATTGAAAGCGACAAAACTGACTTAATACAGCTAGCCTTTCACAGCAGTAAGATTTCAAGATATTAAACATCAGAGCAGATTCTCCCTCTTGTCCATGGAGTGACAGCTTTGCCAGTTGTACTCACCTGGCTGTGGACTGACATATGGGGTTGGGGTAGCTAATAGTGCATTCTGGCAAGAGGTCAGACTCCTTTGGAGGATGACATTTCTTCTGTGCACTTTAACTACTTTAAGTCGGTCGTATTTCTCCATTTCATCTACTTTGCTAGTAATATTTTGCACCTGTTGGATAAAGAAAGAACATAAGAAAGAATTTGCACTTATATAGCACCTTAGACTAACCCAGGGAGTCCAAAAGTGCTTTGCAGCCACTTTTGAAATGTAGTCACTGTTGGAATGTAAGAAACAAGGTAGCCAATTTTGGCACAGTTAACACCCACAAAAAGTAATGTGATAATGGCTAAATAACCTTTTTTTTAAACTAAAGTTGGTTGGATAAGTGACATAGATCCCCTGATGCCTTGCCAAGTTTCTCCAGTGATTAGTTGACCTACACTAACCAGAAAGGCCCCAAGTTTGATTCCCAATTTGGGATGAATTAGATTCCTCTCAGTCATGGAAGTTTCAAGTGGCTTCACACCTCTCCAACCCTCACTGCTACACACACATACACAGACACACACACACAAAGCCAACCAACCAACACTGAACCTTGGTTACCTGTATATCCAGATCAGTTGTCTCATCATTGTTCTGAGAGCACTTTTGTTGAAGTTGGCTAAGCAATTCATTCAGCTCAGCAATTTCAATCTCTATTATTCGAAATGAAATGATACTATATAGTTCACCATCATATTCTTCTTTAAATTCATTAATGCGCTTAACAAGCTCCTTCAGCTTCTGCTCTATGTTGGCAATAATTTCAATAGGTTCACTGAACTGTGAATTAAATAAAAAACATGTTTCTTTGTTAAAAAGATTGAGATAGGTATTAACTGGTTAACAGCAAACACATACTTGAGCATAACAGAGGCTGACACTTCAGTGCAGTACTGAGGAAGTGCCACACTGATGTACTCTCTTTCAGATGAGACGTTAACCGGGGCTTATCTGCAATCTCGGGTTAAAGACAAAGATTCATACTACTACTAGGAGAACAGGGTTTTTTTTCCTGGTGCCTCTGCCAACCTTAGCTAACCTAAGAGAAACGATCATGTCTTGTTGATTGTTGCACTATTTCCTACAACAATGATTATACTTCAAGAAAGTATTTTCATCGGCTGTACAGCACTGTGCGACATCCTCGGGTCATGAAAGGCGCTACATAAATGCAAGTATTTATTTCTTTCGGAAGGAAAAGGCCCTCTGACATCCCCTTCCTCCCTATATCCCTATACGTGTGTCGAGACAGTGCAGTAAAGTCTCCAATTTACATTCCACAGTCTGCCAATAGCTGGGGCGAGCCACAGACCTCCCGTCTCAGCACAATAATTGATTCGTTTCCACACAGGCACTGGGAGAGCTGGGTCACAGGATGGAAAGAGTTCATAGTTGTTGGAGTGGGGACGACGCTTGCAACCTTCTGGCTGAAGTTTCCGGAAGATAGGAGTTGACTGTTGCCTCACACTCACCTGTTGAACGTTCAGCCTGTGGCTGCAGCTCTCAGAGATTGAATACAGTTGCTCAAGTTGTTGGTGAGGGAATGGCCCATCTGACAGCTGAAGATCGCAGTAGCATCTTTTCGCGGCCCGAGCCTCTCCTGGAACATTACGATCTGCCTAATGAAATGACGGGCAAATGAGAATTCATTGCAAAATCTCAAAAAGTATATCAAACCTCAGCATCAAAAACTGGGGCCAGAAGTAAAATCATTCCCGCCCCTCATTTTATAGATTTAGTCCAGGCATGTTGTCTATGATCAACTGCTGGAAGGATTTGGTAAGGTTTGATCGAACGCACTCTACTTACAGCAGCAAGGCTCAGGAATAAAAAAAAGCCGAATATCCCCATCACTCCTACCCAAATATAGTTGTGGAACTTGAGCCGCTGATTCTGGAGATAGCGGTATTTATAGAAGGAGGGGGGCGGGGAACAGGAAGGTGCGATTGACCCGGGGTCCCTCCCATAACAGTTATTCTCACGTCGCTAGATGAGTTACTCTTCAATGGTGATCGAGGGGGAAACAATATCACCCGCTCAGCGTTGGGTCTGCCAGAAGTGTAATCGCATCCATAGCCTGCACTTCCAAAGCTTTGCAAAGACCTTTTTGGTGTTAAAAGAAAGAATCTTCCATTTACTGGGGAAGGAAGGGCTGTACCTCAGTTACTACCTTGACTTGAACCCCAGTGACACAAACAAGGGTGGGTGTCAGAAGGTAGGGTTCTCAACCCTCCAGGATTGGTCTGGAATCTCCAGGAATTGAAGATCAATCTCCAGGATACTGCTGTGTGAAACCCTGAAGAAAAATCACTGGGACTTGAAAAAGATTGTTTACTTTTTCGGTCATATTCTTTGAGTTATTCGTCGCAGGATTCCTATCTTCTGACCTGTTCTGGTAGCCACAGTACTTATGTTTAGAAATAGTTGAAGCTGGAGAATAAACCCCTTCATTGTTGAATGACCTTGTGTGCATAATGTATTGTGTGCTGAGATTGTCACAAGTTTATTTGAGTGAACTGGTTTTCTAGTGCAAGGTCACCTTACTTTGCAAAATCCACACAGTGCTTAAGGAGCAGTGCTCCTAGTACTTCTGCATTGGGCTACATTTGGTCACCACTGTTTCTACACCCATGCCAAGTATCACTTTCTGCATATGTTCTGCATTAATTATCTTGTTTCCTCGTTCTCTATAGGTCTACATCCCTTAGTTTATACTTGGGTATGTCCAAATTTGTTCTGCCCTTGAGCAGGTCCCCACTCAAGTCTCAGGTACACGAGATTCTTCATATGAGGCAAAGGTAGCTAAGGTGATTTCATTTGCTTTCCTCATCTTTTGTATCTTTGTAGTACCTTTTGGTACTCTGCGGCTGAAACTGAGACTAAAATGACCCACTTTCCTGAAAAATTCCCCCACCCAAACCCATTGGACACAAGTCATGTCCAAGTACAATATCCTATTCTTCACTTGACTAAAGCTGCACCGATCCCAAAACCATTCCTTTTCAATTCTTCACAATTCATATTTCTACCATTGGGGCAATTAGCACTAGTTCACTTAGTTATTGGTTAATACAGCATTGATACAGTCTTATCTATCCTGTTTACTATCCCATCTCAGTATGATGTTATGTACCATTACTTGCCTGAAACCCTCAGCTGTATTTCTCTCTCCCTTGTGGAATCCCTTTGCAGGGATGTTGTATGGAATGTAGGGACTGAAATCTTGTGGCCCACTCTCTGACTTGTGCACCTTTACAAGCTTAGCTTTCCTTGTTGCCTTGGATATTTCTCCATTGAGAAATATAGCACAACATTAACAGTGATTCGATGCCCTGTATTCTTTATGAGCAATTGACATTTCCATTGACATTAGTTGTTTTGACTTTGTGTGTTGCCTACATGTGCACATTCACTTTCACTAATGTATAACTCTAAATACACTTTCTACAGGTCTCAAGCTCTGCAACTAAGACAAAAACAAAAATACCTGGAAAAACTCAGCAGGTCTGGCAGCATCTGTGGAGAGGAGCACAGTTAATGTTTCGAGTCCATATGACTCTTCAACAAAACTAGGGAAAAATAGAAAAGAGGTGAAAAAAAGCTGGTTTAAGGGGGTGGGCGGTGGTGGGACAAGAAGAGCTGAATAGAGGGCCAGTGATAGGTGGAGATAACCAAAAGATGTCACAGACAAAAGAACAAAGGTATTGAAGGTGGTGATACTATCTAAAGGAATGTGCTAATTAAGGGTAGAAAGCAGGACAAGCAAGGTACAGATAGCCCTAGTGGGGATGGGGTGGGGTGAAGGAATTGAAAAAGGCTAAAAGGTAGAGATAAAACAATGGATGGAAATACATTTAAAAATAATGGAAACAGGTGGGAAAAGAAAAATCTATATAAATTATTGGGGAAAAACAAAAAGGAGGGGGAAAATCGGAAAGGGGGTGGGGATGGAGGAAAGAGTTCATGATCTAAAATTGTTGAACTCAATATTCAGTCCGGAAGGCTGTAAAGTGCCAAGACGGAAGATGAGGTGCTGTTCCTCCAGTTTGCGTTGAGCTTCACTGGAACAATGCAGCAAGCCAAGGATGGACATGTGGGCAGGAGAGCAGGGTGTAGTGTTGAAATGGCAAGCGACAGGGAGGTCTGGGTAATGCTTGCAGACAAACCGAAGGTGCTCTGCAAAGTGGTTACCCAGTCTGTGTTTGGGCTCTTGGACGGTCAGGAGAGGGGAAGTAAAGGGGCTGGTGTTGCACCTTCTGCGGTTGCATGGGAAGGTGCCGTGGGAGGGGGTTGAGGTGTAGGGAGTGATGGAGGAGTGGACCAGAGTGTCATTGAGGGAACAATCCCTACGGAATGCCGCCGAGGGGGTGAAGGAAAATGTGTTTGGTGGTGGCATCATGCTGGAGTTGGTGGAAATGGCGGAGGATGATCCTTTGAATGCGGAGGCTGGTGGGATGATAAGTGAGGAAAAGGGGGACCCTATCGTGTTTCTGGGAGGGAGAAGAAGGTGTGAAGGCGGATGCGTGGGAGATGGGCCAGACACGGTTGAGGGCCCTGTCAACCACCGTGGGTGGAAAACCTCGGTTAAGGAAGAAGGAGGACATGTCAGAGGAACTGTTTTTGAAAGTGGCATCGTCAGAACAGATGCAACAGAGGCGAAGGAACTGAGAGAATGGGATGGAGTCCTTACAGGAAGCGGGGTGTGAGGAGTTGTGGTCGAGGTAGCTGTGGGAGTTGGTAGGCTTGTAATGGATACTGGTGGACAGTCTATCACCAGAAATTGAGACAGAGAAGTCAAGGAAGGGAAGGGAGGTGTTAGAGATGGACCATGTGAAAATGATGGAGGGGTGGAAACTGGAAGCAAAATTAATAAATTTTTCCAGGTCCAGACGAGAGCATGAAGCAGCACTGAAGTAATCATCGATGTACCAGAGAAAGAGTTGTGGAAGGGGGCCGGAGTAGGATTGGAACAAGGAATGTTCCACATATCCCATAAAGAGACAGGCATAGTTGGGGCTCATGCGGGTATCCATAGCCACACCTTTTATTTGGAGGAAGTGAGAGGAGTTTAAGGAGAAATTGTTCAGTGTGAGAACAAGTTCAGCCAGACGGAGGAGAGTAGTGATGGATGGGGATTGATTGGGCCTCTGTTCGAGGAAGAAGCGGAGAGCCATCAGACCATCCCAGTGGGGGATGGAGATGTAGAGGGATTGGACGTCCATGGTAAAGAGGAGGTGGTTGGGGCCAGGGAACTGGAAATTGTTGATATGTTGTAGGGTGTCAGAGGAATCATGGATATCGCTTGCCATTTCAACACTACACCCTGCTCTCCTGCCCACATGTCCATCCTTGGCTTGCTGCATTGTTCCAGTGAAGCTCAACGCAAACTGGAGGAACAGCACCTCATCTTCCGGATTTTACAGCCTTCCGGACTGAATATTGAGTTCAACAATTTTAGATCATGAACTCTTTCCTCCATCCCCACCCCCTTTCCGATTTTCCCCCTTCCTTTTGTTTTGTTCCAATAATTTATATAGATTTTTCTTTTCCCACCTATTTCCATCATTTTTAAATGTATTTCCATCCATTGTTTTATCTCTACCTTTTAGCCTTTCTCAATTCCTTCACCCCACCCCACCCCCACTAGGGCTATCTGTACCTTGCTCGTCCTGCTTTCTACCCTTAATTAGCACATTCCTTTAGATAGTATCACCACCTTCAACACCTTTGTCCTTTTGTCTGTGACATCTTTTGGTTATCTCCACCTATCACTGGCCCTCTATCCAGCTCTTCTTGTCCCACCCCCCCTTAAACCAGCTTATATTTCACCTCGCTTCTATTTTTCCTTAGTTCTGTTGAAGAGTCATGCGGACTCGAAATGTTAACTGTGCTCCTCTCCGCAGATGCTGCCAGACCTGCTGAGTTTTTCCAGGTATTTTTGTTTTTGTTTTGGATTTCCAGCATCCGCAGTTTTTTGCATTTATCTGCAACTGAGATATTAGGGAAGAGTTATTTTACTTTGCTGCAGGATGATTCAACAATACAGTTAAGGCCACTGTGATTTAGATGCTAACACCAGCATTATAGCTAATAATATGTAAAACATAGGAACAAATTATTACAAAATAGGATGTTATAACAAGTATAACAAATAAGTTTGAAAATCAGCAGTTTTCATAGTGTTTCCTCAATTGCAATGAAAACTACTAACCTCAGTGCAGAGTGTGCAAAATATTTTTAGCCACACTTCTTACAGTGGCACGTATGGCCACCAGTAAATGACTCATGCTGCAATTTTTGGATTGTGGAATTAACTACTTGACCTCTGTGGTATTGACATGGACTGAAGTAATTAAGTAACAACAAATCGTCTGAAGCAATTTCTCAGAACATTACCAGGTCAGCAATAGAATGGATTAGATGGAGATGGAAGTACTTCACCTTCTACATTGCCCCATCTAGCACTTGTAGATCAGATACAGTGCAGGTTATAAACAGGGCTTATACTTTGCCCCGGCATCAGCCCTTAATCTGAATCTCAAAAGGGTACCCCTTAGTGCAGCACAGCAACATTTCCAATGTGGATACTAGTTGTATACATGGTGTCTTAGTAATGAATTATGGATAGTTCATATGTGGAGCAATATTGCTGCTATTGATAGGCTACAGGGAAAATATATTGTTTGTTCTAATTTTATCTTTTTTAACTAAAGAATGAAGAAAATTGACAGAGGGAAATGAGGGAATTATAGACAAGTTTACCTAACATATGTTGTTGGGAAATTTCTGATGTTTATATTTAAGGCTAGAGTGACTGATCACTGACTGGGCCTGCAATGGGTGGAGAGAGAAAAACAATAAGCGGGAAAGCCTACTTGACCTCATCCTCACCAATCTACCAGTTGCAGATGCATCTGTCCATGACAGTACAGGTAGGAGTGACCACCGCACAGTCCTTCTGGAGACAAAATTCCCATTTAAACACTGAACACACCCTCCATTTTGTTGTGTGGCACTATCACCATGATAGATTACAAATGGATCTAACAGCTCAAAACTGGACATCCATAAGGCACCGTGGGCCATCTGCAGAATTCTATTCAACTACAATTTTTAATCTCATAGTCCTATACTCTATCATTATGATCAAGCCAGGGGGTCAACCCTGGTTCAATGAATATAGGAGAGGAGCACCAGACATCCCTAAAATTGAGGTGCTAACCTGGTTAAGGCACAACATGGGACTACATGCATGCTAAACAGCAGAAGTATCATGTGATAGACAGAGCAAAGCAATCCCACAATCAATGAAGACTTGTGTTCCAAAACTAGCTGTGCCCCTAGCTCTTCCAGTACAGCTACAAAACTAGTATCTACCCAACAATGTGGAAAATTGCCCAGACATGTCCTGTCCACAAGCAGGACAAATCCAATATGGCCTATTAATCTACTCTCAACTACTCTCAGCAAAGTGATGAAAAGTATCATCGACAATTCTAGTAAGTGGCAATTGCTCAGCAACAACCTGCCAACAATGCTCATGTGGGTTCTGCCAGGCCCACTCAGTTTCAGACTCCATTAAGGTTTTCGTCCAAACATGAACTAAAGACCTGAACTTCAGAGGTGAGGTGAGGGTGACTGTCCTTGACTTCAAGGCAGTATTTGACTGAGGGTAGCATCTAAAAGCTCTAGCAAAATCGAAGTCAATGGGAATCAGGTGGACACCTCTCCAATAGCTGAACTCATACCTTGTACAAAGGAGGATGGTTATGGTTTTTGGCGGCCAATCACCTTAGTCTTAGGACATCACTACAGGAGTTCCTCAGAGTAGTGTCCTAGGCCCAACCATCTTCAGCTGCTTCATTAATGACCTTCAGAAGTGAGGATGCTCACTGTTGATTGCACAATGTTCAGTACCATTCATTGGCTCCTCAAATCATGAAGCAGTCTGTGCCCGCATACAGCAATATTGGATAACATTCAGGCTTGGGCTAATACGTAACAAAAAGCATTCATGCCACATAAGTGCCAGGCAATGACCACCTACAACGAAAGAATCTAACCATCTCTCCTTGATGTTCAATGGCATTACCATCGTTAATTCGCATGCTATTAACATCTTGGAAGTTATCATTGATCAGAAACTTAACTTGATCTGCTATAGTTATAGGTCACACCTGGAATACTATGAATAGTTCTGGATACTACATCTAGGAAAGATAGATTGTTCTTGGAAGTAGTGCAGTGTAAATTTACAAGGATGGTGTATGGAATCAGGTTGCAGATTGAATGGTGGAGCAGTCTTGAGGGGCTATATGGCCTATTCCTGTTCCTATGTTTCTAGAAAAGCAGGAAGCATTGATAAGGTGCAGTTTAATAAAAGCAAAAATAAATGGCTCCAAAATAAGACAGAATACTCAAATCCTTTTTGAGTATTGTGAAAACATTTGAAAACAACATTGACCACACTTCAAAAGTTCTTAAATAGCTATCAATGCTTTGGGAAATTTTGAGACTGTGAAAAGCACTATATAAATGCATGTCTATCTTCTGCTTTCTCTGAAATTGGTCTTTGGTGAAAGTGTGAATTAAGTGACACTGAATTGAAAGCTTGTTTTACACCAGGCCTGATTTTGTTTTCTTGGGAATGATGTAAAATTGTCAGTCAATTCAGTATCATCAATTTCACCCTTTCCTCACTGTAACTTCAAAAACCCTGTTAAGTGGTCTCAGGACTGAGTTTATGTTTCATTTGCCTGTTTCCTCCACCCTGCATTCGAGTCATCGTTATCCACTGACCTGGTTGCTTGAAGTTGGATTCCCAAAACTAAGTTGATTTTAAACTTGCATTTTTTGAAGAAGAAGAAACATTCATAATCATATTGATATTGTTCCAGGCACCAGTTCCTGATGTTGTGGATGGCTTCCTTTTGCATGTTGAGATTGTTCTTCATGAACAGCAGACAAACATGTTGAGGGTGAGAATTTCTTTGCAGGTTATAATTTTATGAAGAAGACATGTTGGTGAAGAAATATTAAATGCTCCTTGAGGTCTCATCTCTGTATGTAAAAGAAGATGTGTTTTCACCATGATTGCATCATAAGGCAGGTTGTCAGAAAACGATATCACTTACCATGGGCTCGACAGCCAGCATCTAGAACAGGGGTGGCTCTTTTCAAGCTTTTGCAGGTGATACCTATCGGGTCAGCCCCTCTTCATGATGAATCATGCAAGTTATTTTTTATAATCAGGTTCCATATGGAAGAGAAGTGTCCTTTGAGAGAGTACAGAACATTCACATGCTGGCAGTGTTCCTAACGAGTGTTAGGGGATGGCTTTTATGGATGATTAAATGTTTTATCTATTCCTTAAAGTCTATAAAGTTCTTGAAATACTGATGTCAAATATTCATAGATTTATTAAACATAAATTACATGCAATAATACTCAAATACACATTCCAAAGATGAGACTTACTGACACGATTGATGATTGAGATCTTAAATGTATCACAGTCTGGGCTCAATATCTTAGGTCTATCAAGTACACATTGTGGTCTGCCATATTTTATAATTTTTCTTAATCTGGCTGCATGACAATTTGAAAATTTATACTTTTACAATAACTTCAGTTAATAATCTGGGTTCTTTGCTAAGAGTTCTTTTTACCATTGAGCTAATGAGATCGATATAACTCTCTTACTCTGTTATGTTATCAATAATTTTGTCCTTGTTACATAACTGCTATTCCACCAAGTGAAAACTTTGTTTAAAGTATGTCTTTGATTATAAACCATTTAGCATCAGCTAATTTCTCATTCCAATGATACCTAATATGAAAAGATAATATTTTCCTAGGTGTTTCCTTTTTGAGGAGTAACTTTTGACATCTGCCAATTATCAGAGGTTACAGCTCTGTGAAACTTGGGAATCAGTGTGCAAAGGAATGTGCGTAATGTCTTCAATTAAGATCCCTTATTAAACAAGTGATTGCTGCATGCTGAAATGTATCAATGTTGTAAGGTTAGTCTCAGTTCAAAAGTTCAGTAATCATGGCTTTAAAATTGAATCATCCCTCCTTGCTTAACAAAGAAAGGCTAAAAGCCAACATTAGTACAATACGTAAAAAAAATCAAGAGCCATATTACAGTAGCACACTGTGAGATGATTTGATTAACACTTCCCTTATGAGGATCCAGAGCTGAATGAATGGCATCTTTTGATCAACTCAAAAGCTGTAGAAAAGCTAAACGAACCCATAACTAATGGATCAGATCAAAACTTTGCAGTCTTACACATCCAGTCATAAATAATAAAGGACAATTAAATAACAAATGAGAGGGGAAAGCTCCATGAGCATCCTCATCAATAAAGTCAGTTGCTGAAGGATAAAACTGGAGCCAATCTTTACACACTCTCATAGACATTTATTTACAAAGTTTCACATCATAAGCACATACCTGTTAACCCAATAACCACTGCTTCGGTCTGGGTGAATTTATTGGGCACAAGTGAATACCCAGTTAATGCCCACCACATGCATACAATCAAACATAATTAATATACAATTAACAGTCTCCAATGATGGCAGAGTCCAGCATGTCAGTTCAAAAGACAAGACTGAAGCATTTCCAACCATCTTCTGCCAGAAGTGCCAATTGAGTGGTCCATTTCGGCCTCCTCCTTAGGTCCCCTGAATTACAGATACTTGTCTTCAGCAGTTCGATTCAGTCCACATGATATCAAGAAAAGGCTGAGCACAATGGATACAGCAAAGACTATGGGCTCTGAAAACATCCTGGCTGTAGCGCTGAAGATTTGTGCTTTAAAACTAACCGTGCTCCTAGCCAAATTGTTCTAGTACAGCTACAACATTGGCATCTACCTGTCAATGTGGAAAATTACCAGGTATGTTCTATCCACAAAAGGCATAACAAATCCAACCCAGATAATTACTGCTCCATTAGTCTACTCTCAATCATTAGCAAAGTGATGGAAAGCATTATCAACAGAGTTATCAAGCAGCACTCACAATAACCTACTCATCCATGCCCAGCCTGGTTCTGTCTGAACCATTTAGCTAAGGATCTCATCATGGCCTTGATCTAAATATGGACAAAAAGAATAACTTCCAGAGGTGGGACAAGAGTGACTACTTTTGATATCAAAGTGCATTTGACTGACTGTGGCATCAAGAAGCCCTAATAAAATTGAAGTCATTGGGAATTGGGGGGAAATTCTCCATTTGCAGGAGTCACACCTAACACAAAGAAAGATAGTTGTGGTTAATAAAATCTGGAAATGCTCAGCAGGTCTGGCAGCTTCTGTGGAATGAGAAACAGATTTAACATTTCAGCTCGATGACCTTTCATTTGATGAGTCTGATGACGTTAAGTCTGTTTCTGTCCACCCAGATGCTGTCATCTCTGCTGAGTATTTTCGGCATTTTCTGTTTTTATTTCAGATTTCCAACATCTGCAGAATTTTGCTTTTGTATTGGTGAAAATAGTTGTGGCTGTTGGGGGCCAATCGTCTCAGTCCGAGGGCATTGCTGCAGAATTTCCTTGGGATAGTGTCCTAGGCCCAACCAACCTCAGTTGCTTCATCAATGACTTTCCTCATCACAAAGTCCAAAGTGGGAATGTTTGTTGATGATTGCAGTGTTCAAAACCGTTCACAAATCTTCAAATAATGAAGCAGTCTGTGTCCAAATGCAGCAAGGTCTGGAAAACATTCAAGCTTAGGCTGATAAGTGGCAAGTGCCACACAAATGCCAATCAGCGATCAACCCCAACAAGAAAATCTAAGCACATAATGTTGACATTCAATAGCATTACCATCACTTAATTTCCCACCATCAACATCCTGGGAATCACCATTGACTGGAAGCTTAACTGGATCAGCCATGTAAATACTATTGCAACAAGAGCAGTTCAGAGGCTGGAAATTCTGCAGCGAATAACTCATCTCCTGACTTCCCAAAGCCTATCCACCATCTACAAGGGATAAGTCAAGAATGTCATGGAATAATCTCCACTTGCCTGGATGAATGTAGCTCCAACAATGCTCAAGAAGCTCAGCCCGTCCAAGTCAAAGCAGCCTGCTTGATTGACGCCCCATCCACCACCTTAAACATCATCTCCTTCCATCACTGGCACACTGTAACAGCAATGTATATCATCTATAAGGTGCATGGCACCAACTTACCAAGGCTCCTTCAACAATACCTTCCAAACACATAACCTCTACCATCTAGAAGAATGAGGGCATTAGACACTTTTGGAACACCATAACCTGCTAATTCCCCTCCGAGCTACACACCATCCTGACTTGGAAATATATCTCCATTCCTTCACTGACACCATGTGAACTCCCCTGCTCAGAATCGTAGAACTTACTCTCTAACAGCCCTGTGAGTGCATCAAGCATTATGGTCCTTGGCCAGACCTCCAAGTTATTGGTAAAATCCAGTTTGGGACCAATAACATTTTGATTAAAGCAGGCAAATTTTGACATCCAAGACACTTGCTAACAGAATAAAGGCACAAGATTCCACGTGTTTTGAACAAACAAAAATAAATTTTACAATCAAGTTCAGAAAGAAAAAGCAATTTACAAAATCTATATTATATTCTAACATTCAGGGTCATTATGAGGTACATGTGAATTGACAAGCAAACTGTGGTTAAACACACCACATCAAACACTAAATGGCAGATGTGACCAAAACAGGTTCTCCGGTTTCCCAACAACCCACCCATAAGTCCATAACACTGTGGGTCAACCAATTTCACTCAAACTTTGTCTCTTTCACGAGGATTTCCAATCTTCACCTTTGAAAATCTCACTTTGGAATTCTCTCCAAAAGTCACTCCAATTCGAACAGCTTCAACCATGGCCCACCTTGCAAGGTTTCAATATTGTCTCCTGAGACTCTGTTCCCCTGGATTCCCGAGTCTATGCTTAAGCATCAACTTACAAGCACAATTACAGCTCTTCAGCCATGATGAGCAGCACACCACTGCTCCAAAGGGGTATCTTTGCCCCAGTGGCCTACAGATGGAGTCACCAACCTTCAGCTGCCCTCTTGGATCTTCAAGCCTTTGCCTGAGCCCTCTTTGATTATCAGGGCTTCTCCTGAGCCCACTTCATTTACATTCGGCTCCCCTCAGCCCTTTCTCTAATTGGAGCCTGTTTCTCTGTTCCTTTCTTTATTTCCTTGATTCAACTGTCCCTTGTCTCTGTCACTTATCTGGGACTTCCTTTTGGGACCTCTCCATGTCCCCTCTCCCCTTTTTGGGACTGCTTCCTGCCCCCTCTCCCTGTCCCGTACCTGGGACATTTGCCTTTTGTGATCTCAAGATGTCCCAAGTGCTTTGCAGCTAATTAAGTACTTTTAAGAAGGAGTCACTGTAGTAATATAAGAAAACCGAGCAGACAATTTGTGCACAGCAGGCTCTCATAGACAGCAATGAGATAAATGACCAGATAATCTCTTTAATGGTATTGTTAAGGGATAAATGTTGGCCAGGACCCCGAGAGTTCTCCTGCTGTCCTTTGAAATAATGGGATGTGGGCATCACTAGCAAGGCTAACATTTATGGCCCTTCCATTATTGCCCTTGAGAAGGTGGTGGTGAGCTGCCTTCTTGAACCACTGCAGTCCGTGTTATGTGGATATTTTACATCCACCTGAGCAAGCAAAAGGGGTCTCAGTTTAACAGCTAATCCAAAAGAAGGCACTTCCAACACTGGAGCACGACATCAGTAATGTAGGATTGTGTGCTCAAGTCTCTGCGATGGGACTTAATCCCACAACCTTCTGATGCAGAGACAAGAGTTCTAACAGTGAGCTAATGTAACATCTACAACAAAGTTCATGCACACAACTAGAATTTTCTAAAGTATCAAAAGTCCTACTCTCTGGACTCATCAGATAGGATTTTCCAGCAAATGAAGTGTCCAACCACATATTGCAGAACTTTGAGTAAAGCAGCAGGACAAAGGGGAACTCTAGTATTTCAAGAATGATGACAAAGAAGAGAAAGAAATGAGGAAGCAGATGTAGCACCAGAAAGATTGATGTTGCAATCAAACATTGAGAATTTTAACCATACATGCCCAATAGAAGTCATGCAATTAAAATTAACTGATGAGCCACATCATTCTAAACCATCTTCTATTTTAACTTGCTCTTTTGGGATGCCTGCTGAAGCCAAGGGGTCCTTTAAATATAACTGGTAGTCCAAGCAGGAGAAGCCGCTGTGGCTTGAGTTTAACAGTCTTTTCCATCTTCAGGAGCTTTATAAGCTCCAATTCATTTGGAACTCCACCACCTATTGTGTGCTTGGTCCAGTCTCCCCAACCTATTATTGCAATCCTCCCCAACCTCCAATGGTTTCTTTCCTCTATGCTTGTCTTCAATTCCTTCCATGGCCTCACTCCAGTCTACCTTGGGAACCTCATTCTGTACCAGCTTACAATTCTCTATTCTTCTGACTCTGGCTTACTGGGGGTTCTTCCCTTTGTCCAGTCCACCATCAGTGACAGAGCATTTGATATTCCTGGGCTGCATGCTGTAATTCTCTTTTCAAACCCTTTTGCCTTATTTCACTTCTCTCTACCTTCAATAACCACCTCTAAACCTGCCTCTTAATCAGTTAATTTCCTAAACTACTCTCCCAATTCTTGCTTAATTTGCCCCAGTGAATCAAGTTGAGGTTACATCAATGACTATGCATGAGGTTGTCAGTGTGTATGTGTAAAATTTCTGAAAATTAAAGAGCTCTTTCCTTTCATCTTCCTTCTATGTATTTTTTCAATACCCTTTTGCTTCTGCCTTCTGACCACTGTATGTCTTCCCTTGACTTGTATGTTTCCTCCTCTGGAATTCTTGCTCCAATGCTACTCTATGTTTCCTTCTTCATTGCTCCCCGTTTCTATCTCTCCTCCTCCTTCCGTCATCCTTAATTTCAAATTTCCATGATAACCTTCTCAGTAACTTAACTCTTCTCTTTTCTCCCTTGTGTCCCTTTCTCTAGCTGTTTTTGTTATTTTTTCATCACCCTGTACATATTCATGCCTTGCATCTTCTTCATATCTGCCATTCTTCATACCACAATACTTATATAGCACATATTATGGAGTGAAATATCTCAAACTGCTCACCAGTTGGGTGAAGTTAGGAGAGGTAATTTTTTAAATTGCTTATTAATGGGATGTGGGTGTCGCTGTCTAGGCCAGCATTTATTGCCCAGCCCTAATTGCCCTTGAAAAGGTGGTGGTGAGCTGCCTCCTTGAACTGCGGCCTCCTTGAACCATGTGTTGTAGGTATACCTACAGTGCTATTAGGAAGGGAGTTCCAGGATTTTGACCTCAGTGAAAGAACGTTGATATATTTCCAAGTCAGGATGGTGAGTGGCTTAGAGGTGTTCTCATCTGTCTGCTGCCCTTGTCCTTCTAGATGGTGGTGGTCGTTGGTTTGCAAAGTGCTGTTAAGGGAGGCTTAGTGAGTTCCTGCAGTGCATCTTGTAGATTGTACGCACTGCTGCAACTGGAGGGAGTGAATGTTTGTCAATGGGTTGCCAATTAAGCGGGTTGCTTTTTCCTTGAGTGTTCTCAGAGCTGCATTCGTCCAGGTAGGCGGAGAGTATTACATCACACTCCTGACTTCTGCCTTGTAGATGGTGGACAAGCTTTGGGGAGTCAGGAGATAAGTTACTCGTTGCATGATTCCTAGCCTCTGACCTGCTCTTGTAGCTGCAGTATTTATATGGCTAGTCCAGTTCAGTTTCTGGTCACTGGAAACCTCAAGGATGTTGATAGTGGGAGATTCAGCAATGGTGATGCCATTGAATGTCAAAGAGCAATGGTAAGATTCTATCTTGTTGGAGAAGGTCATTGCCTGGCACTTATGTGGCACGAAAGTTACTTGCCTCTTGTCAGCCCAAACCTGGATATAGTCCAGATCTTGCTGCATTTGACATGGACTACTTCAGTATCTGAGGAGTCGTGAATGGTGCTGAACATTGTGCAATTATCAGCAAGCGTGCCCACTTCTGACCTTATGATGGAAGGAAGGTCATTGATGAAGCAGCTGAAGATGTTTGGGCCTAGGACACTACACTGAGGAACTCCTACAGTGATGTCCTGGAACTGAAATGATTGACCTCCAACAACCACAACCATCTTCCTTTGTGCTAGGTATGGCTCCAACCAGTGGAGACTTTTCCCCCTGATTCCCATTGACTCAAGTTTTTCTTGGGCTCCTTAATGTCACACTCAATCAAATGCAGTCTTGATGTCAAGGGCAGTCACTCTCACCTCATCTCTGGAGTTCAGGTCTTTTGTCCATGTTTGAACCAAGGCTTCAGTGAGGTCAGGAATTGAGTGGCCCTGGCAGAACCCAAACTGAGCTTAGTGAGCAGATAATTGCTAGGCAAGTGCTGATTGATAGCACTGTTGCTAACCCCTTCCATCACTTAATTGATGATGGAGTGTAACCTGGCAGGGTGGTAATTGGCCGGGTTGTATTTGTTCTGTTTTTTATGTACAGCACACACCTGGGCAATTTTCCGCATTGCCAAGCAGATGCCAGTGTTATGTCGGTACTGGAACTGCTTGGCTAGGGGCACAGCAAGTTCTGGGGCACAAGTCTTCAGTACTATTGCTGGAATGTTGTCAGGGCCCATAGCCTTTGCAGTATCCAGTGCTTTCAGCCATTTTTTGATATCGTGTGGAGTAAATCGAATTGGCTGAAAACTGGCATCTGTGATGCCAGGACCTCTGGGGGAGGCTGAGATAGATCATAGACTTGACACTTCTGGCTGACGACTGTTGCGAATGCTTCAGCCTTATTTTTTGCACTGATGTGCTGAGCTCCCCCATAATTGAGGATGGGGATATTTGTGGAGCCTCCTCCTCCAGCGAGTTGTTTAATTGTCCACCACCATTCATGACTGGATGTGGCAGGACTGCAGAGCTTAGATCTGATCTGTTGGTTGTGGGATAACTTAGCTCTGTCTATCACTTGCTGCTTATGCTATTTGACTTGTAGTCCTGTGTTGTATCTTCACCAGGTTGACACCTCAATTTTAGATATGTCTGGTGCTGCTGCTGGCATGCCCTCCTGCACTCTTCATTGAACCAGGGTTGATCCCCTGGCTTGGTGATGATGGTAGAGTGGGGGGTTATGCTGGGCCATGAAGTTACAGATTGTGGTTGAGTACAATTCTGCTGCTGCTGGTGGCCCACAGCGCCTCATGGTTGCACAGTCTTGTGTTGCTAGATCTGTTCAAAATCTATCCCATTTGCCACGGTGGTAGTGCTACACAGCATGATGGAGGGTATTCTCAACGTAAACGCAGGCCTTCATCTCCACAAGGACTGTGCTGTGGTCACTCCTATCGATACTGTCATTGACAGATGGACCTGTGACAGGCAAGTTGGTGAGGATGAGGTTAAGTATGTTTTTCCCTCTTGTTGGTTCCCTCACCAGCTGCTGCAGACCCAGTCTAGTAGCTATTTCCTTTATGTCAGTAGTGGTGCCACCGAGCCATTCCTGAAGTCCCCACCCAGAATATATTTTGCATCCTTGTCACCCTCAGTGCTTCCTCCAAATGGTGTTCAACATAGAGGAGTATTGATTCATTAGCTGAGGGGGTGTGAAATATGGTAATCAGCAGGAGGTTTCCTTGCTCATGTTTGACCTGATGCCATGAGACTTCATGGGGTCCAGAGTCAATGTTGAGCACTCCCAGGGCAACTCCCTTCCAATTGAGTAAATTGGAAGAGATAGGTTTCAAAAATGCTCTTGAAGGTGACACACGTAGGATTTATAAGATTCAGAATGCAGAGGCATGATGATGGCAGGCTCTGGCACTCAAGGTTGAGTGGGGGTGAATGCACAGTGGACCAGAATCAGAAGAGTGAGAGATGAAACATAGGGCTGGAAGTGATTGCATAGGTAGGCAGGAATGCAGGGATCAATAATTGAAGATAGAAATTTTAAATCCAAGTGCTGAAAGCAATAAACTGTAGAACCATGGGGTAAGCTTGAGGCAGCCATCACTGGGGACATGCATGATAATGGAACAAAACTTTACACAGAGTAAGAGTTGGGTTCTGGCCAAATGTAATGGATTCTGTATCCATGCCCAATTTGTATAAGTTGGAGGAAATGAGGTTGCTAAATAAATTATTGAAGAAGTCAAGTATGAAGGGTAAAAAGGTTTATTTCATAATTTCAATAGCAGTGAGGTTGATCGTGGAAATGGAAATGATTGGGCTTGCCGAACAGTCAGATGAAGGTTTGAAGCTTAGTTCAGCATCAAACAGGGCACCAGGATTGAACACTGTTAGGTTCAGCCTGAACAAGGGGATGGAATCAACAGCTATGGTGTAAGGTTTCTGGAAAAGCTGAACAGATGGTTTCATTCTTGCTCACGTTGAACTTGAAGAACTTCTATCGCAGCCATGGCTTGTTGAAAATCACAGCAACACTTTTTACAGTTGAGGATGGTGGTGGAGAGGTAAGGCTGAATTCCATGCATGTGGAAGTGGAGCTCATGCTTATGGATAATGTTGAATGTCAGCATAGAAGAGGAACAAGAAAGGTTCTTCGGCATGGGTTACAGGTGACCATGCAGACTTTGATACAGGATCTGTTTCAGGGGAATGCACCTTCGAAAGCCCCATACCATGGAGATGATTATGGGGGAGACATTGAAGTGGATAGGATAATTATGTCAAAATCTGTGGAAGCTTGTTTTATTAGTTCCTAACTTCTCTTAACTTAATCTGTTTCTTCCGCCTCTTTATCTTTTTTTATTTCCTCTCCTCCCTCTCTACATAATCTTCCTGCTCAATATTTTCATGCCTCTTTCCTGTATGTTCAGTGGATATTTGCTCTTTGACCTCTCACTTGCCCTCTAGTCTTCCTGTCCACTCTGTCCTTTCTTATCTCCCCATCCTTTTTCTATTTCTCTTTCTTATTGAGCCCCTGCTCTCCTCTACTCCTGCTCTCTGCCTCCACTCTTGTATCTCTTTCCTCTAATTCCTGTCTCCTCTCCTCACAAGCATCATCTTTTCTACTTGCTTGGTTTATCCTGTCACCTCTCTCTCCCCTCATCTTTAATCTCTCTCTTATTTGTCCTTCGCTCATTTTCCCTTCCATCCCCTTTGCATTCTCTCCAGTTCTCCTCCAACTCCCGACTCTCATTCATCCACCCTCTAATTTTACTATTCAGGCTCTTCCTCGCTGTTCCATCTGTCCCCTCTGCATCCCTTTTCTAATTTCTCTACATTGTTTCTCCCCCACTCTCCGGTCCTTTTACCAAGTCTCCTCCCCTCCCCATTTCTCCACCTCTTTGTCTCCCGCCCTCTCCATCTCCCCTCCCCCTCCCCTCTGTCCCTTATAAATAAATGTTTCCACGCAGGTTTGAGTATAGCTGTAAGGATGGCTGTGATTTCTTTGACTTTTGCCGTGTTCCTTGTATCTGTCAGCACCCTGCCCTCTGCTGTGAGTACCAGTGTCTTGACGAGTCATGTTTAACACGTTTCTTACAAATAACTAATAATTAAGTGCATTCTTGTTTCAGATCCTGGGGACGTGTTATCTCGTTTTATTCTCCATTTTGTCCCTCTCTTCCCCTCAAGTCATCTCCCCTCATCCTCTATCCCTTTTCTTCGCTCATCTGACCTCCTTCCCTCCTCTCTGCTCCCTCCCACCCATTCTCACCTCTCTCCTCGCCCCATGTCTCCTCACTTGTAGAATTAGTGTTGAACGGTTACACGACTGTTGAACGAGTTCCATACGAATTCTCACCGACCCGTTCGCCTCCCTGGGCTCAGGGGGACCTGGTTAGCGCTATTCCGACAGGCGGTGACCACCTCGGACAATGTTTTAAAAAAAAAATTCATAAAACAGGTGAAGATCCCAGTCCCCAGAGTTCACCAAATGGAAACAGAATAGATTAGGTCAGAGACGGTCGGTATTAAAAGCAAAACACTGAGGATGCTGGAGATCTAGATCTGAAATAAAAATACATAAAGTGCTGGAAAAACTCATGAGTGCGCATTCACGGTGAGCACTATCCTGACTCTCGGGGATTGCTCGGACTTGGATTGATCCCGCCCAGACTGGCCCGTCGCTCAGAGTGAACTGACCCCATTCATCTGTCCAATAAGGTTGGTTTATCCACAATGTTTTGGACTGTCGCTCTGTGCAGGTTGATATACAGAGCAGGAGTCAGTCCTACATCTGTGTGATAACGGAGCCGGTTTTCACTGGAGTCGAAATCCCGCTGTTTGAGGGGAATAAGGAGGGTCTGAAAAAAATGAATAAAGACGGGAGAGGAATTTCCTCTGGTTGTGGATTGGCGACTTCCTAAACATCGGAGGATATTTCCTCCCAATGCTATACCAAACTCGAGTCCTTTATACAGACCGCCTTTCCCTACATAGTGACCAGAGGTAATCTCTTGCCTCAAGCTCATTTGGACATAAATTCTCAAGAATAAATAAAATAGGAATTTTTTTTGGCCTAAAAAGTGAAGATAAAGAGCTTTGATCGGCAACGAATCAGCTTTTCACCATACCTATCACTGACTTGGATTGTAAATAGAGTTGTTTCTCCAAGTTTGCAGATGACACAATAAATTGTGCAGATGGGAGCAGCAAGTTATTAAGGGACAGGAACTGCAAGAAATGGTGGCAAAGATAAAACAGAATATTTTCCTAATGTCCATAGACTTTGAGCTGTGGAAGTGCAAAGGGATTGGGTGTTCATGTGCGCAAATTACCAAAAGCTACTAGAAGCGGGGGGCGGGGGGGGTGGTGGGGTTTACAATGTAATCAGAAAGACTGTTGGCCTTTATCTCCAAGGAGCTGGAATACAAAGAGGAGGAAGTGGTGCTTCAGCTGCATAAAGTTTTTGGTGAGGCATCTGCAGTACTGCACTCTCCCCACCTCAGGAAGGAGAAATTGGCCCTGGATAGGGTACAGTGGAGATTCACCAGTATTATACCAGGGTTTAAATTATTAGGTCAGGTTCAATAAACTTGGCTTGTATTCCCTTGAGCTTAGAAAAATGACCTAACCAAGGTATTGCAGATGATTAAGGGGTTAGGTAGGGCAGATGTGGAGAAACTATTACCTCTGGATGGGGAATTTAGAAGAAGAAGAAAGAATAATTTTAAAATGATAGGTTGGCCTATTAGGAGTGAAATTGGGATTAGGAGTGAAATCAGGAAGCTGTTTTTACACAAAAGTTATTGAAAATCTGTAACTTTCCTACAAAAGACTATGAATAGTGGGTCAATTGAATTTTTTAAGACTGAAATTGACAGATTTTTGTTACCCAGAAGTGTAAAGAGATATGAAACCAAGATGGGTAAATGGATTTAAGGCACAGATCAACCATGATCTAAATAAATGGTGGAATGGACTTGAGTTGAATAGCCTCTTCCTGTTCCTGTGTTCCTATCACAGTATTACAGTACCTTTAGAGTGCAGAAGGAGGCCATTCAGCCCAATGAGTCTGCACTGGCTCTCTGAAACAGCATTCCACCTAGTCCCTCTCCCCTACTTTATCCTGTAACCTTGCACATTCTCTTTTTTCAGGTAGCAATCCAATACCCTTTGGAATACCTCGATTGAACCTGCCTCCACCACCCTTTCAGGAAGTTTGTTCCAGATTCCAACCACTCTTTGGGTGAAAAAAAAAATCCTCACATCATATTTGCTCCTTTTGCCAATTATTTTGTATCTGTGCCCTCTAGTTCTTGATGTTCTCTTGAGTGGGAACAGTGTTTCATTATTTACCCTGTCCATACCCTTCAGAATTGTGAATACCTTTATCAAGTCTCCTCTCAGCCTTCTATTCTCCAAGGAAAACAGTCCCAACCTCTCCAATCTATCCTCATAGCTACAGTTCTTCATCCCAGGAATCATTCCTGTGAATTTCCTCTGTACTCTCTCCAAAGCAGGACAGGAAAGGTGAGTGGAGAGTATTTGTTGAGGGTGATTGTGAGGGAGAGGCATGACAATGCATAAGGATGAGGATGAGTGCCAGTGGTGGATGGACAGATGAAGACGTAAGGAAGTGCGTGGACAGAGAGGGATGGTGAACCTGCAAGGTTAAGTTGATGTGAGGAATGATGTGCTGGAGTAGGCTGAGAAGGTGGAGTGAGGAGTTTTGGGTGATACACACATCAGGATGTAGGTGAATTTTCCACTCCACTCACCTTTCCTGTCCTGCTGTATGTTTTCAGGAAGCAGAACACCAATACCGGGAAGTTCATGGAGTGCTTGAGAATGGGAATCGATGTGTCTGCAAAATGCAACTTTCTGAATGGGAATTTCCAGTTGAAAGATTTGGACAGTTACAAGATCTATCGCGGAACTGCACCACATCTCTGGAAGAGAGGAAATCAGAGGTGAGCAAATATAAACACAGATACTGGCAGCCCACATAGGCCAACATCATATCACTCAGATAGGGCAACACACACCATGACATCTGTCCACATAGACAGAGCAACCCAAACACTGACCCGTTTACATAGGTTAGGTGATACAGACACTGAAATCCATTAACTCAGAGTGAGACAAAGACATCAATAACCATTCACCAAAACAGGGGGACACAGACACCAACCATTAACTGAAACATTGCCTAACAGGTCCTTATACTTGTAGAAAAAAGAAAGAGTTGCATTTATATAGTGCCTTTCATGACCTCAGGACATCCCATAGCACTTTACAATAAATGAAGTAGCTTTAAAGAGTAGTCACTTGTAATGAAGGAAATCTTGCTGCCAATTTATGCACAGCAAACTCCCACAAAAGCAGTATGATAAAGGACTAGATAATCTGCTTTAGTGATGTTGACTAAGAAAGAAATACAGTCCAGGATGCAACAACCCTGCTCCTCTTCAAAAAGTGGCAAAGGATCTTTTATATTCACCAGGGAGGACACAAGGATTTGGTTTAATATCTCATTCCAATGACAGTACCTCAGTACTGCACTGGATATTTGTTACTTTTCTTGCAGTGCCTTGGGTATGCTTAATTATAAGCTATCTCTATCTCCCTGCTCTATCTATTATTCAGTTGATATGTTTTGGTGTAATTTACTTGCTTTCTTTTTGTTGATAGTCAGCGGATTGCCCCTCTCCTTTATCTACTTCTAAACCTAAAGACGCTGTGACATCAAGTGGTTGGCCCCAACTTCAGTGAACCAGTACTCTCTTGAAAATTTATTGATTGATGCTGTCTTTCCAATCATTGAAATTCAGCCAGTGATTGACAGGTGCATTGGTGATTGGTCAAACTCACTAGAATGTGTGTTGCCCTGTCTGAGTGACATGATGGAATGATCCAGTTTTGATTCTTGCTGTGTGTTAGGTTAGCTAATCTGAGTCAAGCCAGCTGTAGGATGCTTCAGTTGACCTTGATGATAGCAGGTTAACCAAAGGACAAATATGAAGCAAGGTTCCCACTCCTGATTGCTATACATTGACGTCTCTTCCATAGGAAAGACATTTGAGTAGACAAGGCTTGAGGATAGGATCAGGTTCAGTTTTGACATACACCACACTCAAACAACCGAACACTCACCATCTGGGTTCATGGGGAGGGAGGCAGAGGTAACAAACTGTTGCCCAAAAGGGCAAATTGAATGAGCCATCATGTTCAGGAGAAGATGGAGGAAACTCAGGTCAAGCAAGGGAAGCTGTTGAAAGAGGAAGCAAGGGCTTCCCACAGTCCCACAATTATTAAGCACATCCTTGTTGTACCATTCTCCCCCAAACACAGATTTCTCTCCCTTTCTACAGCACTACTGTTTCTTGTAATTTGAGATCACCACTTTGAGTCCTGCCTATGCCCCTAGGCTCTGTAGTGCTTCCAACTCATTCCCCTCCACCTGCCTTCCCAAATCCTATGGACTGGACATCATAATTTATTTGACTTGGTTCTTTTTTGACATGATATTGTAAATTTAAAGGCAACTTTTGCTGAGTCCAGGATTCCAGAGTTCCAGGCACAGATACGAAACCTATCTTCTCAGCTACAACAGTTTGAGGCAATGTACAAACAGAAACTGTACCATCCACTCAACTTTTGGACTCTCCGCTGGGAGCTGAAGCAGCTCAGCTCAGAGGTTGCAAAGGCGCAGAGTGACCCTTCATCAAACACCGACTTACTTCGCAAGGTCTCCACCGAGGTGAGATGAATTGGATTTGTTTTAAGTATTTGTAGTAAAATTGTCACATGTGAATACTGTGATCGCTGGACTTCATTGGAGATGGTTGAGGCTATCGCCTTGATTTTAGCCCCCATCCCTCCTCACCCAGTGAGAATGTTGTGTGGGAGTGGATCAAATTAGGTCGACTCCATTTATCAGCCTGAGATCACTATGTTCCCATCCAGTGCCTTTTCAGCTTTGTCAACTTTCAGATTGGCCAAAATTCCAGCTATAGACAAGTAGGGACCTACTTTAAATTCAAAAGTTGCAGTCTAAAGACATTGATGGTGTTGCACCATGAGTTTAACATTACGTCAGGAGGAGGCCCGCATTGTGTGGAATTGACTGACCAGAAAGGACAATGTCAAGTTTTACAGAAGTTCTCCAGGCCCTACAAGGAGTCCTTGGGCCTCCCTGGCCCTGGCCTTACCTCTCCCTCTCCATGCTAGCATTGGCTGCTGAAAGCCCTTGCCCAGCACTGAGGTTCTACCAAGAGCTTTGAATCCCTGACGTCCTAACAATCCGATTTCCCACTCACACTTGCCGGCCTTGATGTCAGTCTACCAATTTTAGGAGGCAGACTGTAGTGGAATATTTAAATGTAACATGGTTGTAATAAAGGCCTGAGCCTCACATTGAGATCTCCAGAGGGTTTTTCCATTCAACATATCTCCCAGTAAAAATCAAAGCCTATGACTTTCTATGGGAAAGCAGGCATATAAAAGGCCTTCTCACCCACCATTAAGTTATCCCAGACAGATCTCACAATCTGTAGTTGGCTGCCTTAGCTGTAGTAAAATGTACTATTGTTAAACAGCAGCTTATAATCGTAAAGCATTTCCACATTTAACATCACCAGTAGATAGGAGTGGCGATCAGGTCTTTCTTACGGTTGTGATTCACAAAGAGTACATTTACAGTACAATCACAATAGTTTCACTTCACACAGACTACAATAGATTATAAATGTAACTGAGTTGGGCCTAACTTAACATTGAAGTGAACATCCTGTAGTGTGTCAGGCTCCTTGGACGTTGGAAATCTCACATCACTTCGCATTGGAATTAGCTTGGGAATTAACTCAGTATCTGCAATGCACAAGCTCAGTGTCTGTCCACCCACTTTGCTCTGATGTTGAACATTTTTTAATGGCATTCTGAAATGATGTGGCTTCCCTCCCACCTCCCTGACATTTAGAATGCCTTGTCCGAGTGGCTATCAGTTCTATTCCACATTCCTTTCTTTTGCTCCCACTTGGAACCCCTGGTATGGTTAAAGCCTGTGTGCTAACTGGCTGGTGAAGCAGGATAGTTATTTATATTTGAAAGTATTCATTTCATTTGCATGCATGTAATGTTGTTCGATTAACATTAATTTACAAAACCCTCAACCACAATGTTAAGCACACCAGTGTTAGTCTTTTAGTCACTTCTGGTCTGGTTCAATCATTGGAGTCATGAAAACTCCCAATTTGTTCAACATGTGAGGTCAGTAGCTTGTTACCTTCCCTCTGAGCCCATAGGAGTGAATTACTGACTTCATGTTGTGAATTATTCTTCAACATCTCCCATACAGAGTTCCCCACTTGCATCTTTCATTACTAAATTAAAACCAACATAAAGTCAAAGGGAAAGATATTCAACTACTTTTTTGAAATGCTGTGATATTAAATGTATCAATTTTCCAATTTATCATAGCTATGAGTTCCACAATTCCCAGTGCCATCTGCTAAGAAGTCTCAATGTAATTGAGAATCTTTCTTAGAGAGTGAGAGAGAAAACTGGCAGTCCGTAGCCAGCTTTGTGAGAGTGAGCTGCTCCTCATGCATGAGTGCAGAGTCCTAGGTCATTGTATAAAAATATTAGGGTTTTCCTTCTCTCCACTTGCATTTTTGATCCATTCGCCTTATCACCTCCTGTCTTCTTATCCTCTTTCTACTTCCCAGATCTGTCCTCCTTTCTTGAACTTATCTGTTCCCTCTCCTCTTAAACCTCTTTATTTCAATCTCATAAATGGGCTGCCGATTACCCCTAAAAATAAACAAGCTTTTAATTACCCTCAATAATAAGCAGACTGTTCATTACCTCAACAATAAACAGGCTGTCCTCTACCCCTAATAATAAAAAGACTGCTAATTACTCCAAATAATAAACTGGCTGTGTAATGAATTCCTTTGTGATCCAGATGCTGGATACCCACCTCAAGGTGAAAAACCTGCAGCAATATGACAAACAAAACCTACTGTTCATGAAAGACCACTTGAAGAAAATGAAGAACCAGCTGGAGAGCTTCTCTGTCTATGGCAACTTACATATTGGTGAGGTCACATATTATCAGTTTCACTTATTAGTTACCAAGGCCACACCTTCACCTTGTTTCCTGAATAACAGTAACCTTTAATACTTGCCACATTCATTTGAATTTAAACTGCTTGAATAACATTTTATGCTTTTATGTAAAGGCTTATATGAATGATAGAGAACTTGCACTTTATAAAATATCTCTGCAACTCCCAAATTCAGTGTAGGTAGTTTTGCTGACTGATACAGACCAGACTCAATCCCTTGACTTTATTCAGTTAGCTGAGCCCAGCCAAGGTTGTAGTCATGACACTATAACTGTGTTCATCTACTCAAGATAGGGAATGAAGAATTGGCCAGGATTCCTACACCTGATTGTCCATTTAGTCCTGAAGCATATGAATATGGACATTGGCTGATGATAAGACTGGATTTGCCCTACAACCCTGTTGGATTTCAATGTTCCTCCAAGCCTGACCTTTTATGCAATCGTGACTTCCTTTACCCTATTATTGGCAGCAATGTCTTCAGTTAGCTCGACCTAAACTCTGGAATTCCCTCCCTAAAACTTTCCAATCTCTCTCTTTATTTTAAGACTCTGTTTTAAACCCAACTCTTTGACCAAACCTTTGGTGTTCTGTTTTAAGATCCCCTTCTTTGTCTCAGCTTCAATTTTGTCTGATTACACTCCTGTGCAATGCCAAGAAATATTTTACTACAGTGAAGATGTCCCATAAATACAAGTTCTTGCTGTCGACAATATAACCTGTCATCACCTATTGTCTGTATTCACACATGGAAAATGTTCACTTCAGGATGATCATGGAGAACTGCTAAATCAGTGCCCCAGTGTGAATTGTCAGCTTTAGAAAAGCTGCTTCATATTGTTTGTTTACTCTGATTTTCAAGTGGCCAGAACCAATGAGCTGACTCCTAGGATTTATGCTGTTCAGTCTCTTTTATGTAGACTAGCAGTTATTTTACCTGGTTGCTGGGCTTCCAGAATTGAAATAAAAGAATATAAAAGCAGCTGAAGGCGGGAAAAAACAAAGGAGGGAAAAAAGTCATGGAGTAATCAGTATGTATGTTTTTTTAAAAATAAATTACGAATGTTTCTGGTGACCGGGATCCAGTGATGGATCTGAAGACTGTAAGGGAACAATATGCAAAGTGCAATATGACACACCTAAATGTACATGACAGGCTAACACAGGAACAAATTGAAGATCAGGAAACTCCTCAAGTAACTTTTAACTGAAAATATTCTCTCACTTTACATATCAGGATGACATTTTTTCATTCATCAAGACAGCAGCAATGTTAACTTCAACTTTTTTTATGCGTTCATGGGATGTGGGCATCACTGGCTCGTTGACTCTTAAATGCCCTTGTTCAGAGGGCATTTAACAAGAGAACTTTTGAGCAACCTTGCTCAGAGGGCATTTAAGAATCAACCACATTGCTGTGAATCTGGAGTCACCTGTAGGCCAGACCAAGTAAGGACAGCAGATTTCCTTCCCTAAAGAACATTAGTGAACCAGATGGGTTTTTACAACAATCAGCAATGGTTTCATGGTAACAATGGTTTTAAGGAATAATGGAGGTGGTTTGAGATTGATGGGTATAACAAGAAATCATACTTTGAATTCCAGATATCTTTAATTCAAATTTCACCATCTACCATGGTAGGATTTGAATCCAGGTCCCCAGAGCATTACCCTGGGTTTCTGTAATACTATTCAGTGACAATACCACTACCTCCCCTTAATTGGCTACTGGTTAACCAGTACAAGTTAACTGGTCAACAACTACAACTTGCACTTATTTAGCACTTTTAAGGTTGCAAAACAGCCCAGGGTGCTTCACAGGAGCTTCAGACAAAAATCAACAAGAAGGAGGCATTGGGACAGATGACCAAAAGTTTGGGTAAAGAGGTAGGTTTTATGGTGAGTCTTAAAGGAGTAGATAGAAGGTGGAGAAGTTTAGGGGGGGGAATTCCACAGCTTACAGTAAATTCATACAACTAGCCTCAGCACCTTTGAATAGGAATGCAGGTCAGATGAGCTTCTCATTCCTCATTACTGTGTAGCGATCTGCACTTGAAGAAACCTGAAATGCTCCCCACAGCGTAATAACCTGCTAAAATACATTGACTGGAATCACACTTAAAGAATGATTGTGTGGATGAGGTACTAGAAAACTGTTGTTTCCTGTGTCTTAGTCATATACCAGGAGGAACCAATGCCCTCAGGAGAGGACTGAGGGGAGAATGTTGGGAAAAATGTAATTTCTGAGGAGCTGTAAATAGAGTCAGGAGGATGTAATAGTGACTAGTGGGGTACCGCAGGGATTGGTGCTGGAACCCCAGCTATTCACAATATATAAATTTAATATCTCCAAATTTGCAGATGACACAAAGCTAGGTGAGACGGTGAGCTGTGAGGATGATGCAGAGATGCTTCAGTGTGATTTGGACAAGCTGAGTGAATGGGCAAATGCATGGCAGATGCAATATAATGTGAATAAATGTGAGGTTATCCACTCTGGTAGCAAAAACAGGAAGGCAGGTTATTATCTGAATGGCTATAAATTGAGAGGGGGGGGAATGTGCAACGAGACCGGATGTCCTCGTACACTAGTCATTAAAGGTAAGCATGCAGGTGCAGCAGGTGGTAAAGAAGGCACATGGTATGTTGGCCTTCATAGTGAAAGGATTTGAGTACAGGAGCAGGGATATCTTGTTGCAATTATACAGGGCCTCAGTGAGACCACACTTGGAATATTGTGTGCAGTTTTGGTCTCCTTATCTGAGGAAGGATGTACTTGCTATAGAGGGAGTGCAGCGAAGGTTTACCCGACTGATTCCTGGAATGGTGGGACTGACATATGAGGACAGTTTGAATTGGTTAGGATTATTTTTGCTGGAGTTCAGAAGAATGAGGGGGGATCTCATAGAAACCTATAAAATTCTAACAGGACTAGACAGGGTAGATGCAGGAAGGATGTTCCCAATGGTGGGGGTCAAAGTCTGAGGATACGGGGTAGACCATTTAGGATTGAGATGAGGAGAAATTTCTTCACTCAGAGAGTGGTGAGCCTGTGGATTTGCTACCACAGAAAGTAGTTGAGACCAAAACATTTTATGTTTTCAAGAAGGAGTTAGATATAACTCTTGGGGCAAAAGGGATCATAGGATATGGGGAGAAAGCGGGAGCAGGCTATTGAGTTGGATGATCAGCCATGACCATAATGAATGATGCAGCAGGTTCGAAGGGCCGAATGGTCTACACCTGCTCCTATTTTCTACGTTTCTATGTAGTCTACAGGTTATTATTACGGAGAGTCATTTGGAGCACAAATATAATGCAAAGGTCTTTCACAGGATAATTACATTAATGCATATTTCAGCTCTTAATCATGAGGAATTAACTCTGATAGTTAGCACGGGAGTGGCTCTAGTCTGATGTTAAAGCATGGGATTGAATCTGGGGGAAAAGATCGGACTGCGTGGTAACTAGGTAGGAATGATAAGGGAATCAGGGTTCATGGGTTGAGTCTTGGGAATAATGGAGGTGGTTTGAGATTGATGGGCATAACAAGAAATGTTTATTCCCTTTATTGTCTCTGTATAAAGAAACACCCTTCAAAAACAAGTTTCAAGAAAATGCAACTATAATTAATTGTGTTCTTTGTAGGAAACTGTTCTGGAGGAATTTTACGCAACATTAGTGAGCCGGTATTAGCACAACTCAACCCATATGGCACATCATACCATTACGGAGGCTGGGGTATGGACTCAATGCCCGGAAGCCCGCAACACTACTGGGTTATGGCACTGCTGTCTTACAATATTTATGGAAATGTGGTCCGAACCTATAATTCTTACAAAGACTTCCTGACAGCAAAATCCAACATTGATATTTCAGTGAAATCATCATACACTGCCACCAATGCAATACAGGGTCCAGGGGTCGTGGTTTACAATAACTCTCTGTATTATAATTGTTATAATTCTGGGCAAATGTGCAGATTTAATATAGCAACAAAAGGCATCACAAATGTAGTCCTTCCCAATGCTGGTTATAATAATAAATTCCCTTACTGTTATTATGACTGCTATGGTCACACGGATATGGATTTCTCAGTGGACGAAAATGGCATTTGGGTCATTTATGCCACTGAGAACAATTATGGCAATATTGTATTGAGTAAAATAGACAGCATTAGTTTGGCTGTGCTGCAGACCTGGAAAACAAAGCTCTTCAAGAAAGCGGTAACCAATGCCTTTGTGGTTTGCGGAGTGCTTTATGCCACCCGATATGTCAGTAATACTGAAGAGGAGATATTTTACATGTATGACACAATCACTAACCAGGAGGCCAAAAATCTCAATATCCGGTTTGTCAAATACTCTCCAAACGTGGCAAACATCCACTACAACCCAGTAGATAGGAAACTCTACATTTTTAATGGTGGCTACATGATAGCATATGAGCTCTTGTTTTATTAAAGGTTGCAACTTAATAATTTCTCTCCCACCATATTCATCAAATAAAGGATTTCATGCAATTAAATACATTTACTATAATGGTACCTACTAATTTTAGAATGGCTTAGGACGGTAAACACACTGTACAAGGAATGGTTTGTTACTAAACATTAAGAAGTCTAAGAGGAAGAATCTTCAAAAACAAGCATTGATGTTAAAACTTTATGGTCTGGGTAATATGCACAATTAGAGTAAAAATTAAGAAGATAGGGATCATAAATTCACAGCCCTACCTGATGTACTCACTAGTCAGTAACGTATAACTATGGAAATGGTTTGATTAACAGCCTGTAGAAAATGCTAGGATGGGGAAGAAGCCAACTCCTGGGATAATTTGATTGCAATCTAGAATCCAATGTTTTCTCTTCTTACGCTAGTTTATCCAGCATTTCCCTTACTCTGAAAGACAAGATATTAAGTGAATGTGATATTTTGAAGGTTGACCTATGGTTTCATTTACGAGATGATTGGATGCCATGGTTAGCAAAGTGAAGTTGTGCACAATTTAGCGACTTGTGAAGTGCTGCACATGAAATTGAAACATTTACATGACTCAAATTGCTTTGCTTAACTGTGTCTAAAACAAGGCTTGATTAAGCAGGTCTAACTATCTATGTTAACGAGATGGTGTCCAACATGAAGTATAGGAATGATCAGTGTGTCACATGGCCTGTGTTGAACCACTTTGAGTAACCCTTTTTGTGCTTGAATAAACTGTTTTTGATATATCTTACGGCATTTTCCTTGACTCTAGTCAAACTCAATAACAAAAGACGTGCATTCCTAAGGTAGTTGATGGCAAAAGGAAAGATGAAAAAAGGTTAATTTTATTGTGCTTATCACCACCTCAGAATGTTATGCCCCAAAGTACTTTACAGCCAATTAAATACTTTTGAATGGTAGTTAATGTAGAAAATCCAGTAGTCAGTTAGTATACATCTAATCCCTGTGCTTGGCCTAAATAGCCAAGTGGTTATGGTACTGGGTTTGTAACCCCAAGATCAAGAGTTTAAATCTCACAACGGAGAACTATGAAACAATGTAACTTCATCTGAAACACATGGAAACATGTTTGTACTTGAGGAGTTACAGCTAATCCTCCAAACATTAATTTGATATAGTGACCAAATTATCTGTTATTTAGTGATGTTGGTTCAGGGACACATATTGGCTAGAGCCAATAGTAAGAAAACTCCTCTTCTCTTCAAATTAGTTCTGCAGGTTTTTTTCTGTTCAGCTTACAGACCAGAATGAGGCCTCGGTTTAACAGGCCATTCAAAAGAAGGCATACTTGACAGTGCAGCACTGCCTCAGTATTGCATTGAATTGTCAGCCTAGATTTAGTGCTCAAGTACTTGGAGTGTGACTTGAACCCACAATTTTCTGACTCAAGAGGCAAAAGTGCTATCAACTGAGTCACAGCTAACACTTGAAGAGAAGTAGATGTAAACCCCTTCCATAATATTGTGTAATGGTCAGAGTAGTAGCTGAATGGAAGTGGCCAAAGATGATTTCTGGAAGACTCATTTATAGAAAACAAGTTGGAAATTATTTGGAGATTCCACTGCAATCCTCCTGTAACCTCAGTGGGAAACTGGCTGTGCCTAATTTTTGCCATTTCCAGGAGTTTCCTCAATACCTCGTAAGGGGCAAAGTTTTCATACACCTTTTACCAGGCAAATGCTTGCTGAGACAGAGCAACTAGGAGCAATTCCCTAAGCTGGAATTCCTGCTCTTCAAGGTCCAGTGAAACCAGAAGCTGGTGCACTAAGTGGCTTTCAAGGGCCCATCAGTAGGCTCCAGATCCTGACAAGTGGCCTGGACCCTGAGTAGCCAGGACTCTTTTTAAGTACATTTTTTATAGATTAACCTCCTTGCTCAGAGGCTCAATGGGATCAAAGGAGGGACATGCATGCCCCATCCTTCAGCATTTGTAGAGATGCATCTTGCCTACCTGGCTCATATATAAATAAAGTGCGATTCTCCCAACTCTGCAAATTCCAGTGAGGCCAGCAATGGGAAGCACTAATAAATACAGTTCTCACATAATTGGTCTCTGATTTTATTAAAAAAATATTTATTCATGGGATGTGGATGTCGTTGGTAAGGCAGCGTTTATTGCCCATCCCTAATTGCCCTGAGATGGTGGTGGTGAGCGGCCTTGAACCACTGCAGTCTGTGTTGTGAAGGCACTCTCACAGTGTTATTAGATAAGGAGTTTCAGGATTTTGATCCGGAGACTTTGAAGGAATGGCGATATATTTCCAAAGTCAACCTGACTTTGGAAATATATCGCCATTCCTTCAAAATCTCTGGAGGGGATCTTGAAGGTGGTGGTATTCCCATGTGTCTGCTGCCCTTTTTGTTCCAGGCAGTAGAGGTCACTGGTTTGGGAGGTGCTGTTGTAGGAGGCTTGGCGAGTTGCTGCAGTGCATCTTGTAGATGCAGACCTGTTGCACCAGTGGTGGAGAGCGTGAGTGTTTAAGGTGGTAGATGAGGTGCTGATCAAACAGGCTGTTTAGTCCTGGTTTGGGTTAAGCTCCTTGATCCAGGCAAGTGGGCAATATTCGATCATACTCCTGACTTGTGCCTTGTAGGTGATGGAAAGTGTTCGGAGAATCATTCACCACAGAGTACCTAACCTGCTCTTGTTGACTTAGTATATGTGTAGTTGGTCCAGCTTCATTGAAAGATTGGTGAGAGGAGAGATATATTATAGAGAAAAACAGACAGGACATGTATTTACTTTGGGATCATGAAGCACTCTTTGTACCTTGATACGGTATGTGGAGAGGGTTGTTATCGGCCATGTTTTGGAGGAAGTTCAAAAATTGCACTCTTAAAATACATTTAGTTATAAAAGATTTCTAATGAATTTTAATGAAAAAGAAGCAAAATAAACTTTAAGCAAAAGAAACCTTAGAACTCAAGCTACACCTAAGGTTGCCAATCCTCAATATTGTCCAAATTTCCTGGGATGGGAAATAAATCATATGGGCAGTGTTGCTAGTAATCTGGGAGAACTTTACTCTTCTTGGCACAGGCTGTCTCCTTTGTGTGACACCACTAGCTGGGACGAGCCTCTGGCTCGGAGAATTCACTGCAGACAGCTAGCACTTACTTACTGGTGGAGAACAGATTGAGGTGGAGAGAGACAGAGCAGGGAGAGGTGAGGGTTGGGTTGGAAGACTGTAGCTGTTGAAAGATTGTTTCCTTTGTTATATCTATTATTCCCAGTTACATTGGTTGGTGATTGGAGAATAAGGGACAGAGACTGATGACTCTCAAAAAGAGAAGGATAAAGTTCATGCACTGAGGGCTATTAGATCATAGACCTAATGTGACACTGAGGCAGAGACTAGAATATCATTAAAAAGGGGAATGGGATAAGTAATTGAAAAGGATTTTGAGGGATTGGGGTTACAGGAGAATATGTGCCAGCAACAGGGATGCCGAATGGCCTTTATCTGTCCAGTAATTTCTATCGCATTAAAACTCTTCTCTATGGTTGGTGCTGCGCTGCGTTTTGGACAGCTTGTCTGATGGGAAATGCCAAGGTCCACTGCCCTTTTTGCAGTCTCTCGGTCCGGTTTAAGTTGGACTCTGCTGCTCAGTTTGAGATATGAAGTCTAAGTACAAATCAGTTTTGTCACCCTCACACAGAAGAAAGACTTGCATGTACATACTGTCTTTCACTACCACCGGGCATCTCAAAGCACTTTACAATCAATTAAATACTTTTGAAGTGTAGTCAATGTTGTTATATAGGAACCTGCCAAGGAGATAGTGAGAAAGATGCAGCTGATTAAAAGTGGTATCAACTGGGGAGCCTGATTGGACCTTGTACACTGCAGGGGAATTCTCACTGTAGTTACATGGTGAGTACCTGCTGATAATAGGATTAGTTCAAGTTACAGGGAGGATATCAAGACACTACACCTACCAGTTAGAAGAAGACTATACAATAAATATACATGATTTATTGTATGACTGGCAGAAAGTTTATAGTCACGTTTCCCGGGGGGGGGGTGTCAGCGCTAGGAGCCCTGCTCTTCCTGATATATATTAATGATGTAGACCTTGGTGTACAGGCACAATTTTAACATTTGCAAATGACACAAAATTTGAAAGTATTGTGAATTGAGGAGGATTGTGTTGAACTTCAAAAGGACAAAAACAGGTCAGTAGGATGGGTAGACAATTGGAAAATGATATTTAAAGAGAAACGTGAAGTGATTCATCATAGGTAGGAAGAGCGCAGAGAGACATGTTAAAATGAAGTGTACAATTCTAAAGAGGAATGTAGGAGCAGAGAGACCTGTGTGAATAGGTGCACAAATCATTGAAGGTGGCAGGAACGTGCAGTTAAAAAAAAGCATAAAGCATCCTGGACTTTATAAATAGGGGCAGTACAAAAGCAGGGAAGTTATGTTAAACCAGCCCCAACAGGAGCATTGCATCCAGTTCTGGGCACCACACATTTAGAAAGGATGTGAAGGCTTCAGAGAGGGTGCGTATAAGATTTATGAGAATGGTTCCAGATTTGAGGAACTTCAGTTATGTAGATAGATTAGAGAAGCTGGAACTGTTCTCCTCGGAGAAGACTGAGAGGAAATTTGATAGAGGTATTCAAATTCATGAGAGGTTTGGACAGAATTAATACAGAAAAACTTCCAATTGGTGAAAGGATTGAGTACTTGAGGGCACAGATTTAAGATAATTGGCCACAGAAGCAATGGTGACATGAAGAAAAACATTTTTACACGGTGATTGGTTGGGATCTGGAATGCACTTCCTGAGACTGTGATGAAAAAGGAAATTAGATCATTATCTGAGGGGGGAAACGTGCAGGGGTAGAGGGGGTTGTGAGTTCTGGTATGATAGCCAAGTGGTTATGGTACTGGGCTTGTAACCCCAAGATCAAGAGTTCATTTTCCTAACGATCTCGTGGAGGTAATTGTGGATTCAGTTGGTTTCCTGGTACTGAGGAGAGAAGGTGTGTGGTGTTGGTGTTGCTGCTCCTCAGTGTTTCAACTGTTTCTGCTGCTGCCTTTGGGGTTGTTGCTTCTGCTGTGTGCTGCTGCTGCTCCTGCACTTGAGGGTGTTTGCTGCTGCTGCTGCCCCTGCACTTGAGGGTGTTTGCTGCTGCTGCTGGACCTGCACTTGAGGGTGTTTGCTGCTGCTGCTGGACCTGCCCGTGTGGAGCAAAAGGAGAGAGAGGGAGGCCAGGAGGCCAGGACTGTGTCTGAAAACAACATCCTAGGTGGGTGTCCAACATTATTGTTTGTGTAAGGTGGGGGCAATAAAGGACTGTGTTTTGTAGGGGGAGGAAAGAAGACTGCAGGAAGGTTTGGGGAAGGAAGAGAGGGGGGTGTGTGGTTAAAACCACCATTCTGCTACCCCCCCGCCCCACCCAGCCCTTTCCCAGTAAGGCCAGCGGTGGCTGGTGAAGACATCGCCTCCCCCTGCAGGAAGATCATCACACCCCACCCAACATCCACCTTTCACTGGAGACACCCACCTGGACTCTTCCCTTTTCCCTCCTGTGCCTCCCTGTCCTTCACTCCTCTCCCTCCTCTCCTCTCCTGTACAAAAGGGGGAGGTTATTACTACCTCCCTCCCTAGGGAGGAACATTGTATATTTAATAAAAAAAAAAATATATATATTAAAAAATATATATAATTTAAAAAAAAAAAATGGCCAATCCTTCCCAGGGTGGGCGTGGCTCTGGCCTTAAAGCCAGTTCATCATCTCCTGTGGCCGGGCCCTCGAGGGCTAATGTGGAGGCGGCTTTGTCACCGGTGGCAGGGCCTACAAAAAAGAACTTATGCGGGGGTGGTTGCTTCTGCAGCTCCTGCTGCTCCCGCTGCCCTGTCGCCATTCCGTCTCCTCACCAGGGCCCTCGGGGTAAAATGCTACGCTCACCCTGAGATGACTATTGAGGCCTGCGTTAAGGCTATGGCTGGGGTTGTCGGCCCCTCAGCCATTGTCGCGGCCTCAAAGATGTATGGGAGGGCCATCTTTTTCTTGAGGTCCGAGCGGGCGGTGCGACTCGCCCTGCAGAAGGGCTCACTGTGGGCGGGACTTTTCTGGCGGTGGACCCCCTTGAGGCCACCGCCCAGAGATTGTTATTTCAAATGTCCCGCCCTTTATACCATGTGGGCTCCTCCTCCCCCACCTTAATAAGCTGGGGGAGGTCAGGTCGGGGGTTGCACCAGTCCCGCTCGGCCTCAAAGACTCGGCCCTCCGCCACGTGTACTCCTTCCGGCGCCAAGTTTTCGTCCGCTTGGCCCAGGAGGAGTGCCTGGAGGGGGCCTTCTCAGTTAATTTTGAGGGGACCGCCTATCGGGTCTTCTGGACCGCGGAGGGTGTGCGGTGCCATGCCTGTAAGGAGGTGGGGCACGTAAGAAAGAACTGCCCCGCCTCCAAGGCCACGAGCCCCACCCAAGCGGCCGCGGCTGGCACCGCCCCTCCTCCCCCCGCCACCACTCCATCTCCCTCCCCGCAAGGGGAAGCGACCCCGGCAGCAGCTGCCATCTCGGCTGCCGGTGAGGCGGGGGGAGAGCCCCCGCGCCGTAAGAAGGCGCGGAGGAAGACCCGAAATTGGAGGCGGCCCCTGAAACGCCCCAAACCCCCCAAACACCTGCAAGCACCGGCTCGGGGGAAAAGACAACATCCGGCCCCGGCGTCGTGTCCGCGTGTGCTCCCGGGCCCGTGGGTGCTAAGGCGCCGAGTGCTGGGCCCGGCGTCGTCCCTGCGCGTGCTCCCGGGGCCGGCGGGGAAGGGACGCGGGACCCCGAGCCGGGGTATCTAACACCCAAAACCCAGAGGGTGGAGTGTCCGGGAGGGCTGGACAAGGAGGAGGGGGCCTCGGAAATGGAGGTCTCCCTAGCCCCCAGCCTGACCCGGAAGAGACGTCACGCTTCGGAGGAGGAGGTGGGTGATGCCCAAACTGAAGAAGTTGGGTGTGTCCCTTCCCCCGATGAAGAGGTGGTGGCGTCTCCGCCAAGTAAAATCTCGCCCTGTCCTCTGGGGGAACTCAAAACACCTGCAACGACTCCCAGCACTGTTACCCCTGTCAACCTGCTGCAGTCCCCTGAACAGGGCCCCTCGGGGGTCACTGAAGGCACCTCCCTTGAGGTGGTGCCCGACTCAGAGACCCTCGATACCCCCGAGGTACCTTCTGGCTCATCGGGGGACTGTAACTTGCAAAATTTAAAAAATGTCAACGGGTCATTGGGTGGCGGCGAAAAGGAAGGCCTTCCCGCTCCCTCCCAACCCTTAGCACCGGGCGTCCTAGTTTTAGGTCAGGAGCTTGTCCTGAGCTCCCCGGACGACCCGGTGCCGGGAGGAGAGCGGGCATCAGAACTGCCGCTGCCCTCTGACCCAAAACGTTTAGAGGAGACCAGAGAGGACCCCTCTGGCCTTGATCCTGGGGGTGGGATCGAGGTACAGGTGGGGCCAGCTGGCAGCTCCGAATCAGCCCCCGTACTCAATGCGGGGGAGGGGTCGGAAGCTGGAGGCGACGACCCGGAGGAGGACGGGGTGTCCGTGGTGAGCGCTGGAGATTACGCTGAGTCGCTCTCAAGCGAGGCGGTGGATCCCCTGGTGCCCTCCACTGACTCCCCCCTCATCCCCCCAAGGGAACTCCGGGACTTTTTGGCGAGTCATCGCGGTCGCCGAGACAGGGTTCAGTTGGCCTTGGACCGGTGGCATTCTTTTCCGCTGGTGTTCTGGTCCACTCGCGAGGCTCTCAAGTCTCCTGAGTTGGATAGGAACGCGCGGCGGAGGGTCCAAACGTTTCTCGCTGGGCTCCTGAAGGAGAGGAAGGACTAAAAAGTCCTCTTCTTCTTTTTAATGACTTAAGGTGAAGATTTGATGTACCTTTGACAATGAAGACGACTATAGCCAGCCTCAACATCCGCGGCAGCAGGGGCGCACAGCGCAGGTTCCAGAACTTCTCGGTCCTCAGGGACGGGAAGTATGCGTTGTGCTTCCTGCAAGAAACCCATACCGTTCCGGGAGACGAAGCCACGTGGCTCCTGGAGTGGCGAGGGGGGGTCTACATGAGTCACCTAGCCTCCAATTCTGGCGGGGTGGCTATCTTGTTGGCCCCGCATTTTCAGCCGGAGATCTTGGGGGTCAAGGAGCCAGTGCCAGGCCGGTTGCTGCACCTGACTGTGCGTCTGGGGGGGGCGGTGCTTCACTTTGTGAATGTGTACGCTCCCCTGGGCACGCAGCAGCAAGCGAGCTTCTTTGAAGAAGTGTCCACTCATCTCGGCTCCATCGACGCTGGCGAGTGCATCGTCCTCGGGGGGGATTTCAATTGCACCCTCGGGGTCCGGGACCGTCACGGTACCCCGCACTGCACGCGAGGTGTGAGTAAGTTGCGGGACCTGGTCAGGTCCTTCGACTTAGTGGACGTCTGGCGAAATCTCCATCCTGACTCCAGCGTGTTCACCTTTGTGTCACCTGGAGTCGGAGCGTCCAGACTCGACCGCCTTTACTTTTCGAAGGCGTACGTGTCCTGCGTTCCGGCTGCTTCTATACAGCAGGTTCCGTGCACGGACCACCGTCTGGTGTGGGCGGAGCTCACTTCGTTCTGCGCTCGGACGGGGTCCGCGTACTGGCATTTTAATAACCTGTTGTTGGAAGACCAGCGGTTCCTGGACTCGTTCCGTCGCTTCTGGGCCGGCTGGAGAAGGAAGCGGGGAGGCTTCCCCTTCTTGAGGCTATGGTGGGACGTGGGCAAGACTCACGTCCGAGTTTTCTGTCAAGAGTACGCGAAGGGGTCGACAAAGAGACGCAAATCCAGGGTCGAGGAGTTGGAGAAGGAGGTGCTGGACCTGGAGGCACGTCTCCGTCAGCCCGACGCGGACCCGGCCCTGCGGTCGGTGTACGATGAGAAGAAGGGCGCGCTGCGGGACCTGCAACTGGTCGGGTCTCGGGGCGCGTTCGTGAGGTCGCGGATCTGTTTCCTTAAGGAGATGGACCGTGGCTCTCCCTTCTTCTACTCACTGGAAAAAAGGCACGGGGTCCGTAAGCAGCTCTTTACGCTGCTGGCCGACGACGGATCACTTGTCTCGGATCCGGAGGGCATCAGGGCCATTGCCCGAGATTACTACACTGCCCTTTTCTCTCCGGATCCGTCCAGTGAGGAAGCTTGCAGAGTTTTGTGGGAGGACCTGCCGCAGGTCGGCCCGGAGTGCGCCGGAAAGCTCGACTCCCCTATAAGTCTGGGGGAGCTGACCGGCGCACTTGACGGTCTTTCTAGGGGCAAAACCCCGGGACTAGACGGGCTGACCGTGGAGTTCTTCAGGGCGTTCTGGGACGTCTTGGGGAGCGACTTCGCGGGGGTCCTGGGGGAGAGCATTGCTACCGGGGAGATGCCCCTTTCGTGGCGCAGGGCCGTGATTGCCCTGCTACCGAAGAAGGGGGATCTCCGCCTTCTTAAAAACTGGCGCCCGGTCTCCCTCCTCAGCACGGACTACAAAATCTTTGCCCGAGCCATGTCTTCTCGGCTCGGCACCGTGCTGGACCACATGATCCACCCTGACCAGTCCTACACCGTCCCGGACCGAACCATTTATGATAACATCCATCTGGTCCGGGACATCATCCACCATTCCCAGAGGGCTGGTCTGTCGAGCGCCTTCCTGTCTCTCGATCAGGAGAAGGCGTTCGACAGGGTGGATCACGAATACTTACTCGGAACTCTGCGAGCTTTCGGGTTCGGGACGCATTTTGTCGCCCGGATCCGACTTCTGTACACTGCCGCGGAGTGTCTAGTGAAGGTTAACGGGTCCCTGACGGCGCCCCTTTGCTTTGGGAGAGGGGTACGTCAGGGCTGCCCCCTGTCTGGCCAGTTGTATTCTATTTGCGTGGAGCCTTTCCTGCGCCTCTTGCGGAGGAGGTTGTCGGGATTGGTTCTGCGCGGGCCAGGCATCGGGGTGGTCCTTTCGGCTTACGCCGATGACGTGCTCCTTATGTTTAGTGACCCGGCTGACCTGCGGAGGATGCGCGAGTGCCAGGAGGTCTACTCTGCCGCTTCTTCTGCCAGGATCAACTGGGGTAAGTGTTCTGGACTCCTGGTCGGTCAGTGGCAGATGGATCCCCTACCCGAGGAGCTCAGGCCTTTCACCTGGAGCAGGACCAGCCTCCTCTACCTGGGTGTCCATCTCTGCCCCGCTGAGGAATCCTGGCCGGCAAACTGGCAGGAACTGGAGACGAAAGTCACCGCTCGCCTGCGGCGCTGGACAGGACTGCTCCGAGTGCTATCTTACCGGGGTCGAGTTCTGGTCATAAACCAGCTGATCGCCGCCATGTTGTGGTATCGGCTGGTCACTTTGACCCCTCCCCCGGACTTTGTCACAAGAATCCAGAGATTGTTAGTCGACTTCTTCTGGGACAAAAGATTGCACTGGGTTGCTGCCGAGGTTCTGAGTCTCCCGCTTAGGGAGGGTGGTCAGGCGCTAGTGTGCCTACGCACACAGGTGGCGACTTTCCGCCTTCAGACCCTGCAGCGATACCTCTACGTTGAGCCTCCTCCTAGATGGTGTGCCCTGATGACGTATTTCTTCCGTCAGGTGCACGGCCTGAATTATGACGTGCAGCTCCTGTTTATAGAACAGCTGGGCCTCGGTGGCTCCTTGCAGGCGTTGCCCGTCTTTTACCAGGACCTGATCAAAGTCTGGAAAGTGGTCGCCTCGCGACGCAGCTCTCCCCCGTCAGGAGTAGCGGCTATCGTCAGAGAGCCGCTGCTCAGGAATCCGCCCCTCCGTCCTTTTCAGTGGTTGGCGGAGAGGAGGGCTGTGGCCGCAGGGGTGACCAGGATCGGGGACGTGCTGGGTGGCGGAGGACTGGGCTGGATGCTCCCGCAGGAGTTGGCGCGACGCGCGTCTGTGAGTGTCCAGGTCGCAGCCGATGCCATCCAAGACCTGAGAACGGTCGTGCTCGGACCCGACGTTATTTTGGGTCTTGAGGTGGCCCAGGTGCGCGGTGGTCTTCCGTCTGAGCGTTCCCCTGTTCGGACGGAATTCCACATTGGCCCCAAGCCCCGAACCCTCCCTCGGGTGCTGGTGCCCCGCAATATGAGCCGCCTCGGGGACATGCCCTCTGTGCCTTTTGGCACAGCAAAGAGGGGCTTTTTGTATGGACTGCTGCTGCACACCTTCCATTTTCTCGCCCTTGTCCGTCGACCGGACACGCCCTGGCGTGCCTTGTTGCCGTCCGGCGGCGGAGGCCCTCGATGGGAGGCCCTCTACGGAGGTGTCCTCCCCCTTTCTATCGGGGACCTGGGTTGGAGGGTGTTGCATGCAGCAGTCCCTTATAATAAGAGGATGCATAGGTTCACGGACTCTCAGGACACATGCCCTTTTTGCGGTCTTGTGGAGTCCGTGGACCATGTATACATAGGGTGTTGTAGGCTGCACTCCCTTTTTAGTTATTTGAAAAACCTTTTATTGATGTTTTGTTTGCACTTCAGCCCCACGCTCCTGATCTATGGGCACCCGGTGTGGAAGGGGGTCGGGAAGGAGGAGGACCTCCTCGTGAACCTGCTCCTGGGCCTGGCCAAGTTGGCCATTAACAGGTCCAGGCAGCGGGCGATCGACGGGGGAGTCCCGCCCGATTGTTTGTCCCTCTTCCGCGGCTACGTTCGCTGCCGGATGTCCCTGGAGAAGGAGCACGCGGTGTCTGCTGGCACTCTTGAGGCCTTCCGTGCTCGGTGGGCACCGCGGGGACTGGGGTGTTTTGTTGACCCCTTTAATCACATTTTGATTTAAAGTTTGTAAGTTTCCTTTAAAACTTTGTTCTTGGTTTTACAGCTGACCTGAATTAGGGGCTGTGCCTGATTTTTCCCAATTTTGTTGATTTGGTTTTCATTTAAAAGATTATCAAGAGTTCATTTTCTTAACGATCTCGTGGAGGCAATTGTGGATTCAGTTTGTTGCTTGACACTGAGGAGAGAAGGTGTGTGTTGTTGGTGCTCCTCAGTGTTTCTGTGACTGATACTACTGCTGCTTTGGGGTTGTTGCTGCTCCAGTGCTGCTGCTGCCTTGCCCCTGTTTGAGCCAAGGGAGAGAGGAACAACTGCTGCTGCTTTGGGGTTGTTGCATCTGCTGCTGCTGTTGCTGCTGCTGCTGCTCCTCCAGTGCTGCTGCTGCTGCCTTGCCCCTGTGGTGCCAAAGGAGAGAGAGGGAGAGAAGAGAACAGTTGCTGCTGTTGCTACAGGACAGGAAGGCCAGGAGGCCAGGACTGAGTTGAAAAACAACATCCTAGGTGGGTGTCTGAACTGTGTATTTTTGTTTAAGGTGGGGGCAATTAAGGACTGTGTTTTGTAGGGGGAGGCAAGAAGACTGCCAGAGGAGTTGGGGAAGGAAGAGAGGGAGGGTGTGTGTGTGTGTGCTGAAACCATCTTTCTGCCACCCCTCCCCCCCAACCCAGCCCTTTTCCCAGTAAGGCCAGCAATAGCTGGTGAAGACATCACCTCCCCCTGCCTGAAGAACATCAGGCCCCCACCCACCGTCCATCCACCATCGAGGACACCCACCTGGACATTTACCTCTTTCCCTCCTGTGCCTCCCTGTCTTTTACTCCTCTCCCTCCTCTCCTCTCCTGCCTAAAAGAGGGGAGGTTGTTTCTACCTCTCTCCCCCACCCCCTTTCCTCAAACAAAATGGCCAATCCTTCCCAGGGTGGGCGTGGCTCTGGCCCTAAGGCCAATTTACCATCGCCTGTGGCCGGGCCCTCGAGGGCTAATGTGGAGGCGGTTTTGTCACCGGTGGCAGGGCCTCAAAAAAAGAAAACCTATGCGGGGGTGGTTGCTTCTGCGGCTCCAGCTGCTCCTGCTGCCCTGTCACCATTCCGCCTCCTCACCAGGGCCCTTGGGGTAAAGAGCTATGCTCACCCTGAAATGACAATAGAGGCCTGCGTAAAGGCTATGGCTGGGGTCGTCGGCCCCTCAGCCATTGTCGCGGCCTCTAAAATGTATGGGAAGGCCATATTCTTCTTGAGGTCCGAGCGGGCGGTGCACCTCGCCCTGCAAAAAGGACTCACTGTGGGCGGGACTTTTCTGGCGGTGGACCCCCTTGAGGCCACCGCCCAGAGAATTATTATTTCGAACGTCCCGCCTATTCTATCCAGTGAGCTCCTCCTCTCCCACCTTAATAAATTGGGGGAGGTCAGGTCGGGGGTTGCACCAATCCCGCTCGGCCTCAAAGACTCGGCCCTCCGCCATGTGTACTCCTTCCGGCGCCAGGTATTTGTCCGCTTGGCCCGGGAGGAGTGCCTGGAGGGGGCCTTCATTATCAATTTTGAGGGGACCGCCTATCGGGTCTTCTGGACCGTGGAGGGCGTGCGGTGCCATGCTTGTAAGGAGGCGGGGCACGTGAGGAAGAACTGCCCCGCCTCCAAGGCCACGAGCCCCACCCAAGCGGCCACGGCTGGCACCGCCCCTCCTCCCCCCGCCACCACTCCATCTCCCTCCCCGCAAGGGGAAGCGACGCCGGCGGCCACTGCCATCTCGGCTGCCAGTGAGGCGGGGGGAGAGCCCCCGCGCCGTAAGAAGGCGCGGAGGAAGACCCGCAACCTGGAGGCGGCCCCTGAAACGCCCCAAAACCCCCAAACACCTGCAAGCACCGGCTCGGGGGAAAAGACATCATCCGGCCCCGGCGTCGTATCCGCATGTGCTCCCAGGCCCGTGGGTGCTAAGGCGCCGAGTGCTGGGCCCGGCGTCGTCCCTGCGCGTGGTCCCGGGGCCAGCGGGGAAAAGACGTGGGACCCCGAGCCGGGGAATCTAACACCCAAAACCCAGAGGGTGGAGTGTCCGGGAGGGCTGGACAAGGAGGAGGGGGCCTCGGAAATGGAGGTCTCCCTAGCCCCCAGCCTGACCCGGAAGAGACGTCACGCTGCGGAGGAGGAGGTGGGTGATGCCCAAACTGAAGAAGTTGGGTGTGTCCCTTCCCCCGATGAAGAGGTGGTGGCGTTTCCACCAAGTAAAATCTCGCCCTGTCCTCTGGGGGAACTCAAAACCCCTGCACCAACTCCCACCACTGTTACCCCCGTCAACCTGCTGCAGTCCCCTGAACAGGGCCCCTCGGGGGTCACTGAAGGCACCTCCCTTGAGGTGGTGCCCGACTCAGGAACCCTCGATACCCCCGAGGTACCTTCTGGCTCGTCGGGGGACTGTAGCTTTCAAAATTTAAAAAATGTTAACGGGTCATTGGGTGGCGGCGAAAAGGAAGGCCTTCCCGCTCCCTCCCAAACCTTAGCACCGGGCGTCCTAGTTTTGGGTCAGGAGCTTGTCCTGAGCTCCCCGGACGACCCGGTGCCGGGAGGAGAGCGGGCATCAGAACTGCCGCTGCCCTCTGACCCAAAACGTTTAGAGGAGACCAGAGAGGACCCCTCTGGCCTTGATCCTGGGGGTGGGATCGAGGTACAGGTGGGGCCAGCTGGCAGCTCCGAATCAGCCCCCGTACTCAATGCGGGGGAGGGGTCGGAAGCTGGAGGCGACGACCTGGAGGAGGACGGGGTGTCCGTGGTGAGCGCTGGAGATTACGCTGAGTCGCTCTCAAGCGAGGCGGTGGATCCCCTGGTGCCCTCCACTGACTCCCCCCTCATCCCCCCAAGGGAACTCCGGGACTTTTTGGCGAGTCATCGCGGTCGCCGAGACAGGGTTCAGTTGGCCTTGGACCGGTGGCATTCTTTTCCGCTGGTGTTCTGGTCCACTCGCGAGGCTCTCAAGTCTCCTGAGTTGGATAGGAACGCGCGGCGGAGGGTCCAAACATTTCTCGCTGGGCTCCTGAAGGAGAGGAAGGACTAAAAAGTCCTCTTCTTCTTTTTAATGACTTAAGGTGAAGGTTTGATGTACCTTTGACAATGAAGACGACTATAGCCAGCCTCAACATCCGCGGCAGCAGGGGCGCACAGCGCAGGTTCCAGAACTTCTCGGTCCTCAGGGACGGGAAGTATGCGTTGTGCTTCCTGCAAGAAACCCATACCGTTCTGGGAGACGAAGCCACGTGGCTCCTGGAGTGGCGAGGGGGGGTCTACATGAGTCACCTAGCCTCCAATTCTGGCGGGGTGGCTATCTTGTTGGCCCCGCATTTTCAGCCGGAGATCTTGGGGGTCAAGGAGCCGGTGCCAGGCCGGTTGCTGCACCTGACTGTGCGTCTGGAGGGGGCGGTGCTTCACTTTGTGAATGTGTACGCTCCCCTGGGCACGCAGCAGCAAGCGAGCTTCTTTGAAGAAGTGTCCACTCATCTCGGCTCCATCGACGCTGGCGAGTGCATCGTCCTCGGGGGGGATTTCAATTGCACCCTTGGGGTCCGGGACCGTCACGGTACCCCGCACTGCACGCGAGGTGTGAGTAAGTTGCGGGACCTGGTCAGGTCCTTCGACTTAGTGGACGTCTGGCGAAATCTCCATCCTGACTCCAGCGTGTTCACCTTTGTGTCACCTGGAGTCGGAGCGTCCAGACTCGACCGCCTTTACGTTTCGAAGGCGTACGTGTCCTGCGTTCCGGCTGCTTCTATACAGCAGGTTCTGTGCACGGACCATTGTCTGGTGTGGGCGGAGCTTACTTCGTTCTGCGCTCGGACGGGGTCCGCGTACTGGCATTTTAATAACCTGTTGTTGGAAGACCAGCGGTTCCTGGACTCGTTCCGTCGCTTCTGGGCCGGCTGGAGAAGGAAGCGGGGAGGCTTCCCCTCCTTGAGGCTATGGTGGGACGTGGGCAAGACTCACGTCCGAGTTTTCTGTCAAGAGTACGCGAAGGGGTCGACAAAGAGACGCAAATCCAGGGTCGAGGAGTTGGAGAAGGAGGTGCTGGACCTGGAGGCACGTCTCCGTCAGCCCGATGTGGACCCGGCCCTGCGGTCGGTGTACGATGAGAAGAAGGGCGCGCTGCGGGACCTGCAACTGGTCGGGTCTCGGGATGTCGCGGATCTGTTTCCTTAAGGAGATGGACCGTGGCTCTCCCTTCGACTCACTGGAAAAAAGGCACGGGGTCCGTAAGCAGCTCTTTACGCTGCTGGCCGACGACGGATCCCTTGTCTCGGATCCGGAGGGCATCAGGGCCATTGCCCGAGATTACTACACTGCCCTGTTCTCTCCGGATCCGTCCAGTGAGGAAGCTTGCAGAGTTTTGTGGGAGGACCTGCCGCAGGTCGGCCCGGAGTGCGCCGGAAAGCTCGACTCCCCTATAAGTCTGGGGGAGCTGACCGGCGCACTCGACGGTCTTTCTAGGGGCAAAACCCCGGGACTAGACGGGCTGACCGTGGAGTTCTTCAGGGCGTTCTGGGACGTCTTGGGGAGCGACTTCGCGGGGGTCCTGGGGGAGAGCATTGCTACCGGGGAGATGCCCCTTTCGTGGCGCAGGGCCGTGATTGCCCTGCTGCCGAAGAAGGGGGATCTCCGCCTTCTTAAAAACTGGCGCCCGGTCTCCCTCCTCAGCACGGACTACAAAATCTTCGCCCGAGCCATGTCTTCTCGGCTCGGCACCGTGCTGGACCACATGATCCACCCTGACCAGTCCTACACCGTCCCGGACCGAACCATTTATGATAACATCCATCTGGTCCGGGACATCATCCACCATTCCCAGAGGGCTGGTCTGTCGAGCGCCTTCCTGTCTCTCGATCAGGAGAAGGCGTTCGACAGGGTGGATCACGGATACTTACTCGGAACTCTGCGAGCTTTCGGGTTCGGGACGCATTTTGTCGCCCGGATCCGACTTCTGTACACCGCCGCGGAGTGTCTAGTGAAGGTTAACGGGTCCCTGACGGCGCCCCTTCGCTTTGGGAGAGGGGTACGTCAGGGCTGCCCCCTGTCTGGCCAGTTGTATTCTATTTGCGTGGAGCCTTTCCTGCACCTCTTGCGGAGGAGGTTGTCGGGATTGGTTCTGCGCGGGCCGGGCATCGGGGTGGTCCTTTCGGCTTACGCCGATAACGTGCTCCTTATGTTTAGTGACCCAGCTGACCTGCGGAGGATGCGCGAGTGCCAGGAGGTCTACTCTACCGCTTCTTCTGCCAGGATCAACTGGGGTAAATGTTCTGGACTCCTGGTCGGTCAGTGGCAGATGGATCCCCTACCCGAGGAGCTCAGGCCTTTCACCTGGAGCAGGACCAGCCTCCTCTACCTGGGGGTCCATCTCTGCCCCGCTGAGGAATCCTGGCCGGCAAACTGGCAGGAACTGGAGACGAAAGTCACCGCTCGCCTGCGGCGCTGGACAGGACTGCTCCGAGTGCTATCTTACCGAGGTCAAGTTCTGGTCATAAACCAGCTGATCGCCGCCATGTTGTGGTATCGGCTGGTCACTTTGACCCCTCCCCCGGACTTTGTCACAAGAATCCAGAGATTGTTAGTCGACTTCTTCTGGGACAAAAGATTGCACTGGGTCGCTGCCGAGGTTCTGAGTCTCCCGCTTAGGGAGGGTGGTCAGGCGCTAGTGTGCCTACGCACACAGGTGGCGACTTTCCGCCTTCAGACCCTGCAGCGATACCTCTACGTCGAGCCTCCTCCTAGATGGTGTGCCCTGATGACGTATTTCTTCCGTCAGGTGCACGGCCTGAATTATGACGTGCAGCTCCTGTTTATAGAACAGCTGGGCCTCGGTGGCTCCTTGCAGGCGTTGCCCGTCTTTTACCAGGACCTGATCAAAGTCTGGAAAGTGGTCGCCTCGCGACGCAGCTCTCCCCCGTCAGGAGTAGCGGCTATCGTCAGAGAGCCGCTGCTCAGGAATCCGCCCCTCCGTCCTTTTCAGTGGTTGGCGGAGAGGAGGGCTGTGGCCGCAGGAGTGACCAGGATCGGGGACGTGCTGGGTGGCGGAGGACTGGGCTGGATGCTCCCGCAGGAGTTGGCGCGACGCGCGTCTGTGAGTGTCCAGGTCGCAGCCGATGCCATCCAAGACCTGAGAACGGACGTGCTCGGACCCGACATTATTTTGGGTCTTGAGGTGGCCCAGGTGCGCGGTGGTCTTCCGTCTGAGCGTTCCCCTGTTCGGACGGAATTCCACATTGGCCCCAAGCCCCGAACCCTCCCTCGGGTGCTGGTGCCCCGCAATATGAGCCGCCTCGGGGACATGCCCTCCGTGCCTTTTGGCACGGCAAAGAGGGGCTTTTTGTATGGACTGCTGCTGCACACCTTCCATTTTCTCGCCCTTGTCCGTCGACCGGACACGCCCTGGCGTGCCTTGTTGCCGTCCAGCGGCGGAGGCCCCCGATGGGAGGCCCTCTACGGAGGTGTCCTCCCCCTTTCTATCGGGGACCTGGGTTGGAGGGTGTTGCATGCAGCAGTCCCTTATAATAAGAGGATGCATAGGTTCACGGACTCTCAGGACACGTGCCCTTTTTGCGGTCTTGTGGAGTCCGTGGACCATGTATACATAGGGTGTTGTAGGCTGCACTCCCTTTTTAGTTATTTGAAAAACCTTTTATTGATGTTTTGTTTGCACTTCAGCCCCACGCTCCTGATCTATGGGCACCCGGTGCGGAAGGGGGTCGGGAAGGAGGAGGACCTCCTCGTGAACCTGCTCCTGGGCCTGGCCAAGTTGGCAATTAACAGGTCCAGGCAGCGGGCGATCAACGGGGGAGTCCCGCCCGATTGTTTGTCCCTCTTCCGTGGCTACGTTCGCTGCCGGATGTCCCTGGAGAAGGAGCACGCGGTGTCTGCTGGCACTCTCGAGGCCTTCCGTGCTCGGTGGGCACCGCGGGGACTGGGGTGTTTTGTTGACCCCTTTAATCACATTTTGATTTAAAGTTTGTAAGTTTCCTTTAAACTTTGTTCTTGGTTTTACAGCTGACCTGAATTAGGGGCTGTGCCTGATTTATCCCAATTTTGTTGATTTGGTTTTCATTTAAAAGATTATCAAGAGTTCAAATCTCACCATGGTAAATTATGAAACAATGTAATTTCACCTGAATAGGAACAGATGGAAACGTGTTTGTACTCGAAAGAGTTAGAGGGGGTTGTGGCTCCCACAGAGGGCCAGCATGGACATGACAGGTCAAATGGCCTCCTGTGCTATAACCATTCTATGACTGTTGTGAGTAAATCTTGAGTATTACTAGTTATCAGTACTATTTTGGTCAGTTATTACCTGTTACTTTTGGAACTAAAATTCCGCCTATTCTGCTTCTCCAATCTGAATCCCTTCCCCACCTCTAGGGTTTTGTTCAAAGGCGGCCTCCTCCCGACAAGTCTGAACTTTCACACAACAGCTGCTGACACAAAATCAGCAGTACAAAGATGCCCAACCTTGTTTAGATAAAAAAAACAAAAGCAGAATTACCTGGAAAAACTCAGCAGGTCTGGCAGCATCGGCGGAGAAGATAACCTTAGATAACCTAAGCACAAATCAAGCGATTTTATATCACGTGGTTAAAGCGCTAGGAACTTCCGCGACCTGAGTTGGGAACAATAATTCAAACACGGACACCACCCAGCAGTGGCGCACATGCGCAGTAACCACGCTATTCGAGGAAGGCACTTTCTATAACGACTAATCCTATTGGCTGTTTTGGTTGTAAACTGTCATTGACGACGCATTATTTAATCGTGCATGAATAGCTTCAAACGCAATAACAATTAGACTGGAACTGAAATAAAGCTGTCAAAGGTGACAAGGTGGTGAAACGTACGAGTTTTCGTCCGTCCGTTAATATGATTTTCTGCACAGCCAACGAAGTGAACATTGAAGCAGGAACCTCAGTTTGGTCCCGAGAATACGCATGCGTGGTGTGGATTCAGCACCGACACCGGTTGAGCGCACCTGCGCAGTAACTGCCCTGGACGAAAGAGCGGTTTGAGTGGTGCAGAGCCCTGGCCTAGCGCTGTAACCCAGGCAACCAGCCTCACCGCCAACTACCCCGTCACCTGGAATACACCACTCCCTCCCCGACTGTGAGGATGGCAGCATCAGGGCCAACGAAAATTACCTGGAAACTGCGTGAGTCCCAAGAGAGCAAATGGG